>NC_083870.1:96029971-97279971 GCF_032452875.1 Bos javanicus | reverse complement strand
TGTCAGATTCAATAGGCAAATGCTGGGGAAATAAAAACAACAAATTATGTGAGAGCTGATATTTGTTCAGGCAGACATCTGTCTTCTGTTAGAGGATTTAGGGATGTTTTTCAACACAAGGTTTTAAATATGGCTTAGAAAAACCTCTCCTCAGCATGGTCTGCAGGAGAGAGCCAAATTCCTGCTTTCTGTGGGTCTTCTCACACTCACAGAGGGCTGGTTCCCACAGCTCCTGGCAGGGAGGAGAGCAAGACGCATATTGAGGCCAACTGAGGCTCGATCCCGCCTTTGCGTATGTTGAGCCTCCTTCCTCATGACCTTTGCCATGGGCGGAGTTCCTCATGCTGGATCCCGGCTGGCAGCCAATAGTCCCTCTACCAGACAAACCAAGCTCTCAGAATTCACTTTCTGCTCCTGTGAGACCATGAGCCACACCACCTCCACTTGTGCCCAGCTCATTCCCACCTCCACAGCCTTGCACACTCTGTTCCCATGGATGTCCTCCTCCCTCCTCCTTGCCTCTGCAAGCTCATCTTTAAACTCCCAGGTTTTTCAGAAACCTTCCCCAAATGCTCCATCCCACACTGCTCCCTGGCCCACCCCCAACCCCACTTGGTGTCTGAGCTGCGTGATCTAGAACATCTTCTGCACCTTTTCAGTAAGAGAAAAGAATAGCACATTCAGTTGGAGGAATGGATTCTCAACCACAGCTCTGCTACTTCCTGGCTGTGGGGACTTGAGCAAGTCATAAATATCTCTCTGAGCCTCCGTTACCTCCTTCATAAAATAAAAATACTAATACGTACTCAGAAGACTATTGTACAGGCTAAATGAGGTAATGCACTTAAAGCAGCACTCAGATACGCTTTTCAGGTTGAGTCTAGAGCTGTCTACTGACCTCACATCTAAGTGTGTCTTATCTTCTTGGAAGCAGGCATTATACCTTTCTTCTCCCTTCCTTGGAATAACAATCTGCTTCGTTGTATTTTCTCTATATTCATGCACACAAGATAAGCCAGTCAGAAGCTCAAGACCACTGAGGGCTTTTACTCGGTGCCATATTAAATTTGGTCTTGCCTGTTCTGTTCAATGGAAGCTAGGGAGGGACTGCACAAAGATGAGAAATAACAGAAGACAGGAGCTGTGCTTTCCCTAGGAGGAACCAGGAATTCAAATCACAAAGTAGGCTGACGGCAGCAGGACCTAGGAAGTGGGAGTTGGCTCTGAATATCAGGTGGCGACCAGAGGCTGAGTCACTACCTGCCCCAGATATAAGTACATTAGGTGGGACTGAGACTAGGAGAATGGGGTGGAAACCTTCAGCAGATTAGACTAGTTCCTATGACATTACTATAATCCCACCATAAGTGAGATGGGGGTAGAAGAAAGAAGGTGAAGAATGACCATCCTCAGAAGTGAATCCTGAAAACTAGCAGGAAACACTACTACCTTACAGAGTTCCAGGCAAAAAGAACTGTTTATCTTCAAGGTTCCCTTAGCACTTTGTTTCTACTATAAAACTATAAACTACTGATACAAATCGTACCACTGACAGGCTAGAACTTAATTTGTATGATACCTTGTATCTACACAGTGGAAATGCTTGAGCCAGGCAGACCTGCTCTGCCCCTTGATAACAATCTGATCTTATTCAGTCACTTAGCATGCTTAGATGTCAATTTCCTCATTTGTTTAATGGGACTAATAATGTGCTTTGCCCTGGTTATTTGGATTGATATTGGAAGCTTGACATGAAATAGTGGATGTGAAAGTGATTTGTAAACTGTGAAACATTAAAAAGATTATTTTTATTCATTATATCACATCATTCAAATGAGGCTATAAATTGTAGCAGGTACAAGTTGCTCTTTATTCATTGCTGGATCCTTTTATCCTAAGGGCTTGAAGGAGTGGCCACTGTTATGACAGGCACTGTGCTAGGCACCTTGCACACCTCATATAATTGTATTTAATTCTCCTAATAGCTCTGCTTTTTTTTTTTTTTCCTCTAGACCTGGCTGCCTCCCAAGAAATAACAGATACTCTGTAACTATTACTGGATTTTCTATACAGTAGTTTCACTTTCCACAGTTTGGGGTTTGCATGAGGTAGTTAGAGCGCAGAAGTGGTGGGAGAGGTACAATGCTACTAATGAGTAGCAAAATGGCAAAGATGGCCAAGAAAGCTGGGGGCACTGGTTCTCTTTCTAAACATAATCTCATCATCTCTTTTTACTAAGAAACATCAAATCCCTGCTTTTAAGCCTGATCTAACACAGAGGGTAATTCTCTTGTCCCAGGACACCTCCTGGTCATAAGGTAATGTTTAACGAATATCCATGTCCAATCCTAAGGATTACACAGAAATTTAGAAATCCATCTGCATCTCAGAGGGGATAGGGGATGATTGTTATTTGCTTAGCATATGTGTAAAACTGACCTCTAATTGTAATTACACACAAACCAGAGAATCAGAAAAAAGTCCTGCTTTCCTCCCGTTTTACTGGAGAGTCTTTGATGTTAACCTTACTGGCCTGGCCTTGCTTAGTCCCCCTCTATATCAGCACGCAGTCACAGTTACTACTGTCGATTGGTTTTAGTGCCCATTAATACGCTATGCTCATTCATACTGAGAACTCTTGCAATTGCTTCCTAACTGCTCTGTTTGGCACCTCACAACCCACTCTTATTAAAATCACAAAAGGATATTATAAAAGTCAAAACTCATAATGGCCCCCTCCCCTTCCATGGGCTTCCCTGGTGGCTCAGATGGTAAAGCATCTGCCTGCAATGCGAGAGACTTGGGTTTGATCCCTGGGTTGGGAAGATCCCTCGGAAAAGGAAATTGCAACCCCCCACCCCCTGCCCCCGCCACTGTACTCTTGCCTGGAGAATTCCATGGACAGAGGAGCTTGGCAGGCTACAGTTTATGGGGTCACAAAGAGTCAGACACACTGAGCGACTTCACTTTCACTTTCCCTTTCCATAGCTCCCCATGATCTGGAATAAAGTTTAAACTCCTTAGTATTTTTGGCTAGCCTTCCTCTCTCAGTACTTTTGGCCTAGGCTTTTTGCCATACCTATAGCATATCCAATCCCAAAGAAAGGCAATGCCAAAGAATGCTCAAACTACTGCACAATTGCACTCATCTCACACTCTAGTAAAGTAATGCTCAAAATTCTCCAAGCCAGGCTTCAATAATACATGAAACATGAACTTCCTGATGTTCAAGCTGGTTTTAGAAAAGGCAGAGGAACCAGAGACCAAATTGCCATTATCTGCTGGATCATGGAAAAAGCAAAAGAGTTCCAGAAAACATCTATTTCTGCTTTATTGATTATGCCAAAGCCTTTGACTGTGTGGATCACAATAAACTGTGGAAAATTCTGAAAGAGATGGAAATACCAGACCACTTGACCTGCCTCTTGAGAAATTTGTATGCAGGTCAGGAAGCAACAGTTAGAACTGGACATGGAACAACAACTGGTTCCAAATAGGAAAAGGAGTATATCAAGGCTGTATATTGTCACCCTGCTTATTTAACTTCTATGCAGAGCACATCATGAGAAACACTGGGCTGGAAGAAGCACAAGCTGGAATCAAGATTTCCGGGAGAAATATCAATAACCTCAGATATGCAGATGACACCACCCTTATGGCAGAAAGTGAAGAGGAACTAAAAAGCCTCTTGAAAAAGGTGAAAGAGGAGAGTGAAAAAGTTGGCTTAAAACTCAACATTCAGAAAACGAAGATCATGGCATCCAGTCCCATCACTTCATGGGAAATAGATGGGGAAACAGTGGAAACAGTGTCAGACTTTATTTTTGGACTCCAAAATCACTGCAAATGGTGACTGCAGTGATGGTGATGCAGATGTCATGAAATTAAAAGATGCTTACTCCTTGGAAGAAAAGTTATGACCAACCTAGATAGCATATTGAAAAGCAGAGACATTACTTTGCCAACAAAGGTCCGTCTAGTCAAGGCTATGGTTTTTCCAGTGGTCATGTATGGATGTGAGAGTTGGACTGTGAAGAAAGCTGAGCACCGAAGAATTGATGCTTTTGAACTGTGGTGTTGGAGAAGACTCTTGAGAGTCCCTTGGACTGCAAGGAGATCCAACCAGTCCATTCTGAAGGAGATCAGCCCTGGGATTTCTTTGGAAGGAATGATGCTAAAGCTGAAACCCCAGTACTTTGGTCACCTCATGCGAAGAGTTGACTCATTGGAAAAGACTCTGATGCTGGGAGGGATTGGGGGCAGGAGGAGAAGGGGACGACAGAGGATGAGATGGCTGGATGGCATCACTGACTCGATGGATGTGAGTCTGAGTGAACTCTGGGAGTTGGTGATGGACAGGGAGGCCTGGCGTGCTGGGATTCATGGGGTCACAAAGAGTCGGACACGACTGAGCAACTGATCTGAACCGATAGCATATGCATGATACACATACATAATAGTCACATGTTCCACTTATCTTAGCAAACTTTTAGTTTGCTGAATCCAACTTGCTTTCTCTCACCTTTGGGCTTTACAAAAACTGATAAACATGCTACAGTGTGTTCACACATCTCCAAGAGGCAACTCAAGCACTGTCATCCCAAGTAAGACTTGCTTGACCTCCTGTTCTATAGCCCCAGCCCATCTTCTCCAGGGCTGAGTCAGTTCTCCTCCTCAGTAACCTCAGAGCCCCCATTACAACACTTCCAACTCCATGTGCTAGATGCTTACTTTTGACATGTCTGGGATCTGCACAAAATCCCATGGTTAAAAATACAGACTACCTAGTTAAGTAGCTTCTTCACTGCAGATGGAAAAACTGAGGCCCAGCAAAGTGAAGTGACTTGCCCAATGTCTAAGACTAGAATCCAAATCTCTTGACTCTTAGCAATTACTTCAAACACCAAAGGTAAAGAAAATAAGGATCAAAAGTAACATGTACTAGGTCTCTGAGACTGAGCTGCATAGGGTGGCTCTTTCATACACACTGACTTTCTGACATGCTTCTCTTAACAGTTTGTTCCTGCAACTGTTGTACAGAGAGAGGCTGAGTTATGAGAGTCCAAGGTCCCCAAGCTAAGTGAGGGCAGCAGTGCACATCTCTGTCTCCAAGTACAGGGCTTCCCCGTCATTTAGCACATGTTCTGGCCTCACTCAAATCACTCAAGACTGTTCTAACTGCTGTAGGGAGAATAACGCAAAAAAAGAGAGAAAAAGCAGATTTTCACCAAATATAGTCTACATAGGCAAAATGATTTTGTAATGAGTGCACCGAACATACGTAACTAAATGGAAAGCTGAACAGAAATGAGGAAAGGTAACACCAGCAGATGAGATCTGTGTTGGCAAAAGCACTATCATGGCAGTTCCCACCGACGTATACACAAACGTCATGACACACAGGTTGCTAGGAACCATGATGCTAATTCGGGCAAAGATGTCTTTTCCTAGACAAAGTCAGGTGCCATTGCTGTGTCCTTTAAGAGTGACTTTTGACCTTGTACGGCAGGTTTCTATAAAAGCTTACATTTAAATGTCAGCATTTCAGTAAAGATTACCTCATATTTGTACAGTGTAGAGAATAAGAACATGGGTTTTGCAAGGTCACACAGAAAAGACTCTGACACGTTTGGTTTGCCACTTTTAACGTGTGGCCTTAGTGTCCTCAGCTAAAAGATGAAGACAATGATAACGTTCTTTCAAACTTTCATGAACCTGAAACATGGTGTTGGAGGTAAAGCCCCAGGCACAGGGCACAGTGTCTAACAGACCTCTTCCTTTCATCTCCTTCTGCTAATCATCATGTCCCTCTGGGTGTTCCCACAGATATATGATCCTCCCAAGAATCCTGGAAGTCAAACAGGACAGATGCTATTTCCCCATTTTACAAAGACCCAGGAACTACATGGTTTGCTTAGAAGCCCCTAGGTAATTATTATGTGAATTGGACACTAACCCAGGTTTCCCTAGACCGTGGTGTACTTCGTTTATTCACTCAACAAATGCCACATACTAGCCCCTGTGGATATGGCAATAAGACAAAGCAAGTCCCTGCCCCCGTAGAAATTCCTCTTTATGTAATAGTTCCTACAGAAACTTTTCTACAGAAAAGGATATAGGAAATAGCTGTAGAAGGCATGGATGCCTTGCCACAGACACTGTAGGTGAGCCAGCTATAAGCAAAGCATCACAGCTCTTGTGTCAGACCCCTGCTTATCAAAGAGGGATCCTAAAATATCTGGCAGGAGGTGGTACTACTTGTCCAAAGTTAATGATGTGCCGAAGAGCCCATCACACGTCACCACAAAAATACAACAAACCCTCTTTCCCCTTCACCACCCTTGGAATAGACTTTGATGTTACTTTAGAAATGTTTCAATGTGTCTATATAGCTATTTTAGCATTCTCTTAGTTATACCAATCAACACTTCAAAACAAGAGAAACTTGGACATATGTTCTTCCTGATCATGCCTCACATTGAACTAAAACAGTCTTAACACATTAAAAACACGAAGGAAGTTCTTGCTACTTCCCCCTCACACCTCCCTGCCTCATGACCCAGTTTAGGGGCTGATTTTACTTGGCTTATGCAATGCCCTGCCTAGTTCCCTGCCCTCACATCTCTTCCCTCCCTAAAACGGGTGCTCCTTGACTTACTCATTTTCTTGCAAGGATTTAAGGATCCTTCCTTTAGCAGAATCATTATTTGATGCAGGAAGACAAGCATCAAATCAGTGTCATGTGGCCCTGTGTTTCAACTTCAGGCAATGCCCAGGTGACCAGTCACTTAAAAATGAGCTATGTTCTCTCTAGCACTTTCCCTGCAACAACATGAGCTTTCTTCATGCACTCCTGCCTCCATCAGGGAGGGGATTCAGCTTCTCCTTCCATTCCTGGCCTTGAACTAAAGTGGTCCTCTCCTCCAAGCTCATGGCCTGTCACAGTCTGGACATAATTTTCCTTCCAGTCTCATGCCCTCTCCCTTGCTCATAAAAGCCTTGGCATTAGCTATCTTTCCCATCCCAATACACAATATATTTCTTCATGCCTACATTCATACTTTGCTCTACCTAAAATAATCCTATCCAAACTTTGCCTTCAGAACTCCAAATCCATTCATTATTCAAGGCTAATCTAAAATATGACCTTTCCTCCATCCTCTAACACTGAGCAAATAAAGCAGGAAAACTGTCTAGTGTAGTTGAAAGAGTATAAGCTTTTAGCTGTATGGAGATAGTTGTCCCTAGCTTTGTGGTCTTTGAGAAACTCAATAAATCTTTCTGAGCCTCAGTTACCTCATCTATAAAATGGTAATAATAATATCAACCTCACATGGTAATAATAATACTAATCCTGGGCCATTGTTCAATAAATGATAGCTCTTTCGAATACAAGAGGGTGTGTGCACAAGCAACATCAGAGAGCTTGGAATGTGATGGATACCACAGGTTCCATACGGAAGAGAACTTATCTCTACTGGTAGAACTCACAGAAGTCTTCTTATAGGGCCAAACATTTGAACTCGGCTTTGAAAAATGGTTCGATTATCAACAGATAGAGACAGGAGAAAATACTCTAGGAAGAAATAATGGCATAAGTAAAAGTATGCAAGAAAGGAAATATAGAACATAATTGGATAGTCAAATTGCACAGGTTGAGTGAAGCAGAAGGAGGCGGGGGGAAGTAGTCAAGAGATATATTGCTAGAAATAATTTTGCTGGAGATTCAAACTATGTCATCAACATAGACAAATGACTGAAGTAAATCTTTACACAAATTCTAACACCACCAGAAAAGTTGGAAAATATACCAACACTTATCTGTCATGGATCTATGAGAAGATTTCGGTGAGAATGACTTGGCTTTTGCCAGCATTCATAAAAGGTGTGAATAAGATTCAGAACTTTCAGTACAAAGGGAAGGCAGCCCTTTTTGTTGTTGTGAAGACACAGCAGCCTTTTGGGGCTTTATTAGAAAATTCTCGTGCCAGCTGTCTCTTTTCTCTGACTCACATTCACACAATATGCCTCTCTCTTATTTCTCGTCAGCAATGCACTCAGATACTAATGAGTTTTCGGGAAAAGAAAACCCAATGGAATATTAAAATTGGAAAGAGGAGCTCGTTGAGTTAATTTTATCGAAGTGCATCACAACATACTGCAATGTTGTAAGAATGAATATTCAAATAGGAATTCAGTCATGGGAAAATTAATTAAGGAAAATGGTATTACTAATACTGCTTTTTATATGCATACATATGCAGAGACACACAACCACCAATTGGCTCCAATGTTAACAATAATAAAAGTAAAACACTTATGGAAGTCAAATGTTGAAGACCTCTTGTTGAGTTTCTATTTAAAAGTTTTTTTTAAGTCAAAAAAAATTTAACTGTGATTTCAGAAACGGTTTCTAAAAGACAAATTGTATCATGTCACTCCTTTCCTTTAAATTCTGGAATAGATCCAAAATATCCTTCAGAACAAAGTAAAAGTCTTCGAGGCCATAGTATTCTCTGTGGGTTATGCATGCCTCATCTCATTTCATCCACTTGCATTCTCCCAAATATGTTTTGATCTTACAAATCTCCTTGTCTTTGCACATAGTGTTCATTCTGTGTATAACATTCCCTGGCCCTTTTCAGATGCAGCTCTGAAAATCTTCCTCCCTCTGCTAGATGAAGGGACTCTCCTGTGTGTTCTCAGGTCACTCCGGGCTGAGTGTTGGTTAACAGCAATACTGTGCACCAAAAGAATGCTAGAGACCATGTCAGGCACTTGGATATTTTATTGCCATAGTCTGTTTATTTGGCTGCCCACCTACTAGGCAATACATTTACTAAATGACTAAATACATACTATAGAACAGCACCATGCTTAGCACTCAGGTTTTATCATGTACAAAAATACAAGCCCAACCCTCAGACAGGTTATACTTTAATTATAGAGATAATTATTATATGTCCTTTGAATATAATCTCTATACTTCCTAACACCTGAATATTTTCTGAATGAACAAAAAATCGAGTGTGTTGATATTATGGCCCAGAAAATTGAATTTGAGTAGAGTAGCACACAGATTCTGTAGAACATGAAATTAAAAAGCAATTTGACATAGTACTGGAATCAAAAATCAGGTTGGAATAAAAATACTGATATTTGAATTTCAGTCCCTGGATTAATAAATGTGTGATTTTGAACAAGTATCTTAGACTCTGTGTGCTTGACTTCCTGTTTAATTATAAAATACTAACACTTGTTGGTTTAGAAAGAGCTCAACATTTTCACTCCTCTTTTCATATTCAAATAATAGAATCACAAAGAACATAGCAGGAATGTTTTTCCAGGGAGCATAGCATTTGGGGTCAACTCTGATCCACTGGCAGTTAGTCTCTGGAGCATTAAGTTCAGAAGGACTCTGAGATTGAACCCAGATTCTGCAGGAAGAAGTACTGTGATCCGTTAGCAAAGTGTACTCATGAGGGCATAGGAGAGTGGTTTTATACTACATGCAGACAGATATTTGCTATTCCACAGGCAGAGCGTATCTATGGAAAGCTAAGTAAATGAGTGGCATAAATATGGAAGCAATATGGAATGGGATGAAGAGCAAAGAAGAGAACCACAGACCATATAAGTGGACCATCAGAGAGAATCCAATTTCCCACAAAGCCCTCATAAGCTACTTAGTAGTCTGCTGTGTCTTAACTGTTGTCCAGGCATGCTACCCTTTTATTCTAGAGTCTGAATGCTTTGTTCCTGCCACAATAGGATAGACTTGATAATGTTTGTTGGATGGATGAATGAATATACAGATCTTCTGCTTCTCAGTGTGACCTTGGATATGCCCTTAATGTAACATATCAAACTAAATTTGACATGGTGCTCAAGAGTTTACAGAACACATTAATCTCCATTAGCTCATCTGATCCTTACCACAAGCCAGAGAGGTGGACAATGGTGTTAACTATTTTAGAAATACGTAAGGTCAGTCTCCAAGATTAAGTGGTCTCCTTTGTATTTATCGTATTTGGTCATAAGTTTCCTCACAAGTGAAAAAAAGAAAAAAGATAAACCTGATTTCCTTGCCTCACTGGTCTGTAGTAAGGTTCAAACCAACGTGAACTAAGCAGCATATTGTTTAAGCACAAGGCAGGACCTTGATAATACTTTGCTTGTTGGGAATTTTTCTTATTTCCTTCTCACAAAAGCCTGAAAAAGTGGGTCTTGATATCCAAATTTTACTGATAAGGAAATCAAGCCTCAAGCCAAGGTCAGTGAAGTATTAAGGGGCAAAGCCATCGTGTCTCTACAACCCATACTCCTTTCTCCAAACCATACGAAATTTTGCTTAACAAAACTCTTCACCTACAATCATGCATTCTTTCCTTTTATGTTTCTCCAAAGACTAAAGATATTAACTGTAGCATCTGGCGTGCATAAATACAATTTGCTTCAAGAGAGACAGGTTGCTAGCATTTATGACTCTACAGAGGCAAACAGGCATGTGTACCTAGGGTCAGGAAGGCAGGTTCCTTTGGATCAAAATGGCTGACGCCGGGCCTGCCACGGGTCTGAGGCTGCACACACAGTGTCTAAGATAAGCAGTGGCTACAAAAGGCCTATGAAATGCTGTCTATTGAAAAGCAGATCTCACAAAATAACCCATAGTTCCCTTGTCTTCTTAGGGTCTGCAGCGCTGAGCTTTGCTCCTGGGCCACAGATGAGCCCTTCATTCTATTGTCTAAATAGGAAAATTATGGTTCCCTGAGGGGGAAAGTCTTGGGTCTGAGCTTAACTTTTTATCAATCATGTTAATTTAGAAATAAGCTATTGGTTTGACTTTGCATTCATCAGAGTCAAGGGTGGATTGCATTCCTTTGGTCTCTTTGTCTTTAATTAACAGCCATTGAATACCCATATTAATTAGTGAGACAGAGATATTTTGCATCACCCTTCAGCATGGTGGATAATTAAAAGCCCCATTAATAAAATAGCTGCATTCATAATTTCTTTAAACCTATTATGAAACAATAAACATGACTATAGGGTAGCTTCCCATCATCTCCCAGGCTCCCTTCACTAATCTTGTCTAATTCCATGAAGGTCTTAAAATTGCAGAGGGAAGGACAAACTAGCAAAGGGTATGATGGTAACTTAGTATCTGATTGCTCAGGGCTTGTGGTTAACAGGGTAAATCAGAAAAGAAAAAAAATTGTTAGTGAAAACAGAGGAGGAAGAGATCCACTTAATGATACGGTTTTATAAGCCTGGAACTCCTGCCTCTTGATTTTAATTTCAAGGAAAACGGAAAGCTTTGTTCTTAATTGCACTAAAAATATCATCACAGGCTTTTAATTGGATATGATGACACTTTCAGCTCAAATCACTTTAGCAAATATTGTTAAGTATGCACTGTGTATTGAACACAATGCACGAGAGACGCAGAGATGAATCAGAAATAGTGCCTGTCCTCATAGAGCTTGCTATCTAGTGGAACAAAATGTCCCTTACACAACCAATTCAGATACCAAGAAGGCCCTGAATATTAAGGGAAGGAAGAAGTCTCTGCTTAATAGAATATTCTCTAAATCAATGTCTCTCATCAGTGTCTCAACAATGTCTCTCACAATGTCCAACAGTGGGAGTTTCTCCTAGATACTTCACTGCCCTCCTGTACTCCAGTCACATGATTTATCACAAAATGCTGTACAACCCATAATGAATGAAAGATGAATTATAACAGCAACAGCAAACAGCAGAAGTTTGTCTTCTTTTAATATGTTCAGTGCTAGCACATTGTGGGCACTAATAAATACCTATTGAATGAATGACTGACTGAATGAATGAAAAGCCATTTGAGTCTGTAAGATAACATATCAAACTATAATTTTACCCAACTATCCTAATAAATATAACATTACACAGACAGAAACAAATTTTTAGAGGACATAATCTTTTACAAACATTCTCTTATTTGATACAACAGCCCATGTCCTATTTTTAAAATTGAGATGAAGACATTATAAGTTGTGAAGTGACAACACCACCCAGAGCTGTGTGTTGTTGTTCAGACTGACTCTAAGTTGAGACTGATTCTTTGCAACCCATGGACTGCATGCAGCATGCCAGACTCCTCTGTTCTCCACTGTCTTCCAGAGTTTACTTAAATTTGTGTCCATTGGGTTGGTAATGCCTGTCTAACCATGTCCTCCTCTGTTGTACCCTTCTCTTTTTGCCTTTAATCTTTCCCAGCATTAAGCTATTTTCCAATGAGTTGTCTCTTCACATCAGGTGGCCAGAGTATTGGAGTTTCAGCTTTGGCATCAGTTCTTTCAATGAATATTCAGTGCTGATTTCCTTTAGGATTGACTGATTTGAACTCCTCACAGTCCAAGGGACTCTCAAGAGTCTTCTCCAGCACCACATTTTGAAAACATCAATTCTTTGGCACTCAGCCTTCTTTATGGTCCAACTCTCACATCCATACATGACTACTGGAAAAATCATAGCTTTGACTTATACAGACCTTTGCTGGCAAAGTGGTATCTCTGCAACTGACTATAAACCTACTGTTCTTCCCAATATTAACATGCCTTTGCTCTATTCACCCACTAAAGTCCAGTCTCTCTTCAAGAGTCTACCTGAGCTTCAGCCACAAAAGGTATTTCTCTTTAAAATTCTCACACAAAATTCAACAAAGAATTGGTAATATCCAGTCTGGTGTGTGCTTATTATTTGGTTGTATTTAAATAGTCTCACCCTCCCTCTCCTGCTGCCACCAGAAGATAGCTTTCTGCTTCTATCCTGTACTCCCCAGCATCCTTTCACTTTTACTAGGCCCACAGTAGCCTTCATGATTGATCAACACAAAATTTCTCATGCATTCTGGGCCAGTTACACCTTAGGCCTTCAAGTCTTATATCCCTAGCCTCCCCCACAAGGTGTAATACATAGTGGGTACACTTGATGAGGGTGAAAGAGGAGAGTGAAAGAGCTGGCTTAAAACTAAATACTAAAGTAACTAAGAAAGGCAATGCCAAAGAATGCTCAAACTACTGCACAAATGCACTCATCTCACACACTAGTTAAGTAATGCTCAAAATTCTCCAAGCCAGGCTTCAGTAATACGTGAACCACGAACTTCCAGATGTTCAAGCTGGTTTTAGAAAAGGCAGAGGAACCAGAGATCAAATTGCCAACATCCACTGGATCATGAAAAAGCAAGAGAGTTCCAGAAAAACATCTATTTATGCTTTATTGACTATGCCAAAGCCTTTGACTGTGTGGATCACAATCAACTGTGGAAAATTCTGAAAAAGATGGGAATAACAGACCACCTGACCTGCCTCTTGAGAAACCTATATGCAGGTCAAGAAGCAATAGTTAGAACTGGTCATGGAACAACAGACTGGTTCCAAATAGGAAAAGGAGTATGTCAAGGGTGTCTATTGTCACTCTGCTTATTTAACTTATATGCAGAGTACATCATGAGAAATGCTGGGCTGGAAGAAGCACAAGCTGGAATCAAGATTGCCGGGAGAAATATCAATAACCTCAGATATGCAGCTGACACCACCCTTATGGCAGAAAGTGAAGAGGAACTAAAAAGCCTCTTGATGAAAGTGAAAGAGGAGAGTAAGAAAGTTGGCTTAAAGCTCAACATTCAGAAAATGAAGATCATGGCATCTGGTCCCATCACTTCAAGGGAAATAGATGGGGAAACAGTAGAAACAGTGTCACACTTTATTTTTTGGGGGGGCTCCAAAATCACTGCAGGTGGTGATTGCGACCATGAAATTAAAAGGTGCTTACTCCTTGGAAGAAAAGTTATGACCAACCTAGATAGCATATTGAAAAGCAGAGACATTACTTTGCCAACAAAGGTCCGTCTAGTCAAGGCTATGGTTTTTCCTGTGGTCATGTATGGATGAGAGAGTTGGACTGTGAAGAAAGCTGAGCACCGAAGAATTGATGCTTTTGAACTGTGGTGTTGGAGAAGACTCTTGAGAGTCCCTTGGACTACAAGGAGATCCTACTAGTCCATTCTAAAGGAGATCAGTCCTGGGTGTTCTTTGGAAGGACTGATGCTAAAGCTGAAACTCCAATACTTTGGCCACCTCATACAAAGAGTTGACTCATTGGAAAAGACTCTGATGCTGGGAGGGATTGAGGGCAGGAGGAGAAGGGGATGACAGAGAATGAGATGGCTGGATGGCATCACCAACTCAATGGACATGAGTTTGAGTGAACTCCGGTAGTTTGTGATGGACAGGGAGGCCTGGCGTGCTGGAATTCATGGGGTCGCAAAGAGTCGAACACAACTGAGTGACTGAACTGAACTGAACTGAAGATCATGGCATCTGGTCCCATTACTTCATAGCAAACAGAAGGGGAAAAGGTGGAATAGTGACAGATTTCCTCTTCTTTGGCTCTAAAATCACTGTGGATGGTGATTGCAGCCATGAAATCAGAAGACAATTGCTTTTTGGCAGGAAGGCTATGACAACCCTAGACAGTGTGTTGAAAAGTGGAGACATTACTCTGCCAACAAAAGTTCATTTAGTCAAGGCGATGGTCTTCTCAGTGGTCACATACAGTTGTGAGAGCTGGACTGTAAAGAAGGCAGAACACCAAAGAATTGATGCCTTCAAATTGTGCTGGAGAAGACTCCTGAAAGTCCCTTGGACAGCAAGGACATCAAACCAGTCAGTCTTAAGGGAAATCAACCCTGAATACTCATGGGAAGGACTGATGCTGAAGCTGAGGCTCCAGTACTTTGGTCATCTGATGTGAACAGCCAACTCACTGGAAAACTCCCTGATGCTGGGAAAGATTGAGGGCAAAAGAAGAGGGCATCAGAGGATGAGATGGCTGGATGGCATCACCAATGCAATGGACATGAACTTGGGCAAACTTCAGGAGACAGTGAGAGACAGGGAGACCTGGCATGCTACAGTCCATTGGGCCACAAAGAGTTGGACATGACTGGGAGACTGAACAACAACTCAATAATTATGGATGACCTTCACTGCAATGTCCTACTTGTAATCCTTCCATGTAGAAATTCTGCTCTCCCAGGATTCTATATGGCTGTTTCCCTCTCTTCATGTTTCATTTGCTTTTTAACCCCTAGTAGAAGGGCTTCTACCAATAGAATCACTCTCACTGACTTCTCCTGGAGGCTGATTCCAAGGATTCTTCAATGTCCTAGTTTTATTTTATTTCTCTGTATCATTCCAACTGGTTGAAAAGTCCCTGTTTTAAGATACTGTCTTCAAAAGACAGTTGGCAAGAATTGCTTGGGGACTAAACTAGAGGTGGAAGGGAAGAGTGGCATGGAGAAAGGGATGTGTTCATTGTGCTCAACTGTGACAATGGTTCCATGGATGTTGCTATGTCCAAATTTATCTAATTGTATACTCTAAGTATGTGGAGTTTATTGTATATCAATTGCACCTTAACAAAGCTGTTTCTACAAAGTGTTTATCAAAAATTTAGTTGGGAAATTGGTCTCTCCTGGCTTTCTTTCTAGTTATCTGACCATTTCTTCTAAACATCCTATCCTATCCCAGGGGATGAATATATTTCTAGGTCTTTGGTTTAGGCTGCAATGCCTTTTCCTACTATGAGAGATTGGGCCTGTCCACATGTTTCTGAAGTGGCAACCAAACAATTAATTAGAGATGGATTCCAATTTGCATATGTGTGCTTGGTAGGGGTTTATAAAATTAATTAGGCTTAAATGCATATGAAAGAAAGTTGTGTCACTGTCAACAACATTCACCTTATATTTGTCTCCCACCTCTGCCTCCTTCTTTTAATTACTGTCTTTGTCATTATCACTACATTAAGTGTTTACTTACTATATGTCAGGACCTGTGCTAAACATCTGGCATCTCATTTAATCCTCACAACTACTAAAGGTACTATCGCTATGCCCATCTTACAGATGAAGAAACTGGACTCACAGATAAGTTATGCAACTGTGTGTGTGTATATGTGCTCAGTTGCTCAGACACGTCTGACTCTTAGCAACCCCATGGGTGGTAACTGCCAGGCTCCTCTGTCAATGGAATTTTTCAGGCAAGAATACTGGAGTGGGTTGCCATTTCCTACTCCAGGGGATCTTTCTGACTCAGGGATCAAATCCATGGATTGGCCAGTGGATTCTTTACCACTGTGCCATTTGGGAAGCCCCAGTTATGCAACTAACAAGAGTTAAAAATAACAGAATCCAGAGATGAACCCATAGTTGTTTAACCTCAAAGATCAAAATTTTAACCACAATGCTACTAATATATTATCAGGAGCAGTACAACTTTTGCTTCTCTGCCTTTCTTCTCCACAGAAAGTATCTTAAGTTTACAAACCAAGAAGATCCATGAAAATAGGGAAGTGCAAACTATCCAGCTGGTCTAGCTTTCCTACAGCCTCAGGACTACTGAAAGCAGATCAAAAGGCACTTAATTTGGCTTTCCTCTTAATATAGAGATTCCCATGTACAGCTTCTGGGCATACATTTCTAGTGACAGGAAGCTCCTACCACCTGCTGAGATAGCCTTCTTCAGGACTGTATACTCCCATTTTTGACCCCATATGAGATCGAAATCTGCTTCACTATATTTCTACTTATTAGTCTAGTTCTGTTCTCTTGAAACCTCCAAAACACACTTGGTCTCCTGGTACCATGACAAGCTTTGAGAAATTCTAAGACCCTCTCCTGAACCTCATCTCCAGACTAAGTAGTCCAGTTTTCTTTGATTAACTTTAACAATGACCTAGCCCTCTTTGTGTCAGAAAATGCATCAGTTCAGTCACTCAGTCACGTCCGACTCTTAGCGACACCATGAACTGCAGCACGTCAGGCTTCCCTGTCCATCACCAACTCTCAGAGTCCACTCAAACTCACGTCCATCGAGTTGGTGATGCCATCCAAGCATCTCATCCTCTGTCATCCCCTTCTAGTCCTGCCTTCAATCTTTCCCAGTATCGGGATCTTTTCCAATGAATCAGTTCTTCACATCAGGTGGCCAAAGTATTGGAGCTATAGCTTCAGCATCAGTCCTTCCAATGAATATTCAGAACTGATTTCCTTTAGGATTGACTGGTTTGATCTCCTTGCAGTCCAAGGTCCCAGGCTCTCAAGAAAATGCATCAGACACTCCTTTATTCAATATTCTAGTCAGGTAATTAGTCTTTGTCTCAGTTTGGGTCCCTTCCCTATTCTTTGTTATGAATGCCTATTTCTCTGTCTGCCCTATGCTTTCTCAGAACTGGATCCTTTCCCATAGCCATGATATGAGGACAGGTATGGTGTCTCAGATGGTAAAGAATCTGCCTGCAACGCAGGAGACTGGGGTTCAATCCCTGGGTTGGGGAGATCCTCTGGAGAAGAGAATGGTTACTCACTCCAGTATTCTTGCCTGGAGAATTCCACAGACAGAGGAACCTGGCGGGCTCTAGCCCATGGGGTGGCAGAGTCAGATACAACTGAGTGAATACCAACACTTTCACTTTCATGACTACTTGATGTCACAGGGCAAAGGTGAAAAGGTTCTGGTGAAACTCCAAGAAAGCAAATGTCCTGGAAGATTTCAGGGGAATGATCTGGTCATCTTTGTAGCTCTTGTGTATTTGGAATTCTTTTACTCTGGGTAAAGGCATTGAAATGAGGCAAGCAGGGTGCTGCCCTGTATTACCCTAGCCTCCTGCCTAGGGCCTGTTCACCACTTAATTCCTGTAGATACTGTCTTCCCAGGGCCCAGGACTTCTTTCCACATTAGGCCACTCTCATCTCTATCCTCTGCTCCAAGTGCATTTCAGATACATTCCTTCAGACAACAGGGTTCTACAATGGATGTATTCAACAGACCCACCATCTTCATTCTCACAGTTGAAACTTTATTCTTTCCCCCCTTCCCTCCTTCCCACTGGATCTAGAAGCACACACACCCACTTTTCTTTTTGGTCTGCTTTGTCTGTTAACTTCCTGCTCACTCCATCTTCTCCTAAATTGGCCTTCCAAGTCTGCCACACAATGATGGGGTTCATTTTAATTCTTTGTTGGGCCATAGGCTAGCAAAATGTTCAGAGCAACTTACATGGTAGCCTAATTTATAAAAATAAATTGGCAGGTCATAAAGGTTTAAGTGATTTGCCCAAGCTTACATAGTTTAAAGTGACAGTGCTAGAATTAAACTTTAAAATATATATATTTATTTTATCCTAAGTATGTTCCATTTTGTCCAAGTCCTTTAAAAAAAATACACACACACACACACACACACATATATATATATTGATTTATTTTTGGCTATGCTGGGTTTTCATTGCTGCATGGGCTTTTCTTTCATTGCTGTGAGCAGGAGCTATTGTCTAGTTGTCGCGCACAGGCTTCTCATTGCCGTGGTTTCTCTTGTGGACTACACTCTAGGGCATACAGGCTTCAATAGTGGTGGTGCATGGGCTCATTAATTATGGTTCCCGGGTTCTGGAGCACAGGCTCAATAATTGTGGTGCACTGGCCTAGTTGTTCCATGGCATGTGGGATCTTCCCACACTAGGGACAAAACCTGTGTCTCCTACATTGGCAGGCAGATTCTTTACCACTGAGCCACCAGGAAGCCCCTGGGCAAGTCTTGTTTAGTGTGCAGTGCATAGACCTGAATAAAGCCAACTGCAATTTTTTAGAATGTGTATGTGTACTCACATGCAAAAACATCTTTGTCAAACAAATAAGAACTTAGTTCTTTAGTTTTATTCAAAATGCAATGATATGTCACTGCAATAAATACACTACAATACAAAACAAAAACACTACAGTAAAACCAAAATGACATTCAAAAAGTCATTACAGCTTCCTCACCAAAGAAATTCTTTTGAAATTTCCAGTATAAAGTTGAATCTAATTCTATAAACCTATTTAATTAAATAATCCTCAGCACTTTCTACTGAGAATTTGCTCTCCCTCCTACCTTCCCAAAAGAAATATTAGACTTGGTAAACTTAATTTTGATAATGGTTTTCTGAAGTTTTCCTAAATTCCCAGCCAGGAAGAAGACACATGTATACAGAAGATAGGATTGGGAGAGGTGGAAAATCACATGTTATTAAAAATCAGTGAGTGGAAAAACAAACAAAGAAACAAACACAAAAAGACCCTATAGCAATGAGTGAGCATTCACTCCAGTGACAACAAAGAGATGAGCACAGTAATACCTCAATTCCCCCAGGAAATACCATCCACCAAGGAGCTCCTTCAATATTAAAAGTCAAAGGCTTGATGTAGAATGTCTGCTAAACCACCAGCACATCTTTGTAAATGAGACATCGTGTGAGTGAGAGTAGTCATGCTCAGATTAAAGTTCTAAAGAGGTTTTATAGAAAATATCCATGGGATGGACAAGGCATGAAGCAATGGGACCATTCTGAAGGACATTTCAACATTCAGACAGGATAATTAGAGACTCGGCTTAGAGGCAGTATGAATAAATAGAACGGGGCAAATTTAAAAATATTTAGGAGACAAATTTGGTGGACTTGATAATGATTCAGATGTGAATCTAAGACAGAAATTGAAGGTACATTTTTTTTTTTTTTACCTTGAGTCATTAGGTAGACAGTGATGTGATAAACAATGGAAGAGGAACAACAGAATTTAGATAAAATAATTGAGTTCCATTTTGGACACATTGAAGGTAAGGTGTAAGAGACATATTAGTGTTGACATCTGACAGGAATTTGGATATATGGGCCTGGTGCTCAAGAGAAGATTTGGATAAGAGAAAAATTAGACTTTAGAATCAACTATATATAAATGGCATTTGAAAATACAAAAGATCATAAAATTCAAGGGAAAGGGTAGAGTAAAAACAGTGAGTCAATAACAAAAACTTTAGGAACATCAACACCTAAGAAGAAAGTAGTGGAAGAATATTTTCAAAGGAGAACAATAATGAAGTGATGGAGGCATAGGAGGTAAGCTGTAAACATGTGCTGTCATGAAGTCAAACAATAAAAAAAAAGTGACCTGTGCTCATGAATTAGAAGAATTAAAATTGTTAAAATGACTGTACTACCCAAGGTAACCTGCAGATTCAGTGCAGTCCCTATCCAAATACCAATTGCATCTTTCACAGAATTAGAATAATTCTAAAATTTGTATGGGAACACAAAAGACCTTGAATAGCCAAAATAATCTTGGAAAAGAAGAATAAAGCTAGAAGTATCACACTCCCTATTTTAAACTATCTTGCAAATCTACAGTAAGTAGACAGTGTGGCACAGGCACAGAGACAGACACAGATCAGTGAGACAGAGCAGAGAGCTCAGGGATTCAGAAATGAACCCATACGGGTCAATTAATCCATGACACAAGAGGCAAGAACACACAATGGGAAAAGGCAGCCTTGTCAGTAAATGGATATATGGGCCTGGTGCTCAAGAGAAGATTTGGATAAGAGAAAAATTAGACTTTAGAATCAACTATATATAAATGACATTTGAAAGTATGAAAGATCATAAAATTCAAGGCAAAGCATAGAGTAAAAACAGTGAGTCAAGAACAAAGACTTGAGGAACATCCACACTTAAGAAAGTAGTGGAGGCAACCTAGATGTCCATCAGCAGATGAATGGATAAGAAAGCTGTGGTACATATACACAATGGAGCATTACTCAGCCATTAAAAAGAATGCATTTGAATCAGTTCTAATGAGGTGGATGAAACTGGAGCCTATTATACAGAGTGAAGTAAGCCAGAAGGAAAAACACCAATACAGTATACTAACGCATATATATGGAATTTAGAAAGATGGTAACAATAACCTTGTGTACGAGACAGCAAAAGAGACACTGATGTATAGAACAGTCTTATGGACTCTGTGGGAGAGGGAGAGGGTGGGAAGATTTGGGAGAATGGCATTGAAACATGTAAAATATCATGTAAGAAACGAGATGCCAGTCCAGGTTTGATGCACAATACTGGATGCTTGGGGCCAGAGCACTGGGATGACCCAGAGGGATGGTATGGGGAGGGAAGAGGGAGGTGGGTTTAGGATGGGGAACACATGTATACCTGTGGCGGATTCATTTTGATATTTGGCAAAACTAATACAATTATGTAAAGTTTAAAAATAAAATAAAATTAGAAAAAAAAGAAAGTAGTGGAAGAAGATTTGGAAGAAAATAGTATTAGGAGCACACATGCAAAAGAATAAAACTGTACTGCTTTCTCACACCAAATACAAGAACGAATTCAAAATGGATTAAAGATTTAAATGCAACACCTGAAACCATAACTCCTATAAGAAAACACAGGCAATACGCATTTCAACACTGGTCTTAGTAATATTTCACTGGCTATGTCTCCTCAGGCAAGAGAAACAAAAACAAAAATAAACATGGGACTGCATCAAACTGAAAGCTTTTGTGAAGTTAAGGAGACTATCAACAAAACAGAAAGGCAACTTACTTACATGTGCAGACAACATATCTGAAAAGGTGTTAATATCCAAACTATGTGAAAAATACATACAACTTAATATAAAAAAAAACTCAATTAAAAAATGGGAAGAGGACATAGTCAATTTTCCAAAGAAGACATACAGATGGCCAGCATACACATGAAAACATAATGAGTATCACTAATCATCAGGAAAATGCAAATCAAAACCACAATGACATATCACCTCACATTTGTCAGAATGGCTATTATCAAAACGACGATAAATATTAAGTGTCAGCAAGGATATGGAGAAAAGGGAACCTTCACGAACTGATGGTGGGAATGTAAACTGGTACAGCTACTGTGGAAAACAATATAGAGGTTTCTCAAAAAATTAAAAACAGAACTACCACATGATCCAGCAATTCCACTTCTGAGTTTTTTTCTGAACAAACCAGAAACACTAATGCAAAAAGGTATATGCACCCCTACGTTCATGGCCATATTATTTACAAGAGCCAAGATATAGAAGCAACATAAGGGTCCACCAGTAGGTAAATGGATAAAGAAGGTGTTGTATACACACAATGGAGTATTATTTAGCCATCAAAGGATGAAATCTTGCCTTTTGCAACAATATGGATGGACCTAGCAGGTATGATGCTAAATGAAATAAGTCAGAGAGGGACAAACACTATATGATTTCACTTAGATGTGGAATCTAAATAAATAAATAAACAAACACAAATAAACAGTAGCAAAGTCACAGGTACAGAGAACAAGCAGATGGTTGCCAAAATGGAAGGAGGTAGGAGCAAGAGAGACATGGGGGAGAAAGATTAAGAGGTGCAAATGTTAGTTGCAAAAGAAACTAGACAAAGGTATGAAATGTAAAGTGTGGGGAATAGTTAATAATTATGCAATATCTTTGTACAGTGACAGATGGTAACAAGACTTAACATGGTGATCAATTTGTAATATATAAAGATACTGAATTACTCACTAATACAACAATGTAAGTCAATTATACCTCTTCTCAGATGGTAAAATATCTGTCTGCAATGTGGGAGACCCAGGTTTGATACCTGGGTTAGGAAGATCCCTTGGAGCAGGGAATGGCAACCCACTCCAGTATTCTTGCCTGGAGAATTCCATGAGCAGAGGAGCCTGGCAGGTTAGTCCACGGTGTCACAAAGAATCAGACACAACTGAGTGACTAATAGATGTTGAGAGGGGAATGACAAAGAAGTTTTCACAACATAAGAATTGAAAATGACCCTTATATTGAGCAATTTGGCAATTAAGAAGTCTTTGGTAACTTAAAAGAAGGAGATTTATTAGTGATATAGCACTGAGAAACTACAGTAGACTAAGGACTGAATTCAAGTTGACCCAAGATCCATATGCATTATCAGTGATTTCTATGAGGTGAGAGTTAAGGAAAATATGACAAGGAAGGGCATACCTGAAGATTTGGGGCAACTTTTTCAAACATTTCATAATGTTTTCCCTTAGTGGTTACAATCTAAAAGCCTCTTCCAAGCTCCATTCACCAACTCTACAGCTATAGTGATCCTCTATACTGTGGTCATACCCCTTGGATGTCAGGGCAGAATGAAAGGCTGCAGATCTCTGATGTATCAAGTTTTTAACCTCTTTTGGACCCTAGACTCCTTCAAAATGCTAATATAATTACACACACAACATTAGATATGATTTCAGGAGGTTCAAGGACCCTATGAAACAGAATTTGTCTTCATACATTGTTAGGACCCTCTTCTCTGGATAATGTTGTCCCAAGAGAAGGTAAATGATGGTAATAGTTATTCTGGTACTCTAGTACATGGTATAGCAGTATACTAGTATACTAGCACCAAGCATTTATATTTGATACATCAAATGTACACCATACTTTTTTGTTTTTTCTCCTATTTGATTCTCCCTAAACTCCACATTTTATAGATAAGGACAATGATGTTACTCATAGCTAGTGACAGATGCAGAATGTGATTCTAGGTACCCTAGCTTCAAATCTTCTACATACACACTTGGGAGCATATCACAGTATTTGGTAAATGCTATCAATATGTGAGTATTCATCACTGGAACTTACATCTGCATAGCTTTTCCAATGACACCATAGACTTACGTGACATGATTGCCTTACACAGCTAGTAAGTGGCAGAGATCTTGTCTGGTGATGCTGTATCACATGACTTTTTTCTTATTCCTGGCCCCAGCTGCTTGGAATAGAGCCCTGGATTACTGATCTTATCTTGGCTGTTTATTCAGTATTCTGAGCATCAACATGAGGCAATACAAACCCAAGCTCAGATCAACTCTATCTTTCCTCTGCCTTTTATTTCCTCACAGAGCCAGGGGTTTAATTGAATAGCCTCCTGAAAATGCATTTCTTCTTTCTTCCTCTCATTGTTTTAATTTATTGCCAAAGTGACTCCTTGGAAGTTCCATATTTCCTCTTTCAAGGACACAGAAGAGGGCAGCATAGGATTTCTTCCTTTGTAAATAAGGCTGCTCCTCTTCATTGTTCCTTATGCTCTTTAAACAGCCTCCATCCATCTATATTTAATTCTCATTGATTCTTGCTTAACTGTCTTGTTCTTCCCATACTCTTGAAAGTCCTTTTCCTCTGTAGAAACTGAGTTAATGTCTACTTACTCTGATAGCACAGGTAAACAAACTGCAAGCATGTTTAGCATGGATGCTCAGTTTTGCCCCTGCTCCCAGGATTAATCTCAATATAAAAGTGGGGTGGGAGTAGAAGTAGGGAAGTGAGGTTCCTGTTTATCAAGGATAAAGAGACTGGGATTCAAGTTCAGTTCAGTTCAATTCAGTTCAGTCGCTCAGTCATGTCCGACTCTTTGCAACCCCGTGAATTGCAGCACGCCAGGCCTCCCTGTCCATCACCAACTCCCAGAGTTCACTCAGACTCATGTCCATCGAGTCAGTGATGCCATCCAGCCATCTCATCCTCTGTCGTCCCCTTCTCCTCCTCTCCCTCCCAGCGTCAGAGTCTTTTCCAATGAGTCAACTCTTCGCATGAGGTGGCCAAAGTACTGGAGTTTCAGCTTTAGCATCAGTCCTTCCAAAGAAATCCCAGGGCTGATCTCCTTTAGAATGGACTGGTTGGATCTCCTTACAGTCCAAGGGACTCTCAAGAGTCTTTTCCAACACCACAGTTCAAAAGCATCAATTCTCTGGTGCTCAGCCTTCTTCACAGTCCAACTCTCACATCCATACAAGAGACCCTGGCATAAACCTCAATTTCAGCTTGTCCTAGCGGTGTAAACTTGAATGGGTCATGGTTCCTTTGTGGGCTCAGGTTCCTTGTCTGAAAAACAAAGTGGT
Source organism: Bos javanicus (assembly GCF_032452875.1). Lineage (NCBI taxonomy): Eukaryota > Metazoa > Chordata > Mammalia > Artiodactyla > Bovidae > Bos > Bos javanicus. The sequence goes on along the minus strand of NC_083870.1, from coordinate 97,255,155 downwards.
CTGTACTAGGTGACCCCCAAAGTCCCTTTACATTTCCTTTCATAAATTAAATTTTATGGTGTTGATGTATCCATTGCATAATATTAGTACAATGTAAAATTATAGTCATGGTCAAGATGGTGTAGTAGAAGGATGTGTACTCATCTTCTCCTTTGAGAACACCAAAATGGAAACTTGCTGTTGAACAACCATCAACAGGAGGACGTTGGAAGCTACTAAAAAAAGATATCCCACATTCAAGGCCACAACGAGATGGCAGGAGGGGCAAAATCACATTAAAATAAAATCCAATACCTGAAGAGTAGGCAACCCACAAACTGTAGAACAATAATACCAAAGAAGTTCTTGTACTGCTGCAAAAGTTCTTGGCCCCACATCAGACTTCCCAACTTAGGGATTAGGCAAAGGGATGGGAATCCCCAGGGAATCTGACTTTGAAGGATGACAGAATTTGATTATAGAACCCCCAGAGGACTAAGGGAAACAGAGACTCTTGGAGGGCACAAACAAACTCTTGTGCACACCAGGACCCAGCCTTGTGTAATTCAATGACGCTATAAGCCATTTTGCACAGGGCCATCCAAGATGGACAGGTCATGGTGGAGAGTCCTGACAAAATGTGGTCCACTGGAGAAGGGAATGGAAAACCACTTCCGTGGTCTTGCCTCAAGAACCCCATGAACAGTATGAAAAGGCAAAAAGATAGGACACCAGAAGATAAGCCTCCCACATTGCTAGGTGTCCAATATGCTACCAAGGAAGAGTAGAGAAATAGCTCTAGGAAGAATGAAGAGGCTGAGCCAAGGCGGAGATGATGCTTAGTTGAGGATGTGCCTGGTGGTGAAAGTGAAGTCGAATGCTATAAAGAACAATGTTGCATAGGAACCTGAAATGTTAGGTCTGTGAATCAAGGTAAATTGGACATGGTCAAACAGGAGATGGCAAGGGTGAACATCAACACTTTAGGAATTAGTGAACTAAAATGGATGGGAAAGGGCAAATTTAATTCAGATGACCATAATATCTACTACTGTGAGCAAAAATCCCTTCAAAGAAATGTAACACACCTCATTGACAATAAAAAAAGTCCAAAATGTAGTAGATGGAATCTCAAAAACCACATAATGATCTCGGTTCACTTCCAAGGCAAACCATTCAAAATCACAATAGTCCAAGTCTATGCCTCAACTATTAATGCCAAAGAAGCTGAAGTTGATCCATGCTATGAAGACCTACAAGGCCTTCTAGAACTAAGACTCCCTCAAAAAAAAGTGCTTTTCATCATAGGGTGACTGGAATGCAAAAGTAAGAAATCACGAGATACCTGGAGTAACAAGCAAGTTTGATCTTAGAGTACAAAATGAAGCAGGGCAAAGGCTAACAGTTTTGCCAAGAGAATTCAATGGTCATAGCAAACACTCTCTTCCAACATCACAAGAGAAGACTCTACACATGGACACCAACAGATGGTCAACACCGATATCAGCCAAAGATGGAGAAGCTCTATACAGTCAGCAAAAACAAGACCAGGAGCTGACTGTGGCTCAGATCATGAACTCCTTATTGCCAAATTCAGACTTAAATTGAAGAAAGTAGGGAAAACCACTAGACCATTCAGGTATGACCTAAATAAATTCCCTTATGATTAGACAATGGAGGTGACAAATAGATTCAAGGGATTAGAGGTGATAGACAGAGTACCTGAAGTACTATAGACAAAAGTTCATAAACCAAAACCACCACCTCCTCCCCCTAAAAATGCAAGAAGGTAAAGTGGTAGACTGAGGAGGCCTTACAAATTGCTGAGAAAAGAAGAGAGGTGATAGGCAAAGGAGAAAGGGAAAGATATGTCCAACTGAATGCAGAGTTCCAGAGAACAGCAAGGATATGAAAGCTTGCTTAGGAAAACAGTTGAAAGAAATAGAGGAAAACAATAGAATTGGAAAGATTTATGATCTCTTCAAAAAAATTAGATACCAAGGGAACATTTCATGCAAAGATGAGCCAATAAAGGACAGAAATGGCAAAGACCTAACAGAAGTAGAAGAGATTAAGAACAGGTGGCAAGAATACACAGAAGTACTATACAAAAAAGGTCTTAATGACCCAGATAACTATGATGGTGTGGTCACCCACCTAGAGCCAGACATCCTGCAGTGTGAAGTCAAGAGGGCCTTAGGAAGCATTACTATGAACAAATCTAGAGCAGATGATGGAGTTCCAGTTGAGCTATTTCAAATACTAAAAGATGATGCTGGAAAACCTCTGACCACTGGAATGGCCCTGTGAGAGTGAGAGGCCCTAGTAATGAAAGGTCTATTACAATTACTATTATTATCATTGTTATTATTATGATGATGATTTTCTCCATTGCCTACTTTTCTTAACTGTTTTCTCTCCATGTCTTTTTCTCTCTACTATAAAGGCTTTGACCCTTCCCAAACACAGCTCCTTCCCCATCCAACACTTCTTTTTATATATTATTCTGCTGTATTAATAGAAACTATGTCTAGAATGAATAAAATGAAGGTTCTGCTCAATCTTCCCCCAACCAAGTAGGCTTTAGGACTTTGGCATCCACATCAGGGTCCCACACTCCAAGCATGTCAATGCCAAAAAACCCAATAGAGATGACCAGGATTGGGATGGGGTTGGAGGACAAAGCATTCTGGAAACAGTATAAAGAATTAGAAAAAAAATAGTCCCAAAAGGAGAACTTGGGTCAGTGGGTGTGAACATTTTACAAATAACATTCTAAGTATTAGACTTTGGCCAATGGCACCCCACTCCAGTACTCTTGCCAGGAAAATCCCATGGATGGAGGAGCCTGGTAGGCCACAGTCCATGGGGTTGCTAAGAGTTGGACACGACTGGGCGACTTCACTTTCACTTTTCACTTTCAGGCATTGGAGAAGGAAATGGCAACCCACTCCAGTGTTCTTGCCTGGAGAATCCCAGGGACGGGGAGCCTCGTGGGCTGCCGTCTCTGGGGTCACACAGAGTCGGACATGACTGAAGCAACTTAGCAGCAGCAGCAGAAAGGAAAGGGAATAAACAGTAGCCAGGCAGATGGAATGGGCTCCGGCAAACAAAGGTATTTGATAGGTTATTTCCCCTCTTCCTCTTCAGTCCATGGAGAACTGTTCACCCAAAGATTAATGCACTATTCCAAGTGGAAAAGAAAATTCTGGCATGGTTCCTGCAGGTATTGGTATTCAAGAAGGCCCAATACAGAAAAATGACTAGGAATAGTCTCAGGAAGCTCTCAGTAGGGGAAGCTAATAGGCTTGTCATTGGGGCCATTCTAGCTAAACCCAGCTAGACTGCAGTCTATGAGTGGCAGTATCAAAATTTTCTCACTCCTTGCTGTTTAATCAATTGATTTATCAATTTTACTGACAAGACAAAAATGAAAAAAAAAAAAACCAAGATGATGATCCTTTTAGGGAGATCAAAAGCCAGGATGGCACTCCATTAAGTTCATTCTCTCATCCCAAAGCAGAGCTAGAAATCACACAAAAGAAGCATCCTGACATATATACTCATGCTTCACTGCGTCTCTTCTTGCACCTCCCTATTCTTGACTCTCTTGGCCATTGACTTTGCCACTCATTCACTCAATGTTTTCTTTCACTGTGTATTATCCCTTCCTAAACAACTTCTGCTTCTCATTTTACTACTCTATAATTAGTGATAATAACAGCTATAATTTTTAGATCATGTAGTTTGCTCTATGGCTTCTTCTCAGTGAATGTTATACATACATGTGTGTGTGTGTGTGTGTGTGTGTGTGTATATATACATACACACATATATACATATACGTATACACACACACACACACACATATATATATATATTTGGGAAGCCCATATGTGCTTCCCAAGTAGTCTAGTGGTAAAGAATCTGACTGCCAATGCAGAAGACATAAAAGGTGCAGTTTTGATCCCTGAGTCAGGAAGATCCCCTTGAGGAAGAAATGGCAACCCACTCCAGTATTCTTGCCTGGAGAATCCCATGGACAGAGGAGACTTGCACACTACAGTCCATAGGGTTGCAAAGAGTCACACATGACTGAAATGACTTAGCACATGAGTGTGTGTATGTGTGTGAATGTGTATATAATTATATGTGTGTGTGTGTGTGTGTGTGTGTGTGTGTAATTCAAAGACTATCTTTTTTGCCTATGAATTGACTCTGGTGCTAATTCTTTTGAAGATGAGGAAAATGGGGCTAGTATAGATTGGGTAGCTTGCCCCGAATCACACAGGTAGAAAGTGGTAAAGCCAAGTTTCAAAATGATCATCATTCTGACTTTAAAAGCCCAGACTTTTCCCCCTGATCTATAATGTTTAACTAATTATTTATTTCTTCTCAATAATAATTCTGATGATTTTTATTCTTCTCAGGGTACCTTGGTTGATCCCTAAAATCCCATCAGCCATGCTCCCCCATTATCCCTCTGCCCACATCTTCTCTATCCTTGTAAGCCAGTCTTGGATAATAGAAATCAAAGAGCTATAAATTAGAGGAATTCAAGACAAATTTTGTAGGGCAAGCTGTCCCAAGGCCACGTGATGGTTATCTTGGAGAAGATTCATTCTTGGGTATTGCCTAACATAGGGGTGGGATCCAAGAGTTTGGAGATCTTTCTCTTCTCATCTTACCACAGTGTATATTTCCCACAGGGTTGCTGGTTTTATGAGTAATGAGCAGATTTACTTAAGCTATAAAAATAAAGTTAGTTCAAGTTATTATTCCAAAGAAACCTGGAACAGGGTCATGCCTGATTTGGTTTCCAAGGAGAAAAATGTATTCGTGATATGTCAGAACTCAGCTCCTGGTGGACCCACACATATGTGCAGGCACACATATTCACAAATACACACATATACCTCCTAAACCTGAAGCGATTTTCCAAGAAAAACAGATAAAGAGGATCTTCATTACCAGAAGCTGGGAGTGAGTCAGTGCTGGGTGGAATAACTAAGCAGGCAGTCTTAGTAGGAGGAGTGCCAGGGCATGTGAAGAACAAGCAGCAAGCTCAGCCACGGCGACCTTGGAAAGTTGCCTGGGACCTTGGAAACCATTTTAACTAACACATATATTCCAGTCATTTAAAATGTTAGTTTAATATTTTGAAAGAACTCAAACCAAAAATTATGAAATTAACTTTAGGTATTATGACCTCATTAAGAAATAAAACATATATCATCTCAATCTTATATAAGGTAAATAAGTTTGAAATGAAACTTAGATCATGTTTTTAAGTCAAAGAGCACAGGTACAATACAGATGAAATAGCAACTTTCTATTGTCTAGATTTAGTTTTTTCATGAAAAATGTTTTATTTAATGGAAATATTTCCATTTCCAATTCTAGTCACTCTCTCCTGAACCTCTATTGATGTCAAGTTTACAACAAAAGCCCCAGGTGTGGGTACCAAAGTCCAGTGAGGGGGTGGGTGATAGTGGAGCAGGATCTTATCTCTCCCTTATTCTTTACACTCTATTACATTTATATAACAAAAGATATGTAACAATGGAAGTATAAATAAAGAATATTGCTTCAAAGGAACAACAAAGCCTCGCCTAGTCCGTGTGTGTTAAGTCACTTCACTTGTGTCTGACTCTGTGTGACCCTATGGACTATAGCCCACCAGGCTCCTATGTCCATGAGATTCTCCAGGCAAGAATACTTGGGAGTGGGTTGCCGTGCCCTTCTCCAGCGGATTTTCCTGACCCAGGGATCAAATCCACATCTCTTCCAGCTCCTGCACTGGCAGGCAAGTTCTTTACCACTAGTGCCACCTGGGATGCCTTTGTCTATTAATGAGTAATTTGCAGAGGTAAGACTACTGAGGGGCTTCCCTGGTGGCTCAGCAGTGAAGAACCCACCTGCCAATGCAGGAGGTGTATTTTCAATCCCTGGATCAGGAAGATCCCTTGGAGGAGGAAATGGCAACTCACTCCATGGACATGGGACATATAAGTCCTATGGACAGAGGAGACTGGTGGGTACAGTCCACAGGGGTCACAAAAGAGTTGGACACCTTAGGGACTAAACAACAAGGCTACTGCAAGGACAGGGCATGATCAGGGAAGGGCAGGTTGCCCAGTGAGAACAAGTTAGAGACGTAGCAGAAGTGATCAGCTCGGAACAGCTGATCAAGACTTTGTCATATCTAAAAATAGGAAATTTAATCCTGCAGGTGAAGAAATCTGACTGGATTTTTGGAAAAGGATCAACATGACCTGATTTGTATTTTGGAAAATTCATACTAACCGTAGGTGGAGAACAGAGTTAAGGGGAGAAATTGAAAGCAGGAGAACTAATCAGAAGGCTGGAGCAATGATCCCTGTAGGAGGATAAACTTCATGAGAATACTTGGTACTCCCAGTGTTTGGCTGCTGTATGTATTCTCAGGACCTTAGAAAAGCAAAATGGTTGTCTGAAGATGCCTTACAAATAGCTGTGAAAAGAAGAGAAGAAAAAAGCAAAGGAGAAGAGGAAAGATATACCCATTTGAATGCAAAGAGTTCCAAAGAATATCAAGGAGAGAAAAGAAAGCCTTCCTCAGTGATCAGTGCAAAGAAATAGAGGAAAACAATAGAATTGGAAAGACTAGAGATCTCTTCAAGAAAATTAGAGATAACAAGGGAACGTTTCATGCAAAGATGGGCTTGATAAAGGACAGAAATGGTATGGACCTAACAAAAGCAGAAGATATTAAGTAGAGATGGCAAGAGTACACAGAAGAACTGTACAAAAAAAGATCTTCACGACCAAGATAATCAAGATGGTGTGATCACTCACCTAGAGTCAGACATCCTGGAATGTGAAGTCAAGTGCGCCTTAGGAAGCATCACTATGAACAAAGCTAGTGGTAGTGATGGAAATCCAGTTGAGCTATTTCAAATCCCAAAAGATGATGCTGTGAAATGGTGCACTCTACATGTCACAAATTTGGAAAACTCAGCAGTGGTTACAGGACTGGAAAAGGTCCATTTTCATTCCAATCCCAAAGAAAGGCAGTGCCAAAGAATGCTCAAACTACCACACAATTGCACTCATCTCACACGCTAGTAAAGTAATGCTCAAAATTCTCCAAGCCAGGCTTCAGCAACATGTGAACCGTGAACTTCCAGATGTTCAAGCTGGTTTGAGAAAAGGCAGAGGAACCAGAGATCAAATTGCCAACATCGGCTGCATCATTGAAAAAGCAAGAGCATTTCAGAAAAACATCTATTTCTGCTTTATTGACTATGCCAAAGCCTTTGACTGTGTGGATCACAAGAAACTGTGGAAAATTCTGAAAGAGATAGGAATACCAGACCACCTGACCTGCCTCTTGAGAAACCTGTATGCAGGTCAGGAAGCAACAGTTAGAACTGGACATGGAACATCAGACAGGTTCCAAATAGGAAAAGGAGTACATCAAGGCTGTATATTGTCACCCTGCTTATTTAACTTATATGCAGAGTACATCATAAGAAATGCTGGGCTGGATGAAGCACAAGCTGGGATCAAGATTGCTGGGAGAAAGATCAAAAACCTCAGATATGCAGATGACACCACCCTTATGGCTGAAAGTGAAGAACTAAAGAGCCTCTTGATAAAAGTGAAAGAGGAGAGTGAAAATGTTGGCTTAAAGCTCAACATTCAGAAAATGAAGATCATGGCATCTGGTCCCATCACTTCCTGGCAAATAGATGGGGAAACAGTGGCTGACTTTATTTTGGGGGGCTCCAAAATCACTGCAGATGGTGACTGCAGCCATGAAATTAAAAGACCCTTACTCCTTGGAAGGAAAGCTATGACCAACCTAGACAGCATATTTAAAAGCAGAGACATTACTTGTCAACAAAGGTCTGTCTAGTCAAGGCTATGGTTTTTCCATAGTAGTAGTCATGTATGGATGTGAGAGTTGGACTATAAAGAAAGCTGAGGGCCAAAGAATTGATGCTTTTGAACTGTGGTGTTGGAGAAGACTCTTGAGAGTCCCTTGGACTGCAACAAGAATCAACCAGTCCATCATAAAGGAGATCAGTCCTGGATGTTCATTGGAAGGATTGATGTTGAAGCTGAAACTCCAATATTTTGGCCACCTGATGCAAAGAGCTGACTCATTTGAAAATACCCTGATGCTTGTAAAGATTGAGGGTAGGAGGAGAAGGGGACGACAGAGGATGAGGTGGTTGGATGGCATCACTGACTCAATGGACATGAGTTTGTGTAGACTCTGGGAGTTGGTGATGGACAGGGAGGCCTGGCATGCTGCAGTCCTTGGAGTCTCAAAGAGTCAGACACGACTGAGCGACTGAACTGAACTGAAAACATAGGATGTGCTAAACAAATAATTCCTAAGCTAAAAGTGACCTCCATTTATATCCAGGATGGAAGTGAAAGAGACAAATTGATTAGGCAGCCAAATGTCTGGCAATGAGACCCCATTCATCCTTAGGTTTCAAGATACCTTTTTTAATCCAGATCATTATTCAATCTGTGCTGGCCAGGTGTCTAGACTAAGCTACTTTTTATTGAGTATTTATCTTGTCTAGACCCCTATGCTTAACATTACTGTGCACACATGATCTCATTTAATCTCTTTTTTAAAAAGACCCTAGGAATTAGGTATTATTATTCCCTGATGCTAGGACAGATTGAAGGCAGGAGGAGAAGGGGATGATAGAGGATAAGATGGTTGGATGGCATCACTGACTCAATGGAGATGAGTTTGGGTAAACTCTGGGAGTTGGCGATGGACAGGGAGGCCTAGCGTGCTGTGGTCCATGAGGTCATGAAGAGTTGGGACATGACTGAGCGACTGAACTGAACTGAAGTGATTCCCAATTTATATGTGGACAAAGTGAGTATCTGCTGCAGGTCATGAAGCTACTAAGTTACATCAGGATTTGATCACAAAACTGACTCTGAAGCCTAAGATTATTTCACTATACTGAGAAGAGCATGTGTCACTTGTTTTGCTAAACGGGGGATTTTATGTATCCCATTTCCATACACATTGCAAGAGGCTTTTACCTCACAACCTCAACAAACAGTAGCAGCACACTTCAGAAATTTGTGCAAATGCATTTTTAATAAACTGCCTCAAGTTTTTCTGTATGCCTTAATAAGCTTTTGTATCCTCAGGAGGCCTTATTAGATATTTTAGAAAATCCCCTATCTCTAACTACTCTAAGATGCACTAATTATTTTAAAATTTTCCTAAAAATCTCAGGCAAAAGTCTTATTGTTCATGCTGGCTTAATGAATATAAATGCTACCCCTTCCCTTATGAAATAGCTTTGGAGGAACTTATACAAGTACTGAAGACGAGGTGAACCAAGAAAATTCTTTAAATACATAATAGACTCTAGTTAGCCCTGCCACAAGTCCTATCTGGCTATAATTCTACCCTTTTCTTTGTCTTTGTATTGCTGAAGTTATTTGAAAATGTATTGCTTTTCTATACTGGAAATGCTATTTTACACTGCTTTGTTTCAACTAGGGCTGTGAAATAGAAACATAATATTCTTTCCCTCCCATCTAGCTATTGCTCTTTCCTCTTTAGAAAATGAATTTTCCACCTATCATTTCAAAGTACCCTGCCAAATGGTGTCCAGCTTGTGGCCCAAGTACATCCCCCGAACACAGGAAAGATGTCTCTCAGGAACAAAAAAGCAACAACATTTCATCAAATCCATGTAATTGCTTTTAAAATGACTATTTTTTTATTAGCAGTCTTTTCATTGCTGTCATAGGATGATCATACTCTATCTGAGATGTCTCTCTTATTTTTCATTTGCGTGTTGAGAAAATATTTCAGTTATAGAAATATGCAGTTGAAAAAAAAAAAGAAATATGCAGTTGAGTTACAAAGACAGTTCTTATTCACCCACAGTGAACTCACCATTTCAAAATTTGATGGAAAAGAGAAAGAATAGAATAAATTTTACTTTTATTCAAAGCCATATGAAATAAAGGTCTTCCCTGGTGGATCAGATGCCAAAGAGTCTGCCTTCAGTGCAGGAGACTCAGGTTCGATCCCTGGGTCAAGAAGATCTCCTGGAGAAGGGAATGGAAACCCGCACCAGTATTCTTGCCTGGAGAATTCTGTGGACAGGCAACTGGTGGGGCTACAGTCCAGGGGGTCATAAAGAGTCAGACAAGACTGAGTGACTAACACACACACACACACACACACACACATATGAAATAAAAAGGTTGTGAGGGAAATTAAGTCAACTGGTTGTATCTACAGGGGCACAGAACTCTGTACTTATTTTATCTGTAAAATATGGATAATAATGATAATATTATAGAATTTTATGAAGATGAAATGCTGTATGTGAAAATGCTTTGCACACTTATTAACCAGAAAAAAATAAACAGATAATAGAAATAGTAGTAGTTTTTGTTATTGCTGTTGCTATCTTAAGGAAAATATTAAACCTTCACTCTTTGTCATTTACTGATCATATATAACACAGTCTCCCATGGATGAAGCTGTTAGTGTAGTGATGAAGACAGGTAAAGAGTTAACTACTTTGTAATGTAATACCTCTTACAATAGATTTTTTTTCTAGAGTACGAGAAAAACATCTACTTCTGCTTTATTGACTATGCCAAAGCCTTTGACTGTGTGGATCACAACAAACTGTGAAACATTCTTAAAGAGATGGGAATATCAGACCATTCTACCTGTCTCCTGAGAAATCTGTATGCAGGTGAAGAAGCAACAGAACTGGACATGGAACAACAGACTGATTCCAAATTAGGAAAGGAGTACGTCAAGGCTGTATATTGTCACCCTGCTAATTTAACTTCTATGCAGAATACATCATGTGAAATGCTGGACTGGATGAAGCACGAGCTGGAATCGAGATTGCCGGGAGAAATATCAATAACCTCAAATATGCAGATGACACCACCCTTATGGCAGAAAGTGAAGAAGAACTAAAGAGACTCTTGATGAAGGTGAAAGAGGAGAGTGAAAAAGTTGGCTTAAAGTTCAACATTCAGAAAACGAAGATCATGGCATCTGGTCCCATCACCCCATGGCAAATAGATGGGTAACCATGAAAAAAAGTGACAGGCTTTATTTTCCTGGGCTCCAAAATCTCTGCAGATGGTGACTGCAGCCATGAAATTAAAAGACACTTGCTCCTTAGAAGAAAAGTTTTGACCAACCTAGGCAGCATATTAAAAAGCAGAGACATTACTTTGCCAACAAAGGTCCATTTAGTCAAAGCTATGTTTTTTCCAGTAGTCATGTATGGATATGAGAGTTTCATAAAGAAAGCTGAGCACCAGAGAATTAATGCTTTTGAACATGGTGTTGGAGAAGACCCTTGAGAGTCTCTTGGACTGCAGGGAGATCAAACCAGTCAATCCTAAAGGAAATACGTCCTGAATATTCATTAGAAAGACTGATGTTGAAGCTGAAGCTCCAACACTTTGGCCACCTGATGCAAAGAACTGACTCATGGCAAAAAGACCCTGATGCTGGAAAAGATTAAAGGTGGGAGGAGAAGGGGACGACAGAGGATGAGATGGTTGGATGGCATCATCAACTCAATGGATGTGAGTTTGAGCAAGCCTCAGGAGTTTGTGATGGACAGGGAATCCTGGTGTGCTACAGTCCATGTGGTCACAAAGAGTCGGACATGACTGAGTGACTGAATTGAACTGAAATCAAGACAAGGAGAACAAACCGTCTTTACAGGAACCTGTTAGTTCAGAGATGGTTCACATCTCTTCAGATCACTGAAGACCATTTATCCTTGTTTTTGCCACAGGCTAACTCCCTGAGGTAACAATTATGTTGCTTAATTTGGCCCTGGAGGAAGTCCTATATGAGAAATTTCCCTCAGGTTAAAAAACAAAAAAAAAAAACACAAAACTTAGAATTAGTATGTTTCTTTCTGACAATAAGGGACATCATTCTTTCTGACAATAAGAACTATGTAGCCTACAATGTTGCCTTTGGTTTTTGGTGACTCAGAAACTTATAAGAGAGTTTTCTATTAATTCATGGCAACTTGGTTACAATTAATAAGGTGAATATTTTTCTTTTCTTTATTCATGTTCTAGTCAGAGAAGGCAATGACACCCCACTCTGGTACTCTTGCCTGGAAAATCCCATGGACAGAGGAGCCTGGTGGGCTGAAGTCCATGGGGTTGCTAAGAGTCGGACACGACTGAGCGACTTCACTTTCGCTTTTCACTTTCATTCATTGGAGAAGGAAATGGCAACCCACCCCAGTGTTCTTGCCTGGAGAATCCCAGGGACGGGGGAGCCTGGTGGGCTGCCGTCTATGGGGTTGCACAGAGTCAGACACGACGGAAGAGACTTAGCAGCAGCAGTAGGGCTCCATTTTTTTAAAACAGGGGATGACAAAAGCAGTTAACTTTAATAATTATTCTATCATTTTATAAAATTAAGGATACAGTCTCATTTTTTCCCACATCCTAAATTTATTATTTTTGTGTGAAACATCATTCATTCATTTTCAACACTTAGAATGTACTACACTTTTACCTATATTGAACATTGTCCCTTAGTAAAATGAGGGATGATGTAAACATATAAAATACAATGTGGCAATTAGTATTACCATATATATATATACTCCTAGTGTTACAATATGATAATTACTACAATTATTTATAAGCTGTAAAAAATATGTATCAAATATGTCCCTTTACATTCACATGTACTGTAGGTTTGCTTTCTTGATGGGCAGCAAAATGCTGATGCCTGATTAATGTGATGTTCTGAAATGTATCTCAGAAACTTAAGTGCCTTGAAGCTTTGAGGGAATTAAGAGGTTTTACATCTGGACAGATCAGTGTACACACTTCCTTAGAAAGGACTCTCTGTCTTCCGTAATTCACAGGGATCTCTCTAACTCTGTATTCTGAGGTTTTCTGCTCAGATTAGACATAGAAGCCTGATCACATCTGGCACAGTGAGCAGCCACAGGAGACAGGTCCTCAACCTGAATGTGAGACTCAGGAGCTTGGGTTTCATTTACTTTGTACACTAAGCACCTTTAATCAAGCTTCTAAATTCAACTCAGTTTAATAACCATGTATTAAGCTTCTGTTTTTTCCTCCTGGAAGCAGAGCAATCAATAAGACCCCCAATTCAGAGTTTAAGATTAGCCGAGGAGTGCTCAGTCACTCTGTTGTGTCTGACTCTTTGCGACCCCATGGACTGCAGCCCACCAGGCTCCTCTGTCCATGGGATTTTTCTGGTAAAAATACTGGGGCAGGTATTCATTCCCCCTCCAAAGGATCTCCCTGACCCAGGGATTGAACCCACATCTCCAACATCTTCTGCTGGCTGGTGGATTCTTTACTACTGAGCCATCTGGGAAACCCCTAGCTGGGGAGACAGACACATATACAAATTTAGTACAGTGTGTGAAATTACAATTATAGGGGTGTGTCCAGAGTGTTTGGCCCATGGCAGGGCTCATAGTTTATTTGGGGAAGAACTCGGTGATGATGGCCAATGGATAATGAGAGGAGACAAAGAACAGCAGGGAAAGAGGTTGTGGGATCACCCACTTACCTACTTACCATCCAGTGCACAATGCCAAGATGGGGTCAGGCTCAGTGAAGCAGAATTTGTCCCAGGGACCCACTGAGGTAAGCAAGTGGCATGGATGTGGGATCCAAGTAGCAGGTGAGGCTAGAATCAAGCAGGAAGTAAATATCCTGGGAAATTAATTCATTCAGGGCAGTGCCGAGAGAAGATTCTACCTCTCTGGGGGATGCGATTGACCTAAATTTGGTATCAGAACTCCAGTCAAACAAGCTGGGATTCAGACTTGAATTATCTAGTCCTAGTCTTGGTGGCTCAGATGGTAAAGAATCTGCCTGAAATGGGGTAGACCCGGGTTTGATCCCTGAGTCAGGAAGACCCCCATGCAGAAGGGGATGGCTACACACTTCAGCATTCTTGCTTGGAGAATTCCATAATCAGATAGTCCTGGCAGGCTACACTGTCCATGGGGTCACAAAGAGTCAGACAGAACTGAATGACTAACACTTTCACTTTCAGAGGGAAAAATAGAGCGCTAGACAGTGGAACTGAGGAAGAAGTCCAGTTGCTTGTGTTAGAGAAAGGCTCTCCATGATCAGGCAAATTGCTGGCACCTAGCATCATGCCCAGACATATTGAGGACTAAATTAGACACCATATGCTGGAAGTCTGAGACAAGTAATAAGCCTCCTGTTTGGAATAAGATTGGCATAGAATCTTAACCTGAAAGCCTTGAGATTTCAGAGGTGTGGAAGGGATAAAGGCAGCATCAAATATATTTGTTGTCAAAACATTTTTGAAGGTTGAGAAAAAGTGATTCTCAGCCTCTTTCCTATCAAGACAAAGAGGAATCTTTTTTTTTTTTTTCTCATTTGTCTGAAGTTATTAGCAAGAGACACCATCTCTGCCATTTTGTATGTTGAGTGTCACATAACTATGGTAATAGAAACTTGAGAAAGTGAAGAACTTCACTTTCTCCACTGAACTTTACTCATCTTCTACTTATATGTAGATTCGTGATTTTTTTGTTTTTTCTCTCAGGAGAGCCACAAGAAACCTGTCAGAAATATTCCAGCATATGCAAATCCTAACTAGACAGACAAAAATAATCTTTGCTCTGTTCCTTATGTGCTCTGTGGGAGTTTGGCCTTGTTTGTATGATTGATCGGTTTGTACGCTACTTTTCAAAATCATTTTTCAAGTGGAGACACAAAGTAGAAAACAAGAGAAGTATGTAGGTCTGGGCTGGGTGAAAGGCACCTAATTTAGGATAAGCCCTTTAACAACTTCTGAATATCCCTCCTTTACATATCAGATGGTCACTATCAGGAGGACTTCAGCAGTCTCAATTATATGGGCAATAGGAGATAGTTGAAACTCCTCAAAGACAAACTTTTTTTTCCTGGTTGATATTACACTTCTATATCTAAAAACAGCAGATGGTATGCAAACTGCAAAATTCAGTTAGGATCTGAAACATTCTCAGGACCATTTCCCTTTGTACCCCAGGGTTTATGGTGCTTCTGACTCTTCCTCATGGGCCATTATTGCTGTCTTCTGCAGGAGCTTCCTCCATATCACACTTCAAGAAAGAACCTCCATCAATTTGGACTCTTCAGAGAGGTCCCCCTACTCTCCCAGTTCCAGACATAATGTGCTCCTTGTAAGTAAACCATATGAAACATAATTCTCTGCCATGGAACTCTGTTATCTGAAACCATCATCCTAAAACATTACTTTTTCTGGTTTTGTCTCTTCTCTATCTTCACCTCCACTGTCTCTGCCCAAGCTTCCTCGTCTCTACTTGTATCACTGAAGTATTAATAGTTCTTTCACTTCCCTCTCTGTGGCCATTATTCCGTCTTCTCCCTGCTTCCCCAACTCTTTCCTCCTCCCGACCGAAGCTTCTTATTCACTATTTCATTGATAGGGACTCCAAAGTGCAAACATGAAAATGCAACTTCCTTGATGAAAAAAATCACAACTACCCTTAATCACATGCTGAAGAAAGGAGAAAGGAAAATCAGCAGCACTTTTTTAGCATCTGCAGTGTGTCAGACTCTTTGTTGGTCCTGTTTTATATATGCGTATGTATATAACTGCTCTACAACCTCACAACTATTTTTCAATATAATGTGTCATTATCTCAAATTTATTGTGAGGAAACTAAGGTTCATGGTGCTTACATAATTTACCCAAGGCCATATGGCAGGTAGACTCAGTACACAGCAGCTGAGCTCTGCAGGTGTATATCTACTGCTATTTCTTTGCCACTATAAATTCTAGGCTCTGGAGGCATAGAGATGAATAAGATATTTTTGCCACACCTGATTCTGAGAAGCCTATGATGAAGGAGACACTCACACTAACTAAATTATAATATGATGTGATAAGTACAAGGCTGAGTGGCAAAGACAGGGTTTGAATTTAAATCTCTCCCAATTAGACTACTGGTTGTGAATTTTTGCAAAGATGAGGAACTGTTAAATGTTAAAACTTTCCCCAAACTTTCACATGATAGTATTCCCCATTTTACTCAAGAACTATGAAATGGCAAAAGTTACAATCAATACAATGAAGCTTTCAAATGAATGTTCATTTTATTAATCACAACAGCAACTATGTCCATTTGATCCACATCTTTGTGAGAGGCACCGTTGGTCTGTGTACAGATAGTGAGTACCTAGCCACATCTAAATTTGAGACCCCTTTGCAATAATCTTATGACTCTCCCTGGGTCTTTAGCCTGTTCACTGGGGATAAGCACCTACATTATAGAAACCTCTGATACAATATCCCTCTTAACAGGGTTCTGCAGTGTTGACAATTAAAAGCCAGAGCAAAACATTATTTGTAGAGCATATGCCTTGGTTAGACTTTGTAAAGACTTTTGTCCCTCCTTTAACCCATCTGGGCATCCATGCACAGGAAAGGAAAAAGCAGAGAGGGAGGGAACGACTGTTATTTAGTGTCTGTTCTGTGCTGTGCTGTGCTTAGTCACTTAGTCATGTCTGACTCTTTGTGATGCCATGGACTGTAGCCTCCCAGCTTCTCTGTCCATGGGGATTCCCCAGGCAAGAGTCCTGGAGCGGGTTGCCATGCCTTCCTCAGGAGATCTTTCCAACCTAGGGATCAAACCCAGGTCTCCCACATTGCAAGCGGATTCTTTACCATCTGAGCCACCAGGAAAGCCCAAGAATACTGAAGTGAGTATCCTATCCCTTCTCCAGGGGAACTTCCTGACCCAGGAATGGAACTGGTGTCCCGTGAATTACAAGTGGATTCTATGCCAGCTGAGCTAGGAGCCAGGTAAATCCCTGAATGGTCCAACTCTCACATCCATACATGATACTGGAAAAACCATAGCTTTGAGTATATGGACCTTTGTTGGCAAAGTGATGTGTCTGTTTTTTAATACTGTCTAGGTTTGTCATAGCTATTCTTGCAAGGAGCAAGTGTCTTTTTACTGTGTGACTGCAGTTTTCACTGTCCACAGTGATTTTGGAGCCCAAGAAAATAAAATCTGCCACTGTTTCCAGTTTTTCCCCATCTATTTTAAGCCAGCTTTTCACTCTCCTCTTTCACCTTCATTAACAGGCTCTTTAGTTCCTCTTTGATTTCTGCCATTAGAGTGATATCATCCTCATACCTGAGGCTGTTGATATTTCTTCAGGCAATCTTTATTCCAGCTTGTGATTCATCTAGCACAACATTTCACATAATGTACTCTGCATATAAGTTAAACAAACTGGGTGACAAGACATAGCCTTAACGTACCCCTTTCCCAATTTTGAACCAGTCTATTGTTTCATGTTGAGCTCTAACTGTTGCTTCTTGACCTGCATACAAGTTTCTCAGGAGACAGGTACGGTGGTCTGGTGTTCCCATCTCTTTAATAATTTTCCATAGTTTGTTTTGATCTACACAGGCAAAGGCTTTAGTGTAGTCAATGAAGCAGAAGTAGATGTTTTTCTGGAGCTCCCTTCCTTTTTCTAAGATCCAGTGGATGTTGGCAATTTGACCTCTCGTTCCTCTGCCTTTTTTTTTGTTTTAATTTTATTGCAGGATATTTGTTTTACAATGTTGTGTTGGTTTCTGCCATGCATCAACATGAATCAGACACAGGTATACATATGTACCCTCCTTCTTGAATCTCCTTCCCATTTCCCACCCTGTTCCATCCCTCTGAGTTGTCACAGAGCACCAGGTTGAGCTCCCTGTGAGTGAAAGTCACTCAGTCATGTCTGACTCTTTGTGACACCATGGATTATACAGTCCATGGAATTCTCCAGGCAAGAAAACTGGAGTGGTTAGCCTTTCCCTTCTCTAGGGCATCTTCCCAACCCAGGGATCGAACCCAGGTCTCACATTGCCCGCGGATTCTTTACCAGCTGAGGCACAAGGGAAACCCTGACTCCCTGTGTCACACAGCAAATTCCCACTGGCTATCTCTTTTCCACGTGGTAATGTTTATGTATCCATGCTACTCTCTCCATTCGCCCCACCCTCTCCCTCCCACACTGTGTCCACAAGTCCGTTCTCTATGTTTGCGTCTCCATTGCTGCCCTGCAAATAGTTCATCAGTACCATCTTTCTAGATTCTACACATATGTGTTAATATACAATATATGTTTTTCTTTCTGACTTACTTCACTCTGTACAATAGGCTCTAGGTTCATCCATCTCATTAGGACTGACTCAAATGCATTCTTTTTTAAAGCTGAGTAACATTTCATTGTATATATGTACCATAATTTCTGTATCCATTCATCTGTCGATGAATATCTAGGCTGCTTCCATGTCCTATGCTATGCTAAGTCGCTTCAGTCATGTCTGACTCTGTGCAACACCATAGACAGCAGCCCACCAGGCTCCCCCATCCCTGTGATTCTCCAGGCAAGAACACTGGAGTGGGTTGCCATTTCCTTCTCCAATGCATGAAAGTGAAAAGTGAAAGTGAAGTCGCTCTGTTGTGCCCGACTGTCAGCAACCCCATGGACTGCAGCCCACCAGGCTCCTCCGTCCATGGGATTTTCCAGGCAGGAGTACTGGAGCGGGGTGCCATTGCCTTCTCTGTTCCATGTCCTAGCTATTGTAAAAAGTACAGAAAGGAACACTGGGGTACATGCGTCTCCTTCAGGTATGGTTTTCTCAAACTATATCCCCAGTAGTGGGATTGTTGGGTCATATGGTAGTTCTAGTCCTAGTTTTTCAAGGAATCTCCATATGGTTCTCCATAGTGGTTGTATCAATTTACATTCCCACCAACAGGGCAAGAGGGTTCCCTTTTCTCCACATCCTCTCCAGCATTTATTGTTTGTAGAACCCTCAGAATGGGAGAAAATAATTGCAAACAAAACAACTAACAAAGAATTAATCTCCAAAATATACAAGCAGCCCATGCACCTCAATACCAGAAAAACAACTCAATCAAAAAATGGGCAGAAGACCCAAGCAGACATTTCTCCAAAGAAGACATACAGATGGCCAAAAAACATATAAAAAGATGCTTAACATTGCTCATTATTAGAGAAATGCAAATCAAATCTATGTATCACCTCACACCAGTCAGAATGGTCATCGTTTAAAATCCTCTGCCTTTTCTAAATCCAGCTTGCACATCTGGAAATTCTTTGTTCATGTACTGTGGAAGCCTAGCCTGAAGGATTTTGAGCAGTACCTTGCTAACATGTGAAATGAGCAAAACTTTATGGTAGTTTGAACATTATTTGGCATTGCTTTTCTTTGGGATTGGAATGAAAACTGACCTTTTCCAGTCCTGTGGCCACTGCTCAGTTATCTAATTTTGCAGGTATATTGAATGCAGCACTTTAACAGCATCATCATTTAGGATTTGAAATAGCTCAGCTGGAATTCCATCACCTCCACTAATTTTGCTCATAGTAATGCTTCCTAAGGCCCACTTGACTTCACACTCCAGGATGTCTGGCTCTAGGTTAGTGACCACACTATTGTGGTTATCCAAATCACTAAGATCTTTTTTGTATAGTTCTTCTGTGTATTATTGCCACCTTTTCTTAATTTCTTATGTGTCTCTTAGGTCCTTGCTGTTTTCTGCTGGAAGAGATCTTAAAGGCCATCTAATCTGATCTTCCTACTGGGGCAAAAAGCCAATTTCCATAGTCAATACTCATTCATTCTCAGATTGAATACCTCTAATGATAAGGAGTTTACTGTCTTATACAGGAATTCATTCATTCTTTAACAGTATTAATTATTAGGAATGTCACAATATATATATTTATATCATGTCTCCCTACTAGTACTATTCTTGTCCTCTGAAATTGTACTATTTGCATGTATTTTCTCCCTCAAATGACGTCCTTTCAGCTATCTGATAAGACTGAGAAATTAAGCAGTTATTTACAAAAGGCATTGTGGGACCTTAGGAACGCCCACTGATTTCTAGGATCAAAGCTGAGAAGGCAGATTTAGCTGCAGAGGCAGCTGGTAGAAGCAGTTAGGTTCGGTAGCCAAGAGACTGGCAAATGTGAGCTGAACCCTAGAAGGCACCAGAACTCCAGGTGATGGAAAGCAACAGAGGGTGCCGAGGTGGCACTTTACCCTTATGGCAGGGCAAGGCAGCACAGGCAAAGATATGGTGTTAAAAAGAGCAGTCCAGCAACCTTGAAGGATAAAGTGCAAAATAGGACATAGAATGGTAAAGGTGAGGCTAGGCAGGCAGTCAGAAAACTGAGTGTCAGAGGGGTGAAGTGTTTGCCCAAGTTTATACAGCTAGGCAGGGGAAGAGGCCGCTCTAGTCAAGATCTGGGCTCAAGTCTGTTTTGCTAGTCGAATAGTCTTGATACTATCTCATGGTATCTCCCTGTCAGCTCACCCTCAGTACAGCCTCAAAGTGATGATTCAAAGATGACAAATCAGATTGAGCTTTGTATACTCACTAGAACCTTTGCAATAGGGTGGTCCCTCCATTAGCCTCCATGGTTAACTCCTAAAACAGTTTCCCACTGCGGGCCTGACCCCACCTCTGCTTGTAACCACAAGAGCACTCAGATCTCAGAGCTTCTGAGTTGGAGGCCCTCCCAGAAACTGCAGAACTCCCTTTTCTATGATGTGCAGGATTATCAGCTGCTGTGGGTCAACATGTCCTCCTGTAAATATATTATTTAACCAGTCAGTCTTGTGGGTATGAAAGCATTTTTAAAGCTGATTTTCCGTATCTCTCTTCCAATCAGTTTGTTTTAAGTTTAACTTTAGAAAAATTCAATTTTTTTTGTTCTAACTTACTGGGAAGCATCTCATTTTCCTCATTTTATAACATCTAAGCAAAGCTCAGGCTTTGCTATCAAAAGAGATACAACAAAAATAAAAGTAGGAATGCCTTCTTGACAAAACTCATGCCATGACATGGATTCCAACTGACTTTGTCAGTTCCACTTCTTGCCACTGCCCCTGAGAACAGCCCCAGTGGACTCAATCCCTTGTTCCATCTCAAAGGCCTTAGAATGGCTGAAGTTTCTCCTAACTGATTCTCTTGTCAAGGTTGGTGATTTGAGATAGTGACATTGCCAAAGTTGCACAGAAAATGAGCATCAAGGGAGAGAGGTTAGAATCTTTGGATTTTGCCATGGTTTTACCTTGAATGATGATATTCATGAGAGCTGTCAAAAAAGGGATGGAAGAAGGAAATGAATGCCCCACGTAAAGATTACCTGAACAAATGATTCCTACATGGTTACTATGGGCAACAGACTCAATATAAACATAAAAGAAAACCTCCCACCACATAGCCATGCCCAGAGTCCTTAAATAAGTAGAATATTTACTATTCCCAGCAGAGTTAATGGAAGTGACTACACTGAAAAATCAGTTAATTTCTGGGCAATGTTTTTAATTCACTTCTTCCTGATCACTTTCTTGGGGGTCATTCAATCAGCACAAAAGCTTGGCTGTCAAAGATTCCAAAAATACTCCTTTGTCACAGTGCTGAGCAAGACAGATGGGTTGTTTTCTATTGGCCAATCTAACAATAATTCCATACTTTCCTTTGAAATCCTTGAAACTATTTATTTTTTGTTTAGGTAAGGGGTGAAAAGGAATCTTGCCTCCTAATTTAAAAGTAGCTTCAAAACATTTGAGTTAGTTTTTTTTTTTTTCCTGTTTTTCTTTTTAAGGCAACCAGAAAAGAAAGAAAAAAAAAAAACTTAACTAGATAAGCATGAAGCAAGGCTGGATAATAAATATCTGGCCCACATATAACTATTAAAGATCATTGGTCCTCTTTTAAATTAAACGCAGGAAGGTCACCTTGATTACATCCCAGACACATTCTCAAATAGCTATAGGCTTTGGTTGTCACGTCCAGAACCCATTAAGGATGAAATGAACCAGAGCTTGGAAACCAAAAAATGAATCTCTAAAGAACTGAAATATGCTTCCTTGCTCCCTTTTGCTTTTGCTGGTCACACTTGCCTGTATGAAACTGCTTCCCTGTTTCTCCAATCCCTATCCACCATTATGTAGTGGAATGAGCTTGGATCTTGTCATCATGAACACTTGATTTGAAGCCTAACTATACTGCTTGCCAGCTACTTGCTTTGGGTAAGTTGCTTAACCCCTTTTAGATTCAAATTCTCCCTTAGTAAAAGAGGAATAAGAATAGCTATTGCTGAAGATTATAGAGAAGATTAAACTAGAAAACATCTATGACAGAGTTTAACACAATTCTTAGCATGTAGCATGTGCTCAGTTAAATACTACTCTTCTTCCCTCTTCCCACCATATTAGCCACCTCAACATCCACTGGTTCTTCTAAGAATACAGCAAATCTATCGTCAGCAGATATGATGCCTTGGTATTAGAAGAACCCTCCTCTGTTCTACTGTGTTATTCTCCTCAGAGAGGGCTGGCTTTTGGGGCTATAAAAAAGGTAGGTTTGTATCTCAGCTCCTCTTATTCCAAGCTGTGTGAAATCAGGGAAACCACTGAACTTTTCAGAGGTTCTGGTTTGTCATAATTAAATAAAATTGTTATCTATGCCATAGATTTGATGTGCTGTGAAGATTAAATAAATGGAAAGCATGTTGTGGAGAACTTGACCTATCACAAACAAACTGTAGCTTTTACAGCTAATTACTAATAATCCATTATAGTTCCTTTGTCCGCCCAGTCTAAACTAAATGTAAAGGGCAGAGAAAAAAAAAAAAAAACACCCCAAACAGAAACACTTTTTCCTTGTCCTCCAGAAGCTCACAGTCAGGAACAAAGAGTTCAGTAAAATAAGTGCTAAAGTATACTGGGGGAGGGAATATAAATAAATTTAGAGAGCTCTCACACAGTGCACTTAGTTCTCAAGGAGTTTCATTGCACAGTAAACCATGAAATAACCATTCTGGCTTCATAAAATATTTTTGTTTCAAAATAAAAAGCAGTTAAATCTAAGCATATTAACTGGATCTAACAGTTACATCCAACTCTGCAATGATGGGATTCCCTTTTCAACATCTTCTATCATTGACAGAGTTCATTGCCTTCAGTTCAGTTCAGTTCAGTTGATCAGTTGTGTCCAACTCTTTGCGACCCCATGAATGCAGCACACCAGGCCTCCCTGTCCATCACAAACTACCAGAGTTCACCCAAACCCATGTCCATTGAGTTGGTGATGCATCCAGACATCTCATCCTCTGTCATCCCCTTCTCTTCCTGCCCCCAATCCCTCCCAGCATCGGAGTCTTTTCCAGTGAGTCAACTCTTTGCATGAGGTGGCCAAAGTACTGGAGTTTCAGCTTTAGCATCAGTCCTTCCAATGAACACCCAGGACTGATCTCCTTTAGAATGGACTGGTTGGATCTCCTTGCAGTCCAAGGGACTCTCAAGAGTCTTCTCCAACACCACAGTTCAACAGCATCAATTCCTCGGTGCTCAGCTTTCTTCACAGTCCAACTCTCCCATCCATACATGACCACTGGAAAAACCATAGCCTTGACTAGATGGACCTTTGTTGGCAAAGTAATGTCTCTGCTTTTCAATATACTATCTAGGTTGGTCATAACTTTCCTTCCAAGGAGTAAGCATCTTTCAATTGCATGGCTGCAATCACCATCTGCAGTGATTTTGGAGCCCAGAAAAATAAAGTCTGACACTGTTTCCACTGTATCCCCATCTATTACCCATGAAGTGATGGGACCAGATGCCATGATCTTCGTTTTCTGAATGGTGAGCTTTAAACCAACTTTTTCACTCTCCTCTTTCACTTTCATCAAGAGGCTCTTTAGCTCCTCTTCACTTTCTGCCATATGGGTGGTGTCATTTGCATATCTGAGGTTATTGATATTTCTCCCAGCAATCTTGATTCCAGCTTGTGCTTCTTCCAGCCCAGCGTTTCTCATGATGTACTCTGCACATAAGTTAAATAAGCAGGGTGACAATATACAGCCTTGACGTACCCCTTTTCCTATCTGGAACCAGTCTGTTGTTCCATGTCCAGTTCTAACTGTTGCTTCATGACCTGCATATAGGTTTCTCAAGAGGCAGGTCAGGTGGTCTGGTATTTCCATCTCTTTCAGAATTTTCCACAGTTTATTGTGATCCACACAGTCAAAGGCTTTGTCATAGTCAATAAAGCAGAAATAGATGTTTTTCTTGAACTCTCCTGCTTTTTCCATGATCCAGCGGATGTTGTCTATTTGATCTCTGGTTCCTCTGCCTTTTCTAAAACCAGCTTGAACATCTGAAAGTTCACTATTCACGTATTGCTGAAGTCTTGCTTGGAGAATTTTGAGCATTACTTTACTAGCATGTGCTAATACTACTACTACTACTAAGTCGCTTCAGTCGTGTCCGACTCTATGCTACCCCAGAGACGGCAGCCCACCAGGCTCCCCCGTCCCTGGCATTCTCCAGACAAGAATACTGGAGTGGGTTGCCATTTCCTTCTCCAATGCATGAAAGTGAAAAGTGAAAGGAAATCGCTCAGTCATGTCCGACTCTTAGTGACCCCATGGACTGCGGCCCACCAAGCTCCTGCGTCCCTGGGATTTTCCAGGCAAGAGTGCTGGAGTGCATGTGAGATGAGTGCAATTGTGCGGTAGTTTGAGCATTCTTTGGCATTGCCTTTCTTTGGGATTGGAATGAAAACTGACCTTTTCCAGTCCTGTGGCCACTGCTGAGTTTTCCAAATTTCCTGGCATATTGAGTGCAGCACTTTCACAGCATCATCTTTCAGGATTTGAAATAGTTCGACTGGAATTCCATCACCTCCACTAGCTTTGTTCATAGTGATGCTTTCTAAGGCCCACTTGACTTCACATTCCAGGATGTCTGGCTCTAGGTGAGTAATTACACCATCATGATTATCTGGGTCGTGAAGATCTTTTTTGTACAATTCTGTGTATTCTTGCCACCTCTTCTTAATATCTTCTGCTTCTGCTTCTGTTAGGTCCATACTATTTCTGTCCTTTATTGTGCCCATCTTTGCATGAAGTGTTCCCTTGGTATCTCTAATTTTCTTGAAGAGATCTCTAGTCTTTCCCATTCTGTTGTTTTCCTCTATTTCTTTGCACTGATTGCTGAGGAAGGCTTTCTTATCTCTCCTTGTTATTCTTTGGAACTCTGCATTCAGATGCTTATATCTTTCCTTTTCTCCTTTGCTTTTTGCTTCTCTTCTTTTCACAGCTACTTGTAAGGCCTTCAGAGGCCCCCAAATTCTCACTGAAAACTTTCAACTTCTGGAAAGTACAAGCTCATAGGGAACAACAAGATAGCTCTCTATATTTCATTCACTTTGGGGTTTCCTTACCCTCTCTATATATCTTTAAAAAGAAGATTAAAATTCTTCAAAAGATAAAATTAAGATTCAGAATTTGGAAAAAAAGGGAAGGATGTATTATCGATGCCTTGTACCCTTTCCCTTGCATAATATTTCCTATATTTGGGTAGCATTTTACCTTTTTAAAATCCACATTTTAATGTAATGTCTTACTTATGACACTCAGTAAAATCTATGAGGAAAGTAGCTTTATGATTTAAAAATCTATTTTTTCACATTTTAAATTATCTTTGAAATGGAATTGTGTCTTACAGTCAGCATAGTATTTCTTTTCTTTCCTGAAAAGCTGATAAATCAATACCGTCCTTATTAAATTGTTATATAATGCATCTTTAGGCTGCAGTCCATGGAGTCGCGAAGAGTTGGACATGACTGAGAGACTTCACTTCACTTTTCACTTTCATGCATTGGAGAAGGAAATGGCAACCCACTCGAGTGTTCTTGCCTGGAGAATCCCAGGGACGGCAGAGCCTGGTGGGCTGCCATCTATGGAGTTGCACAGAGTCAGGCACGACTGAAGTGATGTATCAGCAGCAGCAGCAACATGAAAATAGTTTTTAAAACTATTTTAGATATATTGAAAGCTAAGACCCAGATAAAATGTTAAAGCCAATAATCCAGAGCAAGAGAGTGGAAGGATCAGGTCTCAAATTCTTAAGCTTTGAGTTCTGGCTAATGGTTTTTTTCACCATCCAGCTTTGACCCAGACTCAGAAGGCAGGACTACTCTTTCAAATGGAAAATTAGAGCCCCTACTCCTCCAAGACTTGTACTTGGAAGAACTACTTTATCAGCCACAAATACCATTTGATCTTCAAGCTAGTTCTAGTGCCTAAAAGTTGCATCTTTGGCTCTTTCTTTGGACTATGTAAGCAATCCCTGATACAAAAACCACATTGTGTATTTCTAGGTGTATGTGTATAATAATGTGTAGAATTCTCTGTCTCACCTCATTTCACAGAGGATTTGACACAACCCAAGGAAATATAAACCATAAAATTGTGAAATAAAAGAACACAGTATAAAAATCAAGATTAAAAAAATAGGTCAAAGCTAGAGTCAATAGAAACAGAGCACAACCGGATAGGCCATCAGCGCCCACACAGGTTGATATTGTTCAGCCATGAATTTGGCTTTGAGCTTTCCGACACCCACAGTGAAAATAAAGACACATTTTGCGTGTGAAGTGAAAGTGAAAGTGAAGTCACTCAGTTGTGTCTGACTCTCTGTGACCCCATAGACTGTAACCCACCAGGCTCCTCCATCCATGGGATTCTCCAGGCAAGAGTATTGGAGTGGGGTGTCATTGCCTTCTCCAGGGGATCTTCCTGACCCAGGGATTGAACCCAGGTCTCCCGCATTGCAGGCAGACACTTTAACCTCTGAGCTCTGTGTGTGCAACTTACCTTAACTAAGGAAGTAAAAAAAAAAAAAATTCCACTCAAATGAGCCCATGTTGGGCTTAAATAGGGAAAGTGATAGATGTCTTGACCAGTAATCTCAGTAAAGTGCCTAAGAGCAAACACAGACTGCTTTTTATGGTGTCCCAGATTAAATGCTAAGTGAAAGGCAACTGGATATCAGACAAAGTAGTTCAAAGCAATTTTGTCCAAGTACATGATTTTCTGATGATAAATCTTGATTTGGTAATAATTCCTACAATTTATAGAGGAATGAATGGGCTGCACACCATCCCAAAGTATTATGCCATTTAGCAAAGTAACTCATTTTGATAAGAGTAGAGGGTATAGGCAGTGGTTTCTGGCCAAGTTCTAGAATATAAAAACTTTGTGTTTTTTGAGGGAAGACCCAAATTCTCAAAGAGTGTGGCCAAGCTGTTGTTGTTCAGTCACTAAGTCCTGTATGACTCTTCATGACCCATGAACTGCAGCATGCCAGGCTTCTCTGTTCATCACTATATCCCACAGTTTGCTCAAACTCATGTCCACGGAGTCAGTGATGCCATTCAACCATCTCATCCTCTGTCATCCAGGTCTCCTCTTGCCCTCAATTTTTCTGAGCATCAGGGTCTTTTCCAATGAATCAGCTCTGCACATCAGGTGGCCAAAGTATTGGAGCTTCAGCTTCAGCATCAGTTCTTCCAATGAATATTCAGAGTTGATTTCCTTTAGGTTTGACTTGTTTGATCTCTTTGCTGTCCAAGGGACTCTCAAGAGTCTACTCCAGCACCACATCTCGAAAGTGTCAGTTCTTTGGCACTCAGCCTTTTTTATGGTCCAACCCTCACATACATACACAACTTCTGGAAAAACCACAGCTTTGACTATACAGACCTTTGTCAGCAAAGTGATATCTCTGCTTTTTAATAAACTGTCTAGGTATGTCATAGCTATTCTTCCAACAAGCAAGTGTCTTAATTTTGTGGCTGCAGTCACCATCCATGCATTGATTTTGGAGCCCAAGAAAAATGAAATCTGACACTATTTCCACATTTTCCTTATCTAATTGCTATGAAGTGATAGGACCAGATGCCATGATCTTACTTTTTAAATGTTGTTTCAAGCCAGCTTTTTCACTCTCCTCTTTTACCCTCATCAAGAGGCTCTTTGGTTCCTCTTCATTTTCTGCCATTAAAGTGTTATCATCAGCATGTCTGAGGTTGTTCATATTTATCCCACCAATCTTGATTCCAGTTTGTGATTCATCCAGCCAAGGATTTCACATGATGTACCCTTTATATAAGCTAAATAAACAGGCCAAGCTGTACAGACACCAAGAAGCCTAAAATATCTCACCTGTCAGTGGAGATCCCACATCTACTTGAGAACCTTTAAAAGGTGAGGGCAATCACAAGATCTAGATGTCACATTTGGCTACTAATAACCTTTAATATACAGTTGACCCTTGAACAATAATAGTTTGAACTGCAAAGGTCCACTTATACAAGGATGTTTTGCAATAGTAAATACCAGAGTACTGCATGGTTCATGGTTGGTTGAATCTGCAGATGCAGAGAAATCATAGATGTGGAGGGTTGACATTAAACTATATGTGCATTAACTTCTAAGTTTTTCAAGGGTAACTGTATTAGATCTTGGTTTTTGAGTTTAACCAATTTAGACCTGGGCCCTGAGAACCTGCTGCTGCTGCTGCTGCTGCTGCTGATAAGTCGTGTCAGTCGTGTCCGACTCTGTGCGACCCCATAGACAGCAGCCCACCAGGCCCTGCCATCCCTAGGATTCTCCAGGCAAGAACACTGGAGTGGGTTGCCATTTCCTTCTCCAATGCATGAAAGTGAAAAGTGAAAGTGGAGTCGTTCAGTCATGTCCGACTCTTAGCGACCACATGGACTGTAGCCTACCAGGCTCCTCCACCCAGGGGATTCTCCAGGCGAGAGTACTGGAGTGGGGTGCCATCGCCTTCTCCCCCTGAGAACCTAGGACACAGAAAATAAATGTTGATCAAAGAATGAGGATAGTCTAAGAAGGTCTTAAAATTAGTGTCCCAAACTTTGGGGATGGGGGTTGAGATAAACACTGAGGAAGAGGAGAGTTATCACAGCAAGGGAAGAGGAAGTGGACTTGGCAGTATAATGGGAAGGAAGGGCTTTCTGACTTCAAATAACAATAATGGTCTTGCCTTGTTTCTTTGGGCTTCCCTGATGGATCAGCAGGTAAATAATACATCTGCAATCCAGAAGATGCAGGAGATGAGGATTTAATCCCTGGGTGAGGAAGATCTCCTGGAGGAGGGCATGACAACCCACTCCAGTATTCTTGCCTGGAGAATCCCAAGGACTGAGAAGCCTGGAGGGCTACAGTCAACAGGGTCATGTAGAGTCAGACACGACCAAGCGACTGAGCATGCACACATGCACTTGTGGTTTCACTGGGTAGTCTAAGCTTTCCAGACAGGTATATCCATGTGAAAACCTCTGTCAAGTGTAAAGGTTTATATACTGTAGCCATTTTTAATTTAACTCCTCCTCAGTGGTTTTATTTTGGTTTTTGTTTCTTTAATGCTCTATTTTGCTTTTGAAATGACTTCTTACAGGACTGACTGCATAGCTTGAGAAGTCCAATGCAAAATGCAAATGTAGGCCCCTTACTCAAAAATTAGCATGTTCCCCAGAGGGCAAGAACAGGGCATTAAGCCAAGCCTGAGGCTCTTCTACGTGCAGGGCCCTATTAAACTGCATAGGTTTCATGTCCTGGAAGTCATCCCTAGATTCTCACTAAAACCTGGATCTAAGCAACTACTTATTGAGTACAGTCCTGACTGGATCATTAGTAGTCTTTAATTATCAGGGGAAATCTTTTGGGGAAGTTTTACATCAGTTATATATCAGCTATTCCCATTATTCCCCTTCCCCTTTGACACATTCTCATTGACTCTGACAGCAGTACATGCTGGTGATGATGATGAATGGAGAGAGTGAGTACAGTGGTGAGAATGATGATCCCTGAATAAGCCTTGGTTAGAGCCAGAACACTAGGTCTGGGGGAATTGGAGGAACTGGGTTCAAGGGCTGTAGGCCCAAAGAAGACTAATATGGTAGTGGGCAGTAACGATGCCACAAAAATATATGCTGCTTTCATGATTTTGCCCAGAACTGGTTGGTATGATAGAATTTGGGGCTTAAAAATGAGAGTTAGTGTTTCCTAAAACTAACTGATACGCTGAGAAGCCATCTCAAGGAAACCCATCAATAAAATGTGACAAATCAGAAATTTCTCTTTTGAAAATATCACATCCTGAACTCTCCATCCTTCCACTAGTCTGGTTACTTCATGGTCTCTCTCTACTTCTAATACATGATCTGCCATTAAATCACTCCACGGCCCAGAACTTCTTTTAACTTTTACAAATCTCAACTTTTGTTTCTGTAAAATGGGAATATTGTTTGTTATACTACCAAAAGACAATCCTGAGGGTCAAATATGCCTTACATATAGTATACATTCAGAAAATACTGTTCAGATCAGATCAGATCAGTCACTCAGTCGTGTCCGACTCTTTGCGACCCCATGAATCGCAGCACGCCAAGCCTCCCTGTCCCTCACCAACTCCTGGAGTTCACTCAGGCTCATGTCCATTGAGTCAGTGATGCCATCCAGCCATCTCATCCGCTGTCATCGCCTTCTCCTCCTGCCCCCAATCCCTCCCACCATCAGAGTCTTTTCCAGTGAGTCAACTCTTCGCATGAGGTGGCCAAAGTACTGGAGTTTCAGCTTTAGCATCATTCCTTCCAAAGAAATCCCAGGGCTGATCTCCTTCAGAATGGACTGGTTGGATCTCCTTGCAGTCTAAGGGACTCTCAAGAGTTTTCTCCAACACCACAGTTCAAAAGCATCAATTCTTCAGTGCTCAGCCTTCTTCACAGTCCAACTCTCACATCCATACATGACCACTGGAAAAACCATAGCCTTGACTAGACGAACCTTTGTTGGCAAAGTAATGTCTCTGCTTTTGAATATGCTATCTAGGTTGGTCATAACTTTCCTTCCAAGGAGTAAGAGTCTTTTAATTTCATGGCTGCAGTCACCATCTGTAGTGATTTTGGAGCCCAGAAAAATAAAGTCTGACACTGTTTCCACTGTTTCCCCATCTATTTCCCATGAAGTGATGGGACCGGATGCCATGATCTTCGTCTTCTGAATGTTGAGCTTTAAGCCAACTTTTTCACTCTCCACTTTCACTTTCATCAAGAGGCTTTTTAGTTCCTCTTCACTTTCTGCCATAAGGGTGGTGTCATCTGCATATCTGAGGTTATTGATATTTCTCCCGGCAATCTTGATTCCAGCTTGTGTTTCTTCCAGTCCAGCTTGTCTCATGATGTACTCTGCGTATAAGTTAAATAAACAGGGTGACAATATACAGCCTTGACGAACTCCTTTTCCTATTTGGAACCAGTCTGTTGTTCCATGTCCAGTTCTAACTGTTGCTTCCTGACCCTGCATACAAATTTCTCAAGAGGCAGATCAGGTGGTCTGGTATTCCTATCTCTTTTAGAATTTTCCACAGTTTATTGTGATCCACACAGTCTGTTAAGGTGACATAAATCTGTATCACTGACACTTTCTTTTAAAGTTTAGGTCTTCTTTTTTTTTTTAAACTTGGAAGTCTAAATAAGGTATCTAGGAATCCATCCAAAGGACTTTAAATAAGTAGAAGAAAATTGGGAGAAAGAAAAGTAGAGGAGCTTGAGAGCTCACACATCTGGCCTGATTACACCAAGTTTCACATAGCCTTGGAATTCAGCACTAACAAAAATCTCAGTTTCTCTCTTCTCTGCAATCAAATTGACACAAGATAGGATCTGTGACAGGTCGCATGCAGAATACTGGAGGTATACAGATGAATCAGATATAGTCTCTACTCTGGGTGTTCACTGTCCAAAACACTCTACATAGAGTAGTAGAAGCAGGAAGTCTGGTTGGGATGAGGTGATAAGAAGTTGAATCACTGAATCTTTTAATCAAGTTTCTTAGTCATAGATTCAGTGTCCACTGAGCATGTATGCATGTGTGAGTATGGTTGTGTTCCCACGTACAAATGCATACTTGTATCTGTGCCTTTATCAGTATGTACCATATCTAAGAGAAGATAGAAGAAGTTATGAAAATGAAAACAAAACTGTCAGGTATAGTCAAATATGGGCTTCCCAGGTGGCACTAGTGGTAAAGAACATGCTTGCCAATACAGGGGATATACAAGATGCGGGTTTATCCCTGGGTCAGGAAGATCCTCTGGATGAGCGCATGGCAATCCACTCAAGTGTTCTTGCCTGGAGAATCCTTTGGACAGAGGAGCCTGGTGGGCTATAGTCAACAGGGTCACAAAGATTGGGCACAACTGAGAGAAGGAAATGGCAACCCACTCCAGTGTTCTTGACTGGAGAATCCCAGGGGCGGGAAAGTCTGGTGGGCTGCCATCTCTGGGGTCGCACAGAGTCAGACATGACTGAAGCGACTTAGCAGTAGCAGAAGCAACTTAGTGGAGAAGGCAATGGCATCCTACTCCAGTACTCTTGCCTGGAAAATCCCATGGACAGAGGAGCCTGGAAGGCTGCAGTCCATGGGGTCGCTAAGAGTCAGACACGACTAAGCGACTTCACTTTCACTTTTTACTTTCATGAATTGGAGAAGGAAATGGCAACCCACTCCAATGTTCTTGCTTGGAGAATCCCAGGGGCGGGGGAGCCTGGTGGGCTGCCATTTATGGGGTCGCACAGACACAACTGAAGCAACTTAGCAGCAACAGCAGCAGAAGCGACTTAGCAGCAGCAGCAGCATAGTCAAATATGCTAACTACAGAAAAATTAGGGAGGCCCTAAGACTTACTATTGTCTGCTTTCATTCACTCATTCATTCAATCAACTAACCAGAATTTACTGGGCACCAGCTGCATGCCAGCCACTGGGTGCCAGGAGGTGTATGAAGATGAAGACTTAGGTACCAATCCTGCCTTCAATAATGGAATTGTATAAGTTTCTTTATTACCCACTAAACTGCAACTGCCTCAAAATCAGGTACTTTATCTTTTCCATACATGGCAGTAGAAAATATTTGTGGAGCTGAACTGAAATTGAAAAAGAAAATGTCCTCTTTTGTATGTCACAGGATGCTCTGTTTGATACACCATTCTTTTAAAAGAAGAGAGTCACAACTGCAAAAACATATACTATTTGGTTTGTTCCATGATTGCCAGAACACAATACTAAAGAACTAGGCAGAGAAGCTAGAGAAGATTTCCAGGCTGATTAATCATGGACTTCCACTAGTCTCAAGGTGGGCCTGCTTTAGCTGACCCCACTTACCTTAATGAGGGTAGGATGTCCCGGTGGGGTGAAATTAGAAGAGCTGCCAAATTGACTTTGACATATTATGCTTATGTTAGCACAGCTCACAGAATCTGCTTAACTGGGAGTTCGTTTTCAGTAAGCAAACCCTAGCGTGAGCAATCTATGACATAAGCAAACTAGATTCTCATGGATTGTAGACTGAGCCCAGACAAATGTTCCATCTCCTTGGGGCCATCAGGGCTAGTGGCCCAGTACGTTCCTGAATATGAAACTGAGTCCTGATACCAAGATAAGTTCACAACTTAGCTCTTTGACTTTGAACAATCACCTAATATTCAAGGCTGCAGTGACTTCTCCTTCAGCAGAAGATGTATTTACTAGGCTGGTGGCAGGAGCCTGAAGCTCATGGTCTCTTGAAAGTCTCCCTGCTCCTGAAATGTATGCTGTTGCAGATCAACCGCTCCCTGCTTCTTCCTCACATCTTACTACTCAAACAGTCAAGAACAGGAGAGGCCCCACATTCAAAGTGACCTCTCTCCTGTGATGTCCACAACATCTTCTCATGTGGCTTTTCATACTTATTACCTTGTATTAGAACAGGGGAACATATATCAGTCCTGACTCCCTTAAGAGCCTGCCAATTTCACAAGCGTAAGGGGAATGTCGTATTCATTTTTATATTTATAAAATGCCTAGCACAGAGGCAGAATTTGGTAAATGTGTACTGACGTCATATAACATGTATCTTGTGAATACCTAGTACGTGCCAGGCACTGTCCTAGGTACTTGGGATACATCAATAAACAAAGCTCCCTATCTTTGTGACACTGGGAGAAGACAGGCATAAGCAACAAACACAATTTTAAAAAGCTAATTATATACATCTATTAGAACATAAAGACTATGAACAACAATAGCAACAAGTATTGACAGAGAGGATAAGAGGGATCAAGAGCATTAGGGTGGGGGCGCTTTGAAGTTTTAAAGAGGATGACCCAGATAGATGCCTTTGAAGAGAAATCTGAGCCACAACTTGGAGGTGAGAGAGGGGCTATATGGTTATCTGAATTAGGAGCTTTCCAGGCAAAGGTAACAGCTGGTGCAAAAGCCCTAAGGTGAGGGGTGTCTGGCATGCCTGAGGCACAGCAAAAGGCCAATGCAACTGCATCACTGGAGGCAAGGGGAGAAGCAGTAAGAAATGAAGAAAGTAGAAGAGTGACAGGATTATGGACTCTGTGGGAGAGGGAGAGGGTGGGAAGATTTGGGAGAATGGCATTGAAACATGTGAAATGTCATGTATGAAACGAGATGCCAGTCCAGGTTCAATGCACGATGCTGGATGCTTGGGGCTGGTGCACTGGGACGACCCAGAGGGATGGTATGCGGAGGGAGGAGGGAGGAGGGTTCAGGATGGGGAACACATGAGAAATACAGGAATAAAAAAAAAAAAAGAAAAAAAAGACAAATAAAAATTTACAAAGTAACACGAAAAAAAAAAAAAAAAGAAGAGTGACATGATCAGTTGTGTGTTTTGAAAAGTTCACTGCAGTGGCCCTGCAGAGAAGGGACTGCAGTGGGGGCAAGGGTAAAAGCAGTGCGCCAGGAGGAGGTCACTGCAGTAATCCAGAAGAAAGACGGAGGTGCCTTACACCAGTTCAACAGTACTCACAGGGCCTCAGTTGCTTCTATGAGGGTATAAAGAATATAATATCGTCTCCATCTCCAGAAGCTCACAGTCAAGAGTCTGTTCATAACCTATTTCTCTGGCCTCATTGCCTACCACAGGCCCCAAGTTCTGCTCATCTTTCCCATTCCCAGCACACAGTATTCCAGCCAGCCCAAACTGGTCGTTATTTCCCAAAGACACCTTGCTTTCTCATACCTTTGAAGTACTCTTTCTTTTGCCTCTGGTGGCACAGAGGTTAAAGTGTCTGCCTGCAATGTGGGAGACCTGGGTTCAATCCCTGGGTTGGGAAGATGCCCTGGAGAAGGAAATGGCAACACACTCCAGTATTCTTGCCTGGAGAATCCCATGGCTGGAGGAGCTTGGTGGGCTACAGTCCACGGGTCGCGAAGAGTCGGACACGACTGAACGACTTCACTTTCACTTTCTTTTGCCCAGACCTTCATTTACCCAGTTTGCTGGGCTCACACGTTTTGACTTCAAGACTCAATTTAAATGCGACCTTTTCAGGGCAGTTTCCCCTAACAGCCTGTGTGGAATCGGTCCCCCTCCTCTGTTTCCCTAGCACACTGTGCATACTGCTTATCCAGGTGCATTATAAATAGATTTCTGCTAGACTGTAAATCACAGGTACTATGACTTATTAAATGCCTACAATACCTCACAAAAGTTTTTGTCTTCATCATCTTTATACTAAACACAGGGAAGGAGTTAGGAAGGGAGACTAGAAAAAAAAAAAAAAAAAGGGACAGAGGAAAACAGGAACTAAAACAAGCCACTTGGTCTAGAAATACCCCTTTATATGGTCCTTTTACAGAGAAAACTGGGATCAAGTAGAGTAAGACCCACTCAGGTTCCAGGCACGTATCTCAGCAAATGCTCAGCAGCAGAAATAGCCTTGGAAACTGGGGTGGATGACATGGTCAGTGGGAGTCAGTCATCTACAAAAAATTCCTCTAATCAGAACAAGTGTCTCGATTCCTTGATCAAATGCAGAAAAGCACTTGTGTGTGTGTGTCGGAGTGGCAGGGGGGAGGGGGGCGGTCCTGACCTTTGGACCCGCCTGAGCTGTAAGGGGGATACAAATGTGCTGAGAAGCACAGAGTGAGCGACTAGCCTCTGCTGTGGAGGGTGATTCAGCACTGCCTGGGGCCAGTACTAGGCCAGAGAGGAAAGAGTTGGGCTGGGGAGAGGCTGAGAAGTTCTGGAAAACTAGCCGGGCCTGGTCATGGTGAAGGGTGCAGTCTAAGCTTAAGAGGAATGGATATTTAAAGGGGATACTAGTTGTTGCACTGGGGGACTCATCCCACTTTCTCTCACTTAATCCTCATAATTACCCCAAAAGCTAGGCATGGCTATCTTCCGGAAGCACAGAAGTAGAGGTACAGGGACATGAAGCAACTTATCTAGAGCCAGATACATACCAGGTAGAGCCTGTATTCCCATCAGGATCTCTTTCAATCACAGCATGAAGCTACCCATGTGGCTGCTCAGCTTAGGGGTCTGACTGTGGCCTGAGGGGAGACCAAGTTTCAGATGTGGCTTTGTCCACCTTGCTACATGTGGACAATGTAAATAATGAAAATAATGAACAATGAAAATAATGCCCTCTCTCTGAGACTCATTTTTATCTTTTGTTCATTAAGAGTTGGAACCAGGTGACCTTTACAGACTCTTCAGACTCAAATTCTATGAGAGCTATAAGAATTTTAAAGGTGCTACTTCTTCTCTCCTTCCCTGTATTCTTTCCCACCATCCTTTACACACACCCACATGCCCTCTCAAAGTGGTGTATAAAGAATCTTTTTATATTATCCTGTTTGAAAAAAGAAGCTTGACAAAGCATAGAGACTTGCGGGACTTTATCACTGTTGATTCACTCAAAACTACACACGTCCCCCATCACTTACTGCCTGATCTTCTTTGTTTATGCCAGGAAAAGCAAGCCTCCCCCTTAGTAAAAGAGAGCTGCCTTTATCTTTTATAAAATTTACTCTTTTTAAACTCTACCTTGGGGTTTCAGTTACATTAAACAACCCTATTCAGCATGTAATTGGAGAAAATATAATGGAAATATTGAAATAAAAATAATATTCTCCCTAATATATTCATTTTAATTGTTCCTTTTCTTCTCATCAGAGTGAGTGGGAGGTAAACCCTTCTATTTCAGTTACATCCTCTTTAAATGACTGGAGTTTTTATAGTGTGCTATTTTGTGAACAGAGATTCTTCCTTTTTTTTTTTTTTTTTAACTCGCTTATGTTAAAACACCTCTGGGTTCAAGTTAAATCATTTTATTGTTCCAGATATACTTGATCATAAGCCAAAGAATAATAAGTATTCTGCTTATGATCCAAGTATCCTTATTAAGTGCTTATATCAAATAAAGCTTTCTGGAATTAGTTGAAAATATAGGCCTGACAACAAAAGCAAACTTTCATGGAAAGGCATTAAGTTCCAGAGGCAATGTAGGGTTTTTGTGAAAAAAGAGCAAACTGTACCAATAAATCTTATAGCAACAACATTGTGGGGGGCCACACAGCTTTAATTCCCACAGCTACCTTGTAAGATGGATATTGTTAGCTCCGTTTTATATCTGAAGAAACAGAAGCTTGGAGAGGTTATATAAAATGCTTAATAATCCAACAAAGTAAGTGGTGGAATCCGGCTTTTAGATGTTGGTTGCAGAGAGATGGATCAAAAAGAAAAGAGGAAGGAGTTTGTCTTCTTTGAAATCCTCCAGGATAATTAAGCTCAATAACTACTTTAAGAAACTGCTGGCAAAGTGAACCCCATTCCAGACTACTCTGCCTGGTAGTTATTAGAAAGAATAGGAGATACTCTCCCTTCCAGAACTTGGAAACCGTACGGCCAACTGTAGATCTGCCTAGCTGGTGGCTGCCATGCTATGAGATGGGTGTAAGCTGCTACCAAGAAACAGACTCCAAAGAAGTTTTCTCAGGGAGGGAGTGGACAATGCAGTACCTAAATAGTATCACCAGCCCTGACTCTGATGCAAACGAGGCAAAAGTGTGTTGATACATACACATACACACACACCATACACATTATTCACCCACACCCACCTGCCCCCACCAACAAAATCACACCTACCACATATACCATACACATACATAAACCCACACATACCACATACATCATACACACACAATGGGAGAAAAAAATATAGAAATTAAAAAGATACTTTATACAATGTCGGTGGGAAGTAAAATGGTGCAGCCACTTTGGAAAACAGTCTAGCAGTTCTTCAAAAGGTTACACAGAATTACCATACAATAAAAGAATTCCAGTCCTTGTTATATACCCAAGAGTACTGAAAAGATTTTTCCATGCAAAAACTTATACACAAATGTTCACAGAAGTGTTGTTCATAACAGCCAAAAAAAGTGGAAACAACCCAAATATTCATCAGCTAATTAGAGACTAAAACATGGCATATATATAGAATGGAAGAATGGAATATTATTAGACTATAAAAAATTAATTACTGACACATATACAACATAAATGAATCTTAAAAACATTATGCTAAAGAAAAGAAGCCAATCACAAATACCACATATTGTATGATTACATTTATATGAAATGTTCAGAATAGGTAATCTTTTAGAGACAGGAGTAGGAAGTTAGTGGTTTCCTAGGGCTAGGGATTGGGGAAAGCAGAGTGGCTAATGGCCATAGGTTTCTATTTTTATTTTATTTAACAATTATAAAAATGTTCTAAAATTGATCATAGTAATGATATATAATTCTATATTAAAACCATTGCATTTTTAAATATGTGAAATTTAAATAAGTGATCTATATGATGTGTGAATTTTAACTTAATAAAGCTGTAATGAAAATAAAAGAGGTATGATCAAACCAAGATCTAGTTGGCACAAGAACATAAATCCTAAATTTAAATATCTGCCCAACAGTGATAATCTGAACAATTCTGTACTCAGAAGAATATGATGTGCATAATTTTTGTTTTGATCACTATAAGTAAATTTTAAGTTGTAAAATCAATGACAATCATTTTTAAACATTTGAAAAATAACAGAAAAGGACCCCCCCAAAGAAGAAAACACCCCCAATACCCAGATAAACCATTATGAATATTCTGGTTTCTGTCATTTATATGTATACATATTTAACTTTGTTGTAAACATTCTTTTACAACAGGATTTTTAATGACTTCATCCTATGATATACAAAATTTATTAAACAATCTCTGCTAGTGAGTCTTTAGATAATTTTTAATTTTTCCCAATTATAATGAATACTGCCATGAACATTCTTAAGAGCAAATCCTTGGGCATATCTATTTCTGTTTTTATCATGAATTTGAATCCCTGAATTCAGTTGAGCAGCAGTTAAGTGTCAGCTCATATTTTGACTTCATTAATCACAGGGAAAAAATGGTTCTTAGAAATCTCTGGTCTCTGTTCCTGGTCCAATCACTCAATTACCCTAAAAGATAAATACACGGCCACAAATAAGTTCAATCTGATCTAATTTTGATGTTTATCATTTAACATAAACTGAAAGGAAATTCATAGTGTTGATTCACAAACAAAAAGACTAGTAGCATGCCAAAGAAATAAGCTAGGCCATGAATACCAGACCACCTGACTTACCTCTTGAGAAACCTGTATGCAGGTCAGGAAGCAACAGTTAGAACTGGACATGAAACAACACACTGGTTCCAAATAGGAAAAGGAGTACGTCAAGGTTGTATATTGTCACCCTGCTTATTTAAATTCTATGCAGAGTACATCATGAGAAACGCTGGGCTGGAGGAAGCACAAGCTAGAATCAAGATTCCTAGGAGAAACATCAATAACCTCAGATATGCAGATGACACCACCCTTATGGCAGAAAGTGAAGAGGAACTAAAAAGCCTCTTGATGAAAGTGAAAGAGGAGAGTGAAAAAGTTGGCTTAAAGCTCAACATTCAGAAAACAAAGATCATGGCCTCCGGTCCCATCACTTCATGGCAAATAGATGGGGAAACACTGGAAACAGTGGCTGACTTTATTTTTCTGGGCTCCAAAATCACTGAAGATGGTGCTTTCAGCCATGAAATTAAAAGATGCTTGCTCCTTGGAAGGAAAGCTGTGACCAACCTAGACAGCATATTGAAAAGCAGAGACATTACTTTGCCAACAAAGGTCCATCTAGTCAAGGCTATGGTTTTTCCAGTAGTCAGGTATGGATGTGAGAGTTGAACTATAAAGAAGATTGAGCGCCGAAGAATTAATGCTTTTGAACTGTGATGTTGGAGAAGACTCTTGAGAGTCCGTTGGATTGCAACGAGATCCAACCAGTCCATCCTTAAGGAGATCAGCCCTGAGTGTTCATTGGGGGGACTGATATTGAAGCTAAAACTCCAATACTTTGGCCACCTGATGAGAAGAGCTGACTCATTTAAAAAGACTCTGATGCTGGGAAAGATTGAAGGGGACAACAGAGGATGAGATGGTTGGATGGCATCACCATGGACATGATGGACATGGGTTTGGTGGACTCCGGGAGTTGGTGATGGACAGGGAGGCCTGGCGTGTTGCAGTTCATGGTGTCACAAAGAGTCGGACACAACTGAGCAACTGAACTGAATACCTAACAATTACAAAGGCTCAGAGGGCCAAGGAAATTACCCCAGACCATACACGCAATACCTGGCAGAACTGGGACTTAAATTGAAGCTGTATGATTCCTAAGCCAGTATTTTCCCACTAGACCTCATTGCTTCACATGCCATACGCTATTCTCAAGGAATTTGCAATTTTTGGTAGGGCTTCCCTGGTGGTTCAGGTGGTAAAGAATCTGCCTGCAGTGTAGGAGACCAGGGTTTGATCACTGGGCCAGGATCCCCTGGAGAAAGAAATGGCTACCCACCTTAGTATTCTTGCCTAGAGAATTCTGTAGACAGAGGAGACTGGTGGGCTGCAGCCATGGGGTGGCAAAGAGTCTGACACAACTGAGTAACACTTTCACTCTCAAGATATTTGCATGCTGCTGCTGCTGCTAAGTCGCTTCAGTCGTGTCCCACTCTGGGCAACCCAATTGACAGCAGCCCACCAGGCTCCCCCATCCCTGGGATTCTCCAGGCAAGAACACTGGAGTGGGTTGGCATTTCCTTCTCCAATGCATGAAAATGAAGTCACACACAATAAACTGTGGAAAATTCTGAAAGAGATGGGAATACCAGACCACCTGACCTGCCTCTTGAGAAATCTGTATGCAGGTCAGGAAGCAACAGTTAGAACTAGACATGGAACAACAGACTGGTTCCAAATAGGAAAAGGAGTACGTCAAGGTGGTATACTGTCACCCTGCTTATTTAACTTATATGCAGGGTACATCATGAGAAATGCTGGGCTGGAAGAAACACAAGCTGGAATCAAGTTTGCCCGGAGAAATATCAATAACCTCAGATATGCAGATGACACCATCCTTATGGCAGAAAGTGAAGAGGAACTAAAAAGCCTCTTGATGAAAGTGAAAGTGGAGAGTGAAAAAGTTGGCTTAAAGCCCAACATTCAGAAAGCTAAGATCATGGCATCTGGTCCCATCACTTCATGGATAATAGATGGGGAAACAGTGGAAACAGTGTCAGACTTTATTTTTGGGGGCTCCAAAATCATTGCAGATGGTGACTGCAGCCATGAAATTAAAAGACACATACTCTTTGGAAGTAAAGTTATGACCAACCTAGGTAGCATATTCAAAAGCACAGACATGACTTTGCCAACAAAGGTCCATCTAGTCAAGGCTATGGTTTTTCCAGTGGTCATGTATGGATGTGAAAGTTGGAGTGTGAAGAAAGCTGAGCACTGAAGAATTGATGCTTTTGAACTGTGGTGTTGGAGAAGACTCTTGAGAGTCCCTTGGACTGCAAGGAGATCCAACCAGTCCATTCTAAAGGAGATCAGTCCTGGGTGTTCTTTGGAAGGACTGATGCTAAAGCAGAAACTCCAGTACTTTGGCCACCTCATGCAAAGAGTTGACTCATTAGAAAAGACTCTGATGCTGGGAGGGATTGGGGGCAGGAGGAAAAGGGGATGACAGAGAATGAGTTGGCTGGATGGCATCACCGACTCGATGGACGTGAGTTTGAGTGAACTCCGGGAGTTGGTGATGGACAGGAAGGACTGGCGTGCTTCAATTCATGGGGTCGCAAAGAGTCGGACACGACTGGTGACTGAACTGAACTAAATGTGGAAGTGGAGCCAACTCTTCCAGCTATTGAGGAAAATCCTTGCTTTCTGCTTTTTGCTGCACACACAGCCAGACATCATTTCACAACTTTCTTTATCGTTAGATATGGCCTTAAACTACACGTTAGCCTATGGAATTGGACCAAAACTGTTATGAGCTACTTTCAGGACTGCTAATGAAAAGCTCCCACGTGGGATCTTGCTACCTCTTTTCTTTCTTTTTTTTTTTCTAATTTTATTTTATTTTTAAACTTTACATAATTGTATTAGTTTTGCCAAATATCAAAATGAATCCGCCACAGGTATACATGTGTTCCCCATCCTGAACCCTCCTCCCTCCTCCCTCCCCATACCATCCCTCTGGGCCATCCCAGTGCACCAGCCCCAAGCATCCAGCATCGTGCATCGAACCTGGACTGGCAACTCGTTTCCTACATGATATTTTACATGTTTCATTGCCATTCTCCCAAATCTTCCCACCCTCTCCCTCTCCCACAGAGTCCATAAGACTGTTCTATACATCAGTGTCTCTTTTGCTGTCTCGTACACCGGGTTATTGTTAGCATCTTTCTAAATTCCATATATATGCATTAGTATACTGTATTTATGTTTTTCCTTCTGGCTTACTTCACTCTGTATAATAGGCTCCAGTTTCATCCACCTCATTAGAACTGATTCAAATGTATTCTTTTAATGGCTGAGTAATACTCCATTGTGTATATGTACCACAGCTTTCTTATCCATTCATCTGCTGATGGACATCTAGGTTGCTTCCATGTCTTGGCTATTATAAACAGTGCTGCGATGAACATTGGGGTACACGTGTCTCTTTCCCTTCTGGTTTCCTCAGTGTGTATGCCCAGCAGTGGGGTTGCTGGATCTTACTACCTCTTTTCCCATCTAGCTAGTTGGAATGGGGGTGATGCCCAGGTAACCCTGAAACTATTTATTCAAGATAACAGTCACTCTGAGTCTCTGAATGGCTATATACTTAAGAGATGCCCTGTCCATTTGTTCATTATGAAGAAAATAATTGTACTTGCTTTGATCCATTAAACATTTCAATCTAACACAATAATTCGGTTAAGTCACTCCGTCATGTCTGACTCTTTGCAACCCCATGAACCGCAGCACGCCAAGCCTCCCTGTCCCTCACCAACTCCTGGAGTTCATCCAAACCCATGTCCATTGAGCTAGTGATGTCATTGAACCATCTCATCCTCTGTCATCCCCTTCTCCTTCTGCCCTCAATCTTTCCCAGCATCAGGGTCTTTTCAAATGAGTCAGCTCTTCACATCAGGTG
This sequence comes from Bos javanicus, assembly GCF_032452875.1. Taxonomy (NCBI): domain Eukaryota; kingdom Metazoa; phylum Chordata; class Mammalia; order Artiodactyla; family Bovidae; genus Bos; species Bos javanicus. Next base: position 97,211,814 of record NC_083870.1, on the reverse strand, counting down.
GCCAAAATATTGGAGTTTCAGCTTCAAATCAGTCCTTCCAATGAACATCCATCCTTTAGGATGGACTGGTTCGATCTCATTGCAGTCCAAGGGACTCTCAAAAGTCTTCTCCAACACCACAGTTCAAAAGCATCAATTCTTCAGCACTCAGTTTTCTTTATAATCTAACTCTCACATCCATACATGACCACTGGAAAAACCATAGCCTTGACTAGATGGACCTTTGTTGACAAAGTAATGTGTCTGCTTTTCAATATGCTGTCTAGGTTGGTCATAACTTTACCCTAATATATACAGACACTGTGGCATGACAGAAACTTATGCCCTTAAGAAGCTTACAATTTTATAGGGGAAGGAAGTTAACTTCATATGAATATAGGACATAGTATATGATAGGAGGAATACATGAGTGCTTGATCTCATCTTAGTGATTCTAGTGATGATTCTTTCCCCAAAGAAACAGCATCTAATTTGAAGCCTGATGCAAATATGGAAGTTAACCAGGAAACGGAGAAGGAAGGGGAAAAAGAAGCATATTCCAAGCATAACAAGAGTATTTGCCTCAGTAAAAGTCTGAGTATTAAGAAAGAACCCTGGGGTATAGGATTTCCACAGGTATAGAAAGGGATGAGACATTCTTGGTAGAAAGAACAAATAAAGTGTGTAAGAGGGTGGGCTGTATACCTTTGGGGCACATGGCAAGTACAAGGTGGCTGCTGGAGCTCAGAAGATGATGTGGTTGTTCAGTTCAGTTCAGTTACTCAGTCGTGTCTGACTCTTTGTGACCCCATGAACCACAGCACCCCAGGCCTCCCTGTCCATCACCAACTCCCGGAGTCCACACAAACCCATGTCCATTGAGTCTGTAATGCCATCCAACCATCTTGTTAAATACATTGACTCATGCCAGATGACTGGAATAGGGACATAGACAGGCAGGAGACAGTCTAGATGGAAGAGCCTAGATTTCTGTACAAGACAGAAGCTAACTACTGACAGAACAAGAAAGTCCCAGCTGCAAGGAAGCGTCAGCACCAAGGAGCATTCTCCGAGTATCTGGTCAACGAGAAAGACCAGAAAGAGTTTTAGAAAGAGTTTTAAATTAAATCAACAATTACCTACTGAGCATCTACTGTCTGTTAAGTACTGTCTAGGTACAGAAGGTACAGCAGTAAACAAAGACTAACCTCATGAAGCTTCCAATTCAATGGATCTAGAAAGAGAAAGCTGAGTTTTCAGGTCTGATAAAGAGTATAGGGCTAATCTTTTATTTAATATATTTTTAATGCATCATATCTTACAGAGTGATTTTATATATCCAAAGGTTGATGTTTATAATTACAATAACCTTTAGGCAGCAAATAGCACAGGTTTGATCCCTGGCACAGGAAGATATCCTGGATTAGGAAATGGCAACCCACTCCAGTATTCTTGCCTGGAAGATTCCATGGACAGAGGAGCCTGATGGGCTACAGTCCATTGGGTTGCAAAGAGTCAGACATGACTGAGCACACATTTCTCACATGCATAGTATTTTATCTATTTTATTGATAATAGAATTAAGTTCAATGATATGAGGTAATATAGTACAATAATAATTGCCACTATTTCTGGACCCATTACTGTACATCAGGTGCTTCCAGTAAAGTGATTCACATATATTCTATTAAATCTTCAAAACCATCCTGATAAATAGGATATTATTACACACCTTTTTCATAAGAAAACAAGGACTCAAGTCAAATGTCAGCTAAAAACTGAATCTAAACTGCTGAATACATTCTATTTGCCCCTCTGAAACACTCTTCATCCTTCTCTACCCTTGTCTCTGCCTGAGATGGCTGACCTCTATGGATTGTATCAACCGCATTCTGAGCTTCTTGCTTCTGTTTAGGTCCTCCTGTGGGGACATCTAGAGTCAGGAAAGTGGCAGAGGTATTTATTTCTCTGGATCTCTTCCTGTAAAGTCATTTAAGACTGGCTTTTCTCTTGATAGAAGGTCACTACTACTTTCAAAGCAGCATACTCTATACAACTCTCCCTTTCTAGGTTACAATAACCCCTTCCTGTTGTGACAGTTTGATGCTTCTAGCCCCAAGCTTTTGCACTATCCTTTGTGGTTCTACCCCATCTACTTTTAATATAATGGTAAATCTTCCACAAATTATCCTAACTTCGGTGTGCCATCTGTTTCCTTTTGGAAGTCTCAATGAAACACAATCCTGTGAATATACAAGAATCTGCATTTTCATTCATTTCTTCAGCCTCTCAAGAGGTCTTGGGTCACTCTGAGATGTAGCACTAATCCTCCAGCTATAGTAGATGTGAGCTCTAGCTGCCCAAAGCACGATTTCACAGCATCCTCTGCCTTCTCTCCCATGGGGTTATCGTCCTCTGGTGGTTCATTGTCTTGAGGCCTGGATCATGCGTCCTGACAAACAGACACCTCAGGACCACCGAGTGGTGAATGTAGTCTGGAGCATTGTTGGTCAGTTTTACCAACAGAGATTTCCTCCATGAGTTCCTTCAGAATTTAATTTATAAGCTATTCATCTGAATTTCTGGCTTAAAGGCCATGTCAAGGCATGATTTGTAGCTTTTTCCAGTTTTCATGGTATAAATATGCAACAATTTCAAACTAAAACTACCAATGATTTTAAAAGCAGTTCACAAAATTGCTGAAAACCTAATAATGAGCTTCTGCAAGTGGATAGGTGAAGCTCTAGTACACAACCGTCACAGGCGATTGGTAAGGTTATATATCCATGTGTCTCACCTTTCAATAAGAGTTTTACTCTCGGTCATAGCCTGTATTTCCAAACACCTCTTACTCTCTCACCTCCAGTGTCATTTCCAATCTCAATAAGATTCTGGAAGGTCAGAAGGAGAGGGTACATTATATTCATTTTAATAAATGAGGAAACTTGGTCCTGTGAAAGTGATATGATTCACCCCAAATGCAAGTAAATTTTTAACATCATCTAAGAAGCTATTATTTTATTTTTAATAAATATTAACTTTGATTTTTCACAAATATAAAGTTGTAGAACATCTAAAAGCACAAAAAACTCTGAAGAAATACAAATCTACCATAATCCTACCATCTACAGATACCAGTTAACAGTATTATGTGTGTATTTAATATATAGGCTTTGCTGGTGCCTCAGATGGTAAAGAATCTACCTGTAATGCCGGAGACCCGGTTTCAGTCCCTGGGTTCGGAGGATCTTTTGGAAAAAGGAATGGCTACCCACTCCAGTATTCTTGCCTGGAGAATTCCATGGACAAGTACAAATATATATATATATATATATATATATATATATATATATATACATACATACATTTCATATTATTATCACAATTATATATAGTATTATACCCTACTTTTTACTTTATATAAGATCAGCATTTTCCTATGTTATTATTAGCTACTGGAAACTATTTTTAATGCCTACATCTGATGTTGGGAGGGATTGGGGGCAGGAGGAGAAGGGGACGACAGAGGATGAGATGGCTGGATGGCATCATTGACTCGATGGACATGAGTTTGGGTGAACTCCGGGAATTGGTGATGGACAGGGAGGCCTGGCATACTGTGATTCATGGGGTCACAAAGAGTCGGACACGACTGAGTGACTGAACTGAACTGAATGGAAGCAGCATGGCTAAGGGTCACACAAATCTGAGGCAGAGTCTTTGAACTATGCCCCTGAGTAGTTATGACAACCTTTTCTCTGAGCCTGGGTCTCCTCACCTGGAGGTGATAACCTCTGGCTTTCCTACCTCCTGGAGCTGATGTGATGATACTGAGAGAGTTAATTCCTAGGCAGGTTGATAAGAAGTCTGGGGTCCCCAGGAAAGAAAAAATGGCTTTTTTTTTCCCCTCTACATTCCTTAGTCTTAGTCACATAAAACCTGTGGCGGATTCATTTCGATATTTGGCAAAACTAATACAATATGTAAAGTTTAAAAATAAAATAAAATTAAAAAAAAAAAACAAACAAAAACTTTTTTCTCTTTAAGCCTGGAACTGATGATTACACAACATAATTTAAATTACACAATTTAAATTACACAAATTACACAATTTGTTGTGTTGTTGTTACACAACAATTTAAAAAATTCAGTTTAAACTCTGTACTAAGGATTATATAAACTCTGTACTAAAAATTCAGTTTAAACTCTGTACTAAATTAAATTACACAAATTACACAATTTGTTGTGTTGTTGTTACACAACAATTTAAAAAATTCAGTTTAAACTCTGTACTAAGGATTATATAATAACAATGTATCCTGCTTGAGGACAGTTTCTCCTTCCTGAAAACTTCCTGACTAATCCTGTTATCTTAAAATGTAAATTATGGGAATGGGTCTAGTAAGATCTTTACAACCTTGAGATGTTCTTTTGATTTATTATAATAACTAATTAAAGTATATAATTCCCTTGCTAACACTAGTGAGGGAGGCACTCTCCGTCCCCCTTCTGATGTCTATGTCAGAAGCTTTCTCTGTCCGTTTTCATACTTTAATAAAACTCTGAGACAAAAAGCTTTTGAGTGATCAAGACTGGTCCCTGGTCCTGAAGCTAAATCTTCTTCTTCAGAGATCAAGAATCCAACACTGTTCACCATAAGCTATCAATACCATGATGCAAAATCATTTTGTAACAATACAGTGCTATAAGACTGTTTCATATTGTGCCCAAAGTGTTAGAGGTACTGGGTTCAAATCTCTGGCCCTTAGTTTTATCATGTGCAAAATGAAGGCTTTTTGCTAGGTAATCACTAAAACTTCCTTCTAGGACATTGATAGGGCATATCACAAACACTGGGTCTTCTCCCTCAAGTCCTGGTCTGTTTAATGTGAAAGAGATCATTCACACTGCACATTGCACACTGTCTGTATTGTTTGAAGGGAATTAATGGTAACCATCACTGATTTTGCCCAAAGGCAATAGTTCAGTTTCAACTGTTTGTTTGACTAGAAAGCCAACGGTTTTTTTCCCCTACACTAAGCTATCATATTTCAGTCCCTTTTCTTGGAGTAAAAGCAAAAGGAGGCAGTGGGGCAGCATGGAGGAAAGTTATGGGCCTGCTAGTCAATCTTGCATGGATGCCAGACTTTGTACTGCCCTAACTTGCTGTATGAGCAAATCACATATCCTCCTCATAACAGACATGACAGAGTCAGGTTTAAATTCAGATCTCTTCAAGCCATTACTAAGCTCTTAACTATTACTAAATTAGAATAGAGAAAATGGGTTAAGATTTAAATTAGTGATTCTGTATTCATATCCCAGCTCTGCCACTTACTAGCATTACTAAACTATTAGAGCAGTTACTTAATCACCCTGAGCCTCAGTAGCCTCATTTGTAAAATTGAGAAAGTGATAGATGCCCTTTGCAAAGTTCTGAGAGAATCAAAGAAACTAGCACAGTGTATGAAAGCTGTTTATGATAGAATGATGTGCATTAATCTTGAATTCCATACAAAAAGCCTAGAATCCTAGTAATTTAGTCCATAATATGACTTTGAGGGGATTTTGGAAGGCACCACCTTCTGGCTCATTGATCAGCAAATTCTCGTTAGCTCTCACTCATTTCCCTGTTTGGGTCATTGTCCCATGACCAGGATTGTAGCATGGATTTTTTCTTTTCCTCTTCCTTTCTATGCTTCTTACCATTTGAGTATTGAGATTAAAACAATACCAGTAACTGTAACACCTGGCCATCATTCCCTATAATTTAATTGGGAACACATACTGATAGGGTCTACCCTCCTTCTCCATGTCTCCCTGACAGGGGGCCATTCTCCTTTAACTGAAGCAGCTCCAGAACTCTTCATATGCTGACAGCCCTCCATTGTTGGATAGCTCCTATTGGTAGGATGCACCATATAAAACTAAATGGTTAGAAGTTGGTAGAAGTTGTTACAAAGCTCAAAATTCTCAAGCTTTACTTGAAGACAATGTGACAGCAGCAAAGAAAGTGATAGGCCTATAAGTCAGTCACATGTGGGCTCCAGGCTCTGTTGGCATTTACTTATTGTACGATTTTGGGCAACTCATCTATCTTCTTCTGGTTTCTATTCTCCAATCTGAAAGACTGTGGATAATAACCTTCTATATAAAGAGGGGAGGAATGTCAGTGTATCTCTCGTAAACAAAATTCAACTCAGATCACTCATAAGGGAAGAGGACAAGAGCATATCATCTCTGGTGGAAATAAGAGAGAATGGTTCACACCTTGTCTGAGTACCACACTTGCCTGGGCAAGAACTCTCCAGGCAGCACAGTGTGAAGATCATCCAGGGTGGACAAATTTGCTGGGTCCTATGGGAGAAAAGAGAACAGAGAGATTATATAACTTACTCCTGGTTCATTCCAAGAATTAGAAGATCCAGAGATGGAATATATTTTAAAGTCTGTTTTATCTGATATGAGTATTGCTCCTTAGCTTTCTTTTATTTGCATGGAACACCTTTTTCTATGCCTCACATTCAGTCCAAATGAGTCCCTAGATATCAAGCAGGTCTCTTATAGACATCATATATATGGATCTTGCTTCTGTATCCATTCAGTCAGTCTATGTCTTTTGGTTGGAGTATTTCATCCATTTACATTTAAGGTAATTACTGATATATATGTTCTTATTGCCATTTTACTGTTTTTGGTTTGTTTTTGTAGGTCTTTTTCTCCTCTTCCTCTTTTGTTCTCTTGTGATCTGAAGACTACCTTTAGTGCTGTGTTTAGATTGCCCTTTCTTTTTTGTGTGTCTATCTATTGTAGATTTTGGTTTGTTGTTGCCATAAAGGGTTGATACAGCAGTCTCTATATATACAAGACTGATTTAAGTTGTTGATCTCTTAATTTCAAATGCATTTGTAATACCTTGCATTTGTACTCTTCTCATGTTTTCTGGTTTTGATATCATATTAGCATATGGATGGTTTCCTACATTTACTGTATGTTTGCCTTTACTGATGAGCTTTTCAGTTCATCATTTTCTTGTTTCTAGTTGTGGTCTTTTCTTTTCCACCTAGAAAATCTCCTTTTGTGGTGCTGAATTCTCTTAGCTTTTGCTTGTCTGAAAAGCTTGTGGTTTTTCTGTCGAATCTGAGTGACAGCCTTGCTGGGTAGAATATTCTTGGTTGCTGGTTTTTCCTTGTCATCATTTTAAATATATCCTGCCACCCGCTTCTGGCCTGCAGAGTTTCTGTTGAAAATCAATTGATAAACTTATTAGGATTTCCTTCTGTGTTATTTGTTGCTTTTGCCTTGTTGCTTTTAATATTTTTTCTTTGTATTTAGTTTTTGTTAGTTTGACTGATATGTGTCTCAGTGTGTTCCACCTTGGATTTATCTTGTATGGTAATCTATGAGCCTCCTGGACTTGGGTGACTATTTCCTTTCCTTTAGGTAAGTTTTTGACTATAATCCCTTCCAATATTTTCTCAGGCCCCTTCTCTTTTTCTTCTTCATCTGGGACTCCTATAATTTGAATGTTGGTGTGTTTAATATTGTCCCAGGGGTCTTTTTTACTCTTTCTGATATTATAAGAATCCTTCTTTATTACCTTTTCTGTTTCAAGAACTTTGCATAAGTGTAGGTCTGCTAGTGAAAAATATTCTTAGTTTTTGCTTTCATCACAAATGTCTTAATTTTCCCTTCATGCTTGAAAGATATTTTTGTTAGATATAGAAGTCTGGGTTGACAACTATTTTCTCTCAGCATTTGAGAAACATTGTACCACTTCCCTTTGGCTTAGTTCTTCTTAGTACTTTCAAGATTCCTTTGTCCTTAGTTTTCAGAAGTTTAATTGTGATACTTCTTGGCAAAGATTTCCCTCAGTTTTTCCTTTTTGAGGTTTTTCTGGTTACTCAGTCCCTCAAATCTATAGGTTTACATAATATTTTCAAATCTGAGAAGATTTCCACATCAGCAGATGAATGGATAAGAAAGCTATGGTATATATACACAATGGAGTATTACTCAGCCATTAAAAAGAATACATTTGAATCAGTTCTAATGAGGTGGATGAAACTGGAACCTATTATACAGAGTGAAGTAAGCCAGAAAGAAAAACACCAATACAGTATACTAATGCATATATATGGAATTTAGAAAGATGCTAACAATAACACTGTGTATGAGACAGCAAAAGAGACACTGATGTATAGAACAGTCTTATGGACTCTGTTGCAGAGGGAGAGGGTGAGAAGCTTTGGGAGAATGGCATTGAAACATGTATAATATCATGTATGAAACGAGTTGCCAGTCCATGTTCGATGCACGATACTGGATGCTTGGGGCTAGTGCACTGGGACGACCCAGAGGGATGGTATGGGGAGGGAGGAGGGAGGAGGGTTCAGGATGGGGAACACATGTATACCTGTGGCGGATTCATTTTGATATTTGGCAAAACTAATACAATTTGTAAAGTTTAAAAATAAAATAAAATTAATAATAATAATAATAATAAATAAAATACTTTTTTCAGTCCCACTCTCTCCTTTCCTTCTGATTCTAATGAAATAAATACTAAATTTATTGTCCCATCAGTCCTCAAGGTTCTGTTCATATTTATTGATCTGTTTTTTTTCCTCTATTGTTCAAAGGGGTAACTTCTATTGTCCCATCCTAACATTTATTTATTCTTTTTTCTGTTTCCCTACACTCTGCTATTGATCCCATCCTTAAATGGGTGATGGAAATCCAGATTCCTCAAGCAGTCTGACATCACAGAGAGGAGAGAAGTGTTCATTACTGACCAGCTGGAATGAAAGTCTCAGTTCCCTACTTTTCTCTGACACCACCTGGCTGGGGGTTTGAAGCAAAAATAGAAGTTTAAGCTTCCTGCTTGACATTTGTTGGTAAGGGAGAAAGTGGGGCAACAGTTTTTTTGTGTTTTTTTTTTCCCGACAGTATTTGATTAGAGTAAGTAATTATTGTCTCAGTGTTTTTGTCTTACTGGGCTGCCTTTTTCTTGTGCTTTGTTTAGCCCAAACAGGCTTCTGGGAAGGACTGTTTTGAGCCTGTGTCCATTGGTATTTCCAGGTTGCTGGCCTCTTAAGCAACCATTCTGCCATTTATGAGGCAACAATAAGACCCAGGATTCTCACCACTGTATCATATCCCAAGCTCTGAGACACCTAGCCATTCTTCCCTCATTACCTCACCTTTCAGAGTGATTCTATGTTTGTTCCATAAGTGAATACAATGGCCACAAGATTGGAAAGGGTCAGTTTTCATCCCAATCCCAAAGAAGGGCAATACCAAACAGTATTCCAACTACCATACAATTGTGCTCATTTCACATGCTAGCAAGATTATGCTCCAAATCCTTCAAGCTAGGCTTCAGTAGTATGTGAACCGAGAACATCTGGATGTACAAGTTGGGTTTTGAAGAGGCCGAGGAACCAGTGATAAAATTGCCAACATTTGTTGGATCATGGAGAAAGCAAGGGAAATCCTGAAAAACATCTACTTCTGCTTCATTGACTATGCTAAAACCTTTGACTATGTGGATAACAACAAGCCATGGAAAATTCTTAAGGAAATGGGAGCAAACCACATTACCTATCTCCTGAGAAACCTGTATGTGGTTCAAGAAGCAATAGTTAGAACTAGACAAGGAACAACGGACTTGTTCCAAAGTGAGAAAGGAGTTCAACAGGCTGTATATTGTCACCCTGCTTATTTAACTTAAAGCAGACTACATCATGTGAAATGCAGGGCTGGATGAATCACAAGTTGGGAGAAACATCAACAACCTCAGATATGAGGATGATTCTACTCTAACGGCAAAAAGTGAAGAGGAATTAAAGAGCCACTTGATGAGAGTCAAGGAGGAGAGTGAAAAGGCTGGCTTAAAACTCAACATTCAAAAACTAAGATCATGGCATCCTGTCCCTTTGCTTCATAGCAAATAGAAGGGGAAAAGTGGAAAGAGTAACAGATTTTATTTTCTCGGGCTAAAATGTCACTGCAGATGGTGACCACAGTCATGCAATTGATGCTTATTCCTTGGAAGAAAAGCTATGACAAACCTGGACAACATATTAAAAAGCAGAGATATCACTTTGTAGGCAAATGTCCATATACTCAAAGCTATGGTTTTTCCAGTAGTCATGTACAGACATGAGAGTTGGATCCTAAAGAAGGCTGAACACTGAAGAATTGATGCTTTCAAACTGTGGTGCTAGAGAAGACTCTTGAGAGTCCCTTGGACAGTAAGGATATCAAACCAGTCAATACTAATGGAAATCAACCCTGAATATTCATTAGAAGGACTGAGGCTGAGGCTAAAGTTCCAATATTTTGTTTACCTGATGTGAAGAGTCAATTCATTTGAAAAAAACTTGATCCTGGGAAAGAATGAAGGCAAAAGCAGAAGAAGGAAGCAGAGCATGAGATAGTTAAGATAGGATCACTGGCTCAATGGACAAAATTTGAGCAAACACTGGAAGATGGTGGAGGATAGAGCAAACCAGCCTGCTGTAGTGCATAAGGTTGAAAAGAGTCAGACAGGACTGAGTGACTGAACAACATAACTCCGCAGTCTTTCTTCTTAGAATTTCATTCCCCAATCACATTGAACTTTGTTTATCAAAGATATATACTTCACACATATCTCTGCCCACTATGATCTAGCTTTCATTCATCTTTCAGCTATCACAATAAATAATATTCCTAAATAAGGTCTCTTATCCTTGAAGCAGACTAAGTCTTATATGCTATATAGCATGCCAAATAGGCCCCACAGGTGGCTCAGTGGTAAAGTATCTGCCTGCCAATGCAGGAGATGCAGGAGATAGGGATTTGATCCCTGGGTCTGGAAGATTCTCTGGAAGAGGAAATGGCAAACAACTGCAGTATTCTTGCCTCAAAAATGCCATGGATAGAGGACAGGCCAGTCTGTGGGGTTGCAAGGAGTCTGATACAACTGAGTGATTGAATACATGCAAGTTCAAGCATGCTGATCTCCCTTTTGTTTTAATGATTATCATATTTATCAGATTACATATTTAATGTCTAGCCCTTTAGAGAACAGTAACCATATTTTTCTTGTTTTATTCTAATACCTTACATATTCCCTGGTACACTGTGGCCACTTAGCAAGCATTAGTTGACAAGCTGAAGGAAGGGAGAAAAGAATAAAGGAAGGAAGAGAGAAAGGAAGGTGAAAGGGAAGAAATGAAGGAACAATTATTCAGTCAGTTTTGGGTGAGAGAGGAAAATAAAAGAACTAGTCAGAAATTTTACTGAATAAGATCCTTGAGATTAAAAAAAAATATTTAGACATCCATTTCATATTCATTTCTCATAATATCTCTGAAAAAGTATTATTATGCACTTTTTACAGTGAGAAAACTGAGGCTTATAAAAGAGGTATCATGGCTCATCAGGTTATATCTTCTATTTGAAATCTCATTTTCTTAAGTTTTTGCTCTTGCCCCATTTCCTTAAGATCTAGCTAAATACCACCCACTCCAAAAGCTTCTCCTTTTCTTCTTAAGTCCTAATATCATCATTTTCTTCTTTATCTCTAATGCACAGCACAATTTATATACCTTTCTAATGGTTTTAAGTACCATGCTTCTTACATTGTACCTATTTATGTTTCATTTAAACTTCTTAAAAACAAAATTTTAAAGATATAATACAGGTCATATTCATATTTATTACCCCAATACTGAGCACAAAGTTAGATGTTCAATAAAAATGTGTTAATGAAAGCAACCTCTAAGATTAAGTCCAATTTCCTCAATCTACTACAATGGACAAGTCAATCAGAGAAGTTATTTCAGATTTACCAAAGGCCACAGAGCTTCATGCTACTCCCTGACTCTTTGTGCCCTCTCATCCACCCTTCCCATGCATGGAAAATTCAAGAAACCGTAAGATGGAGTCCTGAGATCCCTGGCTAATATTACGAATCACAAGCTGTGAAAACATCTTAGTTTTAGTTTCTTCATAAATGAGGATACAGATATTGGCTATTTTTTTAATGATGGTTTCCAGCAGCTTCCAGCACATAGAAATTTCAGCCTTTGACAATAGTAAAAAAAATATTAATCAGTTATGGTTGAAAAAAATGTGATGCTATAGAGTCCTCAGTCATTCAGTCAGATCAGTTGCTCGTCATGTCCGACTCTTTGTGACCCCATGGAATGCAGTACGCCAGGCTTCCCTGTCCATCACCAACTTCTGGAACTTGCTCAAACTCATGTCTATCAAGTTGGTGATGCCATCCAACCATCTCATCTTCTGTTGTCCCATTCTCCTCCTGCCTTCAATCTTTCCCAGCATCAGAGTTTTTTCCAGTGAGTCTTTGTAGCACTCCAAAGGATTGGAGCTTCAGCTTCAGCATCAGTCCTTTCAATGAATATTCAGGACTGAACTCCTTTAGGATTGACTGGTTTGATCTTCTTGCAGTCCAAGGGGCTCTCAAGAATCTTCTACAATACCAGAATTCAAAAGCATCAGTTCTTCAGCACTCAATTTTCTTTAAGGTCCAACTCCACAATCATATGCAACTATTGTAAAAAACAACTTTGACTAGATGGACCTTTATTGGCAAAGTGATGCCTCTGTTTTTTAGTATACTGTCAGATTGGTCATAGATTTTCTTCCAAGGAGCAAGTGTCTTTTAACTTCATGTCTATAGTCACCATTTGCATGATTTTGGAGCCCAAGAAAATGGAGCCCATTGCTTCCATTGTTTCCCTATCAACTTGCCATGAAGTGATGGGATCATATGCCATGATCTTTGTTTTTGACTGTTGAGTTTTAAGCCAGCTTTTTCTCTTTCACTTTCATCAAGAGGCTCTTTAGCTCCTCTTCAGTTTCTGCCATAAGGGTGGTGTCATCTGCATATCTGAGGCTATTGTTATTTCTTCCAGCAATCTTGATTCCAGCTTGTGTTTCATCTAGAGTGGCATTTTGCATGATGTACTCTGCATATAAGTAAAATAAACAGAGTATAAAATATACAGCCTTGACATACTCCTTTCCCAATTTGGAACTAGTCTGTTGTTCCATGTCCAATTCTAACTGTTGGTTCTTGACCTGCGTACAGATTTCTCAGGAGCCAGGTAAGGTAGTCTGGTGTTCCTGTCTCTTGAAGAATTTTCCACAGTTTGTTCCAATACACACAGTCAAAGCCTTTGGCATAGTCAATGAAGCAGAAGTAGATGTTTTTCTGAAACTCTCTTGATTTTTTTTAATGATCCTACAGATATTGGCAATTTGATCTCTCGTTCCTCTGCCTTTTCTAAATCCAGCTTGAACCTTTGGAAGTTCTCGGTTCACATACTGTTTAATTCACATACTGTTCACATAGCTTGGAGAATTGTGAGCATTACTATGCTAGTGTGAGATGAGTGCAATTGTGCGGTAGTTTGAACATTTTTTGGCATTGCCTTTCTTTGGGATTGAAATGAAAGTTAACCTTTTCCAGTCCTGTGGCCACTGCTGAGTTTTCCATATTTGCTGGCATATTGAGTGCAGCACTTTCATTGCATCATCTTTTAGAATTTGAAACAGCTCTGCTGGAATTCTATCACCTCCACTAACAACCAACAATCCTTAGAAGTCCAATATGTAAACAGAATTAGAATGAAGGCAGAAAACTTCTAAATCTTTCAGCTTCTCCATTTTCCTGCTACTGCTACTGCTAAGTCACTTCAGTCGTGTCCGACTCTGTGCGACCCCATAGACGGTAGCCCATCAGGCTCCCCCGTCCCTGGGATTCTCCAGGCAAGAACACTGGAGTGGGTTGCCGTTTCCTTCTCCAATGCATGAAAGTTAAAAGGGAAAGTGAAGTCGCACAGCCATGTCTGACTCTTAGCCATGTCAGACCCCGTGGACTGCAGCCTTCCAGGCTCCTCCATCCATGGGATTTTCCAGGCAAGAGTACTGGAGTGGGTTGCCATTGCCTTCTCCAATTTTCCTGCTAGTTATGCTGATTTTTAAGTCCTCAAGGCAGAACAGTCTTGAGAGGTCATATGTTTATCTGCATAATGGCTTTTTAATTGCTTCTTTTGCTCATTTGCTTTCCATAGTTAATTGATTACCAGATCCATGCTAAGGCCTGCAGGTATCTTTGCTTAGAATAAATTACAGACCCCTGTGACAGGTGAAGAGGAAAGCTCATTTCACCTTGAAAATGTGAAGAAAGTTTGTTTTCCCAATCTGGTATATATTTCATCCAGAAAATTTAGGGTTTCTAATGTTTGTCATGAAGTAAGGATATTTCCAAGGCCTGTTTAAAATATTAAATTAGGTAAAGCCCATAAAGGCTTCCCAGGTGGTGCTAGTGGTAAAGAATCTGCCCGCCAACGCTGGAGACATAAGAGACAGGTTTGACTCCTGGGTCTGGAAGATCCCTTGGAGGAGGGCATGGCAACCCACTCCAGTATTCTTCCTTGAGAATCGCATGAACAGTGAAGCCTGGTGGACTACAGTCTATAGGGTCACAAAGATTTGGACACGACTGAAGTGAGTTAGCATGCACAATGCCCATAGGGACTTCCTAGGTGGCTCATTGGTAAAGAATCTGCCTGCTAAGCAGGAGATACAGGTTCAATCCTTGGGTCAGGAAGATTCCCTGGAGGAGGACATGACAACCACTCAAGTATTCTTGCCTGGAGAATCCCATGAACAGAGGTGACTGGCGGGCTACAAACTCCATAGGACCAGTAAAATCTAATAATCTGAGAGCCAAACAGTCACACACATTTCTTTATGTTACTCTGGGAACATTTATGATGATGATTACTGGAAAATAGGTTCTGGTACCAGTAATAAACACAAGGAGCAAAAGAAATTCCTAGGCAGAAAGCACCAAAGTGACAGAAAGGATCTTCAGAACAAAGCAGTAGAAAGAAGGGTAATAATCATGGCCTACAGAGATCAGTTAATAAAATTCTAATATGAAATTTCCCTTTTGGAACAGATTGTTTCTATCATATTCATACAGTATATCCCCAGTATCTATATCTATAGCACATGGTACATTAAGGTATTCAATAAAGTCCTGTTAGCTAAATAAATCTCCAAACATCTTGCTTGAAGAAAGGATAGTGTGAAAGAAGATGAGAAACTTCCCATTCAATGTCTGGGAATAGAAAAGTAAAAATCTCTCTGAGAGATTAAACATGTCAATGACTTTACTTATTCTGGTACCTTGTACCTTATTGGCTTCAACTACAACAAACTTGGTTCTAAAACTTTAAACCTCTTTAGACCACTAGAGAAGTACAGTGACCACATAGCAGATTCTGCTCAGAGCCTATCAACACTGGATGAGAATGCTGACTTAATTCTAAGACATTATAACGTAAATATAAAGAGTCATTAATATTTCAAAATCTTGTCAAGAGCCCTAAAAGAGAGGACCCAAATGGTAGTGCATGAGAAACAAAACAAAATGAAATAATTAAGGCAGAAGGGTTTTCAAAAGCAAACAAAAAGACTCCAGAACTGAACACTTGAGGAAACCAAATGGTTATTATTACCGCTATGTAAGATCCCAACACAGAGTCTCATAAAAGAAGTACAATGTTATTTTAAGGCCCCTGTGAGCAGATCAACAGTGATATGCTTTGTTGACAAGATTTGAAGCACACATCTACATATATGCCTATTAACAGAAAGAAGTGTTTTGTTATTATCCACTCAGGCTGAATTCAGAAACTCACAGCAAAGGTCTGCCTCCTGTTCAGATCCCAATGTTGAAAGGAAACTGAGAAACAGCAGTATAGTTAATTTGACTTAGTAAAGCAAAAAAAAAAAAAAAAAAAGGCTCAGGAAGATATTTTTACCTTTAATAAATAGTTTTGATTATCATCATCAAATGCCTACATTTTTACAAACCTGAGTTTCTCAGCCCAGCATTTATAGAAAATTGCCAAGTATCATTTCTAAATAAAAGCACAATTCAATATTTATGAATAGCTAGCTTTCTATAAATATAGACATTTGGAGATGATCTTCTCACTAGTCATTAAAATTTGAACAGGGATCAAAGCTAGAATAATATTAACAATTCCTTGCATTTGTAGAGTATTCTACAAAATACTATTAATAACAGATGACATTTATTGAGTACTTAGCAAGTGCCAGGCACTTTACATGTAAATTCTCATCATGAATTCAATTCAGCTCAACAAGCATTCACTTAACACCTACTGTGTGATAGGTGAATAACACTTGGTTTCTGGCTTTAAAAACTCTCATTTTGGTGCACTCAGTCAATGTTGAATGAATAAATGGATGAACAAAGTAATCAGTTTGAATGGCAGTGTGGGATAATAACAATAACACAGGCTCTTCCCCTTAGTATTTATGGTCATGAGAAAATACTTAACCTATCCTAGCTCCAGTGTCTTCATCTGTAATATAGGGATCTTTAAAATAATCTCCCTTGCTTGTTGTGAGAATTGTAACATCAAATATAAAACATCTGACAAAGAACAGATTTTCTCAGTGACAGTCGTTATTATTAACATTATCATCATCATCATCATTACTGTTATTAGTAATCCTATCCAACTGTCCTCAGCTACACTATAGCAATGGGACAAATAGAACTTTAGCATCCAGAAATATTCACACCATATCTATACAAAGAATCCACAACAAACAAGCAAAGCAAGGGAACTCTGCAAAACTGTAGCTCCCAATATCCTCTGGGGTTAATGTACAATATCTCTGCCCAGGTTAGAAAGGAAAAAACAGAGTCAGCTTTATGCTTCCAAAGATGTCATGATAAAAGCCAAATAAGACAGGAAGTTTATCTTATCAAATAACAGACTGTACATTCCCTCATAAGAGAATGCTAGTAATTCCACACATGGAACCATGTTTTCTTTTCCCACATTCTCAAAGAGCCATGCCTAGAGCCCAGACAACAAACATGCAGAAACTCATTGAACTCCTCTTAGGGCCAGTAGAGCAGATAAATTGGAGCCCTGAGTCACATTCTCCAATCAAAAGGAAATCCATTCTGTGGGTCACTTACCATTTTGGTCTGCTGGTAGACTTCACCATAGGGGCCATCCCATCTCTATAAAGACTTTTAGTTTTGCTGAAGTTAACAATGTTGAAAATGACTCTCTGAGAAAGAAAGAGGGAAAAGTTAACAGAAGACTGTGCTATTCAGGTTGCCCCTTTCTGATAATTAGAACTGGAAGTAAAAAGCAGGGTTAAGGGAAACCATATGGACTAGCTACCAACATAGTGAGAATAAATGATATTCACAGAAATTCAGTGTTTCTGCTAGCTTAGCATAGTAATCAAGAACACAGACTCTGGAATCTGGAAGGCTTAGTTTTAATCTCACTCTACCACTCTTAGTCTGTGACCTTGCCAAGCTACTAAATCTTTCTTTGCCTCAGTTTCCTCATCTGAAAAATTGCGATAATAATAGTACCTAGGGTTACTGATGAGAAATGATTTAATGTACAATGCTTGGAGCTTTGCTTGGTACATAGTGAATGCTATATAAGTTTTAGTTATTTTATTAATTGTGCCTTTTCTCTAGGCTCACCTAGAATTTCCATGGAAATTAATAATATCATTATAATAACAGTGGTTCATTTGAAATTCAACAAAACTAATGATAATAACTTAGTGAAAAATTGAAATAAAAAAAAGAAAAATTGAAATGAAAAACTTATATAGCTGCTTTGACTACAGCTACAGAATATATGTTTTCTCCCTTTTTGTTATCTTCTGCCAGGGGCCAGGAGTACTGGGCTCAATCCTAATCTTTAGTATCAGTTTATAGGAGCACAGACACATAGGTGAGTTCCTTCCCTCCCTGGGTCTCACCTTTACAATGGGGGTGTGGAATGTTTTAGATGACTAAAACCCTTCCAGAAGTGCAGTAGACTTAAAAGAAATCAAGTCTTTGTTTTAGTAAAGTACTTTATCACAAGTGAGGAAGACAGATGGGGAAAGGAAAGAGAATTGGGGTTAAAAGACATTAAATGACCACTGAAACAGTCCAAAGGAAAAAGGATGAGGATCAGGGCAAGAGCAGCCTGAATAGTTAGAGAAAATGAAAGGCTTTCACAAGGTTACCATAGGCTGGCCTTTCTGTCCAAAGGCAGTGAAAAACAGAAGCATCAAAATTCATGTATTAATTCACTGAATAAATATTTATTGTGTGAAGTATTAATGTCAAGTGCCAGAAATTGTATACATTTAAATTTTTTTTAATATTCTCCTACAATTATAGTAAAATATAAACATCTTCATTATACAGATGTGGAAACTGAGGTTCAGTGATGTTAATTAACCTGTCTTAAGGTGTGCAATTAACAGATGGAGAACTGATATCTAAACTCAAGGAATAAAAGAGTTAAGACAGCCAAGATCTCTAAGTTACTCACTAAGGTTCCAATTTCATAACTCCAATCAAGTCTGTTTTCCAAAATTAGGGCAAAAATAAATATAAATACAGTGGGCAATTTTTGAAGCCTTTAAAACTTTTTTTCCTTTAAAAATAGAATACCAAAACCATTTCCTCTGGATTCATATTTGGGACTACCATAAAATGCTTTGTTCTATGCAGTAAGGTCTTAGGAATAACTCATGTTTTCCTTTCTCCTCTGAGACCTAGCCATTGACCCTCTCTCTAGGCATTTCAGTTTCCAACCTCTTTTCTGTCATTACGTTAAGTCATCAAGAATGTCCAAAGCTATTCCATTATTAATAAACCAGACCTGCCTGTTGTCAGTTCAATTATTTCTCCTAGGGTCTTGGCTACTGTTTGATTTAAGAAAATCACTATCAAGGGGGACAAAGGGCCTTTGAACCTCACAGGGCTTAATCCCCCTTTTTACTTCTGAAATTCCAGATGTCAGATCCATTTCCAATGAACCTGGGAGCCATGATGTACTTTTAGGATCTAGACTAATGCTAAATGCAAGAGGAGATCTAATACAGAAAGAATGTGTATATATGAAGCTGGAATAAAAAAAAATGAAAAAGTGGAATATTTATTGATCATTAATATACTACTATTTGCCAAAAACTTTTCCCCAGATATATAAAATATACTATATTATTTAGCTTCTCTATTCACAGAATTGTTTATTTTAGACTAACTTAAGACATGAGAAAATTGAGTCTAATAAAGGGTAATTACACCCCCACCCCCAGATCCCAGAACTATTAATTGGTAGAGCTAGAACTTAAATCCTAAATGTCTGGACAGTAAATATACTTTCTCTACGATACCAAACGCAGAAAGAAAACAATCTTTCTTTCTTTCTTTCTTTTTAGCTGCATATCTTGTAGGATCTTAGTTTCCCAACCAGGAATCCAACTCGGGTCCCGGCAATGAAAATGCCAAGTCCTCACCACTGGACCACCCGGGAATTTGTGAACACATTCTTTTATGATTCTTCACCCATGCATTTTTTTAATTTATTTTTTTAAACATTTTCATTTTGTATTGGGGTATAGTTGATCAACAAATAATGCCATGATAGTTTCGGGTGAATAGCAAATGAACTCAGCCATACATATACATGTATCCATTTCTACCCAAACTCCCCTCCTATTTAGGCTGCCACATAACATTGAGCAGAGTTCACTATGCTATACAGTAGGGCAGCAGTGTGTACATGTCCATCCGAAACTCCATAACTATTTCTTTCCCTTGGCAACCATAAAATCGTTCTCTAAGTCTGGGGGTCATTTTCTGTTGTGCAAGTTCATCATTTCTTTTTAGATCCCACATAAAAGGGATGTCATACAGTATTTTTCCTTCCCTATCTGACTTACTTCACTCAGTATGACACTCTCTAAGTCCATCCATGTTGCTGCAAATGGCATTATTTTGTTCTTTTTAATGGCTGAGTAATATTCCACCGTATATATGTACCACATCTTCTTTAGCCTTTCCTCTGTCGATGGACATTTAGGTGGCTTCCATGTCTTCGCTCTTGTAAACAGTGGTGCAATGAACTTTGGGATGCCTGTATCCTTTCCTGGTTTTTTTTTTTTGTTTGTTTGTTTTTTTTTTTTTTTTCAGATAAATGCCCAGGAGTGGGATTGTAAGGTCATATGGTAGCTCTATTTTGAGTTTTTAAGGAAAAAAAAAAAACAACTATAGTAGTCACTGTACCAATTTACATTCCTACCAACAGTGTTGGAGAGTTCTCTTCTCATCACACCCTCTCCAGCCTTTATGGTTTGTGGATTTTTTAAATCATAGACTTTCTGAGTGGTGTGAGATGGTATCTCATTGTAGTTTTGATTTCCATTTCTCTAATAATTAGTGATGTTGAATATCTTTTCATGTGTCTCTTGTCCATTTGTATATCTTCCTTGAAGAAATGTCTATTTAGGTAGATGTTCTGCTTGTTTTTTGATTGAGTTATTTGTTTTGATGCTGTTAAGCATCATAAGCAGTTTGTAAATTTTGGAGACTAATCTCTTGCTGGTCACATCATTTGCAAATATTTTCTTCCAATCTATGGTTGTCTTTCTGTTTTGTTTATTCTTTCCTTTAGTGTGAAAAATCTTTTGAGTTTAAGTAAGTCCCATTTGTTTATTTTTGTTTTTATTTCCATTATTCTGAGAGATGGATCAAAAATTACTACAATTTATGTCAGAGAGTATTCTATGTTTTCCTCTAGGAGTTTTATGGTGTCCAGTCTCACAGTCTTTAATCAATTTTGAAATTATTTTTGTGTATCCTACTTGTTAATCTTTGAAAATGTTTTGTAGATTATTTAGCAAGGCAGCATGTGGTTGTGAGAATCAAAGGTATTTGGAAGCAAGCAGTGCAGGAAATCTTGGCTTCCGTATTTTCTAGTTATTTGGAAGTTATTTACTCAAAATACATAGGACAAAACTACATCTATGAGGTAATGGTAACAGTAACAACTATAATAATAACTAACAACTTCTGAGACTTTCTATGCACCTAATTCTAAGCTGTGCATGCTAAGTCATGCTAAATCGCTTCAGTTGTGTCTGACTCTGTGCGACCCTATGGACTACAGCCTGCCAGTCTCTGTTCATGGGATTCTCCAGGCAAGAATACTGGAGTGGGTTGCCATGCCCTTCTCCAGGGGATCTTCCTGACCCAGAGATCGAATCTCCATCTCTTACATCTAACTACATTGGCAGGTAGGTTCTTTACCATTAGCACCAAAATCACCTGGACAGTTTTTAAGTTACTAGAGATGCATGGACCTGATCTTATGTACCTCATCCTAAGCTTCCCTGGTAGCTCAGTTGGTAAAGAGTCTGCTTGCAATGTGGGTGACCTGGGTTTGATCCCTGGGTTGGGAAGATCCCCTGGAGAAGGAAATTGCAACCCAATCAATAATTCTTGCTTGGAGAATTCCATGGACAGAGGAGACTTGTGGGCTACAGTCCATGGGGTCACAAAGAGTTGGACACAATTGAGTGACTAACTTTCACTTCCACTTTTTATCCTAAGCTGATATCTGATGTATTAACTCACTTGTTTTGAGGATAATGAATTTTTTCAGACAGGGACAATTTATTACCTCTTTAGGGTGAGGCAAGTGGTATCAAGAATAAGCAACTTAAAATTACATAGCTAGTTTGTAGTAGAGTTAGAATTTGAATCAAGTCCATTGACTCAAGAGAATAAGGTCTTGGACTTTCCAGATAGATATATCTGAGATTGAAACCTAGTTCCTCACTGGTTTTGTGAACTTGGGCAAGATAATTACTCATTTTTGATACTATTTTAAAAATCAATCAGGGATTGAGATGATAATACCATTTTAACAAAGTTGTTATAAGAATCTGTAAGATTATATAAGTAATCAACTGGCACATTATATCTAGATAAGAATAAGAATTCGATATTTATTGGACTTCTCCCCTTATCTGCAACAAAACTAGATCTTTCAGTTTTTTACAGCTTCCTTCCTTCTCTCTTTCCTTCATTTTTCCCCCAATCCTTCCTTCCATTACTTCTCCATTATTTATTTTTCTATATTAAAAGATATAACCCAGGCTTCTTGTTTTAGTAATAGGATGCTCTAAATTGAAGCTTTGTAAATGGTGACCTGTAGCACGAGCTCTCAAGGTAGTCTTGTGTGAGGCTTGGAGCTCTGCCCATCATGACTAAGGGGCTCATGGTGCTACGGAGGAATACAAGAACTCCACTTCAGGTATAAGCCAAGGAGTGGTGCAGTGTTGCTGAGGGTATAGTAAGGAGCCTGCATGCAGTCTCAGACAGTGGCTTTAATCTTTTTCTTCCCATATATCCAATACTTTTGCCCAATCAAGAGTAAATTTTTCACTTAATGGTGTCCAAGCTGTCCCAAGGACTAGTCTAAATAGGCCTGAATATTCTACAAATTAGAGAGTCATAATTATTTTAAAACATTTAATTACCTTTTTATTGCTTAGTAGCTAAGTCGTGCCCAACTTATTGCATGGGCTGCTGCCCACCAAGCTCCTCTGTCCATGGAATTCTCCAGGCAAGAATACTGGAGTGGGTTGCCAGTCCCTTCTCCAGGAGATCCTCCCAAGCCAGGGATGGAATTCAAGTCTCCTGCATTGCAGGAAGATTCTTTATCACTCAGCCACCAAGAAAGCCTTAAATCAGTATAATATTGAAAGTCTGATTAGATTTTAATATCATTTGATTTTTATAAGAAATTTCAATATTGCAATTATAAATGAAAAAAGGAAAACTATTAGATACTCTAATATAATTTCACATGGTTTATATATTTGAACAGTTTAAAATTTTTATCACTTTATTGTGGGAACAGTTTCTTATTAATGTTTATTAAGACTGCATAGATCATTGAAAAGTCTTGATCAGGAATTTCATATATTCATTTCAGAAATCAAAACCTCATACAAAAATAGAAAGTTCAATGGACAAAAGCTAAAGTATTTCAATAAGAAAGCTGTGGTATATATACACAATGGAATATTACTCAGCCATTAAAAAGAATACATTTGAATCAGTTCTAATGAGGTAGATGAAACTGGAGCCGATTATACAGAGTGAAGTAAGCCAGAAGGAAAAACGCCAATATAGTATACTAACACATATATAAGGAATTTAGAAAGATGGTAACAATAACCCTGTATGTGAGACAGCAAAAGAGACACAGATGTATAAAACAGTCTTTTGGACTCTGTGGGAGAGGGAGGGGGGGATGATTTGGGAGAATGGCATTGAAACATGTATAATATCATATAAGAAATGAATCGCCAGTCCAGGTTCGATGCAGGATACAGGAAGCTTGGGGCTGGTGCATTGGGATGACCCAGAGGGATGGTATGGGGAGGGAGGTGGGAGGGGTGTTCAGGATTAGGAACACGTGTACATCTGTGGCGGATTCATGTTGATGTATGGCAAAAGCAATACAATATTGTAAAGTAAAAATAAAATAAAATAAAAAATAGAGTGACTAAACAATGAGGTCCTACTGTACATCACAGGGAACCATATCTAATCTCCTGAGATAAACCATAATGGGAAAAGAATATATATGTATATAACTGAGTCACTTTGTACAGGAGAAATTAGCACAACATTGTAAATCAACTATACTTCAGTTAAATAAATAAATGAAATGTCCATGTCCTAATCCCTAAAAAAAAAAAAAAATTAGCATTTGATATCCTTTGTGTAGTTTTTTTGTTTTATTTTAAAATTTTGTGTTAATTTTTTTAAATCAAGCTTCATATGGTCATCCTCTAAACATTCCCAGGTATTACAACATTCTGCATCGGTATCATCTTCCCTATATGTTCAAGTGTTATTTTCTCTGTATGCCTGAAACTGAAAGCAGTTGGAGAATATAGCTCTGGATAACCTTCCACAAACTGCCAGAAACTACAGGATATTTAGGAACATTATTTACATGAAGAGCTCCTAATAAATAAAAAGAAATCCACAGATGCTAGAAAAATAGATGTATAGAAGGCAGATTATTGGTCTTGGTATCTAAGAACTTAGATTTTTAAAAATCTATGCAAGGATAATAAATGAGGCCATGAATCTGTTTGAGGAAGACTATCTGACATGAGTGAAAGTGAAAGTGAAGTCACTCAGTTGTGTCTGACTCTTTGCGACCCCATGGACTGAAGCCTGCCAAACTCCTCCACCCATGGGATTTTCCAGGCAAGAATACTGGAGTGGGTCGCCACTGGTCTCCCGCAAAGCAGGCAGACTCTTTACTGTCTGAGCCAGCAGGGAAGCCTTCCTGAGATGGGAAGCATCTGACATGAGATGCTTTCACAAATATAGGATTCTCAAAATGATATAGTATTAGTGGAATTGTGGTCTAGAAAGAAACCATTCGCTAACAATGGGAGATGACAAAGATACATGTGTATCTATTCCTAGATCTGGGGGTAGAAAATAATTTTAAAACATGGGCCAGAACACTTTTAGGTTTCAGTTTGAATTTACACCACCTGCTTAAGAATTGGGGCTTCCCCGGTGACTGGATTCAGTGGTAAAATATCCACCTGCCAAGCAGGAGATGCAGGAGTCGCAAGTTTGATCCCTGAATCAGGAAGATCCCCTGGAGAAGGAAATGGCAACCCATTCCAGTAGTCTTGCCTGAAAAATCCCATGGACAGGGGAACCTGAAGGCTACAGTCCAGTGGTGTTGCAAAGAGTCCAGCACAACTGAGCATGTATGCACGCTTAAGAATCCAGGCCAAGCATTTACAATAAATTTCGTTACAGGGCTTCCCTGATATCTCAGTTGGTAAAGAATCCACCTGCAATGCAGGAGACCCTGGTTGGATTCCTGAGTCGGGAAGATCTGCTGGAGAAGGGAAAGGCTATCCATGTCAATATTCTGGCCTGGAGAATTCCATGGACTGTATAGTTCATGGGGTTGCAAAAGTCAGACAGGACTGAGCAACTTTCACTTTCACTTCATTACAGGAAGATATCCCTGGAGCACCTGGTTCAAGCAATAAAAAAATACTTTTAATTTGAATGCACACATTTCAGCCTAGGCACACAGAATTTCCATAATGAAGCCCTAAAAAGGTCAAACTTTCACATACATTTATAAAACATAAAAAAATCCACACTAAAAGTGAGAACCAGTCAGAGAAATAGACAACTGACTTAGAAAACAAAGAATACTAATCATAAAACTATCTGGTGAACTATAGAGAAAGTACTTTTAAGTGATTAAAAAAATAAAAGAATGTTCAAATACATGAGAACAGAACAAAACACAGTGTTTTTTTTTTTAATGCCAGAAATAGTCTAGAAAAATTATAAAGTATTTTTAGAAATTATAAGAGATAAAAAATTCAGTAGCCTGGTTAAGGGGCAGAATGGATAAAATTTTCAAAATTCAACAGCAAGATTTAACAAGATAGAAAATATGAAAAGAGACACAGAAGAAATAAACAAAAATATGTATCTGATAAGAGTTCTAAAAAGAGAGACAAGAGAAACTGGGAGAGGCAAAATCCACAGAGAAAAGACTGAATATATTCGAGAAGTGATGAAAGACAGGAATATTCAGATTTAGGAATCACAAGTCCATCCAAAGTAAGATTTTTTTAAATCTAGATATAGACTCATCATAGTGAAACTATTGAATACAAAACACCAAAAATGAAGAGCATGTTTTCAAAACTAATAAAAGAAAATAAAAACTACGTACAAAGGAACAGAAGTTAAACTTAAGCAAATTTAATACCAGCAACATGAGAAACCAGAAAATAATGGAATAACATCACCCAAGAAAAAGGGTATAATAAATTTTCATACAAAGCCTAAGAAGTTTAGCAATTTCAGATTTCAGTGACGGAGCTACTAAAAGACGAATTTCAGAAGAAGAAATTGACCACAAAAGGTAATGATGGCAAGAAGCAACAATGGGCAGAGAAACAAGTAAATATAAATAATAACTGACTAAAACTATAACAATATTAATTTTTAGAGCTGTTAAAAATTTTGCCCAAAACACGGGTTAGTAAAGCAGATGGTGGTGAAATGGAGAGAGGCAAAATCAGAGTTAAAGCATTATAAGATCTTTCTATGATTCCAAAGGAGGATAGGGAAGCCAATTAACTTAATGAAAGTGAAAGTGTCAGTCACTCAGTCCTGTGTCTGACTCTCTGAGACCCCATGGACTGTAGCACATCAGGTTTCTCTGTCCATGGATTTTCCAGACAAGAATACTGGAATGGGTAGTCATTACCTTCTCCAAGGGATCTTCCTGACCCAGGGATTAAACAGAGGTCTCCAGCATTGCAGGCAGATTTTTTATGGTCTGAACCACCAGGGAAACCCTATTTAACTTAATTGCCATAAACAAGAATGTGACAATCAAGAATAGTCACTATAATAATAGAAACAGGATTAGTAAATTCCAAATGAGTAAAAAAAAAAAAGAGAGAGAGAGAGAATAAAGAAAGGATGACAAATATAATAGAAGATATTATAAGGAATAAAAAGAAAAGAGAAACATTATTGAAAACTCAAAATGACAGTAAAAATAATTCTAAATATCTATAATCATAGATATTGAAAACTGACAAATTTATTTGTTAAAAAACTGATTAGAAAAATCTACACTTATCATCTTTCCCAGAGACAAGCATAAGAAATAATGGCACAAAATTTTGAAATTGAAAATCTAGAAAAAGATATAAAAGATATAACATGAAAACACTAAAGGAAAGTTGTTTGAGTTATGGCAGTATCAGATATTGATTTTTCCTCAAAACATATTGAGGAAAAATGTAAAATTAAGGATATAATCACCATATAAAAGCAAATATTCTACATGAAGATCAACTTTAAATTTGTATGCACCTAATAAGAGTATACACGACTGAGTGACTGAACTGAACTGAACTGAACTGAACTGAAAAAGAGCATAAAATATATAAAGCAAAAAATTGACAACACCACAAGTAAAAACTGACTGGGCCACAATGATTAATCTCAGTAATTGATACTGTAAACAACCAAAAATTCTGAAGGCTATAGAAAACCAAAAACTTCCAATTTGATAAGCTCCAGCTTCCCTGGTGGCTCAGATGGTAAAGAATCTGCCTGAAATGTGGAAGAATAGGGTTAAATTCCTGGGTCAGGAAGATCCCCTTGGAGAAGGAAATGGAAACCCACTCCAGTATTCTTGCCTGGAAAATTTCATGGACAGAGGAGCCTGGCTGGCTACAGTCTAAGGAGTTGCAAAGAGCTGGGCACGACTGAGCAACTAATACTGAAAGATCACTTATTAAAATCTATAAAACTTTCCACATACACAATTAGGAAATAAAGTTTTTTTTCAAGTAATAAGAGAGATTTGTAAAAGATTAAGTACGTACATATTGTCACAAAACAAATCTCAACAAATATCAAAGAATTCATATTCTTCTAATCACAACTTCCCACTATCCAGTCATAAAATTATAAATCTGGTACAAAAAAAGTTGACCCAAAACTCTCAAACATTTTGAAATTTTTATATACTCTTCTTAATTTTTATGTATCAAAGAAGAAATAATGAGGGAAAGTACAAAGTATTTAAAATTGGATGATTGATTCAGCACTATATAGCAAAGCAATGTCACACAGAAAAAAATATATACAGAGA
Organism: Bos javanicus; assembly: GCF_032452875.1. Classification (NCBI taxonomy): domain Eukaryota; kingdom Metazoa; phylum Chordata; class Mammalia; order Artiodactyla; family Bovidae; genus Bos; species Bos javanicus. Next base: position 97,184,200 of record NC_083870.1, on the reverse strand, counting down.
AATTAAATTTTAGCCCTATGTGTCTATACTAGAAAGGAAGATAGAAAAAGAGAGTGCCAAGTACTTAACTTAAAAAGTTAAGAAACAAACAGAAAATAATTCATACCAAAGAATCTCAGAAATGGAAAACATTGGAAGTACTTGGGATGCAAGTCTGAGCTTGGTTCATAGTCCTTGTAAAGAAAAATTAACTCCCAAATTCCTTCCCTCACATCAACACCCAAGTGACTCTTCATCCATCATGACAGGAAACTAGAGGCTTATTCTCTGGAGAGGTGGAAGGGATTCCAGATTCAAATTCCAGAATACTGACAGTCAAGCTTATCTCTATAGACAGTAGCTTAAAATATATATATTCTGTGGGAAAATCAACTCAATCAAAGATAAAGGATATACAAATATTAGCATGGGAGACTTCCCCAAGGAAATAGATCAACATAGTCCAAACATGTATTTAGAACCTCTATTTCAAAGTTTAATGGCAATCTTTTATTGATGAAACACGTCAATAAAGAGAGCAAAGCAGCCAAGTGAAGGTATGATGGGGGTTGGGGAGGGGGGGACAGAAACGATTTGCAAAAGGTGCATTAAATACCAATTTAACAGGAAAAGAAGAAATAATTATTAGCAAAAGGCCAGAGGCAGGTGGAATTGTTGCAGAACAGAAAAATTTAATCATATAACACAAGACTCATCTGAATTAATAGTTGGAAGTGAAAGCTCAGTCGTGTCTGACTCTTTGCAACCCCATGTACTATAGACTACCACGCTCCTCTGTCCATGGGGTTTTCTAGGCAAAAGTACTGGACTGGGTTGCCATTTCCTTCTCCAGAGGATCTTCCTAACCCAGGGATTGAACCCAGGTCTCCTGCATTGTAGGCAGACGCTTTACCATCTGAGCCACCAGGGAAGTCCTAGTTACCTATTGACAATAAAAGATTGAATATTATTTTAACCAAAAGATGACATAAATATGTGGAGGAGGAGAAGTGCTTAAATTTTGTAGCAGAACTGTTAAAGGATGAAAACACCATCTCATAATACAAAGTAGGTAAACACTACTGAAAACTAAGATGACTAGAGAATAGATGTATAGAAGTTTTATTTAGAAATACAGAAGTAATACCAGAAGAAACAATGATACACCACATTAACAAATTGAAAGATAAAAACCATATGATTATCTCAATAGATGCAGAGAAAGCCTTTGACAAAATTCAACATCCATTTATGATAAAAAACCCTCCAGAAAGCAGGCATAGAAGGAACATACCTCAACATTATAAAAGCCATATATGATAAACCCACAGCAAACATTATCCTCAATGGTGAAAAATTGAAAGCATTTCCCCTAAAGTCAGGAACAAGGGTGCCCACTCTGACCACTACTATTCAACATAGTTTTGGATGTTTTAGCCACAGTAATCAGAGAAGAAAAAGAAATAAAAGGAATCCAAATTGGAAAAGAAGAAGTAAAACTCTCAGTGTTTGCAGAGGACATGATCCTCTACGTAGAAAACCCTAAAGACTCCACCAGAAAATTACTAGAGCTAATCAGTGAATATAGTAAAGTTGCAGGATATAAAATTAACACACAGAAATCCCTTGCATTCCTACACACTACCAATGAGAAAACAGAAAGAGAAATTAAGGAAAAATTCCATTCACCATTGCAAAGAAAAGAATAATATACTTAGGAATAAATCTACCTAAAGAAACAAAAGACCTATATATAGAAAACTATAAAACATTGATGAAAGAAATCAAAGATGACACAAATAGATGGAGAAATATAACATGTTCATGGATCAGAAGAATAAATATAGTGAAAACGAGTATACTACCCAAAGCAATCTACAGATTAAATGAAATCCCTATGAAGCTACCAACAGTATTTTTCAGAGAACTAGAACAAATAATTTCACAATTTGTATGGAAATACAAAAAACCTTGAATATCCAAAGCAATCTTGAGAAAGAAGAATGGAACTGGAGGAATCAACCTGCCTGACTTCAGTCTCTACTACAAAGCCACAGTCATCAAGACAGTATGGTACTGGCACAAAGACAGAAACATAGATCAATGGAACAAAACAGAAAGCCCAGAGATAAATCCACACACCTCTGGACACCTTATCTTTGACAAGGGAGGCAAGAATATACAATGGAGTAAAGACAATCTCTTTAACAAGTGGTGATGGGGAAACTGGTCAACCATTTGTAAAAGAATAAAACTAGAACATTTTCTAACACCATACACAAAAATAAACTCAAAATGGATCAAAGATCTAAATGTAAGACCAGAAACTATAAAACTCTTAGAGGAGAACATAGGCAAAACACTCTCTGATGTAAATCATAGCAGGATTCTCTATGACCCACCTCTCAGAGTAATGGAAATAAAAGAAAAATAAACAAATGGGACCTAATTAAACTTAAAAGTTTTTGCACAATGAGGGAAACTATAAGCAAGGTGAAAGGACAACCTTCAGAATGGGAGAGAATAATAGCAAATGAAGCAACTGACAAAGAATTAATCTCAAAAATATACAAGCAACTCCTGCAGCTCAGTTCCAGAAAAATTAGTGACCCAATCAAAAAATAGGCCAAAGAACTAAACAGACATTTCTCCAAATAAGACATACAGATGGCTAACAAACATCTGAAAAGATAGTCAACATCACTTATTATCAGAGAAATGCAAATCAAAACCACAGTGAGGTACCATCTCACACTGGTCAGAATGGCTGCTATCAAAAAGTCTACAAACAATAAAAGCTGGAGAGGGTACGGAGAAAAAGGAACCCTCTTACACTATTGGTGGGAATGCAAACTAGTACAGACACTATGGTGAACAATGTGGAGATTCCTTAAAAAATTGGAAATAGAACTGTCATATGACCCAACAATCCCACTGCTGGGCATACACACTGAGGAAACCAGAATTGAAAGAGACACGTGTACCCCAATGTTCATTGCAGCACTGTTTACAATAGCCAGGACATGGAAGCAACCTAGATGTCCACCGGCAGATGAATGGATAAGAAAGTTGTGATATATATACACAATATTATATTACTCAGCTGTTAAAAAGAATGCATTTGAATCAGTTCAAATGAGGTGGATGAAACTGCAGCCTATTATACAGAGCTAAGTAAGTCAGAAAGAAAAACACCAATACAGTATTTTAATACATATATATGGAATTTAGAAAGATGGTAACGACGACCCTGTATGAGAGACAGCAAAAGAGACTCAAATGTAAAGAACAGACTTTTTGGACTCTGTGGGAGAAGGCGAGGGTGGGATGATTAGAGAGAATAGCATTGAAACATGTATATTACCATATGTGAAATACATTACCAGTCCAGGTTCAATGCATAAGACAGTGTGCTCAGGGCCTGTGCACTGGGATGACCCTGAGGGATGGGATGGGGAGGGAGGTGGGAGGGAGGGTCAGGATGGGGAACACAATGTATGTGTACACCCATGGCTGATTCATGTGAATGTATGGCAAAAATCACCACAATATTGTAAAGTAATTAGCTTCCAATTAAAATACATTTAAAAAAAATTTTAATTAGCAAAAAAAAAAAAGAAACAACAATAAGAAATATGACTGCCTCAAGACCAGGAGAGCAAGAACCAAATTCTGCCTGCTGTCTGTTTTTGGGAAAAAAAAAAAAAAAAAACTACCCATGTTTATTCACTGTGAATGTGAGTGTGTGTGTGTGCGTGTATGCTCAGTTGTGTCCAATCCTTTGTCACACCATGGACTTTGGTCCACAAGGCTCTCTGGAATTTTCCAGGCAAGAATACTGAAGTGGGTTGTCATTGTCTATTCTGGGGGATCTTCCCGACCTAGGGATTGAACCTGTGTCTCTTGCGTCTCTTGCATTGATAGGTAGATTATTTACCACTGTGTCACCTGAGGTGTTGTCTGGTTGCTTTTGCCACATAATGGCACACAGAATAAGCAAAGACATTAAGTAGTTGTGACAGAGACCTCTTGGCCCATAAAGCCTAAATTATTTACTACTTTGTTATTTACAGAATTTTGCTGATTCTTGCTTGAGTAAGCAGGAATCAAAACCTGTAGCAAAAGTAAAGGAATATTTTCTTTTTGGCCTTTTCTGTAGAATTTCACTTTTTAAATTACATACATGTATTTTATTTTCATAAATATTAAAGTAAAATTTTAAAAAGATATAAAGCTACCCAATTAATTTTTATGAGGCTATTATAAACTTGAAGCAAAATACAGGTAAGGACAACTGGAAAATGAAAAGTTGTAGCTGTATGTCAGTTATAAATACTGAGTGAAAAAATCTAAATAAAATATGAATTCAAATCCAGCAGTAAATTTATACACACACACACACACACACACACACATTACCGCAATACAAAGTAAAATGAACCCTAGGAATGGAAGAATGATTACATATTAAAAAGAGATATAATTATGTAACATCATGTTAATAAATTGAGACATATTAAATTATCAATGAATAGAATAAAAATATCTAATAAAATTCAACATTCATTCAAAAAAGCTTTAAAAAAAGTCTTTGAAAACTCTAAATAAAAGACAATTTCCTTTATCTTACACAGGGTTATCTATTAATTTATAGCAATCCTACTAAATGGTGAAATACGAGAAATACTCCTTTTAAAGTCAGGAAACAGAGAGGATGCTGCTACTGTTGCTTCTATTCAACATGATCTTGAAAGTTCTAGTGCAATAAAATTAGAAAAAATAGTAAAAAATGAGAATTAAAAAGGAAACATTATTCATGCTGCTGCTAAGTCACTTCAGTCGTGTCCGACTCTGTGCAACCCCATAGACGGCAGCCCACCAGGCTCCCCCATCCCTGGGATTCTCCAGGCAAGAACACTGGAGTGGGTTGCCATTTCCTTCTCCAATGCGTGAAAGTGAAAAGTGAAAGTGAAGTTGATCAGTCGTGTCAGACTCTAAGGGACCCCATGGACTGCAGCCTACCAGGCTCCTCCGCCCAGGGGATTTATAGATGACATTATTACCTATATATATATATTAATAAAATAAAAGAGAAGCTAAAGGAAACCTTTAGGATAAACAGAGATTCTAAGAAGGTTAGGATTCAAGAACAACATACAAATTTCAACTAAGAACCTATAAAACAATGTATTGATAATCAAGAAAAATATAGAAAAGTACAATTTATTCATATTAGGAATATAAAAGGAAACAACTACAAATGCTAAAAAGACAACAACAAATATTATAATAAAAAGACATTTTCCAAAGAACTTCAACAATTAGAGGGCAAATTCCTACAAAACGATATTTGAAAAAATATATTCAAAAAAACCCAAAATACTAATTCATAAAGATGCATATACTCCAATGTTCATAGCAGCATTATTTACAATTGCCAAGGCATGGAAGCAACCTAGCTGTTCATCAACAGATGAATGGATAAAGAAAACATGATATATTTATATATACACACATACACACATGTACAATGGAGTACTACTCAGCCATAAGGAGTGAAATGTTGCCTTTTGCAGTAAATGGATAGACCTGAAGGCATTATGCTAAGTGAAATAACTCAGACAAAGAAAAATACTATATAATATCACTTATATGTGGAATCTAAAAAATACAACAAATTAGTGAATACTAAAAGAATCAGACTCATGGATAAACAGCAGTGGTGCCCAACCTTTTTAGTACCAGGGACGGTACTAATTTGGAAGACAATTTTTCTATGAACCATGTTGGGCGGGACTTGGAGATGGTTTCAGGATGATTCAAGTGCATTACATTTATTATGTACTTTATTTCTATTATTATTACATTGCAATAATGCAGTAATGCGAACAAGGGGGAATGGCTATAAATAACAGATAAAGCTTCATTCACTTGCTTGCCAATCACCTCCTGCTGTGCAGCCTGGGTTCCTAACAGGCCACTGATCAATACTAGTTCATGACCTGGGGTTGGGGATCTCTGATATAGAGAACAAACTAGAGGTTTCTTACCAGTGGGAGCAGGGGAGGAACAATTTGGGGGTGGGAGAGTGATAAAGGAGGTATAAAGTACTGGGTATAAGATAGGCTATAAGAATGCCTTATACAAAACAGAGAATAGAGCCAAAATTTTATAATAACTATAAGTAGACTGTAACCTTTAAAAATTGTATAAATTAAAAAAAAATCAATAGGAATTCAGATGGTAAAAAAATAGCAAAGGCAGCCTTATCAGATAAGAAGATTTACTATAAAGTTCAGTTTAGTTCAGTTCAGTCACTCAGTCGTGTCCAACTCTTTTCGACCCCATGAATTGCAGCATGCCAGGCCTCCCTGTCCATCATCATCTCCCGGAGTTGACTCAAACTCATGTCCATCGAGATGGTGATGCTATCCAACCATCTCATCCTCTGTCATCCCCTTCTCTTCCTGCCCCCAATCCCTCCCAGCATCAGAGTCTTTTCCAATGAGTCAACTCTTTGCATGAGGTGGCCAAAGTACTGGAGTTTCAGCTTTAGCATCAGTCCTTCCAAAGAACACCCAGGACTGATCTCCTTTAGAATGGACTGGTTGGATCTCCTTGCAGTCCAAGGGACTCTCAAGAGTCTTCTCCAACACCACAGTTCAGAAGCATCAATTCTTTGGTGCTCAGCTTTCTTTACAGTCCAACTCTCACATCCATACATGACCACTGGAAAACCATAGCCTTGACTAGACGGACCTTTGTTGGCAAAGTAATGTCTCTGCTTTTCAATATGCTGTCTAGGTTGGTCACAGCTTTCCTTCCAAGGAGCAAGCATCTTTTAATTTCATGGCTGCAAGCACCATCTGCAGTGACTTTGGAGTCCAGAAAAATAATGTCAGCCACTGTTTCCACTGTTTCCCCATCTATTTCCCATGAAGTGATGGGACTGGATGCCTTGATCTTAGTTTTCTGAATGTTGAGCTTTAAGCCAACTTTTTCACTTTCCTCTTTCACTTTCGTCAAGAGGCTTTTTAGTTCCTCTTCACTTTCTGCCATAAGGGTGGTGTCATCTGCATATCTGAGGTTATTGATATTTCTCCCGGCAATCTTGATTCCAGCTTGTGTTTCTTCCAGCCCAGCGTTTCTCATGATGTACTCTGCATAGAAGTTAAATAAGCAGGGTGACAATAGACACCCTTGATGTACTCCTTTTCCTATTTGGAACCAGTCTGTTGTTCCATGTCCAGTTCTAACTGTTGCTTCCTGACCTGCATATAGGTTTCTCAAGAAGCAAGTCAGGTTGTCTGGTATTCCCATCTCTTTCAGAATTTTCCACAGTTTATTGTGATCCACACAGTCAAAGGCTTTGGTATAGTCAGTAAAGCAGAAATAGGTGTTTTTCTGGAACTTTCTTGCTTTTTTGATGATCCAGTGGATGTTGGCAATTTGGTCTCTGATTCCTCTGCCTTTTCTAAAACCAGCTTGAACATCTGGAAGTTCATGGTTCACGTATTGCTGAAGCCTGGCTTGGAGAATTTTGAGCATTACTTTACCAGCGTGTAAATCAATGGATGATCCATTGATCCAATAGCATTCATTGATTATTCAACTTTTCAATCTCATCATAATTTTATTGGAGAAGGCAATGGCACCCCACTCCAGTACTCTTGCCTGGAAAATCCCATGAACGGAGGAGCCTGGTAGGCTGCAGTCCATGGGGTCGCTAAGAGTCAGACACGACTGAGTGACTTCATTTTCACTTTTCTCTTTCATGCATTGGAGAAGGAAATGACAACCCACTCCAGTGTTCTTGCCTGGAGAATCCCAGGAACGGTGGAGCCTAGTGGGCTGCCGTTTATGGGGTCACACAGAGTCAAACACGACTGAAGCGACTTAACATAACATAACTTTATAGTCTTTATGGAGATTAAAACAAAGTACTTTACAGTCTTTATGGACATTAAAACAAAGTGACTTAACATTGCTACAGTTCAATAGAGAAAAGACTACATGGGATCAAAGCAGAGGACTTAAGAACAGATTCAGTATACATCAGAGATGAGATTGTAGATGAGATTGAAAAGTTGAATAATCAATGAATGCTATTGGATCAATGGATCATCCATACAGAAAAAATATAAAGTGGGATCTCTATCTCATACCAAATACAAAAATAAATTTCAAATGGATTAAGGAAAAAATGTATAAGGTGAAACACAGTATATTATTTTACAGACTAAGGATATGTTAGGACGTTTTAGACAAAACACCAGAAGCATAAGCCCTGAAGGAAAGGATACATATATTTGACTGCTTCACACACAAAAAAATTATTATATGAAAATATACCATAAATAAATGAAAAAAAACAACCAGTGTTTGAAGAAGTCATGTGTGTAAGGCTTATCATTGAAAAGAATTAATACACAAACCTATAAAGATCCCTTAGAAGTGAAAATTTAAAAGATCAACTATCCAATAGAAAATAGATGAAGGATATAATCAGACATGGCTGCTTGCATGCCTTGGCAATTGTAAATAATGCTGCTATGAATATTTCATCTGTAGGCCAGATGAAACAAATGGCCTACAGATATATGAAGGCATGATCAGCCTACTAGTAACTGAGAAAAAGTTAGTTAACAAAACAACAAAATACATTTCTTACCCTCATACTGGCAAAAAAAAAAAAAAAAAAAAAAAACAGGAAATCCGAAAATACCAAGTGTTGGAAATTTTGTAAAAAACAGTGACTTCTTTTTTAATACCACTGTTAAGCATGCAAAATATAATAGACTCTTTAGAGGGTAACTTGACAATAAAGATAAAGATGTTTATAATCTATGATCTAGCAATTCCACTTCTATGAGATTTCCTAAGACAATTTTTGCACATTACACAAGGAAATACAGACAATAATGTTCATTGTATTAATAGTACTATTCCTTTACAATAGTAAAACAAACTAAAAACTAAAACTAGTTAACTCAGAATGAGAATGGATAAATTATGATTCACAAGCTGAAATCAAGATTGCAGGGGAAAATACCAAAAACCTCAGATATGTAGATGGTACTACTCTCATGGCAGAGGGTGAAGAGAAACTAAAGAGTCTTTTGATGAGGGTTAAAGAGAAGAGTGAAAAGCTGGCTTAAAACTCAACATTCAAAAAACTAAGATTATGGCATCTGGTCCCATCACTTCATGGGAACTAGATGGAGAAACAGTGGAAACTGGAAGATTTCCTTGGGCTCCAAAATCACTGTGGATGGTGACTGCAGCCATGAAATTAAAAGATGCTTGTTCCTTGGAAGAAAAGCTATGAAAAACCTAGACAGTATATTAAAAAAACAGAGACATCATTTTCCTGAGAAAGGTCTGTATAGTCAAAGCAATGGTTTATCCAGTAGTCATGTAAGAATAGTCATGTAAGTAGTCATGTGAGAGTTGGACCATAAAGAAGGCTAAGTGACAAAGAACTGATTCTTTTGAACTGTGGTGCTAGAGAAGACTCTTGAGAGTCCCTTGGATTTCAAGGAAATCAAACCAGTCAATCCTAAAGGAAATCAACCCTGAATATTCACTGGAAAGACATGCTGAATCTGAAGCTCCAACACTTTGGCCACCTGATGTGAAGAACTGACTCACTGGAAAAGACCCTGATGCTTGGAAAGATTGAGGGCAAGAGGAGAAGGGGTGATAGAGGATGAGATAGTTGGATGGCACCACGGACTCAATGGACATGAGTTTGAGCAACCTCAGGGAGATAGTGAAGGACAGGAAAGTCTGGTGTGCTACTGTCCATGGGCTCACAAACAGTTGGACATGACTTAGAAACTGAACAATGACAACAACAAATTATGGTTCATCAATTACTACAATGGAATAATATTTATCATCAACAATGAACGAACTAGAGCTACATTTATGAACATGGATGGACACCAAGAACTATGTTTAGTGAAAAAGATAAGCATTATAGAAGGCAAACATATAGCATAATTTAATATAATACATGTACAACAGAAGTACAAAATCATAAGTGGGAATTATACTCATTAATTTCAGGACTGTGGCTACTTCTGGGAGAAAGTAAAGGAAGACGGAAAGCTATAGCCATAATGTTTTATTTATTAAAATCAGCAAAAGAAATAAGAATCTAAAGGATGACCAAATGTTAACATGTGCTTCAATCTTACTGGTGGATCCTTGAGTGTTTTTATATTATCTAACATGTGTTGTTGAGCAATATTTAGCGGGGGATAGCTTTTGTTCTTGGAGAAGGAAATGGCAACCCACTCCGGTACTCTTGCCTGGAAAATCCCATGGACGGAGGAGCCTGGTGGGTTGCAGTCCATAGGGTCGCTCAGAGTCCGGCCCGACTGAGCGACTTCACTTTCACTTTTCACTTTCATGCATTGGAGAAGGAAATGGCAACCCACTCCAGTGTTCTTGCCTGGAGAATCCCAGGGACGGGGGAGCCTGGTGGGTTGCCGTCTATGGGGTCGCACAGAGTCAGACACGACTGAAGCGACTTAGCAGTAGTAGCAGTCACATATATTTAAAATTTTCCTAATTTAAATTTCATAAGTTTAAATACCTTCACTTCATTAGGCATTTCAGTGTAAAATATGAAGAAGCAGCATATCTTATTTTTTCCAACATCTTATTGAGTCATCTCTTTCTCCTCTAATTTCAGATGTCACTTTTTCCATAAAATAAAATTTTAAATGCTCGGGTTTATTTCTGGACTTCCATTCCTACTTCACTGATTTGTGTGTTTATTTTAGTGACAGGCAGCCATTGTTCTAACAATTGTGGTTTTATGATGTATCTCAGTTTACATCGTGCAAATCTCTAGTCAGTGTTTTCTTTTACCTTTTTATATAGCATCACACTCAGTGATTTTTAAAAAATCTTTTATTAGTTATTTTCTTTCACAATATATAATGTTTATGCTTTTTTTCTTTTACAATGAAATCTATTGCCTTCACAATTGCTTAAAATCTGCCTTATGCTTTTCCTTCTTTAATAATTTGCAATTCATTCATCCTAGTTTTGTCCTACTAATGATTATAGTTAAATAAAAAATGAATTTGATTCTTTAAGTTAGGCATAAGCAGTTTTCCTATGAGCAATTTCAGTAACTTCTTTTGAGACAACCACTTGACAGTCAGAGAGGTCTATAACACAATGAGGGAAAGCTGGTTTGGCATATGTCTAGCTACATGTTTGATCATGTGTCACCATGTCACCAGGTAAGTGACTTGGGCAGGACTGCACAAGAGTTTAGGGTAAATTTGCCTTGGTGTTATGATGCATCAAAAGGTATATAGGTAACGTGGGGCTGACTTAGGGATAAAATCTAGATCTCTGTTTTTCCAACCAATCAGCTACTTTCCTTCAGAGCCTTATTTCTTGTTTTTATATTACCTAATCTGAGTCAAATCTGATTCCCTTCATCATAGAAAAAACTTGGCATTCCAAGCCTACCCCTCTCGTGCAACTCTGACCATGTTTTATTATCTTTATGAGCCTTATTTTACTTATCTGCAAAGAAGAAAATCATACCTGCCTGGTAGAGTTTTTGATAGGATTCACTATAACTGCAAGTCTATGTGGTCAGGAAATAATATAAGACTATACACATATGCTAGAGAAGGAAATGTCAACCCACTCCAGTATTCTTGCCTAGAGAATCCTGTGGACAGAGGAGCCTGGTGGGCTGCCGTCTACAGGGTCGCACGGAGTTGGACGCGACTGAAGTGACTTAGCAGCAGCAGCAGCAGCGGCACACACATATGCATTATATATGCAGTTGTTGTTCAGTTGCTAAGTCTGACTCTTTGTAACCCCATAAACTGTAGCACGTTCCAGGCTTCTACGTCCATTTTTATCTCCGGGAGTTTGCCCAAACTCATGACCATTGAGTCAGTGAGGCCATCCAACCATCTCATCCTCTGTCACCACCCCCTTCTCCTCTTGCCCTCGTTTTTTCCTAGCATCAGGGTCTTTTCCAATGAGTTGGCTTTTTGTATCAGGTGGGTAAGTATTAGAGCTTCAGCTTCAGCATCAGTCCTTCCAATGAATATTCAGGGTTGATTTCCTTTAGGATTTACTGGTTTGATCTCTTTGCTGTCCAAGGGACTGTCAAGATTCTTCTTCAACACCGCAGTTCAAAAGCTTCAATTCTTCAGTGCTCAGCCTTCTTTATGGTCCAATCCTCATGTTCACACACAACTACTGGAAAAACCATAGCTTTGACTATATGGACCTTTGTCAGTAAAGTGATGTCTTTGCTTTTTAAAACTGTCTAGGTTTTACATAGCCATTCTTCCAAGGAACAAGAATCTTTTAATTTTGTGGCTGCAGTCACTGTCCACACATTGATTTTGGAGCCCAAGAAAATGAAATCTGACAGTTTCCATGTTTTACCCATCTATTTGGCATAAAGTGATAGGACTGGATGCCATAATCTTAGTTTTTTGAATGTTGAGTTTTGAGCCCACTTTTTTACTCTATTTCACCTTCATCAAGAAGCTATATACATGTGTGTGTGTGTGTGTGTGTGTGTGTGTGTGTAAAGGGCAGGTTGCCACTCAAGCACTGGGAAATCCTGGACCTGATATATCAAAACCATAAAGTCTGGCATATAGATAAACACTATGAGAAAAATGAATCCTTATCTATTATATGCTGCTGTTGGGAAGTAACAAGGAACCAACAAAGCTTGTTAATCCGCTGCACCTGTGTCTTGTGAACTAAAAATTGTCAAAATCTTCACACAACTACCACAGTCTGATAGAGATAATAAAGAAATGGCTTACAGGTTGCACATTTGAAGATTCTTCTCTTTCTCTGAAGGCTTGTGACAAAGCAGCCAAAAGAGGTAGAAGGGAAATGAAGCAAAGCATTCTCATCAAGGGAAGTTTAGCATATCAAACGAGGGCATTAGCAACAAGACAGAAGAAAAATAAGACCTTCCTGGTCTTCTTCTTTCTTCTCCCTATAACTCAGAATAAATATGCACCAACATACAGACAAAAATAAAATGCCTCTCTTTCCCTCAATCTGACATTATTTCCTACAGAAAGCATTGCTATAAATTTCATTCATTCATTCAATTCATTCATTCACTCATTTAATCTTTCATTTAATATACAATTACAGGACTGTTAATCTTCTATGTGCTCATATTGTAAAAATGAATAACATCCTTTGTCCTTAAAGACTACCTAGCAGGGGAAATAATGTACAACACAGACACACACACTCTCTGCACTCTCTGTCTCTGTCTCTGTCTCTCTCTCTCTCACACACACACACACACACACAAATAAAATGCTGAGGTAGCATCTGTAGCCAGTCAAGGGGAAGAAAGCTATATCTTCACTGATGAATAAGAACTGACCAGGGAAGAAGGAAGTGTGAAGGCCATTTCAGCTGGAAGGAAAAACAAGAGCAAAGGCTGAGTGGTTTGTGCAATTACAAGCTATTTCCTGTGGCTAGAACAAAGAACTGAGCAACTAACACTTTCACTTTCATGGGCTTCCTGGCAGCTCAGCTGGTAAAGAATCTGCCTGCAATGCAGGAGAACTCAGTTCAGTTTCTGGGTTGAGAAGTTCCCCTGGAGAGAGAATGGGGTCCCATTCCAGTATTCTTGGGCTTCCCTGGTGCCTCACACAGTGAGGAGTCCACTTGCAATGCAGGAGACCTGGATTCGATCCCTGGATTGGGAAGATCCCTTGGAGGAAGGCATGGCAATCCAATCCAGTATTTTTGCCTGGAGAATCCCCATGGACAGAGGTGCCTGGTGGGCTACAGTCCATGGGGTTGCAAAAGTCGGACACGACTGAGTGACTAAGCACAGCACAGCACAGAACAGAGACTTCTGGGTAAGAGACGAGACTATGGCATTAACAGGAACATGGGCTGTGTTAAGGAGTTTTAACTTTTACTAAAAGCAACATGAAGGGGCTACAGAAGAGTTTTATGTATAGGTGTGAAAGGTTCAGATCTATGTTTTGGAAAGAACACCCCAAATTGACTTCCTATTCTCCAGGATGATGAAAAAGTCAAAAGAATGAATACCTTATCTGGATAGCTCCAATAGGTCAAACTATAATCCACAGGAGAGTAAATCTCTACTTTTACCCACTCCACATTTCACTTGTCTAGAGGTGCTACAGACTTAATAGCACAGGTGACACAACGGTGTGTATACAAATTTTTTATTTATTACATGGGCTACTCATAAGTTATAGGGAAGAAGTCACAGGCTTTCTTCAGTGCCTCTGAAATTCTTAAACAGGAATGCATAGATTTCCATACTTCAGCAAAACCAAAAACCCCTTCTTTTTTTGTTTATTTAGCACCTCTCTTCCTCTCTTAAGGTGAACCCATCACCCTTCCCCCCACCCCCCACCTGGGGTGGTACCATAGTGCTACCCACTTCTTGTTCCTACTAGGTTTGTAATCTACTTGCTTATACTATCATTTTATTACATTATTGGAAATACTTTTGATTCCTGGGTTACTTTGTTTAATGTCACAATTTTTCCTTAATGAGACACTTAGAACTTGTCTATTGTCTTACAGTGCATACAAATCATGTGCAACATGTGCAGAATGATTGCAACATTTTCACAATTCTTTCTCTGTGTGTATGCTGAACTATGATTTTGCTGCTTCTCTCATTAAAAGGTGAGCGTCTTGAATCTGGGGTGACCCAATGTGGCTTTGGCCAGTGGAAATTGATGGAAGTAACAGTATACCACTTCTGAGCCAAGACCTCAAGAAGCCTTCAGAATATGTTCCATGTTCTTTCTTGCATTCCTACCACTAACATTTGATCACATCTAGAATAGGTTGATAGAGAATAAAAAGACCACACTGAAGACAGCCTAGTTGCTCCAACTGAAACCATCATAGACCAGCCTACAGCCAGCTGACTTGCAAACATACGAGAGAACCTAAGTGGCTCAGATGGTAAAGAATCCACCTGTAATGTGGGAAACCTAGACTTGATTGGGAAGATCCTCTGGAGGAGGGCATGGCAACCCCCTCCAATATTCTTGCCTGGAGAATTCCATGGACAGAGGAGTTTGGTGGACTACAGTCCATAGGATTACAAAGAGTTGTGACACAACATGAGTGAGTGCTTAGCTGCTCAGTTGTTTCTGACTCTTTGTGATCCCATAGATTGCAGCCCTCTAGACTCCTCTGCCCATGGGCACAGCAAAGTACAGCCTAACTCAGAGTGAACCTAGCCAAAATCTACATGATTCAGAACCGACCACCAATAGAGAAGAACCACCCAGCTGATTCATGAGCATTGATAAATGCTTATTCTTTTAAGCCAGTAAGCTCTGGGGTGCTTTGTAATTTCAGTTCAGTTGGTCAGTCCTGCCCGACTCTTTGTGACTCCATGGACTGCAGCATGCTAGGCCTCCTTGTCCATCACCAATTCCCAGAGTTTACTCAAACTCATGTCCATTGAGTTGGTGATGCCATCCAAGCATCTCATCCTCTGTCGTCCCCTTATCCTCCCACGTTCAGTATTTCCCAGCATCAGGGTCTTTTCAAATGAGTCAGTTCTTCTCATTAGGTGACTGAAGTATTGGAGTTTCAGCTTCAGCATCAGTCCTTCTGATGAATATTCAGGACTGATTTCTTTTAGGATAGACTGATTGGATCTCTTGCTGTCCAAGGGACTCTCAAGAGTCTTCTCCAACATTTAGCAACATCCAAATGATACACTATGTATTGCTTCAATAATCAAAACTATGCAAAAAAAAAAAAAAAAGAGAGAGAGAGAGAACAAAACAAAGAAAAGAAATATTAAAAAGAAGGGAAAGAGGTCACATATATGTGAAATAGAAAAAGCTGAACTCATAAAAGCCAAAGACCAGAATTGTGGTTATCAGAGCCTGGGGATAGAAGGTGTGTGTGTGTAGTAGGGGGCGGGGGGAGGGAAGCCAGGGGAGATGGACAAAGCATGCAAACTTCCACTTATAAATAAGTTCCAGGGATCTAATGAACAGCAGGGTAATTAGAGTTAATCACAATGTTTTATATATTTGAGAGTTGCTAAGAGAGAAAATCTTAAATCTCACCATAATAAAAGAATTATATAACATCATGGAGGTATTATTTCCTTGCATTCATGCTTAGTCATGTCCAACTCTTTGCAACCTCATGGACTGTACTTCATCAGGCTCCTCTGTCCATGGAATTTTCCAGGAAAGAATACTGTAATGGGTTGCCATTTCTTACTACAGAGGATGTTCCTGGCCCAGGGACTGAACCCTCATCTCCTGCACCTCCCATATGGCAAGGGGATTCTTCACCATTGCATTCCTAGGGAAGCCCAATGGAGGTGTTAGATAACACTATGCTGCTAAGTCACTTCAGTCGTGTCTGACTCTGTGCGACCCCATAGACAGCAGCCCACCAGGCTCCCCCGTCCCTGGGATTTTCCAGGCAAGAACACTGGAGTGGGTTGCCATTTCCTTCTCCAATGCAGGAAAGTGAAAAGTGAAAGTGAAGTTGCTCAGTCGTGTCCGACTCTTCACGACCCCACGGACTGCAGCCTACGAGACTCCTCCATCCATGGGATTTTCCAGGCAAGAGTACTGGAGTAGGGTGCCATTGCCTTCTCTGAGATAACACTATAGTGATTATCATTTTGCAAAACATAAGTGTAGAGAAGGAAATGGCAACCCATTCCAATATTCTTGCCTGGAGAATTCCATGGACTGGGGAGCCTGGTAGTCTACAGTCCATGGGGTTGCAAAGAGTCAGACATGACTAAGAGACTTCACTCACTCACTCACTCACTCTATACATAAGTGTATCGAATTAATGCCTTATGTACCTTTAACTTTCACTATGCTATTATATGTCAATTATACGTCAATAAACCTGGAAAATATTTTAAAAAGAAGGAAAAGAAAATAAAAGGGGTAAAAATGTAAAAAGAAAAGTAATTTACTTCACATTATAGTTTGCAGTCACATTATTTGTATTAAACTGATTTTTTCTTCCCTAGCTTTCTAATCATTTTTGATACATGTCTATTCTTCTTTAAATGTTGTCTACATATTTTAAAAATACATTTAAACTTGAGCATACTAATATGTATTTTTGATTGATTTTTCTCTAGATTTTTATTTTTCAGTTTTAGTGAGGAAAAATCAGTTGCTGCCCTTGAGGATTCTGCATTTTGGTTGGTTTTGTGGGAGGTGACACGGTAATGTTATAAATAAAAGTCAGTTTCTTTCATTTGACTTATCTGTAAAATAAGGAGTTTGGATAAGATTAGGGGACTGGAATGCAAAAGTAGGAGGTCAAGAAACACCTGGGGTAACAGGTAAATTTGGCCTTGGTGTACTGAATGAAGCAGGGCAAAGGCTAATAGAGTTTTACCAAGAGAATGCACTGGTCATAGCAAACACCCTCTTCCAACAACACAAAAGACTCTACACATGGATATCACCAGGTGGCGAACACCAAAATCAGATTGATTATATTCTTTGTAGCCAAAGATGGAGAAGCTCTATACAGTCAACAAAAACAAGGCCAGGAGCTGACTGTGGCTCAGATCCTGAACTCCTTATTGCCCAATTCAGACTTAAATTGAAGAAAGTGGGGAAAACCACTAGACCATTCAGGGCTGACCTAAATCAAATCCCTTATGATTATACAGTGGAAGTGACAAATGGATTTAAGGGACTAGATCTGATAGACAGAGTGCCTGGTGAAATATGGACAGAGGTTGGTGACATTGTACAGGAGACAAGGATCAAGACCATCTCTAAGAAAAAGAAATGTAAAAAAGCAAAATGGCTGTCTGAAGAGGCCTTACAAATAGCTGCGCAAAGAAGAGAAGTGAAAATCAAAGGAGAAAAGGAAAGATATGCTCATTTGAATGCAGAGTTCCAAAGAATAGCAAGGAGAGATAAGAAAGCCTTCCTCAGTGATCAGTGCAAAGAAATAGAGAAAAACAATAGAATGGAAAAGACTAGAGATCTCTTCAATAAAATTAGAGATACCAAAGGAATATTTCATGCAAAGATGGGCTCAATAAAGGACAGAAACGGTATGGACCTAACAGAAGCAGAAGATATTAAGAAGAGGTGGCAAGAATACACAGAAGAACTCTACAAAAATATCTTCATGACCCAGATATTCACAATGGTGTGATTACTGACCTAGAGCCAGACATCCTGGAATGTGAAGTCAAGTGGGTCTTAGGAAGCATCACTACGAAGAAAGCTATTGGAGGTGATGGAATTCCAGTTGAGCTATTTCAAATCCTAAAAGATAATGCTGTGAAAGTGCTACACTCAACATGTCAGCAAATTTGGAAAACTCAGCCATGGCCACAGGATTACAAAAGGTTAGATTTCATTCCAATCCCAAAGTAAGGTAATGCCAAACAATGTTCAAACTACTGCACAATTGTTCTCATTTCACATGCTAGTAAAGTAATGCTCAAAATTCTCCAAGCCAGGCCTCAGCAATACTTGAACTGTGAACTTCCCGGTGCTCAGCTGGTTTTAGAAAAGGCAGAAGAACCAGATATCAGATTGGCAACATCTGCTGGATCATCAAAAAAGCAAGAGAGCTCCAGAAAAAACATCTATTTCTGCTTTATTGACTATGCCAAAGACTTTGACTGTGTGGATCACAATAAACTGTGGAAAATTCTGAAAGAGATGGGAATACCAGACCACCTGACCTGCCTCCCGAGAAATCTGTATGCAGGACAGGAAGCAACAGTTAGAACTGGACATGGAACAACAGACTGGTTCCAAATAGGAAAAGGAGTACATCAAGGCTGTATATTGTCACCCTGCTTATTTAACTTCTATGCAGAGTACATCATGCGAAACGCTGGGCTGGATGAAGCATAAGCTGGAATCAAGATTGCCAGGGGAAATATCAATAACCTCAGATACACCGGTGATGTCACCCTTATAGCAGAAAGTGAAGAAGAACTAAAGAGCCTCTTGATGAAAGTAAAAGAGGAGAGTGAAAAAGTTGGCTTAATGCTCAACATTCAGAAAACTTAGATCATGGCATCTGGTTCCATTACTCTATGGCAAATAGATAGGGAAACAGTGGAAACAGTGCCTGACTTTACTTTTGGGGGCTCCAAAATCACTGCAGATGGTGACTGTGGCCATGAAATTAAAAGATGCTTACTCCTTGGAAGGAAAGTTATGACCAACCTAGACAGCATACTCAAAAGCAGAGACATTACTTTGCCAACAAAGGTCTGTCTAGTCAAGGCTATGGTTTTTCCAGTAGTCATGTATGGATGCGAGAGTTGGACTGTAAGAAAGCTGAGGGCCAAAGAATTGATACTTTTGAACTGTGGTGTTGGAGAAGACTCTTGAGAGTCCCTTGGACTGCAAGGAGAGCCAATCAGTCCATTCTGAAGGAGATCAGCCCTGGGATATCTTTGGAAGGAATGATGCTAAAGCTGAAACTCCAGTACTTTGGCCACCTCATACGAAGAGTTGACTCATTGGAAAAGACTCTGATGCTGGGAGGGATTGGGAGCAAGAGGAGAAGGGGACGACAGAGGATGAGATGGCTGGATGGCATCACTGAATCATTGGACGTGAGTCTGAGTGAACTCCGAGAGTTTGTGATGGACAGGGAGGCCAGACGTGCTGTGATTCATGGGGTCGCAAAGAGTCTGACACGACTGAGCGACTGAACTGAACTGATATCAGGTATAAAATCTCATTTAGTAATCCTAACAAAAATTGTGAGTACAATCTTAATATTCCCATTTTACACATGAGCAAACTGAATTTCTCACAGATTTTAAGTAACTTGCTCAAGGGCACAGTGTTGACAAGATGTAGAATCAGGACCCCAAATTAGGTTAATTTGACTAAAAAGCTGGAGTGCTATATAATAAAAAACACTGTATCCCTCTTCTTAGTTCTGGATAATCTAGGCTAAAGTAATAGCAAACTTCTCTCCTTCCTTGTAGAATCATGTTGCAAAATAAAAGGAAATTTGCCTATGGAGACAAAGATTTTTTGTAAAAAGCTCTTGATATATAGGAAACTGTAGAGTAATAATTCTAAGACAGAGAGGCAGCACTTGTTTAGAAAGGGCCTTTCCTTCTCCCAAAGCACCTGGGAATTATGCAATGACTCCTCTACAGCATAACTTTATGGTAATCCTTTCCAGAGGAGTCATGAAGCCACTAGCAGCTATCAGACCAGGTGCTTGAGGTTGTTTGCCAGCAGGAGGAAGAGCTATACTAAGTCAAGCAAATTCTCTCATCCAGTTCCCCTGAGGCCAATGATAACTGGTAACTGATTATGAATCAGTGATGAGACACAGATGAGGATTTAGTCTACAGACAGTATGAGGGCTATACCCAGGTCCATATACCATTTTACAGTTGAGGCCAGTGCTAGAACCAGTATAAGTGCTCAGCCTGGAGCCACTGTTGTTTCAGTCTATCTGAAGAAGAAATCAGTCACTCTCCATAATTAGAGGACAATCCAATAAATCAAACTATTTTTCTAATTAAAACATGAAATAAACATGTTTTGAAAAGTTGATGCAACATTATCCAATTGTATTTATACCATCACCCTGCTATATGTGTAGCTGACACATTTTTCATCATTCATGAAAGGCTTACATTAAGCTTTTACAAACTTCAAATTATTAGAATCCACATTCATGGGGCTTCATCTTCTAGCAATTTTGGAAACCTGAGAATTTGAAGAGATCAATTTTAAATGGAAAAAGCAGAGTATTTTATGGATTGCAAACAGCAGATAAAATGCTTCCTTATTAAAGGCTGTTCTCTCAAATGAATTTCAGAGAACACCAAGATCTTCCCTTTGTTTAAAGATAATCACATTTTTCTGAGAGTGTTTCACTAGGGCTTTACTTTGGGCATGAATTTTTCATGACTGATTGATTGAAAATACAATGCCAACAGAGAATAATACAAGCATAGAAACCTGTCTTACAAGGTAGAGTTAAATTACTCCAAGGGTTAGAATGACAAACCCAGGTGCCACCTTCAACTCAGCAAGTAAATTGACAATTACAAGTCTGTTGAAAAATGAGAAAAATCAATTAGGAAAAGGTTGACTTGTACTAAAAAGTAGTGTTTGCTTTATTGAACATCATTCAGTGGATTTTGGAAACAAACAGAAAAAGCTCTGTGGGAAAATGCCTATTTTGGGGGTGGGAGATGAGAGGAGGTATACTGAGAAGAAAACTGGACTGAAAGAGAGGAGACCTATCTTCCTTTCCTGGTTTATGCCACTGACTTGTTATTTGAGTCTGGGAAGATTACTTCCTATGTCTGATTCTCCACTTTCTTATTTCTACAATAGAGACAATTCAGTAGGGTCCAGAGTCATGGATGAGGAGTTTGGAGCACAGCAACATAGTTAAATCAGGTCAAGAGTGAAAGGGAGGCTCTAGATTCTATATATGTCTAACTGACTCATTCCTTTATTTTTCCAAGAAACACTCATTGAACTCTGCCTAAGAGCTCAAAATTATTCTATGTGCTAGTAATACACAAATAAATAAGATATACATTGTTCCTGGCTTTGCATGCTTTACATTTTAGTGAGAGAATCAAACAGCATACAAGTAAATAAATAGTTAAATGTGTGAATAAATGTATAATGCAATATCAGGTAGTCATAAGAACTATGAAAAAAATAAAATAATAAAAGGTCAGGGTATGGAGTGGAAGATAGTCTGTGGTCTGGTTGGCTTAAATTATTATTATTTTATATACAGAATTTGTTGAACACCTGCTGCTAAGTCGCTTCAGTCGTGTCTGACTCTGTGCGACCCCGTAGACAGCAGCCTACCAGGCTCCCCCGTCCCTGGGATTCTCCAGGCAAGAACACTGGAGTGGGTTGCCATTTCCTTCTCCAATGTATGAAAGTGAAAGATGAAAGTGAAGTCGCTCAGTCGTGCCCAGCTCTTAGCGACCCCATGGACTGCAGCCTACCAGGCTCCTCCGTCCATGGGATTTTCCAGGCAAGAGTACTGGAGTGGGGTAAGTTCCAGAGAAATAGTTAGATGCTCTAATATCACATGTTATTTCTAATCCTTAGAAAAATATTCCAGGTATATGTTATTATTCACTTTATAGATTAGGAAAGCAAATTCAGAAAACTAAAAGATCAAGTAACTTTCTGCTTGGTCACCCTTCAGAGATAAAATGGACTCTCCTACTCCAAATTTGGTTCAGATGCATGAAGAGCATATAAAAAGGTTTATTACCCAGATAATGAGGATTTACAGGGAGGGTAGAATAGTCTGCCAAACTGGTTTGAAAATGGTCTGAGAGAGCAGGAAAGGAGGCTTGATTTGAGTTTTATGATGGGTTGGAGTAAGGGTCAGGCTCCCCTGGAGAAGGAAATGGCAACCACTCCAGTATCCTTGCCTGGAAAATCTCAAGGACAGAGGATCCTCGTGGGCTGCAGTCCATGGGGTCTCAAAGAGTCGGAAACAACTGAGTGACTAATACTTACTTCACAAATAAGAGCTTGGGTAGTTTGCACCCCATGCCGGTGCTAAAGGAGGCGGCACCAGTGCTTCCTTATCAGCTTGTCCAGATACGGAAGCAAAAATGGACTCAGACTATTTAATATATTTTCTTTTTTAAAAAGTTTTTTCTTTTTAATGTGGACCATTTTTTATGTTTTTATTGAGTTTGTTGCAATACTGCTTCTGTTTTATATTTTTAGTTTTCTGACCACGAGGCATGTGGTATCTTAGCTCCCTGATCAGGGATTAAATCCACACCCCTTACAATGGAAGGCTAAGTCTCAATGACTGGATCACCAGAGAAGTCCTTTATATATTTTCTTAAGATAATAGAGCTTATGTAGCAGACACAGAATGAGTGAAACCCATATCTGTCTAGTTCTAAAGTCCATGCCTTTTTACACTGTAGAAACTCAAATGATAAGATTTTTTTTCATTTCCCTTCAATGGGTCTGGGGAGACAAGTTCCAGAAAAGAAATATAAGTATGGTAGTATGCCACCTGGACAGATCCTACTTCATAAAACAACTTTAAATTCTCGTAAAGCTACGGGTAAACTAACAAAATATTATGGAATTATCAGGCCAAAATGTAAGTGAATTCAAGATCCAACAGAGAGCATTTGTTGAATCTAGTGAATCTGAGCTTGGCAAAATGAAAGTTGACTTTCGGGCCTGCCAAGGCAGTTGGGAATTAAAGAATCCATAGAAAAGTGAGATGAAAATTTTGCATGCATTTCACTTGAAGTCATTTGCAAAATTTTAAGCTGCTCATATACAGGGTAAGATGTTAATCAATTAAGTAGAAACCACCATCAAAGAAGTTAAAATGGCAAGTGGCAATTTCAAAAGAGTTTCACAGTGCTGCAAAAGTAGAGATTGAAGTTCAGACTCCACTAACTTAGAAAACGTTGGTAAATACTCCTCACCGTCTGAGATACCATAAGAGTTATTCCCTTAGAGTACAGGTAAGCTAAATATAGACCTGAACTTGTATACCTGCAATTCAGCCTTGCCGGGATGAATATGATCTCCTCAAAAACTAAATTCACCAGGAGAAAAATAATGTTAATAAAAGCACATACATTTTTCAAAAGCAATATCCTGCATCAACCAAATTTATGAGTCATGTCAAGAAATAGAAAGAAAGAAATGAGAATAAAAGAAAAAAGAAAGGAGCTTGACCCACAGATTATCCAAATAGTTCAAGTATCAGCAGGAATTGTAAAAATTTATAACTACAGCTGACGCTTGAACCATGTGTGTTTGAACTGCATGGGTCCACTGATATGTGGATATTTTTAATAGCAAACACTAATACTACATGGTCTGTGGCTGGCTGAACCTGCAGATGTGGAGGAACCAGATACAGAGGACCACATATAAGTTCTACACAGATTAATCCCTGCATTGTTCAAGGGTCAACTATAATATTTTTGAGAATGCAGAAAAATTTACCAGCTAACTGGAATACAGATGAAGATATAAGTGGTAATCCAGAAATACAGAAATTTATAGCTCAAATTAGAAATTTCATAGGTGGATTTTAATAACACACTAGTCCCAGAAGAAGAGAGAAATGGGGAAATGGAAGATTTGTTAGTGGAAAATATACATATCAAAGCACTGAAACAAGACAGGGAAAAAAGTACAAAAAGAACATAAGACTCATATGGGTATGGTAAAAAGATCTAAATACATGTCATTGGTGTCCCAGAAGATGACAGAAAATGAAACAAACGTAATATTTGAAGAAATATTAACCAAGAATTCTCCCAAACTGACAAAAGACATCAAGCCTCAAATTCAAGAGGTTCTATGCACTCCAAAAGGAAAAATACCAAAAAAAAAAAAAAAAGGGCAGACCTAGGCATATCATAGTAAAGCTACTAGAAACCAAAGACAAAGTCTTATAAGAGGATGGAGAAAAATTATTTATATCTACAAAGGACCTCTCAAAGAAATACAAGCTAAAGATGACATAAAGGCATCTTTTTAGTGCAAAAAAAAAAAAATTAAATTGCTAACTTACACTATTCTATCCAAAATTATCCTTCAAAAGTTAAGATAACACATTTTCAGGAAGAAAAAATATTCACTGCCATAATATCTAGGTAATAATAAATGGAAAAGCAAGTTAGTTATTGAAAAGAAAAATTATCTTAGAGGGAAATAAGTCAATGTAAGAAGAAATGAAAAGTACCATAAAGGATAAATATGTGGGTAAGTCTACATGCTAAGAGTTTAAAAAATGCATACAAACATGCACATGCATATACATAACATATATTTACACACAGTTATGCATATTAACACATACACACAGATATACACAAACATATGTACACACACCCACATATATATATACATGGATATATACAGAGAGGAAATGCATGTAAAATATTGTAAAAACCTTGTATTATCAAAAAATGGTAAAAGTATTTAAGGTATAATATAATTTCTAGGGAAACTACTAAAAGCATAATAAAACGATGAAGTAAGAAGCTAATAGAAAGGATAAAACTATTTATAAAAATATTTGGTTAAAAGACACAAACTAACAGTTATATGATAAATAAGTCCTGGGTAATGTAATGTACAGCATGGTGACGATAGTTAACAATATTATATTATATATTCGAAAGTCTCTAAAAGAGTAGATCTTCAAGTTTCTCATCACAAGGAAAAAAAAATTAACTGTGTGTGGTGATTGATAGATATTAACTAAAATTATTTTGGTAATCATTTCTCAATAGATACATATATCAAACCATCATATTATACAACTAAACTTACTATAATGATACATTTCAATTAAGGGCTTCCCAAGTGGCACAGTGGTAAAGAATCTGCCTGCTAATGCAGGAGATGCAGGAGACGCAGGTTCAATCCCTGGGTTGGGAAGATCCCTGGAATAGGAAATGGCAACCCACTCCAGTATTCTTGTCTGGAAGATTCCACGGATAGCAGAACCTGGTGAGCTATCATCCATGAGATCACAAGTTAGTTCAGTCTCTCCTTGCAGTCCAAGGGACTCTCAAGAGTCTTCTCCAACACCACAGTTCAAAAGCATCAATTCTCTGGTGCTCAGCTTTCTTCACAGTCCAACTCTCACATCCATACATGACTACTGGAAAAACCATAGCCTTGACTAGATGGACCTTTGTTGGCAAAGTAATGTCTCTGCTTTTGAATATTCTATCTAAGTTGGTCATAAAAGTGATATAAAACCGAGCACTCATGCACATACTATGTTTCAATTATATATCAATTAAAAAACAGAAAAGGAACAAATGTAGTATCTGAATGGAGACTAAAATGATTAAGGAAATTGTAAAAGAATACTTAGTATGCTTTCATTTAGTTCTATCTTCAACTTCAGAAATAATTCATAGCGGATTTCTGAGAAACAACTGTAATAAGAATGTAAAGGCATTAAAACAATAGTAACAAAAATAATAATACATTTGATTAGCTTTAAAAAGTCATAGCCAAGAGGAGAGAAACAAATGAACAAAGAACAAAGGGAATAAATAGAAAGAAAACAGTAAGATAGGAGACTTAACTTCAATGTATCAATTGTTACTGGTCCTGGAATGTGAAGTCGAGTGGGCCTTAGGAAGCATCACTACAAACAAAGCCAGTGGAGGTGATGGAATTCCACTTGAGCTATTTCAAATCCTAAAAGATGATGCTATTAAAGTTGTGCATTCAATATGCCAGCAAATTTGGAAAACTCAGCAGTGGTCACAGGACTGCAAAAGGTCAGTTTTCATTCCAATCCCAAAGAAAGTCAATGCCAAAGAATGCTCAAACTACTGCACAATTGCACTCATCTCACATGCTAGCGAAGTAATGTTCAAAATTCTCCAAGCCAGGATTCAGCAATACATGAACTGTGAACTTCCAGATGTTCAAGTTGGTTTTATAAAATGCAGAGGAACCAGAGATCAAATTGCTAACATCCACTGGATCATCAAAAAAGCAAGAGAGTTCCCAAAGAACATTTATTTCTGCTTTATTGACTATGCCAAAGCCTTTGACTGTGTGGATCACAATAAAATGTGGAAAATTCTGAAAGAAATGGGAATACCAACCACCTGACTTGCCTCTTGAGAAACCTGTATGCAGGTTAGGAAGCAACAGTTAGAACTGGACATGGAACGACAGATTGTCCGAATAGGAAAAGGAGTACATCAGGGCTGTATATTGTCACCCTGCTTATTTAACTTCTATGCGAGTACATCATGAGAAGCACTGAGCTGGAAGAAGCACAAACTAGAATCAAGATTTCTGGGATAAAGATCAATAACCTCAGATATGCAGATGACACCACCCTTATGGCAGAAAGTGAAGAAAAACTAAAGAGCCTCTTGATGAAAGTGAAAGAGGAGAGTGAAAACGTTGGCTTAAAGCTCAATGTTCAGAAAACGAAGATCATGGCATCTGGTCCCATCACTTCATGGGAAATAGATGAGGAAACAGTGGAAACAGTGGCTGACTTTATTTTGGGGGGCTCCAAGATCACTGCAGATGGTGAATGCAGCCATGAAATTAAAAGACTCTTACTCCTTGGAAGGAAAGTTATGACCAACCTAGACAGGATATTAAAAAGCAGAGACATTACTTCATCAACAAAGGTCCCTCTAGTCAAGGCTATGGTTTTCCAGTAGTCATGTATGGATGTGGGAGTTGGACTATAAAGAAAGCTGAGGGCCAAAGAATCAATGCTTTTGAACTGTGGTGTTGGAGAAGACTCTTGAGAGTCCCTTGGACTGCAAGGAGATCCAGCCAGTCCATCCTAAAGGAGATCAGTCCTGGGTGTTCATTGGAAGGATTGATGTTGAAGCTGAAACTCCAATCCTTTGGCCACCTGATGCAAAGAGTTGACTCATTTGAAAAGACCCTGATGCTGGGAAAGATTGAGGGCAGGAGGAGAAGGGGACGACAGAGGATGAGATGGTTGGATGGCGTCACTGACTCAATGGACATGAGTTTGGGTAAACTAAGGGAGTTGGTGATGGACAGTGAGGCATGGTGTGCTGCGGTTCATGGGGTCGCAAAGAGTCAGACACAACTGAGCGACTGAACTGAACTGAACTGAAGGAGATTGTGAATATACAGTTAATATCTCTTCTAGTTCTTAAAACCTATGCTTCTACTGCCAACTTTTACAAGTTGGTTAGAACCTATACTATGTCTCCTTAACAACGGTAGATCAACACTAAAAACAGCACTAAAAGCTTTAGATAATATGGAATGCATCTAAAAATAGTTATAACAGCTTAAGTGAGAAAAATATTTGAAAGACCACAAATTATTCTGAATGGTGGTAGTTTTCTTGAAATTTTATGTAGTGAGAAGTAAACCAGTGCTTTAATTAGGACAATAGCATATTTTTATATCAGGGCCAACAAAAAACTAAAGATGAAATATTAAAAAGCCAACTTGGTAGACAAATATATGATATTTCAGTTCTGGAGGAAAGCTAAATCTAAATGTCAAATTATGTAACTGAATGTTTTACCCTCTACAGTTACAAAAAAAAATAGAAATGCCAACAGCAGAGTTCCTGAAATTTAGAGACACAGAATTTATGACATAGTAGAAAAAAACCAGAATTGAGAGTGTGAAAAACTGTATAATAGTCCTGGATATATCACTTATTGGTTGCATGATTTTGGAAAAATAATTTAAAGTCTCCATATTTTGTTTCCTTGGGTATCAAGTTGGCCAAAAAGTTCATTCAGATTTTTCCATACATTGTTATGGAAAAACCCAAATGACTTTTTTGGCTAATGTAATATATTGGTGTTAATAATATGTACCTCCAAATATTACAAGGAGAATACAGTACATCCAAGACCTAGTATTTATTATCATTATTATTCATTTTCCCAGATGATTTTTGAAGTATTTATCTTCAATTTGGACTTTGCCCCAGTGGCCCAAACTCTTTGGGCACTTGAAACATGCATGTGTATTGCTGTGGCAAACACACACACACACACACACACACACACACACCAACAACTACATGCTAGACTTGCATTCTAAGTATATACTTTTGGAACATATCATGGGACATAAACAGATAATTTTCTTTCTAAAATCAATACTCCTGAAGGAAAATATTTCCTCTATTTTTTTTTTCCTTAGAGCAAAATGAGGGGCTACTACACATCAGACCAGTTCAACATCAGTTAAGTCTTATCAAAACTTACCTGATTCTAGCTGTCAACTGTGGCCCACCTATGACAGATCCCCAATTTTCAGTTTAACTGTGCTTTGCCATATCTAAATATGGTTTTGAATCCCATGTCACTAAATCAATCTCTCCAATCTCATGTTTCCAAGCTTCTCCAGACTATTTCTGCCAGACCTGGCTCACCAACAGCCCCAAACATAGCTCTAGAAGGCTTCTTCTGTCAGCCTGGTTCACTCCTACACATGTTCTGAAACTCAGCTGAGGTGTCATTTCCACCAAGAAACTTTATTTAACCCTCAAGCCCACATAGGTGTCTCCTCTATTGCTCTCTCTGCAACCGGGAAGTCCTTTCACAGCAATTATCATTCAATATTGCTAAATGTTTATTTTCTTGTCTGGATCCCTGCTACCCCCAAATAGAAAATTCTTAAGGATGAAACTTCTTTTTATTCTTTGTATCCTGATATCAATGGGTTCCTAGTGTACGTTTGTGCTAAACAGAGAATAAATCAATGAGTGCATAAGTGAATCTATTAATAAATAACGGAAT
Source organism: Bos javanicus (assembly GCF_032452875.1). Classification (NCBI taxonomy): domain Eukaryota; kingdom Metazoa; phylum Chordata; class Mammalia; order Artiodactyla; family Bovidae; genus Bos; species Bos javanicus. The sequence continues at coordinate 97,154,898 of NC_083870.1, read as the reverse complement.
GTATTACGCTCACTCATTCCAGCCTCCATGCCTTTGTTCTTACCATTTAAGTCTCCCTGGATTGCTTCCTTACCTACTCAAATCCTATCCCTCATTCAGTTCCTTCTAGAGCTCTACCTTCTACATAATAGAGTATAAGCATTGAGAATAAAACAAAAATGAAGATGTATCTCAATTCTCAAGGGTCTTACAGTAGAATAAGGAAGAGGTAGACATAAACAGTTGTTTACAGTACACTGTGACCTAGCAGATTGACAAGAAGGAGTTTGTAGGGTCATGGGAGAAGAAAAGGCAGAGGAACCAGAGATCAAATTGCCAACATTCACTGGATCATCAAAAAAGCAAGAGAGTTCCAGAAAAACATCTACTTCTGCTTTACTGACTATGCCAAAGCCTTTGACTGTGTGAATCACAAAAAAATGTGGAACATTTTTAAAGAGATGGGAATACCAAACCACCTGACCTGCCTCCTGGGAAATATGTATGCAGGTCAAGAAGCAACAGTTAGAACTGGGCATGGAACAACAGACTGGTTCCAAATAGGAAAAGGAGTATGTCAAGGCTGTATATTGTCACCCTGCTTATTTAACTTATATGCAGAGTACATCATGCGAAATGCTGGGCTGGATGAAGCACAAGCTGGAATCAAGATTGCTGGGAGAAATATCAAAAACCTCAGATTCACAGATGACACCACCCTTACGGCAGAAAGTGAAGAAGAACTAAAGAGCCTCTTGATGAAAGTGAAAGAGGAGAGTGAAAAAGCTGGCTTAAAACTCAACACTCAGAAAACTAAGATCACGGCTCCTGGTCCCATCACTTCATGGCAAATAGTTGGGGAAACAATGAAAAAAGTGAGAGTTTATTTTCTTGGGTTCCAAAATCACTTCAGATGGTGACTGTAGCCATGAAATTAAAAGATGCTTACTCCTCGGAAGAAAAGCTATGACCAACCTAGACAGTATATGAAAAAGCAGAGACATTTCTTTGCCAACAAAGGTCCATCTAGTCAAAGCTATGGTTTTTCCAGTAGTTATGTATGGATGTGAGAGTTGGACTATAAAGAATGCTGAGCGCCGAAGAATTGATGCTTTTGAACATCAATTCAAATGGTGTTGGAGAAGACTCTTGAGAATCCCTTGGATTGCAAGGAGATTCAACCAGTCCATCCTAAAGGAAATGAGTTCTGAATATTCATTGGAAGGACTGATGCTGAAGCTGAAGCTTCAATCCTTTGGCCACCTGATGTGAAGAACCAACTCATTGGAAAAGACCCCGATGCTGGGAAAGATTGAAGGTGGGAGAAGGGGATGGCAGAGGATGAGATGGTTGGATGGCATCACTGACATGATGGTTATGAGTTTGAATAGGACCTGGGAGTTTGTGATGGACAGGGAAGCCTGGTGTGCTGCAATCCATGGGGTTGCAAAGAGTCAGACATGACTGAGCAACTGAACTGAGGAGAAAGGAAAAACCGCAGCCTGGTAGATCAAAGATCCTTCTGGCCTAAGAATTAAAGGACAGATAAGATTTCCATGTAAAAATGGGAATTGAGGCTTATCTCAAACATTTTATGAACACAGGAATAGAGATGTGAAATAGTATTGTGTAGGAGAGCATCCTAGAATCAAACTAAGCAATAAGGATATCTGCCTAGAAACAGAGTCAGATCAGTGAAAAAGATGAGTCTAGAGCCCAGCGTCCTAATTCCTAGTCCAGTAGTACTTCCATTATTTCAGGAAATAGTATTGTTAGATTTCCTGTGACTAGCTTCTTTGACTTTCCAATGGAAAATGTCCAAGTGTGGCACTTTGTCTCTGGAGCTGGTGGACTTTAGCCCTTTACTTCTTAAAGCCAGAATACTGTAGTGGGTAGCCTATCCCTTCTCCAGCAGATCTTCCCAACCCAGGAATTGAACCAGGGTCTCCTGCATTGCAGGTTCATTCTTCACCAGCTGAGCTACCAGGGAAGCCCTCTTGATTCAAAGGCTGTCACATAACAAGACATCTATAGTTTTCTGGAACTCTGTAAAACACTCAAACCTCCATAGCAACTTTGAGTCCTAGCACTGACTCAATGAATCAATGCAAACAAAGTCCAAACATCATCCAACAATTAACTTTTCTGACAACATATTTTGTCTGAAGAATTACAACTCCAAGTTGCTGAAGGGAACCAAAGTACTTAAGCATTCTTGAGATACACAGTTTGTCAACCAAAACCCTCAAATATGTTTCAGTTATCCCAAATTTGCCACAGTACCTGAAAAAATCAAAACAATCCACCTACTGCAATACACAGTAGTTAATGCCTACTAAGTGTTAAGCATTCTATGCTCATCAGCATCATTCCTAACAACTATGTAAACATCAGCATATCTATTACACAGTTGAGAAAATAGAGACATCAAGTCACATTTCTGAGGTCACAGAGCTTACAGAGATGGATCCAGCATTCAATTTGAGTCTGACTCTAAAACCAGTCATATTTATGTAACTCTGTGCAGTTAAGCAGGGTCTCCACCTATCTCCCCATAAAACCTGGTGACTGTGGTTGTGGGATCTGGAAGAAAGTCCCAAAGAGTCAGGGGACTTCATTTATTTAACCACTACTTTTCTGTGTAACCTCATTCCCATTGATTGGAGTATGTCTAAATGATTTCTAAGGCCTCTAGTAGTTCTGACGGTCTATGACACTGAGATTTTAAAATATTCTTACAACTTTCCCATGAAAGGGTCATAGCCCTGTGAGTTGCCTGTAGTGGGCAGATAGGAGGATAAAACCTTCAACAAAATTGAATTGAGTTCCCTTGGCTTATCAAAGTGGAAAATAGGCACCCAGCTGCCAAAAAAATAAATAAGTAAATAAAGAAGTAAGTCCTTGGGAGATGAACTAAGTTAAGGTAGAGTCTCTTGTGTATCAACACTGTCAGCAGCAACCTCAGTCTATGTCACAAATGCAGTAAAGTCTCAAGAAAAATATGTTGTTAATTTTGAAGATGATAGGATCTTTTGACCAAGTAGTACATTAGACTCCACGTTAGGTCTGGACTTAAGAGTCAAAAAACCCAACATCTTACCCTAGTATTCAGATTGGTTAGCATTTTTAATGTTTCCTTTCCTACCTATTTACAATGTCAAAGGTATTCCATTAAAATCTGTGGCAGTTTATCTTTTTAACTCAATTTATCCAGACTCTTATTCCCACCCTCCAGCTTTTCTCATTTTTGTCTGATTCCTAATTTCTGTTCCATTGCCTCATATCTGGTCAAGAGAAGACTGCTTCATTCACTCAGTTTTAAAACATTTATTGAGTTCATACTCTATGCCAGCTGGGGCTTCCCTAATAGCTCATTTGGTAAAGAATCGGCCTGCAATGCAGGAGACCCTGGTTTGATTCCTGGGTGGGGAAGATCCACTGGAAAAGGGATAGGCTACCCACTCCAGTATTCTTGGACTTCCTCTACAGCTCTGCTGGTAAAGAATCTGCCTGCAATGTGGGAGAACTGGGTTCGATCCCTGGGTTGGGGAAATCCCCTGGAGAAGGGAAAGGCTACCCACTCCAGTACTCTGGCCTGGAGAATTCCATGGGGTCCCAAAGAGTTGGACACAACTGAGCAAATTTCACTTTCAGTTTTATATGCCAGCTACAAAATCCTCAAAGTCAGTTACAGCTATGCTATTGGGGCAGGAAGTTGTCGGTGGTGAGGGGGCAGGGAAGAAGCAGAAAGTTCAGACAAATAGGTAAGTCTTGACAAAGGGCACAGGTTAAAGAAAACGTTATCAGGAAATTAAGAGCATTTTAGTATGGCTAGACTGCAGAGTATACTGGGAAAGGTGAAAGAGATTAAGCTGAAAAAGTAGGCACAGGATAATAGCGGCTGTAGAATGGAGAATCCCGATTCTGTCACCTACTTGTTATGTGACTAATCTCAGTTTCTTAATCTGTAAAATGTAAATAACAATTCCTATTTCTCATAGCACTTTCTTTTCATCATTTGGTGGTGGTTTAGTCTCTAAGTCACATCTGACTCTTGTGACCCCATGGACTGTAGCCCACCAGGCCCTCTGTCCATGGAATTTCCCAGGCAAGAATACAGGAGTGGGTTGCCATTTCCTTCTCCAAGAGATATTTCTGAAAGCATGGAACCTGGGTCTCCTGCATTGCAGACAGATTCTTTACTAATTGAATCACCAGGGAAGCCCATTGAGTCTGAATCCTGGAATATAATGGAATGATTGGAACTGGAAAAGCATGCGACAGTGGGATTGGACAGTTTCCCTATAGGATGTCCAGGGACAAGAAAAAGTCACATTTTGGAGCTGCCTAGTCTGGCATCTAATCAGGTGGCAGTGCCAGATTCTGTTCAAGTACTCATGCCTTGTATCTGCTATGGTTTCTAAAATTCAGAGCACAGAGTCGCCCCAGCAGCTTCCTCACCCCCTGTGCTGTGAGTTCTGCACAGAGCCCTAAGAAAGTTGTCAGCCATGAGATTCTTCCCCTCCAGTGCAAACACACATGGCTCAGGCATATGATTCCCATCTGGATCCACCCCCGACTTCCGGCCAGGAGGCTGCTGTGTAGGCAGAACCGTCTGCCTTTGATTTGCCAGCCTAACCTGATACCTGGAGCCAGCCCTTCCCCAGCAGTAATGCACAGACCTGGCAAAATTCATGCTTCTTTTCCAGGACCTATTCATCTCTACATTTCCCTTGCCCTGTCAGAAGAGGTTGACCTGCGCCAGGCACTAGTTTGCACAGAACAAACAAATGAGTATTTATTTCTGGAAGAGAACAGGTAGTCTTTTCTTTAATCCAAGGAACAGATGCTGGCCCAGGAGGAGAATGTGCTCAAAGTCCCACTTATCACTCTAAGGCCATAGGGCCACAAATTGTTATTCAAAGCAACAGACCCACACTCCCCTCCAGTTCCCTGATGGCATCAGTGCCCAGCCACTGCAGAATTATTACCATCATCATCTCTGCTGGATTCTATGCCCCAGTCAAATTGGCAGTACTCCTTCTATTTGCAAACAGATTGCAAAATAAGGACCCCAGGAAGGATGCAGGCTGGCCAGGTTCCAAAGACCTTCAGCAGTGATCATGCTAAATCAGAGTTGCTTCCTACTCCCTGAACAGCAGCAGGTACTGGAACTGCCTCCCAATGGCCCTGGATCACTGGAATGCCCAGCCTCACCTCCCTCCCTCTTCCTTCCTGGAATAAAAGTATTTTTAAAAAAGGGAAAGAGAGAGAGAGAGTGTGTAGAACTTCCTGGGAAATTATAAGAAAAAAACTATCATTGGGGTCCCACACTACTCATGAGTTTCCTGACAGTAGAGCTAGGAACAAAGCACCAATAGAAACTTTCCTTGACTCACTTCCCTCAATATTTTAAACTTATCACCTCTGCTCTGAGTTAGTCTGTCATTCACGGCCCTCTACAATATAGTCACTTGTGTGCATATCCAGCCTTCTCTTCTAAACTGATCCCTCCTCTCCTGCCCATAACCCTTCATTCAGTCCCTTGTTCACTATTATCAAACAAAAGCAACTGGTAAAAGAGTAACAGTGGCTCCTGCAATTGCTATGTGCTTATTGTGTTACAGACTCCATGGCAAGTGCTTTACACATAGTTACTAGTTTAATTCTAAAAAATAAAACTCAAGAGGTAAGCTCTATTATTATCTCCATTTCACATTTGAATAAACTGGAGCTCAGAGATTGTAAACACCATGCCTAAGATCATAAAACTAATACGGTAAGATGTCTGGATAAAAATAGCACTGCTATCTGAAATAACTTCTCTGAAATGTTAATAGATATTACTGATTTTGCTGCAAAAAATAAATAAAATAAAATAATAAAATAATGTAAAAAAAATAGATATCACTATTCACCTTTTAGAGCCAAGGACATGTCCAGAGGTTTAGTAACATGCCCAAGTCGATAGTTTGAACTAGAGTTCAGTCAAGACCTGTCTGATTCCAAAGCCCTCACTCTTAACCATTACTGTGTGTGTCTGTGTGCGTGTGCGCGCACGTTCAGTTGCCAAGTTGTGCCCGACTCGTGTGTCCCCACGGACTGTAGTTCACCAGGTTACTCTGCCCATGGGATTTCCCAGTAAGGGTACTTGAGTGGGTTCCTTCATTCTCCAGGGGATCTTCCCGACCCAGTGACTGAACCCACGTCTCCTGTTTGGCAGGCAGATTCTTTACCTCTGAGCCACCAGAGAAGCCTTACTACTCATCTGTAAAATAGAGATTAAATTAGCTACCACCCTCCCTCAGGGAAGAGAAAGAAACATCTATCTCATCTAACTTGAGGTCTCAAGTAAGACAGTGTCAATGAAAACATACTGTAAACAGTAAGGGAATATTTGAAGTCAGGTATAATTGATACTACTTCCATGGTAAAAACATATTTTATTTATTTTAGTAGACAACTTGTTTTTTCTTCCTTTCCAAACTATTTTTTTACTTCCTTTTTTGGGGTCATTTCACACTAGCTAGGACACCGAATACAAACAATGTTGAATAATAGTCACTTTGATTAAATAGGTAACCAAGTTGTTTCTATTGGGCAACCATGATTCTGTCTCAATCAAGTGACAACCTCCTCTGATAGCTCTTCTGATTTTTCCCAAGTTTGGATCCTAAATTGAGAAAAAAAAAAAAGAATGGTGAGAGGCCAACACTTGCCTCTTCCTGATCTCAAGAGGAAAGCATTCAGTTTCTCACCATTAAGTACAATACAAGCTATAGGGTTTTTTTGGTATCTGTTCTTCACCAAGTTGAGGGAATTCCCTTCTAACCTTAGTTGCTGAAAGGCTTGTCTTAAAATCAGAAATGGGTGTTGAATTTACTCAAATGTTTTTCTCATTTTATTCATGTGGTAGATTATGTTAATTTACAAATACTGAACCAGCTTTGCACACCTGTAATAAATTCCACTTGGTCTTGGTATATAACAGTTTCACACGTTGTAGGATTCAGTTTGCTAAGATTTTGTTGAGGAGTTTTATATCTATGCTTATGATTGATATTGGTTTATAGTTTTTCTTTCTTATAATGCATTTATCTGGTCTTGGCGACAATTTGCATTTTATCATATACTAAAAGTAAATATTATTCTTCTAACCTTCTTTTGGTAATCTGTATACTTCCCTAGAAATATAAGTTTAGGAGTCAAGTTCCATATCAAGCCCAAAATTGCAGATGTAGTAAAGGGAAAGATCAGGGACATTGGAGCCACACAAACCTGGGTTTGACTGACTTAGTACTTCACTTCAGCAGACCTTTGTTCTTTAATTGGTAAAGGGGGAAACAATGATTTCTTCCTTGCAATGTCATATTGACAATGTAAAAAACAAAACAAAACAGAGACTAGATGCATGGCATTAAAACATAACAACACAAAAACATCTTTCTGACATTATTTTTAAAATCTCACTTGATAACAAAACCAGAGAAGAGTTGATATGTTCTTTTAGCTGTTCTTTGAACAGGAGACACGCAGGTCTCCACTAATAGCCTCAGTATCCCCATACAAGGATCAGCATCATTTTCCCAAAACACACTCAGACCACATCACATCCCTTCTGAAACCCTTAAATGGTTTCTCATCATCTTCAGGACAAATTCCAAAGTCTTTAACATGACAGTTGGTGCCCTATATGGTCATCCCCACCCATCTCTTCAAATTCATCTTTTTTGTTTGTATGCTTTAATTCAGCTGTGATACAATAACTAGCTCATAATGCTATTGTGCACACTCTTCTAGAATGCCTTCTTCAAACTCTGTGCCTCACTAATTATTTTTTAATTCTCACAACTCAACTCCCCCTCCTCTAGAAAACCTTTCCTGACCCCCATCCCTAGTTAGAAACCCCTTCTTTGCACTTGCAGTACCTGTGCTTGCCTCTCTCACAACTTTAAAGACTGGTTTCAATGTCTGGGTACGTAATATGTTTCTCCCACTTGATTGTGAGCTCCTTGAAGAAATAATCCTATCTTGTTCATTTGTGGTATACAATAGGTGTTCATAATGCCTTCTAATTTAATAAGAAAAGAAAGGGCCATTAATAGCCTTGGTAGCAATATCCATTGTGAAGTGGGCATTTACTAACCATATCTCTTCATTCATAGCATAATTTCTGTGGGCTTACAAATTATTCCTGGCTGTGGAACAATTATATCCTCCGCTGATTTTCTTTCCAGAGGAAAGCAAGCAGTTAGTTCTTCATTGCAAGGTGAACTTTTCTCTTTTCTTCCTCCCCTTTCCCCACCTTTCTTTATATAGCAAGCCAACTAAGGAGTAATAATGATGAGAAAATCTACACTGTAATTACTGTAGCACTTAACTTTGCATTAACATCTGTAAAAGAAAGAACTCCTGGGAGTTGATGAACAATGATGTTTTTTCCTACTTTTTCTTTTAAACACACATTTTCACTTTAAAAATATCATCACTTTTGACACATGTCTTAACAGTTTTGAAATATCTAGATATTACATTTGGGGGGAAACTCTTGAAACATAAAAGGTATTAGGTTGCTAGAGTTGGAAGGAAACTAAGAGCTTTTTAAGTTTGGTTCTCTTATTTTATATTAGTGAAATTGATGTTCCTCTGGTGGATATGACACATAGTGTCACACAGAGTTAGGGGAAAGAGTGGCAGTGAAGAGAAAATGCATACCGGCATCAGAAGATTTTTGGTTTAGAAAGTCTCTTTGTGGTTTAGTCTCTCCCTCTTTTAAAATGTTGTTAATAATGTTTGGCACATAGAACATTGTGAGGATTAAGGGAGTTTACATATGGAAAGTACTCAACTGACCTAACACATGACAGTTTTATTCTATAATGTCAGTTATTTTTACTATACACATATACATTCTAAGTCATTTCAGTCGTGTCCAACTCTGTGAGACCCTATGGACTGTAGCCCACCAGGCAAGAATACTAGAGTGGATTGCCATTTCATCCTCCAGGGGATGTTCCTAACTTAGGGGTTGAACCTACATCTCTTAAGTCTCCTGCATTGGCAGGCAGATTCTTTACCAATAATGCCACCTGGGGAGCCCTATTTTTATTAAAATTTATGGTCAATAAGAACTAGAATCTAAGACCCTGTTCTTTCTGCTATACAGTGTAGCCCTATTAAGTCCGCTCAACATTACTTCCAAAAAGGATAATAGCCAAATCTCTACTAAATAGGGAGAGAGAAAAAAAGAGTATAGAGTGAAGGTAGAGAGAAGGAAGGAGAAAAAACATAAAGTAGATGGATTTCAGCTTAAAGAACTTAGCTGGACACAAGTATACTGTATGATTCGATCCAGATTCCATGCACATGAATATTTAAGAATTCCAATCTGAGCTATTTAGCTAGAGGAATCCTTGCCATGGTGGCTGAAGAAGGGAGCCAGTGCAGAGGAGTGATCCTGCAGAGGTCACCTGTAGATGGTTATCAATTCCTGGCTCTGCCTAAAATTTAGGAAGGTGAATGGACTTGGGAAATAGGTAGAAGCTACAAAGAAAATTCATCCTGATCACACCATGCAACACTATTTTTTACCCAATAGCCCATGGAACAAAACACTGGTTCCAAATAGGAAAAGGAGTACATTAAGGCTGTGTTTTGTCACCCTGCTTATTTAACTTTTATGCAGAGTACATCATGAGAAGCGCTGGGCTGGAAGAAGCACAACTGGAATCAAGATTGCCAGGAGAAGTATCAATAACCTCTGATATGAAGATGATACCACCCTTATGGCAGAAAGTGAAGAGGAACTAAAAAGCCAGTTGATGAAAGTGAAAGAGGAGAGGTGAAAAAGTTGGCTTAAAGCTCAACATTCAGAAAACGAAGATCATGGCATCTGGTCCCATCACTTCATGGCAAATAGATGGGGAAACAGTGGAAGCAGTGTCAGACTTTATTTTGGGGGGCTCCAAAATCATTGCAGATGGTGACTGCAGCCATGAAATTAAAAGACGCTTACTCCTCGGAAGAAAAGTTATGACCAACCTAGATAGCATATTCAAAAGCAGAGACATTACTTTGGCAACAAATGTCCGTCTAGTCAAGGCTATGGTTTTTCCAGTGGTCATGTATGGATGCGAGAGTTGGACTGTGAAGAAAACTGAGCACTGAAGAATTGATGCTTTTGAACTGTGGTGTTCGAGAAGACTCTTGAGAGTCCCTTGGACTGCAAAAAGATCCAACTAGTCCATTCTGAAGGAGATCAGCCCTGGGATTTCTTTGGAAGGAATGATGCTAAAGCTGAAACTCCAGTACTTTGGCCATCTCATGTGAAGAGTTGACTCATTGGAAAAGACTCTGATGCTGGGAGGGATTGGGGGAAGGAGGAAAAAGGGACTACAGAGGATGAGATGATGGGATCACCGACTTGATGGACGTGAGTTTGAGTGAACTCCGGGAGATGGTGATGGACAGGGAAGCCTGGCGTGCTGCGATTCATGGGGTCACGACTGAGTGACTGAACTGAACCACAAGTGTTGAGTAGGATAAAGGATATTTCAGTACTATACTTTCCCAAATGACAATATTGTTCCTCTCAATGAATCTTACTTTTGCTATCTGAACAACAGGGGCAATGCCTAATCAGTAGAGTTATTGTGAAAGTGGATATTAAAATAGGTGGTGTATATAATAATTTTAATATTATAAATGACTTATAAATGTTAGACATAATTATTACTAAAATGTCTCTGTAGGATATTTTCTCAACAATGAACTGTATTCAGATGCCAGAATATCATGAAATTAGCACCTGGTGTAACTTATTATATTTATTACAACTTTTTATGACCATATTTTTCCTATTGCACCTACTAATTTTTTAGTAAGTACACTAAATTTACTAACTGCACTGACACTTTGGAGAAGGAAACGGCAACCCACTCCAGTGTTCTTGCCTGGAGAATCCCAGGGACGGGGGAGCCTGGTGGGCTGCCATCTATGGGGTTGCACAGAGTTGGACACGACTGAACGACTTAGTAGCAGCAGCACTGACAGTTACTGAGCATCTTCTATGTACTAGCATTGTTTTAAGCACTTAACAGATATTAACTAATTCAATCTTCACAATACTACAAAATGGTTATTGTTGTCCTCCTTTTACAGAATAGAAAACTGAGGCTAGAAAGGTTAAATAACTAAGTTATTTTTATTAGAGCTGATATGTGAACTAAGTAGTCTGGGTCCAGTCTCAACATGTACAGTAAAATGCATGTAGTGAAATTATTTCATTTTGATTTCCAGTATTACACTGGAAACTGGGGAAGTTTTAAACTTCTCTATAAGTCCAATCAACTGGCATGTGCAATAAGTTACACACATTATAGAAAATGGTAAATTTTTAAAAAATCAATCATTTATGATGTCATTAAAGGATATCAACTTTTGCATTCCAGTTCCCTATAATGAAAAGGACACCCTTTTTTTTGGTGGTAGTTCTAGAATGTCTTATAGAACCATTCAACTTCAGCTTCTTCAGCCTTCATGGTAGGAGCATAGACTTGGATTACTGTGGGCTTCCCTTGTGACTCAAATGGTAAAGTGTCTGCCTGCAATGTGGGAGACCCGGGTCTGATCCCTGGGTTGGGAAGATCCCCTGGAGAAGGAAATGGCAATCGATTCCAAGAACTCTTGCCTGGAAAATTCCATGGACGGAGGAACCTGGTAGGCTACAGTCCATGGGGTCGCAAAGAGTCGGACACAACTAAGTAACTTGACTTTTCTTTCTTACTGTGATATTGAATGGTTTGTCATGGAAAGGAACAGAGATCATTCTATCATTTTTCAAAGTACACCCAAGTACTGAATTTTGGACTCTTTTGTTGACTATGAGGGCTACTCCATATCTTTTAAGGGATTCTTGCCCACAGTAGTAGATATAATGGTCATCTGAATTAAATTGCCAATTCCAGTCCACTTTAGTTCACTGATTCATAAAATGTCAATGTTCACTCTTGCCATCTCCTATTTGACGACTTCCAATTTACCTTGATTCATGGACCTAACATTCCAGGTTCCTATACAATATTATTCTTAACAGCATCAGACTTTACTTCCATCATCAGTCACATCGAAAACTGGGCATTGTTTTCATTTTGGCTCCATCTCTTCATTCTTTCTGGAATTATTTCTCCATTCTTCTCCAGTAGCATATTGGGCACCTACCGACCTGGGGAGTTCATCTTTCACCGTCCTATATTTTTGCCCTTTCATACTGTTCATGGGGTTCTCAAGGCAAGAATACTGAAGTGGTTTGCCATTCCCTTCTCCAGTGGATCACGTTTTTGTCAGAACCCTCCTCCATGACCCATCTGTCTTGCGTGGCCCTACATGGTGTGCCTCATGGTTTCATTGAGTTAGACAAGGCTGTTGCCCACGTGATCAGTTTGGTTAGTTTTCTGTGATTGTGGTTTTCATTATGTCTGCCCTTCAATGAATAAGGATAAGAGACTTATGGAAGCTTCTTGATGGGAGAGACTGACTGTGGGGGAAACTGAGTCTTGTTCTGAGGGGCAGGGCCATGCTCAGCAAATCTTTAATCTATTTTTCTGTTGATGGGTGGGGCTATGTTCAATGCAAAAGTAGGGTTTTTGTTTTATGGTTTTTTGAATTTTGAAATGCAAAAGTAGGAAGTCAAGAGATACCTGGAGTAACAGGCAAGTTTGGGCCTTGGAGTACAAAATGAAGCAAGGCAAAGGCTAACAGAGTTCTGCCAAGAGAATGCACTGGTCATAGCAAACACCCTCTTCCAACAACACAAGAGATGACTCTACACATGGACATCACCAGATGGTCAACACCAAAATCAGACTGATTATATTCTTTGCAGCCAAAGATGTAGAAGCTCTATACAGACAGCAAAAACAAGATCTGGAGCTGATTGTGGCTCAGATCATGACTTGCTTATTGCAAAATTCAGGCTTAAATTGAAGAAAGTAGGGAAAACCACTAGACTGTTCAGGCATGACCTAAATCAAATCCCTTATGATTATACAGTGGAAGTGAGAAATAGATTCAAGGAATTAGGTCTGATAGACAGAGCACCTGAAGAACTATGGACAGAGGTTTGTGACGTTAAATAGGAGACCATCCCCAAGAAACAGAAATGCAAAAAGGCAAAACAGTTGTCTGAGGAGGCCTTACACATAGCTGTGAAAAGTAGAGAAGCAAAAAGCAAAGGAGAAAAGGAAAGATATACTCATCTGAAGGCAGAGTTCCAAAGATAGCAAGGAGAGATAAGAAAGCCTTCCTCAGTGATCAATGCAAAGAAATAGAGGAAAACAATAGAATGGGAAAGACTATAGATCTCTTCAAGAAAATTAGAGATACCGAGGGAACATTTCATGCAAAGATGGGCTCAATAAAGGACAGAAATGGTATGGACCTAACAGAAGCGGAAGATATTAAGAAAAGATGACAAGAATACACAGAAGAACTATACAAAAAAGATCTTAATGACCCAGATAACCATGATGGTGTGATCACTCACCTAGAGCCAGACAGCCTGGAGTCTGAAGTCCAGTGGGCCTTAGGAAGCATCACTGAATAAAGCTAGTGGAGGTGATGGAATTCCAGCTGAACTATTTCAAATCCTAAAAGACAATGCTGTGATAGTGCTGCACTCAATGGCCAGCAAATTTGGAAAACTCAGAAGTGGCCACAGGACTAGAAGTGGCCACAGGACTGCAAAGGTCGGTTTTCATTCCAATCCCAAAGAAAGGCAATGCCAAAGAATGCTCAAACTACTGCACAATTGCACTCATCTCACATGCTAGCAAAGTAATGCTCAAAATTCTCCAAGCAAGGCATCAACAGTACATGAACTGTACACTTCCAGATGTTCAAGCTGGATTTTAAAAAGGCAGAGGAACCAGAGATCAAATGCTCAACATCCGTTGGATCATCGAAAAAGCAAGAGAGTTCCAGAAAAACATCTACTTCTGCTTTACTGACTATGCCAAAGCCTTTGACTGTGTGGATCACAACCAACTGTGGAACTTTCTTGAAGAGATGGGAATTCCAGACCACCTTACCTGCCTCCTGAGAAATCTGTATGCAGGTCAAGAGACAACAGTTAGAATGGGACATGGAACAATGGACTGGTTCCAAATTGGAAAAGGAGTACATCAAGCCTGTTATTGTCACCCTGCTTATTTAACTTCTTTGTAGAATATTTCATGCAAAATGGTGGGCTGGGTTAAGCACAAGCTGGAATCAAGATTGCTGGGAGAAATATAAAAAAGCTCACATATGTAGATGATACCACCCTTATGACAGAAAGCAAAGATGAACTGAAGAGTTTCTTTCTTTCTTTCTTTCTTTTTTTCTTGAAGAGCTTATTGATGAAAATGAAAGAGGAGAGTGGAAAGCCTGGCTTAAAACTCAACATTCAAAAAATAAAGATCATGGCATCCAGCCCCATCACTTCATGGCAAATAGTTGGAGAATTAATGGAAACAGTGACAGACTTTATTTTCTCAGGCTCAAAAATCATTGCAGCCAAAATTAAAAGATGCTTGCTCCTTGGAAGAAAAGTTATGACAAACCTAGACAGTATATTAAAAAGCAGGGACATTATTTTGCCAACAAAGGTCCGTTTAGTCAAAGCTATGATTTTTTTCCAGCAGTCATATATGGATGTGGCAGTTGGATCAGAAAAAAAGCTGAGTGCCAGAGAGTTGATGCTTTTCAACTATGGTGTTGCAGAAGACTCTTGACAGTCACTTGGACTGCAAGGAGATCCAACCAGTTTATTCTAAAGGAATCAGTCCTGAATATTCATTGGAAGGAATGATGCTGAAACTGAAGCTCCAATACTTTGGCCACCTGATGGGAAGAACAGACTCATTTGAAAAGACCCTGATGCTGAGAATTATTGAAGATGGGAGGAGAAGAGGAAGACAGAGGATGAGATGGTTGGATGGCATCACTGACTCGATGAACATGAGTTAGAGCAAGCTCTGGGAGTTGGTGATATACAGGGAAGGCTGGAGTGCTGCAATCTATGGGTTTGCGGAGTCAGACATGATTGAGCGACTCAACTGAACCGAAAGGAGACCAACATTTGTTTATCATGCCATTGATATTTTCATTACTGGTCTCAGAAAGTAATAGAAAGTCATTATTCTTATGGTATAACATTGAACTAAGTTCAGACTTCAGAATTTCTGGTCCTCCTTACCCAGTTCAGTGAAAGGCCATTTCATCTCTCTTGCTATAGACTGAATATTTTTGCTCACTTTCCTCCCCATTTCATACTTTGAAAGTTTAACCCTGAAGGTGATGAAATTCAGAGGCAAGGCCTTTGGGAGGCAATGAGATCATGAGGGCATCACCCTCATAAATGGGACTTGTGCCCTTATAAAACAGACCCAAGAAAGTTCTCTTGCCCCTTCTGCCATGTGAGTTTATAGTGAGAAGACTCATCTATATGGAAGTGTCTCACCAGACACTGAATCTGTTGGTGCCTTGATCTTGGACTTCCCAACCTCCAGAGCTGTGAGAAATACATATCTGTTGTTTAAAGCTACCCAGACTGCAGTGGACTTCCCAGGTGGCTCCAGTGGAAAAGAACCTGCCTGCCAATGCAGGGTACATAAAAGATGCAGGTTCGATCCTTGGGTCAGGAAGATCCCCTGGAGAAGGTAATGGCAGCCCACCCTAGTATTCTTGCCTGGAGAATCCCATGGCTAGAGGAGCTTGGTGGGCTATAGTCCATAGGCTCTCAAAGAGTTGGACATGACTGAAGCAACTGAGCATGCAGACTGCAATATCATTATAGCAGCCCAAATGGAAAAAAAAGGAAAGATCTCCATTGTTTATAAGCTACCTAGTCAATGCTGTTTTGTTGCAGCAGCCCAAATGGACTAAGACATCTTTCATATGAATGTTTTATTTATGTAAAAATCTTTTACAAGGTAAGGAAGGGAACTATTCAGCCACTGACCAAAAAAATCCTATGGCTGCAGAATTTCTGGCTCCTAGAAATCTAGGAAAACCTCTCTGTAATAACAAAGAGCTGTTGCTTGCAAGATACACACATGATATCCTTAAAAACTGAAAAATAAAACACTTAAAAGGTGTTGGTTTGCAAAGATCAGAAGCCCGTTAAACTTCCTTCAGGAAAGTGGGATGTAGTGTAAGAATGCTACAGATATCAGGCCCCCAAATATGGACTGCATCGTCATTAGAAACCAGTCAGATAGCTTTTGTTCCTCTCTTACCTTGTAGTTTCTCATTTCTGCTGTGTTCATTTCATTCTCTTCTATCTTTACTACGCTTTTCTACTCAACTACGTGCATGTGGACATCACCACCTCTACAAAATTCTAGCCTCCGGCCCAAATCAACCAGACTTCTTGTTTCTCACAGTTCCTCTCATTTTCAGGGAGAGAAAATGTGACTGGTTTAGCTAGGATAAGGTAATCATTCCTCTGTTCTGGGGTTGCAATGACATGGTACCTAAGGTTGTCTCTTCTAGGGTCTGACAAGTTCTTCGAGTGTGTGAGGATAAAAAAGAAATAATATAAATCTCAAATTGAGTATTATTTATCTGAAAACTTAGTATTATGGTACTACTGATTTCCTGTTTCAGTTTGCATTTTCTTAAGAACATGTTGTTTCTAATCTCACCTAGACTGATTAACTTTTGAAGATACTATGGCAATTTTTATCACCATAATTCTCAAATGTGGCCAAATTCTCTTCAAATATTCTTCAAATCCATAATTTTGGACTATGCAAATATTCAGTACTATATAAGGCTGGGAAAGAATTTCTCCAGATAGAGACCCTCATGTTCTCTTGAACCTGGCCATCTTACATTCTTATCTGACAAATAGAAACTTTCATATGTGGCAAGCCTGTCACTTTTTCAATGCCTTGACCAGAAACCACTGGTTCTGCCACTGACCACTGCTACCCAACACCCTGGCCCTCAACAAGGAGATACAATTTAGTCTATTTGATAAACTCCAAAATCATCTGATGAGGTGAAAAAACATCATCTTTGGATAGAAACATAATTGGGTCAGACTTCTGGCTTCACCATAAATTAATATAATCTGTTTGGCTTCTGAATCCTCGTTTGTAAAATAGGAGCAGTGAATGATCCCAACCTAATAAGCTCAATGGGAAGATTAGAGATATTGCAAGTATGATGGCTAGAAAATAAATCATAAATTCATTTACATTTTGCAAATTTATTGAATGCCTACTAGTGCTAACCTACTAGTTTAATGATGTGTTCAGTTCAGTTCAGTTCAGTTCAGTCGTGACCCCATGAATCTCAGCATGCCAGGCCTCCCTGTCCATGACCAACTCCGGAAATGATGTGTTAAGCTGCTTCTATTCATTGCTATCATGTTTCAGAGGTGCATACCTGTCTCTGCAGTCAGACATTCTATTAGCAGGAGATACAATGTTACTCTCACTCCTCCTGGGGACTCTCAAGCAGTAGCAAATAAATTTAAGGAAAACATTCCCAGTCTGGGGAAGGGAGGGAGGCTCACGAGGAAGGGGATATATATAGTTATGATAGACTCACTTTGTTGTATGGCAGAAACCAACACAATATTGTAAAGCAATTATCCTCCAATTAAAAATTTAATCGAAAAAAAAAAAAAGAAAAACTTACCCAATCTAAAGAGATACATCATCTATGTTCACATACAAAGACACATATCAAACTCACATACTTTTAATGTTGTTATACTTAAGTCATTTAAGGAGACAAAAAACATGTATCTAAATCTATTGGTTATATTAGGCATAAATATACATTCAAATATTTTTAAGTGTACTTGATGCTGCAAAGCATAGATTAGATGGTATTTAATGTCTATGAAATAATTGAGAAATTTCACTATAACAAAGTCATCATAGAGTTCTGGAGAGAGGCAAAATATAAAACAAGATATGCTGTCAAGCAGTTCTAGCTGAAAAAGACTTTAGAAGATCATTGAGTACTTTCATTTTAACAGCAGGTAAATCAAGGTCCCAAGAAAAGACATAAACCCTAAGTCACATAACAAATACAGAACTAGCACTAGATCCCAAGGCTTCTTCCTCTTTGTTCTGTGTTTTTTGTACCAGACAAAGTACTAGTGATAGAACAATTGTTTTTATTCTAACCTTTGTAAGTGCTGAAAGCCTAATCAGCCAGGATGCTTAGAGACGGGGACAATTTAGATGGAGAGAGATGAGAAAAGGCACGGTGGAAGGGATGTACAGGATGTATTCTGGAAAGAGTAAGTGATACAAAAGGCCAAAGTAGGTAGGAGTAGGTAGGAGGCTGGGAAACTACAAAGGAGAACTAATTCTATGTAAGTACTGTGCACTAGGCCATGTGATGGACACTTCACACAGCTTATCTTACTTACTTAAAGACTTGACATCTAGGTTACAGCTCTCAGACTACGCATTCTTTGAGTAGAAGGGAACATCTTATAGGCTGGGTCCATGAGACTTGTTGAGTACAAACTTACAGAAAGTCTCATATCAATTAGCTCAATCTGATCACCATTTTAAATTGACTGAGGAGGTACACTATGATGACCAGCAGAAAAGACAAAAGGCTGGAAGACAGGAAACAAGTTCCAGACGAAGCTCAACATTCTGTGTAACCTTTGATAAATCACTCACTTACAATATTAATTTCCTATTAATGATGACAATGCTTATTATGTTGTTCAGAATTTCTTATCCACATGTACCTCAACCTAGTGTGTTGTAAACTTTAATGTGCAAAGGAATCATTTCAGGAGCTTGTAAAAAATGAAGACCCCTATGTGTATCCCAAGAACAAAATATGCTGACATTGTATCTAGAGTGGGACAGGAATCTACACTAAACAATCACCTTTGGTAATTCTGATAGTGATGATCCCTAGATCATGTTTTAATGAGAAATGTCTAATTCAGTGTATTCCCCTCTTTGCTTTGGCTACCAAGAAACAGTTTGCTTTTAAGCTTCCTCTTCTATTAATTACTTGCCTCTGGTTATGTTATTTATTTCAATGGTCCTATTACATCATTGTGGGGTTTTGTAATGTTGCTTTTTAATGGAAGGACCTTACATTCTTTCCATGTGGTAGAGATAAATAATAAAGAAAATTACATAGTAACTGAACTTCACTGGAATATGAAGGTTGTATTAGACAATCTCCATGTGACTATCAAATTCAAAATTTTATTTTTCTATAAATCAAGCAAATGCACCACCAAAACCAACATTAAATACTAAGAACCTGCATGGGCCATATATTGTGTCAGTGAACAATAAGACTTATAAAATTAAGTGCTATGAAAATTGTGGAGAAGGGCACAAAGGATGAGTGTGTTAAATAAGATGGGAAGACACAAGTTTTCTTTAACACAGAAGCCAAAGTATTCCTCACTAGAGGCTGATTTTCAGCAAAGATTTAAATGAGGCAATGAAGGGTTAGCCAAACATATTATCTGAGGTAGAGTACTCAGGCAGAGGAACAGTTAGGACGATGTCTGGAATACTCAAAGGAGAACAAGTGATCAGTGTAGTAGGAACAGGGTGAGTGGGGGACAGACTAGTAAGAGATGAGGTCAGAGAGAATGGGGGTGGGGGGTACAGATTAAGTAGCTTGTTCTAAATTATTTTAAGAACCTTTTATTCTGTGTAAAGTGGGAAGATATTGGACATTTTCAGCAAAAGGCAAGACATGAACTAATTTATGTTTTAGAAGATAGCCTGAGTTACTGTTTTAGCAATGGAAGCACAAGTGGAATCAGGAAGACCAATTACGGGGCTGTTGCAGTAATCCATGTGAGATAATAGTGGTTCAGTCTAGGGCAGTATTGGTGGAAAAGCCAATTGGATTTTCTAAAAGATTAGGTGTAGGAGGTAAGAATTTAAGAGATACAGGGCTGCTGTACAGACTTTGCTCTAACTGATCAGAAAATGCTGT
Organism: Bos javanicus; assembly: GCF_032452875.1. NCBI lineage: Eukaryota > Metazoa > Chordata > Mammalia > Artiodactyla > Bovidae > Bos > Bos javanicus. The sequence continues at coordinate 97,134,927 of NC_083870.1, read as the reverse complement.
CTAAATTGTGGCCGTGATCAATGGAATCACATAAACCCCAGTTTAATCTGTTTACATAAAATAAACTTTAAAGGATAAGAAGAATTTGATTAGAGGAGAAAGATTCTGATCCTGTGGCATTCCTTTAAGCCATTAAGGTGATCCTACAACGCACATGACTGACTAGCACAGAATTTCTTGCCTCGAAGGAGGAAGAACAGACTGTTAAGCTGGCTTCTATTTATCATTTTCTGTGTATCAGACATCATTCTAAACACCTTAAAAAGAATAAATAAATAAACCACCTCTGTATACATTATTAATGGGCTTCCCATGTGACACTAGTGGTAAAGAACCCACCTGCCCAGGGACATAAGAGACATGGGTTTGATCCCTGGGCCGGAAAGATCACCAGGAGGGCATGGCAACCCATTCCAGTATTCTTGCCTGGAGAATCCCATGGACAGAGGAGCTTGGAAGGCTATGATCTCTAGGGTAGCAAAGAGTCAGATAGGACTGAAGTGACTTAACATGCATGTATACATTATTATTATTATTCCCTATATTGTGAATAAAGAAAATGATGTTCAGAGAGGTTAAGAAATGTGTCCAAGGTCATATAATGAGTAAGTTGGGAAGTTTAAACCAAGCAGCCAGGCCCCAAAACTCTCTCATTGACCACAATGCTACATAAACTCTAAAGACTTTTCTAAGTCACCATTTTCTCATATGGAAGTTGGGATACAGTATTATCTGTGCTGTTGCTGTGCTGTGCTCAGTCATGTTTGACTCTTTGAGGCCCTATGGACTGTAGTCTACCAGGCTCCTCTGTCCATGAGATTTTCCAGGCAAGAATACTGGAGTGGATTGCTATTTCCTCCTCCAGAGATCTTCCCAACCCAGGGATTGAACCCGTATCCCCTAGATTTCCTGCATTATAGGCAGATTCTTTACCACTGAGTCATTGGGGAAGCCCTAATATTATCTACTTTATAACACTGTTGTGAGCAAAATAAGAATTTTTATTTAGCCCCTATGTTAATAATAAATAGCTGTCTATTTTATCAAACAATGTTATAGTTGATAAAACATTATGACCATTATTTTATTGCATTGTCACGTTTACTCTCATTTTGAATATTAATAAATTGAGACTCAATGGTGCTTAAATGATTTGTCATGTCACAAAAGTGAGAGACAGGATTTGATTTCAGATCTGATGTCTGTAAGATCTTTTTTCAATTTTTCTCATTGCTTCTAACAGATGAGGAATACAGAGATATGAAATGGCATTGAATGCTGCCTACAGTTCCCAGAAACATGATATAATGTCTTATAAAAAAACTGATTTAAATGGAACCTACATATAATGATAAATAGCTTCTCCATATATCAGCAACACACAGTTCCAAAATATATTAGAAACAATATATTACGCTCAGTAGCAATAAAAAGAAACTATGTCCAAATAAACTTAACAAAAAATGAAGAATTTGTATAAATAAAGTTACCCAAACTATAGTACGAACAGAAAAAGATGAAACACACTATTCTCTGGATGGAAAGACAATATTGTAATATGTCAACTCTACTCAAATTGTCCTATAGATTACACACAGCTTCAATAAAAATGCCAAAGATATTTTTAGAATGTGAAAGAGTAATTTTTAAAATTACTTTTAAAAACATAAGAATCAAGAATACTTTTTTTAAAGAAGATTAATAAACAAGGACACGCTCAAGTAATAAAAAAATATATTTCAAACTTAAGGGTGTTAAACTATATTCTAATGGTACAGAATAGATTTTCAACAAATTATGATGAACAATTGGCTAAGCATTGAGAAACAAGTAAAATTGAGTCCCTATGTCTAACTTCACTAATCAAAGTAAAGTAGATTAAGTATTGTGTAGAATATGGATAGGAGGGAGAGGAGGAGAGGAATAAAGAAGTCATGTAAGGTCATAGAGCCCTTAAAGAGAATATAATTGAACATTCTGCTACACACTTTTGAAAGGAAAAGATCTTTCTTTTTTAACAAAAAGGAGATAAGTTCCAAGGGAAAAGATTTATGGATTTGACAATTTGAAAATGAAAACTTCTGAACATCAAAAAATACTATAAAGAAAACTGAAAGGCAAATAATAAAGTGGGAAAATATATCCAATCCTATAAAACAGAAAAAGAGTTAATTTACTCAATATAAAAAGCTTTTACTTAAGAGAATGAAAAAGTATGCCACAGACTAGGAGAATATATTTGCAAAATATGTAACAGATAAAGGACTGGCCTCCAAAATGCATGCTATGCTATGCTATGCTAAGTCACTTCAGTCGTATCCGACTCTGTGCGACCCCATAGACGGTAGCCCACCAGGCTCCCCCATCCCTGGGATTCTCCAGGCAAGAACACTGGAGTGGGTTGCCATTTCCTTCTCCAATACATGAAAGTGAAAAGTGAAAGCAAAGTCGCTCAGGCGTGTCCGACCCTCAGCGACCCCATGGACTGCAGCCTACCAGGCTCCTCCGTCCTTGGGATTTTCCAGGCAAGAGTACTGGAGTGGGAAAACTCAACGATAAGGAATTAAACAACCCAGTTAATAAAAAATGGGCTAGATATATGAAAATAAAAAATGGGATAGATATATGAAAAGACGCCTTACCAAAGAAGATATGAGTGGCAAATAAGTATATTAAAACACGTTCAACATCATATGTCATCAGGAAACTGCAAATTCAAACAATGATAAGATACCACAATGCACCTATTAGGATGGCCCAAATGTTGACAACCCCAAATGTTAGTGAAGATGTAAAATAACAGGAACTCTCATTTATTGCTGATGAGTGTGAAAAATGTATAGCCACTTTGGAAGACAGTGCGGTGGCTTCTTACAATACTGTATTCATGCCACAGGCTATACGAATCGTGATACTCTGTTACACAAGTGGGTTGAAAATCACACAAAAGCCTTCACACACATGTTTATAGAAGATTTATTCATAATTTCCAAAACTTAGAATCAGGCAAGATGTCCCTCAATAGGTGAATGGATAAAAAAGTTGGGAATTTATACAATGGAATATTATTCAGCAGTAAAAAGAAATAAGCTATTGAGTCATGAAAATACATACAGGAAACATACTGCTTTTGTTTCTTTATATATCTAAAACTAAACTAGCTATGAAAATTGGTGAAAAAATAAAATTATGCCAACATTCTAACAATGATTATTTCTCTTTAATTGGGATATAAATAGCTTTGTCTCCTTCATTTCAATTATCTATATTTTCTATAACTCCTATAATAATATACATTGTGTTTATAATAAGAAAAAAATATAGTAGTTAAAAGAAAAGCTTCTGGAGTAATCCTACTTATACTCTGAGCTAATTCCACTGTCTTTCAAAGTTTCATTTTGCAACTCTGTGGAATGAGAATATTAGTTATTTGAGGAATGTGTGACAATCTCACTGTAAGTATTTAACATAATGTGTATCCTATAATAAGGGATCAATAAATATTAATAATATATTATAATCATTCTGCATGCATGCCCAAGCATGTGTCCAACACTTTGACTCTTTGCAACCCCACTGGCTGAATTCCACCAGGTTCCTCTATTCATGGAATCTTTCAGGCAAGAATACTGGAGTGGGTTGCCATTTCCTCCTCCAGAGGATCTTCCTGAAATGTGGATCAAACCCATGTCTCCTGTATTTCCTGTATCAGCAGGCAGATTCTTTACCACTGAGCTACTTGGTAAGTCCATTCTACTTTTCATGGATCACAGCCCTGTTGTGGTGAAGGGGCTTGTGTAACTCTCTGAAGCTATGAGCCATGCTGTGCAGGGCCACCCAAGATGGACAGGTCATAGTGATGGGCTATGTGGTCTACCAGAAAAAGAAACGGCAACCCACACCAGTATTCTTGCTACAAGAACGCCATGAACAGTATGTATAGGCAAAAAGATATAACACTTGAAGATGAGCCTCTGAGGTTGGTACATGTCCAAATGCTACTGGGGAAGAGCAGAGGACAATTACTAATAGCTCCAGAAAAAAAATGAAGCAGCTGGGCCAAAGAGGAGATGATGATCAGTTGTGGGTGTGTCTGGTAGTGAAAGTAAAGTATGATGCTGTAAAGAATAATATTGCATAGGAATCTGGGATGCCAGATCCATGAATCAAGGTAAATTGGACATGGTCAAGGAGGAATTCAGATGACCATCATCTTAATTCAGATGACCATTATATCTACTTCTATGGGTAAAACTCACTTAGAAGAAATGGGGTAGCCCTAATAGTCAACAAAAGAGTCTAAAAGGCAGTATTTGGGTGCAACCTCAAAAACAACAGAATGATCTCAATTTATTTACAAGGCAAACCATTTGACATCACAGTAATCCAAGTCTAAGTCCCAACCACTAAGGTGAAGAAGCTGATGTTAAATGGTTCTATGAAGACCTACAACAATTTCTAGAACATACACATACAAAATATTATTTTTATCACAGGGCATTTGGAATGCAAAAGTACAAAGTTAAGATATACCCAGAATAACAGGCAGTTTGGCCTTAGAGTACAAAATGAAGCAGGGCAAAGGGTAACAGAGCTCTGTCAAGAGAATATGCCAGTCATATCAAACACACTTCTCCAACAACACAAGAGAGGACTCTACACATGGATATACCTAATGGTCAATACTGAAATCAGATTGATTATGTTCTTTGCAGCCAAAGATGGAGAAGTTCTATGCAGTCTGAAAAAACTAGACCTGGAGCTAACTGTGGCTCAGATCATGAGCTCCATATTGCAAAATTTAGACTTAAACTGAAAAAAGTAGGGGAAATCACTTTGTAGGCCATTGAGGTATGACCTGAATCAAATCCCTAATGATTATACAGTGGAGGTGACAAAGGGATTCAAGGTATTAGATTTGGTAGACAGAGTGCCTAAAGAACTACAGATAGGAGGCAATGACCAAAACCATCCCCAAGAAAAAGAGGCAAGAAGGCAAAATGGTTGTTTGAGAAGGCTTTACAAATAGCTGAGTAAAGAAGTGAGAGGCAAGGGATAAAGGGAAAGATATACCCAACTGAATGCAGAGTTCCAGAGGATAGCAAGGAGAGATAAGAAATCCTTCTTAAATGAACAATGCAAAGAAATAGAGGAAAACAATAGAATGGGTACCACTAGAGATATGTTGAAGAAAACTGGAGATATCAAGGGAATATTTAATGCAAGGATGTGCATGATAAAGGACAGAAATGGTGAAGACCTAACAGAAGCAGAAGAGATTAAGAAGAGGTGTCAAAAACACACAGAAGAACTATTTACAAGAAAGGTCTTAATGACCTGGATAATCATAATGGTGTGGTTACTCACGTACAGCCAGACATTTTGGAGTGTGAAGTCAAGTCGGTGTTAGGAGCCATTATTACAAACAAAGCTAGTGGAGGTGATGCAATTCCTGCTGAGCTATTAAAAATCCTAAAAGATGATGCTATTAAGTTGTCACACTCAATATGTCACCAAATTTGGAAAACTCCGTAATGGCCAGAGGACTGAAAATGTTCAGTTTTCAATCCAATTCCAAAGAAAGGCAACACCAAAGAATGTTCAAACTACAATACAATTGGGCTCATTTCAAACACTAGCAAGTTTATGCTCAAAATCCTTCAAGCTATGCTTCAGAAGTATGTGAACCAAGAACTTGCAGATGTACAAGATGGGTTTTGAAGAGGCAGAGGAACCAGAGAATGAATTCCCAACATTCATTGTATCATGAAGAAACCAAGGGAATTCCAGAAAAAACATCTACTTCTGCTTCATTGATTATGCTAAAGCCTTTGTGTGGATCACAACAAACTGTGGAAACTTCTCAAAGAGATGGGAATACTAGACCACCCTACCAGCCTCCTGAGAAACCTGTATGCTGGTCAAGAAGTAACAGTTAGAACCAGACATGGAAATGACTGGTTCAAAATTGGGAAAGCAGTATGATAAAGCTGTATATTGTTACCCTGCTTATTTAACTTACAGCAGACTACATCATGCAAAATGCTGGGCTGGATGAATCACAGGCTGGAATCAAGATTGCTGGAAGAAATATCAACAACCTCAGATATACAGATGATACCACTCTAATGGCAGAAAGTGATGAGGAACTAAAGAGCCTCTTGATAAAGGTTAAGGAGGAGAGTGAAAAATCTGGCTTAAAACTCATCATTCAAAAAACTAAGATCAGGGCATCTGATCCCATCACTTCATTGCAGATAGGGGGTAAAAAGTAGAAGCAGAGTCAGACTTTATTTTCCTGGGCTCCAAAGTCACTGCAGATGGTGACTACAGCCATGAAATTAAAAGATGCTTGCTCCTTGAAAGGAAAACTATAACAAACATAGACACCACGTTATAAAACAAAGACATCACTTTGCAGACAAAGGTCCAAATGGTCAAAGCTATGGTTTTTCCAGTAGTCATGTTTGGATGTAAGAGTTGGACCATAAAGAAGGCTGAGCATCAAAAAGCTGATTCTTTTGAATTGTGGCATTGGAGAAGACTCTTGAGTCCCTTGGACTGCAAGGAGATGAAACCAGTCAATCCTAAAGGAAATCAACCCTGAATATTCATTGGAAGGACTGTTGCTGAAGCTAAAGCTCCAATACTTTGGCCATCTAATGCAAAAAGCTGACTTATCGGAAAAGCTGCTGATGTTGGGAATGATTGAAGGCATAAGGAGAAGGGGGCAGTAGAGGACAAGATGATTAGATAGCACCACCAGCTCAATGGACATGAATCTGAGCAATCTCCAAGAAAAAGCAGAGGACAGAGGAGCCTGGTGTGCTGCCTTTCATGGGGTCACAAAGAGTCAACACCACCAAGCAACTAAACAACAACAATAAATGTTTTTTACTATAATTATTAAAGTACAATGAGGTAAAAATATATCTATTACAATACTAAGTTGGTATCAGATTTCTGCTTTAAAAAATAAATTTGGGTATATGTAAAACTCAAATGGCAAAAGCAGAATTTAATTTAAGCAGAAAGTTTTAGGGTTTGACAACTGCAAATGAGAGAACTTTGAGTTTTGCAGTCACATAGAGAAAAAACTACAAATATGGTGGTAAGTACAGGTAAGGGTTATTACATATAGTTAAGAGTCTAGTAAAAATTCTCTTATGGTGGGGTGAAGAATATTTTAAGATAAGAAACTGGTTTTCACTTTTTGTAATATAAATCTTTTCTCTAACGCCTCCAACTTCAATTAATTCTAACATATTTAACAAATATTTTAGGAGAATTGTTTTGGTTTTATGTAACTTTATCTTCTGCAGTCCATGGGGTCACAAAGAGTCAGACAGGACTGAGCGACTGAACAAGAGCAACAAATGTGTGTTTATCAGCTTAAAAAGGCATGGCTATAAGAAACAGAAAAACTAATTCCAATATTTAAGCACAATAGAAGTTTACTTTGTTTCTCATATAAAAGAGATCCGTAATTAGGTACTCCAGGAGTGGCATGGTGACTCTACTGCTATGAGAACCTCGTCTTTTTCTGTTTTGTTACCCATATTCCACTCTTCAGGAAAGAAAAAACAAAAGATAGCATGATTTCTCCTTTCAGAATACTTGCTTCCCAAATGATGCATACAATACTTATATTTCTCTAGCCATAAAAGAATATGGAGAATGCCATTTTCCCAGGGAGTTATGTAAATAAACTCAAGGATAAAACCAAGGATTTTGCTTCCAAGGAGGAAGGGGAGGAGAGTGAATAGTGAATTAGGTAAGTAGCACTCTGTGCCATGGTCTGTAAAGAGAGAGAACATTTTACATGTATTTGAATACAGTCTGAAACAGAGGCAGCATACACAACTTTAACCTCTACGAGTATTTAGAGGTAGAGTTGATCATGAAAGAGTGAGGTCTTCCCAAAGAAAACTGCACAGAAATCTTATGAAGCTTTAGATGTCCACAAGCTCTGGAATAGGAATCTAAATTACCCTTAGCTAGGTCCCAGTGTGTTAAGAGCTCAACACTCCTGTTGCTCCCTTTAATACACACTTATCATTTAGATTATAAAAATTCTTGTTAGGAGAGTGCCTCAGAGCACACAACTTCTCCCATAGGATGATGGCATACTCTATTGCTGAGGTCACTTCCACTTTCTCTCATGTCTTGGACCACACCCCAGGGCTTGATTTATTGCCTAAAATTGGACATTACTGCCACATCCCTAGGCTCTAGCACAATTTTTGATATATAGTAAGTGCACAATAAATACTTGCTGACTAAGTTAAATCAAAAAAAGAAAGAGTGAAAGAAAGAAAAAGAGGGCTCTTCCACTCTCTCTGAGATGTTAAACTTACTAATCAGGAAATTAAAGTAACAGTGAGATGCCCTTTCCACATATCTGATGTGAAAAACTGATGAAAAACAAAAAGCATGACAAAATTAAAGTCTGGTAAAAATGTAGAGAAAATTGTACTCTCATATTCTGCTGGTGAGAATGTAAACTAATATTCCAGTTTGAAAACAATCAGATTGTCTCTACTATATAAATAACATGCAAAGCATATGATATAACAATCCCACTTCCAGGTATATGTTCACATAAGGACAAAGATCACCATATACAAATGTTTAATGCAACATTTGGCTCCCAGGTGACACTAATGGGAAAGAACATGCCTGCTAATGCAGGAGATGTAAGGGATGCTGGTTCCATCCCTTGGGTGGGAAGATCCCCTGGAAAAGGAAATGGCAACCCACAAAACTTGGCAACCCCCTTAACGTCCACAGTAGGGAAATGGGTTTATAATGTGATATTTTCATGTGACAGGGTAATAGCAAAGTGGTTGAGATTTCTATTGCTCACTGTATCCAGTTCTTTGCTTGGAATGACCTCAGGCAGTATAGCACCAAGGGAAAATCACACCATCTGACTCTGTCTTTCCTTCCTTATATCCATCAAGATGCTTATTACAGAAATTCCCAATATTTAGCTCCAATTAGCTTCTCCTCTACTAAAAAGCCTTCACTGACCACAACTATTTATTCAATTCTGGAGACTTCTAATGTTATTCTCAATCTCTCTCTCTCTCTCTCTCTCTCTCTCTCTCTCTCAGCAGTATGTATGCTGCTGCTGCTAAGTCCCTTCAATCATGTCCGACTCTGTGCGACCCCATAGATGGCAGCCCACCAGGCTCCCCCGTCCCTGGGATTCTCCAGGCAAGAACACTGGAGTGGGTTGCCATTTCCTTCTCCAATGCATGAAAGTGAAAAGTGAAAGTGAAGTCGCTCAGTCTTATCCGACTCTTAGCAACCCCATGGACTGCAGCCTACCAGGCTCCTCCACCCATGGGATTTTCCAGGCAACAGTACTGGAGTGGGGTGACATTGCCTTCTCCAATGTGTGTGTGTGTGTATATATACATATATATATATATACACACAAATATATATTCAGTGACTGCTCAGTGATTATTACAGTAAGTGGCACATAGTGGGACTCAATGAATATTTGTTGAATGAATGACCAGTCTCAGAGGACTTACGTTAGAAGAAGGAGAAAGGGTAAATATTATTAAGTTGAATTCCATGTACAAATAATCTCAAGGAATTTATATATAACTTTTCTCTTGCTATATCAACACTTTTTCATTCTCACTTTTTTCTTTCTTGCTGAAGACAACTTGCATGTAGTAAAGTACAAAAATATTAAGTGTATAGCTCATTAATTTTTTACATGTCTCCTTCCTAAGAAAAAGTCAAGACTCTTATGTTCGTTTAATCCCATTTACTTCCTTCCACGTTTGCATTATGATTGTCAAATACCTTATTAATATTAGCTTTTGCATTGTTGAAATTTGCCATTTGATATTGGAACATATTCTTAAATAAATGTGGTTATGTTATACATCATTTTAATGTGCATTTATTGCTTTATGATACATTTTTTTTTGTAAATGACATTATTATACTTTCTGTTTAATTTATATTTAGACTAGGGAAATAATGTTAGACAAAAATAAAATTTGAGTAATTTTCTCATTTGAGTTCAAAATGGGCCATAAAGCAATGGAGACAACTCACAACATCAACAATGCATTTGGCCCAGGGACTGCTAATGAATGTACAATGCAGTGGTGGTTTAAGGAGTTTTGCAAAAAAGACAAGGATCTTGAAGATAAGGAGTGCAGTGCCTGGCCATCTGAAGTTGACAATGACCCAATGAGAGCATTGTCAAAGCTGATCCTCTTACAAGTATGCCAGAAGTTGCCGAAGACATCAACCATTCTATGGTGATTTGGCATTTGAAGCAAATTGGAAAGGTGAAAAAGCTCAATAATAGGTGCCTCATGAGTTGACTGGAAAAAAAATTGTCATTTTGAAGTGTCATCTTCCCTTACTCTGTATAAAAATAGTGAACCATTTTGCTATCGGACAGTGATGTATGATGAAAAGTGGATTTTATAGGACAACCAGTGATGACAAGTTCAGCTGTTGGACTGAGAAGAAGCTCCAAAGCATTTCCCAAAGCCATGCTTGCACCCCAAAAAAAAAAAAGTCATGGTCATTGTTTGGTGGTCTGCTGCCTATCTGATCCACTACAGCTTTGAGAATCCAGGAGAAAGCATTACATTTAAGAAGTATACTCAGCACATCAGTGAGATACACTGAAAAACGCAACACCTGCAGCCAGCATTGGTCAACAGAAAGGGCTCAATTCTTCTTCATGACAATGCCCGATGGCACACTGCATAACCAATGCTTAAAAAGTTGAACGAATTGGGCTACAGAGTTTTGCCTCATTTGCCATATTCACCTGACCTCTTGCCAACTGATGGACACTTTTAAAGAATCTCAACAGCTTTTTGAAGGGAAACAACAGCACAACTAGCAGAAGGCAGAAGATCATTTCCAAGAGTTCATTGAATCCTGAAGTACAGACTTTCATGCTACAGGAATTAAAATAAACTTATTCCTCATTGGCAAAAATGTGTTGAATGTAATGCTTCCTATGATTAATAAAGATGCGTTTGAGCCTAGTTAATATGATTTAAAATTCAAGGTCTTAAACTGCAATTATGATTTCACCAACCTAATAATTCTTAGCTAAGTTGGTAAAGAATCTTCCTGCAAAGTAGGAGACCCCAGTTAGATTCCTAGGTTGGGAAGATCCACTGGAGAAAGGATAGACTACCCACTCCAGTATTCTTGGGCTTCCCTGGTAGTTCAGAAGGTAAAGAATCCACCTGCAATACAGGAGACCTGGGTTCTATCCCTTTGGGAAGATTCCCTGGAGAAGAGAATGGCTACCCACTCCAATATTCTGGCCTGGAGAATTCCATGGACAGAGGAGCCTAGCAGGCTATAGTCCATGTAGTCACAGAGTTGGACATGACTGAGAGAATTTCATTTGAACTTTTCAATAATTCAATCTACATTATAACACTCAGAAGACATTCACTTCAGTTCAGTTGCTCAGTTGCGTCTGACTCTGTGACCCCATGGACTGTAGCACACCAGGCATCCCTGTCCATCACCAACTGTCAGAGCTTGCTCAAACTCATGTCCATCAAGTTGGTGATGCCATCCAACCATCTCATCCTCTGTTGTCCCCTTCTTCTCCTGTCTTCAGAAGACATTCATTTCAGTTCAGTCACTCAATCGTGTCTGACTCTTTGCGACCCCATGAATCACAGCATGCTTGGCCTCCCTGTCCATTACCAACTCCTGGAGTTCATTCAAACTCATGTTCATTGAGTCAGTGATGCCATCCAGCCATCTCATGCTCTGTCTTCCCCTTCTCCTCCTGCCCCCAATCCCTCCCAGCATCAGGGTCTTTTCCAATGAGTCAACTCTTCGCATGAGGTGGCCAAAGTAGTGGAGTTTCAGCCTCAGCATCATTCCTTCCAATGAACACCCAGGACTGGTCTCCTTTAGGATGGACTGGTTGAATCTCCTTGCAGTCCAAGGGACTTGCAAGTCTTCTCCAGCACCACAGTTCAAAAGCATAAATTCTTCAGTGCTCAGCTTTCTTTGTAGTCCAACTCTCACATCCATGCATGACTACTGGAAAAACCATATAGCCTTGACTAGACAGACCTTTGTTGACAAAATGTCTCTGCTTTTAAATATGCTGTCTAGGTTGGTCATAACTTTCCTTCCAAGGAGTAAGTGTCTTTTAATTTCATGGCTTCAGTCACCATCTTCAGTGATTTTGGAGCCCTCCAGATACAGTCATCCATTGTTTCCACATCTCTTTGTCATGATGTGATGGGACCAGATGCCATGATCTTAGTTCTCTGAATGTTGAGCTTCAAGCCAATTTTTTCACTCTCCTCTTTCACTTTTGTCAAGAGGCTCTTTAGTTCTTCACTTTCTGTCATAAGGGTGGTGTTATCTGCATATCTGAGGTTATTGATATTTCTCCTGGCAACCTTGATTCCAGCTTGTGCTTCATCCAGCCTGGCATTTCACATGATGTACCCTGCATATAAGTTAAATAAGCAGGGTGACAATACACAGCCTTGATGTACTCCTCTTCCTATTTGGAATCAGTCTGTTGTTCCATGTCAAGTTCTAACTGTTGCTTCCTGATCTGCATACAGATTTCTCAGGGTGCAGGTCAGGTGGTCTGGCATTCCCATCTCCTTCAGAATTTTCCACAGTTTATTTCAATCCACATAGTCAAAGGCTTTGGCATAGTCAATAAAGCAGAAATAGATGTTTTTCTGGAACTCTCTTGCTTTTTTGATGATCCAGCAGATGTTGGCAATTTGATCTCTGGTTCCTTTACCTTTTCTAAAACCAGCTGAACGCCTTGAAGTTCACAGTTTAGTGTCATCCATATAGTCAAAGGCTTTGGCATAGTCAATAAAGCAGAAATAATCCAGCATAATTTCATCTCAGTATGCTTAACTTGATTAAATCTGCAAAGTCCCTTTTGACAGGTAAGGTAGCATAATCATAGGTTCCAGGAAATAGGACATTGATATCTTTAGAGGGACTGTATTCTGTCTTCCATAGTCATGACACATAATCCCTTACTAAGATAAACTGTTTCTCAATTTCCCTATTTGTAAGGTAGATACAATTATACTAATGACAGTGGGCATTTGAAATATTTCATTTAAATTAAATTGAACTCGATTCAAAGTAGGTGGTAATTAATAAACAGTGGTTACAATGTATTTTTAATTTATCTGCTACTAGTGAGGCAGCACTTGCAGAGGGAGTGTACATTAGGGCACATGTCAAGGCAATCACTGGGCAGAGGAGGTAGTAGGTGTGTTCAGGGTAGGGTTCCCCAGCAGCTGAGGAAAAAGGAATATTTATGATCTTAAAAAGGAGCCAAATATTCCCTAGCAACAGCCCAAATTTCTCTCAACAAACTGTTCCCCAAGAAAGGAAATTAGCAAAAACCAATCTAAAGGGAATAAAATGAGAGAGGGAAAAATGAACCTGTACATAATCACCTGGGAAACTGCCATCCTCTGATACCCAGAGGCCATGCCTTCCAAGATGAACCTGAGAACTGCTGTGCAGAAAATTATTAAAAATAAGGAAGACAATATTCTCTTCCTGTACAGGATTTTGGTTTTCATTTCAAGTTTCAATTTCACCTGAGCAACTACATTTCTCTATTGCAGAACACCTAAATTGGTTAAAATAAGTATTAGTGGAAGAAAATGGGGGGTGCCGAGTGGGAGATAAGAGACCCGAGCTCTAGTTCCAACTCTGCTACTGACTTACTGACTAATTTTAAGCAAGTTTCTTATTTCTTGGCCTCAGTTCTCCCCATGTATAAATAAGAATTAGACTGAGCTGACAGGTCATCAGCTCTTTTATCATCAAATCTTAAGATTTTTGGTCTTGCCCTCTGTCTTTCCCTTCAGTTCAGTTGCTCAGTCATGTCTAACTCTTAGTGACCCCATGGACTGCGGCACACCAGGCTTCCCTGTCCATCACCAACTCCCAGAGCTTACTCAAACTCATGTCCATCGAGTCAGTGATACCATCCAACCATCTCATCCTCTGGCATCCCCTTCCCCTCCTGCCTTCAAACTTTCCCAGCATCAGGGTCTTTTCCAATGAGTCAGTTCTTCCCATCAGGTAGCCAAAGTATTGGAGTATCAGCTTCAGCATTAGTCCTTCCAAAGAATATTCGTGACTGATTTCTTTTGGGATTAACTGGTTTGATCTCGTTGTAGTCCAAGGGACTCAAGAGTCTTTCCCTTGGAGATTCCATTTTTTTTTAGCTTTGATATCACTTCCATGCTAATAAATCCCAAATTATATTGTCCTCTTATTAGGAATCAGAGATGTAGCTTCATCTATCCACTAGTCATTTCCACTCCATCATTTTGCCATATCTCATATTCAACATGGCAAAAACTCCATTATTCTAACATTCAACATCCTTAATTCAGTGTCCTATATAATTTTTCTTACAACTAGTCCCCAGTACCTTCCATTTCATGGCAGGTGGATAATCATTCACCCAATCCCACCCACTCCTGCTACCCACCTTAATATTCCAAGAATATTTACTTTGTGTATATTACTTTTGCTTATATTCAGTGCCTTCTACCCCTTGGGTCACCTTAGCATATGACCTCAACTTTCCATAATAAACACATTAAAAATTATAATAAATAGATGTTTAGTAAAAGTGCCTTTACTATTAATGAGCACAGTTAATTCAATGAACTAAATAGAATAGAAATCAGAGCAGAATAGAAATCAGGAAAGTTGGGTCTTTTATCTGCCTCAGGAATTGATTCAGTGTGGGACCTCAGATCATATGACCTATAGTTCTACCATCTAAAAAATGCATATTTGAACTTTTCTCATGCTATTTTCTCTATCAGAATTAATCTTTCAAGAATATCCACATTAATACCATTTATATAAAATCTTCCTGAGTTTCCCATTTACCATGGAAATTCAGAGATAATTGAAATGTGATCAGTCTCTCCCCTTGCCCCTGTATCTCTATAGTGTCACTGAGTCTGTCTTCTGTTGCATTTACTTGAGAGGATATGTGTCTGTCTCTCCTACAGGTCAGAGACCATGATGGTATCTGCAGTACCTTGCTTGCTACTTGTCAACAAGGAAGCAACCAGGAAATACTTATTGAATGAATACATGATCCTATAGAGACATTGAGATTAAAAAGAAAGGTGGGAAAATTAGACATCCATATTTTACACTCACTGTGACATTTCCTCTTTGGAACTGGGAATGTAGCTATATAACCTTCTTTAAAGCTCTTTTTGTTGGGGGGGGGGGACCCATAATATAAACGCATTTAAATTAAGTTTCATTTGCCTTTTGGACTCCAAGTCTGTTAAAGCTGTTTAGCATTTCTATAGTATTTAACATTTCCAAAGTACTATTCAGTGTTAATTAGTTAATCTTAATGCTCTGTAATGCAGGTCAATATTATGATTCTCTCTGAAAAGTTAAGAAAATGAAAATTCAAAGGTATTTTGGCTTCCCCTTTCAGGATGTGAGAAACTGCTGAACATTATTACAAAATAGTATTTTGGAATAGAAACTAGCAAAGGTTAGAAATGAAGAAAAGGAAATTGAATGGGCCAATGTATAAAAGGTAAAAAAGGACAGGGTATAAGTCCTCAATTTTGGGGTCTTATTCAGAGGTTTAGGCAGAGAAACTGGCCAAGAAACTGAAGTACATTGCCTACCAGATTTATGGCAACAAGATGATTTCAGAGCCCACTTACTTGTAGATGCACTGAGTTAGATGGCAGACACCTTGACATGATCAGGATTAACTCAGGGACTAAAGACAAGTAGAAGTTTGAAGCTTATAACTCAAAGTCTCAGTGACTGTAGCTGAAAGACTTGAGATAGTAGTTGCTGTGCTTTTTTCCCCAAGGGTTATACCCTAAGACTATAGTCTCACTTAGCAAATGGAGAGCAGAGCTGGCAAAGTTACATTTGGTCAACTCTCTAGGCTTGTGCCCTCCTATCCAGCAACTTTCTCACAATTCTTGGTGTGGAACATGCAGATAGAATGGTGGATGACATTTAAAATGTCAGGAAATCTTTTTCTCTCCTAGAGCTGAGTTTGATGTACAGGCAGCAGGGAAAGGCTATTCACCCCATGGAGCATAATAAGCACAAATAGAGAGGGAAACATAAACACCAGAGACTGGTAACTAGGTCAAAGAAGATCTTTTCAATTAGAGGGAGTAAGTCTTTGACAACTAAATGTAACTAAATCCATTCCTTGTTTCATTTATTCACTCATTTCTACAGCAAATTGTTGAGTTCTTCCTCGTAAAGGAATGAAATAAATAAGACACCATTTCCACACCCAAAACTGAAGTGAAAGTTGCTCAGTTATGTTTGACTCTTTGAGACCCCATGGAATTCTCCAGGCAAGAATACTGGAGTGGGTAGCCTTTCTTTCCCTTCATTCACAATCAAGTTAAAAGTTCTTCAAAATATGATATGAAGGACCAAATATATCAAAAGTACCAGAGATGCTATTCTAAAATGCAGATTCCCAGGTCCTACTACAGACCTAATAAATGTATCTAAATATTTCTGGTGAGCCCCAAATATCTTTTTTTTTTCTTTTTTAATCAGGCATCTAAGATGACCCCTAGGTACATTAAAGTTTGATAACCACTGGAAGTAGAAAAGCCAAATTGGAAGAAAGGAACTCAAGCTTTAGGGTCAATCAAACATGCTTTCAAATTGACCATTTCCTTTCTACATACCCTTTTTGAGCTCTAGTTCCCTCATCTGAAGACATGAAAACACAACATACGCTTTCAGGGGTATGATATAAATTAAATGAGAGAACACATATGAAGTGTATAGAATGTAATAGGCAATGAAAAGAAGGAGCAAAGAAGGAGGGACAGAAGGTTAATTAATTAGCTGATAGGTTGGTTCTCTTCCTTCTTCTGAACACATTCAAAAGCCCTTTTGAAAATGCCCACTTATATAACATGAAAGCAAGTTCTACAGATGAGAATTTTTCAGTGATATATCCAATTGACAATACTGATTGAGGAAATGGACAAATTCTTTAAAATATATAACTAAACAAAATGAATTTTTATAACTAAGAAGCCTGGTAAATTGAAATAGACATTACATATAAAGGTATGAAGCTTTCTCAAGAAACTGAAAATAGAGCTACAATATGATTTAGCAATCCCACTCCTAGGCATATATCTGGAGAAAAACAAGTTTCAAAGGGCTACATGCACTCCAATGTTCATTGTAGTGCTGCTTATAATAGCCAAGACAGAGAAGTAACCTAAATGTCCATTACAAGAGGAATGAATAAAAAGATGTGTTACTTACATACAATGGAATATTCAGTTCAGTTCAGTCTCTCAGCCATGTCCGACTCTTTGTGACCTCATGAACCACAGCATGCCAGGCCTCCCTGTCCATCACCAACTGTTGGAATCTAGCCAAACCCATGTCCATTGAGTCAGTGATGCCATCCAGCCATCTAATCCTCTGTCATCCCACTCTCCTCCTGCCCTCAATCTTTTCCAGCATCAGGGTCTTTTCAAATGAGTCAGCTCTTCACATCAGGTGGCCAAAGTATTAGAGTTTCAGCTTCAACATCAGTCCTTCCAATGAACACCCAGGACTGATCTCCTTAAGAATGGACTGGTTGGATCTCCTTGCAACCCAAGGGACTCTCAGAGTCATCTCCAACATCACAGTTCAAAAGTATCAATTCTTTGGTGCTCAGCTTTCTTTATAGTCCAACTCTCACATCCATACATGACCACTGGAAAAACTTTAGCCTTGACTAGACAGACCCTTGTTGACAAACGAATGTCTCTGCTTTTAAATATGCTGTCTAGGTTGGTCATAACTTTGCTTCCAAGGAGTAAGCGTCTTTTAATTTCATGGCTGAAGTCACCATCCACAGTGATTTTGGAGTCCCCCAAAAATAAAGTCAGCCACTGTTTCTACTGTTTCCCCATCTATTTGCCATGAAGTAATGGGACCAGATGCCACGATCTTAGTTTTCTGAATGTTGAGCTTTAAGCCAACTTTTTCACTCTCCTCTTTCACCTTCATCAACAGGCTCTTTAGTTCTTCTTTACTTTCTGCCATAAGGGTGGTGAAATCTGCATATCTAAGGATATTGATATTTCTCCCAGAAATCTTGATTCCAGCTTGTGCTTCCTCCAGCCCAGCGTTTCTCAAGATGTATATAAGTTAAATACATATAAATCTGCATATAAATTAAATAAGCAGGCTGACAATATACAGCCTTGACATACTCCTTTTCCTATTTGGAACCAGTCTGTTGTTCCATGTCCAGTTCTAACTGTTGCTTCCTGACCTCCATACAGGTTTCTCAAGAGGCAGGTCAGGTGGTCTGGCATTCCCATCTCCCTCAGAATTTTCCACAGTTTATTATGATCCACACAATCAAAGGCTTTGGCATAGTCAATAAAGCAGAAATAGATGTTTTTCTGGAACTCTCTTGCTTTTTCAATGATCCAGCAGATGGTAGCAATTTGATCTCTGGTTCTTCTGCCTTTTCTAAAACCAGCTTGAACATCTGGAAGTTCACGATTCATGTATTGCTGAAGCCTGGCTTGGAGAATTTTGAGTATTACTTTACTATGGTGTGAGATGAGTGCAATTGTGTGGTAGTTTGAGCATTCTTTGGCATTGCCTTTCCTGGGGATTGGAATGAAAACTGACCTTTTCCAGTCCTGTGGCCACTGCTGAGTTTTCCAAATTTGCTGACATATTGAGTGCAGCACTTATACAGGATCATCTTTAAGGATTTGAAATAGCTCAACTGGAATTCCATCACTTCCATTAGCTTTGTTCATAGTGATGCTTCCTAAGGCCCACTTGACTTCACATTCCAGGATGTCTGGCTCTAGGTGAGTGCGAGTGATCACACCATCGTGATTATCTGGGTCGTGAAGATCTTTTTTGTACAGTTGTTCTGTGTATTCTTGCCACCTCTTCTTAATATTTTCTGCTTCTGTTAGGCCCATATCATTTCTGTATTTTATTGAGTCCATTTTTGCATGAAATGTTCCCTTGGTATCTCTAATTTTCTTTAAGAGATCTCTAATCTTTCCAAAATGCAGTACTTGGATGCAATCTCAAAAATGACAGAATGATCTCTGTTCGTTTCCAAGGCAAACCATTCAATATCATGGTAACCCAAGTCTATGCCCCAACCAGTAACACTGAAGAGGCTGAAGTTGAATGGTTTTATAAAGACCTATAGGACCTTCTAGAACTAACACCCAAAAAGATGTCCTTTTCATTATAGGGGACTGGAATGTAAAAGTAGGAAGTCAAGAAACACCTGGAGTAATAGGCAAATTTGGCCTTGGAGTATAGAATGAAGCAGGGCAAAAGCTAATAGAATTTTGCCAAGACAACGCACTGGCCATAGCAAACACCCTCTTCCAACAACACAAGAGAAGACTCTATACATGGATATCACCAGATGTCAATACCGAAATCAGATTGATTATATTCTTTGTAGCCAAAGATGGAGAAGCTCTATACAGTCAGCAAAAACCAGACTGGGAGCTGACTGTGGCTCAGATCATGAACTTCTTATTGCCAAATTCAGATGTAAATTAAACAAAGTGCGAAAACCACTAGACCATTCAGGTATGACCTAAATCAAATCCCTTATGACTATACAGTGGAAGTGAGAAATAGACTTAAGGGATTAGGTCTGATAGACAGAATTCCTGATGAACTATGGATGGAGGTTCATGACATTGTACAGGAGACAGGAATCAAGACCATCTCCAAGAAAAAGAAATGCAAAAAAGCAAAATGGCTGTCTGAGGAGGCCTTA
This sequence comes from Bos javanicus, assembly GCF_032452875.1. Lineage (NCBI taxonomy): Eukaryota > Metazoa > Chordata > Mammalia > Artiodactyla > Bovidae > Bos > Bos javanicus. The sequence goes on along the minus strand of NC_083870.1, from coordinate 97,115,078 downwards.
CAAATAGCTGTGAAAAGAAGAGAAGGGAAAAGCAAAGGAGAAATGGAAACATATACCTATTTGAATGCAGAGTTCCAAAGAATAGTAAGGAGAGATAAGAAAGCCTTCCTCAGCATTCAGTGCAAAGCAATAGAGGAAAACAATGGAATATTAATTAGCCATTAAAAAGAATGAAATAATGCCATTTACAGTAACATCAATGAACCTGGAGATTATCATACTAAATGTAGTAAGTCAGACAAAGACAAATATCATATGATATTGCTTATATATGGAATCTAAAAAAAACAAAGTATACAAATGTAGTTATTTACAAAACAGAAAAAGACTCACTACTTAGAGAATAATCTTATGATTACCAGGGTGGGAAGAGGGAAGGGAAGGGATAGATTGGGAGTTTGGGATTGACATGTACACACTGCTATATTTAAAATAGATAACCAACAAGGCCCTACTGTATAACACAGGGAATGTTGCTCAATATTCTGTAGTAGCCTAAATGGGAAAATAATCTGAAAAAGAATAGATACATGTATATATATATAACTGAACCACTTTGCTGTACACCTGAAATGAACACAACATTTTAATCAACTATTTGTTGCTTTCAGTCTCTTAAGTCATGTGTCCAACTCTTTTCTAACCCCATGGACTGTAACCCACAAGCCTCTTCTGTCCATGGCTTCTCCAGGCAAGAATACTGGAGTGTGTTGCCATTTCCTTCTTCTGGGAATCTTCCCCACCCAGGGATCAAATTCATGTCTATTGCATCAGCAGGTGGATTCTTTATCACTGAGCCATCAGAAAAGCCCAGCATATTCTTACTGTGGAATAATATACAATAGCGAAAGTAAATGAATAAATAAATAATACAACTCAGTGATATGAATAAATCTTAGTAACATATCATCAAATGTAAAAAGCAAGTCTCAGAAGATTATCTACTACATTATATCCCTTTTGTGAAGCTTCAAAACAACGAAAATTAAATAATATTTTAACTATGCATATGTATTTGATAAAACTATTGTAAAATTTCAGGATATTAATTATCTTTGAGGTGGAGGCACAAGATTAAGAGGCAAAAGGAAGATGTAAGTTATTGTTTATATTATTTTCCTTGCATTGGATGTGGGTTTTTGAATATTCATAAGGTTATTTAAAATGATAAAGAATCAAAGGGGCATGCACAGATCAATAATGACAGCATATATAAAAAAGAATTATGATTAACAGCATATCTAAAGTCATCTTTTAAAAATTAAAATTAAAAATTATTGAGGTTTTCAAGGCTAGAAATACTAGGGGCAAGATAGAGCTGAGACTTAGGCCAAACTTCCTAGTTCAGTTTGGCCATGGTCCACTCAGTCAAGCTGGATAGATACCACTGGTGAAATTTGTTGGAGCTCATTTAAGAATATCTACATTAAGATCTGGCCCAGAGATTTTTGGTCAAGTCTGTATTCCCACAGGCCACCAAGACTGAGTGAGGGCAGATTCAGTGTCCAGCAATGGGCCAGGTATCAGAATGTAGTGAAATAGGCTAAGTAATTAGTATAGGCTAGATTCTATCTAGCCATTCTCATCTACTAATTGGGTATGCATATAATAATTATGAATACAATAATACCTGAAAAATTTTCACAGGCTATTAGTCATTACTCTGAATTTATGCTTTCAAAATGTGGTACTGGAGAAGACTCTTGAGAGTTCTTGGAATGCAAGGAAATCAAACCAGTCAATGGTAAAGAAAATCAATCTTGAATATTCATTGGACAGACTTATGCTGAAGCTGAAGCTTTAATACTTTGGCTACCTGATGCAAAGAGCTGACTCATTGGAAAAGACCCTGATTCTGGGAAAGATTGAGGGCAGGAGGAGAAGGGGATGACAGAGGATGGAATGGTTGGATGGCATCATCAACTCAATGGACAAAGTCTGAGATAGTGAAAAACAGAGAAGCCTGGCGTGTTGCAGCCCATGGGGTTGCAAAGAGTTGGACATGACTGAGAGACTGAATAGCAACAGTACTTTCACACACATTATTTCCTTTCCACACTCAGAAGTCTGTGCACTAAGTATGAAAGCAGACATAGTAGATACTGTTATTCAAGTATATATAGTTAAGAAAACTGAGGCACAAAGAAGTGAAGGGGGAAGAGGTAAAACAAGAACTGAAGCCCAGTTCTGTGTGAGTCCAGGTCCAGTCATCTTCTGCTATGTCAAGATACCTTTTATCTTCTTTTTTCTCAAACTGAAAATTTGGAGGGTGCTTTGACTATTTATATCCTAGAAAACAGTCATAATTCATTAATCACACTTCTAGAAATCATACTCAAGCATTTAACCTAAAAGATAACTACAAAATATTACTATCACCATCATTACTATTAATGATGGTTATCATCCATGCTTTCCAAATGGCTGCTCTAAGCACTACAGAGGCTATCCTAGCTAATCCAAGTGTTAGTATTACCACTTTATAAATGAGGAAATATGTGCAGAGAGTTTTAAGTTAAAGATTTGATAAAGATCACATGGCCAGGAATTAACTCTATGGGCTGAACCTGAAGTCAATGTTCTTCAACATTATGCATAGTTAAGTGGAACCTTCATAGCTTCAGGTGACTCCATTGTTTCCCCACTGACTCCTAGGTAATATGGTAAGCCTGACAGCTAGAGAAAGTGTTAAAATAACTCAATGTCTAACCATGTTTATAGTTGGTAAAGAATCTGCCTGCAATGCAGGAGACCTGAATTCAATTCCTGGGTTGGGAAGATCCTCTAGAGAAGAAAATGGCAACCCACTCCAGTATTCTTGCCTGGAGAATCCCATGGACACAGGAGCCTGGCAGCTACAGTCCATGGGGTTGCAAGAGTTAGACATGACTTAGCAACTATACCACCACCATCAACCATGTTTATAGGGAGGGACAAAGATGATATTGGTAAAGTATGACAAGGGATACTTTGGGGTGTGAGCAAAATATGGCAAAAGAGAATTCCTACCACAGACAGATTTTCTTGCTGAACTTGATTTTATGTCCAATTGAGAGTCAATTCCAGTTTGGGTCTAGGGAAGGGTTGAGCTCCACCAATTTTTCTGGGTTACATTTGACAAGCTCTTTGAGCTCTGAATGTCTATAACCTGTGATTTTCAGACATACTCAACTGCCTGCTTGATCAGTACAATTTATTGTCTGATAGGCATCTCAAACAACATAGCCCAAACAGGACTTTTGATATTTCACTACCAAAACAGGCTCTGCTCTCAGCCTTCTTCATTTCAATAAGTGACCATGCATTCACTCAGTTGCTCAGGATAAAAGCCTAGGGGTCATTGATTCCTGTCCTTTTCTCAAACCACACCTAAGTAAGTCATGACACAACTTCAAAATATTTTTAAAATCTGTTCATTTTGATCTACCTTTATTATTACCACCCCATCTCTCACTGGACCTCTGCAATCATCTCCTGCTTATTTAACTTATATTCAGAGTACATAATGAGAAATGCTGGGCTGGATGAAGCACAAACTGGAATAAAGATTGTTGGGAGAAATATCAATAACCTCAGATATGCAGATGACACCACCCTTGTGGCAGAAAGTGAAGAGGAACTAAAAAGTCTCTTGATGAAAGTGAAAGAGGAGAGTGAAAAAGTTGGCTTAAAGCTCAACATTCAGAAAACAAAGATCATGGCATCCAGTCCCATCACTTCATCTCAAATAGATGGGAAAACAATGGAATGACACTGTCACAGACTTTATTTTTCTGGGCTCCAAAATCACTGCAGATGGTGACTGCAGCCATGAAATTAAAAGACACTTACTCCTTGGAAGGAAAATTATGACCAACCTAGACAGCATATTAAAAAGCAGAGACATTACTTGGTCAACAAAGGTCCGTCTAGTTAAGGCTAGGGTTTTTCCAGTGGTCATGTATGGATGTGAGAGTTGGACTATAAAGAAGGCTGAGCACCAAAGAACTGATGCTTTTGAACTGTGGTGTTGGAGAAGACGCTTTAGAGTCTCGGACTGCAAGGAGATCCAACCAGTCTATCCTAAAAGAAATCAGTTCTGAATATTCACTGGAAGGACTGATGCTGAAGCTAAAACTCCAATACTTTGGCCATCTGATGTGAAGAGATGACTCATTTGAAAAGATCCTGATGCTGGGAAGAGAGACTGAAGGTGGGAGGAGAAGGGGATGACAGAGGATGAGATGGTTGGATGGCATCACCAACTCAATGGACATGAATTTGAGTGGACTCTGGGAGTTTGGTGACTGACAGGGAGGCCTGGCGTGCTGCAGTCTATGGGGTCGCAAAGAGTCAGACACGACTGAAAGACTGAACTGAACTGTATCATCTCCTAACTAGTCTCTCAGTCTTTGCTATATATAATCTATTCTCCGCACACCATCTGGAGTGACTATTTTGTAAACATCATGTTTTTTCCTAGCATTAAATCCTCTGGAAGTTTCCTATCACACATACAATAAAGCCAGAACTATAAGGCCTATGAGCTCTGACCTTTCTCTAACTGTGTAACCTTATTTCAGATCTCTCTTCCCATCATCCACTACTCTCCCACTACTTTGCAAGCTCTGTTTTTCTGAAATGCACAAAGCTTATTTTCCTTTGAAAGTGAAAGTGAAGTCGTTCAGTCGTGTCCGACTCTTTGTGACCCTATGGACTGTAGCCTATCAGGCTCCTCCATCCATGGAATTTTCCAGGCAAGAGTGCTGGAGTGGATTGCCATTTCCTTCTCCAGGGGATCTTCCTGACCCAGGAATAGAACTCGGGTCTCCCTCATTGCAGGCAGATGCTTTACCGACTGAGCCACCAGGGTAGTGTCTATTTATTTGCTCTTCTCTTTGCTTGTAATACGGAGAAGGCAATGGCACCCCACTCCAGTACTCTTGCCTGGAAAATCCCATGGATGGAGGAGCCTGGTAGGCTGCAGTCCATGAGGTCGCTAGGAGTCGGATAAGACTGAGCAACTTCACTTTCACTTTTCACTTTCATGCATTGGAGAAGGAAATGGCAACCCACTCCAGTGTCTTGCCTGGAGAATCCCAGGGACGGGGGAGCCTGGTGGGCTGCCGTCTATGGGGTCGCACAGAGTCAGACACGACTGAAGCGACTTAGCAGCAGCAGTAGCAGTTGCTTGTAATAATAACCCAGATCTTTCTAATACTGGCTCTTTCTTGACATTTAGGTCTTAATTTAAATGTTTCTTTCCTAATGAGTCCTTCCATGATCACCCAATCTAAAATAGAGCCTTGTGGGTGTGGGGGTCGGGGTGGAGGTGGCAATCCCAAGATGGTGGAGGAATAGGACAGGAAGACCACCTTCTCCCCAAAAAATTCATCAAAATATCATTTGAATGCTGAGCAACTTTCACAAAACAATTTCTAAATGCTGGCAGAGGACACCAGGCACCCAGAAAGGCAGCCCATTCTCATCAAAAGGAGGTAGGACAAAATATAAAAGATAAAAAACAGACAAAAGAGTTAGGGAGGGAGTCCTGAAGAAGGAGAAGTTTCCAAACAGTAGGAAACCCTCTCACAGGCAGGTCTGTGGGGAGTTTTGTAATCTCAGAGGGCACTGTAACCACGAGAAAAATCAACAACAACAGCAACAACACAGAACATGCACCTAACTGCAACTGCCAGTGGAGAAGTAGCCCACAGATGCTTGCGTCCACCACCAGTGAGCAGGGGCTGCTCAGGTAGGCGCAGGCTGCATAGCCGGTGCTTAGGGTAAGAACCGGGCCTGCATGCCCTGAGGATAACCCAGGGAGCTAACATCAGATTGCACCCCAAACTGTGGGATCACCAGAGAGAGAGGAAAAAAAAAGAGAGAACTTTGCTGTGAAAGGCTCTAACACACAGCCTGACATACTCACAGTACAAAGGATTGAGTGAATATCAAAGCAGAGCTAGCCAGCTGCGTAGAGGCTCCTCCTCCCCACCAGAGGCAGAGAGGCAGGCATGCAACAGCCAGAGCTGCAAGGCAAGGGTCTCTTCCAATCTCAGCCCCAGAGACCAGCTTCCTCCACCAACCTGTGAGCAGGCTCCTAGTTGCTAACCACATCTTCCTGGGATCCTGGACGGTTTAAATCTGCCAGGAGGGTCGCACCCTGAGATCAGCTTCCCAGAGGAGACATACGGCACACCTGAGACGGTGCTCTCATGGTGCATCCTTGGAAATGGAGCGGCCAGATTGGGGAAGAGATTAAGATGCACAGCCCACCTGAGACAGTATGCTCACCAAACACCTGGGCACCTGAGCTGCTTAGACCTGGGAAGGATACAAAAAGCATGCTCAACCAACTGAGTCTGTGCCCTTGCAGAGTACCAGAGAACTTGAGTGGTTTAGACCTGGGAAGTGCATGAAATACATGGCCCGCTTTGGACAGTGCCCCTGCAGAGCACCCTGGAGCCTGAGCAGTGTAGACCCAAGAAGCACATGCTGCCTTGAGCTGGGGCAAATCCAGTGTGGTCCATACACTTCAAACACTCCCCACACATGCCAATGATGTTTTTTTGCAGCATCCCTTCCTCCCCACAACACAACTGAACAAGTGAGCTGAAATAAGTAACCACCTTCGCCCCCTTGTGTCAGGGCGGAAACTAGACACTGAAGAGACTTGCTAACAGAGGAAGCCAAAATAAACAAAGAAGAGGGAACTGCTCTGGAAGTGACAGGTGCAACAGATTAAAACCCTGTAGTTAACATTGACTAAGCAATGATGAGGACCTAGAGACCTTGGGAACAAGTACAAGCTGAAACAAGGAACTATCTGAAACAACTGATCCCACACTGCCCACAACAGCTCCAGAGAAATTCCTAGATATACTTTTACTATTATCAGTTTTTAAAGTTCTTTATTACTCCTTTAGTTTTCATTTTTAACCTACTATTACATTGCAAAAAAGACCCTATTTTTTAAAGCAAATTATATATATATATATATTTCATTATTTTGTGATTGATTTTCTTTTGTATTTTTAATATTTTTTTTTGAGAGTCTAACCTCTACTCCAGATTTTTAATCTCTGCTTTATGGTATTTGTTATCAATTTTATACCTTTAAGAATTCAGTCTTCAATATCCATTTTCACTTAGGGGTGTGATTACTGGCTTGACTGCTCTCTTCCCTTTTGACCCTCCCTTTTCTCCCTCAGGTCACCTCTATCTCCTCCCTCCCCCTTCTCTTCTCTACATAACTCTGAATCTCTCTGGGTATTCTGGGCTGTGGAGAATACTTAGGGAACTGATTACTTGCTAGATTGGTCTCTCCCCTTTTGACTCCCCCTATTCTTCTCCTTGGAGAAGGCAATGGCACCCCACTCCAGTACTCTTGCCTGGAAAATCCCATGGACGGAGGAGCCTGGTGGGCTGCAGTCCATGGGGTCGTGAAGAGTCAGATACGACTGAGCGACTTCACTTTGACTTCTCGCTTTCATGCATTAGAGAAGGAAATGGCAACCCACTCCAGTGTTCTTGCCTGGAGAATCCCAGGGATGGGGGACCCTGGTGGGCTGCTGTCTATGGTGTTGCACAGAGTTGGACACGACTGAAGCAACTTAGCAGCAGCATTCTCCTCCTGGTCACCTCTATCTCCCTCCTCCCTTTTCTCTTCTCTATGTAACTCTGTGAACCTTTCTGGGTGTCACTCGCTGTGGAGAATTGTTTCACTATTAACCTAGATGTTTTATCATCTGTGCTGTATGGTTGATAAGTCTTGAGGCTATGGTAAGAATAAGACTGAAAGCCAGAGGCAGGAGGCTTAACTCCAAAACTTGAGAACATCAGAGAACTCCTGATTCCAGGGAACATTAATAAACAAAAGCTCACCCCAACACCTCCATACCTACACTGAAACCAAGCTCCACCCAAGAGCCAACAAGTTCCAGAGCAAAACATACCATGCTAATTCTCCAGCAAAGCAGGAACACAGCCCTGACCATTAAAAAACAGGCTGCCCAAAGCCATGCCAAACCCACAGACACCCCAAAACTCACTACGGGACTCTCCATTATACTCCAGAGAGAAGAGATCCAGCTCCACCCACTAGAACACAGACACAAGCTCTCCTAATGAGGAAACCTTGACAAGACACTAGTCTAACCCTACCCACAAGGATCAGGCTTCACAATAAAGAGGACTCACAAACTTCCAGCCTACAGAAACGGCACCCCAAACACAGCAATATAAACCAAATGAAAAGGCAGAGAAATATTCAGCAGGTAAAGGAAATTCCAGATGTTCAAGCTGGTTTTAGAAAAGGCAGAGGAACCAGAGATCAAATTGCCAACATCCGCTGGATCATTGAAAAAGCAAGAGAGTTCCAGAAAAATATCTATTTCTGCTTTATTGACTATGCCAAAGCCTTTGACTGTGTGGATCACAATAAACTGTGGAAAGTTCTGAAAGAGATGGGAATACCAGACCAGCTGACCTCTTGAGAAACCTATATGCAGGTCAGGAAGCAACAGTTAGAACTGGACATGGAACAACAGACTGGTTCCAAATAGGAAAAGGAGTACATCAAGGCTGTATATTGTCACCTTGCTTATTTAACTTCTATGCAGAGTACATCATGAGAAACGCTTGGCTGGAAGAAGCACAAGCTGGAATCAAGATTGCTGGGAGAAATATCAATAACCTCAGATATGCAGATGACACCACCCTTATGGCAGAAAGTGAAGAGGAACCATAAAGCCCCTTGATGATAGTGAAAGAGAAGAGTGAAAAAGTTGGCTTAAGTTCAACATTCAGAAAATGAAGATCATGGCATCTGGTCCCATCACTTCATGGCAAATAGATGGGGAAACAGTGAAAACAGTGTCAGACTTTATTTTGGGGGGCTCCAAAATCATTGCAGATGGTGACTGCAGTCATGAAATTGAAAGATGCTTACTTCTTGGAAGAAAAGTTATGACCAACCTAAATAGCTTATTCAAAAGCAGAGACATTATTTGCCAACAAAGGTCTGTATAGTCAAGGCTATGGTTTTTCCAGTGGTCATGTATGGATGTGAGAGTTGGACTGTGAAGAAACCTGAGCACTGAAGAATTGATGCTTTTGTGTGGTGTTGGAAAAGACTCCTGAGAGTCCCTTGGTTTGCAAGGAGATCTAGCCAGTCCACCTAAGGGAGATCAGTCCTGGGATTTCTTTGGAAGGAATGATGCTAAAGCTGAAACTCCAGTACTTTGGCCACTTCATGTGAAGAGTTGACTTATTGGAAAAGACTCTGATGCTGGGAGGGATTGGGGGCAGGAGGAGAAGGGGACAACAGAGGATGAGATGGCTGGATGGCATCACTGACTCGATGGACATGAGTTTGAGTGAACTCCTGGAGTTGGTGATGGACATGGAGGCCTCGCGTGCTGTGATACATGGGGTCGAAAAGAGTCAGACATGACTGAGCGACTGAACTGAACTGAACTGAACTGAAAGGAACATGATACATTAAACCAAAGAAAATAGGAGGAGATAGGGAGTCTGTCTGAAAATTAATTCAGAATAATGATAGTACAGATGATCCAAAATCTTGAAAACAAAATGGAGTTACATATAGTCTAGAGACAAGGATTGAGAAGATGCAAGAAATGTTTAACAAGGACCTAGAAGAAATAAAGAAGAGTCAATCAATAATAAATAATGCAATAAGTGAGATCAAAAGCACTCTGGAGGGAAGCAAAAGTAGAATGACTGAAGCAGAAGATAGCATAAGTAAGGTGGAAGATAGAATGATGGAAATAAATGAAGCATAGAGTAAAAAAGAATTAAAATAAATGAGGACAACTTCAGAGACCTCTAGGACAATGTTAAACACCCAAGATTCTAACCACAGGAGACCCAGAAGAAGAAGACAAAAAGAAAGGGCATAAGAAAATACTTGAGGAGATAATAGTTGAAAACTTCCCTAAAATGGGGAAGGAAATAGCCACCCAAGTCTAAGAAACCCAGAGCATCCCAAACAGGATAAACCCAAGGCAAAACACCCCAAGACACATATTAATCAAACTAATGAAGGTCAAACACAAAGAGCAGATATTAAAAGCAGCAAGGGAAAAGCAACAAATAACACACAAGGGGATCCCCATAAGGATAACAGCTGATCTTTCAATAGAAACTCTTCAGACCAGAAGGGAATGGCAGGACATACTTAAAGTGATGAAAGAAAAACCTACAATCCAGATTACTATACCCAGCAAGGATCTCATTCAAATATGAAGGAGAAATCAAAAGCTTTACAGATAAGCAAAAGCTGAGAGAATTCAGGACCACCAAACTAGCCCTTCAACAAATGCTAAAGGGTCTTGTCTAGACAGAAAATACAGAAAAAGTGTATAAACTCGAACCTAAAACAACAAAGTAAATGGCAATGGGATTATACTTATCAATAATTGCCTTAAATGTAAATGGGTTGAATGCCCCAACTGTAAGATGAAAACTGGCTGAATGGATACAAAAACAAGACCCCTATATATGCTGTCTACAAGAGACCCACGTCAAACCAAGGGACACATACAGACTGAAGTTGAAGGGCTGGAAAGAGATGTTTTATGCAAATGGAGACCAAAACAAAGCAGGAGTAGCAATACTCATATAAGATAAAATAGACTTTGAAATAAAGACCATGAAAAGAGACAAAGAAAGACACTACATAATGATCAAAGGATCAATCCAAGAAGATATGACAATTATAAATATACATGCACCCAACATAGGAGCACCTCAATACATAAGGCAAATGCTAACAAGTATGAAAGTGGAAATTAACAGTAATGCAATAACAGTGAGAGACTTTAATACCCCACTCACACCTATGGATAGATCAACAAAATAGAAAATTAGCAAGGAAATGCAAAATTTAATTGATACAATGGACCAGCTAGACCTAATTGATATCTATAGGATGTTCCATCCCCAAACAAAGAATTTCACCTTTTTCTAAAGTGCACATAGAACATTCTCCAGAATAGATCATATCCTGGGCCATAAATCTAGCCTTGGTAAATTTTAAAAAATTTGAAATCATTTCAAGCATCATTTTTGATCACGATGCAGTAAAATTAGATGTCAATGACAGGAAAAAAAATACAAACAAATGGAGGCTAAACATCACAATTCTGAACAACTGGCAAATCATGGAAGAAATAAAAAAGGAAATCAAAATGTGCACAGAAGCAAATGAAAATGAAAACATGACAACCCAAAACCTATAGGATTCAATAAAAACAGTGCTAAGGGGAAGGTTCATAGCAATACAAGCCTACATCAAGAAACAAGAGAACAATCAAATAAATAACCTAACTTTACACCTAAAACAACTAGACAAAGAAGAAACTAAGAACCCCAGGGTTAGTAGAAGGAAAGAGATTATAAAAATTGGAGCAGAAATAAATGAAAAAGAAACAAAGGAGGCTACAGCAGAAATCAACAAAACCAAAGGCTAGTTCTTTGAGAAGATAAAGAAAATAGACAAACCATTAGTCAGACTCATCAAGAAAAAAATGGAGAAAAATCAAATTAAAATTAGAAATGAAAATAGAGAAATCACAACAGACAACACAGAAATACAAAGGATCATAAAAGACTACTATCAGCAACTATATGCCAATAAAATGGACAACTTAGAAGAAATGGACGAATTCTTAGAAAAGTATAACCTTCCAAAATTGAACGAGAAAGAAACAGAAAATCTTAGCAGACCCATCACAAACACAGAAATAGAAACTATAATAAAAAATCTTTCAACATACAAATGCCTGGGAACAGAGGTGGCTTCAGAGGTGAATTCTACCAAAAATTCAGAGAAGAGCTAACACCTATCCTACTCAAACTCTCCCAGAAAATTGCAGAGGAAGGTAAACTCCCAAGCTCATTCTATGAGGCCACCATCATCCTAATATCAAAACCAGACAAAGATGCCACAAAGAATAAAACTACAGGCCAATATCACTGATGAACATAGATGCAAAAATGCTCAACAAAATTCTAGCAAACAGAATCCCAACAACATATTAAAAAGATCATACATCATGATCAAGTGGGTTTTATCCCAGAGAAGCAAGAATTCTTTGATATTTGCAAATCAATCAATGTGATACAACACATTGACAAATTGAAAGATTAAAAACCATATGATTATCTCAATAGATGCAGAGAAAGCCTTTGACAAAATTCAACACTCATTTGTGATAAAAAAAAAACCTCTCCAGAAAGCAGGTATAGAAGGAACATACCTCAACATAATAAAAGCCACATATGATAAACCCACAGCAAACATTATCCTCAATGGTGAAAAAGTGAAAGCATTTCCCCTAAAGTCAGGAACAAGACAAGGGTGCCCACTTTCACCACTACTATTCAACATAGTTTTGGAAGTTTTAGCCACAGCAATCAGAGAAGAAAAAGAAATACAAGGAATCCAGATTAGAGAAGAAGAAGTAAAACTCTCACTGTAGATGACATGATCCTCTACATAGAAAACCCTAAAGACACCACCAGGAAATTACTAGAGCTAATCAATGAATATAGTAAAGTTGCAAGATATAAAATTAACACAGAGAAATCCCTTGCATTCGTATACACTAACAATGAGAAAATAGAAAGAGAAATTAAGGAAACAATCCCATTTACCATTGCAACAAAAAGAATAAAACACTTAGGAATAAATCTACCTAAAGAAACAAAAGACCTATATATAGAAAACTACAAAACACTGATGAAAGAAATCAAAGATGACAAAAATAGGTGAAGAAATATACCATGTTCATGGATTGGAAGAATCAATATAGTGAAAATGAGTATACAACTCAGAAAAATCTACAAATTCAATGCAACCCCTATCAAGCTACCAATGGTATTTTTCACAGAAATAGAACAAATAATTTTGCAATTTGTATGGAAATACAAAAATCCTTGAATAGCCAAAGCAATCTTGAGAAAGAAGAATGGAACTGGAGAAATCAACCTGCCTGACTTCAGACTATACTACAAAGCTACAGTCATCAAGACAGTATGGTATTGGCACAAAGACAGAAATATAGATCAATGGAAGAAAATAGAAAGCACAGAGATAAATCCACGCACCTCTGGACACCTTATCTTTGACAAAGGAGGCAAAAATATACAATGGAGAAAAGATAATCTCTTTAACAAGTGGTGCTGGGAAAACTGCTCAACCAGCTGTAAAAGAATGAAACTAGAACACTTTCTAACACCATGTGCAAAAATAAACTCAAAATGGATTAAAGATCTAAATGCAAGAACAGAAACTATAAAACCCCTAGAGGAAAACATAGGCAAAACACTCTGACATAAATCACAGCAAGATCCTCTATGACCCACCTCCCAGAGTAACAGAAATAAAAGCAAAAATAAACAAGTGGGACCTGATTAAACTTAAAAGCTTTTGCACAACAAAGGAGACTATAAGCAAGGTGAAAAGACAGCCTTCAGAATGGGAGGAAATAATAGCAAATGAAGAAAATGACAAAGAAATAATCTCAAAAATATAAAAGCAATTCCTGCAGCTCAATACCAGAAAAATAAATGACCCAATCCAAAAATGGGCCAAAGAACTAAATAGACATTTCTCCAAAGAAGACATACAGATGGCTAACAAGCACCTGAAAAGATGTTCAACATCATTCATTATCAGAGAAATGCAAATCAAAACCACAGTGAGGTACCATTTCACACCAGCCATTTCAAAATGGCTGCTATCAAAAAGACTACAAATGATAAATGCTGGAGAGGGTGTGGATAAAAGGGAAGCCTCTTACACTGTTGGTGGGAATGCAAACTAGTACAGCCACTATGGAGAACAGTGTGGAGATTCCTTAAAAAACTGGAAATAGAACTGCCAAAGGACCCAGCAATCACCCTGCTGGGCATACACACTGAGGAAACCAGAATTGAAAGAGACATGTGTACCCCAATGTTCATCACAGCGCTGTTTATAATAGCCAGGACATGGAAGCAACCTAGATGTCCACTGGCAGACCAATGGATAAGAAAGCTGTGGTACATATACAAAATGGAGTATTACTCAGCTATTAAAAAGAATGCATTTGAATCAGTTCAAATGAAGTGGATGAAACTGGAGCCCATTATACAGAGCTAAGTAAGTTAGAAAGAAAAACACCAATACAGTATATTAATGTATATATATATATATGGAATTGAGAGAGATGGTCATGACGACCCTATAAGCAAGACAGCAAAAGAGGCACAGATATAAAGAACAGACTTTTGAACTCTGTGGAAGAAGGTGAGGGTGGGATGATTTGAGAGAATAGCATTGAAAAATGTATATTACCATATGTGAAATAGATGACCAGTCCAAGTTCAATGCATGAATGAGGGCACTCAAAGCTGGTGCACTGGGACAACTCTGAGGGATGGGATTGGGAGGGAGGTGGGAGGGGGTTTGGGATGGGGGACACATGTATACCCTTTGCTGATTCATGTCAATGTATGGCAAAAACCACCAGAATACTGCAAAGTACTTAGCCTCCAATTAAAATAAATTAATTTAAAAACAAAAGAAAACATAGGCACACTTAGCTGTAAACCAGGAAGACCCACATCCATGTGAGGTGCTATGTGTGTGCCCTTCTGCCGCCAGTCCTAAGGGTGACTCTTCTCAGGCCAAAACAATATCTATAACCAGGGCCAGAGCCCGTGTGTCCCGGGGGAGGGGCTCACTCCATCTCAGAAATGGCCCACATTTCAACTTATACTACTGGTGCCAGGTTTTTGTGTTTTCATTGAGAAAGTTTTCCTTCTTGGTGAGATGCTTCTTTTTAAAACAAAACAGAATACAAAATATGACAACCTCCCAAACAGTGTTTGTTCTGGAAGCCTCCAGGTGGCTCACGTTTTGCCTATCTGGGCCTTGCCTTCTGAAACGCAGATCCCTGACTAGAAGAACTTGAAGGCAGTCAGAATCCAAAGGTGCTCCAACAATTTCCCTTCCTCAGAAGCACCTCCCTGAAGGTATTCTTGTCACAGGAAGCTTCCGAGGTTCTGAACAGAAAGTGGCCAAATGGTGAGACTGGAAGGCAGGGCAGGGAATGGAGCAAAAGGCTCTGAATTTGCTAAAAACCACTGAGCTGTACAATACTGAAAGAGTGATATTTATGGTATGTAGCTATATCTCAATAAAGCTTATGAAGGGGAAAGGCAGGAGCAGTGAGAAGAAGGGACTCCAGGTGATGGGACCAGATGTGGTCACTGACGAGTCACATGTTGTCCCCTACGGCCCTCATCAAGTCTTTTATAAAACCCGCACACTCATTTAATTTGACAAATAAACAATTAACCCTCTAGTACAGGGCTTCCCATGTGGTACAGTGGTAAAGAATTTGCCTGCCAGTGCAGGAGACTCCGGAGATGTGTGCTCGATCTCTCGGTTGAGCTCTCCTGGAGAAGGAAATGGCAACCCACTCTAGTATTCTTGCCTGGAAAATTCCATAGACAGAGGAGACTGGCAGGTTATAGTCCATGGGGTTGCAAAGAGTTGGAGACAACTGAGTACATACACACACACAAGCCAGGGACCAGGGTGGGAAGGAAGGACTGGGGGCTGGGGAAAGTGATGTGAGATTGTGGGTAAGAGCCTTGGGTCCCAGAGGAGGCCTGTTCTCTGTAAACTGAAGTGGTCAGATGGCCCTAAAGCTTCTGACCCTGCGAAAGGTGGACCATTTTCTTTGCTGAAGTTTCAGGACAAGTGACAGGCTTCTCTCTGCAAACACCAAATCATTCTTGGCTTCAGGGTCAAACTTCTCAGTCAGTGAAGATCAAAATCTAGAGAAGGCCTGGCCATGGCCCCTACACATTACAGGCTCTAGGACAGCCCTGGTCTCATGTCATTTTATTCTTTTCAAGAAAAATGACTTATTCAATGAACTTAAGACCTTTCATAAAATAAATGCATATAAGTAAGTATCCATCAACAGACGAATGGATGAAGAAGATGTAGTGTATGTATATACGTATATATATATATACATATATATATACATGATGGAATATTACTCAGTCATAAGGAAAAATGAAATAATGCCATGTGCAGCAACATGGATGGACCTAGAGATTTTCATACTAAGTGAAGTAGGTAAGAAAGAGCACAACAAATACCATATGATATCATTTATATATGGAATCTAAAATATAACACAAGTGAATATATCCATCAAACATATCCACCAGACAGAGAACAGACCTATGGTTTCCTGGGGTGTCCATGGAGGACTGGGAGTTTGGAATTGACAGAAACAAACTATCAAATAAACTAACAACAAACTTGTTGTTTAGGATGGCTAAACAAGGTCCTGCTGTATAGCACAGGGAACTACCTTTAACATCCTCTGATAAATCATAATGGAAAGGAATGTGGAGAAAGAATACATATTTATATATAACTGAATCATTTTTCTGTAGAGCAGAAATTAACACAACATTGTAAATCAGTTATACTTCAATAAAATTAATATTAAAAAATAAAAAAAATTAAACTGAGCCTCATTTTCTCTGTACTTGATCAGCCTTAAATACTTGTATTTGTTCATTATCTCTCCGCATTACATGTAAGGTTCATGAGAGGAAGAACTATGCTTGTCGTACTCAAAGGTGAATATCCAGTGCCTAAAACAGTGCCTGGCATAGAGTAGGTGCTCAATAAATTTACTGAATGACCAAATCTGTAAAATTGAGAGAGTAAGGGTTTCCCCGGTGGCCCAGACAGTAAAGCATATGCCTGCAACGTGGGAGACCCAGGTTCGATCCCTGGATCTGGAAGATCCTCTCTGGAGAAGGGAATGGGTACCTACTCCAATATTCTTGCCTGGAGAATTCCATGGACAGAGGAGCCTGGTGGGCTACAGTCCATGGGGTCGCAAAGAGTTGGATATGACTGAGTGACTAAAACATATACAGTACCTCCCTCACAAGATTTAAAAAGATTGTTTAAAAAGATTATCATACTGAGTGAAGTAAGTCAGACAGTGTGTGCATGTGCTCAATTGTTTCAGTCATGTCTGACTCTTTGCCCACCAGACTCCTCTGTCCATGCGATTTTACAGTCAAGATTATTGGAGTTGGTGTCCCCCTTCAAGGCGTTGTGCCAACCCAGGGATCGAACCCACATCTTCTGCATCTGCTGCATTGTAGGCAGATTCTTTAGCTCTGAGCCACCAGGGAAGCCCCAAGTCAGACAGAGAAAGACAAATATCATATGATATCACTTATATGTTGAGTCTTAAAAAATGGTACAAATTTACTTATTTACAAAACAGAAACAGATTCACAGATGTAGATAATACACTTATGGTTACAAAGTGGAAAAGGAGGAGAGGGATAAATCGGGAGATTGAGATTGACATATATGCATTACTATATATAAAACAGACAATAAGAACCTGCTACATAGTACAGGGGACTCTACTCAATACTCTGTAATGACCTATATGGGAAAAGAACCTTAAAAATATAGGTATTTATACTTATATGTCATATATATATATATGTATAAACCTAAAAAAGTATAGGTATATATAATTATATGTCATATATATATATATATATATATATATATATATATATATATATAAAGCCATACAGCAGAAACGAACATAATATTGTAAACCAACTATACTCCAAAAGAAATTAATTTTAAAAGATGGTTTAAAGACTGAATAACATGTAGAAATAAATGCTTAGTGTAAAGTAGGTGCTCAATAGATATGGCTCTCTATAATGATATTGTGATACACTTGAACTCAAGATTAATATCTGTTCCACTTGCTTTTCCTACTCATCTCAAGCATACATTAGAACAAGTGTTTTGCTTCTCAATGACCTGGATCTTCATCTGTAAAGTCAGGATTTAAAAATCCTACCTTGCAAGACTTCAGAGATTAGATGAGATAGGATGGAAAGCACCTACTGTATTAGGTTCTCTTCTACTCTCATTTGTCATAAAGATCAAATGGGATAGTTGATAGGAAATGTGCTTTATAAACTGTGAGGAGCTATTTTACTGTAGGTTTGATATGCTCAAGCTGAGATCTGTAGACAGACAGATGAAGTCAGATTCATTAGATTCTGGCTGTCAAATAAAATATGTTTTAAAATATAAATTTTGGACTCTTCAGAATCAAACAGGATTCTTGCTGCCAGCAGACAGCACAAGGCTCTGCCCAAAGCCATTAACACCACAAAATCCATGCTTGGCAAAGCTAGTCCTCATATTGGCAGATAGGCTTTCCATTAACAGATGGGAATCTGGCTCTTGGAGCACTTTGGGACAGGACTCAGAGGTACTCTGGATAAAGCACTTGTATGCCCAGTAATCCACTGGTCATCAGGTCCTTATTTCCTGCACCTGTTCATCTAGGTGGCTACAGTTCCTCAAGCTGGAGGGAAGCTGAATTCCCCATGGCTGCATGTATGATGTTTAACACTTTCTCCTCTGAATAGACTTCTATTTAGTTAAGAGAACCAGATGATTAGTTAGTTTGTCCTACAAATGCATGTGGATTTCAGTGATGAGAAATGGTGCACAGACTGTGCCTATTCTGAATTACAAAACCTGATTATCAGCAAAGGCACACTTTGTGAGCTTCTGTTTCTATTGTAAAGTGCCCGTCTCCACTGGGTCCTATTTCTACAATTATTTAACATTTATTGAGCACCAATAATGTGCTGGGATCACTCTCTCTCTAATCGTGTCACTAATGATCCATCAGACTTCTCTGGGTGATGAGAAGAAAGAGGAGCAAGTTAATTATCAGTGTGGCATTCAATCTGAATCAGTTAAATTGCCCGAATTATTGAAGTTTAGCTACTCAAGTAAAATGGTGACTAAATCTACAATGAAAACAAAAACAACTATCTTATTTCTAGGAGGAGCAGGGAAGAGTTAGAAGGAAAACATAAACTGTTCTGGTTGTTAAAAAGGAAGTGAAAGATGTCTAAAATAGGACATAATCAGACGGATTCTGGAATACATAACTTCTAAACTTTTGCTCATGATGTTCCTAAATTTTAAACACATTATTTTTACTTCAGTTCTGCCTGTTAAAAATTTATATATTAAGATCAAATTCAAATGCCAACTCCACCAAGTAATCTAAGGTGACCTTGGTATCTTCCTAGATATCTCCTATGTTCATCTTCAAAAATCTACTTATTGTCCACATCCTGTCAGCTATTCCTCTTAAAAACCTTTCACATCTTATATTTTAAGAGGAAAGACTATTTCAGTCAACATAATATCTTTGTCCCACATCCTTTCCAAGGAAAATGGGCTCAGCTCAATGTCTTGGCTCAAGCTGGGTTCTACAGAGGCTGCACAGGCAGCAAAGTAGTGAGGCTGATCCTTAGTTGTGAACCTAAGTCAAACAACAACTGTCTAAGACCAGAACAAGGTGGCATTAAGAAGCAGGGAACTAACTAAATGTCAGTGCTTAGATCTGAAAGGAAGTACCTGCTCTGGTGATCAGAACTTGTTCAGGCAAATGCGTTCAGGAACACAAGCCTGGAGATATGCCCTTGGGCTGGTAGAGGGAGCCTTTATTGAGCTACCAGCCATGGAGCCAGAGGGCAGGAGAGGTTAAGGGCTCTGAGCCAGTCTCGACATCTCTAGCATACATCACAATGTCTGGCACATATTTTGTCTTCAGTATTATTTTTTTTTTAATGAATAGTGCCACAGAATTTGTCAGCCCCTAAGGTTAGAAATTTTCTGGAAAAGTATAATCATCATCATCCAGGACCAGAGAATCAAGCATCTTTTACAAAGGACTAACTTGAGCAAATTCAGCAAATTTGCTCTTGTGTGATTTTTCTCCTTGAATTTAAATCTTGTATTTAGAATTGGTAATGGCTGAGAGATAACCCCTCTGAACCACTTAAGGCAGAGCATATTGTTACTGCTGGCCTTTATCTGTATAATCAAATAATAAAGTCAAACTGGCAACCAAAGGCGAGCTCCCAAGCTAACTCTAAAATACTTCCAATGTTATTTGTTCAGTAAACTGCAGAACATTAAATTTCTATATTAAGTAAATTATAAGGAAGAGTGCACTTTGCAAAATTAAAAAGTTCTTGGTTACTTTATCTATTATTCCACTGGGAAAGTTTCCAGAGTATGCCTTGTACAATTAGATAACTTTTTGCATGGATGGTGGGTAGTGGGGAAAGGCTCTGAGGCTCAGCACATACAGTGCCAGGATTCATCTGTAATTCCATAGCTCATTTCTGGGCCCTGAGGCAGAAATCTTTAATGACAAGCACCCAGCTCAGAAATGTATTCATAACTCTAACCTTCTGCCTCACATTAGGAATATTGTGAAATCAAGAGATTGAACATGTGAGACAGACCTGGAAGGGTTAGTTTGAAATCATTTGGCCCTAAGATTTCCACACTGGGCCTGGAGGGCCTTAAAAGTTTCCCAGAGAATCTTAAGGTTCACAATGCTTCAGAACTCCTGTTGATCTGTTTTACAAGCTAGAATTCTCTATAAAATTCCTATTGGAGAAAGAGTTCTCGAACAAAAAGCAGCCTTGAAAAGCAATAATCTATACAGATATAGAGCAAAGGGCACTAATATTGGCACAAGTCTGACATGATTCCTTATTTATATATCTTCACTCCTTCACTTAGTATGGAATCTCAGACAAGCCACCAAAGAGTTGTTTCATCTATAACATGGTGACAGTATTATAGTAGATATGGGTAGATATTGACCAATGCCATTTATTCTGTGAAAGAGTTCATATTTCAGTACACCTTGCAGGTAGGTTGTTCCACATGATAGTGTGGATGGAAATTCCAAGGGATAAGAGTACAGATGGGAAATAATGTATGCCACTTCCAGGCTTAGACTTAAAATCTCTCATGTGTTTATGTTTCTTTTTCCTTTATACAAAGACCTGGAAGGCAATGGGTTAAGGGAGCCTTTATTAAAGTACAAGCCATGGGAACAGAGGGCAGGAGAAATTAAGGGCCCGGAGCCGGTCTGGATATTTCTATCAATCCATCACAACATCTGGCACATATTTGGGCTGTGCCAATGTGGGCTACAGTCTATGTGGTCACAGAGAGTCAGACATAATTAAGCAACTAACAGAATGGGTTGAGGAGGACGATGTCCTAAAATTGAAGGGTCTTGAATCCCAGAGTGATCCCTTGAAAAAGAACCATGCATTGGAACTTTCTGACTCAAATCACCTTGTGATGTTTGTTAGAACTAATCCTTTATTGTGTTAAGCTACTGGAATGTGAGGTTAGTATTAATATGCTGACTACCCGTCCTCAAAATTTGGAGCAAGTTTACATAAAATATATTCAAAAGCAGAATAATGCATGTCATGTAAAAGTTATCCAACAAATCTTAACTGAAACTTCATTAGAAAAGATAAAACTGATTTAAATCACAGAGAAACTAGGGGCAGAGATAGGATTGGAAACTAAGCTAATAGCCTTCCTACTAACACTCAATCTGCATTCCTTGACTTCAGACAAGTCCATCTCCTTGACTTTGGACAAGTTCTTCCATCCATTACATAGAGAGTTTGTTCATGCATTAATTCAACAAATATTGAGCATCTACTAGTGCCATGTAGTCCTATTCTAGATTCTGAGTGTACAATTTGACCAAGATGAAGAAGATACTGCTTACATGA
This sequence comes from Bos javanicus, assembly GCF_032452875.1. Lineage (NCBI taxonomy): Eukaryota > Metazoa > Chordata > Mammalia > Artiodactyla > Bovidae > Bos > Bos javanicus. Next base: position 97,093,358 of record NC_083870.1, on the reverse strand, counting down.
AGTTTATGTTCAAGTGAGGGGAAACAATAAACAAAAAAATAAAACATATATTAAGAAAACATGACAGTAATAAGCATCATACAATAAATTAAAACAAAATGCTATAATGACACATAATGGGTAGCTACTTTTGAGTGGGTGGTCAGAAAAGACTTCAGTGAGAAAGTAACATTTAAGTGGAAACCAGGATAACAAGAATGAGTCTTGCTTCTAGGGAGAAGTGTTTTCTGGATGGAAATGCAGAAAAGGCAAAGTCCTAAGGCATTAAAGATTTTAGCTGGCCGACCCTTACTTCAGTTTTTTTCATTGAGGCACAAACTCACTCTCAGTGGTTCTGAAGACAGAAAGGAATTCGAAAATTTGCTGCTTCAATTTCCTTTACCTACTGCCCTCAGTAAGGTTGAACTTCGGAGTCTCAATTTACTAACTTAAAAAAGTTACTTAACTAACAATGCTGAGTTTCTTCATCTGTAATATGGAGATAATACATACACACCATACAGGATTATTGTGAGATAATACATGTGGCATGCCTGGGACACTGCCTGCCTTTAGCAATGGCCAATAGCTGAGAGAGGAAGAGGAGATGTCTCCAAGGTTATAGAGGTGATGCAGTATGCAGTTGCATTGAAGCAAAACTCATTTAGATCAGAAAAAGCACTTAGAAAACACGTCATCTAGAAATTGTTTTCCAGCTTGGCCAAGGACTCCTTTATATTAATAGTTTTTTTTTTTTTCTCTCTAGAATAAACAATGTATTAGCAAGAATTTGTTGAGAACACTGACATTTATTTTCAATCATGTTACTGAGCCCATCCTCCTATATGACCCTGTGTGTAACCTGAAAGTGAAAGTGAAGTCGCTCAGTCATGTCCGACTCTTTGCGACCCCATGGACTATAGCCTACCAGCCTCCCCCATCCATGGGATTTTCCAGGCAAGAGTGCTGGAGTGGATTGCCATTTCCTTCTCCAGGGGATCTTCCTGACCTAGGAATTGAACCCGGGTCTCCCGCATAGTAGGCAGATGCTTTACCATCTGAGCCACCAGGGAAGCCCTAGTGAGTCCTTATATCAGTATCTGATTATTTAGGTATTTTCAGTCTCCCCGCCATGTTCAGTCTGGAAATCTTTCCAGACAAGGAACAGAGTTCAGAGAGGAAGGGATTGTTGCCTCCAGAGAGACCATCTCATCTCTCCTTTAGTCAGTTCTCTGTTCTTGCATTCTTGGGTCCCCATTAGATCCACCCAATACCCTCTCAACACATGAGGTCGATGAGGTACATACCATTACCTTTGTGTGACAGATGAAAAAAATACAACAGGATGGGCAGAGTGGGGACTACAACTCAGGTCTTCTGACTCTATGTGACTTCTTGATCTAAAATATTTTAAAGGAATGACCCAATGTTGTCTTAAAATATTCTCCATTTATTTAGGCTTCCCAAACATGCATCAGGATCTAAATGGTACAACACTTAAGCTATTGTTAAACTGTTTTGACCTCCTGCCTTCACCCCATAGTCAGCAGTAAGTGCTTCCCTTATCTACATTTCCAGAAGTTCAGAACCACTGCATATAAGTATTAATATAACAATTCTGATCATACTCTGTTGGAAGTATCTGTTTTTGTACCAGTCTCCTCACCAGGCCAGGAGTCCATTGTTGTATTCAGAATCTCCTATGTTCAGCACATAGACAGTGCTGAACTGTGAGATTTTTAACAAGCTGTTTGTTCCTCTCGACTTTGTTCTTCTCCCCTCTCATCACTCTTTCCTAATTAACTCCTCCTATCCATGTTTGAGATCTCAGTTCATATGTTTACCTTCTAATGCAACACATTCCTCCCTTCAAGACAGGACATGTCTCCTTACATATGTTTATGACACTGTGTATCTCTCTTTTTTTTAATAACACTTTAACAGAATTTATAATCCTAAATTTATTTGTATAATTGTTGGATACATTTTTGTGTCCTTTCTGGACTGTGAGCTCATTAAAAGGACAGTGTTATGGGCTGAATTATGTACCTCCAAAATTCCAAAAATGAAGTCCTAAGCCCCAGTATCTCAGAATATTACTGTATTTGGAGGTATGGTCTTCAAAGAGGTAAATAGGATAAAGTCAAGTCAAATAGATGAGTCTTAATCCAATATGGCTGGTATCCTTACAAGAAGAGATGTTTAGGATGCAGACATGTATACGTATGGAGGAAAGACCATGTGAAGGCAGAGAGAAGATGGCCATTTATAAACCAAAAAAGAGGCCTCAGAAGAAATCAATTTGCCAGTCCCTTGGTATCAGACTTCTAGACTTCAGAAATGTGAGAAAATACATTTCAATTGTTTAAGCCATCCACTGTGTGATAGTTTGTTATGGCAGCCTTAGCAAACTAAAACAAACGGGAACCGTGTCTGTTTTTATTCACTGATCTATCCCCAGTATAGGTCACTGTGCTTGGCACATGGCAGTCCTTTAATGAGTATTTGTTAATATACGACTGAAATGTTTGTTTAATTGAATTTACTGAAAAGGGTCAGGCAGCTGTTTTTGTTTGTCTGATTGTTTTGTTCAGGACTACTGAGAAGTATCACAAACACCTGAACTTTATAGCGAACAAGTGTGTGAAGAGGACAGTAGCGTCGGGAAATGACCTAAGTCAATTCAACTTAGAGCCCAGGTTCTGGCAACTTCAGCTTTCAGTGAAAGTCTAATCCTGGTCTTTTCACCTTCATAAGATGCCTTCCAGAGCAGAATAACCTACTAACCTAAAACCACTTTTATAAATTCTAGCTTTTCCATTTATAGTAGAAAATGATAAGATATAGGGAATGTGCTAATTTATAAGATCAAAGCCATGGATATAATATTATGTAATAATTAAGCTGACCCTTCTAAAGCCAATCTATAGAAAGTCACATCCCAGTTATTTCATGTGGGCATGAGATCAGTGAGGTCCCGGTCTCTGCCCACATCCAAATCCTCTGAATCTCAGTTGAGCTCTAGTGGAGAAAGGTCTCAGACCCTATGTTGCCTTTTGATATTATCTACAACTGTTCCCTCTTATACATAGAAGTCATGAGCAATGGATAGGAAGGATATTGGCTTGTAAATCTGTAAACTTTGGTTCCAGTCCCAGTTTCTGTCACTAACTTGCTATGGGATTCTAGCCAAGTTATATCTTCTATCTGAACCTCAATCTTCTCATTTGTGAAATGAGGTGTTTATACCCAATAGCCTCTAAGATATCTTATATCTCTTGACATCTTATGCTGTCATGAATCATACCCACATTCCTAAGTCGAGCATCAGAGTTTCAACAAAAAGCTTCTCTTCCTTGTACTCTTTTTAAATCCCTAACTCCCTCTCCCCTAAATCTCCCCTGTACTTGCTGCCTGCATATCTTTGCATGAAATGTAGTTTCCCTAATTATCCATCCACTGATACACTACTTTTCTTTTAAGATTGAGCTTAAACCATACCCATTCCAAGAAGTCTCCTTGCCTTCCCCATTTTTACCCCCACAGCATGTTTTCTTGAACCCCTGTAAGAGGCCAGTTCACTTAGTTGGGAAACAGTTTGTTTCCATGTCTAACTCCCCAGAGTATAGAATTAATATAATGCCTGACACGCTGAAGACACTTCATCAAACTGCTAATTTAACTGAATACTTCTCTATCTTAAAAGTATTTGTCCGTACGAATTTATGCATTTTCTTTGCAAAAAGGAAGAAGTAGAGAGAGCCTTAGGGAAGAAGAAAAACAGCCTCAGCTGTGGCTGTCCCATTGGTGACAACATGACCTGTACAGGGGCCCTAAAGCAGATAATATTAGCTCCCGGCATTTTTAAAGGCCTTCCTTCTAGTCTGCCAGGAGGCACAATAGCCAAAGGTCTGGAAGCCACAGGTCTGACAGTAGTGGCCAGAGGCAGGAACAACCAGACTCTGGAGACACGGGCTTGATCTAGGACTGCTGGCAGTGACACCCATACCACTGAAGCAGAAGAAAAATGAGGGAAGATAAAATAGCAATAAAGAGCAATTATTATTGAATGCCTGCCTCGCATGAATAAAAAGCTGAGCACTTTAGATATGTTATTCCCAGTCCTCATAATTTATCAATAGAACCTATATATTGCTCCTATTTTATAGATGAGGCTCAGGAAGGTTAAGAAATTTAACAGAGGTCATACAGTAGAAGTAGATGGAGCTGGGATGCAAACCCAGGAAGGGCTGGTCTTTTCTTTATAATACTGCCTCTGTCTTCAGGATCGTGTGACTCTCCCACCCAACTTCATCTTCCTCCCCTCATCTAGGTGACTGTGCAACATTTCTAATAGGTTTGCAAATGAGTTTAAGGGTTATCTCTCTGTAGAATGTTTTCACTTTAATCATAGTCTAGTAAAGAAAGAAAAGTTTTTAAGACCCAAAGAACTTAATCTTTTATGCTGCAAGAAGCGGCACAGGGGTGTAACATAAAGAACAATTTCCTCTGACCCACGAGGTCTGAGTTCTAGTCCCAACTCTGAGGTTAATTTGCTGTGTTCCCATCAGCAATTCATTTTCCCTGTAAGAGTCTCAGGTTCTTCATCAAAAAATGAGGACACAGGACTATGTGATCTTTAAGAGCTCTTCTATCTCTGGCATATTAGGGCATTTAATCAAACAGGCTTTTGAACTCCTGAACAGGAATAAGGGTTTCCCAGGTGGATCAGTGGTAAAGAATCTGCCTGCAGTGCAGGTGGACGCAGGAGACATGGGTTCAATCCCTGAGTCAGGAAGATCCCTTGGAGGGGGGCATGGCAACCCACTCCAGTATTCTTGCCTGGAGAATCCCATGGACAGAGGAGCCTGGCAGGCTACAGTCCATAGGATTGCAGAGAGTTGGATATAACTCAAGCAACTGAGCGCAAACAGGAATAAAGTTGCTAAATATGACCTTGTTTCTATAACATTGGGAGTGACTTCCACAAAGAGAGAGCAGAAGGCAACAAATGGGTAATTACAAGGAGATAATTAATAAGCATATAATTCTCACTCACCCTGTGCCATGTTTCTTTCAAAGCACAAGGAGAACTCCATCATAAGAAAGGATGGATGAGTAAAAGATCCAGTGATCAATAAGCAGTCCTTATCTCGCTCAGTCTTTAAAGAACATTTGACACAGCTGATCATTCCTGTCCTTGTTGAAAACTGTTTTCGCTTGGCGTCACGTCATCATACTTCCCAGCTTTCCTCCCAGATCACTGGTCACTTTCTCAGTTCTATCTGCTGGCTCCTCTTTCTCTTTCAGACTTCTAATGCTGAAAAAGCCTAGAGTTCTTCTCTCATCCCTCTCCTGTTCTCTATCCACACTTGTTCCCTAGGTGATTTCATCCATTCACTTTAAGTATGATCTCTATGTTAATGATTCCCTAATTATATTCTAAGCCCCAACTTTCCCTCTATGCTCTAGATACTTAATCCTACACTTTGCTTTGGATATCTAACAGGTATCCCAAATTTATCATGTATAAAGTTGATCCCCACCTTCTACCTCTATTTTTCCTCAGTATTATAATTAGTAATGGAACTACCACTTACCAAAATGCTTACAAAGCCACAACTAAGGTTATCATCTTTGCCTGTTCTCTTTCCTTCACCCATTGCACTTATTTATTTTTACACATTTAAAATTAATTTTATTGGAGTATAGTTGCTTTACAATGCTGTTTCTACTCTACAGCAAAGAACAAAATGAATCAGATATATATAGATATATATACATATATATATATATATACACACACACTCACACACACACATATATCCCCTCCCTTTTGGACTTCCTTCCAATTCAGGCACCATCATGAATTAAGCAGAGTTCCTGCAATGTTCATAGCAGCACTAGTTACAACAGTACAACAGCCAGGACACTGAAGCAACCTAAATGCCCATCAATAGAAGAATAGATAAAGAATATGTGTTACATAAATACAATGGAATATTACTTTTTGAATGGAACACACTTTTCACAGATCTTTACAGGTTGTCCTCCTCATTTTAATTCAGTTCTCCATGAAAAGTTCACCTCTTCATAAAGCAAAAACAAAAAAACAATGAGCATGTCATTTTCAAAATGAAACAGGTATCAATTGGTGACTGACTCACCTTCCCAGAAAGTTCAACATGAGAGATAGTCCTCTCCTGATCACCCTCCCCTGAAAAAGCATGTCCTTTCTTAGGGGAAAGTTCTCACTACAATGAAGAAATAGGGTCACCTAAGAACATGTCTCTCTGGGTGTTAAAGACTGATGGTTGTATCCTCTCAAATTCCTTTGTTGAAATCCTAACTCCCAATGTAATTGTATTATGATGTGGGGTCTTTGGAAGGTGATGAGGTCATTAGGGTACCACCCTCATGAATGATATTAGGGCTGTTTTAAAAGAGACTTCAGAATTCTCCCTCCCTCTTTTCACTGTCTGAGGACACAGTAAGAAGAGAACAGTCTATTAACTACGATTGATCTCTCACTAGACTCCAAATCTACCAGTACCTTGATCTTAGACTTTCCATCCTTCATAACTATAAGAAATAAATGTGGTTTCATCTATGTTTGTTTGTTTAAGCCACCTAGTCTATGCTTATAGAAGCCAAAATTTTGTTATAGTAGCCCCAAATGACTAAAATACTAGGTACACTTCTTAAATCTTTGGAAGTATAAAATACTTGTCTCATTTTATAAAAGAGCACATAAGGACAAACATTATGAGTCAACTGCAAGAATCCTTCCAAAGTGCTCCCTCTGAAATTAGGGTGCTAGGGGGGCATAGAGGGAACCCATTTTATATCACTGTATTTCATAAAACTAAGACCTTACTATTGTTTCCTTCAAATTTCTCCCTCACTTGCCATGAGTTTCTTTCCTAAAGAGCAGAAAATTTGCTTCCTAACTACTGTATCAAATGGATATTCTGACAAATCATGGACACAACAGACATCTATACACGTCTCCAAATGTTCCAAGATACCATTAATCCAATAAACTAGATGCCCAGAAAACAACTGAGTGATTAGCTGGGTTGATTTGTAGATGTGTTTTCTAAAGCATATGAGTGTTATTTTCAGGCAAGCAAATGTCTTTCCTATCACCTTACATTTTTCAAATACTCCCCCTTCACTAACTCAAACTGTTTAAAAATAAGATGCTATCAGCACAACAACAAATGCCAAGAATTCCATTTATGGCTTTATTTTCATTTGCATGGTAAATGTAAATTCTGAGCAAAGTGACCTTGGTTATAAAAAATAAGGAGGCAGCACTAGGATTGATGGACCCCTCTATTAGTATTTCATTCTGACAGGCAAGAAAGAAGTGTGTTGATCCTGAAGGTTTGTGGAGACATGATTCTGAATGTGGGCCAAGAGGGACATACCTTCCTAGGAAGAGTAATTTCCATCTAAACAATGGGAAGTTTGTTGATACCAGACAGCAACCTAAAGAAAATAACTATTTTCTGACAAGGTCCTTTAAACTCAGACCTTGAAAATGAACTTCATCTGATTGACCTCAAAGCCATAAGCCTAGTAGACTTTCACCTCAAGTTCAGTAATAAATGCTGTAGAGACCGATGACCAGGGCACATGTCTAGGTCACGATGACTAAGTCCAAGAACCAAGTTACAAAATGTGGAGAGGTCACCTTCGTCCTAAAGGGCAAAATGGGCCATAAAGCGACTTGGGAGCTAAGAGTTAAGGTTAGGCCCAGAAAACAGTGGTTAAAACAGGAGACAAGGTGCCCTTTGTGAACTCTCAGGATGTTTCTCTCCCTCATGCCTTTCTGTGTGCGCCCCCCGCCCCCCTCCCCATCAAATGCTAAGACTTGCCCTCATCTTGGTCTCAGGTGATAGTCACCAGCTTCACATGGGGACTGGTCCTTAACTGCAAGCCATTGATAGTAACTTGTCAGGACCCTATTTTCCTATTTACTGCAGGTAGTGAAGATACAGCCCAGACCTAGGCCTAGGCCCTGTACTGGGAGAACCAGACTGAGTATAAGTATCAGGAGTCCCATCTTAAAAGTGGGATTGTAGAGGGGCCTGGAACAGACCCTGTTGTCCTAAACATATTCTGTGAGAAATAGCATGTATAGCAGGAAAATACAGGTATTAGATTCAGAATATTCCATCTTTATTAGATGTTTTTTACATGCCACGCTTTGTGAGTTTACCCTCTCAGTTAGCCTCTAAGGTAGACACTTTAACCCTCACTGGACTAATGAAGAAGTGAAGCCTTACAAAAGTAAGGGATTCGCCCCCAACTCTCACAGAGCCAACAGACGGCTAACCACTTCAAGTCTCACTCTGCTCTCAGTAAATGGAGATAATAGCTTCTTAAGAATATTGTCAGGAATGATGAGAAATAGTGCTTGGCACACAGTAGAAGTCCTATTTATCTGTGCAAACAGTATTTTGGTACTAGCTCCATCTCAATTGTACAGAACCATACTCAATTGCATTCCTTCCAACTTGGGAAGCTTACTCCACTTCATTCCTTGCTCAAATTAGGCACATCCTACAGATTCAATGTCCATTTTTCCAGACTCATCTTTCTTTACAATCTTCCCCACTCTTCATTATCTACTCCACCACAATCAGCACTCTACCTATTCCAAAAGTGATGACTGTCCTCTGCTTGAACAGTTTTACTGACAGAGTCATTTTTCCTAAGAAACAATTCATATGATCTTTGGTTAGCACTATATATTTTTAAAAATAATTACTTATACATAAATGAGAATTGTCACAAAGATTTAATTACAAGGGTGGCCATTGCTTGTAATTAAAAACTTCAGTGTCTGACCATAACAAGTTTATTATATAAATTATGAAGCATCTCTATAATGGAAAAAAGTTCTTAATAATGATATAGATCAACACTTACTGAAATGGAAAGATATTCATTGATCTTGTTTCATTGTTATAAATGAAACAAGCAGATTACAAAGCCTAGTATAGTTTATAGAGCTATAGCATTTCTGCAAATATTCCCCATGTTATAGTTTTATATATGTCTCTCTTCATCATAAGATGAGTTGTTCCTGAGGACAAGGCCTTGTCTTATTACTTCTGTTTTCATTTCACTAGGCTTCCAGTGAGTGCTTTGCATGGGTACATATGTTAAGGGCTAGAGGTTCAGATATGAACTGAACATTCAGTCCATCAATGTCTACTTCTAGGTGCAAAAACTAACTTTGGTAAGAGGAAGTTAAGTTACACTGAATTAGATTGGAATGGGTTGGATTAAATAGTTTTCTATAATGTTGGCTACCAGGTAGGATTTTAGTAGAAGGGAAAGGAAACTGAATTGGAGGCAGAAGATCAATGTATAAATAGAAACTCTGACACTTGTTACCTATGAGATTACTGGTAAGCCTTAGTTTCTTCATTTATAAAACAAAAACATTACTGTTTACCTCACAGGTCTCAGATAATGAGTAGATATAACAAAGTATAAAAAAGTTATTCATACTGTCCCTGCCATGTAATGCATGTCTAATAAATAGTTTACAAAAGGATAATAACTCAAAAATCATAGCAAATAAACAAAACACTGAAACTGAAGGCCTAGCCTGTGCCAGGAACTGGGCTTGATGTTAGAGACATAGAGATTAAATCATCTTTTCAGCCAATCAGAAGTTGCTCTTTTGCTCTTCCAGGGATTGACTTGCCTTCACTGCATGCACTGAAAACACTGGGGACAAAAAGTCAGAGGCAAGGCTGACAGTTGCCTCTCCATGTGACCACAGGATTGATCAGGCGCTGGCATCACCCAGACCAACTCAAAGACGGTAAGATAGTACTTTCCTTCCTCACCCTAGGAATGGGTCATGTCTCACAGGCTCTGGCCCCCATGCTCCCCACTCCAGTTACTGTCATGTATTTCTAGTGTGCTCAGGGTGACAAATTGTTCCAGTTTGCCCAGTACTGACAGGTTTCCCAGAACATGGGACTTCCAGTGCTAAAATCAGGGCAATCCCAGGCAAATGGAGACGACCAGTCATTCTATGTGCTAACAGCTTCCCAAGAGAGCCTGACAAATGCCAGCATGCACTGTGCTTTTGAGGGGTAGATGCAGTAGAGGTTACTGAAATGACTGGCTTATAGTAGCCACTTGGACTAAGCTATAAATCTCCCTTCCATCAGATGATTTTTCTCCCAAGACCAACAGCTTTTTTGGTGTCTTGATCTGGAATAATAACCACTTTTTAAGTCACTCTGAAAAGATCCTAGCAAAGTGGAAAGCTGCATAGACTCTGGAGTCAGGAGCCTTGTTTTGGAATCCAGGGTCCACTATTGATTAGTTTAAAACTTTAGAAAAGACATAGCTTCTTTAAGACACATAGAAAAGACACATAGCTTCTTTTCTTATCTACAAAACAATTTCATAGAGATGCCAGAAGAATTATATGAGCTAACAACCCAAAACACATAGTAGAATGTTGTTGCTGTTTTTGTTCATAACTAAGTCATGTCCGGGAGAAGGCAATGGCACCCCACTCCAGTACTCTTGCCTGGAAAATCCCATAGATGGAGGAGCCTGGTAGGCTGCAGTCCATGGGGTCGCTAAGAGTCGGACTCAACTGAGCGACTTCACTTTCACTTTTCACTTTCATGCATTGGAGGAGGAAATGGCACACCACTCCAGTGTTCTTGCCTGGAGAATCCCAGGGACGGCAGGGCCTGGTGGGCTGCCGTCTATGGGGTCACACAAAGTTGGACACAACTGAAGCAACTTAGCAGCAGCAGCAGCAGCAAGTCATGTCCAACCCTTTGTGGCCCCATGGGCTATAGCCCATCAGGCTCCTCTGTCCATGGATTCTCCAGGCAAGAATACAGCAGTGGGTTGCCGTTTCCTTCTCCAAGGGATCTTTCTGGAACAGAGATCAAACCCACATCTCCTGCATTGAAAAGTAGATTCTTTACCACTGAGTCATCAGGGAAATGGCCATAGTAGAATTGCAGAATTCAAATTAATTCTGTGTATCCAGTAAATTGCTTCTCTCTTGAAGTTGTTCATAATTTTCTGTGTTCATTACAATTATTGATGATGAAAATTATTATTATGATGACAATTAGGGAGAAAGATGGCAAATTTAATTAAAAATTCTAAGCATATGTTTCCAAGAGCACCAGACTATATCGCAGTTTTATTACAAGTTTTTAAAATGTAGAATGTAGGTGTCTGTGTGCACACAAGTGAATGAGAGAACAACTACCAACCAATATCTGAACACACTCAAGACAGTTCAATAGCTACTTCCAATTCAGAGTAAAGGCCACCTCTCTATTACATATCAACAATTAATATAGGTCTACATAGTATGAACAAAGATGTTAAGAGAAAATATAGGAAAAAACACTGGAAGCAGATGAATCCACATGTTATTGTTGTTGTATGTGGATGCTGGTTTATTCTTCTCAATAGATTTTCTCTAAAATGAATGTGTTAATTTACTTTAATGATTCTTTTATTATAATTATTTTATTTCTTAAATATAAATTTATTTATTTTAATTGGAGGCTAATTACTTTACAATATTGTATTGGTTTTGCCATACAAAAGATTTTAATTTTCAAAGTCCCTTTAAGAACCATCTTCATTCCTTACTGATCTTCACCTAGCTCCCTATCCTTATCTACAACTCTTTCATCACAGAGCCAAACTCAGAATTAAGAAACATTTTTTAAAATTCTGTTTATATTGTAAGGTACTTTCAAATGTGTCAAATCAATTAAACTCAAAGTTATCCTCTGAAAAAGATATACTCATTCAGCATTTTATGGGAAAGGAAATAAAGTATTACGTCCCCCTACATACACATACACACACACACATTATTCACTCCTTTTCTGTATTTCCTTAGTTGATTTTATTCAATCTCATGGTTTTAAATGTCATATTTATGTTGATGATTTTTAAAGTTTATTTCCCACTTTGGCCTCTCTCATTCCTTCTTCATTTTCCTTTATTAGCAAATGGTACTACCTACCACTCAAATGCTCAAGAGAAAAAAAAAAAAATACAGAAAAATCCTTAACTTTTCCCTCCTGACATCCTCCCACATCTAATCTACCCAGGTTCTAACTATCTCACAGAAATGGTTCTATTGTAATCTGGTTCTCAGATTTCTCACTTGGCTTATGAGGAATTCACGATTTCTTGTCCCACAAAACTACTGGAAGTCAGGAATGCCCTTCTGCCTCTCCTCAGCCACCTTCACAAGTTACTCTAGCCAGCCTACCAAATCCATAATTCTGAAGGAGAAAGTAAGCATTAGCATTTATGTTCCCAAACCCTTGTATACATGTAAAACTCTCCAAAGAATTCTAACCATACTTTGCTGGTCTAAGAAGAGCTAATTTGTTTGTTTGTTTTTGCAGCCCAGCAAGCTTCTGGCTAGGGAATGAGAAGACTGAATTCTCTTTGTTCAGGCGCTCTTATATGCTCTCTCTCTCACTGAATATCTTAGGATCTACCTCACTTGCTTAGGATGCTTCTCCAACAACCTATTACTTCAACGACTATCCTGAATTCCTATTCTTCTCGTTTTATAGCCTGGAAATAGATGATGAGTTGAAGGCCTCAGAATCAACGCAGGCACCATTTACAGGTCCTAAAGGTATGTATCTAGCAGCCCTTCTTTAGAATGTGGGTGAGGGCTGCCGTCTATGGGGTCGCACAGAGTCGGACACGACTGAAGCGACTTAGCAGCAGCAGCAGCATACCTACTACATATGTAGTCACCTTTGGAAATTAGGTGAGCTTTTTTTTTATTTTTGAAAATGTTTATTGGGGTACAGTTGATTTAAAATATTATATTAATTTTTAGTGTACAGTACAGTGAATTTGTTTTACATATTCACTTTTAAAGATTCTTTTTTCATATAGGCCATTACAGAATATTGAGTAGAATTCCCTGGTTGATGGATGGACCTGGAGACTGTCCTACAGAGTGAAGTTAGACAGAGGAAGACAAATAACGTATGATATTGCTTATATGTAGAACTTTTTAAAAAATGGTACAAATGAACTTATTTACAAACAGAAATAGTCATAGATGTAAAAAACAAACTTATGGTTAGTTACCAGGAGAGAAAGGAAGGAGGGATAAATTGGGAGACTGAGATTGACACACACTACAATATATAAAACACGTAACTGATAAGGACTAGGTGAAATTTTGAGACAAGCAAATATCCCTTCAACATCCATTTTAGGATGATCAGGACTGATAGCAGAAGATAACAAGCAAACTTGCTAAATTTGAAGTGTCTGGGACTGTTCCTAGTATATTTGTCTAGACAGTTTGCAGCTGTATGTAAGATTCTGGAGCTCAGGAGAGAGAGCCTGCCTGGAGATGGAGATGAAAGTCATTAGCATATAGATGGTATGTGACCCATGAGAGTGGGAAAGAGTACAAAATGAGGAGAGCAGAGGGCTAAGACAAGTCTTGGGAAACACCAAAATTCAAGGACTTGTTAAGGCAAACAAAGGTGACAGAGAAATGACAGGTTAGAGGAAAATGAAAACTAAATATGGCACTCATATCCTCATTTCCCAAGATGCATATATTACTCTGATTTCTTCATAAAGCAGGTTCTTACTGATGCCACATGAGCCTTGTCTAATGAGGGTCTCAACAGTACACAGGGTTGGCTGATCTAGAGAACCCAGCTGATACTATTTAAAATTCTACTGTGTTCTTCAATCGGCAGAGACAGTGTGTCATTTCCATCCTTGTAGCAAGCACTAATGATACTTGCACAGATGACAAATGTCTTCTCTGGTGAAAAATTAATGCACCACAATAATTTCCTTACCTGGGGTTAATGAACATGTCAGATGCTGAAAATGAGTTGTTTGAAACTAAATGACTATAATCCATATTTAGAAGATTGCCACTCATAAGGTGGGGGTAGGGAAGTGGGGAGTTATGGATGTATATAAGTGAATATATTTTAAGTTCTTTTTACCATCAGTCTTAATTTTTACTAGGTCTTTAAAACACTTACTTGCTGAATAATCTCATAGGAAGAAATAACATTTCATCACATAGTCTGTATTGTTGTCTAGAAGCTTCCTGAACAATTATTTTTATTCATTTGTTCATTCATTCACTTAAAACACATACACACACATACACACACACATAAATATGTACATATGTGTTTGTTGGACACTGTTATGTAACAGATTCTATTACATACTAAAGAAAAAGAGATAATGAGACATGATAATCCTTGCCCTCAAAGAGCTCACAACTGTGCATAAAAATATAAAATTACAACTAACTACAGTACAATACTTGAGGCAAACATGTAGGAGAGCGGGCTATGAATATAAAGAGACAGACTCCCTAATCCACCTGGAATCCTACCTGGAGGTTATGATGCTTCACACTGAATCCTGAAGAACAAATAAATTAGACAAGTAGGGGGACAGAGAAGGCAATGGCATCTCATTCCTGTACTCTTGCCTGGAAAATCCTATGGATGGAGGAGCCTGGTAGGCTGCAGTCCATGGGTCACGAAGAGTCGGACACGACTGAGTGACTTCACTTTCACTTTTCACTTTCATGCATTGGAGAAGGAAATGGCAACCCACTTCAGTGTTCTTGCCTGGAGAATCCCAGGGACGGGGGAGCCTGGTGGGCTGCCGTCTATGGGGTCGCACAGAGTTGGACACGACTGAAGTGACTTAGCGGCAGCAGCAGCAGGGGGAAACCAATGCAGGCAGAGAAAAAGAGTTAAGCAAAGGCAGACCCTGTGGTTCAGGGGTTTCCCTGGCGGCTCAGTGGTAAAGAATCCACCTGCAACGCAGGAGACACAAGAGATGTGGATTTCATCCCTGGGTCTGGAAGATATCCTGGAGGAGGAAAATGTCAACCCACTCTAGTATTCTTGCTGGGAAAATCCCATTGACAGAGGATCCTGGTGGGCTGCAGTTTGTAGGGTTAGAAAGAGCTGGACACAACTGAGCACGCACACACCAAACATCAGAAAGGCAGAAAGTTGTAAGTTAGTGAGGCTTTGTGAGAAACTGAATGCTTTTATAATGTATAACAGATTGGCTAATGGGACACCATTCACATTAAAAAGGATTCACAATTTAAAACACACATAATGAATCTACTTAATGCTTGCTGACAATAGACTACAGGGTTAAGAAGAGAAATTATGGATCAGGCTGAGTTGCATTCTAATTCAAGTTATATCATTTTGAGATTTAGGGAAATTTCTCTGATTCTTTTTTTTTTTTAATTTTGTGATAAAACTTCTTATTTATTTTTTTAGCTTTATTTTTATTATTTTTATTTATTTATTTATTTATTTTACTTTACAATATTGTATTGGTTTTGCCATACATCAACTCTGATTCTTATAATCTCTCTAATCCTCAATTTTCTCACCTGTGAAATAGAAATAATTATTATTTATAGTTTACTTATTATGTGCTAGGCACTTTAGTATTATCTAATTTAATCTTCAGAACCACCCTGTAATACCATTATTTGACCCAAGTGCTAAGGCAGAGATATTACATGATATCTCAATATCTCAAGCTCAAATAGGCAACAAGTAGAGTCAGGATTCCAACCCAGTACCCTGATACCAGTCCATGTGTTCTTAACCACCATATGCACCTATTGTGCTGCTGCTGCTGCTAAGTCACTTCAGTTGTGTCGGACTCTGTGCGACCCCATTCCACCATCTGTGGGACCCCCTCCCTCTGTGCGACAGCAGCCCACCAGGCTCCCCCGTCCCTGGGATTCTCCAGGCAAGAACACTGGAGTGGGTTGCCATTTCTTTCTCCAGTGCAGGAAAGTGAAAAGTGAAAGTGAAGTCGCTCAGTCGTATCTGATTCTTCTCGACCCCATGGACTGCAGCCTACCAGTCTCCTCCATCCATGGGATTTTCCAGGCAAGAGTACTGGAGTGGGGTGCCATTGCCTTCTCCGATGGTTGTAAACTCAAGCATGTAATATGGTTAGCACAAGCTCTGGCACCTAGGAAGTACTCTATAAATGAAAAGCATAAATGATACTTGTTTCATTATTATTATCTTACTATGAATGGTAAGTGGAGAAGGCAATGGCACCCCACTCCAGTACTCTTGCCTGGAAAATCCCATGGACAGAGGAGCCTGGTAGGCTGCAGTCCATGGGGTTACTAAGAGTTGGACACGACTAAGCGACTTCACTTTCACTTTTCACTTTCATGCACTGGAGAAAGAAATGGCAACCCACTCCAGTGTTCTTGCCTGGAGAATCCCAGGGATGGGGGAGCCTGGTGGGCTGCTATCTATGGGGTCACATAGAGTCGGACACGACTGAAGTGACTTAGCATAGCATAGCATAGCATGAATGATAAGAATTATAACCAGTAATTATTATTAGTTTGTGGTTTCTCTACAGGTCAAATGAGAGAGTATACTTAAATCACTTATAAAACTAAACTACTAACAACACAAAAAATTATTTTTCTAACAGTATCTATGAGCTATCAGACCAAAGCTCAGAGATACTAAAGAAAAGCACTGGTTTTGAAGTCAGAGAATGCTGAGTCTGAAATCCACCTCCACCACTGAGTAGTAGTTCAAACTTTAGTTCAAAATTTTAGGCTTCATCTGTAGGAAATCATAGTAATAATAATAGCATAACAATAATAATATGTACTACTACTACTACTACTAAGTCACTTCAGTTGTGTCCAACTTTGTGCGACCCCATGGACTGCAGCCTACCAGGCTTCTCTGTCCATGGGATTCTCCAGGCAAGAACACTGGAGTGGGTGGCCATTTCCTTCTCCAATGCATGAAAGTGGAAAGTGAAAGTGAAGTCACTCAGTCGTGTCCGACTCTTAGCGACCCCATGGACTGCAGTCTACCAGGCTCCTTCGTCCATGAGATTGTCCGGGCAACAGTACTGGAGTGGGGTGCCATTGCCTTCTCCAATAATATATACTGCACAGTGCTATTTGAAGGAATCAATGAGATAACACTGAAAAAAAAAAAGCCTATTTTAATACCTGTCACAAGGAAGATGTTCAAGCAATAGTAGTCATTTACTTATTATCATTATATTTATAATAATCATTATAATTTTCATTGTAACTCAGACCCCCTGTGAAACTGAGTAACTCTTCAATTACAAACATGTGCTTATTCTTCCTAGAAATTCCTGTGGTTACTAATTATGATTTCCAATGGCTTGTGGCACTACTCTCTATTTCAATTCCTTGACACAACTTTAAAAAATACTGATTGTCTTTGTTTTCTCTGTTTTCATCAGCACAGAGAGAGGGCAGGAAATACTAGAACTGGATGCTTAAAATAAGATGCCTGAATGAAGGAGGGGGAAAAAATTGTCCCTCCGTTTTGTCAGATCAAGTGATAATTGTATCTACCATGGGAGAATCTAAACGGCACCAGCACAAGACTCTTAGTGGGTGTAGGAGTTATAACCATTATAAATGACACCTTTTATTTCCTTTGAAAAACCCTCCTGATTTATTACATTTTCTTAGAAATTGTTAACGCTTCTTTTTGTTTATGATTCTTTCCCTGTCCCCTCTAATATTCATTCCATCACGTGAGCAAGGTGCTGGTATGGTGAGAGCAAACAGAGTACAAACACTCCAAATGAGTTCTATTCAGTCTGGGCTCATGTTGAAAAATAATCTGATTTCTCTCTGTCTGCCCACATCTTATTCACAAGAGGTGAGGGACAAGAGTGGATGAGTAAAACATGTATCTTCTATCTATTAAAAATGGAGAGATATCAGTCCCTATGAAATAATTTATAGATTATACATACACCATGGCAAAGTACAAACTATATAAAGCTCTGCGTCTGGTGGTGTTAATGGTAAAGAACCCACCTGCCAATGCAAAGACACAGACTCTATCCCTGGGTTGGGAAGACCCCCTGGAGGAGGGCATGGCAACCCACTCCAGTATTCTTGCCTAGAGAATCCCATGGACAGAGGAGTCTGGCAGGCTACCACCCATATGGTCCCAAAGAGTCAGGCAGGACTGAAGTGACTTAGCACACATTGCCAGACAGCTGTTGATCCCTTCATGCCTCATTGTCTTTGTGCTGCATCTTCTCCTGGAAACTCACTCTCACCAGCCACACACCACCCCCGAGCACATACACACACACCCATACACACACACATACATACTACATTCTGAAAAATATCCTTCTCAATCAGTTTTTTTAAATCATTCTCACTTAGATTGGTTGTCCTCTAACACAGAACATTTGTCAAGAGCTGCAATGTCTTATAGTTAATTATCACTGTGCTTAGTCCCTCAGTCGTGTCCAACTCTTTGAGACCCTATGACTGTAGCCTACCAGGCTCCTCTGTCCATGGGGATTCGCCAGGAATCCAGAGTGGGTCACCATTGCCTTCCCCAGGGGATCTTCCTGACCCAGTGATTGAATCCAGGTCTCCCGAATTGCAGGCAGATTCTTTACTGCCCAGTAAATACCGCATGACACAATAAATGTGTACTCATTTTAGAGTGAAATGGAGAGGGATAAGTAAAAAGAGCACGGACTTTGGCTTCAGGGAGATCTGGAGTTGAATCCTAGCTCTGTCACTTTGTGGTTAGTAGACCATGAATAAGTTACTGAACCTCATTGATCCTTTTTCTATAAAACAAAGATGATAAAAACACACAGAGATAAGCGAATGAAACAGCAAGCAAAAATACCAAGAGAAAGCATTTTTGTTAGCTGGAAGTAAATACAGAGATTTTAAGTACTCATAGTTCCCTTTGTTTCCCATGCTTAGACCTTTCTATACACCCACTCCCTTCTCCATCAACAGTGGTAATTCAATTCAGCTTGCAATGCTAAAGTCAAATGTCATTGCCTCTAGGAAATTTTCCCTTAGCCCTCCAGAAAAGATGAATTCCTTCCTTCTCTGGGCTCCTTAAAAACAGAAATTACCTGTGCCTTGATCACAGCTATATCCCTAGGGCCAAAGGCAATTGTATTAGATCAATAAATACTACATTAATGAGTCCATGAGTAAATGGTGAGTGAATAAATGGTTAGTTTTCCCTCTTCTCATCTCCTACTGTGCTTAGCACAATTTCTACAAAAAGACGATGCTCAAAATGTCTATTGAATGAATAGCCACCTATATCATTCCTAGCTAGGATCAACCTGAATTCATTCTTCCTGCTGCTTTTCAAATTTACTAGATAATAGTCTTGCCAAGGTTTTCTAGACAGGGAAAGGTTCTCATTTGGCTAGAGCTGAGCCAGACTTTTTACTAAAGCAGATGGACTGAGCTATAACAAAAAGCAGACTGGAGCCAGGAAGCTCTGAGCAAAAACTGACATCCTACTTGGCATGGCATGAGGGAGACAAGCTGGGTGAGGCTAAAGACAGTCACTTATACCTTTTAGAATGCTGGGCTATGGCAGGCATGATCATTTGAGAAATTTCTCTACCTGGCTAGTGCTTTCTGGGAGCCACCCAGGTCTATCACAGGACAGGACATTTAATGAGTAATAAAAACTCCAGTGGGTATCACTGTCTAAGAGAACCAAGTGTGGGCAGGAGCAAAACACATTCTAAAGATCCATCGCCACGTGCAAGCCAATGGCTTCAAAGAACTATATGGATGTGACCCTAGCAGTACGTGTTCTTAAGATAGAGGAACAAATATAAACTTTCATTAATTAACCTTTTATGCTTTTATTGTTATAAATATAAACAATATAAAGTTTACCATTTTAACAATTTTATGCTGTACCATTCATGCCATTAATATATTTATATTTACAATTATACTATCATCATTAGTATCTAGATATGGAATATTTTCATCACCACAAACGTAAATCCTATACCTATTACTCCCCATTCCCTCTACCCCATCCCTTGGCAAACATTAATCTGCATTTTGCCTCTCTGGATTTGCCTATTCTGCATGTTTCATATACATGAAATCATACAGTATGTGGTCTTTCATGTCAGACTCCTTTACTTAGCACAGTGTCCTCAAGGTACATCCATGTTGCAGCATGTATTAGCCTGTGGTTCCCTTTTATGACTGAATAATATTCCACTGTGAGGGTATGCTATTTTGTTTATCCATTCATCTGCTGATGGGCATTTAGATTGTTTCTACCTTTAGGCTATTGTGAAAGAGCTGCTACAAACATTTATGTATAAGTTTTTGTTCAAACACCTGTTCAGTTCTTTTGGGTATCTACCTAGGAGTAGAATTATTGCATCCTATAGCAATTCTATGTTTTGGTTGTTAAGGAACCACTAAACTGTTTTTCATAGTGGCTAACCATTTCACATTTCTACCAAAAATGTATGAGGTTAGTCTCCATTTATAAAATATACATGTATAAAGTATTTAATACATATCTCACATTTTATCCTCCTATCAATTCTGAGGAATGTGCTAATATTATCTCTGTTTTTCCAAATGAAACTAAGGAACTTTTCAATATCCAGGTCTCCATGACTATAAAGCCTGGACTTGGAGTCACAAAGTTAGGCTTCCTTTCAAGCTCACCTTGTCTGGCTATTCTTGAGGAAACTGTAATGAGCCCTGGAATACACCTGACTCTGCCTGTCTCCACTCTATCAAACAACCTATGGGGCCTTTTGGTTATGCTAAGATTTTAAAGCATTCTATATACTAGGCATTTTTACAAATAGAATTAGATTTAATTACCATTATATATATATAGAAAAATTGAGCTTAAGAGGTGAAAAGTGGTTTATTCACAATCTCAGAAATTAGCTGCACAGAAGAGTTTACTAAAGCCAATACTACTGTTTTTTCTCCCAGAAAGATTTGAGAGGTGGCAACCAAATTTAATGACTATCCCAGTATCACCTTTAAGTATCTTTAGAACTCATTAAGAGAATGATCATTCCAGTATCACCTTTAGATATCTTTAGAACTCATGAAGAGGTCAGCTTTTAAAAACCAGAGCCTAAAAACAAACAAACAAACAAACAAAAAAAAAAAAAAAAAACTAGAGCCTATACAGAGTGAAGTAAGCCAGAAAGAAAAACATCAATACAGAATAATAACACATATATATGGAATTTAGAAAGATGGTAACAATAACCATGTATGCGACGCAGCAAAAGAGACACAGATGTACAGAACAGTATTTTGGACTCTGTGGGAGAGGGCGAGGGTGGGATGATTTGGGAGAATGGCATTGAAACATGTATATTATCATATGTGAAACGAATCGCCAGTCCAGGTTAGATGCATGGTACAGGATGCTTGGGCCTGGTGCACTGGGATGACCCAGAGGGATGGGATGGGGAGGGATATAGGAGGGGGGTTCAGGATGGGGAACACATGTACACCCATGGCGGATTCATGTCAATGTATGGCAAAACCAATACAATATTGTAAAGTAAAAAAAAAAAAAAAAATCTGTAGTAGTATAATCCCTTTTACAAAGAAAATCTTATAAAAGAAAATCTTATAAAAGGGAATTTATGTTTTTTGCCAAATGATGTAGTAGCATATAGATATAATCTCTTGCCTTAAACAACTGTAAAACAGAAAAAAAAAAAAGTTAAACAACAACAGTTTTCAGATATTGGAAAACAGGTAGGAAATGACAATGATGCCTGAGAGAGAGGAAATAAACAAGGTGGCCCTGGGATTACCCTGTTGACTGTCTAAAGAGAGTTTCCAGACCACAGCATAGATAAATGAACCAAAATGAATCCTAGGGATCTTCGTGAGTTGAGAATGAATTTGGGAGTTTGGAGAGACCAAAGCTGCTAGAGTTCACAGTGTCCTTTAGAATACTCATTTGAGTATACTGTGGGCCCTGTGTCTGCAAACTACGCAAGAGTGAAGAGAGAACCACTGGAAAGGAGCAGCCAGAAAAAGCCTCAAAGTCCACACAAAGCTAGGAGTAATTCACATTACCAAATGTGATGGTTATTTTATATGTCAGCTTTAGAGTATGTTTTTGGATGAGGTTAACATGTAAATTTGTATTTGGGGTAAAGCAGATTGCTTTCCATAATGTGGATATACTTCATTCAATATTTGAAGGTCTGAATAGAATCAAAAGCAGGACATTTTTAAATACTACGAAGAATTGATGCTTTTGAACTGTGGTGTTGGAAAAGACTCTTGAGAGTCCCTTGGACTGCAAGAAGATCCAACCAGTCCATTCTGAAGGAGATCAGCCCTGAGATTTCTTTGGAAGGAATGATGCTAAAGCTGAAACTCCAGTACTTTGGCCACCTCATTCGAAGAGTTGACTCATTGGAAAAGACTCTGATGCTGGGAGGGATTGGGGGCAGGAGAAGAAGGGGATGACAGAGGATGAGATGGCTGGATGGCATCACTGACTCGATGGACATGAGTCTGAGTGAACTCTGGGAGTTTGTGATGGACAGGGAGGCCTGGCGTGCTGCGATTCATGGGGTCGTGAAGAGTCGGACACGACTGAGCAACTGAACTGAACTGATAATCCATGAACTTTGCCAAGTGTTTTATTGAGATGATCTAATTTATCCCTAACCTCCCAATAATAGATATTATTATCCTCATTTTGTGGAGAAATAAATTGAGATCTGGA
Organism: Bos javanicus; assembly: GCF_032452875.1. NCBI lineage: Eukaryota > Metazoa > Chordata > Mammalia > Artiodactyla > Bovidae > Bos > Bos javanicus. The sequence continues at coordinate 97,070,718 of NC_083870.1, read as the reverse complement.
GAAGTTATATAGTTAGCCAAAAGTTCCAGATCTAGGAGAACTAGATCTGGCATTTATATTGAGTTCTGTCTGACTTCAAATTCTAGGGTAAGACACCATAAAAGGAAAAAACAGCCTCAGAAATAATTTTAGGGGAAGGGAAAAAATTCCAGGACTATTTGTCTTTTACAGATGTTCGAGTATGTAGCTTCTTCATGATCATGGTGATCCAATTTTTGATACTGGGTCAAAACTTCTCCAAAATTTGTCTCAGTTCAGACTCTGTTTTACACTGAAGACAATCTTTCTGATTTGCATTATAAATATATCTCTCAATCAAATTCATAAAGTAATATCAACATAAAACAGATATTGAATGTTTCTACACATTGGGCACTATTTGGTCACTTTAGACATATTATCTCATTTAAAAAATAATTTTGATATGTTTTAGTATTTTCCAGAGTAGCAGTGGGCCTGGGTCAAATGGGTCATTTCCCTGATAACTCATTACCTGATCACTTCAAGGGAGTTTTAGGTTTCATTCATATATTTATTCATGTTTGTTTGTTTGTGTGTTTTTTTCGCCTTCTCCGAATCTATCCAATAGATTCTCCAAAACTACAAGAACAAGTCCAAAATCTTCTCTAGAATTTTAAGGCAAAGGCAATTCTACTCCTGACTTCTATTGCTTTATCTCTCACCAATCTCTCCTCCCCAAACACATTTCTTTGGCCCTATCAAATTATTTCCATTTTTTTACATGAATCATGCCCTGTCATGCCTCTGGACATTTGCATAGGTTATTTCTACTGCCTGGAAAGGTACTATTCATTCACAAAATGATTTCTGAGCAACTTCTCTTGGCTGGTGTATCTGATAATATGATATAATTTAGATATGATAACTTCCCTTAAGAAGCTTGTCAGGGGGTACTAGCCCATGGGGGAAGGTTCCAAATGTCCTTTGCCCTGGTTCCTGCATATGCTTCATTATGTTCTGAATATTCAGTTATAGAAAGTGCCATTTATCCTTTCCTATGGCATTGCTGCCTGTCAACTTGGATGAATGAATAAAACTTCTCATGGGATGTGATTTCTGAGAAGTGATGGTTTCTTTTTAAAGGCCACCTTTATCCACCTTGAAGGACTGTTTTAAAAGTCATGGTGCCCTTTGATGCCTTCCTGTAGGACAAAGGAACCCAGAGCTTATCTACATGTAGATATTCTATTAATAAGTAATGACTCTTAGGACAGGAAGGAAATGGAATTGCATTTCCTTCTTGGACATTTCCAACAAAACCGAAGAAGGAAAATGGCCCCATCTTAATGAAAGAGGCTGCTCTTGGGAATGTGTTTAAGGGAAGGTTATAGAAGCAATCTTTGACGGAATATGGACAAAGCACAATTCATCATTTCTTCTCAGGAAAGTGATTATCGGGAGAAAGGTAGCTTCAAGGCCAGCTCTGCCCTGCTTCACAAAAGATTCCATTTACATTTCAAGAAAGGACAAGAAAGAATACCCTACAATGAGGCTATTTTACACAAGGCCTTCACTGCCTTTTCCAGACAGCGTGTGACCCTTCTTACTTCTAATGACATTGCCTCTCTCCTTGTCTATGCTCTCAGTCAATTTAGGAATAGAAACATCTCCCCTCAAATCCCATTCTATCCCCCAGAAAGGCTAATTTTCTAAAACACAAATCTAATTTTGTTATTCCTTGATCCCTTTGGCCATGTCTTACTATATATTGTAAAAGAACATACAAGCTCCTCCCCCATGATATTTAAGATTCTCCTCTGCCTAACCTCAGCTACTGCTACAACCCACTACTTGCTGTAGACCCTTGGGCCCTACACAACTGGTGCTCTGGTCCCATGTCACATGCCTATGCTTCAGGGCTGTTGCTTCTGCCTGGAATACCTTTGCCCTCTTCCTATGGTAATTTCTCTCCATTAGCCCTTCCATATCTATTTTCTACTCTTCTCAGTCATCTTGTATCCTGGGAGGCTAGGAGGCTGATTTCTATAGACTATATTCTCTCAGATTCCTGGCCCTCTCTCTTCCTGTTGGGTTAGGCCAGTGGTAAGCACTGGCAGGAGAATGGAGGGCAGGAGGAGCAAGAGGTTGAGATATTTCTTCTGACCCTCCCCCTCACATCAGCTACAAAAGAGCTGTTAGCTTCAGTTCTTACAAGATTCCAGTAACAACTTCCTCCCCTATCGCTTCAGTCTTTGGGATGGGAATAGCTTATACTATTGCCAGTCCCTAGATGCTCTTCTTTCCCTTGACGATTCTCTTAAACCTCCATTCATCTATGTAAAAACTCTCTTCTTTTTGGCTATACTGTCTGTTTCCTGCTGAGACTGACTTGACAGGCAGGGCTTTACAACTTGACTAATCCTGCCTCACCCTTTAAGATCAGTTCAAGGGGTATGTCCCCAGGAATCCTCGGAACTAGGTTACAGAGCCAGTTATATCCACAGATCCCTATTTGTATTACTATCTTATGCTCACCATATTGGATTTTTAACTACCATGGCAAAATAATAACTGAGGTTAGTTCATTGTCACTAAAGAAAAATCATCTACTAAATATCTTCCAGAAATATTCTGGCTGTCTAGCATTAAAAGGAGCACACTCAACCTTGTTCCAAGCTTATTTCCCCTTGAATCATTCTTACAAGAGCTCTTTAGAACAATTAGATGTGTTTTTTTTTACTTAGAAGATGTTTTTTATTCTCTAAAAGTCAAGGAGTACAGGGGGCCACAGCAGGTCCCAGAACATATCATGAAATATTTCAGAGAGTCAAGAGGCAAACCGAGGAGTCATGCCACCATGAAGTCTCAGCTCACCGCACAGTAACTAAGTGGAAACACCCAGCAGGTATAACGAAATTTGAAAATAGAAATTTGATATACAACTAAAGGGACTATGTTATCCAGGGAATTGATAAAATAAACTTTTATAATTTACAACAAACACAAGCATTTTCTTCAAGCTCTTACAACTGAATATGGTAGATGAGACTAATAGTTCATCTTCATTTTATGAAAAAATAACTGAATCTCAATGAAATTTAGTAATTCACCAAGAAAAGATGGCAGAGCCAGAAATCGGGCTATAAAAATGTGTTTTTCCATTAAATAAGAGAGTATAGAAGGCGGAGAAAACAAAAATCATAAATCTTCAGGAATATATACCAAGAGGGAGGCAAGGGAAGTCGTGGACAGAGAATCAAAATAGATGCATGATTTCAACACTGTTGTGGATCCCACAAAAAAATTCTTCACAAGAAGGAACTGTACTTTATTATTATACTTCTAGTGCTTGCTATGTAGAAGGCACTGGCACCCCACTCAAGTACTCTTGCCTGGAAAACCCTATGGGCGGAGGAGCCTGGTAGGCTGCAGTCCATGGGGTCACAAAGAGTCAGTCAGTCACGACTGAGCGACTTCACTTTCACTTTTTACTCTCATGCATTGGAGAAGGAAATGGCAACCCACTCCAGTGTTCTTGCTTGGAGAATCCCAGGGACAGGGGAGCCTGGTGGGCTGCCATCTACGGGGTTGCACAGAGTTGGACATGACTGAAGTGATAGCAGCAGCAGCAGCAGTGCTTACTACTAGGGCTTCCCAGGTGACTCAGTGGTAAAGAATCTGCCTGACAATGCAAGAAACATGGGTTTCATCCCTGGGTAGGGTAGATCCTCTGGAGAAGGAAATGGCAACCCACTCCGGTATTCTTGCCTAGGAAATCCCATGGACAGAGGAGTCTGGCAGGCTATACTCCCTGGATCGCAAAAGAGCTGGACATGACTAAGCAACTAAACAACAACAGTTTGCTACTGCATCTAGCACACCAGTGAAGTTGCTCAGTCGTGTCCGACTCTGCGATCCCACAGACTGTAGCCTACCAGGCTCCTCCATCCATAGAATTTTCCAGGCAAGAGTACTGGAATAGGTTGCTATTTCCTTCTCCAAGAGATCTTTCCAACCCAGGTCTCCTGGATTGCAGGCAGGCGCTTTACCGTCTGAGTTACCAGGGAAGCCCTGATCTAGCACACATTAGGTATCAAATAAAGGTCTGCTACATGTATGACATTGTTGTCTGAATCCAAAAATTTTTCTCCATTAAAATTTTTATAAAGATAGCTTAATGACTAACACTGGTCTGCTTTTCAAATGAATACATTTAACTGAAGCACATAGATGTCATCATAAGTAAACAGATGTGAATATGAATGAATCTGTTTCAACTATTTGTTCATTTAACAAACATTTATTAAGTTCTTATTCTGTGCTAGGCAGACTGACTACACTATGACCAACCAATAAAGTAAAATTTCCTATTATAAAAGTAACTTGAGTAAATTGCAAGCTCCATAGGTACTAGATAAACTAATTGAATATGAAGTCAAAGAAAATTCAGGCAATGCCCTTTTAACAATTTGCATATCCATATAATCTTCAGATTTATTTTAGAACTCATTCCTCAATTTTAACCTTTTTTGACTTGCCTTTTCCCAGGGTTCTTACTGAGATTGTTTCAGCAAGCCCAAAGTTTCAGAAGTTTCACAAATCACTGACTCTACAATATTTAATGGGCTTAAAATTGTTTCCATGAGATCAATTGCCTATGAAGCTACATAATATTTTCACCAGTGAGTGAAAAAAAACATGCTGGTATATAATCCTTCAGTCAAAACTCCAAGGAATTGAAAATTTGGGGGACTAGTTTTTTTTTTTTTTTTTAAACTTTACATAATTGTATTAGTTTTGCCAAATATCAAAATGAATCCATCACAGGTATACATGTGTTCCCCATCCTGAACCCTCCTCCCTCCTCCCTCCCCATACCATCCCTCTGAGTCGTCCCAGTGCACTAGCCCCAAGCATCCAGTATCGTGCATTGAACCTGGACTGGCACCTCGTTTCATACATGATATTTTACATGTTTCAATGCCATATTAAAAGTTATATTCTTTAACAAACTAAATCAGTGGGGTTTCAGAGCAGAAATCAGTAATCAAACAATATTTCTGCTGCAAAATATATGAATATTCATACTAAGTGGCATAAATAAAGATTGTCACCTCATATCCAAATCTACCATTTTGGGATTTCAGAATTAAAGATGAAGGATTATGGCCCTATTCCAACTCACTCAGTTATCATATAAACAACAGTGTGCATGCTAAATTACTTCAGTTGCGTCCAACTCTTTGCAACCCTATGGAATGTAGCCCCCAGCCTCCTCTGTCCATGGGATTCTCCAAGCAAGAATACTAGAGTGGGTTGCCATGCCCTCCTCCAGGGGATCATCTTGACACAGGAATCGAACCCATGTCTCCTGAAGCTCCTGCACTGCAGGTGGATTCTTTACCAGTAAGCCCCTGTAGAAACCTTATAAACACTATCTGCTGCTAAACATCAAAGCATCTATATTTCAACCTGGCCTCCTCCATGTCCCTCTGCAGAGGTGCCAGACAGATCTGCCTAAAATGCAAATCTGAACATATTAGGAGCATTGGCTGGTGATGGGGGTGGAGAAGAGAGTAATATTTGGCCCAGAAGACCTTGGGATGAGAATTTGCTTAAAGTCTCACAGTCAGGTAGGGGGATTTAAGATTGCTGTCATTCTTTGAGGGATTAGTTTTGACAACTGAAAAATCATAGCATAACTTCCATGGTCTGAATGTTTGTATCCCCCCAAAATTCATATGTTGAAATCTTAATCCGCAAAAGAGATAGTATTAGCAATCCCCTTTCAAAGGGAAGGGCTTCCCTGATGGCTCAGACGGTAAAGCATCTGCCTGCAATGCGGGAGACCCGGGTTTGATTCCTGGGTTGGGAAGATCCCCTGGAGAAGGAAATGGCAATCCACTCCAGCACTCTTGCCTGGAATATCCCATGGACGGAAGAGCCTGATAGGCTACAGTCCATGGGGTCACAAAGAGTCGGACACGACTGAGTGACTTCACTTCACTTCACTTCAAAGCGATTGGGACATGAGGGGGAAGCCTGAAGTGCATTCACAAGACAGACTCCCACAGAGCTCCATAGCCCACTTCTATCATGTGAGGATACAACAAGAAGCCTGTAACCCAGAGAAAGACCCTCAGTAGAATCTGAACAAGTTGTACATATAGCCTCCAAACCAAGAGCAATAAATGTTGTGTATAAACTATACAATCTAGGGGATTTTGCTGTAAGATGTAGGGTATATGAAGGGTTAAGATATTGACCTATGATTAAGAACTGCCTACATAATTTGTGGGGGCCAGTGCAAAATGAAAATATGAGCCCCTTAGTTCAAAACTTATTAAGAATTTTCAGAAAACATTAAAACAGGCACAGGATATTTCTTAGTGTAAAGCTGCACAAGTCACACATTGTTGAAGGGATTCCATCCATTACTAAGACTTTAAAAAGAAAGCAGGTTGCAGGATGATTCATTTTAAAAAACACAGTATCTGATATTTAGCAGGCTAGAGGGCAAACTGCCAGGCTGACCATTTGCTTTCTGTGTGACTTTTGAAAAAAATACATATCTGTTTTACTCTAAATGCCTCCATGTAGAAAAATACAAACAATACCTACCTCTAAGAACCACTGTGAATATCAAATGAAATACTATATGTGAAACAGTGTAGTTCAAATATGTCCTAATAAGTAAATAAATGTTTCAGAGTAATGAGAGCTCCTTGTGCTTTGTTTTCTATATTTTCCCTTCTCTGATGAAAAGAAAGTAATCAGGCCTTTGTATTCTCTTGCCTCAAGGGTCCCACAGGCCTGAAGACAGAAGTTTCTTGAAGACAACTTCTGTTCTTAGCTCTTATGAATACCTAACACTGTTAAGGAAATATGCTAGCCAGAGTACCAAAGGACAGAGAACACTAACTTCAAGTTGGCCACAATGGAGAGATAACCCTGGTGGGAGGGAGTTGTAGGATTTCCTCTTTGTCAGTTCAGGCCATTTGACAAGAAGAAACCAAGATGGCATTAGATCTGCTAAAGAGTTTTGGGGAGAATTTCCCACTAAGGATAAGAAGGAAGGACTAAGGCTGAGAAAAGAGAGCTTCCAAGTAGTAAAGCAGGGTCTGGTACCTGTGAAAGGAGGGAAAAGGGCAGAATTGGACAGGAAGAACTTCTAGTTGCAGTGCTGTTCTGAGAGAATCTCAGATAGGCCAATAAAGAATCGGAGAAATGTTGCCCTTGTCAATATTCCACACTGGGCAGTAATGGGATAGCTTGTTATTTGACCAAACCTGGTCCAGTGACTGAGAGTAGCTCAGGGGACATGTGGTCTGATATGTGACCTAGAGTTTATCTGTTGACTATATTCTCCAGAGCAGGTTTTCTTGAAGGAAGCTATGAGCAGCTCATCATCATGGCAACCACCCCACTATACCCACATGTCAAATGGGAAGAGGGGTGAGGTCTCTGGATAAGAGCACTATGGTGAGACTTCTGAGACTGGATGAGCACAGAGATTCTCACACCTTAATGTGGTGTGGAAGTAGCAGGGATATGAATTCAAGGGGCTGTACAGGCTTGTACTTCTCCATCATTAGCTTTCCCACCCTTAAAGTCTCATTTCAAATGTACCACTGCCTCCATGATGTCTCTCCTGATCTTCCAGGATTCTTTCCAAAGTTTGAGTTTTGTAATCTTACTATTTACCAAATGCACACTAGAAGTTAACCAATGCATCTTGAAATGCAAAACTGGTTCAAGAATGAAAATCAATCAATGTAAAATACCATATTGTCAGAATGAAGGACATAAACTACATGATTGTCCCAAGTGATGTAGAAAAACGATTTGAAAAAAATAAATATCCTTTCATGATAAAAACACTCAAAAATGATGATTAGAAAAAAATCACCTCACCATAATAAAAGCCATATACGAAAATTTCATAGATAACATCCTCTTCAATGGAAAAAAACTGAAATCTTTCCCTCTAACATCAAGGCAAGAATTCCAGTTTCTTGATTTCTATCCACCATAGTACTAGGGGGCAGAAATAACAATTAGGCAAGTAAAATAAATAAACGCCATTCAAATTGGAAAGGAAGAAATAAACTTATGTGGTTTTTGGACTGTATTATCTTATACAAAGAAACCCTAAAGAGTAAAATCACAGATCGTTAAAACTCATAAATTCAGTAAAGATGCATAATTCAAAAATCAACATACAAAAATCAATTGGGTTTATATACACTAACAACAACCTATCAGAAAACAAACTTAAGAAAACAATTTCATTTATATTATATGGAAAAGAACAAAATATTAGAAATAAACTTAACCAAGGAGGTGAAAGAATTGTACACTGATAATTACATACTATTAATGACACCACCCTTATGGCAGAAAGTGAAGAGGAACTAAAAAGCCTCTTGATGAAAGTGAAAGTGGAGAGTGAAAAAGTTGGCTTAAAGCTCAACATTCAGAAAATGAAGATCATGGCATCCGGTCCCATCACTTCATGGGAAATAGATGGGGAAACAGTGGAAACAGTGTCAGACTTTATTTTTCTGGGCTCCAAAATCACTGCAGATGGTGACTGCAGCCATGAAATTAAAAGACGCTTACTCCTTGAAGGAAAGTTATGACCAACCTAGACAGCATATTCAAAAGCAGAGACATTACTTTGCCAACAAAGGTTCGTCTAGTCAAGGCTATGGTTTTTCCTGTGGTCACGTATGGATGTGAGAGTTGGACTGTGAAGAAGGCTGAGCGCCGAAGAATTGATGCTTTTGAACTGTGGTGTTGGAAAAGACTCTTGAGAGTCCCTTGGACTGCAAGGAGATCCACCCAGTCCATTCTGAAGGACATCCGCCCTGGGATTTCTTTGGAAGGAATGATGCTAAAGCTGAAACTCCAGTACTTTGGCCACCTCATGCGAAGAGTTGACTCACTGGAAAAGACTCTGATGCTGGGAGGAATTGGGGGCAAGGGGAGAAGGGGACGACAGAGGATGAGATGGCTGGATGGCATCACTGAGTCGATGGACCTGAGTCTGAGTGAACTCTGGGAGTTGGTGATGGACAGGGAGGCCTGGCGTGCTTCAATTCATGGGGTCGCAAAGAGTCGGACATGACTGAGCAACTGATCTGATCTGATCTGAATGAAACAAATTAAAGAAGGTACAAATGAATGGAAAGACATCTCAAGTTCATGGATTGGAAACCTTAATATTGTTAAAATGTTCATACTACCCAAAACGATTTTAATAGAATCTCTATAAAAAGCCTAATGGCACTTTTTTATTTTATAGAAATAGGAAAAAAAATCCTAAAATTTATCTGTAATTTCAAAGAACCCCCAAAAGGCAAAACACTTATGGAAGAGAGAAGCAAAGCTAGATGTCTCACACTTCCTTCTTTCCAAACAAAGCTACAGTAATCAAAGCAGAATGGGCAGTATGGTATTAGCATAAATACAGACATATAAACCCTTGGAACAGAATAAAGAGACTAATATATATATATATATATATATATATATATATATATATATATAATTTGAACATACACATGTCATATATATGTTCAAATGATCTTTAACAAGAGTGCCAAGGCTATGCAACAGAGAAAGGATAGTCTCTTCAATAAATGGGGGTGTTGGGAAAACTGGATATTTACATTCAAAACAATGAAATTACATGCATATCACATACAAAAATTAGCTCAAAATGGATTAAGTAGCTAAATACAATAACCATAAAACTACTAGAACATAGGGGAAACATTCATAACATTAAATTTGGCAATGATTTCTTGGATATGTTACCCAAAGCACAAGCATCAAAAGCAAAAATAAACAAAGGAGATTACAGCAAATTTAAAGACTTCTGCACAGCAAGTGAAAAAAAAATCAACAAAGTTAAAAGGAAAACTAAGAGATGGGAGAAAATATTTGTATTCATATCTGATAAAAGGTTAATATCTAGACTATATAAAAACCACAGCTCAACAACAAGAAAATAATTCAATTAAAAACATGGGCAAAGTACTTAGTAAACATTTCTCCACAAAAGATATATAACTAGCCAACAAGCATATTAAAAGACCCTCAATTTCACTAATTATCAGGGAAACGCTAATCAAAACTACAATGAGATATTATCTCATACTTATTCAAGTGGCTACTACTTTTTTAAAAAGAAAATAGCGAATGTTCATGAGGACATGGGAAACTGGAACCCTTGTGCACTGTTGGTGTGGAAAACAGTATGCAGGTTGCACAAAAAATTAAAAATAGAGTTACTAGAAAATTCAGCAACCTCAATTCTGGATACATATATGATAGAACTGAAAATGGGCTCTCAAAAAGGTATTTGCACATCCATGTTCACTGGCAAATTATTCACAAGAGCCAAGAGGTAGAAGCAACCTCAATGTCCATTGATAGATGAATGGATAAAGAAAATATGGTATACACACAAAATGGAATATTATTAAGTCTTAAAAATAAAGAGAACCCCATGGAAGCAACCTAACTGTCCATCAACAGAGGAATGAATAAAGAAGATGTGATACATATATAAAATGGAATATTGCTCACCAATAAAAAATGCCATCAGCAGCAACAGGTATGGACCCAGAGATTGTAATACTGAGTGAAGCAAGTCACACACAGAAAGACAAGTACCATATAATATCAGTTATTTGTGAAATCCAAAAAAGCATAGGAATTCCAGAAAAACATCTTCTGCTTCACTGACTATGCTAAAGCCTTTGATGATATGGATCACAACAAACTGTGGAAAATTCTTAAATAGCTTGGACTGCCTTAAATTCTTAAAGAGAAAGACCACCTTACACATCTCTAGAAACCTGTATGCATGTCAAGAAGTGACAGTTAGAACCAGACATGGACATGGAACAACAGACCGGTTCAAAACTGGGAAATGAGCATGTCAAGGCTGTATATTATCACCCTGCTTATTTAACTTATATGCAGAGTACCATCATGTGAAATGCCAGGCTGGATGAATCACAAGCTGGAATTAAGATTGCCAGGTGATATATCAATAACCTCAGACATGCAGATGATAACACTCTAAGAGCAGAAAGCAGAGAGGAACTAAAGAGTCTCTTGATCAGGCTTGACTGTGGTGTTGGAGAAGACTCTTGACTGCAAGGAGATCCATCCAGCCTATCCTGAAGGAAATCAACCCTGAATATTCACTGGAAGGACTGATGCTGAAGCTGAAGCTCCAACACTCCGGTCACCTGATGTGAAGAGCTGACTTACTGGAAAAGACCCTGATGCTGGGAAAGACTGAAGGCAGGAGAAGGGGATGACAGAGGATGAGATGGTTGGATGGCATCACCAACTTATGGACATGAGTTTAAGCAAATTTTGGAAGATGGTGAAGGACAGGGAAGCCTGACATCTGCAGTCCATGGGGTCGCAAAGAGTCAAATAAAACTGAGTGACTGACCAACAACAACAAAAACATTTGTTCTCAGGGTGAGGAAGTGGGAGAAGGAAAGTTTTTGTTCAATGAGTACAGAGTTTTAGTTTGTAAGATGAGAAAATGTTAAAGAGGTGTTGCACAAAAATGTGCATATAGTTAACCCTACTATACTATATACTTAGAATTGGTAAGATGCTAAATTTTATATAATGTGATTTTTACCACAATAAACAAATGATATTAAGTAACAGAGATTTATTGGATGAGTGACTAAAACATTTTTCTTCCTACAACATTCAAAACTATCCAAGATATATCAAGGAGGGTTCCTATTATTTATTCCAAAATACATGCCTTTGTAAAATAGTCTTAAATGAAATAAAATGAATTAATTAAAACTGTATTTAATGAGAATTTTCATGGTTAACTTCTTTATTGTTTTTTGATGTAGATTTATTTTAATTATTGGTTACAATATTAAAGGAGGTTATATATTAAAAATATATCAACATTTGAAGGAGTCTTTAATCAAAAGTCTTTATATCCTCTGCACAATTTTCTATGCAAAGTTATTTTTAGTCTTAATATGAAAGAAACTAAAAGAAGAGAGGACACGAATATTGTAGCAAATTTTAGTTTTGAAATTGCTTTCTTTTTTTCATCATCACTCACAGCAGGGCCTCTATAATTTTTGATATTCTGTGCCCTAAGTTTTGAGATTAATATGCTATCCCAAATGGGGGATAACACTCTACTGAAGCAAAAACGAGAGTTAAATTTTTGCATTTAGGTTACAAAATATCACCTTTATTACATATATGCCAGTTATCTAAAGCAGCTAGCCAGTTACTACATTACCAAAATCTGCCAAAAATATAATAGACCCCAATGTGATAAACTGCTTCCTTCATTACTCATGTAGGCACCATAAATTTGTACCAACCCTTTTGACAATACAGAAGTATATAGAGCAATAATTATATACATCTTGACTCACTGATCTTAAACTATTTCCCACATGATTTCTTAAATAAATGATGAAACAGGAGATAAAAAACACTAACTCTAGAGACTAAAATATGTTCACTAGTTATGTTAGTTTAAAAAATAAATGTTCAACAAAGAGAATAAGGTAAATCATAGTATGATTATGCTATTGAATAGTTATTGATTATTAAAATTATAATTGCAAAGATTATGCATGTAACAGTACAGGTTGACATTGGAAGATTATATAAATATTCCCATGTTAACTAATAAAAAGCAATATAAAATCTTGCAGTTCTATGACTGCAGCCATTTAAAATGTGTATACATAAAAAAAAGAATATTGGAAGGAAAAAGGCAAAAATGGAAATACTTGTGCTTCAGCTGGACTATTTTCTAGTTTTTTTCATTGTTTTTAAATTTATTTTTGGAAATCAAGATGTAAAATAAAATAAAACATAAATCTCTCTTCAGATGACAATTCAGAGTATCATCTCTTCAGGCTCTGACTAGTCACTTCAAATAGTAAGTTCTCTACCAGCTCAGGTTGAAAGCCTAACCAAGATAATTATTGTTTTAGAGTTGGAGCAGAGGCTTGCTTATCTCTACTGTGCTTGAATTTGGTCTTTTTCGAATATATGCTCAGAAATAGGATCACTGGATCATATGGTAACTCTGTTTTTAGTTTTTTAAAGGAACCTCCATAACTCTTCCCCATAGTGGCTGCACCAATTTACATTCCCACCAACAGTATATGAGGGTTCCCTACTGTGCTTGACTTTGGAATTTTACAGGGAAGCTTCAAATTGTTCCCATTTTCTCTCTAGCTGGATAATTCATGTTCAGCTGTGAGACCTTGAGCAACATTTTTAATCTCAGTTTTCTTAATCTCAGTTACCTATAAAATAAAGCTAATGTCTACCTTATGAGAATTAAATGAAACACATATATGATGACATCTAGTATTGTGAATATTATATAGCAAAGCCTCAATAAATGTTAGAAGAATTACTAACATTAAATTTTTAATTAATTTTTATTAATTAATTTATTAATTTTAATTAAAAATTAATTAAAATTTTAAGATGAACAAATGAATAAACTAATAAATTAATGAAAAAGAAGTCCATTTTTCAGTTCCATTTCTGAAAAATATTAGCTGTCTGACATTAAGCAAATGACTAAATTTTTCAGAACTTCAGTTTTCTTATCTAAAAATTAAGAGTGTTAAATAGGAGAATCTTCTTTCCTTTTAACTATAAATCCTACAAATTACACATGGATGACTAGTGTGATATTAGCATTTCAAGCAAAGAAAGGAATATATATTGTTACCTTTTTGTTGTTGTTGTTGGTAGCTGATAAAATAACCTTTACATTCTTTCTGACTGCTACTGCTAAGTCACTTCAGTCGTGTCCGACTCTGTGCGACCCCATAGACGGCAGCTCACCAGGCTTCCCCGTCCCTGGGATTCTCCAGGCAAGAACACTGGAGTGGGTTGCCATTTCCTTCTCCAATGCATGAAAGTGAAAAGTGAAAGTGAAGTCGCTTAGTCATGTCTGACTCTAGCGACCCCATGGACTGCAGCCTACCAGGCTCCTCTGTCCATGGGATTTTCTAGGCAAAAGTACTGGAGTGGGGTGCCATTGCCTTCTCCGCATTCTTTCTGAAATAAACTCTTAATTAATAATTTCTTTTATGCCTCACTTAATGAAGTAGCCCAACCTACTTTACCAAAGTTTTGACTATATTACAGATAATATTAGAAGATTTTCAAAAAACATAGATTGGAGAAACAATCAGCCTCTCAGCTTAGAGACTCCTTTCTCACTGTCGTTTCACCACGTGAGATTCCATTGAGATTTTAAGTACTGAACTAATACATATCTACACTGAAAAAGGACTTAAAAAGGCTTGTGTGTGATGACAAAATTGTGGTGATGATGTCAAAATATTCAGAGACTCAATAATCCTTACTAGTCAGTTTTCATCAGTCTATTAGTTTTTGCTATTATCTGATTCTGTGTTTTCAAAGCACTGATCCTACTGATATATTGAACTCCTTTCTGAAAGTAATGTATTTATAATGCATGCTAGACTTTTGTATCCATTACTAACGTGATCATTTACAACTTTTCAGATCCTTAATATGTTCCATAAGGGCTCTAATAGGTAAGAATAACAATACTTAAAGTTATGACTCTCATAACTATGAAAGGCTAGGTAGCATCATAAAAAGAACACAGATATTTGAATAAATACCTAAATGTAAATTTTGGCTCTCTGCTAGTGTATCCTAGGTTAAGTTATTGTAAGTCAGAACACTTGTAATAGGGCTTCCCTGGTGGCCCAGATGGTAAAGAATCTGCCTGCAATGTGGGTGACCTGGGTTTGATCCCTGGGTCAGGAAGATCCCCTGGAGAAGGGAATGACTACCTACCCCAGTATTCTTACCTAGAGAATTCCACGAACAGAGGAGCCTGGTGGGCCCCAGCCCAGGGGGTTGAAAAGAGCTGCACATGACTGAGAGACACACTTTCACTGCACTTTCACTGCACTTTCACTTTCCACTTGTAACACATATAGTAACATAATGAACACACAGTGGTGTAAAGATTAAACAAGAAAGTGAAGGTAAAACACACAAGATAGTGCTTGGCATTGTCAGGAGCTCAATTAATGTTTGCCAGTGGATTTACTTTACAGCATTGGACTCTACTTCCATCACCTGTCACATCCACAACTGGGTATTGTTTTTGCTTTGGCTCCATCTCTTCATTCTTTTTGGAGTTATTTCTCCACTCCTCTCCAGTAGCATATTGGGCACCTACCGACTTGGGGAGTTCATCTTTCAGTGTCATACATTTTTGCCTTTTCATACTGTTCATGGGGTTCTCAAGGCAAGAATACTGAAGTGGTTTGTCATTCCTTTCTCCAGTGGACCACATTTTGTCAGAACTCTCCACCATGACCCATCAGACTTGGATGGCCCTACACAGCATGGCTTATAGTTTCATTGAGCTAGACAAGGCTGTGGTCCATGTGATTAGTTTGATTAGTTTTCTGTGATTGTGGTTTTCATTCTATCTGCCCTCTGATGGATAAGGTAAGAGGCTTATGGAAGCTTCCTGATGGGAGAGACTGACTAAGGGTAAAACTGGGTCTTGGTCTGATGGGCGCGGCCATGTTTAGTAAACCTTTAATCCAATTTCTGTTGATGGACGGGGCTGTCTTCCCTCCTGTTTGCTTGATCTGAGTCTAAAGGATGGTGGAAGTAAGGAAGATAATGTCGATCTCCTTCAAAAGGTCCCATGCACCCATTACTACACTCAGTGCATCCTACCCTGAAGCAGGGCACCACCGACCCATGCCTCTGCCGGAGATTCCTGGACACACAAGGGCATGTCTGAGTCAGTTTATTTGGGGTCATTGTTACTTTCTTCTGGGTCCTGGTGCACACAAGGTTTTGTTTGTGCCCTCCAAGAGTCTGTTTTCCCAGTCCTATGCGAGTTCTGGTGGTTCTACAGTGGGGTTAATGGCAACCTCCTCCAAGGGGCCTTATGCCATACCCAAATCTGTTGCACCCAGAGCCCCTGCAGCAGGCCACTGCTGACCCATACCTCCACAGGAGAGACTCAAGACACAGTTCTGGCTCAGTCTCTGTGGATTGGGAATGCATTTTTGTGTCTATTCATTTCTGAGGCAAATCATTTAATACCACAGTAATCGAAGTCTATTCTCCAACCAGTAATGCTGAAGAAGCTGAAGTTGAACAGTTCTATGAAGACCTACAAGACCTTCTAGAATTAACACCCCCAAAAGATGTCCTCTTCATTATATGGGGACTTGAATGCAAAAGTAAGAAATCAAGAGCTACCTGGAATAACAAGTAAATTTGGGCTTGGAGTACAAAACAAAGCAGGTCAAAGGCTAACAGAGTTTTGCCAAGAAAAAACACTGGTCACAGGAAACACCCTCTTCTAACAACACAAGAGAAGACTCTACACATGGGCATCACCAGATGGTCAATACCAAAATCAGATTGTTTATATTCCTTGCAGTTGAAGATGGAGAAGCTTCAAAGATACAGTCAGCAAAAACAAGACTAGGAGCTGACTGTGGCTGAGTTCATGAACTCCTTATTGTCAAATTCAGAATTAATGAAAGTGGGGAAAACCACTAGACTACTTGGGTATGACCTAAATCAAATCCCTTAAAGGATTTGGAAGTGAAAAATAGATTCAAGTGGAAGTGAGAAATAGATTCAAGGGATTAGATATGGACTAATATCTAATATTAGATAGACTGAAGGATTAGATATGAGTGACTGAAGAACTATGCACTGAGAGGTTCATGACATTGGGCAAGAGGCAGTGATCAAGACCATCCCCAAGAAAAATAAATGCAAAAAGGCAAAATGGTTTTCTGAGGATGCTTACAAATAGCTGAGAAAAAAGAGAAGCTAAAGGCAAAAGAGAAAAGGAAAGATGTACCCATTTGAATGCAGAGTTCCAAAAAATATCAAGGAAAGATAAGAAAGCCTTCCTCAGGGATTGATGAAAAGAAATAGAGGAAAACAATAGAATGGGAATGACTAGAGATATCTTGGAGAAGGCAGTGGCAACCCACTCCAGTACTCTTGCCTGGAAAATCCCATGGACAGAGGGGCCTGGTGGGCTGCAGTCCATGGAGTCGCTAGGAGTCAGACACGACTGAGCGACTTCACTTTATTTTTTCACTTTCATGCATTGGAGAAGGAAATGGCAACCCATTCCAGTGTTCTTGCCTGGAGAATCCCAGGGAAGCCTGGTGGGCTGCTGTCTATGGGGTCACACAGAGTTGGACACAACTGAAGCAACTTAGCAGCAGCAGCAGAGATATCTTCAAGAAAACTGGAGATAATAAGGGAATATTTCATGCAAAGATGGGCACAATAAAGAACAGAAATGGTATGGACCTAACAGAAGCAGAAGATACCAAGAAGAGGTGGCAAGAATACACATAAGAACTATACAAAAAAGATCTCCATCACTCAGATAACCATGAATGTGTTACTCACCTAGAGCCAGAGATCCTGGAATGCAAATTCAAGTGGGCCTTAGGAAACATCACTATGAACAAAGCTAGTGGAGGTGATGGAATACAAGTTAAGGTATTTCAAATCCTAAAAGATGATGCTGTGAAAGTGCTAAACTCAATATGACAACAAATCTGGAAAACTCAGCAGTGGCCACAGGACTGGAAAAGGTCAGTTTTATTTCCAATCCCAAAGAAAGGCAATGCCAAACAATGTTCAAGCTACCACACTACTGAACTCATCTCACACTCTAACAAAGTAATGCTCAAAATTCTCCAAGCCAGGATTTAACAGTAAATGAGCTGTAAACTTCCAGATGTTCAAGTTGGATTTAGAAAAGGCAGAGGAACCAGAGGTCAAATTGCCAGCATCTGCTGGATCATCAAAAAAGCAAGAGAGTTCCAGAAAAACATCTACTATTGACTACGCCAAAGCCTTTGACTGTGTGGATCACAACAAACTGTGGAAAATTCTTCAAGATATGGGAATACCAGACCACCTGACCTGCCTCCTGAGAAATCTGTATGAAGGGCAAGAGGCAACAGTTAGAACTGGACATGGAATAACAGACTGGCTCCAAATTGGGAAAGGAGTACATCAAGGCTGTATATTGTCACCCTTCTTATTTAACTTATATGCAGAGTATATCATGTGAAATACTGGGCTGGATAAAGGACATGCTGGAATCAAAATTTCTGGGAGAAGTATCAATAACCTCAGATACGCAGATGACACCACCCTTATGGCAGAAAGCAAAGAAGAACTAAGAGCTTCTTGATGAAAGTGAAAGAGGAGAGTGAAAAAGTTGGCTTAAAATTCAACATTTAGAAAACTAAGATCATGGCATCCGGTCATGCAAATAGATGGGGAGACAATGGATATAGTGAGAGACTCTATTTTGGGGGACTCCAAAATCATTGTAGAGGTGATTGCAACCATAAAATTAAAAGATGCTTGCTCCTTGGAAGAAAAGTTATGACCAACCTAGACAACATATTTAAAAGCACAGACAATTCTTTACCAACGAAGCTATGGTTTTTCCAGTAGTCATGTACAGATGTGAGAGTCTGACTATAAAGAAAGCTGAGTGCCAAAGAACTGATGCTTTTGAACTGTGGTGTTGGAGAAGACTCTTGAGAGTCCCTTGGACTGCAAGGAGATCAAACCAGTCCATCCTAAAGGAAATTAGTCCTGAATATTCATTGAAATGACTGATGCTAAAGCTGAAACTCCAATCCTTTGGGCACCTGATGGGAAGAACCGACTCACTGGAAAAGACCCTGAGGCTGGGAAAGGTTGAAGGGAGGATGAGAAGGGGACAACAGAGGATGAGATGGTTGGCTGGCATCACCGATGCAATGGACATGATTTTGAGTAGGCTCCAGGAGTTGGTGATGGACAGGGAACACTGGCATGCTGCAGTCCATGGGGTCGCAAATAGTCAGACTCAACTGAGTGACTGAACTGAACTGAAAGGAGGTGAGTTTATTTGATGTCTTTGTATTAATATATTTCAATATCATTTTATGCTTTTTACTAAAACAATTCTCCTAGTAATGCTAATAATAAACATATATTTGTATAGCCAGAGGTCTGCAAACTTTTTCATAATGGCTAAATAGCAAATATTTTGTCTTATATGCCATACCTTTTCAGTTGCAAATATTCAACTCAGACAAAGTAATATGAAAGCAGTCACAGATGTAATACTGAATGGGTATGGCTGTGTTACAATGGAATTTTATTTACAAAACAGGCTGCTAATCCATAAGCCATAGTTTCCTGACCCCCACTATATTACTTTACATGCATGCATGCTAAGTCGCTTCAGTCATGTCCAGCTGTTTGTGATTCTGCAGACTGTAGCCTGCCAGGCTCCTCTTTCCATGGTATTTCCCAGGCAAGAATACTTGAGTGGGTTGCCATTCCCTCTTCCAGGGGATCTTCCCATCCCAGGGTCTGAACTTGCATCTCTGCAGCTCCTGCACTGCAGGCAGATTCTTTACCACTGAGCCACTGGGGAAGCCCATGTTACTTTATAAAGCACATTATTTATGTCTCCTTAAGTTTATTGTTTCAAAAACCTAGGGGAAGGCAGATTCATTATTCTTATACCCATTTCACAGATGAAGAGAACTAGGGACCTTACAGTGCTAAATAATATATCCAGCAGACAAAAGTACATCTTAATTATTGATTAAACATGCTACAATAGTCCATAAGTATGAGTCACGATAAGTGAATGTCAAAGCACTTCCACAGACAAGCAGGTTTGTGGACCATTTGCTCGTACATAGTATCTGAAGTAGTAACGATCCCTTGCTGTAAGTGTACCACCAAACTTCAAGGTCTATGGGGCAAACTGGTATAAGCAATAAGGCACAGTAAACAGATACAGTGCCCCTCCAGTGGGCACCGCACCACGAGAAGCACTCAGACAAGAGCAGAGCACCCTCTGTTAGAAGTACAGGTAAACAGACACAGTGCCCCTCCAGTGGGTGCGGCACCACTAGAAGCACTCAGACAGAAGCAGAGCACCCTCTGTTAGAAGTACAGGTAAACAGACACAGTGCCCCACCAGTGGGTGCGGCACCACTAGAAGCACTCAGACAGAAGCAGAGCACCCTCTGTTAGGAGAAGTGCAGAAGGGATCAAGAATAGGGAATGAGGAAGTTACACAGAATGATGGCTGAGGTTCCTCCTGGAGCTGAGATCCAGTTTCCTTGGACATGGAATATGACTACATCAAATGCTTCAGAAAGATCATCTGAGATTAAATTAAAAAAATGTTTAGTGGAAGAAAATGATGAGATCACAATTTAAATGGGGGGAAAAAAACAAGGAACAAAGAGGTGACTTAGAAGGAATTTAAACAAAGGAATTGGAATTGGCTTGGTTGAAGACCGACTTAGAGGCATCCAGAACTTCTTGCAGGAGAAGGCTTGTAGTGCTATTAACTTTTCTTTTCAGCTAAGAATGAAGAGGGAATGATCATCACAGACTTGTTAGTTCAGAGGGAACTTAGAGGTTATTTGCCATCTTTAATTTTTTTTTTGAATAGTGGCTAGAGCTTCAGAAAGGATAAATGATTCAACTGAGGGCAAATGGGGAGTTAACAGAGGAAAAGAGGAAACAGGCTCCCAGTCTACCCTGCCACTCTCCCAAGCCCTTTGCTTTTCTATTTGTCTAGTTGCCTATCACCTCATTTCAGACCCATCACAATCATACAAAAATTCCAATTTTTCTTGTTTTACAGGTGGGGGGAAGCTAAGAAAGTCAAGTGGTTCAGTAGATAAAGAGTAGAACTAGAATTCAAATTCCAGTTTCTCAATTTTTAATCAAATCCTGTCTGTCCTCCTAAGCTCTTTCTCATGCCTTGAACTAAGCTGGTTGCCTGACACTACTTATTACAAATATTGCTGAAAGCTCAGTAAAATATTTAAACTTGGACTCATTTATAAATGTCACCATAAACACCCTGACTTGAGAGAAAATCTGAGCTCCTATATATAGAACTGACAAACAGTGAAGGAAAAGGAGAAACTCGGTGGTTCCATGCCCTTGGAAGATGCTTTTAAGGTTTCATATGACCAGGAAATCAGATTAGCTACTACAATACAAGTCTTCACTTAAATTTCTGGCTAAAATGAATTATGTATTTTTTAATACTTCACTTGCTTGACTTACATAAAAGTATAATCCAATTGAGGATTCTGATAATTGTAGAAGTGCAGGCAGCAGACAGAGCAAGGAGAAAGAGGGCTGTCCCCTGAATAACCAACAAAATTCCTTGCCAGGCTATACTTCTGGATTCTGTTTCTATGGATCCAGTTAAATATATTTTCAGTCCTGTGGTCTAGTAAATTCATTTATAAATGGCTTGTGAAATGAAACAAAATGATGATCCCTACAGATGGAAGTGGTCAGAGGCAGAGTAGTGACTATCACCATGGACAGTAATGTTCATGCAGCAAAAATAATTCAATTGAATTATTTAACCTTGTAATTCTCAGAAAGGCTTTGAAGTCCCAGAGGATCTGCCCAATATGCTGTTAAATCTATAAAATCTTCTTTAAATTGATGCCTCAAATGGCCCTCTGATCTTGGCACCAGATGATGGCCAATTATAGTCAGAATAGCATTTTATTTGCAATGTATCCTAAAAATAGTGGATTATAATGCTACCAGAAAGCTTCTCTAAGAATGAGGGAGTCATTCTAAAAATCTCTAGGAAAGAAACTATATGTACTGAAAATTATATATGCCAGACCCTGTGCTGGATGCCTTACATACTTTTAGTATTTCTCACAACTCTGAAATAGGTATATTCTTTCTTTTCTTACAGATAAGGAAAATGAAGCTTAAAAAGGTCCAACAACTTGCCCAAGATACATAACCAAGCAGAGCTTGGTAGCAGAGCTAGGACTAGAACTCCAAAACTTATGTTCTTTCTATCAAAGCTCCTAAGTTGCCTATCCCAATCATAAAATCATATTGTTACATAATTCTGCCTTTCTAGTTTGCCTTTTAATTCACTAACAACTATCTTAATAGTTTACTGCCTATGACAATGGCAGTGACCATTCATTTATTCCACAGTCATATGCTAGATTCATTTGACCCATGGAAATATTACACAATCTGTACACTTAAAGGAACTCATAGAGAGTGGAAAAGAAAGAGGCATCATAGATACAGAACATTCCCATCATTGCAGAATTAAATGGTGCTGCTATAGATATTTGGCTTTAGGATAGCAGGCTGGATGTTCTTATACTCCAGAACTGTCCAAATGGCAGCTGTGGAAGATATAGGGAACTATGTTTCTCAGAATGACTTTTCCTGTATGGTTATGGGTCAACGTTGGTCAAAAGAGTAACTTGCACATTATTTAGAAAGTGAAAACAAAGCAGTGGCCATTTGTCTCTGAAGATATTTTCTTAGGCATCAAACACAGAGATACCCTGCAGATTTTAGCTTGTCCTCCCCCTACCCTGCTCTAAATTTCAGCTCTTTCCCCTTATCTCTGGTTCTGCTGACTAGAGAGAGCCACCTGACACAAGATTTTTAGGTGTAGACGCACAGAATCAGTAGTTACACAAAAGTCATAGTTTCCAAAGTCTTCTTCATAATTACCTACTCTGCTGTCTCACTTTGATCCCTTGTTTCTTAAGATTAATGGGTTAGTGATCCTTCAACTTTCTGGTCACGTCTCCAGATCCTCCCACAGTTATGAAATGTCTGATTTCTTCCATGAACTCCTATCCCCTCCACACTCATAATGAGTCTGCTCCTCACATGGTACCCTGACTGGCACAACAGCTATCCTAAGAAATTATATTTAAGTTGGTACAAATGTAACTGTGGTTTTGGACCCTGAATTTTAAAGCATTATAACTAGGCTCAAACACAGCTTTATTAATCAAAATAGGAACCATTACAATCAACAGATCGTTTTTGTCAACAAGAAATGAGTCAATTTCTAGGCAGGTTGATAAGAAGTCCGGGTTCCCCGAGGAGGAGAGAGGGGCTGGGATTCTCAAGAAGGAGGAAAGGACAAACTATTTTTTCTCTACATTCCTTAGTCCTAGCCATATAAAACACTTTTTGTTTTTTGTTTTTTGTTTTTGTTTTTTTTCCCTTTAAGACAGGAACTGATGATTACACAACAAACAACTCAGTTTAAATTCTGTGGTTTGGTTAGTGGTTTAGCTGTTAAGTCGTGTCAGACTCTTTGCGACCTCATGGACTATAGCTTGCCAGCCTCCTCTGTCCATGGGATTCTCCAGGCAAGAATATTGGAGTGGGTTGCCATTTCCTTCTCCAGGGGATCTTTCCAACCCAGGAATCCAACCTGGGTCTCCTGCATTGCAGGCAGATTCTTTACCAACTGAGCTAGGGATTATATAACAACAATGTATCCTGCTTGAGGACAGTTTCTCCTTCCTGAAAACCTTCTGACTAATCCTGATATCTTAGAATATATATTATGGGACTGGGTCTGGTAGGATCTTTCTGTTGTTGAATTCTAAGCCTGTTATCCTAAAATGTAAATTGTGTGAGTGGGTCTGTAAAATTTTCACAAACTTGAGACATTCTTTTGATTTATTGAAATAATTAATTAAAAAGTATATAACTCCCTTGCTAACTCTAGCGAAGGGGGCATTCTCCATCCCCCTTCTAATGTCTCTGTCAGAAACTTTCTCTGTCCCTTTCTTTACTTTAATAAAACTCTGCTACACAAAAGCTCTTGAGGGATCAAGCCTGGTCCCTGGTTCTGAAGCTTAATCTTCTTCGGAGATCAAGAATCCAACATCATTCACCATAAGCTATCAGAAATAAGTTTGTTTATTTCTGTAGTGTAAAAATCTGTGCCATGGATTTGATGAACTCTTGAAAAGCATTTTCTGCCTCCTACTGGTTGTGGAAACATTCTCCCTGCAAAAAGTTGTCAAGATACTTGAAAAGGTGGTGGTTGGTGAGAGGTCAGGTGATTACAGTGGATGAGGCAAAACTTCGTAGCCCAATTTGTTCAACTTTTGTTGTTATGGAGAAGAATTGGGCCCCTTCTGTTGACTAACACTGGCTGCAGGAATTGCAGTTTTCAGCGCATCTCATCGATTTGCTAGCATACTTCTCAGATGTAAAGGTTTGGCTGGGAATCAGGAAGCTGTAGTGGATCAGATGGGCAGCCAATCACCAAACAGGGACCATGACCTTTTTTGGTGCAAGTTTGGCTTTGAGAAATGCTTTGGAGCGTCTTCTCAGCCCAACCACTTAGCTAGTCATCGCTGGTTCTTATATAAAATCCACTTTTCATTGTACAACACTTCAAACTAATGCATTTTTTGTTTGTTTGTTTGTTTGTTTTAGGTCAGCTCATGAGGCACTCACTTACCAAGCTTTTTCACCTTTCTGTGCTGTGCTGAACTTAGTCACTCAGTTGTGTCCAACTCTTTGAGACTCTATGGACTGTAGCCCAGCAACCACCTCTGTCCATGGGATTTTTCAAGCAAGGATACTGGACTGAGTTGCCATCCACTCCTGTAGGGACTCTTCCCAATCCAGGGATCAAACCCAGGTCTCAAGCATTGCAGGCAGATTCTTTACAGTCTGAATAATCAGGGAAGCCCTTTCACCTTTCTAATTTGCTTCGAATGCCAAACAGCTATAGAATGGTCAACCTTGAGTTCGGAAACTTCTCGGGTAGCTGTAAGAAGGTCAGCTTCAATGATGCTCTAGGTTGGTCATTGTCAACTTCAGATGCCTGTCCACTATATTTCTCATCTTCAAGACTCTTGTCTCTTTTGCAGAACTTCTTGAACCATCTCTGCACTGTATGTTCTTTAGCAGTTCCTGGGCCAAACGTACTACTGATGATGTGAGTTGTCTCTGCTGCTTTATAACCAATTTTTAATTCAAATGAGAAAATCCCTTGAATTTGCTTTGTGTCTAACATAATTTCCATAGTCTAAAATAAATATAAAACACAAAGCAAATAGTAAGTTACTAGTAAAAAAGCATAAAGTGAGAAATGTGCATTAAAATGATATATAATATAACCACATTTATTAAGAATGTATTCCAGTATCAGAAAGAATGGATCTGGAGGAATCAAGCTTTCTGACTTCAGGTTATATAAAAAGCTACAGTCATCAAGACAGTATGGTACTGGCACAAAAACAGAAATATAGACCAATGGAACAAGATAGAAAGTCCAGAAATAAACCCACGCAACTATGGGTAACTTATTTTTGATGAAAGAGGCAGGAATATACAATGGGACAAAGACAGCCTATTCAATAAACGATGCTGGGAAAACTGGACAGCTATCTGTAAAAGAATGAAATTAGAACACTTTCTAACATCATACAAAAAGATAAACTCAAAATAGATTTAAAGCCTAAATGTAATACCAGAAACTATAAAACTCTTAGAAGAAAACATAGGCAGAACACTTGATGACATAAATAAAAGCAAGATCCTCTATGACCCACCTCCTAGAATAATGGAAATAAAAACAAAAATAAACAAGTGGAACCTAATTAAACTTAAAAGCTTTTTCACAGCAAAGGAAACTATAAGCAAGGTGAAAAGAAAACTCTCATAATGGGAGAAAATAATAGCAAATGAAACAACTGACAAAGGATTAATTTCCAAAATATACAAGCACATACAACTCAATGCCAGAAAAACAAATGATCCAATCAAAAAGTCGGGAAAAGATGTAAACAGACATTTCTCCAAAGAAGACATACAGATGGCTAATAAACACATGAAAAGATGATCAACATGGCTCATTATTAGAGAAATGCAAATCAAAACTACAATGTGATATCACCTCACACCAGTCAGAATGGCCATCATCAAAGTCTACAAACAATAAAGTCTGGAAAGTGTGTGGAGAAAAGGGAACACTCTTGCATTGTTGGTGGGAATGTAAATTGATACAGCCACTATGGAAGATGGTATGGAGATTCCTTAGAAAACTAGGAATAAAACGACCATATGGCCCAGCAATCCCACTCCTAGGCATACACCCTGAGGAAACCAAAATTGAAAGAGACACATGTATCCCATTGATCACCACAGCACTATTTACAATAGCTATAACATGGAAGCAACCTAGATGTCTGCTGACAGATGAATGGATAAAGAAGTTGTGGTATATATACACAATGGAATATTGCTCAGCCATAAAAAAGGAACGCATTTGAGTTAGTTCTAATGAGGTGGATGAACCTAGAACCTATTACTCAGAGTGAAGTGAGTCAGAAAGAGAAAGAGAAATATTGTATGCTAATGCATATATACAGAATATAGAAAAATGGTACTGAAGAGTTTTTTACAGGGCAACAATGGAGATACAGACATAGAGAATATACTTATGGACATGGGGAGAGGTGAAGAGACAGTAAGATGTATGGCGAGAGTAACATGGAAACTTACATTACCATATGTAATGTAAGTAAGCTAAAATAAATAGCCAATGGGAATTTGCTGTATGGCTCAGGAAACTCAAACAGGGCCTCTGTATCAACCTAGAGGGGTGGGATGGGGAAGAAGACGGGAGAGAGTTTCAAAAGGGAGGGGATATATGTATACCTGTGGCTGATTCATGTTGAGCTTTTACAGAAAACAGCAAAATTCTGTAAAGCAATTATTCTTTAATAAAAAATTAATTAATTTTTTAAAGAAGAATGTATTCTAATATCAAATAGCAAAGCTCAACAATGCAAAACCGCAATTACTTTTGCACCAATGAAACAGAAAAGGACTCACCAGCACTAGCTCTGTTCTGAGAGTCAGAAAGCCTCAGAGGTGTGGTATCACTAAAAGAATATAGACTTTAGAGTTAAATAGACAAATATTCAAATCCTGGCACTGCCACTTACTAGATGTTTGCAACCTAAGCAAATCATATTATCGCAGTTTCCTCCTGTCTATTGATACAAAGAAGATAACACCATCACCTCAAGGAGTCAATAAAAGAATGAAGCAGTAAAATGAATGGCAAGTACCTGACACAGTGTGTGGCCAAAGTAGGTGCTGTACCAACAGTAATGCTTACTCTGTTGTGAAGGAGAAGTGGGCAGCAGAGGATGAGATGGTTAGATAGCATTAACAACTTAATGGACATGAATTTGAGCAAACTCAAATAGTGGAGGACAGAGGAGCCTGGCGTGCTACAGTCTATGTGGTTGCAAAGAGTTGGACACGACTCAGCAACTAAACAACAATATGCAGTTGCCAACTGTGTATACACACATACATACATACATGAAGAGAAAATAAGTAAAGGAAATTCACAAGCACTTCAATATAGCTCTCTCTGGATAGTAGAATTATGAGTGATTTACTAATTTTTTTATTTTTTTACTTTGGAAGGCACCATTTTTCATGAGGATATGTTATTTTAAAATTATAAACTGATTACTTATTTCTAGTAAAATACATATTTTGCTCAGGTTCAAAGTAATTGGTATAATATATAGTCCATCTTTTAAGGAATTGGAAATCAAAACACTGGGCTTAAATTCTAGATCTGGCACATTTTAACGATGTGGCTTCAGACAAGTTTCTTAGTCTGTAAGCATCAATTCTCATCTTTGTGAAATGAAGATAAAAATTTCTAATTCATGTTCTTTTGAAGATTAAATGCAATAATGTAAACTAATTTCTTATTACAGAATGTGACACGTCATCAGAACTCAATAATGGAAGTGGTATAGTTAACTGAAATGGTTCAGTTCAGTTGCTCAGTCGTGTTCAACCTTTGCGACCCCATGAACAGCAGCAAGCCAGGCCTCTCTGTCCATCATCAACTCCCGGTGTTGACTCAGACTCATGTCCATCGAGTTGGTGATGCCATCCAGCCATCTCATCCTCTGTTTTCCCCTTCTCCTCCTGCCCCCAATCCCTCCCAGCATCAGAGTCTTTCCAATGAGTCAACTCTTCGCATGAAGTGGCCAAAGTATTGGAGTTTCAGCTTTAGCATCAGTCCTTCCAATGAACACCCAGGACTGATCTCCTTTAGGATGGACTGGTTGGATGTCCTTGCAGTCCAAGGGACTCTCAAGAGTCTTCTCCAACACCACAGTTCAAAAGCATCAATTGTTCAGTGCTCAGCCTTCTTCATAGTCCAACTCTCACATTCATACATGACCACTGGAAAAACCATAGCCTTGACTAGATGGACCTTTGTTGGCCAAGTAATGTCTCTGCTTTTTAATATGCTGTCTAGGTTGGTCATAACTTTGCTTCCAAGGAGTTAGAGTCTTTTACTTTCATGGCTGCAAAGTACCATCTGCAGTGATTTTGGAGCCCAGAAAAATAAAGTCAGCCACTATTTCCACTGTTTCTCCATCTATTTCCCATGAAGTGATGGGACCAGATGCCATGATCTTCGTTTTCTGAATGTTGAGCTTTAAGCCAGCTTTTTCACTCTCCTCTTTCACTTTCATCAAGAGGCTCTTTAGTTCTTCTTCACTTTCTGCCATAAGGGTGGTGTCATCTTCATACCTGAGGTTATTGATATTTCTCCCAGCAATCTTGATTCAAGCTTGTGCTTCTTCCACCAGCCCAGCGTTTCTCATGATGTACTCTGCATATAAGTTAAATAAGCAGGGTGACAATATACAGCCTTGATGTACTCTTTTTCCTATTTGGAACCAGTCTGTTGTTCCATGTCCAGTTCTAACTCTTGCTTCCTGACCTGCATACAGGTTTCTCAAGAGGTAGTAAGGGGTACTATCAGTAGTAATAACAGCAAACATAAAATAACAAATATAACAATAACAACAATTAACAACAATAATAATAATGCTAAAGTAAGACTGAACTTTAGAGAACAGTTAGGCTAATTGTGTCACTTGGTTATGAAATTGAGGTCCAGAGGAGCTGCACCAAGGAATTGAGTTTCAAGATCGCACAATTGGATGAAAACAATCTTCTCAGTCCCAATCTTCTGCCTTTATAGCTCAAAAAATTTAGATTACAGAGAATGTCAATTTAGTCCAACTGGTGTGTTTAAACACCCTGGATGCTAGATGAGCAAGACAAGGTCTTACTTCTGATAGAATTCATATTCTACTACAGAGTTACATATACCCATTCCTATTGTGAAAACACTGTCAAGGGCTATTACACAGATGTAGAACTTTGCAGTGGGACCACAGGGAAAGGAACTTGTAGTCCTGTTTGTCTTAGGGCAGGGACAGAGAAGGTGCACAGAGGTGACCTCTGAGCCAGGTCTCAAAGGAACAAAAATATTTTGATAGAAAATTAAGAGGGAAAAGGGCATGAAATGCATAAAGCTTTGTGTAAATGAAGACCTGAAGACTTAAGGATGCACTGTTACATAGGGATAAGTTTGTTGTGGATTCACCAAGGACAAATTCATTATTCAGCTACTCAAAACAATACTTACTGAGCACTCCTCTGGGCCAGGCAACATGCTAAACTGATTAGGTGGTGTGAGAAGGTCTCTAATTGCCAAGTCAAAGAAGTGGGACTTAATTCTATAGACAATGGGAATAGTTTTTCAAGACAAAAAGGAATAGGACCAAAGTTTCTTCCTTTTTTTAATCTGATTATGTTACTGCTGACTGGACTATTTCCCCTGCGGAGGACCTAGACATTGGGGATCAAAAGTGCCACTAGCATTAAAACAAAAATTTCTCTAAGAGCTACAGCTGAAAATGGAGCAGACCTTTCTGGAGCATTTCATTTTGTGTCTGATGCTATGGCAGCAGGAAAGTATCAGCCCTTCCCCACTGATTTTCTAGTGGCAGCAGCAAAACTGCACTTTGAGGAAAATGACTCTGGGTTGATTAAGATTTGAAAAATGTTGAATTTATGCTATAAATTCTGGCTAAAGCTGAAGAGGCGCTAATGTGATTGGAACTCCTGCAGTAACTGTCAGAGGCAGGAGATCGATCTGAAATTCATGTTCAACAGTCCTACTTCACCCATTGGACCAAGCCCGGTTTTTTTAAGTAGGCAACTTCTTTAAGAAATACAGGAATGCCAGGTCAGCTTGTTCCCACCCCCTCACTGTTGTTGCTCCCATTCCAGGCACATCAAACTGGTTGATATTTTAATATTTAAATGAAGTGCAAACACTCACCTCAACCTTCAAAGAAAGAAAAAAAAAGAAAAGCTGAAAATGTATTAAAAGTTTCTTAGACTGAGAATTTCCATGGCAAAGATATATTTGGTACACGGAATTTACTATATGTCAGCCTAACCTTCTCTCTGCTCCAACATTGCTTAAAATTCACTAGGTATTACATTTTGTTTCTGCAATACGTTTGCCTCGGCAGGGATGATGGGCTGAGTCAATGAGCATCTTCATTTATATCTGCAAACTCTGCTTTTCAATCCCCAGATGATCCTCAACCCACAGTACAGAAAATCAGGTGTTTATTGTCATTCTGGTTTCTCAGCCTAATGCTTTGCTTCAAAAAGAATGAAACTTCCCAAATCCTAAAAGAAAAACTAAGTCGAACCATCAGTCTTGCCTGTTTTTCAAGTAGCTAGGGCCCCTGTTCTAGAATGACACAGGGAAAAAAAAAAATGTCAGGTACAACTCACCCTGCATGCCAAGCTACAATAGAGAAACATTTGCTATTATAAAGGTACTGTTTGGTATAATCCTGAACTATCTCCTTTGGGGGGGGGGGGGAAGACTTTCTTTTTCACATATTTGCACGGAAATATGCATACACATTAAGAACTATTAGCAAGGTGAAAAGGCAGCCTTCAGAATGGGAGAAAATAATAGCAAATGAAGCAACTGACAAACAACTAATCTGAAAAATATACAAGCAACTCCTACAGCTCAACTCCAGAAAAATAAATGACCCAATCAAAAAATGGGCCAAAGAACTAAATAGACATTTCTTCAAAGAAGACATACAGATGGCTAACAAACACATGAAAAGATGCTCAACATCACTCATTATCAGAGAAATGCAAATCAAAACCACTATGAGGTACCATTTCACACCAGTCAGAATGGCTGCGATCCAAAAGTCTACAAATAATAAATGCTGGAGAGGGTGTGGAGAAAAGGGAACCCTCTTACACTGTTGGTGGGAATGCAAACTAGTACAGCCACTATGGAGAACAGTGTGGAGATTCCTTAAGAATCTGGAAATAGAACTGCCTTATGATCCTGCAATCCCACTGCTGGGCATACACACTGAGGAAACCAGAAGGGAAAGAGACACGTGTACCCCAATGGTCATCGCAGCACTGTTTATAATAGCCAGGACATGGAAGCAACCTAGATGTCCATCAGCAGATGAATGGATAAGAAAGCTGTGGTACATATACACAATGGAGTATTACTCAGCCATTAAAAAGAATACATTTGAATCAGTTCTAATGAGGTGGATGAAACTGGAGCCTATTATACAGAGTGAAGTAAGCCAGAAAGAAAAACACCAATACAACATACTAACGCATATATATGGAATTTAGAAAGATGGTAACAATAACCCTGTGTACGAGGCAGCAAAAGAGACATTGATGTATAGATCAGTCTTATGGACTCTGTGGGAGAGGGAGAGGGTGGGAAGATTTGGGAGAATGGCATTGAAACATGTATAATATCATATATGGAACGAGTCGCCAGTCCAGGTTCGATGCACAATACTGGATGCTTGGGGCTGGTGCACTGGGATGACCCAGAGGGATGGTATGGGGAGGGAGGAGGGAGGAGGGTTCAGGATGGGGAACACATGTATACCTGTGGCAGATTCATTTCGATATTTGGCAAAACTAATACAATTATGTAAAGTTTAAAAATAAAATAAATAAAAAAAAGAAGTCATTCAGATGAAATGAGCACGTATGTGCCCAGTTCTGGGTTAAGTATGACCATTAACATGCTCCTATGATACCCTGGGCTACCCAGTCAGGGCACTTATATATTGTAATTTAACTGTTTAGGTACAGATATCATCTTGAAAAGAAAAGGACTGGTCTCTTTTTTAATAATCATATTGTCAGTAATGGGTTAATAATTCGAACATGTTAGATATTCAGTTATTCAATAACTATTGAATGAATGAAAGAATGCCTGAATGAAATTGAGAGAACTACAAGGAGAATCGGAATGAAGAAAAGAGAAAGAAGGAAGAAAGGAGCACAGAAAGAATGTGTCTTGGAAGTGATGTTAAAATTATACTAAACCAGTCCATTCTAAAGATCCCCTGGTGGCTCAGATGGTAAAGCATCTGTCTATCGATGTGGGCGACCTAGGTTCGATTCCTGGGTCGGGAAGATTCCCTGGAGAAGGAAATGGCAACCTACTCCAGTATTCTTGCCTAGAAAATCCTATGGACAGAGGAGCCTGGTGCAGGCTACTGTCCATGGGGTCGCAAAGAGTCGGACATGACTGAGCAATTTCACTTCACTTCAGTCCATTCTAAAGGAGATCAGTCCTGGGTGTTGTTTGGAAGGACTGATGCTGAAGCTGAAACTCCAATACTTTGGCGACCTCATGTGAAGAGTTGACTCATTGGAAAAACTCTGATGCTGGGAGGGACTGGGGGCAGGAGGAGAAGGGGATGACAGAGGATGAGATGGCTGGATGGCATCACTGACTCGATGGACATGAGTTTGGGTGAACTCCAAGAGTTGGTGATAGACAGGGAGGCCTGGCATGCTGCAATTCATGGGGTCACAAAGAGTTGGACATGACTGAGTGATTGAACTGAACTGATTATTAGATAGATATTAATAGATAATGTGGTCAATCTATCTGGGCTCCCAGGTGGCACTAGTGGTTAAGAACCTGCCTGCCAATGCAGGAGATATAAGAGATGTGGGTTCAATCCCTGGGTTTGGAAGATCTATCTGTCTACATGTATGTAAGTGTTCCTCTCTAAAACATAATCTCATAAAACAGAGCATCCTCTCTACCCCTTTGACTACAAGAGGGTTAATAGGAACACACTCTGTTCTCCATCTAATCAAGACCTGGAGATCCAGGGACTACATTAACCAAATTATCCATTGACCAGAGAACTAAACAGCTATTCTGCTGCACCAGAACAACTTTTGATGAAATATAGATCTTCCATCAGAGTCTTCACCTATGTTCCTCTATCTTTCAGAGACTTAACCCCAAGAAAACAATACAGAACATTGGTAGCCCAAAGCATTGTGAAATGCGTTTTCACCACACGTCCTAAGGCAAAGGTCAGATACCAGAAAGAAAGAACCGTGCAAACAGAAATAATGTGATGTTCTGTGTAATACACACTGTATATCCATGTACCAGAAAATAAAGAAACTAAGGTAAGGGTGTGGTGTGCATAAATGTGTATGTGTGTGTGTTTGACAAGTAGTGGGAGAAGTAAAATAATCTGAATGCACCATAAATAGCCACCCTAAAAAAAGAAGATTCTTCCAACATAGGAATTAAAGTGAAAATTGTGCAACATTATTTTTTATAGCAAAAAAGGAAAAAAACACAAAAAATCATATTTTCAACATATTAGATAGTAATACATTTATATGTTTGAGTATTATGTACTCTGAGAATATTTAAGTATAAAAATGCTCAAGATACAATATTGTGTGAATAGAGCAGAATGTAAAACTATATTGCAAAATGTTAAATTCTTTCATGTAAATTACTTTCTGTTCTCTCTCTCTCCATCTCTCCATTATTAGCAAACTAAAGATTTGAGTTTACTTCTTATGGAAAGAAGTACCAGCTATTTCCTCTTTCTGTGAAGCTCTTGGCACAAGGTAGGGCTTCATTAAATAGCTGTTGCATGAATGAGAGAATGAGTAAACACAGGCATGCTCTAGGCCTCTTGACAGGAGGCACTCATTATGCAATGGCTGCTGTCAAATATTGCGCCCCACTGAGAAAAGGGTCTTTACTGGGGCTAGTAGTGTTCCATCTGCCCAAGAAATCATAGCTAGGCCAGAGGATAAAAACAATGGAAATGTGCATGCCGTGTATGCATGTATCTTTACATGGTGTGGGAGACACAGGTGTTCTTTCCCATCATTGTTCTCCCCAGACCATTAGATATCAGATACCCACAGAAGTCAGGCCTCTGGTTACTTGAAAGACCCTTCTTTACTGTGTCAGGGAATTCTCTCATTACAAAACAACTCACGATAACGCAGCTACCCCAGCTTTCAACAATATATTGGTAGAATTGGTAATACAAAATTTGGTCAAGACTATTTAGGTCAAAAACAACTTGGTTAAGCTGACCAGTTGGTCAAAAATGAACGATGCCAAGCGCATTATTCTCTTGTGAATTTATTTTACTTTAGCTTCTCCCTTTTCTATGAATATTTAAATTTGCTAATGTCTCTCCAATTTCAAGGGCTTCCCTGGTGGCTCAGATGGTAAAGAATCTGGGTGTAACAAGGGAGACTGGGTTTGATCTCTGGGTCCGTAAGATTGCCTGGAGAACAGAATGGCAACCCACTCCAGTATTCTTGCCTGAAGAATTCCATGGACAGAGGAGCCTGGTAGGCTACAGCCCATGGCGTCAAAAAGAGTTGGACACAACTGAGCAACTAATACTCCAATTTAAAAATTAGCCTTCCTTGACTCCCCATATTTCTCAAGCCAACACACTACCTCTCCCAATCTCTTTAAAAAGTCTGTCCACCCATCTTTTCACACATATGTTTAATAAGTTTATTTGAAGTCTTCCTATATGCCAAAAATTGAGCTAAGTGCAGAATAAAATGAATATACTATGAAGGATTCTGCAGTCATGGAATTCTCTGTTGAAGGGAATACAAACAAAAATAAACAGACAAGAAAAGAGAAAATATCAAAGAGCTACAGATACTATGCAGATATAAAATTGTAGAAAGTATTGGGTAGTTAGATTGTGTGACTGAAACTCATCACTTAAGAGATGACTTTTAAGATGAAATTTGAATAAAGAAACCAGATAAGTAAAGATGGAGGGAAAGTGTATCCTAGGCACTGAGAACAACGGGTACAAAAATCTAACGTAGCGACAAACACAAATTATTTGAGGAATAAATATGTGTGGCTAGAGCATTGTGGACATAAACAGAGTAGTACCAAATGAGGTTGGAGGAATAGGCAGAAGCTTGAATACATAGAAATGTGTAAGCCAGAGTATGATGTTTGGAATTTATTATGACTACAACTGAAAGTCACTAAAAGGTTTTAAATAGGAGAACAACAGGGTCTGACTTATGTTTTCAGCAGATTACTGTAAAAGTAGGCAGATGGAGTGGGAGGTATTTCCATAATCTAAGTAAACCCCTGTTTTACTTAGGGGTTTTGACTAGGTTATAGTAGTGACAAAGGAAAGAAATAGATGAAATGGGATATGTTTTGAGGATAGATCCAATTGACTTACTGTTGGATTGGATATGAAGTATAGATTACAAAAAGAGTAATCAGTGATGATGACTTCCAGATTATTTCCAAATAGAGTATAAGTTAACTTCTTAAAGAACGTATTCACAATCTCTACTTCCTTCAGTTCAGTTCATTTCAATCTCACAGTCGTGTCCAACTCTTTGTGACTCCATGAATCGCAGCACGCCAGGCCTCCCTGTCCATCACCAACTCCCAGACTTCACTCAAACTCACGTCCATTGAGTTGGTGATGCCATCCAGCCATCTCATCCTCTGTTATCCTCTTTTCCTCCTGCCCCTAATCCCTCCCAGCATCAGACTCTTTTCCATTAGTCAATTCTTCACACGAGGTGGCTAAAGTACTGGAGTTTCAGCTTTAGCATCATTCCTTCCAAAGAACACCCAGGACTGATCTCCTTTAGAATGGACTGGTTGGATCTCCTTGCAGTCCAAGGGACTCTCAAGAGTCTTCTGCAACACCACAGTTCAAAAGCATTAATTCTTCAGCGCTCAGCTTTCTTCACAGTCCAACTCTCACATCTATACAGGACTACTGGAAAAACCATAGCCTTGACTACATGAACATTTGTTGGTGAAGTAATGTCTCTGCTTTTGAATATGCTATCTAGGGTGGTCATAACTTTCCTTCCAAGGAATAAGCGTCTTTTAATTTCATGGCTGCAATCACCATCTGCAGTGATTTTGGAGCCCAGAAAAATAAAGTCTGACACTGTTTCCACTGTTTCCCCATCTATTTCCCAGGAAGTGATGGGACCAGATGCCATGATCTTCGTTTTCTGAATGCTGAGCTTTAAGCCAACTTTTTCACTCTCCTCTTTCATTTTCATCAGGAGGCTTTTTAGTTCCTCTTCACTTTCTGCCAGAAGGGTGGTGTCATCTGCATATCTGAGGTTATTGATATTTCTCCCGGCAATCTTGATTCCAGCTTGTGCTTCCTCCAGCCCAGCGTTTCTCATGATGTACTCTGCATATAAGTTAAATAAGCAGGGTGACAATATACAGCCTTGACATACTCCTTTTCCTATTTGGAACCAGTCTGTTGTTCTATGTCCAGTTCTAATTGTTGCTTCCTGACCTGCATATAGGTTTCTCAAGAGGCAGGTCAGGTGGTCTGATATTCCCATCTCTTTCAGAATTTTCCAGTTTATTGTGATCCACACAGTCAAAGGCTTTGGCATAGTCAATAAAGCAAAAATAGATGTTTTTCTGGAACTCTCTTGCTTTTTCCATGATCCAGAGGATGTTGGCAATTTGATTTCTGGTTCCTCTGCCTTTTCTAAAACCAGCTTGAACATCAGGAAGTTCATGGTTCACGTATTGCTGAAGCCTGGATATGATATTTATCTTTCCCTTTCTGACTCACTTCACTCTGTATAATAGGTTCTAGGTTCATCCACCTCATTAGAACTGACTCAAATGTGTTCCTTTTTATGGCTGAGTAATATTCCATTGTGTAATGTACCACAACTTCTTTATCCATTCATCTGTCAATGGACATCTAGGCGGCTTCCACGTTCTAGCTGTGATTGATGGGATACATGTGTCTTTTTCAATTTTGGCTTCCTCAGAAGGAAATGGCAACCCACTCCAGTGTTCTTGCCTGGAGAATCCCAGGGACAGGGGAGCCTGGTGGGCTGCTGTCTATAGGGTTGCACAGAGTCGGACATGACTGAAGTGACTTAGCAGCAGCAGCAGCATTTGCTCCATTTTGTTCTCAAGGTTTTTGATCATCTTTACTATCATTGTTCTGAATTCTTTTTCAGATAGTTTGCCTATTTCCTCTTCAATTATTTGGGCTTCTGTGTTTCTAGTTTGTTCCTTCATTTGTGTAGTATTTCTCTGCCTTTTCTTTTTTTTTTTTTAACTTACTGTGTTTCAGAAGGCCTCTTTGACCAGTTTTTCTCCTTTTCCCAGGCTTCAAGGTTGAATTCATTCTTCCTTTTGGTTTCTGCCCTCCTAAGGTTGGTCCAGTGGTTGTGTGAGCTTCTTATTGGGTAAATTTGCTCTGAGTTTTGTTTGTTTGTTTGTTTTTCCTCTGATGGGCAAGGCTGAATGAGGTGGTAATCTTGTCTGCTGATGATTAGGTTTGTATTTTTGTTTTGTTTCTTGTTTAGATGAGGCGTCCTGCACAGGGTTCTACTGGTAGTTCGGTGATGCCCAGTCTTGTATTCAAGTGGTTTCCTTTGTGTGAGTTCTCACTACTCTTCCCTAGGGTTTGTTCTCTGGTTGTCTAGCATCTTGGAGTCAGTGTTCCCACTCCCAGTGCTCAAGACTTTACCTCTGGTCAGGTACAAAGATTCCACAAGTGGTTTGTTATGGAATTAAGTAAGATTAAAACAAATATCCAAAAACTAGAAATCCACCCCAGACAAATGGCAGTTACAAAATCAGGCAAATAATTAAAATAATAGATATACACATATACATATACACCCATGAGCAAAGTCAAAACAATCCAACAGAAATAAAGTACAGTAGATTGACTAGGTGAACAAAAGAAATCAAAAATTATATTTACCATTTAAGTACAAAACTAACTAAAGCACAAACTGGAAAACAAAACTAAAGCAAGGTGTCATGTGGAGAATAAAGCAATGAAAACAAAACTAACAAATATATTGAGAGGAAAGGGAAGAAAGAAAAATAGATATGCAAAGTTAAATAGAGGTAGATGAAGAAGATTTATATACATTCAAGGCTAACTGCAAGGGGAAAAGAACAGTAGGGAAGGCAAACAAAGGAAGAAATACAGAAAAAATAATAATAGGTTTAAAAAATTAAAATTAAAGAAAGAGAAAAGAAAAGAATAAACAAGGAAAACTCCACAGAATGGCAAAAGCCCAACATAGAGGCAAAGGTTTATAACACCAGGAAAAAAAATGTGACTGAGAAAATTTTTAAAAAAGCTCAAAAGCTTAATTAGATTTCAAAGTGCTAATAAAATCGACAACTACAACTGGGGTGGGGGCAGGGAGGGAAAAAAAAGAAAAAAAAATCCAAAAGAATCTACAAAGCAAGTCCAAGCATAAGAATAATAGATGTTTTTCTTGAGTCACAGCTTTCAGAGTCCTTTCCCTCACTGGGAGTAACAGTCCACCTCATCTCCCTAGGATGCCTTCCAACATTGTGATGATCTCTGGAACTGCAGTGGGGGCAGCTCAGATTCTAATCTGGTCCTACTTCTATATGTTCTTGCCTCCAGTGTCCACAGCTATCAGAACTAGTGCATTTTCTTTTGTGGGAGCTCTCAATGACCTTTTATGTATTCCATAACCACAGAGTCTATCTAGTTGATCATATGGGCTTAATCTGCAGCTTGTACAGCTGGTGGAAGGTTTTGGGTCTTCTTCCTTAATCACACTGCCCCTGGGTCTCAATTGTGTTTTTATTTCCGCGTCTACATGTGGATCATCCACTGGGGTTTGCTCCTGAGACTGCCCTGGAAGACTTGGGTTTGCCTCTGTAAGGGCCAGGTGTGGAGGTGGTGCAGCTGCTTAGGTCACAGGGGTTTAGGCAGCACCAGGTACTCAGGGGAGTTGGTGGCTTGGGCAGCAGGAAATACAGTGCTCTAGAAGGGTATGACAACCAGTATTAGCCAATACACTCCAGTATTCTTCCCTGGAGAATGTCCCTCCCTAACAGAGAAGCCTGGCAGGCCATAGTCTACAGGGTCGCAAAGAGTCAGACATGACTGAAGCAACCTTGTGTGCATAGAGGCAAGACTTTTTTTTTTTTTTTTGCCTGTGGCATAGCTGCTTGGTTTGCGGTGACCCTAGTGGCACCAAGTGTGCAGGGGCATGGACTGCCTCTGCCCTAGGAGTTATGGCCCTATCAAAGTCTTTTTTCAAGCCTCTTGTAGCTGGCAATCAGAAGGCCTCTTTGGCCAGTTTTTCTCTGTAGCTCCACCTGTACAGGCACTTAGAGGGCTCCCTTGCCTGGGGTGCTTCTCTGTTGTTTGGTGCATCAGGTACATAGAGGGGCCCCCCGGCTAGGGTTCTACTCTGTAATTCTGCACATCAGTCACTTAAAGGACCACCCTGGGTGAGGTCCTGCTCTGTAGTTCAGTGTGTCAGATGTTTGACGGGCCAGCCTCTCTATTGTTCAGAGGGTAGTGCTGGTGTGTGGGGAGAGAGAGGCTATGGTGATAGCTCCACCCACTATGCATGACTCAGCAGTATCACCTTGCTTCCAAGGCTGCCTCGCTTTCCTCCACAGGCATTTCCTATCACAATCTCTTCCCTCACCTCCCCTCCATCCGTCTCTCTGCAGTCAACAGCAGCCCTCATCCTGAGATCTATTATGCTCCCCAAACTCCCAGCTGCTGTGCCTTCCAGGGGACCCTCGTCCCTGTCTGGGATATTCGTGGCTGTGGCAAGGACTGTCTGATTCTCATTCCATTTAGGCTGCCACAGTCAGCTGTTTCACTCTCAGCCTTCAGTGTTTCTCCTCTGACTCAGACAATTGCCCTGATGTGGGGATCAGGCCTCTGCTTCTGTTCCCCCACCCACTCAGGGCAGGTCCAATCCTACTAACACTCCTGTTTTTCTCCCTAGTTCCTTCATCCTACCAAGTTTTGCGTGGTTCTATATATTCTTTTCCTCTGGTCTAGTACTCCTGTATGCTCTCAGCTGGTGTACTTCATGCACTTCTGTGTCTGAAGGTGTATTCCTGGTGTAACCATGAAGAGAGATGTACTCCACCTACTCCTCTGCCATCATGTTCTCCCCAATCTGTGGTATTTTGTTATAGCAACCCAAGCCAACTAAAAGATCCCCATACTTTTTCTATTAAAGCACTTGACATAAGGTACATAATTACCTGTTTATGTTTTTATAAGCATCATTAGACTATAAGAACCATAAGGGTAATTATCCAGTATATCTTGGTTAGTGCAAATATGTTTTTTAACTGATTAATAAATCAGTTAAACAATCACTGTTTAACTGATTAATAAAATAAGAATAATAAGTATAGTTAACAATACTGTATTTATATACTTAAAAGTTCTTAAGAGAGTAGCTCTTAAAAGCTCTTACCACAACATTAAATAATAATTATGTGACATTATGGAAGTTTTAGCTAAGATTATGGTGGTTATCATTTTGCAACATACAAATGTAGTGAATAAACACAGGTGTACACATTAAACTTACACAATATTATATCTCAATT
Organism: Bos javanicus; assembly: GCF_032452875.1. NCBI lineage: Eukaryota > Metazoa > Chordata > Mammalia > Artiodactyla > Bovidae > Bos > Bos javanicus. Next base: position 97,030,157 of record NC_083870.1, on the reverse strand, counting down.
ATATCTAATAAAGCTGGAAAAAACAATGGATTTGTTCTGCTGTGACATGATTTATTACTGCAAACTTTCATGTGCCTATAATAAATGATCATTTTTAAAAAGCTCTCCAAAACAAATAAAATGAATATCTCTATAAATAAACTAAAACAAACAAGCCTAAATATTGATATCTATGGCATAGTCAAAAGCAAAGACATTACTGTGCCAACAGAGGTCCATCTAGTCAAGGCTATGGTTTTTCCAGTGGTCATGTATGGATGTGAGAGTTGGACTGTGAAGAAGGCTGAGCACCAAAGAATTGATGCTTTTGAACTGTGGTGTTGGAGAAGACTCTTGAGAGTCCCTTGGACTGCAAGGACATCCAACCAGTCCATTCTGAAGGAGATCAGTCCTGGGTGTTCTTTGGAAGGAATGATGCTAAAGCTGAAACTCCAATACTTTGGCCACCTCATGTGAAGGGTTGACTCATTGGAAAAGACTGATGCTGGGAGGGATTGGGGGCAGGAGGAGAAGGGGACAACAGAGGATGAGATGGCTGGATGGCATCACCGACTTGATGGACGTGAGTTTGAGTGAACTCCGGGAGTTGGTGATGGACAGGGAGGCCTGGTGTACTGCAATTCATGGGGTCACAAAGAGTCGGACACGACTGAGCGATTGAACTGAACTCACACACACACACACACACACACACACACACATATATATACATATATACATGAAAGTGAAAGTCGCTTGGTCATGTCCAACTCTTTGTGACCCCATGGACTGTATTGTCCATGGAATTCTCCAGGCCAGAATACTGGAGTGGGGAGCCTTTCCTTTCTTCAGGGAATATTCCCAACCCAGGGATCAAACCCAGGTCTCCCACACTGCAGGTGGATTCTTTACCAGCTGAGCCATGAGGGAAGCCCAACAATACTGGACTGGGTAGCCTATTCCTTCTCCAGTGGTTCTTCCTGACAGAGGAATCAAACTGGGGTCTCCTGCATTGCAGGCAGATTCTTTTAACAACTGAGCTACCAGGGAAGCCCATACACATAAATACATACATACATACATAAATGTAGTGCAACTGTATAACATGTCAATTTTGAGGGTATTTGGGAATGATATTAATAATTTAAAAGTTAGTGGACTTTGAAGTAAGCAGTTTGCCTTCCATAATGTGGGTGGGCCTCATCTGATCTGTTAAAGGACTAAATAGAACAAAAAGACCAGCTTTCCAACCAAGAGAAAATTCTCCAGAAGACCATCTTCAGACTTCATCTATTCCATCAGCTGTCCTGGGTCTCTAGCCAATAGGCCTTCAGACTGAATTGCACTATCAGCTCTCCTAGGTGTCCAGCCTGTCAACCCACACTGCAAATTTTGGACTTGCCAGCCTCCATAATTGTGTGAGCCAGTTCTTTATAACAAATCACTTTCTATATATTTATACTCCTATTGATTAAATTTCTGTGGAGAACACTGACTAATACATGTATACATATTCCTATCTGTTAAGAAGCACACCATTACTTCTTAGATGATAAATCTCCAAAGTTAAGTAGAATTCCCTCACAAAGGGAAAAAATGAGGTTGACTATTTATATCTTTTTTCAAAAAGCTGCATTCTTTAATAAAACAAGAAAGGATGACAACTTTGGAAAAAACTATACGGATGCCCAAATAGCTTTGATCATGGTGTGAATTCAGCTCCAAGCACTCTGATGCCTGGAAAGTGAAAAGCAATTTATGAGACCCATCTGTAAGAGCAGTTTGATAGTCAAATGGAACATATCAAATGAAAATATCCAAATCATGTGTGTTCATGATAACTTAGGTCGTTATTTAAATGTGACCAAAACACAGTTACAAAAAGCCAGGCCTATACTATGAAATTATCCCAGCCTACCTTTGTCTCATTGTGCCTTAAAGTTATAATCTGGGGTCACATTTCCACCTCAGACACCCTGTTTAAATACTGCTTATTTTTTTAAATATAAATTTATTTATTTTAATTGGAGGTTAATTACTTTACAATATTGTATTGGTTTTGCCATACATCAATATGAATCCCCTAACCCTGAAATCAGGGGAAGGAACAGAAGCACAAAATTTAGAGTATAGACTAGAGAGATACTCTAAATTTTGTGCTTCTGTTCCTTCCCCTGATTTCAGGGTTAAGGCATGATCGATTAAGAGACAGCTTCCTCCATCTCCTGACCTAGACCTCAGTGAATGCAGAACTCTCGGTAATACAGAACTTATTTATTTTAAACAAGTAAAGAAGATTTTTGGACCATGGAGTAACAAATTTATGGTACAAAATATTGAGAAAACATAATAAAGAGGAAAAAAAGCATCTGAAAACAGTTATTTCTAAATGCTAAATAAGGGTTTTTAATACAAATCTGTAATGGTAAAGCATTTTGCAATCTGTAAAATATTTTACATCTTTGTTATCTTTGATTTCACTCTAATATTATGAGGAAGAGAAGATTGAGAGGAGTCTCTTTGAAACCAGAAGAGGAAACTAAGGCTCACAGAAGATAAATGCATTCCTAGTCCCAGGCACAGTTACATAGTTCAGTTCAGTCGCTCCGTCCTGTCCGACTCTTCACAACCCCATGGACTGCAGCACGCAAGTCTTCCCTGTCCATCACCAACTCCTGGAAGTGAAGTGAAGTCGCTCAGTCATGTCTGACTCTTTGTGATCCCATGGACTGTAGTCAACCAGGGTTCTCTGTCCATGGGATTTTCCAGGCAAGAGAACTGGAGTGGGTTGCCATTTCCTTTTTCAGGGGATCTTCCTGACCCAGGGATCGAACCCAGGTCTCCTGCATTGCAGGCAGACACTTTACCCTCTGAGCCACCAGGGAAGCCCCAAGAATATTGGAGTGAGTAGCCTATCCATTCTCCAGGGGTCTTCCTGGCACAGGAATCAAACCAGGGTCTCCTGTATTGCAGGCTGATTCTTTATCACAGGGGGCTTCCCTTGCAGCTCAGCTGGTAAAGAACCCACCTGCAATGCAGGAAACCTGGTTTGATCCCTGGATTGGGAAGATCCCCTGGAGAAGGGAAAGGCTACCCACTCCAGTATTTTGACCTGGAGAATTCCATGGACTGTATAGTCCATGGGATTGCAAAGAGTAGGACACCAACTCCCGGAGCCTACTCAAACTTATGTTCATCGAGTCAGTGATGCCATCCAACCATCTTATCGTCTATCATCCCATTCTTCTCCCACCTTCAATCTTTCCCAGCATCAGGATCTTTTCCAATGAGTCAGTTCTTCCCATCAGGTGGCCAAAGTATTGGAGTTTCAGCTTCAATCAGTCCTTCCAATGAACACTCCGGATTGATCTCCTTTAGGATGGACTGGTTGGATCTCCTTGCAGTCCAAGGGACTCTCAAGAGTCTTTTCCAGCACCACAGTTCAAAAGCATCAATTCTTTGGTGTTCAGCTTTCTTTATAGTCCAACTGTCTCATGTCCATACATGACTACTGGAAAAACCATAGCTTTGACTAGATGGACTTTGTCGGCAAAGTATTGTCTCTGCTTTTTTAGTATGCTGTCTAGGTTGGTCACGGCTTTTCTTCCAAGGAGCAAGCATCTTTTAATTTCATAGCTGCAGTCACCATTTGCAGTGACTTTGGAACACCCAAAAAAAACCAACCTGTCACTGTTTCTATTGTTTCTCCATCTAATTGCCATGAAGTGATGGGGCCAGATGCCATGCTTCTCATTTTTTGAATGTTGAGTTTTTAAGCCAACATTTTTACTCTCCTCTTTCACTTTCATCAAGAGGCTCTTTAGTTCTTCTTCGCTTTCTGCCATAGGGGTTGTGTCATTTGTGTATCTTAAGTTATTGATATTTCTCACAGCAATCTTGATTCCAACTTGTGCTTCATCCAACCCAGCATTTCGTATGATGTACTCTGCATAGAAGTTAAATAAGCAGAGTGACAATATACAGCCTTGACATACTCCTTTCCCAATTTGGAACCAGTTTGATTTTCCATGTCCAGTTCTAACTGTTGTTTCTTGACCTGCATACAGATTTCTCAGGAGGCAGGTCAGGTAGTCTGGTATTCCAGTCTCTTTAAGAATTTTCCAGTTTGTTGTGATCCACATAGTCAAGCTTTCAGCGTAGTCAATCAAGCAAAAGTAGATTTTTTTTTTCCTGGAACTCTCCTTTTTGATGATCCAGCAGATACTGGCAATTTATCTCTGGTTCCTCTGCCTTTTCTAAACCCAGCTTGAACATTCTTGGTTCACGTACTGTTGAAACCTGGCTTGGAGAATTTTGAGCACTACTTTGCTGGCATATGAGATAAGTGCAATTGTGCATTAGTTTGAACATTCTTTGGGATAGCCTTTCTTTGGGATTGGAATGAAACTGACCGTTTCCAGTCCTGTGGCCACTGCTGAGATTTCCAAATTTGCTGGCACATTTGCTGGCACATTGCCAAATTTGCTGGCACATCTTCTAGGATTTGAAATAGTTCAACTGGAATTCCATCACCTCCACTAGCATTGTTTGTAGTGATGCTTCATAAAGCCCACTTGACTTTGCATTATGGGATGTCTGGCTCTAAGTGAGTGATCACACCATCGTGGTTATCTGATTCATGAAGATCTTTTTTATATAGACTTTCCTTGTTTTCTTGCCACCGCTTCCTAATATCTTCTACTTCTGTTAGGTCTATACCATTTCTGTCCTTTATTGTGCCCATCTTTGCATGAAATGTTCCTTTGGTATCTCTAATTTTCTTGAAGAGGTCCCTAGTCTTTCCTCTTCTATTGTTTTCCTCTATTTCTTTGCATTGATCACTGAAGAAGGCTTACATAGGCTAGAGGCCTAAACCAATCTTACTCTAAACTCATTTCTTTCTTTCTCTCTCATTCCTCTCTCTTCTCCCTCTCTCTCTACTTCTCCCTTCCCTTCTTTTTCTCTTCTCTTTTTTCTCTTTCAATTATTCCTCCCAATTGTCAAAGTAATGAAATTAGCATTATAAACTTTTTGTCTCAGCTTACGTATGTGACTTCTTTATACTATTGCATACCATAAAACAAAGAAATCTAGCACCCATTTTTAGAGAATTATGCAGCTCACACCTAAAGAGGATTGGGGGAAGACATTAATCAGAAAGTGATGCTTTAACTAATCTATGCTATTCATTCCATCTGAAAGCATAAGCCAAAGAGGAGAGATACCTTTGGGGAAGGGAAAGGAGAGAAAAAATGAGTAGAGGGGACTGGAAATATATACTTTGTACTTCCATTATGAATTTGATCACAAACACAACCCAGAGACCTTGAAGAAAGCTCAGCTGAGAAGTGAAGTCAGGCAATGAGTCTACTTGGGGATAACATGGCAAAGCTCAAGTCAGATAGTCATACATTTAAAATCTTGCTCTGAGGCTCGCAACTTTGTTACCTTAGTTAAGTTACTATAATCATTGATTATTAATATCTCAGCTTCTTCATTTGTTAAAAGACATTAATATTTATTTCAGAGGGTTAATGAGAAGTAAAAGAGGGAGCAAGATAGAAAAAAAAAACAAATTCTACTTCACTGCCTCTTAATGAATTACAGTTCAAGTTTTCTTTGATACAATTTCATCTCTGCCTCACAGAAGGAGAGAAATATTCTAAAACTCCTCAACAGAAGATCATCCCACTTTAATATATTCAAGCTGAAATGGGAAAGATCATGTCTTAGAGACAGAAGTAGGCGGAGGAAAAAGATAGGCAGAACTGTAAGGATACTTTCCTCCTGAACCTGTAAAATTTTCTACAGATAGTGGTTCGGATTCCTGGATATTAAGATGAAAGAAACTGGTTCGAGGTATCTAGACCCATCTGCAGACCTCTCTACAACTCTTTTTTAATCCAAACCTGCCTGAATCTCTTATGAATGCAAAATATGGGTCAGAGGCACAGATACACCTGTCCTACATGCAGGGAGGGCAAAGCTGGCAGAGTTCCAGGATACGGTCATGTTGTGCTCAGTCAGCTGCATTCCCAAGCACAACTAGAAACCCGTATGCAACAATCTATTTTGGGTTTCTGCTCATGCTGAAGACAATATGCTCTTAACTTTCTTCCTATGATACTTCACTCCTGCAAGTTTTTAAAACAAACCACTATTTTGGCCTTCCCTTGTGGCTCAGCTGGTAAAGAATCTGCCTGCAGTGCAGGAGACCTGGGTTTGGTCCCTGGGTTAGGAAGATGACCTGGAGAAGGGAAAGGCTACCCACTCCAGTATTCTGTCCTGGAGAATTTAATGGACTGTATAGTCCATGGGGTCACAAAGAGTCGGACATGACTGAGCAATTTTCACTTTTCACTATTTTGGCCAACATAATTATAAGGTCCTAGAATTCCTCTAGTCTACATGTCCAAGGGGACATAGACCAAGTTTGAAGTAAACCTTTGTGCCAAGGTTTTTGCTACATAGTATGTATACATTGCCCATATGGACAGCTACATGAGTTAAGTAATATTATCAAGTAAACAGAAGAGCCAAGAGTTGAGCTCAGTGAAGACTGACCACATCTTCCTTGTATAAAAGTTGATTAATTGATCAGAAGGTAAAACAATTTCAAAATAATAACAGGAACATTTGGGTGATAGGCAAAGTCAGTTCAGCTACGTTTTAGCTCTCTTGTTTTCGTTTCTTTCTCACAAGCTGTATGAGGTTGAACAAACTTCCTTTTTCTGGATCTACTTGAGAATATACAAAATATAAGTTGAACCAACTATTTTGGAAAATCCCCAATATCTCTGGCAGCTAGGATCCCATACATCTGATGAAGGTGATGACAACGACAACAAAGACAATGACAATGGCATTCACTGCATTTACTGAATGCTTACTGTATGCCATACACTGTACCAAATGCTTTATAATGAGTTAGAGGGTAAAGGAGTAAAGTTAAATGAAGTATTTCAGACAGGTAATAGCATGTATAAAGGGCTGGTATAAGAGAATAGCAAGGTCTTCTTAAGTAGCTGAAGTCCTGGAAAAAATATATAAAATGAAGATAATGAATCAAGGACAGTTAGTAGTCCAGCGTGACTAGAGGACATAATGGGATAGTTTTGGAATGTAAAACAAAGAGCTATTTCTTTGCCTAATAGAAACATAAGTTAATTGAAGAGTTAGAGAAGGACACTGACAGAAGTAAATTCACTTTTTAGAAAGATTATTTTGACTATTATATGACAGACAGATTAGAGATGAGCAAACAGCTTAAAATAGGGATGATAGAGGGCTGAATGAGTATAGTGGCAAAGGAGACATGGGAAAGAAAATATCAGATATGCCAAATATTATCATTACTAGCTGCTGTAATAGTAAATTACATTTGCAAAACATGTAGTGGAGAGGCTTTTTATAGACCCATCAATTCCTCTATTTCATATATCCACTCAAGTTTCAAAATTTTTGTTATGTACCTACTTGATATTAGTTTTTTCTTTTTTGCAAAAACATTCTGTACTAGTAAGAGCAAATGAATGTCTAACTATTCATACTCACACTCAAATATGCTAGAAGCTTTGCCGTTATTATACTGTTACTCCCACCACACTCTCTGAAAGAATGTCTGACTGTCCTTTCCACTGGCCACTGTGAGTTCGTGTGAGTGTTGTGTGCTCAGTCATGTCTAACTATTTGTGACCTTATGGACTGAAGTCTGCCAGACTTCCCAGTCTGTGGAATTTTCCAGGCAAGAATACTGGAGTGGTTTGCCATTTCCAACTCCAGGGGATCTTTCTGACCCAGGGATTGAACTCCTGCAATGGCAGGTGGTTTCTCTACCACTGCTTTACCTGGGGCATTCCAAGTAGATGTCTGGAAATGTGAGCTTAAAACTTGTAACAATGTTTAGAATGAAATGATAGACTCAACAATTAAAGTTTGTAGATAGTATTTGAAGTAATATGAACTGAAGAGTGTGAATGAGAAAAGCAGGGAGATTGTGTGAAGAGAGTAGGATGAAAACCTAGGGAATTCCAACCCATGGCATTCCACAAAAGAAAAAAGTCTAAGAAACACATGGGAAATAGATGGAGATGTGAGAAGAAAACCAAGATAGAAAGTTGCTAGGAAAGAAAAAAGAGAGATGAGGGAGGAAGAATGAGTCACCTTGTGAAATTCTGAAGATCGTTTGAGATGAGGTTATAATAGATGTTTCAAAGTTTATCAAAGAAGCAATTTCAAATTGCTTGGTGGAGGCAGATACCAGAGTGAAGGATGAAGATTGAATGGAAACCAAGGAAGCAGAAGCAGTAAATATGTTCAGCTATCTCAAATATTTTGACTATGAGGTCATAATATTGAGAGTGATTATGATTCAGTGAGGTTCAATAAGCAAAAAATAAAAGTACCCAAAATAGAGACTAGTGCTGAGTAGGTGCTTAACATTTAGTATTTGTATGTATTCAACATTTATTTAACAAGCATTTATTGGGTGTTTACCAAATTCCAGGCATTGTTCTTAGCCACAGGGATACAATAATGAATGAAAACTGATGTGACCTTGACCTCAAAGCATTTATGATCAATAATGTCTACGTAGCAGGGAAGACATTAAACAAGTAGTCATACAAAGTAAATAGAAAGCAGTTTGAATGAATTGTATATAAATATGAATGAGGATCTCACATGGCAAGGACAGATGAGACTATATCTAAGCAGTCAACGTGTTTTCTTAGACCTGAGGGTGAAGCCCAAGAGAAAAGCATTATTAAAAAACGAAAGGAAAAAAAAAAAAAAAGCTCACTAGGAACTCTCCATGGTCCTGACCTGGGTTTATGTATGTCTTCCTTGTATACAAGGGAATCTGGCTTATCTTTCACTGGATCTTGCCAAATGCAGTAGTAACCCTACTGATCTTGTGGTCTGCCTGCAGCCAAAAGGCTTCTAGTTTGCCTGATCTATTCCAGACTTGAATAAAGTCATGTGTGAAAAACACAGGGGCAGCACAATGGAAGAGTGAAAGGAATGCTAACTTTGGGATCAGAGAAACTTGATTTCAAGCCCTGGTTCTTCCTTTTTCTAGTTGTGTGGCCTGGAACAAGTCCCTTTATCTCTTTGAAGCTCAAATTTTTCATCTGTAAATGAGAAGTATTGTTATTGCCCATCCTAGTTCATTATTGAGGACTTGTGGCTCCCAAAATGAAAATATCACACAATCAAAATCTCTATTAGGAAGAATCATAAAGGCCTTATGATCCAACTACAACGTATATGAAAGCACCTTGGAAATAATGATAAAAGGTAAATAAATTATCCCTAAGTTTTTACTCATTCTCATTGAAAATTATAAGTTTAAATGGGAAACACATGAGAAAAATTTAAGTTGTGCTATTCATTCATTTATTTTTAAGATATATTTGGTTATATTGTTAATCATGCTTCTAAAACATTAGCAAATGGACCATACTGTTGTTTGTAAAATTCCTAAAAGTCATCAACAACATGCACATTGGCTTCTTAAATATTTTTTGATTTGGCTTATCTAGAATGAGAGATGATGAGCATTGATTCCAAGAGAGAATCACTGAAGATGTGCTTATACTGTCTAAAACTTATAAGATCAAAGGAATATGATGAAGTGATTTATGACAAAGTTAATGTTCAAGTCTCCATGGAGCTGAAGTTTGAGCATAATTGCTTTGTGAGCAAGAATCTTTAAGAAGCCACAGAAAACAGTGGTGAAAAGTATGAGTTCTGCAAACACAAAAGCCTAGGTCCAAATCACAAACCTATGACTTACTTAACCTCTCTCTATTTTAGCTTCTTAAACTGTATATTAAGAATGATAGTAATAATATCTACTTCAGTGAGTTATTGTAAATATTATGTGGCTGTAAAGTATTTAAAACAGTGGCTGGCTCATAGAAAGCACTCAACTAATGGTAGTTGCTATTTTTATTTTGGAGGTCATGTTAGCTGTAAGAAAGATGATAATATCAGAGTTCATTTGAGTCTTAAGCATCATTTAATGCTACTTCAAACCGATAATTTTTAAAATGTGGAATTTGAGTCATAGAGAAGGAAAATTATTTCTGTCAGGTCATGTAGAAAGCTCATAGCAGGACTCTAAGTAGAATTCAGGCATCCTAACTGCCAATTCTGGGCTCCTTCCTACCTCTTCACTAGCCAAATGACTTTGTCTCTATCACTCTCCTCTGATATCTGTTACATTATGTCAGAAGAGAGGGACAGACTCTTTCTTAATTAAAACCCATTTTGTTAGTCTTCATCTCTCCTACTACATTGTCAGCCCCTTATCAGAAGGGACTGTATCTTATTTCTATCAGATTATGCAGCAACTGGCAGAGTGGTATAAATATAAGTATTAACTGATTATTTATTATTATTATTCAATATAAGAAAAACTCAGATAGCAGGCATGCTCTGTAGTAAGTAAATGGAAACAGTTCAATAATAAGTTAGCTCAAGAGGTTTGTTAGAGATTAGGTTTGTTAAATAGAAAAAGTACTGAACTCAGTGTTAGAGAATCTGGGTTCTAAGCTTGTTAATAACTGGATGAACTTAGGCTGAAGTGTCATTCAACACAGGGAGGATGATGGAAATTTGAAAGGTGTAAAACTGGAAAGAAAGGTTATAAGAGCTTTGACATTCAGGCTAAAGAATTTTAATTTTATCCTTAAAACAAGGAAAAGTGGGAGATGGATTTTAAGGAAGCCAGTGACATAATGTGGAGAGTGTTTCAGAACTATCACTATGACAAATCTGCGAAGAGCAAATTAGAGGAAGAAAGCCTCATGGTCAGAAAAATTTCTTATTTTTAGGAGATTAAAATATTGATGCTTAGAGAAAAAAGTGAAGTAAAAGTAATTTGCTAAATATCATAAGTAGAATCAAAATTCAAAATCAGGTCATGGTATACCAACACCTGTATCTACCTACCATATTCCCTCAATACCTCTCAGATAAAAGGCTTAAAGGACATGTGAAAATCAGTGTCAAAGATATCAGCTTTCCAATAAGGTGAAATTTGATTACATGGACCTAATAATTATTAAGGGTATAACAAATGACTTATTGATTTTTTTCAAAAGAATCACCAACTAACCAAATTAAAAGTTAAAAAGTTTCCAGATAATTTATGTACATATTTGTTAATAAAAAAGATCCATATGTGTGAAGAAACACATACACACATTTGTATATAAGTCTAAGCATACCTGTAAGTTAAATCAGATACAAATTTATTCTCAGATGCTTAAATTTTGAATATCAATGGTTTGGTGGAAAAATCTCTAAATTTAAAATAAGTAACTTTGGCTCATATTCTGTTTCAACTTCTTACCAGCTATGTATCTTGTAACATGTTCTCCATATCTTAGAGCCTCTATTTCCTCATCTGTAAAATGGGAATAATTATGGGGTTGCTGTGGAGATCATATGACATATGCAAACAAGCTTTGTGGTGAGCCTTAGACAAATGTAACAATATAGCATTTAAGAGTCCAGGCTCTGGAGTAGGGCTTAGTCCTAATTCTGCTAGTTGTTAACTATGACATTTGGGCTAGTCATTTAGCTTCTCTGAGCTCCAATTTCTTCATTGAAAAAAACCGAACTTTTCTAATAGTTTTACCTGATAAGATTACATATATGTATATATATATATATATTATAGAGAGTTAATATCTATATATATTATATCTATCTATAAATGCATAGAGAGAGGAAGTGAGAAAAACACAGTACATATATTAGTCAATACAGATAAACACATGGCCTGGCATAGAATATGCACTCTGTATGTTAGTTATTATACTTCTTATCACATGGGCATGGAAGGCAGTTAATTCATACTCAGTTGCAAAAATGGCAAAAAAAGAAAAGAAAATGTGAAAACACATTAAAGAAAAAATTTAAAAGAAAACTAAATTGACTAAGGTTGCCAACAAATAATATGATATTGTATTTTAAGTTTTATAAAAGAAATGTGATTTTTGCAATAATGAAACTGAAAAGACCAGAAGAATCAGAGAGATAAAGCTCACTGCTCCGTGACCCAGTGACCTAAACTATTAATACTCTTGCCTACTGTGTTATGTGTTCTGGTCCATGAAACACACATGATGCAGGCATGTGGTACAATTGACAATATCCCTCTAGGCCTAAGGAAAAACAAGTGATACAGACTGTGACCAGAGAAAGCATCTGAGGAGACCCTGTGAACTGAAGAAGAATGCCCCAGGAATTCTGTAGCAGAAAAAATAAAAACAAACTGGGTGAACTTTAACACTAGAGTAACCAAATGGTTTATTAAACTAAAAAGACAGAGAAAAAGAGTGATCAGATGCAGGAAGGGAGATGTGGAAGAGTAGCAGGTTCAGTCAAAAACTAGAGCTTCCCTGCTGTGCAGTCTCTCTTTGCTATACCAGAAGGGTGTTCTGAATAAGAAAAACAAAACAAAAAACCCATCTGATGGAGAAAGTATTTCCATATAAGAGAGAAGGAGAAGTTAGGTTATCTGCAAAGTTGGGTTCATCTGCAAAGACCGCAAGAAATTAAGGAGGATTTGGAAGAATGGTTAACTAGTCCAGTTTTAAGAGAGTAGAGAAATATAAAATGGCATAGAATAAAATATAACAGTGTAGGATATCTTCTAAGAATTTATGATGGAAGGAAACACGAAAACAAAAGTGGTCTTGAAACCGTAAGCTGTGTTCAACTCTTCTCTTTGTAACTTTGTAATTCATTGGAATGATGTATCTTAGGTTAATATTAATTGCTTTTTATGAATCCTTACATAGCTGGGTTTTGGATTTGACATGAAAAGTGAAAGTGAATTTGCTCAGTCGTGTCCGACTCTTTGTGACCCCATGGACTGTAGCGTACCAGGTTCCTCTGTCCACAGGATTTTCCAAGCAAGAATACTGGAGTGAGTTGCCATTTCCTTCTCTTTTTCCTTTTGACATGAAATTAAGTATAAAATCCATCTTGCCAGAGAAAGTAATTCATGTAGTCTGTAGTTTAAATTGATGCAAAAGAGGAACTCTTATGGATGGTTTAGATTCTAAAGTTAGAATTATGCATTTCACTTTAACTTCCTAAATGTGTCCTCTGGATGACATGTTCCACAATAGAAAGTAAACTTTTCTGCTTATTTATTCTGCTTAGATCTGTGCATACGTATTAAATACTGTGTATGCCTACTTAGTCACTTTAGTCGTGTTTGACCCTTTGTGACCCCCTGGATTGTAGCTTATCAGGCTCCTCTGTCCTTGGGATTCTATAGGCAAGAATCCTGGTGTGGGTTGCCATACCCTCCTCCAGAGTATCTTCCAGACCAAGGGATCAAACCCGCCTCTCCTGTGTCTTCTGCATTGCAGGCAGATTCTTTACCACTGAGCCACCGGGGAAGCCCCTTTAAATGCAATACAATAAGGCTATTCCAAGACTTCCCTTGTATTAGCTTCTTCCCTGTCTAGTCTAGCAAGATTCTAGCTTCATACCCTTTGCATAGCTCCAGTGTTTAATTTCTAAAATTCTGCCTTCTCCTTCCCCTTCCTTATTCATGCCAAAGTCCTTCATACAAGAGACTGGGCTAACCCCAGCTGGTTGACAACTGAATTGAAGCACAAAAAGGAAACCAACATATAATGATTATCGATTGTGTCTTCTCACTGTGGTAGGAGCTTTCACATTGATTATCATATTTGATGCTTCCACACAAACTCTGTGAAATAGATATTACTATCCCCGTGTAATAGATGGAATCACTGAGGTTCATAAAAGTTAATCAACATTCCAGAAGTCTCTGACATTCTGGTGCCTGTACTGTTGATATTGATTAGGTGCTCCAACTACAAAGTTCCTGAATTGCAATGTAAAATCATAGTTCTTCCCTAGTAAGAATTATCTAATGCCTGTATATGGTTTTCTAAACCCAATTAAGGATTTTTATTCCAAGAATTCACCTAAAGTTCTCCTTTATCACAGTGAGGATGGTTTTGCCTTGCTCTTCCTCTGTTTTCCTTCTAACAGAGTTAGAGCCTTAACACTGCTGGCTGAATAAACATAAGTGTTGGCTGAAGCCATCAAACCCTCTGTACTGTACATGATACTTGGTGTCCCTGCTGGCTGTTCACCTAGTTTGACTCTCCGGACTGCAGAAAACTTTCATTGCTAGTACCAAGCTCTTACTTACTGGTTTCTGACTGCCTCCTTCCCATGTAGCAGCATAGAGCTCCTCTGGTAGCATTCTTACGGCCTTCTCTTGAGAACATCTTTTTGCTACTATGTTGTCCATCCATAATGCTTTGTTTTTGTTCAGTCGCTCAGTCATGTCTGACTCGTTGGGATCCGATCCCATGGACTGCAGCTTGCCAAATTTCCCTGTCCTTTGCTATCTCCTGGAGTTTGCTTGAACTCATGTCCATTGAGTCGGTGATGCCATCCAATCAACTCATCCTCTGTCGCCCCCTTCTCCTGCCCTCAATCTTTCCCAGTACTCATAATGTTACAATGTTACCTCCTAGACTAACAATAAACAAGTCAAACAAAAAAGTGCCAGTAAGACAATGTTCCTTTTATGGTTAAAATAACCCGTCAGCATCATCTACCAAAAAAAGAAAAAGTCTAGACTCTTAATATTGTATTCAAGACCTTTCATGACCTTAATTCTACTTAACACTCTAGCCTCACCTCTGGCTACCACCAAAATACTATGCTTAAATCCACTGAACTACAGTTATTTCCCTCAGGAGAGAGAGTGTTTTTTTTGTTTTGTTTTTTTTTTTTAATGCTTGTGCTTAACTCTTCTGTTTCTTCTATCTGGTATGTCCTTTACCTATCTTCCTGGATCCAACTCCCCTTCACCAACTTCACTCACTCTCTAAGAAAGTATTTAAGTTCATGGGAGGGGGGGTTCAGGATTGGGAACACGTGTACACCTGTGACAGATTCATGTTGATATATGGCAAAACCAATACAATATTGTAAAGTAATTAGCCTCTAATTAAAATAAATAAATTTAAAAAAATGTGTTCTGAGAAACTCTTAGAGTTAACAGGGGACAAAGAATAGAAAAAGGCAAAATAAATTACTTTGTGACTCCACCCCCGCTGCATTAGAGGTATACCTTTGTACATCTTCTATTAATAGATTCTTCAAATCCTGATACTCAGTTTAGGGCTTGAAAGAAAGCAGATATTAAAGAATATTTTCTGAGTGTTTCCTGAGCTCTCATTACTGATGACGCGCATCTTTAGGTTTTTAATAAGACATGTCACCAAGACCTTTAAGGATGCTTGCAAGTCCCTGTATTTATTGGAGGTTTCAAGAAACTTGGATTTTAGTCCTTGACCACCCAGAGAAATCTTTCATGTGAGTCCCAGCAACTAATCTGCTTCCTTTAACTACAAAGGAA
Source organism: Bos javanicus (assembly GCF_032452875.1). NCBI lineage: Eukaryota > Metazoa > Chordata > Mammalia > Artiodactyla > Bovidae > Bos > Bos javanicus. The sequence goes on along the minus strand of NC_083870.1, from coordinate 97,014,745 downwards.
GGCCAACCTGGCACCAGAAGTCAGTCTTATTTTACAAGTTGGACTTAGGAGATATTTAAGCGAGAAGATGAAAAGCACCGACCAAAATGTCTTATATATACACACTTGGTTATAAGGAAGATAGGGCTCCCCTGGAGCACAGCTGGTAGAGAAGCCACTTGCAATGCAGGAGACTCCAGTTCAATTCCTGGGTTGGAAAGATCCCCTGGAGAAGGGATAGTCTACCCACTCCAACATTCATGGGCTTCCCTGGTGACTCAGATGGTGGAGAATCTGCCTGCAATGTGGGAGACCTGGGTTTGATCTCTGGGTTGGGAAGATCCCCTGGAGGAGGGCATGGCAACCCACTTCAGTATTCCTGCCTGGAAAATCCCCATGGACAGAGGTGCCTGGCAAGCTACAGTCCATGGGGTCACAAAGAGTCCAACATGACTGCGTGACTAAGCATAGCACATAAGGAAAACATCAAAAGGATTAATAATAATGCAATAATATAAATCAATTAATCAAATATATATTATCAGTTCTGCAAATATTTGATAAAATTTTTATGTGCAAAGCACTGTGCCAAGGGCTGTGATTATAGTAATGAACAAGATAAAGGAGCTCATATTATATGTGAAAGAATAGTGTGTGAATAATTTAAAAATGTATGGTTATGCGATATGTGCTTTTAAGGTATCAGACAGTATGGGAACATATAAAAACAACACAACAAAAACTCAGGCTCAATAAGTGGGGTTGTGGGTAATTTCCTTGGAGATGGGTGATGGTTGAGCTAAAATATAAAGCCCCTTTTTTTTTCTATTTTCTTTATATATATATATATTTTAACTTTACAATATTGTATTGGTTTTGCCATATATCAACATGAATCTGCCACAGGTATACACGTGTTCCCCATCCTGAATCCTCCTCCCTCCTCCCTCCCCATACCATCCCTCTGGGTCGTCCCAGTGCACCAGCCCCAAGCATCCAGCATCATGCATCGAACCTGGACTGGCGACTCATTTCATATATGATATTATACATGTTTCAATGCCATTCTCCCAAATCATCCCACTCTCTCCCTCTCCCATAGACTCCAAAGGACTGTTCTATACATCAGTGTCTCTTTTGCTGTCTCATATACAGGGTTATTGTTACCATCTTTCTAAATTCCATATATATGCATTGCTGCTAAGTCGCTTCAGTCCTGTCCGACTCTGTTCGACCCCATAGAGGGCAGCCCACTAGGCTCCCCCGTCCCTGGGATTCTCCAGGCAAGAACACTGGAGTGGGTTGCCATTTCCTTCTCCAATGAATGAAAGTGAAAAGTGAAAGGGAAGTCGCTCAGTCGTGTCTGACTCCTAGCAACCCCATGGACTGCAGCCCACCAGGCCCCTCCATCCATGGGATTTTCCAGGCAAGAGTACTGGAGTGGGTTGCCATTGCCTTCTCCGATATATGCGTTAGTATACTGTATTGGTGTTTTTCTTTCTGGCTTTAAAGTAAGGAATGGGTTGTGTACTTAAACCAAAGAGAACAGTCTGCGTTCTTTCCTGTGCCTAAGAGGCAAATGCTTCATTCAAGGGACTGAATGAGTACTACTGAGTGGTGTGCTAAGATCATGGAGGGGAGAGGTATATGCTAAATTTCGACACAGGCAAGGGCTAGTTCATTAATGGTATTACAGATTTTTGTTCAGGAATTCTGTCTTTGCTCAAAGTATCATGGGAGAGGACTGAAGCCTTTAAGCAAGGAAATGGCACTATAAGACTTAAAAAAATTTAAATATCACTGTGGCTTTATTATAGATAGCAGTAGATGAGGGAAGATAAATTAGGAGACTATTAGACTCGTCCCAGGTGAGATGCATTTGGACTGTGGTGCTGGAGAAGACTCTTAAGAGTTCCCTTGGACAGCAAGGAGATCAAACCAGTCACTCTTAAGGGAAATTAACCCTGAATACTCAGAAGGACTGACACTGAAGCTGAAGTTCCGATATTTTAGTCATCTGATGCGAACAGCTGACTCATTGGAAAAGTCCCTGATACTGGGTAAGATTGAAGGCAGAAGGAGAAGAGGGTGTCAGAGGACGAGATGGCTGGATGGCATCACCAATGCAATGGACACGAACTTGGGTAAACTTCAGGAGATGGTGAGCAACAGAAAGGCCCGGTGTGCTGCAGACCATGAAGTCTCAAAGAGTTAGACACGACTGGCGACTGAACAACAACAACAGGTGAGAGATGAGATGACTTTGATTAGAAAGGGGGTGGTAAAGATAGGATGGATTTGGAAGTAATAGCAGGCTAAACACAGTATAGGTTTGTAATTGGATAAATGGATGTTCTTCTTTGTTCTATTGACACAATACACAAAAATAGTAGTATAGTAATGTTTTACACTTATAGTATCCTTCCAGGGAAACAGTTTCTTTATTCCACCATTAGGAACTTGTGGTCTACTATACAAAAAACAATGTATTTAGAGCTCTGGTTGTCAAAAGTCAACTGTAACATAGGTTCTACCTTTAAGAAGTTCATGGTCTTATAAAGGGGATACAGTATTCCTGCAATTTTGACAACGATTCTGTAAGGTAGGTAATACATTTTCCCATTTTATAGCAGCAAATACTGAAACCTCGAGTGCTTGTTAAATGTGTCTCAGCTAAGGTAGGGCAGGCACTTTCACCCTAGTTCTCTTTTCATGATTTACCAGTGCTTTGTTTGGTCTCAGAATGAAAAAGGATGCTCTCCAGATCCCTGATGATCCCTTCTGGGATGCACCAATGCTCTCCAAAGGCATCTATCTAATAAGCAAGATATCAAGCAGTCCCTTTGGGAGGTGTTACATTTTAGTTGTAGGTCAGCAGCACTTTGTGTGATCTATCTTTCCCAGTGAACAAAATAAATAGAGTAAACCCTTTCCCTCAGGATTCAAATCCCTGCCCAAGTGACTATAAGTTTAGATGATAATTCTATGAACCAAAAATGGTTACTCAGAAAAATAACGTAGCTTTAAATTCTATCATTGAAGCAAGAGGTGGAATGGGGAATAACAAGCCCACCCCACAGGGCCCAGGCTTAGGAAGATAGGGGCCACACATGGGTGATATAAAGCCTTCCTATGAAAACCTTGCTATTCAAGTGTGGTTTTTGGGCCGGCAGCATCAGCATCACATGAAAGTTTATCAGAAATGGAGACTGATTCTCACGGCAGACTGACCAAATCAGAATCTGCATTTTAACAAGATTCCCCAGTGATTCGTATACACAATGAAGCTTGAGAAGTACAGACAAAAAAGTATACCAAAGGAAATCTCACCCCTGGTAGTCCAAATGACCAAATTCTATCAGTAATACCAGTATTCTTTCTATTTATTACAGTTTTGGTCTTCTTGGAGTCTTTTGTAAAAATGAAAATCTCTCTGATTTTGAAACAGACCGAAAGTGATGAAAAGGCATGCTATATGGAGTCAGATATATCTGGGGTGGCATCCCAGCTCTAAATCAAAGGAATGAGTTTTGGCACATTGCTGAGATTCACTGAGACTCAGTTTGCCTCACTCCAAAATAAGGAAAATAAGCTAATTTTGTCAAATCTAAAATAGTGGGGCTAGGACAAAAAAAAAAAAAAAGTAGTGGATGCTAAAGTTCACTGTATTTATTTTTATAGAATGCAATTATTGTTGCTTCTATTATTATCAAGAATAATTATACTTTTCACTCATTCATCCAATCAGTCCAACAGCTGTATAATGAGAACCTACTCTGTACCACATCCTGCCCTATGTGCTAGGGATAAAGATGTGAAGAAAATAGCTGTTCATGCTTTCAAAGAGTTCTCATGCCTGTAGTGAAGAAGACAAGATATTATTTAATCATCAGTGTCCTAAAAGAGGGAAAAAGCAATGTTAGAACTCAGATCTCTCAGAATTTAGGTCACAGAATCATGAATTCTCACCATCATAAGTTCGAAGGACATGTGTGTTTTGATGAAAAGCATAGTAAGTCTATAGCCAGACAGGCTGGTTGGAATACTGATTGTACCTCTTCACCCCATAAGCAAAAACCCTAAATCTTTCTAAGACTTAATGTTCTTATTTGTAGTAACATCTATATGACCGAACTTAACTGAGCATAAAAGATGTGAAAAGGCTAAGTAAACTAAGTTTTTGGTCATTCATTCAAACATTCAAATGCCTATTCTGTCAAGGATACTGTAGTCTCCCTGGGAATATAAGGATGAAAAAGATTCCATTGCTGTCCTCAAGGAGCTTTCAGTCAATTACAAAGTTTTAATAAAATGCTCAAGGGAGAAAGCCTAAGGTATGTGTGATGGAATAAGAGAAGAACAATACCTTATTTGGAGGGGCTTGGATGGGGAGGCTCAGAAGAGCCAACTTTGAAAAATGTACTGCCTAAATTAAAATGTTTTCAATATTTGGTATCAAGAATAAAGAAAATTTGCAAGAGAAGAAAAAGAAGAAATGTATTGAGCAAGAAGAAGGAGTATTTTGAGTTAACAATGTCCAATAAGGCAAAATGAACACTAATAATAATAAATTGCTAATGTTTATTGAACACTTATTAAGGGCCAGGCATACTGTTAAATGCTTTATATACTTTGACACATTAATTCTACCTGTATTGGTTTACTGTTGTGGTCGTGCCTGGAAATTTATGATACTCTCCCATCTTTTGACTCCTTCTGCTATCTTCCAACCACGAAATACTAGATTTGTCTGCCAAGTTTCAAGATAAACACTATTGGTCCTAATTTAACTTGCTTCCCTCCTGCCTTTCCCATAAGTACTTTTTGACGCCTACCCCACCTCCAGCTCTATCGATATGGATTCCATATTTAGATGTACTATTCATTTTTCTCATATTTAAAAATGGTCCAAGAAATGTGTCTTTCAGTGCAGTAATTCCTGTTTTAAAACCCCTAGTTGAGCCAAGAACTCTATTTCCTCTTTAGAGAGATTCTTATGCAGATAAGAGTTTAGACTTAAGCAACACAGAGACATTTATAAAATCTAAGAGCTCTAGGGCACACCAGAGCCTTACATTGCTACCCCAGCTCCAACAGTATGGATGGAGGTACAAGAGATGATTAGATTTCAACTCAAACAATTTTTATATAAACTGTGGTTCATGGGTCCACAGGAAAAAACATCCCTGGATGTAACAATAGAAAATGTTGCTGTCAATTTCATTCAAAGGGAAAAAGGCTCCAAATTGTCCCTCTCTATACATCCTTAAAATACATGATAAAATGTGTGGTTTCAGTGTCTTCACAAATAAATGAAGATGTGATTTCAGGGAAATTTATTTCTAAGTTCTTTTTCTTTTTTTGAATAAAGTTCTTAACTAGGTCATTCTGGCTGCTTGACTTTCAACTAGCTTCAAAAAAATACTTCTTTGATTTTGAAAATTGGGCAATGAATATTTTATCAGAACAATTGAATTAGGATGTATCCATGTGATCCAGAACTGCTACTAACCTCAGAACGAGAGATGATCAAAAGTCTTGTGCCTCTCATCAAAATGTAAGATCTGGATATAAGTCTTTTGAGTTGTAAGTCCTCTAATCATACACCTTGCTATTTCATGTCTTCCTGTTTTTGCTCATGTCCTCTCACCTACTTCAAACCTCACCCTCCTCTTCTTCACCTGACTTAAATAGTCTTCAAAAGTCAGTTCAAGTGGCACATCCTCTAGGAAGCCATTCTTGATTCCCACCTCTATCCACATTCTACAAGACTAAGTTAAGAATCCATATTCTTCCCATAATCCTTGCGTTGACTTCTGTCACAGCACAAATGGTCCTATATTATTACTGTTTGAAAGACAATGTGCTAAGCATGAGATGAGGGAACAGAATATCCATGAATTATGTGAAGATCAACAACTTTCACATTAGGAATCAAATTAGTAGAAAAGATACCCACACTAACTTATCAGGGTAACTTATATACTCATTTCAAACATAATTCAGTATTAAAACTCATAGCCAAGTTCTCTAGCTCATTAATAAATAAAATAATTAGATTGGCAAAATTCCTGATGTCAATGAGAAATAACTTTCAATATTTAAAGTATTGGTAATGGCTAAGGCCAGTCTGCATCTCAAGATCTTTTCTCTGTGTCTTTTTTCTTATCTATTCTATACCCTAGGGGGTACCAGTATGAAATACAGCCCCAACAGTGTTCTTTGGCCTGCCAAAGGGCCTGAATCCCAGACTGAAATGCTTGGACTCTGCTTATAGGTAGATATGACCCAAACAATGCCATTTTTAAAGATTCTGGGAGAAACAAGATCTACATAAGATATATACCCAACCTGTTCCTAACAATTTAGCAGTTCATGAAATATAAACTTCATATTTGAGTTTGTGTCTATTTTTATGACAAAAAGTAAAACAGTTAAATAAGGCCAAATTCTTCACTTAAAGAATGATAAATCCTAGATTTCCATTATTCATGCCTCAGGCAGATCCAGAGTGCTCTGCTTTGTCCTGATATATAAAAAGGAAACCAAAAATTACCAGTAATTTCACTGGGGGACTAAGGAAAAGTAATTGTGAGAAATACCTCAGGCAGCCCAGTGAATCATTATTGCACACAACTGACTAAAGCTTGAAATTTAGGGTGCTTATTTTAATTGAACATCTGAAATGTTGTATTTATACAAAGAAAAAGTGGGAAAGAAATGAATTAATCCCAGCTCTAGCAAGACCACATATCTTTGTGGAAGATCCTCATCTGCAGGGCTCTGTCTTCTATAGCTGAGGCAGCCAATGTCTCAAAGTCTGAAAGTTTACAATATACACTACTGTTTATAGATAGCCAGGTCAGAAAGCTTTGAGGGCCTAAATTAGTCACTGAAGGGGAGGGGTGGGGCTCTCAACACTATTTTTATTTTATTTTTTTAAATTTTATTTTATTTTTAAACTTTACATAATTGTATTAGTTTTGCTAAATATCAAAATGAATCCATCACAGGTATACATGTGCTCCCCATCCTGAACCCTCCTCCCACCTCCCTCCCCATACCATCCCTCTGGGTCGTCCCAGTGCACTAGCCCCAAGCATCCAGTATAGTGCATTGAACCTGGACTGGCATCTAACGAGATGTCAACACTATTTTTAGAAAGGAACAGAATTAACACTCTATGCCTGGGGTTGGAGTAGAGTTTGGTTTCCAGGGAGGTGTCAGACCTGGTGAGAAACGAAGATCTGATCTCAGGAGAAGTAAAAGAGGCAACAGGTAAACAACTAATCTTCAGTCTGCCTTATCCTTAGCTAATGAAACTCAAGCATGGTATATGTGTCTGAGAATGGGGAAGTAGGGTCAAGTAGAAATTCCCTCATTGTATAGGACCGTTTTAAGGCCCTGAAAGGGGCCCAGGTAATGTGGTTAAAGAATGTCAGCAAGTAAAACAAATTTAAGATTAATCACTGCACATGAAAACTTCTAAAATATTAAGATTTACACATGAAAACCCTTGATAGAAAATTTCCCAAATTTCATTAGCAACAATAAACCACAACATTAAACTACATTTTTAAAGAACCATCAATAACAACAACAACAGCAGCAAAAAAATAGAACAACCATTTTAGAGGAAAGACTAAATAAGCTTTCTATTCTCTTTTTTTAGAAAATGATACTATAGAATCATAGGCATATAATGAGAGTGTCAGAGTGTACAGCCAAAAATAAGGGGAAAATTTATTACAGAAATAGGTTAGAAAGCTAAGTAATAAAAACATTATGGCATTTAAAAATATTCTGTAATATCTGTAACATTTTTAAATAATTTAATAATTTATCAGCTTTAAAATTTATGTGATGTTTTATTATTCTAAGTCAATTCTAGCTTTCATATCTATATTTGTATTTGTAATGTCAAGAAGAAACAGAACTAGACATGGAACAATGGACAGGTTCAAAATCGGGAAAGAAGTACAACAAGGCTGTGTATTGTCACCTTGCTTATTTAATGTATATGCAGAGAACATCATGTGAAATGCCAAGCTGCATGAAGCATAAGCTGTAATCAAGATTGCTGAGAGAAAGATCACCTTCAGATATGTAGATGATACCACTCTAATGGCAAAAAATGAAGGACTAAAGAGCCTCTTGAGAGTGAAAGAGAAGAGAGAAAAAGCTGGCTTAAAATTCAACATTCAGAAAACTAAGACCATGGCATCTGGTCCCATCACTTCATGGCAAATAGATTGGGGAAAAGTGGAAACAGTGACAGATTTTATTTTCTTGGGTTCCAAAGTTACTGCGGATGGTGACTATAGTCTCAAAATTAAAAGGCGCTTGCTCCTTGGAAGAAAAGCTATGACAAAGCTAGACAACATATTGGAAAACAGAAACATCACTTTTGCTAACAAGGTCCATATAGTCAAAGTTACAGTGTTTTTGTAGTCATGGACAGATGTGATTGTTGGACCATAAAGAAGGTTGAGCATTGCAAAATTGTGGTGCAGGAGAAGATTTTTGAGAGTCCCTTGGACAGCAAGGAGATCAATCAGTCAATCCTAAAGGTAATCAACCCTGAATATTCATTGGAAAAATTGACGCTGAAGCTCCAATACTTTGGCCATCTCATGTGAAGAGCTGACTCATTGGAAAAGATCCTGATGCTGGGAAAGACCGAGGACAGAGTAGCAGGGGGTAAAAGACGATGTGATAGTTGGATGGCATCACCGACTCAATGGGCATGAGTTTGAGCAAACTCCAAGAGATTGTGAAGGACAGGGTAGCCTGGCAAGCTGCAGTCCATGGGGTTGCAAAGAGTCTGACACTATTTAGTGACTGAACAACAATAATAATGTTATATTGTCATAAGCAATCCATCAAACTGAATAAGAATGAGGTCCCACAAACTTGGATATATCCCTGCTCACATGCATTCATCACTTGCAATGTCATATTTGCCACTGCCTAGCCCAGACTGAGAGGGGCATGGCAACCCACTCCAGTATTCTTGCCTGGAGAATCCCACGGACAGAGGAGCTATGGGCTACGGTCCATAGGGCTGCAAACAGTTGGACACAACTAAAGCAACTTGGCATGCAGCATGCAGCCCAACCCAGCTAGAATCCTTCTCATCCCTTCTGCACCAAACCAGAGACTAGAGGATAGCAGCATCCACAGAGCAGCCTGGTATAGTGCAAAGGGTGCAGGGTTTCTGTAAAATGGAATTGAGCTGAATTCCAGCTTCTTTCACTACTACTAGCTCATCTTTTCCAAATCAATCAATGTAATACACCACATCAACAAATTGAAAAATAAAAACCATATGATTATCTCAATAGATGCAGAGAAAGCCTTTGACAAAATTCAACATCCATTTATGATAAAAACTCTCCAGAAAGCAGGAATAGAAGGAACATACCTCAACATAATAAAAGCTATATATGACAAACCCACAGCAAACATTATCCTCAATGGTGAAAAATCGAAAGCATTTCCTCTAAAGTCATGAACAAGACAAGGGTGCCCACTTTCACCATTACTATTCAACATAGTTTTGGAAGTTTTGGCCACAGCAATCAGAGCAGAAAAAGAAATAAAAGGAATCCAAATTGGAAAAGAAGAAGTAAAACTCTCACTATTTGCAGATGACATGATCCTCTACATAGAAAACCCTAAAGACTCCACCAGAAAATTACTAGAACTAATCAATGATTATAGTAAAGTTGCAGGATATAAAATCAACACACAGAAATCCCTTGCATTCCTATACACTAATAATGAGAAAACAGAAAGAGAAATTAAGGAAACAATTCCATTCACCATTGCAACGAAAAGAATAAAATACTTAGGAATATATCTACCTAAAGAAACTAAAGACCTATATATAGAAAACTATAAAACACTGGTGAAAGAAATCAAAGAGGACACTAATAGATGGAGAAATATACCATGTTCATGGATTGGAAGAATCAATATAGTGAAAATGAGTATACTACCCAAAGCAATTTATAGATTCAATGCAATCCCTATCAAGCTACCAACAGTATTCTTCACAGAGCTAGAACAAATAATTTCACAATTTGTATGGAAATACAAAAAACCTCGAATAGCCAAAGCGATCTTGAGAAAGAAAAATGGAACTGGAGGAATCAACCTACCTGACTTCAGGCTCTACTACAAAGCCATAGTTATCAAGACAGTATGGTACTGGCACAAAGACAGAAATATAGATCAATGGAACAAAATAGAAAGCCCAGAGATAAATCCACGCACATATGGACACCTTATCTTTGACAAAGGAGGCAAGAATATACAATGGATTAAAGACAATCTCTTTAACAAGTGGTGCTGGGAAATCTGGTCAACCACTTGTAAAAGAATGAAACTAGAACACTTTCTAACACCACATACAAAAATAAACTCAAAATGGATTAAAGATCTCAACGTAAGACCAGAAACTATAAAACTCCTCGAGGAGAACATAGGCAAAACACTCCCTGACATACATCACAGCAGGATCCTCTATGACCCACCTCCCAGAATATTGGAAGTAAAAGCAAAAATAAACAAATGGGACCTAATTAACCTTAAAAGCTTCTGCACATCAAAGGAAACTATTAGCAAGGTGAAAAGACAGCCTTCAGAATGGGAGAAAATAATAGCAAATGAAGCAACCGACAAACAACTAATCTCAAAAATATACAAGCAACTCCTACAGCTCAACTCCAGAAAAATAAATGACCCAATCAAAAAATGGGCCAAAGATCTAAATAGACATTTCTCCAAAGAAGACATACAGATGGCTAACAGACACATGAAAAGATGCTCAACATCACTCATTATCAGAGAAATGCAAATCAAAACCACTATGAGGTACCATTTCACACCAGTCAGAATGGCTGCGATCCAAAAGTCTACAAATAATAAATGCTGGAGAGGGTGTGGAGAAAAGGGAACCCTCTTACACTGTTGGTGGGAATGCAAACTAGTACAGCCACCATGGAGAACAGTGTGGAGATTCCTTAAAAAACTGGAAATAGAACTGCCTTATGATCCAGCAATCCCACTGCTGGGCATACACACTGAGGAAACCAGAAGGGAAAGAGACACGTGTACCCCAATGGTCATCGCAGCACTGTTTATAATAGCCAGGACATGGAAGCAACCTAGATGTCCATCAGCAGATGAATGGATAAGAAAGCTATGGTAAATCCTAAAGACTCCACCAGAAAATTACTAGAATTAATCAATGATTATAGTAAAGTTGCAGGATATAAAATCAACACACAGAAATCCCTTGCATTCCTATACACTAATAATGAGAAAACAGAAAGAGAAATTAAGGAAACAATTCCATTCACCATTGCAATGAAAAGAATAAAATACTTAGGAATATATCTACCTAAAGAAACTAAAGACCTATATATAGAAAACTATAAAACACTGGTGAAAGAAATCAAAGAGGACACTAATAGATGGAGAAATATACCATGTTCATGGATTGGAAGAATCAATATAGTGAAAATGAGTATACTACCCAAAGCAATTTATAGATTCAATGCAATCCCTATCAAGCTACCAACAGTATTCTTCACAGAGCTAGAACAAATAATTTCACAATTTGTATGGAAATACAAAAAACCTCGAATAGCCAAAGCGATTTTGAGAAAGAAAAATGGAACTGGAGGAATCAACCTACCTGACTTCAGGCTCTACTACAAAGCCACAGTTATCAAGACAGTATGGTACTGGCACAAAGACAGAAATATAGATCAATGGAACAAAATAGAAAGCCCAGAGATAAATCCACACACATATGGACACCTTATCTTTGACAAAGGAGGCAAGAATATACAATGGATTAAAGACAATCTCTTTAACAAGTGGTGCTGGGAAATCTGGTCAACCACTTGTAAAAGAATGAAACTAGAACACTTTCTAACACCATATACAAAAATAAACTCAAAATGGATTAAAGATCTCAACGTAAGACCAGAAACTATAAAACTCCTCGAGGAGAACATAGGCAAAACACTCCCTGACATACATCACAGCAGGATCCTCTATGACCCACCTCCCAGAATATTGGAAGTAAAAGCAAAAATAAACAAATGGGACCTAATTAACCTTAAAAGCTTCTGCACATCAAAGGAAACTATTAGCAAGGTGAAAAGACAGCCTTCAGAATGGGAGAAAATAATAGCAAATGAAGCAACCGACAAACAACTAATCTCAAAAATATACAAGCAACTCCTACAGCTCAACTCCAGAAAAATAAATGACCCAATCAAAAAATGGGCCAAAGATCTAAATAGACATTTCTCCAAAGAAGACATACAGATGGCTAACAAATACATGAAAAGATGCTCAACATCACTCATTATCAGAGAAATGCAAATCAAAACCACTATGAGATACCATTTCACACCAGTCAGAATGGCTGCGATCCAAAAGTCTACAAATAATAAATGCTGGAGAGGGTGTGGAGAAAAGGGAACCCTCTTACACTGTTGGTGGGAATGCAAACTAGTACAGCCACCATGGAGAACAGTGTGGAGATTCCTTAAAAAACTGGAAATAGAACTGCCTTATGATCCAGCAATCCCACTGCTGGGCATACACACTGAGGAAACCAGAAGGGAAAGAGACACGTGTACCCCAATGGTCATCGCAGCACTGTTTATAATAGCCAGGACATGGAAGCAACCTAGATGTCCATCAGCAGATGAATGGATAAGAAAGCTGTGGTACATATACACAATGGAGTATTACTCAGCCATTAAAAAGAATACATTTGAATCAGTTCTAATGAGGTGGATGAAACTGGAGCCTATTATACAGAGTGAAGTAAGCCAGAAGGACAAACACCAATACAGTATACTAACGCACATATATGGAATTTAGAAAGATGGTAACGATAACTCTGTATACGAGACAGCAAAAGAGACACTGATGTATAGAACAGGCTTATGGACTCTGTGGGAGAGGGAGAGGGTGGCAAGATTTGGGAGAATGGCATTGAAACATGTGAAATGTCATGTATGAAACGAGATGCCAGTCCAGGTTCAATGCATGATGCTGGATGCTTGGGACTGGTGCACTGGGACGACCCAGAGGGATGCTATGGGGAGGGAGGAGGGAGGAGGGTTCAGGATGGATTTTCTTTTAAAAATTATTAAAAAAAAAAAAGAAAGCTATGGTACATATACACAATGGAGTATTACTCAGCCATTAAAAAGAATACATTTGAATCAGTTCTAATGAGGTGGATGAAACTGGAGCCTATTATACAGAGTGAAGTAAGCCAGAAGGAAAAACACCAATACAGTATACTAACGCATATATATGGAATTTAGAAAGATGGTAACGATAACCCTGTATACGAGACAGCAAAAGAGACACGGACGTATAGAACAGTCTTATGGACTCTGTGGGAGAGGGAGAGGGTGGGAAGATTTGGGAGAATGGCATTGAAACATGTAAAATATCATGTATGAAACGAGATGCCAGTCCAGGTTCAATGCACGATACTGGATGCTTGGGGCTGGTGCACTGGGACGACCCACAGGGATGGTGTGGGGAGGGAGGAGGGAGGGGGTTCAGGATGGGGAACACATGTATACCCGTGGTGGATTCATTTTGATATTTGGCAAAACTAATACAATTATGTAAAGTTTTAAAATAAAATAAAATTAATTAAATTAAAAAAAAAAAGAAAAGAAAAAAGTAGGGCTCTATGACCCTTGGCAAATTCTTTAACCCCAGTGAGCTGGTTTCCTTCCCCCAAGAGAATAAGGGACAGATGAGTTACCATTTGCAAAAGAAGCATTTGATAAACTGCAAATTGTTAGACATAGAAGTATTAGGAGCAAATAATTTGGCTAAATCCACATGTGGTAGAATTCATATTTGGAGTCCAGATCTTTCTGGACCAAGGCACATACCTATTCCTATTATAACTTGATACCTCTTAAAAATAATCACACCATGCCTGTGCCACACTCATGTTGATAGACAGGATGTAGGTTATTCATGAAGTCACAATGTAACCTTTATATTTCTTTTATTCCCCTCAATCAAACAGTCTTGCTACCATTCCTGAAGGGCACAGTCTTACACCTCAGCTCATGTGTTGACATCATATGGGAAATAAATGGATTACCCAGAACTGCTCATTTCAAATGCACCAAGCTTTAGATAGTACTTAGAGGGCTATTTTTAACATCTATATCTTTCAGAAATATATACTGATCTGTTCATGGAATAAATTAAACAATATGGGATTTGTTTCAAAATAAGACAGTGGGAGAGGGGTTAGGAGGAAGTCGGTAGTGATAAAAATGAAAAATGATTGGCCATGAACTGATCATTGTTGAACCTGGATTATGAGAACATGAGGGCCATTACACTATTTATGTTTGCTTTTCTATAAAGCGGAAATTTTCTAGAGTCAAAGTGGAAAAGAGTTACTGAATACCACCCTAGATGCATATGGGCTTTACTTCAGCCTATTCTCACTTTGCATCTTAGCATTTATTGCTTGCTCCATTTATTTTCACTTTTTGAGGTAACTGTAAAAGCCAAATATCATTTTGGTGTGGCAACATTAATAAGAAGAACAATAGTCTCCATTTTATTAAGTAGTTGTTCTGTGCCTGTCCGAGTACAAAGTAATTTGCTTTCACTGTCTCACTTGATCTTTGCTAGAATTTTATGAGGTAAGCATTAGTAATTATGGATAAAAAAAACAACAAGGTTCAAGGCGATTAAGTAACCCAAAGTCAACATTAAGTTATGTGTTCCAATCTTGTACCTTAACTACTATGTTACCTGATTCCCAGTCTCTGCTTTATATTCTAAGAGGATATCAAGCTACAGTAGGCTATTACCTAACTGAAGGAGGAATAGCTCTGTAAAAGTGAAGGAAACAGTCTTAAGTTCTCTCTGATATCAGATGCCAAATCTGAAGAAAACGCACCGCATGTTTTATACATGCTGTGTTGTGCAAGGCCAGAAGGATTCACATCTTTTATGAGCTTAAATCCAAAATAAGAGAATACAAATGTCGACAGATGTAATGAAGCATTTATTTTTTGACATAAGAAGAAAGAGAATATAACAACAATAAAACAAGCAGCAGGGAAAAGAAAGAAAAAGCACTGACTGAACACTGACTGTAGTCAGCACTTGACATATGCAGTGTAATACCGTTTACAACTCCAAGTCTTCCAGACAGAGGTGGACCTCATCAAGGAATACATGGATGTTTGGTTCTGCTGAGCACCTTACAGGTGGACCTGAGAAGGAATGAGGGCTAGGACTTGGAAAGAGCTGAATGTTCTGCAAAACAGAGGGAGCTTTTGGAATTTGAAAAGGAAGCATAATCTTGGAGGGACTGGGGAGGTACCAGCAGAGGATGAAAAACCATAAGAGACAATGTGGACAGAAGGGGAAAAAGTCTGTGGTGGCAGACTATCTAATGGACTATATTTTGTTACTGACTTTATCACCACATAAAAACTTTGAGCAACTTGCCTATGAACCTCAGGGAACCACAGCATAAGTAAATGAATTCACAGATTTATGTTTGAGTAAAGGGGGAAACATTCAATTTTGAGCTAGCCATATGACTACAAAGCTAGATAGTTCCCCCAAATTCCAGGTGAATAAGTTTGACTTCTGATATACCATTTTCAAACAAAGCAGTAAAAGAATTTTTAGTTGTCCCAGAATACTGAAACCCTAGCATGTCCTTCTCATTGAATCGGGTCAGCTGAAGAGACTCATCTGGTTTACTTTAGGCAGGAAGGAGTTGTGTCATTTCTCATCCACAGCCTTAGGAAACTGCTTTGTGTTGAGATCATTTCCTCCACCTAGGTATATACATACTAACATAGGTTTTTTTGTTTGTTTGTTTGTTTGTCTTAACCAAACTTCCAAGTCATTCTGGTCAAAGAGATTTTTATAAGATACCACTGCACAGTTCTTTATAAGCTGCCACAGGGCTGATGTATGTATTTGATAAATTACCTAGAGAGTTGAATTCTAGATCAGACATCCCAGACTACAAGAACTCAGAGTCCATTACAATTAAAACCTTATCTCTTACAGTCACCTTTCCAATAGCATTCTCTAACAGTTATAGAGTTTCTTTACATTTAGACAGAGGTGGCCTAACTTTTCCTTTAAAGAACCTGATGATAAATATTTCAACTTTGTGAGTTGTTGTCTCTGTTGGCGGGCTACAGTCCATGGGGTGGCAAAGAGTCAGACATGACTGAGTAACTAACACTTTCACTTTAGTCTCTGTCACAACTATTCACCCATGCCATAGTAGTACAAAATCAACCACAGACAATTTGTAAACAAACAGTATTGTTGTATTCCAATAAAACTTTATTTACAAAAATAAGTAGTGGGCTGGATTTCGCCCACAGGCCCTAGTTAGCCAACCCCTGACATAGGTTAGTAGAAAACTGCCTCATGCCTTCCTTTGGTAGTTTCATTCCCTCATTTGTCTTTAATGACATTCTTCAGAGTGTTATAGGCCTCAGCTCCAATACCCATGACTTTCTTGAATTTAGTGCATTAATAAGGAGCACTGTGAATTGCCATATTTTGCCACTGTTAGAGCTACTATGATTTATACTAAATGCAAGAACATGCAGATGACATCTGAATTCCCATCCAGGTCAGCAATGTAGCAGTGTAGTAAAACTCCCTTTTGAGTATATCCAGCCTTATAAACAATAAAAGATATTCCTATTGCATATCTGTACCAATCTAGATTTAAACTTGGTATCATTCTTTTTTTCACCTATTCCACAACACTCTATGTTTTTCTGATATGCTCTGCAGTCTTGGAGATACCTATTTCCATTGAGCAGTTCTTTTGTCCCTGACATCCAAGAGAATCACACAGACCTGTTGAGCCTGAAAGCCCTGACGAGACTTTTCCAGTATAAAGATACACCTTAATAGGTGTGGTTCCATTAGAGGCAAATGATCTTAAGAATGGACTTAGTTCTGGCCTAGATTCCTAGAACCCAGGAAGAAGTAGAGGGTGCTATAGATAATAATGGGTAATGTAATCTTTTCAACTAAATAATTTTAAGAACATGTAGGTCTAATATTTTATTAAAACTGTCTATGGCCCAATAAAAACATACTCTCTATATCTCCCAATAAGCTGCAGGTTCATATGTAAATGGAGTTTTGGGGAACTTACCTTAGTTCAGGTTCTTAGCATTTCTTGCATTAATGCCTTATATTGACTTCCCTGTCAGTAAGTCCCTTAGACCACAGGAGATCAAACCAGTCAATACTAAAGGAAATCAGTCCTGAATATTCATTGGAAGGACTAATGCCAAAGATGAAGCCCCAATACTTTGGCCACCTGATGTGAAGAACAGACTCATTGGAAAAGACCCTGATGCTGGGAAAGATTGAAGGCAGGAAGAGAAGAAGATGACAGAAGATGAGATGGTTGAAAGGTACCACTGACTCAATGGACGTGAGTTTGAGCAAGCTCCAGGATTTGGTGATGGACAGGGAAGCCTGGCGTGCTGCAGCCCATGGGGTTTCAAATAGTTGGACATGACTGAGCAACTGAACTGATCTGATCTACCTGTTACTAGCTTTCTCTCTCTGATTTATTTTTCCTTTCTATATCAGGGAGAATAAAGTGCTGCACTCAGTGTAGCAGCAAATTTGGAAAACTCAGCAGTGGCCACAGGACTGGAAAAGGTCAGTTTTCATACCAATCCCAAACAAGGGCAATGCCAAAGAATGTTCAAACTACTGCACAATTGCATTCATTTCATATGCTAGCGAGTTGATGCTCAAAATCCTTCAAGCTAGGCTTCAACAATACATGAACCAAGAACTTGCAAATGTACAAGCTGGATTTAGAAAAGGCAGATGAACCAGAGATTAAATTGTCAACATCCACTGGATTACAAAACAGGCAAGAGAATTCCAGAAATACATCTACTTGTGCTTTATTGTCTATGCCAAAGTCTTTGACTATGTGGATCACAACAAACTGTGGAAAATTCTTAAAGAGATAGGAATACCAGACCACCTAACCTGTCTCTTGTAAAACCTGTATGCAGGACAAGAAGCAACAATTAGAACCAGCAAGGAAATCAAAGCAGTCAATCCTAAAGGAAATCAATCCTGAATATTCATTGGAAGGACTAATGATGAAGCTGAAGCTCCAATATTTTTGGTCACCTGATGCAAAGAGCCAACTCATTGGAAAAGACCCTGATGCTGGGAAATATTGAGGACAGGAGGAGAAGGGAGAGACAGAGGTTGAAATGATTGAAATGGTTGGACTGCATCAATGGACATGAGTTTGAGCAAATTCTGGGAGATAGTGAAAGACAGGGAGAGCCTGGTATGCTGCACTTCATGGTGTCACAAAGATTCAAACACAACTTAGCAACTGAAGAACAACATATTTAATCTGTTGCTGCTGGACATTGGGTATTTTTCAGCTTGAGGCCATAATAAATAGTGCAGCTATGAGCATATCTTTTGGTCCACATAAAAATACATTTTTGTTGAGTATATTCTGGGAACGTAATTTCTGGGTCACAAGGTATGCACATATTCAGCTTTAGAATTCATTGTCAAAGAGTTTTCCAAAGTAATTGCATCAACATAGAACTTCTTTAATTCATGAAGTATGTTAAGCTTATAGAAAATCTCTATGTAAATACAAAGTTCTGTTATTAACTCAATGCCTCATTTGCACAAGATCATCTTGTTCCATGGCAATTAAAAATAACATCTTTGATTAGATGAAATCAAATATCTACTGGGATTTGCATTTATAATCTAGATGTGTCACACTCTTTTCTCTAATCAAAATTAGATTCTGACATGCTTTCAAATGTGTCAGTGAAAGACAAACATTGGTATGCTGTTTCTAAAAGTATATTTGGTCATACATGTTTGGTGTCATGTCAACACTTTCTTTAGAAATGGCCACGTTTGTCAAGTGATTGAAAATGACATGCAAATTCAATATTTTCTACATCCCCAGTGTACATTTTTAAGTATTCAATTTTTTAAAAATATCTTATCCATTAATCCTTTGAATTTATGTCCTTATGAGGGTCCATGGAGTAAATGGTTCACTTCTTTGCATTAATTATTTTAAACTTTAAATTTGTTATTATACTAATAATATCCAGTGTATAAAAAATGAGTGGAAAAAGAGAAAAAGTATATAGCATAGAGAAGATAAAAATCACTGGTATTCCTACACTTCTTAAAAATTGCTAAAACTTCAGTATATGTTCCTCCAGATTGTTCCTATATGTTCCCATAGATATGTACGTATTAAAAAAATCATATTATACATACATATTACCTGGTTTTAATTTTTATATTCTATAAATCTCTCCATATCAGTGTACATAAATTTTAATGGTCAAACAAAATTGCATAGCATATTAACAAGTATTTATCACTTCAATCAAAAGATCAATTCTAATTCTTTCACAAATATTATGAAAGCACAAAATGCCCACAGCATTTGGTTAGGTACTGGCAGCATGTCTTTGGGAAGAATATCACTTTAAAGACAAGTTGATCTGAATTTGAATCCTGGACCAACCATTATGTAGCTGTGTTATCTGGAACCAGTTACTTGATATATCTAAGCTTAAGTTTACTCATCAATAAATAGAATGAAAAATGTCCTTCAGATATTTGTCAAGAGAATTGGATGGGATAACGTATAAGAAAATACTTGACATGGTGACTGACACATAAGAAGTATTCACTAAATTTGCTTGAATCTGAATCTGTGGGAAGCACAACTATTAAAAGAACTTTCCACTATCATTCAGAACTCATAATCTGACAGCAGACTGGGGTAGTTACACAAATAAGTAAGAGGAAGAAATCCATTTTCATTGATAAAATGCCTACTATGTGTCCCAGCCATGCTGTATACTTTCATTTCTACTGTAGAAGGCATTACTTCATAGGAAGAATGAAATTATCCCTGGAGCAAGATACTCCCATCCCTGTATGAGACACTTCAAAGAAGCTTTTTCTTATAGAGAATCCTGGAAAGATTGTTGAGTCAGTAGTTAAAAGATCTTGCTCAGGATCTGATACGCCACTCTGGGCTCCTGAAGCCCTCTAATCATAGATTTCTGTCTAACATAACAGTTTTTTTTTTTCTAACATAACGCCTTTTTCAGTGGAGCAGCACAAGAACAAGACTCAACTACAAAAGACCCAGAAGTGGCTGAATTAAGTTTAAAGGTAGCTAATACATATTTACTGAGCAGGTGTTCTTTCTCACGTTTCTAACTGGGCCTGAGAGATAGAATAAACCTAATTTTACTCTCAAAAACTTCATAGTTTAGTGGGAAAAGTAGGATTATACACAAACATTACATTGTAATATGAATAATACAATAATGGAGTTGTTGTGGGCTGAAAGTGGGAACGCTATTTCAAGCAAGATGACATCATGTGCAGAAACATGGGGCATATCCAAATAGGTGATTCTTGGGGGTTTATGGAAATATGCAGAAATTCTATTTGGAGCAAAATCAAATAGCCTAAATGTCTCTCTCATATACATATATACGCCTATATACAAATTCATGTATGTATATATATGCATGTATATGTGTATATGTATGTGTATTAATATATGTATATATAACAAGAAAAGTTAACTTATTTGAGAATATATTGAAGTCTACAAAGTCATACTTCTTATGAGCAAGACTGTGTACATTGGAATGTGGTTAATGGTATAATTTATTTTATACAACATTAAAGACATATAGAAAGCCTTCCTAAGAGATCAACACAAAGAAATAGAGGAAAACAATAGAACAGGAAGGATTAGAGATCTCTTCATGAAAATTAGAAATACTAAGGGAACATTTCGTGCAAAGATGGGCAAAATAAAGGACAGAAATGGTATGGACCTAACAGAAACAGAAGATATTAAGAAGAGGTAGCAAGAATACACAGAAGAAGTATAAGAAAAATTTCTTCATGTCCCAGATAACCACGATGGTGTCATCACTCACCTAGAGCCAGACTTCCTGGAGTGTGAAGTCAAGAGGGCCTTATGAAGTATCACTACAAATAAAGCTAGTGGAGTTGATGGAATTCCAGTTGACTATTTCAAATCCTAAAAGATGATGCTATGAAAGTACTGCACTCAATATGCCAGAAAATTGGGAAAACTCAGCAGTGGGCACAGGACTGAAAAAGATCAGTTTTCATTCCAATCCCAAAGAAAGTCAATGCCAAAGAATGTTCAAACTATCACACAATTGCACTCACCTCACACACTAGCAAATACTCAAAATTCTCCAATCTAGGCTTCAACAGTATGTGAAACAAGAACTTCCCCATGTTCAAGGTGGATTTAGAAAAGGCAGAAGAACCAGAGATAAAATTGCCATCATCTGTTGGATCATAGAAAAAGCAAGAGAGTTCCAGAAAAACATCTATTTCTGCTTCATTGACTACACTAAAGCCTTTCACTGTGTGGATTACAACAAACTGTGGAAAACTCATAAAGAGATGAGAATCCCAGGCCATCTTACTGGCCTCCTGAGAAATTTGTATGCAGGTCAGGAAGCAAAAGTTAGAACTGGACATTGAACAATGGACTGGTTCCAAATTGGAAAAGTGGTATGTATACTGTCACCTTGCTCCCAGGCCAAAATACTGGAGTGGGTAGCCTTTCTTTTCTCCAAGGGATCTTTCCAACCCAGGGATTGAACCCAGGTCTCCCGCATTGCAGGCAGATTCTTTACCAGCAGATCCACAAGGGAAGCCCAAGAAAACTAGAGTGGGTAGCCTATCCCTTCTCCAACGGATCTTCCTGACCCAGGAATCAAACTGGGGTCTCCTGCATTGCAGGCAGATTCTTAACCAACTGAGCTATTAAATAAGCCCAACTTATATGCAGAGTACATCACGTGAAACGCTGGATGGATGAAGCACAGGCCACAATCAATATTGCAGGGAGAAATATCAATAACATCAGATATGCAGATGATACCACCCTTATGGCAGAAACCAAAGAGGAACCTCTTGATGAAGAGCCTCTTAATGAAGGTGAAAGAGGAGAGTGAAAAAACTGGCTTGAAACTCAACATTAAAAAAAATGAAGATCATGGCATCCAGTCCCATCACTTCATGGCGAATAGATGGAGAAACAACGGAAACACGGACAGACTTTATTTTCTTGGTCTCCAAAATCACTGCAGATGGTAACTGCAGCCATGAAACTAAAAGATGCTTTCTCCTTGGAAGAAAAGCTATGACAAACCTAGATCAGTTCAGTTGCTCAGTCGTGTCCGACTCTTTGCGACTTCATGGACTGCATGCACCATGCCAGGCTTCCCTGTCCATCACCAACTCCTGGAGCTTGCTCAAATTCATGCCCATCACGTTGGTGATGCCATCCAACCATCTCATCCTCTGTCATCCCTTCTCATCCCGCCTTCAATCTTTCCCAGCATCAGGATCTTTTCCAATGAGTCAGTTCTTTGCATCAGGTGGCCGAAACATTGGAGTTTCAGCTTCAGCATCAGCCTTTCCAATGAATATTCAAGACTGATTTCCTTAGGATTGACTGGATAGAACTCCTTGCAGCTCAAGAGATGCTCAGAGTCTTCTCCAACACCACAGTTTAAAAGCATCAATTCTTCAGTGCTCAGTGTTCTTTATAATCCAACTCTCATATCCATACATGATTACTAGAAAAACCAGTTTTGAGTAGATGGACCTTTGTTGGTAAATTAATGTCTCTACTTTTTAATATGCTGTCTAGGTTGGTTCTAGCTTTTCTTCCAAGGAGCAAGGATCTTTTAATTTCATGGCTGTAGTCACCATCTGCAGTGATTTTGGAGCCCAAAACAATAAAGTCTGTGACTGTTTCCATTGTTTCCCCATCTATTTGCCATGAAGTGATGGGACCAGATGCCATGATTTTAGTTTTCTGAATGTTGAGTTTTAAGCCAGTTTTTTCATTCTCCTCTTTCACCTTCATCAAGAGGCTTTTTAGTTCCTCTTTACTTTCTGCCATAAAGGTGGTGTCATCTGCATATCTGAGGTTATTGATATATCTCCCAGCAATCTTGATTCCAGCTTGTGCTTCATCCAGCCCATTTCCCATGATGTATTCTGCATATAAGTTAAATAAGCAGGGTGACAATATAAAGCCTTGAAGTATTCCTTTCCCGATATGGTTTTTTCCAGTGGTCATGTATGGATGTGAGAGTCGGACTGTGAAGAAAGCTGAGCGCCAAAAATTGATGCTTTTGAACTGTGGTGTTGGAAAAGAATCTTGAGAGTCCCTTGGACTACAAGGAGATCCAACCAGTCTATTCTAAAGGAGATCAGCCTTCGGTGTTCTTTGGAAGGAATGATGCTGAAGATGAAGCTCTAATACTTTGGCCACCTCATGTGAAGAGTTGACTCATTGGAAAAGACACTGATACTGGGAGGGATTGGGGGCAGGAGGAAAAGGGGACGACAGAGGATAAGACGGCTGAATGGCATCACCGACTCGATGGACATGAGTTTGAGCAAGTTCTGGGAGTTGGTGATGGCTAGGGAAGCCTGGTGTGTTGCAGTCCATGGGGTTCCAAAGAGTCGGACATGAGTGCGTGACTGAAGCGAAAGACGTATATGTAAAAAAAAAAAATCTTTTAACACAATATTCTTCAAACGTCATTTTATCTTATCAGATTTTAAGTCTGAAACTCAGATTGTATCAATTCCCACTCTGTCAAGTAATACTTTTGATATTTCTCCCTTTTTGCCTAGGAAAATGTCTAGGTTTCAAAAACTCAGTCTACTAGGTCTGAAAGAGAAAATCAAGTACAATCACTTTATTTTGAAACCCCTGGAAGGAAAGCACTTGCCAAAAATCCCAGAGCAAATTGGAGTTGAGCTGGTCCTGGAATGCAAGCTGCCTGACATTCTGGCTTATATTCACAACTGATGCAATATCAGATATTCCTGCATCTCTATGCCCCTAAAAATGACTACACCAGAAGTCCGAAATTCATAAATAATCCCTACTCTGTTTCCAATTGACACAGCTAAGAATTCCTTTAAATATGCTCTAAAAGCATGGTTTTAAATAATCTTTATCATTCAGCATAATGTCTTAAGGTCAGGTCCAGAAGAAAACCTCAGATAAGAGATCTAAGTTTAGAAAATATCTATAAGATTAACACATGCGTATTATTCAGACCTGTCTCTTTTGCACACAACTGAAGCCCACTCCCAGTTTTCAAGATAAGAATATTCACTGGCTCTTAAAGTTAGGAAGAACAAGTTGAAGAACTAAATCAGAGACACAAACAATGCCCTCAGAACTCTCTCAGCTCTTTCAGATTCTGTCTCTACTCATGTGCTGTCTCTGTATTACCCTCAGGCTCTCAGTCTCATTCATGACAAAGGACATAGAACTGCCAACAGCTCCAGGGTTCTATCCTTTATGGCATATACTTCAAAGAGAAAGAGGGACTTCTCCCTCCCAGCTTTAGAACAGAAAGTACCTACCAACCCCTCCACCATGCGTCCCTTGCACACTCCGAACTTATCACTGTGGCCAAGGGGATGAGGACGTGTAATAGGCCAGGGTCAAATTTCAGTCTCTGTGAAGGGAAGGATGGGAAATCACAACTTAAGACCTCATCAGAATCACAAGGCATAAACAAAGAACTATCTTCAAAGGTAAGAAGATACCATGATGAGAAGGGAGGAAAGAACGCTAGCAAACTAAAACAGCAGATGTCCTCTACAAATGGTATTTAAGATGAAGGTTATTTAAACTGAAACAGGGATTGGAAATAGAACATATTTAAGACTGAGGTAGGAGAATTAAAATGCATGCTGTTTAAGATGGATTTTGGTTGGAACTTGTAAGATGGAAGGATGATAAGACACATGGGGAGTTAAAATTAAGTAAATTTAAGGTAATTTAAAAATATGGTTAACAGTCAAGAGATAGGAATAATATGTAAGATCAGTCTAGGGTATTTGAAGTGAGGATATATATGCTTGATCAATATTTATAATAAAAATTGTTAAAATGAAAAATAATATTTATAAAATAATTAAAAATTGGAATCTCTTGAGTTCCTTCAATAGGTATGTTATTGTATTAAAATTTACACATATACAATGTAAATTAATACTTACTTTAGACCTGACAATAGGTACTATATCCATTTTAAAAACGATACCTAAAGTTATATATCTAAATGGCTGAGGCAGAATTTAAACCTAGTCCTGCCTGACTTCAAAGCCCATTCTCTGAAATACTGTGTTACATGAGGGGATTTTTCATGGAAAATATTTATAACTTAGGAAGGGATTTTGATATAGCAGAGGAGTAGCAGTGATATTTGAGATAAAATTAGATCATATAAGATGGAGAGAATTATTTTATTAGTATGAGGTATTTAAAATGTGGAATACTTCAGGCTTCCTGGTGGCTCAGACGGTAAAGTGTTTGCCTGCAATGCGGGAGACCTGGGTTCAATCCCTGGGTCAGGAAGATCCCCTGGAGAAGGAAATGGCAACCCACTCCAGTACTCTTGCCTGAAAAATCCCATGGACAGCGGAGCCCAGTAGGCTACAGTCCACGGGGTCACAAAGAGTCGGACATGACTGAGTGACTTCACTTCACTTCACCAGTAGAAACTGGACCATGCCTCACCATCTCTGAGTAGGTGCAAGCATTCCCTCAAGAGCTGAGCATAGGGCAGGAAGTGCCCACACCTTCTGGAAAAGGTGTGATGTGACACTATAGAAAGTGTTTGGACACTATAGGTGCTTTCTGGTGGAGAGGAGACTGATACTGGTGTGGGATCCACCCAGCAATTTTTTTGGAAAGTAACCACAATCTTTAGAAGGAGTTACTGACATAGACCTACAGATATAGGCACAGCAGGTTATACGGTGGTATTCCTTGATAAATCAACCTACATTTAATACAATTTCTGGCTTTTTCTGAAAAAAGCCATTCATTCCTAGAGGGCCAGCCACTCTCTGTTATTTACACTTTTCAAATTCCTATAGACAGTGTCTGCCTCATTATTCACCACTCCAGTAACATCTGTTGTCAAACTATCCATTTTGGATTTTTTTGCACTCCTTTCTCAAGTGTCCAAATCTAAATTTTATTTCAGAGCCTAAGGAGCACCTCAGAATAATTTTGGAACACAGATTATAGGCAACACTATGGAATCTACTCCAAGCAGATTGGTCACCTCACCTGGCTGCCAGCTAGACCCACACATATGAAACCTTTAACTGGAGAAACCATCTTCCAGTAATACATTTGGTTTCAAACTTAAAATGTTTGAAATAAGAAAATGCTTCCTTTTTTCTTGGCTAGAAACCCCTTCTCAATATAAGACTCTCTGGAGGGAATAATTAAGGAAAAAGAGACTAAGTTGGAAAAATCTAAGATCTTTATTTAAATCCTGGTTCCACCCAGCCTCTGATCTCAAGCTAGAGATAGAATTTTGAAAAATCATCAGTTTAGGCCTTTAAAGACATGACATTTGATAAGAACACTCAGGGAACGAGATAAAGTGAGAAGAACAGAGGGTCCAGTACAGAACCCCGAGGAACACTAAAATTTAATGGTTGGCCAAAGTATTGACTCCAGTGTAGGAAGCAGAACAGAAGAGGTAATACCAGTCAAAGTTATAGACTGACTTTATACAAAGTTTTACATAGTGGTTGTAGTTCTGCACATAGCTGGAAAAAAATAATCATTATTCTTTCAGATTTTTCAGAAATGTTTCATGGGATCATTCAGTTATTCATTTAACATATAGTCCAGGGAGTCTACAAAAAAGCAATAAGAGGAAAAGTAAACATCTTCAAATTAATTGTTTAACTATCATTAAGGAACAGCTTAATTTGGAGGCCACAATAAAGTAGAAATATTTGGCTCAGTCCTTTTTAGGAAAAGGTTATTTATAAAACAAAAATGACTTGCAAGGAAAGAATAAATCTTTCAGTAAATCTACCCAATTCCAAGTTTACTCCATAGAAAAACAAAGCTCGGAGTCTCACTAAGATAGACTCAGTTGCAAAGCCATCTGTATTAGTCACCCACTGCTGTGTAACAAATTACCACAAACTTAGCAGCTTAAAACAATACTCATTTATGAGCTCACAGTTTTGTATATCCAAAGCATGGCATGGCATGGCTGGATTCTCTGTTCTCTCCAAGCTGGGTTGGAGACGTTGGGGAAAATCTGCTCTCAAGCTCATTCTTGTTATTGGCAAAATTCAGTTCCTTCCGGTTGTAGAACTGAGATACCTGTTTTCTTGCTGGTTGTCATTTGGGAGCTGCTCTCCTAAAAGTCATCGACATTTCTTGCCACATGGATCCCTCCATTTTCAAATCAATCTACTTCTGCTTCATTGAAAACACCAAAGCCTTTGACTCTGTGGATCACAACAAACTGTGGAAAATTCTTAAGAGACAGGAAAAACAGACCACCTTACCTGACTCCTGAGAAATCTGTATGCAGGTCAAGAAACAACAGTTAGAACAGGACATGGGACAACTAACTGATTCCAAATTGTGAAAGGAGTTCGCCAAGGCTGTATATTGTCAGTTTACTTATTTAACTTGTATGGAGAGTACATCATGTGAAATGCCAGACGGAATGAAGTGCAAGTTGGAATCAAGATTGCAGGGAGAAATATCAATAACCTCAGATATGCAGATAACACCACCCTTATGGCAGAAAGTGAAGAGGAACTAAAAAGCCTATTGATCAAAGTGAAAAAGGAGAGTGAAAAAACTGGCTTAAAATTCAACATTCAAAAAAACTAAGATCAAGGCATCTAGTCCCATCACTTCATGGCAAATAGATGGAGAAACAATGGAAAGAGTGAGAGACTTTATTTTCTTGGGCTCCAAAATCACTGCAGATGGAGACTGCAGCCATGAAATTAAAAGACTCTTGCTCCTTGGAAGAAAAGCTAGGACCAACCTAGATATCATATCAAAAAGCAGACACATTAAATAAAGACAAAGATCTGTCTAGTCAAAGCTATGGTTTTTCCAGTAGTCATGTATTGATATGAGAGTTGGACCGTAAAGAAGGCTGAGCACCAAAGAATTGATGCTTTTGAACTGTGGTGTTGGAGAAGACTCCTGAGAGTCCTTTGGACTGCAAGGAGATCAAAACAGTCAATCCTAAAGGAAATCAACCCTGAATTTTCATTGGAAGGACTGATGCTGAAGCTAAAGCTCCAATACATTGTCCACCTGATGAGAAGAATTAACTCATTGGGAAAGACCCTAATTCTGAAAAAGATTGAAGGCAGGAGGAGAAGGGGATGACAGAGGATCAGATGGTTGGATGGCATCACCAACTCGATGGACATGAGTTTGAGCAAGCTCCAGGTGTTGGTGATGGACAGGGAAGTCTGGCATGCTGCAGTCCATGGGGTCACTGAGTCAGACACGACTGAGCAACTCAACTGAACTGACTGATGTTAAATCCTTGTGGTACTTACAATTGCTGACATTTTCCACCTCTGACCTCTGGGTGCATGTGTGCTTACTTGCTGAGTTGTGTCTGACTTTTGAGACACCGTGGACTGTTGCCTGCTAGCTTCCTCTGTCCATGAAATTTTTCAGGCAAAAATACTAGAGCGGGTTGTCATTTCCTCCTTCAAAGGACCTTCCTGTCCCAGGGACTGAATCTGTGTCTCCTATGCCTCCTGAATTGCAGGCACATTTTTAAAAATTAATTTATTTTAATTGGAGGATAATTACTTTAGAATATTGTGGTGTTACCCACTGAGTCATCTGACCTCTATACCTAAGTTTAAAATGCTCATGTAATTTGGTCAGGCCCATTCAGATAATCTTCCTATTATAAGGTCAACTGACTTGGGACTTCAATGACATTTGCAAAATCCATTTTGCCATATAACCTAACATAATCATGGAGAGTGCTTTCTAATCAAATTCACAGATTCTCTCTACACTCAAGGAAAGGGAATTATCCAGGACATGTACATCATGAGGGTACAGAGAGTTATGAGGAGTATCTTAAACTGATAAAAATTAAGGCAGTCGCACTTTCAAAATTCAGCTCTAGTGCCTTTGGTCTACGTAGGTAGCTCAGTGGTAAAAAGTCTGCCTGCCAATACAGAAAAGGCAGGTTTGACCTTTGGGTCAGGAAGATACCCTGGAGAAGAAAATGGCAACCACTCCATTATTCTTGCCTGGGAAATTCCATGGACAGAGGAGCCTGATGGACTACAGTTCATAGGGTTGCAAAAGAGTTGGACATGACTTAGCAACTAAACAACAGTAACATCTACCTTTTATGTGCTTTTTTGTTCACCCTACTTCCCAACCTAGGTAGGAGTAATTACTTCTAACTTTTCTTAAAACACTTGTAACGTTTTAGTACATTAACTTATTTATACAGCAATCTTTCTTTATAGACTAGGAGCTTCTAGTAACTAGAGATTGGGTCTGATTCACTTCTATACCCTCATGGTCCAGCTTAGGGACTGGCATACAATTGGTGTTCAAAGACTATTGTTGAGTGAATGAAAAAGAAATGGTATCATCCATTGGTTAACCTGGACACTGTCTTTGAAACAACTTAGAGGTGTGGCTGAATAACTGAGTACAAAATATATCGAGACCCACGGACAGTCTTTTATTGTAATAAGAACATTTTTTTTTATCATGCTCTTCTTTTTCTTTTCTCCTTTTGCCCAATACTAACCTTTTATCTTAGGTCCTAGATTCCAATCCTTCCAGCCTCTCCTAGGACACCCTCCATCTGTTATACCCTCTCCCTCATACATTTTCAATCGTATGCCCTCCACTGGCTCTCTCATCTCTCCCTAAAAACATGTTTAATTTCTCTTTAGCCCAAATCTTTTGTTTGATTAGGCTTCCAACGTAAGGTAGACTCCATTTCTTCCATTCCTATGATATTGTTCTAGTCTACCTTTCATCTGGACTAAATGATGTTTCTGCCTCCAATCTTACCCTATTCCAATCCATCCTTCACACCAATGCCAGGGTAAACTGTAAAATACAAACAAAGACATATCATTCTTCTGCTTAAAACTCTTTGATATGTTTTCATCACTTACTGGGTCAAGGCCTACTACTTATTATGGCATTTGAAACTCTGCACAACTTGTATTTCTGAGATATTTCCTGCTATCTTCCCATCTGTTACCCATTACACCCCACTTTTACCTTGATTATATGAGCCTTTGGTAATCTTTGAGCACAGAGCATGTGCTTTTACCGTATTCTATATTTTCTCATGTTCTTTCTTCTTCCTCATATCTTCATGGTAGAATTAATTGTAATCTCTTCATGCATATGACTCTATCTTAGCACTGCTCATATAAAAGATGTTTTCCTCTGATTGTGGGCTCTCTGCTGTGTAGTAAGGATTAGTTTCAGAACTAACAAGATAAGGATCCCCTAAAGGAACTATCACTCATGAATTCATTCCCTATCCTAAGTGTTAGCTAAGTGCTGCTTCTGTGTCAGGTACTGTGCTGTGTACTGCCACTGATACAGTTAGGCACATAGCAGATGCTCATGCAGGGACACATATCAGAAAAAAACAGTTTAAGATGAATTAACTCTTCCATTTTTGTCTTGTACCCTCAAAATCAAGCATGGAGCCTGGCAAGCAGGAGTGCTTAATAAATGTTTATGAATCAAAGAGAAATGAATGATCCTACATAGATGGATGAGGCAGCTAAGGCCACCAAACAGGATTGTTTCTTAAGGGTTCTTATTCATACTGCTGCTGCTGCTTCTGCTGCTAAGTCGATTCAGTCGTGTCTGACTCTGTGCAACCCCATAGATGGCAGCCCACCAGGCTCCCCCGTCCCTGGGATTCTCTAGGCAAGAACACTGGTGTGGGTTGCCATTTCCTTCTCCAATGCATGAAAGTGAAAAGTGAAAGTGAAGTCGCTCAGTCGTGTCCGACTCCTAGCAATCCCATGGACTGCAGCCCACCAGGCCCCTCCATCCATGGGATTTTCCAGGCAAGAGTACTGGAGTGGGTTGCCATTGCCTTCTCCGTCTTATTCATACAGTGTCACCATTAATTGACACATTCTTTGAGATGTGATTTTTAAATAACTGTATACCCCCTCCTAAGTCATTAACAATGAGAAAAAAAAAAAAAACCTGCTAAATTTCAATGAGGAGTTGGAAAATATTATCCACTAATATATCCTTTATGATGATTCTTTCAAAAGCAGCAGAATTACTATAGGTAACTAACTATCAAGTTACGGTATGATATGGCAACTGCCAAGGACATCTTTCCATAAATTTTTCTAAATGGGAGCCTTAGCCCTCTTTACTCGACCCCACCTCATCACCTTCAATCAACTTTAGCTAATAGCAAGAAAAACAATAAAATAAATAAAATGGAATTTTCACATGCTTTAAGGGCAAGAAAGTTAATGATATGTTGCCACTAAAATTTCTCATTTTCTCTTATATCAGAATTCGGCCATAAATGAAACAATGAAAAAAGTTACAGCCTCCTCAAGTGTGCCCAATCAGATAAAGAACACTTAATTAATGAGGCTGCATGGATATTTTCAAATATTCTTCAAACCTGTGCATAGACTCCAAGAGGGGATAATGAATACTAAATTCAGTCACAGGTATTTTAAAGATAAAAGAATTGAGGCCTATAGGAGACAGACTTACTCAAGGTTAAATAATGAATGGAAGGCAGAGTTACACCAGAACCCAAGGTTCCTGCCTCCCACTTTGGTTCCTTTCAAGGTTTTCTAAATTAGAAATTATCAGCCCATAGACTTTCTAAAACTTATTGTGATCATAAAGATAATCTATTTTATTCAGTACCACCATTCAAAGCAGCCAACATAGAAGAATCATATAAGAACAAACTAAATCCTAATGTGGAAGTTTCTTCCAACCCTGGTAATGAGAAATTCAGGAGATGGTATTTTAAAGAAAAGACTACAGAAACCAGTGACAAAAGAAACTCACCCAGCCAGACAATGATACTGCATAATTTGAGAAAAAGGAGAGAATCATGAAAGTGCTTGGATGACAAATGGAAACAAACAAGAACTCCTGGAGATCCTGTTTCATTGCCCAGCTCTTATTAGAGTTCCCAAAGTTTGCTGTATATCTGAGGTGGAGGGAGACTGATTCCAAGTCAGTACTGGGAAGTACCTTTTCACCATAACAGCAGCCAAATGTGGAACAGGCTGCCTGCGAAGTCAGAATTTCCCTCTAATTGGAGACAACCAGACAGAGGCTGGGCATTGCAAAGGAGACTCTACCCATTTGGTGGAAAGGGCTTTGTGAATATACCCCATGATTTCCTGTATCTTTTCCAACCCTGAGATTCTATTACTCCATGGTGGAAGCTTAACATTGAGATGATTTGGGTTTGGATTTGGGGGTTTTCTTGTGTCCCTCAAATTATACCACAAAACTAATTGCCTATACTTCCTCTTCAAATGAATTCAAGTGATCAACTACTTAATAAGGCAATGTATAACATTTATACTTTGTCCTACCTACTTTCAAAGAGAATGGGTTGCCTTTCTGGATACGCAGTGTCCTCCATCAACGTTCAGAAGTTGTTTTGTGGAAGTTGCTCAGTAACCTAATGATCTTTTGATGAATTTGTGGCAGAGAAAGTGGTCTCCATGTCCTATTCCTCCGCCATCTTGAAGTGTTCCAGAAAAACATCTACTTTTGCTTTATTGACTATGCTAAAACCTTTGACTGTGTGGATCACAACAAACTGTGGAAAATTCTTCAAGAGATGGGAATACTAGAGCACCTTACCTGCATCCTGAGAAGTCTGTATGCAGGTTAACAAGGAACAGTTAGAACTGGACATGGAACAATAGACTGGTTCCAGATTGGGAAAGGAGTATGTCAAAGCTGTATATTGTCACCTTGCTTATGTAACTTATATACAGAGTACATCATGTGAAATTCCAGGCTGGGTGAAGCACAAGCTGGAATGAAGACTGCCAGGAGAAATAGCAATAACCTCAGATATGCAGATGATATCACCCTTATGGCAGAAAGCAAAGAAGAACTAAAGAGCCTCTTGAAAGCAAAAGAGGAAAGTGAAAAAGTTGGCTTAAAGCTCAACATTCAGAAAACTAAGATCATGGCATCTGGGCTCATCACTTCATGGCAAATAGATGGGGAAACAATGGAAACAATGAGAGGCTTTTTTGGGGGGGAGGGGGCTCCAAAATCACTGCAGATGGTGACTGAAGTCATTAAATTAAAAGACACTTGATCCTTTGAAGAAAAACTAGGATCAACCTAGACAGCATATTAAAAAGCAGAGACATTACTTTACCAACAAAGGTCCGTCTAGTCAAAGCTATGGTTTTTCCAGTAGTCTTGTATAGACGTGAGAGATGGACTATGAAGAAAGCTGAGTGCTGAAGAATTGATGCTTTTGAACTGTGGTGTTGGAAAAGATGCTTGAGAGTTCCTTGGACTGCAAGGAGTTCCAACCAGTCAATCGTAAAGGAAATCAGTCTTGAATATTCATTGGAAGGACTGATGCTGAAGCTCCAATCCTTTGGCCACCTGATGTGAAGAACCAACTCACTGGAAAAGACCCTGATGTTGGGAAAGACTTAGGCAGGAGAAGAAGGGGACGATAGAGGATGAGATGGTTGGCTGTCATCACCAACACGATGGACATGAGTTTGAATAGGCTCTGGCAGTTGGTGATGGACACGGAAGCCTAGCGTGCTGCAGTCCATGGGGTCACAAAGAGTCAGACACGACTGAGTGACTGAACTGAACTGAACTGTTACAATACATGCTGGATGTTGGGGTGGGAGATGAGAGTTCTAGGAGTCAGTATATCATGGACCCAGTCATTAACGATGGTCTGGGTCTTCTAAGGTGCTCAACTATACAATGGACTCTCTGTAGTTGTTCTATGTACCTGATATTATCAAAGTCAAAGTAACTTGCTGAATAGTATGACACATCTGAATATGTATGAATTTACCATCTTGCTATAGGAAATGTGCATAATCTTCTTGGCTAATATCAGTTGAATGCCTTCTCTGTGGCAGGTACTGAAATAAGGTATTTCCTGGCAGAATCAGCCCATCAGAGTTGGTAACTTTATTTCTTCAGTTTTAATAAGATGTTAAGTATATTTTCCTAGATCACCCAGCTAAAAAGTGGTTACAAATACAGGCAGCCTTTTGTCAAAGCTTTGTGTTGAACCACTATCCTTTCTCTCTTTCTAATGCATATGCATATATGTATGCATACATACATCTATCTGATGTCTTGACATACAGAGATAAGAGCACACAATTTAGAGACGGGTGGATCGGTGTCTCATTTAGCTTCTGCCAGGCTTGATTGACTTCAAGAAAATCATGTAATGTCTCTAACCCTGGATTACTTCATCTATAAAACTGAGGCAAAACATCTAACAGGTTAAAATGAGATGCCACTTTAAAAAAGTGCTTTGTAAAAGACATATCACCAGAAATATTATTTTGTCTGATCATAGTTATTACAGTCTTAATTCTAGCACTCCCTCTAGATTCCCTTTAACTTCATTCTTTTCATATAACTCAAATTGAGCGACTTCTTACCATCTCCTTTGCTTCTCTAGTTGCTCTTTTCTCTCTCACAGAAAGCAGAAATGGTCTCCAAATTGGCCTTCCTATGCCTCTCTTGCCCCATTTGCTTTGCATTATAAATCAGGTCATGTCTAGCTTCCTACTGCTCTAAGAGAAAAATTTATATTCCATACTGTCACCTAGATATCCTCTATTATCATCTGGCCTGGTTCTTACACTCTTATCTGCCAGGTTCTTACATCTCAGGCCTTACCACTCTCCCCTGCTCACTGTATTCAACCACATTGACTTTTTTTAACAGGTCAAATTCATATCTCACAGGCCTAAAAGATGATGTTATTAAGGTGCTGCACTCAATATGCCAGCAAATTTGGAAAACTCAGCACTGGCAACAGGACTGGAAAAGGTTAGTTTTCATTCCAATCCCAAAGAAAGTCAATGCCAAAGAATGCTCAAACTACTGCACAATTGCACTCATCTCACACACTAGTAAAGTAATGCTCAAAATTCTCCAAGCCAGGCTTCAACAGTACATGAACTAAGAACTTCCAGATATACAAGCTGGATTTAGAAAAGCCAGAGAAACCAGAAATCAAATTGCCAACATCCGCTGGATCATAGGAAAAGCAAGACAATCCCAGAAAAACATCTACTTCTGCTTCTTTGACTACACTAAAGCCTCTGACTGTGTGGATCACAACAAACTGTGGAAAATTCTTAAAAGAGATGGGAATCCCAGGCCACCTTATTGGTCTCTTGAGAAATCTGTATGCAGGTAAAGAACAACACTTAGAATTGTACATGGAACAATGGTCTGGTTCCAAATTGGGAAAGGAGTACGTCAAGGCTGTATACTGTCACCCTGCTTATTTAACTTCTATGCAGTATACATCATGCGAAATGCCACACAGGATGAAGCACAAGCTGGAATCAAGATTGCAGGGAGAAATATCAATAACCTCAGAAATGCAGATGACACCACCCTTATGACAGAAAGTGAAGAGGAACTAAAGAGTCCCTTGATAAAAGTGAAAGAGGAGAGTGAAAAAGCTGACTTAAAATTCAACATTCAAAAAACTAAGATCATGGCATCTGGTCCCATCACTTTATGGCAAATAGATGGGGTAACAATAGAAAGACTGACAGACTTTATTTTCTTGGGCTCCAAAAGTCACTGCAGATGGTGACTACAGCCATGAAATTAAAAAACCCTTGCTCTTTGGAAGAAAAGTTAATGACCAACCTAGACAGCATATTAAAAAGCAGAGACATTACTTTCCCAGCAAAGGTTCCTAGTCAAAGCTATGGTTTTTCAAATAGTCATGTATGAATGTGAGAGTTGGACCATAAAGAAAGCTGAGCACTGAAGAACTGATGCTTTTGAACTGTGGTGTTGGAGAAGATTCTTTTTTTTTTTTAACATTTATTTTAATTGGAGGCTAATTACTTTACAATATTGTAGTGGTTTTTGCCATACATTGACATGAGTCAGCCATGGGTGTACATGGGTCCCCCACCCTGAACACCCCTCCATCTTCCCTCCCCATCCCATCCCTCAGGGTCCTCCCAGTTCACCGGCCCTGAGCACCCTGACTCATGCATCAAACCTGGACTGGAGATCTATTTCACGTATGGTAATATACATGGGGAGAAGACTCTTGAGAGTCCCTTGGACTGTAAGGAGATCCAACCAGTCCATCCTAAAGGAAATTAGTCCTGAATATTCATTGGAAAGACTGATGCTAAAACTGAAACTCCAATCCTTTGGCAACCTGATGCGAAGAACTGACTCATTGGAAAAGACCCTGATGCTGGGAAAGACTGAAGACAGAGGAGAAGGGGACAACATACGATGACATGCTTGGATGGCATCACTGACTCAATGAACATGAGTCTGAGCAAACTCCAGGCAATGGTGAAGGACAGGGAGGCCTAGTGTGCTGCAGTCCATGGAATCGCAAAGAGCTGGACATGACTGAGTGACTGAACAACCACAAATACTCTCTGTACATAGTCTGTGCTCACATCTTCCCACCAGTCATTCTTCTCCATTAGTCAAGATGCTGCCCTTATTCTACCTCCTCATGGAAGCCTTCAGATTCCATCTGAGTCAAAACAGTTCCCCTTCCCCACACTCAACCAGAATTCTCTATTCCTTACTTTGTTTCTTTTCTTTATAGCTTTCTTTCTTTTCTTTATGTTTCTTTTCTTTTATATCCCAAGATAATGAGGACAGGGACTTTGACTTGTTTATAAATATATCACCAATTGACAACCTGAGCCTACTGGTTGACATTCAGATGATTAAAAAAAAAAAAAAAAATCTTGGACTACAGCTGATTTACAGTGTTGTATTGGTTTCAGGCTGGAGGAGAGCATTGCAACCCACTCCAGTATTCTTGCCTGAAGAATCCCAAGGACAGAGGAGCCTGGCAGGCTACAGTCCATAGGGTTGCACAGAGTTGGACATGACTCAAGTGATATGGCACGCACACATGCCTTGGTCAGGTGTACAGCAAAGTGACTGACATATACACACTGCTGCTGCTGCTGCTACTGCTGCTGCTAAGTCGCTTCAGTCGTGTCTGACTCTGTGCGACCCCATAGACGGCAGCCCACCAGGCTCCCCCATCCCTGGGATTCTCCAGGCAAGAACACTGGAGTGGGTTGCCATTTCCTTCTCCAATGCATGAAAGTGAAAAGTGAAAGTGAAGTTGCTCAGTCGTGTCCGACCCTCAGCAACCCCATGGACTGCAGCCTTCCAGGGTCTTCCATCCATGGGATTTTCCAGGCAAGAGTACTGGAGTGGGGTACTATTGCCTTCTCCAATACACACTACTACGTACAAAATAGATAACTAATGTAAACCTGCTGTATAGCACAAGGAACTCTACTCTGTACTTTGTAATGGCCTATGTGGGAATAGAATCTTTATTTTTTATTTTTTTATTTATTATTATTATTATTTTTTTACTTTACAATATTGTATTGGTTTTGCCATACATCAACATGCATTCACCACGGGTGTACACATGTTGCATATATGTATATAAACCATTCTTCCAACACACATCAATCAATTAAAGATACAAAGACTGAAGTCCTGCTTTTCTTTTAAATAAACAGTTCATCCTTTTTATTCACCCTCATCTTTCAAGTCTTTAGTTAGGAACTCGATTCACTGAGCACCAGGAAGAGATGAATGCCTGTGAAACTCAGCCTAAGGATTCCTCCCTTTGGCTTGCAGAGGAACTCCCTCAACATCAGACCTAAAAATAGAATTTCAGCAGAGCCCTCACCAAGTCTTCTCTTCTGTCTTCAAACCTGCATCTGATTAGGATTTTAGACAACTAGTCACTGCATGCTTGAGCAACTGCAAGGTCTCTCTCATTTAGAGAGGTTCAAGAGGCTCTTTCAAAGCTATTGCTTAATGAGGCACATTTTACTCTCTGTATGAAGCTCCTCCAGGGTCTTGAGTTGAATTTTAAGGCATTTTAGTCAGTTATTTCATTCTAAATGATTCCTATAATTTATTTTTAACCTTTTTTTTTCCTGTCAACTTCCTGCTGTAAGGCCTTGGAGAAGTCACTTCTCTGTATTGGGCCACAATGGCTGTGAACGTTTGTTATATATATAATAAAATCCAATGTTAACATGGGATAATTTTACCTTCCAATTTTCCCCAAGTAACCTTAGATTAATTTGGTAAAAATTTCATTTGTTGCTTTATTAAAAATAAGTAACTTAGAGCTTTTATTGTTGCAGTTTTTAAAATTAGGGGGTTATCTACAGCAATCTTCAGATGCTATCACAGTTCTAGGAAGCCCTTACACAGCTCCTAGCATGGCTACTAATTTCAGTGGATGATCTGTGTAGATTATAATCTCCAAAAGTAGGATTCATGGCTTAAACATCTCTGTTCCCCAGCACTTGTCAGTCATAGTATACTACCTATTTGTGCCAACAAAAAGTATGGTATACCAAAAAATAATGGATTTGGAGTCTTAAGCTTTAGGACTTACACCAAGACAAGTTACCTAACCTCTCTGAGATTCAGTTAGCATGATTAATAATAATAAATTCTTGTAGGGGTATTATAAGGATTAAATTAGATGACTGGTATGAAACTGTAAACCCTAAAGTACCACATAAAATGTTAACTATGATATTAATGATACCACAGAGTGATACAGTGAAGGGGCTGGGTATTAACATTTTCAAGTTTACAGTGGTAAAGAGGAAATGATTCTTAAGTGGAGGGTCAAAAAATCTGGATCCTAGACTTAGCTCTGCAGTCTATTAACCTGTGTGATTTAATACCAGTCACTTTCCCTTTCTGAGTCTCAAATTCCTTGTTTATATAATTAGGCAGTTAGATGAATGCCAATGCTATTTCAAGCTCTAACATTAAGAAACAGCTCCTTGAAGGCTAGGACTGTCTTTTCCATCTTTGTGTCTTCACTGCCCAGTAGTAGCATTTAATAAATGTTAATAACTGCTTATTTTAACTAAACAGAATTGTGGAGCAGAGGAAACAGGGAAGAGGGACAATTTCAACAAATTTAAGGACATAAAATCAATAAGATTTTGTGACAGATTGGTAAGAGAATAACTGCACTTCAATTGAAATGGAGGTCAGTTGACTAGATTCCAACAAAGGGAACCATCAGTGACCAAGTAACACACCCTCAGCACATCCTTAGAAGGATCAGTTTAAAGAATCTGGGTTATTTAATACAGAAAAGAGAATTCTCAGAGGGTAATGGATCAGCTCTGACAAGCTCTTCATTCAACAAATAGCTTAAAGCTTGGATTCAAGGTATTAGAGACCACTTTGTGTCACTCTTGGATATCCCATTTTGTGTGATACAACAAGGTTGTATATTCAAGAGTTATCATCTTTGACTATATTAGCTCTGAGAGGAGCACAGAATGTGACTGACAGCTGAGAAGGGCCCCCTAATGTGACAATCGTAATTTCTGAACTTAAAGGTATGGTAGTCTGCTGGAGGATTTGGGGGCTGTTTTTTGTTTCATGTGTATCTGAGACATATTCTATAGATATCAAGACTCCCAAGATAATGAGGAGGTTTATGGCAACGAGGTTACTTGAAATGGGAAAAATGACTAGAGTATAGAGAGATCAAGTATTTCAACCCCGCCATTTCACTGATAAGAAAATGGGAGACACTTTCCAAGATCATACATTGAGTTAATGTCAGAGCTGCTACTACAAGAAAGGAAACATTTTGTTTGAGTATATACTATATGTCAGGTTCTGTTAGGCAGCTTTACATGTATCTCAAAATGCCATATACACAGAAGATATATTCAGCAACTTTATTTTATAGATAGATAAACAAGTGTAGAGAGTTCAAGCAACTTGTCCAAGGTTATACTAACATTAAATTTCAGAGTCAGTACTGAACCCACTTTGGCCCATGGGTTCAAATCCTTAGCCCATGTTTGACACTATGCTATTAAATGGAGAACATATATATCCTGGCTTACCAAGGACAGTCTCAGTTTATGCATAGAGTTATCCTAGCATAATTATCAGTAGTACTCCTTCATTAAAAATTTCAGGTTTGAAATATAAATTATATGACCAACCTAATTTTTTACCATGAATTTGAAATGTTAACTTTCAAACAAAAATTAGAGATCCAGTAGCTGGGTGTTCATGGAGCTAACTTTATTACTATTGTATCATCACAGAAAATTTCTTTACTTCTAAGATTAAAATAAAAAAAGATGTTTGTCCTGCTCACTTGCTTTCTGAGGCTTTCTCTCATCTAAAAGTCAAAAGTTATCAGTAAATAAAGATATTAGTTAGAAAAGGATATGGTGACTGATTAGGAAAAGGATTCTGTCTAACCTAATTCTCAGATGATAAACAAACCACAAGCGTGGAGAATGCCACATCAATTTAAGGAAAACTCTGGGAAGTTATATTAAACATTGAATCAAATCCTTATCCCAACTGAAGTTAGAGTATATATAGCTAACATCCAAATAGCTCTCTACAGTTACTAAATATTTAACTGATTTATGCATTAGTTCATTTTTAATTAATTCATCCAACAAATACTTAGTCCTGTTCTGCGCTGAATGTAAACTAAATACCATAACTCCTCAGAGCAGAGACTGCCTTGGTCTTACTGCTTGCTGAACTCTCAACATCTGGCACAGTGCCTGACATATAACAGGCGCTCAATAAACATATGTTGGATGAATATTACTGAACATAAAGATTAATAAGAGACAGCCTAAAATCCCACTGTATATTAGAGGAGAAAGGCAAATTAAATCAGAGAACAAATGTAAGTATCAAACAGAGGGAAACCAGGCAACTGAAAAAATGAGAAAGTGGCCGGGTCAGAGAAAACTTCCTGGAGGAGCTGTTTCCTAGGGTAAATTTTAAATAGAGGTTGGCAACACAGGCTTTCATTTGCTTACAAAGACAACCGAAGAAGTAGAGATTGTTACTATTTTGCAGAGAAAGAAACTGAGTCTCAGGGAGCTAAGTGACTTATCCAAGGTTACACTATGTTCACATTAATATACTCCTTCTTTATATTCTTTCTTTAGCACTCAGAAAGTTACAGGGTGAGAATAGAGAGACCTTTGGCAGGGTTTAAAAATAACAGAGGAAGACTTTTTGATATTTTTTAGATTGAAGAAGAGATTCTGAGTACACTTTCTTTGACTCTGGAGAACAAGAAGGAATTAAGTTGGGGCTAGAACATAGAAAGTATTAAGAGAAAGAAGCGAAGGCAACTTTAACAATGTATTAGTGCATTCTGTCATTCCCAGATCTTTCATTTATTGAAAGCTTACTATGTATCAGGCAGTGAAGAAACAGAGAAGGAATACATTTCTGATTTCAAAGAACTCAATGTCTAGTAAGATAACACAAGTATACACCAGCGGAGGGAGAAAGAAAGGAGGCTTGGAGTTGATACCTAATCCAGAAATAGAAAAATATCATTTTCCTATGTGTGATTCTCAGAAGCTTGAACACAGAAAGTTTCAGTTCAGTTCAGTTCAGTCGCTCAGTCGCTCAGTCATGTACGACTCTTTGCGACCCCATGAATCGCAGCACGCCAGGCCTCCCTGTCCATCACCAACTCCCGGAGTTCACTGAGACTCACGTCCATCGAGTCAGTGATGGACAGTTTAGTATGTCAATAAATGGAAATATTGAAGATAGCCAGTGGGTTCCACAGAGAGACACACCATGCCCAACTGATGCCTTTATCACATCCCACAAACGTCACTTTTCACTCTTATTCTACCTAGCTACCACTTCAAGATCAGACACTGGAAATTTCTAGTAAGGCTTACTATATGACAGAACAAAAGACTGAAAGAATGAATAACAAGTAATAGATTAAGATATGCACCCCTCCCAAAGAACACTTAAACATCAGACTTCAGTGCCTTAAGTGGAGTGTAAGGTTCTGTGTTGGGAAGCTTAGCTGTGGAACCATTTTCAGAAAATTTAATACCTTTCCCATCCTTTTACACATGGAAAAATAATCCTCAGCCCTGATTCCATGCCCAATCCCACTGCCACAGACACACCCGAACACACACACACGTGAGTGCATGCAGGCTGACACTGGTTGCCAGAAATCATGGATTATTCCAACAGGTTCTGTAATTAAGTGAGTGACTTTGGGTAGATCACTTGCTGTCTTTAAGCCTATCTTCTCATCTATAAAACATTCATAATAAGAGTACCTGTCTTGCAAGGCTGCTGTGAGGCTCACCTGAGATAAGGGATGTTAAAATGCTGCAGAACATGTCCTTCTCCCATGTCCTCT
This sequence comes from Bos javanicus, assembly GCF_032452875.1. Classification (NCBI taxonomy): domain Eukaryota; kingdom Metazoa; phylum Chordata; class Mammalia; order Artiodactyla; family Bovidae; genus Bos; species Bos javanicus. Next base: position 96,972,248 of record NC_083870.1, on the reverse strand, counting down.
GTATCAGCAAAAGTGACCATCATTTCTATATTCCCAGTGTTTTGTTCACAGAGATTGCTCAATGACGTTTTGTCGAATGAATGCATGCCAGTATTATTATAGGCTGTCAGGAGAAGGATGAAAGGAATCCAGTAGCTTGATCTAGATAATATTACTATTCTTAGGAAGTACTTTACTAAAAACTAATGAGAAAGGAGCCTACCTGTAAAAGATGTGGTCTAGTAATAAATCACACATTTGCCTAAGCTATGAATCATTCTGTATAATTAGAACAAATAATTTTCCTATAAATCAAGGCCTTGACAGCTGTGAAGGTCTGATGTTTATCCCCCTCAAATCATCTAATTATAGTGAGAAGATAACAAATGATTCTTCTCTGAAGGAGAAAAAGTCAAAGGGGGAGATTTTGAGGGATAAACACCACTCAGTCAAATGGTTAAGATGAAGGCACAAGACACTAGAACTGATTTCCAATGATTCATCTCTTTATTTCAGAACCTTGTTGCAGGGTTTGGCAAGACATTTGGTAGAGTAATATGGTGTGCCTTAGAATGAAATTTTCACATCAGTCCCAGATTCACATTTGAATTATTATAATTTCTAGGTAAATTGTGGCTTCCCAGAAAATTCTAGCTATTTTTTTCCTGTGTGACAAAATTCTAAAAATTCCTCAAAAATTTAGCCTCCATTAATTACAATTCAGGACTCATCTTTCCAGTCTATGCTGTTAAGAATCATTTTTAAGAACTTGGATTCCCCCAAATGAGCCACTACCACCCACAAGAAGTATATTTAAAAAAAAAAAAAAAAGAAGATTTCTAGCCTACATGTAGAGAAGTCTGGGCTCTGGGATGGACAGGATCTAAGGCTGGAGGGGTTTCAGTTTATACCAGTCCAGTCTTGCATCTTACAATGGGTAAAGTGAAGCTTGGACTTGTTCCCTGAGTCCAAAGACATAAATGCAGAAGTAAAACCTTTCCAGTGCTAGTTACAAAGCCCTTGCTTTTTCAAATATCCTACACTGCCCTCCATTACACCATCTGAATATTAGTTTTCTTTTCCATCAAATGAGATGAGGTGTTGGAAGGCTTCTAGATCCATAACTCTATATTTTTGAATAGTTTAACAGCAAATAAATCTTTTACTTTGTTATTGCCTTAATACTAGTAATTCACTGATTCACAGTGCTAGATTTGCATTGTTAAACCTGTAAAAGCTAAGTGTCCTATCTCAATTATTTTATCTCACTAAAAAGGGGATAATAATACCTCTGTTACTGAATTTCCATGATTAAGTGGTATAATGGAAAATGAAAGTGCTTTGTAGGTAGTAAAGTAACCACCAGGATGATACAGGAAGAGGAAGAAGAATCTTTCCTGTCCTCCAATCTCATCCTTTCCCTTTAATCTGTTAAAGTGCCTGAAGGAGCATCTTTTTCACAGGAGTCAAGATCTGACTGAACTCACAAGTTAAGCAACAGAACAGGGAATAAAATCCATGGGATCAGAACACAACATCATCACTTTTGTCTCCTGTCTGGTTTTGTTAACCAGCATCAGATTTTAAAAAGATTGACAGAGGTGGTGAGTGGGACTCTCTAAAAAGGCCCTTCCATCTGGTGTAGCACCGAAACCATCAGTTCTGTAATTAAAATGCAATTGCCATCCCCTGCCGCAATCCCAAGATGGCCATTCCATCTGAATGAGATATAGGGGGGAAAGTACCATTTTTTGCACTTTTCTGGCTCCATTAAGTTTATTCTCTTTCTATTAATTAATCTAACTACACTAGGGGCTCCTTCTTACTTTGCAAGTGAGGATGACACAAACCACGCATGGGATGTATGAAACAACATGAATTTTTCAAACTTGGTGCCCATCCTCATTACAGAAAGGCTTAATTACTTCTGACTAAATCTGAAATTAAAATATATCATTGGAGCAGATTCACCTGCGTGTGTAGGTGTTGGTGTGCCCGCCTGTGTAACGGGAAGAGATGAATCACCCAAAGACAGCATGCAGGGAAGGAAACTGTGCAAGGTGGCAAGATGATTCTCAGGGAGGGCTTCAAGAGGAAAGTCAGAAAAGGTAGGAGCATATACAAGGGACAGTCTGTTAAGTTCTACATTAGAAGTAAAATGACATCATGTCTAAAGCCCATCATGACAGTGAAGGCATTTGCTGGAGTGAAAGTAAACTGAGGTAGGAGGTGACAGAGAATGAGGCTGAACTGTGAACACAGCCAAAAGTATAAGAAAACCTAAGATGAAGGCAAGCCAAGGTTGTAGTTGGAAAGATAGCATAAGCCATAGAGAAAAGGCAAAACTAGAAATAGAAAAGTGGGAAAAGGGTTGAAAACCAAGAAGACAGATTCAGAAATAGATCTATAAACAGTGTGTGTGGGTTTCTGCTTTAAATGTTGTCTAGAATGTGTTGTAGGGTAAGGCTGCTGCTGCTGCTGCTGCTAAGTCGCTTCAGTCGTGTCCAACTCTGTGCGACCCCATAGACAGCAGCCCACCAGGCTCCCCCGTCCCTGGGATTCTCCAGGCAAGAACATTGGAGTGGGTTGCCATTTCCTTCTCCAAGGCATGAAAGGGAAAAGTGAAAGTGAAGTCGCTCAGTCGTGTCCGACTCTTAGCGACCCCATGGGCTACAGCCTACCAGGCTCCTCCATCCATGGGATTTTCCAGGCAAGAATACTGGAGTGGGGTGCCATTGCCTTCTCCGATAGGGTAAAGCATGGGAGATTAAATGACATTTCTCAGACTGGAGTGCTTTAAGAAAGAAAGTATTGAATTATAAAAAACAGGGATCTAATACTGGTTCTGCTATATACAATTCATCTGATCTTGGATAAGTCACTTCCTCTTCAGGCTTGTTCCCTTATCTGCAAAGTAGAAGCAATAACACCTCTCTCAGGTACTGAGCTACTAAGTACAGCTACGCATCTATGAGAGTACCATTCACATCAACTATAAGATGAGCACTACCACCTGAAATTGTGCAGTGCAAGATTATGAAATCTGAATATGGCCTGAAAGGGGACACTTTTTTATGGTAAAAATATGTATAACTGCATTATATTTTTAGCTTGTATAACATTAAGCCATATACTGTCTTTTTTCTGTTTTCTCATATTTTAAGTTAAGGTATTGGACTAGATGATTTTTTAAAGGTCTTTTTCAATTCTAATACTGAATAGTGTTATGACTTCTTTGAATTTCATTCATTCACCCATTCAACCAAAATTCAGCTGGGCCCTAAGCCAAGTGCTGAAAATTAGAAAATAATTGAGATATGTTCCTTTTTCCTAGGAGCTCACAGTTGAGTGGACTTTTTACTGTATAAGGTCCTTCTAGGTAAGGCTATTGGTACTTTTCAATCGTATTTTCTAAGGCCATAATTTCAAGCACAATGATTGAATTATAGCACTGAAAAATATTAAGCTAATAAGAATAAGGAATTGGACATTTTAAATAACATGTAAAATTAGGCAGTCTTTTCTTGAGACAAATAGACTTATTCTGAAAGTCGTTAGATTGTTTTAATAGGGAGTACTGGACTGGGATTCAGAAAGATTGAGCTCTAGTTGCAGTTTTACAGCTAGTCACTACGAAACCTTAGTCAAGTCACTTAATCTCTCATAGTATGAGGTCCCTACTGATCAAATAAGAGACTGCACCAACCCAGATGTCCTTTGAGCTTACAAGGGATCTATATTTTAACTAATCCTTATCAAAGTAATAATTTCAGAGCACACACACACATACATATGTTGGCAATATACACTTAGACAGAAAATGCCCAAACGCTTTCTGACATCTCTTAAATCTATAAGTACTACGAATAACTGATGATTCTTGCTAAACCAAATACAGGTTGTAAAAATTAAATTCACAGAAAGATTAAGTTACCATTGAACCAGCTCTTGCAAACTCCTTTGTCATAATTTCCATTTAAACTGCCTCTGAGAAGCTGAACTCATTGATTTGTGTTCTCACTTCCATTCACTTCCTTCTTATCAAATATTTCACATTTGTTTTCTCTTTCCATTTCACCTTCAATAAAGCAGACTGGCTGAAACATATGATTCACATAAGGGGAAGAAAAGGAGACGGATTGAATATAGAATCCCAAATCTGACACAACCTAGCTATATGTCCTTGAGCAAAGGATTTAACATCTCCTGGTCAGTCAGTCTAGTCTATCTATAAAATGGGAATAATAAAAGTTACTTCACAGAGTTATTTTATAAGTTAAAAGTAATATACATAGACTGTGTAGAACAATATCTCATTCATAGCAGGTATTCTATGTTATTTTTCTTCCAATACACTTCATCCATAACATTCTCTATAGATAAAAACTTTTTTTTTTGAAAAGCATTTATTTAACCTGAAAATTATGTTCTAAATATATCAGTATTATAATAATTCCTTTATCAAACATGATGTATGGATATTCATGAGATAACATACCAGATTATACTCACTACATGCACTAAACAAAGAGACTAACTTGAAAATTTCTGGCAATTCAACCTTGCCAAATACTCATGATAAAAAACTAAGATATCCAGTATTTGAAAAAGAAAACAAGAGGAACTAATTTGCTATCCAATCCTCTGACTCCTTACAAAATAAGTACCCAAAAACAATATACTTGAATTTTATTAGTTTAATCCGTATTAGAAGTATCATGACCAAACGTAGGCTTATGCCTTCAGTTTCTACAGACAGTTAGTATAAGAAATGCTTACCTATCAGAAACATTCTAATATATTTGCAAAATACTAGTTTAAAGGTATCCAACCATGAATTTAAACAGTTCTCTTTTACAAGGAATACACAATAATAATCCCTCCTCGAATGTGGGGCTAGGGAAAACTTCTTTCTCATTTAACATATCTGTTTTTCCCTGTTAAATACATAAGGGAAATGTTATTATATTACTTCTGTTTTGGTAGCTAGGAATCTCAGAGCTATGTCTAATTTTTAAATGTAATAAGCTATCTTGTGTTTAAATAATTTTTTGTCCCTGTGAGCATCTCCACAACCCCATTTGCACTATTTGGCACATTTTTCAGAATATTTTTTTTTCTTTGTCACTCAGCTTTTTTTCTTTCTTTTTTTTCCCATGCAGAATCTTGTGAATGATCCCTTTACTTTCAATCTTGCTCTTCTTCAAACATTCAAAAGCCTTAAAAAAAAAAAAAAACCTGAACCTTTGCTTCTAGGAAGATGATTTTCATATGTTTCTCTAATTCTCCTGCTAAATATAATTCATAATACTTGACATTATACATAGAAAAATTTAAGAACATTCTTAAGTGGGGAAAGCAGAAGATTGACAGGACTCAGAGGATGACAAGGGGGTGGATGCCATGGATTTTCTTATCGCCTCATATATGCCAGAATACGTGCTAGAGAAGCCAAAACCCTCGAAAGGACAATAAATGCAAATGAAGAAATCCAACAGAAATCTCTTCTCTCTAGACAGAGGACTAGGAAAAAGGCAGCCTAACCACTCAAAAAACTTTTAGAAAGTAAATGCTGTACTATAGCCAAACACTACAGAAAAAATTGTGGACAGATTTCCATCTTCTCCAAGTTTAGCAAGGTACTCTAACTCCACTTCAAGAGGAGTATCACAGAAGGCTCAGTAAGGACTTGATGTTTTCAATACTTCTTAGCAGTAATGAGCCTCTTACCCACTTATCAACAGTGGTTCCAGTTGAGACAGCGGAAGATAGGAGCATGGGCTCTTACTAACTCTGCCACACTGAGTAGTCCATCCTCCTCTAAACTGGTATGGTGTCAGTACTTTTGTGGAGACAGAGACTGGCAGAGTGGATTAGGAAACATGACCTAACCATACAATATCTATGAGAAATTCTAAATATAACAATATGGGAAGGCTGAAGAAAAAAAAAAAAATATATATATATATATATAATGCAAATAGTAATTTAAAGGAATCAGGAGTAGCTCTATCAATTTCAGATAAAGTACATTTCAGGGCAAAGAAAATTATCAGAGATGGAGAACATTATCATACAATGTTAAGGGGTCAATCTACCAAGGAGGCAGAGTAATATAAATATAAATGTTCATGTACCAACTAAAAAATCTTCAATAAGTAAAGCAAAAGCTGAAAGAAGAAATAGGATAGAACAAAAAGTAGAATTGGAAGGAGAAATAGAAGTATCCACAATTACAGTTGGATATTTCAAAAATACAACGATAGAAAATCAACACAGAATTTAGTAATGTCAGCAATCAACAGAACCCCAAATGGCCCTTTATAGAACACTCTATCAGATAACAGTAGAATAAATACCATTATATAGTGTGTACAAAGATATACAAACATAGACCGTCTACTGGCCTATAAAACAAACTTGATCAAATTGAAAAGAATTGGAATCATACTGTGTTCTTCTTTGACCAAAATGGAACTAAACTAGAAGTCATAAATAGAAAGATAACAGGAAAATCTCCAAATAAATTAAAAACTAAATAAGAAATTTATAAATAATCTATAGGACCAAAAGAAAACCTCAAGAGAAACTTTTAAAAAATACATTTCACTGAATGAAATGAAAGCAGACCTTATCAAAATTTGTGAGACATAGCTAAAGCAATGTTGAAAGGAAATTTTATAACACTAAATACACACATTAGAAAAGGGGAAAAGTTTCAGATCAATAACTTAAGCTCTGACCTCATGAGCTAGAAAATAAGCAAAATTTTAAATCAAAACAAGAAAAAGTAAGTAAATAAGAATAAATAAATGACACTAAAACAGAAAAAATGATAGAGAAAATTAATGAGACAAAGAGCTGGTTCTTCAAAAAGATCAATAATATTGACCAACCTTTCCCAAGATTGACAAAGAAATAAATATATCAAATGGAAAATAGAAAATATTATGAACAACTCTACAGACATAAATTTGAAAAGTTAGCTGAAATGGATCAATTGTTTGACAAACACAAATTACTACAACTTACATGGTATGAAACAGATACCTTGAATAGCCCTATTAAAGTGAAGTTGCTCAGTCATGTCTGACTCTTTGCCACCCCATGGACTGTAGCCTACCAGACTCCTCTGTCCATGGGATTCTCCAGGCAAGAATACTGGAGTGGGTTTCTATTTATTTCTCCACCTATAACTATTAAGGAATTTAATTTATAATTTTAAAATTCCTTTAAAAAACATCCTGGCCTATATGATTTTATTGGAGAACTCTACCAAATGCTTAAATAAAATTTAATATTAATACCAATTTTAAACAATCTCTTAAAAAAAAACTGAAAATGAGGGAACACTTTTTAATTCACTCTATAAAGGTAATATTCTAACCTGATATCAAAATAAAGCAAAGACAATACAAAAATACAAAGTACAAACCAATAACCCTAATCAATATGGATGCAAAACTCCTTAAAATACTAGCAAAGAATTCAGCAATATGTAAAAACAATTTGGTTATATGATAGAACGAATGGAATTTATTCAAGGATGACTCGATATTCAAAAGCTGATCAATGTAATTCACCATATTAATAAGTTAAAGAAAAAAAGTTACATGATTATATCTATTGCTGAAGAAAAATTATCTGACGAAATTCAACACCCATTCATAACAAAAACTCTCAGAAAAATATGAATAAAGTAGAATGAATTTAACTCAATCACAAATATCTACAGAAAATCTACAGGTATTATACTTACTGATGAAAAACCGTCAGGTACTAAAGATAGCAATAGGAATACAGAGTGGATAAGGAAATGCCCCTGCCCTGAAGGCATACGGGCATTAAAAAATGGGTAACAACTGTATAGTGTAAGATGTGCTATGGCAGTGCATAGGGAGGAATTCCGTGATGGTTTAATTGAGTGTCATCTAATCCTACCCAGGTTTTGAAAGACACCGAGTTCTCCAAGGAAGGTGAAGGAAGAAGAAATTTTAGAAGGAAGGAAAAACATCTTTAATGTTCTTAAGGCAAGACAAGTATTACTAAAAGGTAAGATGCTTATTAAGACATGATGGAAGCTGAGAAGCCTTGACATAGACCAAGTTGTTCAAACCTCAATTTTGTAGGATATGGGGAAATGATGTTTATTTTGTTTTAAGAATCCCCATGAACAGAGGAGCCTGGTGGGCTACAGTCCATGGAGCCGCAAAGAGTTGGACACAACTGAACGACTAAGCACAGCACAGGAAGGATCTGAGCAGAGTTGAGCTTTGCAGTGTTTAAGAATGTCCTCAAGGGTATGACTCTGTCAACATTAAGGAGTCAAGAAGTATAAGGAGGTCTATTTCAATAGTCCACATAATGATGATGGTCAGAATTAAAGCAACAGGAATAGGTTACAAGTTCTGTTTCCAAAACAGCCAACTCTCTGGACTTCTGAATCCACAAAGGAAAGGAAACTGAAGTGGCTCAGTCATGTCCGACTCTTTGCAACCCCATGGACTGTAGCCTACCATGCTTCTCTGTGGTAGGGATTTTTCCAGGCAAGAGTACTGGAGTGGGTTGCCATTTCCTTCTCCAGGGGATCTTCCCAACCCAGGGATCAATCCCGGGTCTCCCACATTGTAGGCAGACACTTTACCATCTGAGCCACCAGGAAAGACAGGGAGGTCAAAGACAGCATCAATTTCACGCATCGCAGAGGGAAGATAAAGGAAGTTGCAACAGTACCCTGTGTTCTTAAAAACAGGCCTGTAGCCAGGAAAATGGGAAAGTTAGGTAGAATATTTTAAGCTCAAGATTCAGTGTGAGACAGAAAGACAAATGAAAGATTGCATAATAAAGACCAAGAGCCAAGTCTGATTGTCTATGTGGGTATGCTCAGTCACTTCAGTCATGTCAGACTCTCTGCGACCCTATGGACTGTAGCGTGCCAGACCCCTCTGCCCATGGAGTTGTCCAGACAAGAATACTGAAGAGGGTTGTCATTTCCTTCCCCAGGGGATCTTCCCAACCCAGGGATCGAACCCAAGTCTCCCGCATTGCAGGCGAACTCTACCACTAAACCACCAGGGAATCCCTTTTTTGTCTATATAATCTTAGAAAGTCACTGAGTCTCTGAAAGCTTCAGTTTCCTCACCTAAAGGATGCGATAATAAGCTTCAGATTACACAGTTTTTTTTGTGAGGGTTAATTAAGATGATATGTGTAAATGTGGTTTGTAAACTGGAAAGAATGTGAGAAATCATAATGAAAAACAAATACCCTTTTGCAAATCCTCTGCTTTAGACCATCTGCAAAATTGCTCTTGGAACAAATAAATTTCAACCTTGCTAGTCACAACTTCTTTGTTTTCAGGACTAACATGGATACACATACACAAAAAGAGAAGATATGAGGGGAAGAAAGAAGAAAGAACTAACATTTGTGGAGCACCTACCATGCACCAGGAATTGAGCCATATGCTTAAACACACATTATGACTTAATGTATCTTGCCATGAAAACAGAGTCAGGGAAGATAAATAGCTTGACAGTTTCCCATAGATGAAATTCAAAGAGAGTTGGAAGTAAGAAAGTTAAGATGGTCTCACTTATTTTTTATAAAAAGTTTAAAGGTTACTTTCAATTTATAATTATTATAAAATATTGGCTACATTCCCTGTGTTGTACAATACATCCTTGAGCCTATCTTACACTCAAGAGTTTCTGCCTCCCACTACCGCTCCCCTATACTGTGCCTCTCCACAATGGCAAACACTCATTTGTTCTCTCTGAGTCTGCTTCTTTTATGTTATATTCACTAGTTGGGTGTGTTTCTTAGATTCCACATATAAGTGATATTATACAGCATTTATCTTTCTCTGTTTGACTTATTTCACTTTAGCATAATGCCCACCAAGTTCATCCATGTTGCTGCAAATGACAAAATTTCTGTCTTTTTATGGCTCAGTAGTATTCAGTTGTGTATATATACCACATCTTCTTTGTCCATTTATTTGTTGATGAATACTTAGGTTCAGTCCATATCTTGGAAATTGTAAATAATGTTGTTGTGAACAATGGAGTACCTGTGTACTTTTGAATTAGTGTTTTTGTCTTTTTTCAGATATATACCCAGGGGTGGAATTGCTAGGTCTTAAGGTAGTTCTCTATACAGTCAACAAAAACAAGACCAGGAGCTGACTGTGGCTCAGATCATGAAATCTTTATTGCCAAATTCAGACTTAAATTGAAGAAAGTAGGGAGAACCACTAGACCATTCAGCTATGACCTAAATCAAATCCCTTATGATTATACAGTGGAACTGCTGGATCATCGAAAAAGCAAGAGAGTTCCAGAAAAACATCTATTTCTTCTTTATTGACTATGCCAAAGCCTTTGACTGTGTGGATCACAATGAACTGTGGAAAATTCTAAAAGAGATGGGAATACCAGACCACCTGATCTGCCTCTTGAGAAATTTGCATGCAGGTCAGGAAGCAACAGTTAGAACTGGACATGGAACAACAGACTGGTTCCAAATAGGAAAAGGAGTACATCAAGGCTGCATATTGTCACCCTGCTTATTTAATTTATATGCAGAGTACATCATGAGAAATGCTGGGCTGGAAGAAGCACAAGCTGGAATCAAGATTGCTGGGAGAAATATCAATAACCTCAGATATGCAGATGACACCACCTTTATGGCAGAAAGTGAAGAGGAACTAAAAAGCCTCTTGATCAAAGTGAAAGAGGAGAGTGAAAAAGTTGGCTTAAAGCTCAACATTCAGAAAACTAAGATCATGGCATCTGGTCCCATCACTTCATGGGAAATAGATGGGGAAACAGTGGAAACAGTGTCAGACTTTATTTTTCTGGGCTCCAAAATCACTGCAGATGATGCCTGCAGCCATGAAATTAAAAGATGCTTACTCCTTGGAGGAAAAGTTATGACCAACCTAGAGAGCATATTGAAAAGCAGAGACATTACTTTGCCAACAAAGGTCCATCTAGACAAGGTTATGGTTTTTCCAGTGGTCATGTATGGATGTGAGAGTTGGACTATGAAGAAGGCTGAGCGCCGAAGAATGATGCTTTTGAACTGTGGTGTTGGAGAAGACTCTTGAGAGTCCCTTGGACTGCAAGGAGATCCAACCAGTCCATTCTGAAGGAGATCAGCCCTGGGATTTCTTTGGAAGGAATGATGCTAAAGCTGAAACTCCAGTACTTTGGCCACCTCATGCGAAGAGTTGACTCATTGGAAAAGACTCTGAGGCTGGGAGGGATTGAGGGCAGGAGGAGAAGGGGACAACAGGGGATGAGATTGGCTGGATGGCATCACTGACTCGATGGACGTGAGTCTGAGTGAACTTCGGGAGTTGTTGATGGACAGGGAAGCCTGGTGTGCTGTGATTCATGGAGTCGCAAAGAGTCGGACATGACTGAGTGACTGAATTGAACTGAAGGTAGTTCTGGGGCCTCCCTGATGGCTCAGATGGTAAAGAATCCACTTGCAGTGCAGGAGACCTGTGTTTGATTCCTGAGGCGGGAAGATGCCTGGTGAAGAGAATGGCTACCCACTCCAGTCTTCTTGCCTGGTGAATTCCATGGACAGAGAAGCCTGGCGGGCTAAAGTCCATGGGGTCACAAAGACTCAGACAAGGCTGAGTGACTAACACTTTCACCTGGTAGTTCTAGTTTTAGTTTTTTGAGAAACCTCCATATTGTATTCTACAGAGGCTACCCCAATCTACACTACAAAGAACAAATAATTAAGACAGTATTGTACTGGCACAAAAATAGATACAAAGATCAACTGAACAGGATAGAGATCCCAGAAAGAAACCCACATACTTACAGTCAATCATTCTATGATAAAAGAGACAAGAATATACATTGGAGGAAAGACAGTCTCTTCAATAAATGGTACTTGGAAAACTGGATAGCTACATGTAAAAGAATAAAATTACACCATTTTCTAATACCATATGCAAAATAAACTGGATTAAAGATCTAAATGTAAGACTGAATACTATAAAACTACTAGTGAACAACATAGGCAGAACACTCTTTGACATAAGTCCAAGCAATAATTTTTTTTTCGATTTCTCTCCTAAAGTAAAGGAAATAAAAGTGAATATAAACAAGTGGGACCTAATTAAATGTAAAAGCTTTTGCACAGTGAAGGAAACCACTGCAATGAAAAGACAACACTGAATGGGAGAAAATATTTCCACATGATATGACCAATAAGGGATTAATGCCAACAGAGATTTTCCTGATGGTCCAGTGGTTAAGACTTCACCTTCCAGTGCAGGAGTTGTGGGTTCAATACTTGGTTGGGGAGCTAAGATCCAACATGCCTCAGGGCCAAAAACCCAAAACATAAAACAGAAGCAATATGGTAATAAATTCAATAAAGACTTTAAAAATGGTCCACACTTAAAAAAAAAAAAAAAAAACACAGCCAACAAAAACAGCTCATACAACTAAATATACAAAGAAAATAAACAACCTGCTTTAAAAAATGGATTGAAATGCTGAATAGAAATGCGATGTCCAAGAGGTGTATGAAAAGATACACAATGCGGCTAATTATCAGGGAAATGCAACTCAAAGCCACACTCAGATATCACCTTACACCTATCAGAATGGGTGTCATCAAAAGAACACAAATAACAAATGCTGTCAAGGATATGGGGAAAAGAGAACACTTTTACACTGTCTCATTTTCTTTGATTGTTGCTTAACCTCACTAAGATGTTACATTCCTAGGAACTATGCCCAAGAATAAATGAAGAACATTTAGAACCAGTATGACCCTGATGTATGACGATCTAAGTGGCATGGTTGGGTCCTTGGTGCCTCACATGTTGCTGAATAAAATGTCTCGGACACAGTAGGTTATAAAGCACATATATTTAAATGAATGAGAGATAGATGACAAATAAATCAACAAATTAATCAGAAATCCTTGATTCCCAGAAATTCTTACACTTCCTGATTGTCTAATCTCTTAAAGTATTTTGCCATGTGTAAAACATACTTTGGGTGTTTAACAAGTAATTTCTGAATGAATAAATGATGCTATTTCCTTTTGGATAAAAGACGAGGCTTCAACAGAAAACTTTATGAAGGACAAAATACCTTATTATGACCTTCAGAACTTGGTATCAATGACATATCAGTAGAGTTTATCCTGAGAACATATGGGAAGGATGGGAAGAGAAAAGACAGGCTTTTCAGTCAAAAGAAGTGAGTTGGAGGAAAACCAAAAAAGGAAAATGACAGGGATGAAAAGTCACAGCCAATATGGACAAATCTCACTGATTTTATGCTAAGTCTAGACAGCCCAGACTTAAATTGAAGAAAGTAGGGAAAACCACTAGATCATTCAGATATGACCTAAATCAAATCCCTTACAACTATACGGTAGAAGTAAGGAATAGATTCAAGGGATTAGATCTGATAGACAGAGTGCTTGAAGATCAATGGATGGAGGTTCATGACATTGTACAGGAGGCAGGGATCAAGACCATCCCCAAGAAAAAGAAATGAAAAAAGGCAAAATGGCTGTCTGAGGAAGCCTTGTAAATAGCTGTGAAAATAAGAGAAGTGAAAAGCAAAGGAGGAAAGGAAAGATATATCCATTTGAACGCAGCGTTTAAAAGAATAGCAAGGAGACAGAAGAAAGCTTTCCTCAGTGATCAGTGCAAAGAAATAGAGGAAAACAATAGAATCAGAAAGACTAAAACTCTCTTCAAGAAAATTAGAGATACCAAGGGAACATTTCATGCAAAGATGGGCTCAATAAAGGATAGAAATGGTACGGACCTAACAGAAGCAGAAGATATTAAGAAGAGGTAGCAAGAATACACAGAGAACTATACAAAAAAGATCTTCATGACCCAGATAATCGCGATGCTATGATCACTCACCTAGAGCCAGACATCCTGGAATGCGAAGTCAAGTGGGCCTTCCTTAGGAAGCATCACTACGAACAAATCTAGTGGAGGTGATGGATTTCTAGTTGAGCTATGTCAAATCCTAAAAGATGATGCTGTGAAAGTGCTGCACTCAACATGCCAGAAAATTTGGATAACTCAGCAGTGGCCACAGGACTGAAAAATGTCAGTTTTCATTCCAATCCCAAAGAAAGGCAATGCCAAACAATGCACAAACTACTGCACATGCTAGCAAAGTAATGCTCAAAATTCTCCAAGCCAGGATTCAACAGTAAATGAACTGTAAACTTCCAGATGTTCAAGTTGGATTTAGAAAAGGCAGAGGAATCAGAGATCAAATTGCCAACATCCTTTGGATCATCAAAAAAGCAAGAGAGTTCCAGAACAATATACTTTTGCTTTACTGACTATGCCAAAGCCTTTCACTGTGTGGACCACAACAAACTGTGGAAAATTCTGAAAGAGATGGGAATACCAGACCACCTGACCTGCCTCTTGAGAAATCTGTATGCAGCTCAGGAAGCAACGGTTAGGACTGGACATGGAACAACAGACTGGTTCCAAATAGGGAAAGGAGTACGTTAAGGCTGTATATCATGCTTATTTAACTTCTATGCAGAGTACATCATGAGAAATGCAGAGCTGGATGAAGCAAAAGCTGGAATCAAGATTTCTGGGATAAATATAAATAACTTTAGATATGCAGATGACACCACCCTTATGGCAGAACGGGAAGAACTAAAGAGCTTCTTGACAAAAGTGAAAGACGAGAGTGAGAAGTTGGCTTAAAACCCAACATTCAGAAAACTAAGATCATGGCACCTGGACCCATTACTTCATGGCAAACAGATGGGGAAACTGGAAAGAGTGACAGACTTTAGTTTTGGGGGCCTCAAAATCACTGCAGATGGTGACTGCAGCCATGAAATTAAAAGACTCTTACTCCTTAGAAGGAAAGTTATGACCAACCTAGACAGCATATTGAAAAGGAGAGACATTACTTTGCCAACAAAGGTCCATCCAGTCAAGGCTATGGTTTTTCCAGTAGTCATTTATGGATGTGAGAGTTGGATTATAAAGAAAGCTGAGAGCTGAAGAATTGATGCTTTTGAACTGTGGTGTTGGAGAAGACTCTTGAGAGTCCCTTGGACTGCAAGGAGATTCAATCAGTCCATCCTAAAGGAAATCAGTCTTGAATATTCACTGGAAGGACTGATGCTAAAGCTGAAACTCCAATCCTTTGGCTACCTGATGTGAAGAGCTGACTCATTTGAAAAGACCCTATTGCTGGGAAAGACTGAAGGTGGGAGGAGAAGGGGACAACAGAGGATCAGATGGTTGGATGGCATCATGGACTCAATGGATACGAGTTTGAGTAAACTCCGGGAGTTGGTGATGGACAGGAAGGTCTGGTGTGTTGCAGTTCATGGAATGGCAAAGATTCAGACATGACTGAGTGACTGAACTGAACTGAACTGAGACAGCCTAGGTGGCGCTAGTGGTAAAGACCCTTCTGCTAGTGCAGGAGACATAAAGTGACGCAGGGTTAGAAAGGTGCCCTGGAGGAGAGCAGGGCAATTCACTCCAATATTCTTGCCTGGAGAATCCCGTGGACAGAGGAGCATGAGGGGCTACAGTCTGTAGGGTGACAAAGAGTTGGACGCAACTGAAGCAACTTAACACAACACACACTGATAGCATATATCAGGGCAATCCTGATCTGTACTGGTATCATTTCACTTTGGTGATTTCCTGATAATAGTAGCAATAAAATATTCCTTTATGATTTTGAAAGGACTTTGGCAATCAACCAAATTCCCTTTACAATGATTTTTTTTTTTTTAATAGGCAGAGGACCATAATTCCCTTGTTACTGATGAATATACCAAAGCTCAGGGGAAGAGTGAGAAATATACTACATACATAGCTAGTAATTGGCAGGGCTAGGATTTGAACCCAAGTCTTGTTTCCCACATAGTCAGAGCACTTTCTAATAAAAAGTACAGCCATGTCTATTTGAGAAGTGGGCAGAATATTCCTTTCTTTCTCCCTAGTCTTTGTTTCCTATTATAAGCCTGCTGCTGCTGCTGCTAAGTCGCTTCAGTCGTGTCCGACTCTGTGCGACCCCATAGATGGCAGCCCACCAGGCTCCCCCATCCCTGGGATTCTCCAGGCAAGAATACTGGAGTGGGTTGCCATTTCCTTCTCCAATGCATGAAAGTGAAAAGTGAAAGTGAGGTTGCTCAGTTGTGTCTGACTCGTAGCAACCCCATGTACTGCAGCCCACCAGGCTCCTCTCTCCATGGGATTTTCCAGTTAAGAGTACTGGAGTGGGGTGCCATTGTGCCTAGTTTCCTAGAAAACAAATACACTTGCTTCACTGACAAAACAGCACAGTGATTTCTCCTGCTGTAAGGCCTCAGGAACTGGGTCAGAGTGCTTCTTGGATTCTGGTGCATAGTACTGGAAGGGAGTAATTTGTTATATCTAATTCTATAACAATAAATGGACGATTTTTTAATGTCCAAAAGGTTACAGTGTTGTGAAACACAGTCTCAGAAGACATGAATTTAAATATTGTCTCAGCTCTCCACTCTTTAAGATTTCCTTTAAACCCAGTAACCTCCAGAAGTAGCATAATATTTGAATGTGGCATGGTGTATATATCCTTTCACAGTCTGCCTGTAGTTTATTTTTCCTGGATCATCTCCTATTACTTTCTACTCTTGGCGCTAGGCACTGAAAGTTCTAACCAAAACTGACCACTTAGAGAACACTGGAATTTATTTTTATGCTTCATGTTTTTTGCTCATTACTATTTTCTCCACCCCAAATGACCTACCTGTCATCTACCTGTCTCCTTCCTATTCCATTCTTCTCTATAGAAATTCCTACCCATTCTTCATGATCTTTTCCAAATACCCAGTACTCTATCAAGTCTTTCCCAACTAGAGCCTAGTACAAACAACCCATAAGCACTATCTCACTAATCCTAGTGTTATGGGTGTAGTAATTAAAATATCCAACATTAGATGAGGAAATAGAAACTCAGAGATGTTAAAAGACATCCCTAATCTCACAAATATAGTAAAGAGTTAAGATGGGCTTTAAATTAGGTGTTTCATCTGACAGAAGGCACAAATAATAAGCAGAAGCTATAGGGAGACAGGGGGCTTCCCTGGTGGCTCAGGCGGTAAAGCGTCTGCCTGCAGTGCGGAAGACCTGGGTTTGATCTCTGGGTTGGGAAGATCCCCTGGAGAAGGAAATGGCAAACACCACTCCAGTACTCCTGCCTGGAAAATTCCGTGGACTAAGGAGCTTGGTAGGCTACAGTCCATGGGGTCGCAAAGAGTCAGACAAGACTGAGCGACTTCACTTCACTTCACTTCATAGGGAGACAGGTTTCAGATTAATATAGGAAGAACATACCAGCCATCAGATCAGCTCAACAGTAAATGAGCTGACTCTCACTAGGTGTGTCATGTCATTTTAGAGGAAACTCTTGTACTCTGAATTCTTTTCTAGCTCTGAGATTCAATTTCACTATTCATGTAGCAAAAACACAAACAAAAACTGTTCAGAAAAAAAGTCTGGCTTTCCCAGAACTCACCTTTATATTTTTTAAATGATCAAAATCTGTGAGGCACTGTTTTTTGACCAAAGATGGTAGATTCTTGGTTATAATGGTTCTTGGCATACTTTAGTCCAATCTTCCAACTCTTTCATTTGATAAATAGAGAAATTGAGGCCTTAGGAGAGGAAGCAAATTCCTCAAGTTCAAAGAGTAGACTACAGTAAAAAGAGGAACTAGAATTATGTTGTCCTAATGTTCAGGTTCGGAGAAGGCAATGGCACCCCACTCCAGTACTCCTGCCTGGAAAATCCCATGGATGGAGGAGCCTGGTGGGCTGCCGTCTATGGGGTCACACAGAGTCAGACACGACTGAAGTGACTTAGCAGCAGCAGCAGCAATGTTCAGGTTGGTGTACTGTACTGAGTTGCACCTCTTCAAAAACAAATAAGCCATGTGTAGAAGTCAGATTTTGGTTACCACCTAAACCACTATCTTCAAAGCCAAACATCCTTTTCAACTTCTCTTAGAAATTTCACCTTCCTAGAGAGAAAAGTTCCACAGCAAAAGGCCAAATCCAAAAGTTTGTCTTTTTCATGGTATTCTCCACCAACTGAGATACAAGTATAAAAAACAAATTCTAAGGAAATTGTGTGAATTTGTGATTCCCTCTTGGAGAGCGTTTGCTGTTGTCATTCATGAGTCATGTCACTGAGTCATGTTCAACTCTTTGCGACTCCATGGACTGCAGCACACCAGACTTCCCTGTCCTTCACCATCTCCCAGAGTTTGCTCAAATTCATGTCGATTGAATCGATGATGCCATCCAACCATCCAACTGCCGCTCCCTTCTTCTCCTGCTATCAATCTTTCCCAGCATCAGGATCTTTTCCAGTGAGTAAGCGCTTTTCATCAGGTAGCCAAAGTATTGGAACTTCAGCGTCAGCATCAGTACTTGCAATGAATATTCAGGATTGATGATTTCCTTTAGGATTGACTGGTTTGATCTCTTTGCTGACCAAGGGCCTCTCATCTACAGCACTAAGCTCACTAAACAATGATTCATATATATGCTGTCTTCTCTCTCTTTGTTTTAGCATATTTATAATAGTTGGTGTGCCTCATAAGAAATCTGTATGCAGGTCAGGAAGCAACAGTTAGATCTGGACCTGGAACAACAAACTGGTTCCAAATCGGGAAAGGAGTATGTCAAGGCTGTATATTGTCACCCTGCTTATTTAACTTATATGTAGAATACATCATGAGAAATGATAGGCTGGATGAAGCACAAGCTGGAATCAAGATCACTGGGGAAAATATCAATAACCTCAGATATGCAGATGACACCACCCTTATGGCAGAAAGTGAAGAAGAACTAAGGATTCTCTTCATGAAAGAGAAAAGTGGAAAAGTTGGCTTAAAATTCAATATTCAGAAAACTAAGATCATGGCATCCAGTCCCATCACTTCATGGCAAATAGATGGAGAAACAAAGGAAACAGTGAGAGACTTTATTTTGGGGGGCTCAAAATCACTGCAGATGGTGACTGCAACCATGAAATTAAAAGATGCTTGCTCCTTGGAAGAAAAGCTAGGACCAACCTAGACAGCATATTAAAAAACAGAGACATTACTTTACCAACAAAGGTCCATCTAGTCAAAGCTATGATTTTTCCAGTAGTCATGTATGGATGTGAGAGTTGGACTATAAAGAAAGCTGACTGCCAAAGAATTGATGCTTTTGAACTGTGGTGTTGGAGAAGACTCTTGAGAGTCCCTTGGACTGCAAGGAGATCCTATCAGTCCATCCTAAAGGAAATCAGTCCTGAATATTCATCAGAAGGACTGATGCTGAAGCTGACACTCCAATCTTTTGGCCACCTGATGGCAAAGAACCAACTCATTTGAAAAGACCCTGATGCTGGTAAAGATTGAGGGCAGGAGAAGGGGATGACAGAGGATGAGATGGTTGGCTGGCATCACTGATGTGATGGACATGAGTTTGAGTAGGCTCCAGGAGTTGCTGATGGACAGGGAAGCCTGGTGTGCTGCAGTCCATGGGGTCTCAAAGACATGACTGAGCAACTGAACTGAACTAAACTAAGAATAGTTGGTATTCTTCAATACCTAATATTCTCCACTCTACATATAATCTACATACAATTTATGTAGGCTTTCCCTTCCCCAAAGGCTCTTCCCAACCCAGGGATCAAACCCAGGTGTCCCGCATTGTAGACGGATTCTTTACCAGATGAGCCACAAGTGAAGCACAATTCAGGTGAAATTTAATATAATTTACTTATGTAAGTTGAGCATTTGTCATTCTATTTTGCCTACTGAAAATATCTAGACAAGTGAACTCAATAAGGTGGACTTGTTTAGGCAGATTTGTAATGAATTGTCCAAAGGAACTGTGAAAGGAGTAAGCCAATGCTTACCTCAAAATGACCTCCCAATGATAAAGATGAAATGCCGCCTCCACTGGGCCTACCAATTGGTGAAAGAGCTATCTGATCTCCTTATGTATGAGTCAAGGCAAACCTGGTAGGAGGTTTAGATGTGGTCCAGCAGCCTATAGGGTATATGGCAATGCATAAAGGACAAAGTCAGCACTAGAAGGAGAATATCAAGCATCAGATGTAAAAGGTTAGTGCAAAGATGAAGGTAGGCACCAGAAGCAAGAGGCCAGAATTGATGCAGCAAGAAACAGGTTAGTAAAAGGAATGTGAGTAAATGAGGCTTCATATTTCAGAATGAGGGCATAGTGATGAGTTTCCCATAGGTTAGGAGTGACCAAGGTTTCGCATGTGAAGTTCTATAGATTTCCTCCTATCTTCCTGGACAAACTTTCTCAAGCTCTGCTGGCTTCTTTTCCTATACTCAATCTTTAAAAGCTGGCATTCATTGTTGTTCTTTGTAGGCCCTCTTTTCAAACAACATGCCATTACCAGGCAATATCATTCACACTTAAACACTGTATCCCAGTTTTGCATCTCCAGTCTAGATCCCTCTTTCAGTTTCTGCCCCAT
The DNA here is from genome assembly GCF_032452875.1 of Bos javanicus. NCBI lineage: Eukaryota > Metazoa > Chordata > Mammalia > Artiodactyla > Bovidae > Bos > Bos javanicus. Next base: position 96,951,721 of record NC_083870.1, on the reverse strand, counting down.
ATAGTCAAATCTTTACTAACCAGTTCTACTTGATGTCTTGCAGATACTTCAAATTCTACCTGCCAAACTGAAATTATAGTCTTCTCTCCAGTCTTATTTCTTCACTGTTCCCTATTCTGAAGACATGACTACAATGTACACAGTTGCATAAGCCAAAACCTTTATTCATACTTTCTCCAACTTTCAGCTCACTGTCTATGTCTAAATATAACCAAGTTCCATTGATTCTATCTGCAAAATGCCTCAAGCACTTCCACTTCCCTCCATACCACTGACTTTATGCCAGTCTTGGCCATCATTATCTCTCACCTGAAGAGCTGTATTTATCTCTTACCTGGATTGCACTGATTGATTCTTGGCCCCCTCACTTTCTTTCCTCACCCACCAGATAAAATGATCTTTCTCAAGTAAAATTCCAAACAAGTTATTCTTCTGTGAAAACTTTTTAGTGATTTCTCATAAATCATAATTTCTCATAATTTTTTAAAAAATTATTTACCCTCAGATAACATTCTTAACATAATTTACAAAGCCTCTTGTGATATGGCTTCTGCATACTTCCTTATTCTTAGCACCGTTCTCCTCCTCAACTCTTATCTACCCGCAACCCACCACATATCACATTCCAACCATACAGGACAGCAAGTCCAGGACCAAGGTGAGGCAAATATGGTGCCAAGAGTACAAAATTTAATGAGATATTCACTCACAGATGCTGACCACATACATGCACAGACCTGAAAGTAAGTGCCTCTTTAAGATTGAGGTGCCCAGGGTATACAGTTTAAAAAGGCTTATGTTTACAAAGGTAAGATTGTTCGTGATCACAATATAAGAGATGAGGAAATTGATACTCAGAGAGTTTTAACTTAAAATAATGCAAGGCCACATAGCTAAGCAAAGGATTTGAACTCCAAAATCTTTTGCTTTTATACTACAACATATTGTCCCCAACATTTTTATTTCTAAAGAAAGAATACATTAATGATAAAATATGAGCTAGGGAATAAAACTACAGTTACTCACACTTATTAGAAATGACTTATTAATACTAGATTCACTATGGTGTGATGAGAAAGATGCATTTTATTCTTAAGCCCAGGGGAATTTTTAGTTTACTCCCTTCCTTTTCAAATTATTCCATCTCTCTGTGGTAACACTGGGGTTGTCAGAAGTTCCTTGCTTCCTTCCTAGGAAAATGTATTTGTACTCGTTTAAAAATAAATTAGTGACTACATAGGATAAATCTTGTAGGTTAATACAGATTGCATTAACATTAGCTCGCCAATTTTCTCAAAGGATTTGTCAATCATGCCTGTTTTAAAATCAGAATACACCAACTGGCCCTGTTTTCATTTTACCATAAAATTTGGCACATCAAAATACATTCCCTTTATTCAAATCTGAAGGAAGAATTTTAGGAAAACATTCCTTTCACTTGATTAGCTGTTGGAGGGCCTGCTATTAGAGCTGCTTTAGGCTGGTGATTGCTTTGGAGGGAGTATATGGAGACTCCTTCCTTCTTACACTGCGCTCCAATTAGTCAGATCCCAGAGTCTTGATTATGCACCTGAAATCAGACAGCAAAATCACATGCTCTTTCTCAAATATGTGCCCAACCTACTCTCAGTTACCTTTAGAGAAATACAAAGAGAATCTTTGCCTATTTTTCAGAAGTTTTAACCAGGAAAGATGTCACTCAACAGATTAATGAGTTCAACTCTTCTTAGAAGTAGTACTCTCTATACACCTGCTTTAAACATACCTAATCCTCTGGCATCATGCCACAGAGAATCTGGAAAATCCAGCCATAGAGGAAAAAGTCCATCTTAATTTATGAACACATTCACATCAAACTTTCTCAACAAACCACATTGTGTTCCTTGTAAGATTCTGTGTTCCCTGACACTCCTTATCCACTTTCCAATGTTTCCAAGCCATCCTCTTCAGACTGGAAACCTATTCAGTCCTCTTCCTCTGGCTCATTGCTCAAAGCTACCTACTTTACCCTTGCTTTATTCATTCTCCTTTGATTTCTGCATCACCTTCACTTTGAGATGGAGAGAAATCTCACTGCCAGTCCCATATATGAAAAAACTTTGAAGAGATAAATAGTTCTTCATGTGCTATAAGCTTGTTCTGGAAATCTGAGGGGGGAAAGTACATTTCTCCTATATACAACCAGAAGCGAAACAGGCATTCTTTAGTACTCCATGTATGTATCGTAAGTCAAGAAACAGGGGAGCAAATAGTATGGATAATTTTTTCTCTGTTGTCATCAATGGTTACAAAATGCAAGCTATGATAAAAGAAAAAAGAAATACATTCTCTGCTCCCAAACAGTTATAAATGTTAGGAAAATAACACAAGTCAAATGTGATCAGAGATATTCAACACAAGTACCTGGCTAAATTTAGAAAAAATGTTCAAGAGTAAACAGTAGAGGAGACAGAAAAGGGGCAGTGGAATAAATCCCTGGCACTGGTAAGTGTCAGGGATTATGCTATGGATTTTATGCAGATTATTCCATTAAATTCTTATAATAGTCCTGAGAAGTTCAAAAAGTTTAAGTAACCTCTAACCTTTATATGTAATTACAGTGTACTTAATGCTGCACTAAATGATTTACATATGTTATATCTATCCTCATGACAGCTATATGAGATAGGTTCCATTGTTATCTTAGCCTTATGACAGAGGACGAGATGGTTGGATGGCATCACTGGCTCAGTGGACTTGAATTTGAGCAAGCTCCAGCCGATGGTGAAGGACAGGGAAGCCTTGGGTGCTGCAGTCCATGGGGTCGCAAAGAGTCAGACACAACTGAGCGACTGAACAACAACATGGTTTAGAAAAGCAACTGTCATAATGAGGTAAGACAGCTAGTAATTCACACAGGTAGGATTTGAACCCTGACACTCTACCAAAGGCATGGTCCTGACCATGTAATAAAAGGGTAGATTTAAACAATTAAATAAATACAGAGTCATCAGAAGTAATTGGAACCAAGGTTTTGAAACCAGAGAAATTGGATTCTTTTTTCTCTTTTTATGACTGAAAGAATCTAAATTAAATGTCTCTAAACCTCAATACTAATTATGTTATTTTCAAAGATCTGCAGTGCTAACATTTATTTGTTTGAATTTTTAATTTTTTGTTACAAAATATTTAAGAATACTAAAATCCCAGATTTAATTTGTGTTAATATTTTGCCAGCTTCTGATCTTAAAAACAAATAAAAATATTAAAGTTTTTCTTGGAATCATCTCTTTAGAAAACCATCCTCCTCTTTTTCTATTTCTGAAATAACTACTTTCTTGCAGTTGTTATGTATTCTTCATCTACACATTTTTGTACTTTTATCACATATGATTTTTGCATATTAAACACATTCAGCAGCCTGTGTAATTAGCTCTAATGCTTAATCTGTAGATTTTCTATGGATTTTTCTTTTGAATTTCCTATGTAGATAATAATATCAGCTGTAAATAACAAATTATATTGTTCTTATTTTTAAAATAATTTCATTTCTTACTGCTGTTTCTTGTATTACATATACAGGTTAAAGCTTCAGATGTAATGCTGAATAAACATGTGGGCAGCAAGTGTTTCTTCTTGTGCTTTTTAATTTAAGGAAAATGTTTCTAAGGCTTTGACAATAATTTGGGTTTTAATAAATAATCTTTATCTAGTTAAAGAAACTCCCTCCAATTCCCTCTTTTCTAGGAGATTTAATCATAAAATGTCATTGTATTTTTTTTTTCATCTATTTTTTCATCACATAGGCTTTGCTGCTTTAATCTGTTCATATGCCCGCCAGGCTTCTCTGTCCATGGGATTTTCCAGGCAAAAATACTGGAATTGGTATTTTTGCCTGGAATGCCAGGCAAAATGGCAGGAATGGAATGCCAGGAATGGAATGCCATTTCCTTCTGCAGGGGATCTTTCTGACCCAGGGATTGAACCCAATCTCCCGCATTGCAGGCAGATTCTTTACCAACTGAGCCACCAGGGAAGCCCCATGATAAATTAAACTAACAGTAATTAAAATATCCTTGAATATTAAAATATCCTGATAAATCACACCTCTTAAAATTATTTTGTCTATACACTCTTGTATTTTTCTGTACATGATGCATTTTATTTGTAAATATTTATTTGGGATTTTTTCATTAATATCTATAAAGGTTATGGACTTTTGGCCTTATTTCTTTTCTGTCAATCTGAAAAATCCTGTGCAACAACTCTAATTTGTTCTACTTGAATCAACCAAATGTGGTATGCTGCTGCTGCTGTTAAGTCGCTTCAGTCGTGTCCGACTCTGTGCGACCCCATAGACGGCAGCTCGTTAGGCTCCTCTGTCCCTGGGATTCTCCAGGCAAGAATACTGGAGTGGGTTGCCATTTCCTTCTCCAAAATGTGGTATAGGTAGCTCCTTTTCAAACCCCATGTTGGAATGGAAAAAGGAGAATTTGTAAAAAAGAAGAGTTCTAGACAGACAGTACTATAGCTCTACACTACATGTATCTTCCACATTCATTCTAACACGCCATAACTAAAAAGAAAACGTAACAAGCACAAATACCCAATTAAAGGAAAGAAAAGAGGATTTGTAGCTAAGCTTAATTACCTACAAATTAATTATTTGTAGGTGAAATCAATTATTACACCTCTTTGAGATTCTTTTTTCTCAGCTATAAGGAAGGAAAAGAAAATATCCCCCACAGAGGCAGGTAGAGTTGCATGAGCTTAAGTATGAGTTACATGAGAAGAGAGGCCATGTTCATATCCTAAGCATTCCACACAAAGTAGAAGCTCACTAATAGCTGAGTGGAAGACTCCTGGAATGTACAACTTATTTAAGGCACCCAACTCTGTACATAATTTGGTCCTAGTCACATAATTTGTGCCTGATTATTATGTTCACACTCTCAAGGGAGCATTGCATTAGCTTTAAATGCTTTAAAAATCTCTTGCACTTCAGATGTTTTGTAGATCTTCCAGGAAGATAGAGCCATCCTAGTTGTCACCAAACCTTTGGAAATGTCTAGGTCTCTTTTCTAGCTCACCCATGCTAAATTACCAAACAGTATAAAAGGAAAGTATAAGAAAAGGGAGTTAGTTCTAAATTGACTATCTTTGTCCCCTCTTCCTAAAGGAAAAAAAAAAAAGGGAGAGTTGAGGAGGTTGGGGGAAGAAAGACAGTAAGACACCAGAGGTGCTCTGGCTTTGAAATGCCATATTTGACCTTAGTTCTGAAAACATACAAGTTTCACCCATTTATCTTTTCCAGAAGGAATTATCATGATCCAAAATCAAGAGACTGTAAGTATGTATCTAGTAAAGGGCTAGATAGAAGCCAATGTTTAATGAAACACTGGTGAAAGTTTCCCAGAAAAGGTTGGCTTAGTCAAGTTAAATAGATTTTCCAGTGAAAGCACATTTGCTACAACAGCAGCAGCTGCCATTTATTGAGCGCCTTCTAGATGGCAGAGTAAGGATTAAAATCCAGATCAGTCTAATGCCAAAGCTCATGCTCCTTCCAATATGTAACACTGCTTTCTAATTAAAACAGCTCTGAAGTTGACTAAAGGACTTTCCTGCAATTGCATCTGTTCTCATTTTACCATATGTAAACTTAATCACTGCACTGATAGAATTGTCAGACTTCAAGACTCCATCACTGTATGAGTGACTCTAAGTAGATTCTAGAAATTTCCCAAAGTAAGCTGTTGTTGCTGTTCAGTAGCTGAGTTGTGTCCTACTCCTTGAAACCCCAATGGACTGCAGCACACCAGGCTTTGCTCTCCTTCACCATCTCCTGGAGTTTGCTCAAACTCATGTCCATTGAGTCAAGGATACCATCCAAATATCTCATCCAATGTCATCCGCTTCTCCTCCTGTCCTTGATCTTTCCCAGCATTGGGTCTTTTCCAGTGAGCCAGCTCTTCACATCAAGTGGCCAAAGGATTGGAGCTTCAGCTTCAGCATCAGTCCTGATGAGTATTCAGGACTGATTTCCTTTAGGATTGACTGGTTGGATCTCCTTGCTATTCAAAGGGACTCTCAGGAGTCTTCTCCAGCACTACAGTTCAAAGGCATCAGTTCTTCAGCGCTCAACCTTTTTTATTGTCCAGCTCTCACATCCATAATGACTACTGAAAAAAACATAACTTTGGCTATGAGGACATTTGTTGGCAAAGTAATATCTCTGCTTTTTAATACATTGTCTAGGTTTACAATGGTTTTTCTTCCAAGGAGCAAGCATATTTTAATTTCATGGCTGCAGTCGCCATCTGTAGTGATTTTGGAGCCCAAGAAAATAAAGTTTGTCACCGTTTCCATTGTTTCCCCATCTATTTGCCATGAAGTGATGGGACCAGATGCCATGACCTTTGTTGTTCAAATGTTGAGTTTTAAGCCAGCTTTTTCACTCTCCTCTTTCTCTTTCATCAAGAGGCTCTTTAGATCCTCTTCACTTTTTGCCATAAGGGTGGTGTCATCTGCATATCTGAGGTTATTGATATTTCTCCTGGCATCTTGATTTCAGCTTGTGCTTCATCCAACCTGTCATTTCACATGATGTACTTTGCATATAAGTTAAATAAACAGGGTGACAATATACAGCCTTGATGTACTCGTGTCCCATTTTGAAACCAGTCTGTTGTTTCAAGTTTGGTTGTACCTGTTGCTTCTTGACCTTGACTTCCAGGTTTCACAGGAGGCATGAAAGGTGGTCTGATATTCCCAGATCTTTAAGATTTTCCAGTTTGTTGTGATCCACATAGTCAAAGACTTTAGGGAAATCAATGAAGTAAATTTTTTTCTGGAATTCTTTTGCTTTTTCTATGATCCAATGGATGTTAGCAATTTGATCTCTGGTTCCTCTGCCTTTTCTAAATCCAGAATGTACATCTGGACATTCATGGTAAGTTGAGCTGTTAAATCAGGCCTACAACTCTCACTGGATTTAGCAGCTGCTGCTAAGTCGCTTCAGTAGTGTCTGACTCTGTGCGACCCCGTAGACGGCAGCCCACCAGGCTCCCCCATCCCCGGGATTCTCCAGGCAAGAAGACTGAAGTGGGTTGCCATTTCCTTCTCCAATGCATGAAAATGAAAAGTGAAAGTGAAGTCGCTCAGTTGTGTCAGACTCCTAGCAACCCCATGGACTGCAGCCTACCAGGCTCCTCGGTCCATGGGATTTCCCAGGCAAGAGTACTGGAGTGGGTTGCCATTGCCTTCTCTGGGATTTAGCAGCTATCTCTCTCTATTTCCAATTAACTGCAAATGAACTGTGGAAATGCACTGCAGAACTCCAGTACCACATAAGCTTAGAAGAGCATACTAACATTTATTGACCACTTTCAAGTATCAGACTTTATACTGAGTGCTGTATATATATTTAATGCTCAACACCATTTTTGAAGTAGTTAGTATTATCACCATTTTTTAGAAGTAACGAAGGCTCCAAAAAATGAACATACAACTAAGTGTGAAAAGCAGGTTTAGCTACTAGTTTATTATGCCTCTTGAATCCAAGCTTGTCCCTTACTTCTTGCAGAGGAAGATTTGAGTGTCAATCAAAAAGGGGATAATGGAGCAGATAGTTAGAGAAGGTAGAGACCTATAAGAAGGCAAGGATAAACTTCCTGAGAAGCTGTATTAGTCATTGGAATTAACAGGTATGAGCAAGCAGCTTTCTCTTTAGAAAAATATTAAAATTAAATTAAAAAGGTGATCCATGGTCAAATACTGATTATCTGCAGAATGTTTTTCACACGCCCTTTTCCCATGCACTGGACCCTATACAATCCCAGACCCTCAGTAAAAGAAGCATCCCTCCAATTATTCCAATCCTCTTAAAGAGATTTGCTTAGGAAATTTTACATTAAAGAGAAATCAATGAGAGATGTAATTCTAGAAATGAGGCAAAGATATCAACTTCATTTTTAGAATATCAGCAGCAAGATCTCAAGAACAAAAGAAAGTTAAAAAGAACTCATCAGAACCACAACCACATAAGAGAAACATTTATTTTTATTACATAGAATTGAGACCAAGAAGATTGGCAAGGAGGAGACAGTCACAACTGAGCACACAAAGCTGGAGTGGCTTTGCAGGTCAGGAAGAAGAGTGAGTCATGGAGAAGACATATTCATCCAGTTTAGTGCTATATAACCAATTTCTACCTTGTGAACTTTGAGCTTAGCTACCTCGATCTCTACTAGTCAGAATACTGATCCCGAGGTCCAGGGTAGAACACTTGGCTCTGACTTGCTGTATTTAGGGAACTGCCTAGCATGTTGGGAAGAACCTGTTATGGGAAAAAATGAAACCATGAACCCAGGAATACCCTCTTTTCTCTTCTCAGTTTCTGCCAGCTACTGAATAGATGGCTCCTGCTCAATAATTTTGGCAAGATATGAAGGTTATTTTATTGAGCAGATATTAGTCAATATCACTCTGAAAAAAAGATTTTGATAATAATTTTTTTAAGAGTTGAAGATGATACCAGCAAGAATGGTATATGTCTCTTGGGTTTCTATTAATAAATTTCCTTTGAAAATTTAGCTTTATATAGCCAATGTATTTTTTTGCAATCATTTTCTTCTTATTCATTCATTTAACATGTTTGTTTTTGGTGTTAATGTTGTTGTTCAGTCACTAAGTCATGTCAGACTCTTTGTGACCCCATGGACTGCAGCTGATGGCCTAGTGTGTGCTATGGACGCACCAGGGTACAATGTGTACTTCACTTGTATAATCCGCCTTTTGACACATGCCATGCCTTTGATCAAAGAAGAGGACATAAAAACAAAGTCATCATGACATTCCATAGCAAATTTGGAATCAAGACTCCATTTACAACTTCAGGATCCCTGGAGAACAACTAAGGGGCACCAGGCCCTCTGAGGTTTTACTTTAAGGTCCAGCGAATTCGCCTTGGACAGGAAGGTCTGCTACCACTTTCCTGTCCAGTAATACACTTTACAAGGCCAATATGAGATCTACCATAAGGCAGATGCTAGTTATAAGGCATTAAGTAAGCAAATAGTGCCCCGAGCTACTAGAGAAGAAAAATCCCACTAAAGATGAAAAGGCTTATGATTTTCAAGGTCAAATCAAGCAGGTTTTACCTGTTAAACCCATCAGAACCATACTAGGAATGTCAATGATGGTTTTTATAGTTTTTGGAAACACTTTGGTCTCTGGATTGTAATTAGCAATAAATAAAAGCAAGATATCAAACCACCCGCCTTGTTACTTGGAAGGCTAAATGTAGATGTCTTCAATATACTTTATATGTTCTTAATATTTGAGGAGAACTTTTTGAATCTGTGCATTTTATTTTTCCAATCTTATTTTACAAATTCATATTCTATAAATAATAGAGTAGTAGATAGAGAAACTTAAAGCACTTTGCCATTTGGTAATTAAATGAAGGGCAGAAGATTTCAAAAAGTACGTGTACCCAAACCCACAACAAACTAAAACTATGAACTCAATTTCTAATGTATCCGGTGGTCAGACACTTTGTACTGCTGCCAGAATTGCCAAATAATTTTAATAAAGTTGGGTTTGAACAAGGACCTTGGGGAGCACACAGTTTAATATATAGAGAGAAATAACTGGGTAATCACACTAATATAAATGACAGTATGCATTTAAAAGAGTACAGGATGATTTGAAGGCATAAAACAATGGGATAGTTTAGAATGTGGAACCAGGTCTCTCTCAGAAAGTACCTTTCCACTGAGACCTGAAAGTTAACTGGGAACAGCAGACAACGGTATGTTTACAGGGGTGGTAAGAAAGCTTTCCAGCATGCACAGAATCCCTGAGTCAAGAGGTGGCACGGGACATTGAGAATGTAAGAGAGCTGGGGTAACTGGGACACAGAAAATAAGCAGATGGGTGTAAGAGAAAACTGAAATGGGAGCAGGAGCCTCTTATAAAATCCTGTAGACAAACAGTATATTTCCAAAATCTTAGTCATGAGGTTCTAGCTTTGTGATTTTTTTTTCTTATTGAGGTATAACAAATATATAGTATTATATTAGTTTGAAGCGTACACTATATCAAGAACTCACACAATTCAATATATATATTAAAAAAAAAAGGTTTTCAAACATGGGGTTCGAAAACAAGTAATAACATTTATCTGATGGCAGCAAGGTCAGGGGGAGGGGCTAGGAAGGTAAAGATGAGACTGGGAAACAGGGTTACCATCCTTCCAGGGCTCCCCTCCATTCAGGGCTTACTGATCCCTAACTTCAGTTCTTAAAAGAAAGTTTAGGGTATATTTTAAAAGGGTATATTTTAAATAAGGGAGTACATTTTCTCATAGCCCTAAAACAAAACTTAACAAAATAAAAATCACAGAAACCCACATTGAAATCTAAATTTAAACTCCCAGTGCAGAGAGAAAGAGCCTATGAGCTATGGCTTTTGACTCTGCAGACCTATTCCTGGTTTCATCATTAACATGGTGAATATCCTTGCTTTGAGATTTTTAGTACAATTTTAATACACTTTAATTGTCATTTCTGTGGCATGATTGTCTTATTAAAATATAATTTTCTAAGAGTTAAATTTATTTACTTAATTAGAGGTCTATTCTCTCAATATGCACATTCTCAAAATTCAACTCACATTTGTGAATGGGGGCGGGGTGTAATAGACCCTTTAGCATAATAACATCTAATTACAGGATTGCATTAGAGCAGTCAGTACCTGTAATCACATAATATTTGATCTAGCACCAAGAAACCCTGTGCTAATCTCTCAAAACTAAAGACCTTAAAGCATGAATGTCAAGACAGACCATAGTTGCCTTTGCCCCATTTGTAGGATCTTTGCTTTCAAAAGGAAGAAAAAAAAAAGAGGTTTGAAGGTCCTGATACCATTATTTTGATTAGCGATAAATTATAAAGAGTCCCAGAAACAGCAATAATTATAACAGTAATGACAAAAATACACAATGTTAGAGGGTTTTATTGGTTTCCAAATGTTTTTCATATAAACTTTCTCCTTTGACCTTCACAATGACAAAAGCAGGGCAGGAATTATTAGTCCTACTTTATGAATAGAGAAATTAAGGTAAAAAATGTTCACATTTGGTATAATATCTGGGAATGTGCAGAAGGAATCAAAAGACAAATCTGAGAAGGGTGCTTTTCCTCGTATTTCCTGTGAGAAAAAACTTTAAGATTTTGGGAAGCCACTAAAGCTCTCTAGCCTCAATTTCTTCATCTGTAAGATGGTCTAGATTATAGGATATGAGGATAGAAGGAGAGAATAAGTCATTAGGTTTTGCTGCAGGTAGGAATTAGCAGGGGTAAAACAGGGCCTGAGCCTCCCACAGACATTTGTACACAAGACTAAGACTGTCACCAGTCCCAGATTCGGGAGGCTGAAAACTCTGTTCCACTTACACCCTTTATGAATGCATCAGGAAGAAGGCAGCATGGCAGAGCACTGCCATGGTTTGATATTGATATAGACATCAGACTCAAACCAAACCCAATTCTAAGACATCTCAGTTCTGCTACTTAGGAGTCATTGACATCGGTATTTTATCCTCTGTTTCCTTATTTAAAAATTAGGCATAATAATGCATCTCTGCCAGGATTATGATTAAGAAAAAATAAGATAATATGTGCAGTATCTATTACAATGGATGATAAACTTTTCTGCAAAGGGCCAGAGCAGATCAGTTCAGTTCAGTTGCTCAGTCATGTCCAACTCCTTGCGACCCCATGGACTGCAGCACGCCAGGCCTCCCTGTCCATCACCAACTTCCAGAGTATACTCAGATTCATGTCCATTGAGCCGGTGATGCCATCCAACCATCTTATCCTCTGTCATTCCCTTCTCCCGCTTTCAATCATTCCCAGCATCAGGGTATTTTCCAATGAGTCAGCTCTTCACATCAGGTGGCCAAGGGATTGGAGTTTCAGCTTCAGCATCAGTCCCTCCAATGAATATTCAGGACTGATTTTCTTTAGGATGGATTGGTTGGATCTCCTTGCAGCCCAAAGGACTCTCAAGAGTCTTCCCAACACCACAGTTCAAAAGCATCAATTCTTCGGTGCTCAGCTTTCTTTATGGTCCAACTCTCACATCAATACATGACTACTGGAAAAACCATAGCCTTAACAAGACGGACCTTTGTTGGCAAAGTAATGTCTCTGCTTTTTAATATGCTGTCTAAGTTGGTCATAACTTTTCTTCCAAGGAGTAAGTGTCTTTTAATTTCATGGCTGCAGTCACCATCTGCAGTGATTTTGGAGCCCCAAAAGATAAAGTCTGCCACTGTTTCCACTTTTTCCCCATCTGTTTGCCATGAAGTGATGGGACCAGATGCCATGATCTTTGTTTTCTGAAATTTGAGCTTTAAGCCAACTTTTTCACTCTCCTCTTTCACTTTTATCAAAAGACTCTTTAGTTCTTCTTCACTTTCTGCCATAAGGGTGGTGTCATCTGCATATCTGAGGTTATTGATAGCAGAAGCAAAAACCAAGTACACTATATTGGAACTTATTTAACAAGAGCAAAAGATTTCTATAGAAATTTTTATTGAAGAATAAAACATAATAATAATAAACTGAAGTTTTTTTGTAAAACATGTTTAGTAATGAATAGACTAGAATTTGCTGGGGGGAATCATATTTCTCTAATTTCAGGTGCAATGCCAGTGTTGCCTATCATCAAATCAATTGCAAATGTTCATCCGTAAAAATCATTTTTTATTCAAGAGCTATATAAAATCAAATAAGATGGACTTGACCTGCTGAAAGTGTATGAAAGTTCTATTATTCTACAATTTCACTAACATTTATTAATTTAAGTCTTTTTTATTCTGGTGAGTGTGTGAAGCTGCTGCTGTTTCAATCACTTCTGTAACAAGACTCAAAGAAAACTTTCCCTTAACATAGAGTTAAAAGCTGAAGAAAATTCAACAAAGAACTCGGGTACTTCTGAGAGGAGAAAAAATTGCCTGTAAATATTTTAAAGTTTTTGCTTTATTTTTTCTTAAAAGGAATATTTTACTATAAGATAAATATTTAAGAGTTTAATTATCATGACTAGTAATGACTTTAAGAATAACCATAAAATAATCTATAAGAATTCAGAATTCTATTACTTTATCTGTTCATGCCAACAACCCAAGAGCCAGGAGATATGGGTTTCAGAATGGCTCTGACACTAAACAGCAGTTGTTCTTAAATAAGTCATTTTTCTTCTTGGCTTTGATTCAATAATATATCAAATAGCAATGATAGTCACCTTGCAATCTCATATAGTTCTTTATTCAATCAACAAATATTTTCTGAATACCTATTATGTATAGGCTCTGGGGATACAGGGGTGAGCAAATGCAGACAATGCCTCCACCCTTACGGAGGCAGTATATACCCTTATACTGTAAAGATGATTCAAAGTTACATAAATAAACATAAAATGGAAAATTAAGTTGTGAGCATCAAAATCACAGAATTATAACTTTAGAATTAAGAGAGATCTTAGGGATTGTCTAATATAATTTTTCCAATCTCTTCTACAAAGATACACAAAATATTAAAGGATGTTTTCTGAAAAGTTAGAAGTTCCAGATAAATGAGAAGTGATAATGTTAGTGTTATGAAATTTCAGAAGGATAACTAGATATATTTCAGCTCCAACATTTACAATTAGAAACTAAGCGTAAGTTGGGCTTACCATCTTTGACCTCTAGTGTGGTTCACAGAAGAAAAATTAATAGTGATATCTCTTTAACCACAGCAAAGTAGGCTCTTTTTGTGAAGGTCATAGGATAAGGGCTTTTAAGTAGAGGGCTAGAAGTTCAGAAGAAAAATACACTTTATCTTATCCTTAAAACAACTTTGCGATGTAAGCTAACCAAGGATCCTTCATGTGTGTTCACTCACTCAGTCATATCCAACTCTTTGTGACCCCATGGACTATAGCCCACCAGGCTCCTCGGTCCACAGGATTCTCCAGGCAAGAATACCGGAGTGGGTTGCCATTTCCTCCTGCAGGGGATCTTCCTAACTCAGGGATCAAACCCGTGTCTCTTGCATCTCTTGCATTGGCAGGCAGATTCTTTACCACTGCCCCATCTGGGAGGAACCAAGAATAACCATCCCCATTTTATAAATGGGAAAAGAAAAGCCTAAAGAAGATAAATGACTTGTTCAGTATCATACAAACAGCAATCCCACCACAACCTCTGCCATATGGCATAACTGGAAAATGAAACCATGTCTTCAAAGTTTAAGACTAGTACACTTTCTAGTAGAAAACTGAATATACCATAATACCCCAGAAAGATGATTTCTCTTCCTATATCAAAATTAATTATGCTTTGCTTTTACTATTATTTCTGAAATTTATGTATTGAGATGGCCCCTGAATCAAGTGTCAGTGAACTCTACTGGAAGAGCCTTTCCCTAGGGTTCAAATAATCTGCTCCTTTAGTTCAATGATCGAGTTTCTAATCTCTTACTATTTGGTATTTAAATCTTCTTCTATGTACCAACATGGATTAAATCTAAAGGGAAATGATATTATTCTTTCATGTGAACCAGCTCTTCATATTAAGGTGTAATATAATGATTACTCTTTAATCATTAAAAAGTAATGATTTAAGTATTATGTGGAGGAAGAAAAAAAAGAAGATAGGTTCTAACTTTTTAGCTACAAAATAATGGACTAACTCCATCTAGGGATGCATGTTTGCATCAGACAGGTCAGAGCTAGTATCTTGATTTTTGTCACTGTGTGAATTTAAACAACTTACTGTACCCTTCTAAACTTTAGCTTCTTTATCTCTAAAAATGGGGATGCAGTGATAGTGTTAGTCGCTCAGTCATGTCTGACTCTTTGCAACTCTATGGACTGTAGCCCTCCTGGCTTCTCTCTCCATGGAATTATTCAGGCAAGAATACTGGGGTGGGTAGCCATTCCCTTCTCCAGTCATTTCCTTCCTGACCTAGGGATCGAACTCAGGTCCCCCGCATTGCAGGCGGAATCTTTACCATCTGAACCACCAGGGAAGCCCCAAAAGGGGATAATAACACCTATGTCAGAGGATTCAGCAAAACATAAGTAAATTTCTAGTACACAGCAGGTCTTCACCAAATTGTAGCCATTAGATCAACAGGAAAATATATATGGGTCTACTTAAGATAGTCACAGTGGTAAATTCTTTCTCTTTCACTCAAATTAAAGAGCATTAATAAATATCTTCATTTTGATAGTATTTTACAACTCTTCTTATCTATTCTCTTATTTGATTTTCACAACAATACTTTAAGGACTGTATTATTATTCCCATTTGACAATTTAAAAAGCTGAGGGCTCAGGGAAGGTTGAAGACTTTGCCAAGATCACCGTATTTGTCAGGAAAGAACAGGCTAATTAATACTAAAGAAAGGGAAGTTGAAAGTGAAGTTGTTCAGTCGGGTCTGACTCTTTGCGACCCCATGGGCTGTAGCCTACCATCCTCCTCCAACCATGGGATTTTCCAGGCAAGAGTACTGGAGTGGGTTGCCATTTTCTTCTCCAGAGGATCTTCCTGACCCAGGGATCAAACCTGGGTCTCCCGCATTGTAGGCAGTCGCTTTACCATCTGAGCCACCAGGGAAATCCTAAATACTAAAAAAACAACACCCCAAATATCAGTGTCCTAACATAGAAACATTAGTTCTTGCCCTATAAAATTAATTGTAGGTCTCAGGGCACCTAGTGGGTAACTCCTGTGTTACCAAAGGGGAGGAAAGAGCTAAAAGGTCATGCAGGAGATTTTCGCTTTCTCTGCCTGGATGTAACACATGTCACCTCCCCCATCCCCATCCACTGAGCAGAACTAGTCTTATAATTCCATGAACTGCAAGAGAGTTGGGTAATATTGTCTTCCAAGGTCCCAGAAAGGAGAGAAGAACCAGATTCAAGAGCACTGAAAAAGTCTACTACAAAAGTCACAATGATAGGAAATAGTGAAGCTGGTGTTTGAACTCAATATTTCTACTCTCTATTTTCAGTACCACTTTCCCCTCTACCAAAGTTTTTCACATTGTGAGAGAAGTCTGTTATTTCACAAAGAGACAAAAGTAAAAGAAAAATAAACGTTTAAAGTTGTTGTGGTTTACTCTATACTTCTCCACACTGCTTTTTAAGTAGTGATCAATTCTGTTTCCCCGTTCTGGTCAGTTTGGATTAGAAAGTCAACACCCTGCTACTGAGATACATTGGTGATAGCTTTGAAGAAAACAGGCAGCTCACACAAAGTATGACATACCTTCAGTAAAACAAAGCAACAGAAATTAAGGTAGTTTCAGAGCTTGTATATCTACTAATTAACTGTGTATATATTCCATTTTTACAACTTTTCCTGTGTTTACAGCAAGAACTGTCTCAGAAACATTTGCTTTGTTAAAGGTATATCAATTCAAGTTTCTTTATGATGCTTGATTGACTTTTTCTTCTTAATGTTTAAGTGTCACTATAAATGCCTGTTTCAATTACATTTCAACTATTCCTGCCATCTTGTGTCAGTTGTCTACTTGACTGATACATTCATCATAACAAACATAATTTGAGCACTTACCACATACTGTGGAGGGCCTAAGCAGAGTTGTTACATAGTTAATTCAGGATGCGTCTTACAGGAAGACTTTCTGTTATGGGCTAAGGGCTGGCCTAACAAAAAGGGTATGTTTTTTCTGACTCACATAAAGTATTATTAGGAACTAATTGATGCTGGGATACTGAAATGGATGACAGCTTCTTTATCTCCAAGAATCTCAAAATCTAATGGGGAAGATATACAAATAAACATGGAATTATACTACAAGGTCAGAAATGTTATGATAAAGAAAAGTCCCAAGGTGCTATGAGAACACAGAAGAGGAGCTACTAACTTAGCTTAGAAATCAAGGGAAGTTCTTTAAAGAAAGTGGTGATTAAAATGAGCTCTCAAATGAGCAAGTGTTAAAGAAATGTTTTCAGGTAAAGATGGGAAGTGGTACCTCCCAAAGAAAGGGAACAATTTTGAAGAAAGAACAGAAGAAAGAAATATTTCATGTGAGAGAAAACTACAAGCACTGCTGTTGGAAAGACTGAGTTTAGGACCTAGGCAACGAGGTGAGAGGGGAAAGGAAGAAATCAGTCACAGGTATTGAAGGTACTGTCAAACTAAGGAGCTTATTTTATTATATAAGGTAAGAAATAGGGAGTCTTTAAAGGAGGTAAGGCCTAAAGGGATATGTGATTAGATTTGCATTTCATGAAGATCCTTCTGACATGGGGATGAAGAAGTGCTACGTCTAGGACTTTCATATAACACCATTAGAGGTATTTCAAAGAATAATTTGCTAAGTAATCCGATCTGGGTCTTCAAAGAGGAGACAGAAAAAATAATAGCCTTAGAAATGTACATATGATTCTCACTCTGCTAGGCACAGATGCCAAGTAGACAGCCAGTTCTATCAGTGATGCAGATCTCTTGTCTGGATGACTTTATAAAGCTCAAGCTTGTTTCATATAATAAAAGTGATAATCGAAACATAAATTTTAATATAATAGGCCATATTTCAACAGATTCCAGTTACATTACTCCTGCACAAGGCATTATTTATTACAATGAATGTACACCTAATCTTGATGTTGTGAAGGTGACCCAGGCATGCTGGTGGGGAAGGGAACTGAGCTAGTGAAAGCATTTTCACATTATCTCAAGGGTGTATTACAAGCTCGGCTCTGCATGAAGGGCATTATGAACTGTGAAGAAACACTAGGCTAAATCGAGGATAGTAAGAGCATTGATCTAATATACCAGTGCCAAAACCCAAATTCCACTCTCAAAGGAAAACATACCCAAAGAGGGGAAAATAATATTAATTCTAAAACTCTTTAGAGGTTGAGGCAAAATATATATAATCAGGAAATGGACATCCCTCCAGGCAATAGTAACATAGCCACAACACATGCTACTTAAAAGCTGAATTTTCAGTCAACACCAAAATGTCTCACTCTTTTCTTCCTCATGCAGGTTTTTGCAGAAAGGATCAAGAGCTCAGTGACAGAATGGCAGTCAAAGAAAAATGAGAGTCATTCCTTCTATACATATTTATAAAAAAGAAAAGTGAAAGTGTTAGTCACTTAGTCATGTCCAGCTCTGCTACCCCATGGACTGTAGCCCACTGGACTTCTCTGTCTGTGGATTCCTCCAGGCAAGAACACTGGAGTGGGTAGCCATTCCCTTCTCAAGGGGATCTTCCCAACCCAGGGATTGAACCTGAGTCTCCTGCATTGCAGGAGGATTCTTTACTGTCTGAGACCACAGCAAAGCCCATATTTATAAAGTTCCCTTTATAAGGCTTTCTTGGTGGCTCAAAGGATAAAGCATCTGCCCGCAATGCGGGAGACCAGGGTTCGATCCCTGGGTCAGGAAGCTCTCCTTGAGAAGGAAATGGCAACCCACTCCAGTATTCTTGCCTGGAGAATCCCATGGACTGAGGAGTCTGGTAGGCTACAGTTCACGGGGTCGCAAAGAGTCGGACATGAATGAGCAACTTCACTTTCACTTGCACTTTCTTTCACTTTCTTATAAGCCAGGCACTGTGCTAGGAGCTTTCTCAAGTATTGTCTCATTTAATAGAATAAAGTATTACTACCCCCTATTTTGCAGATAAAGAAACTGAGGCAAGTAGAGCTCGAGACTTGACAGAAAGCCCACATTCAGTTTCTCCTTAAGCACAAACTATTCCTTTATAAAAAGTGACACTCAGGTTAAACAGAGGTAAACAATAAAACAAGCAAAAGGTTAAAAAATGACTTTTTGAAGCATTTAAACAATAAAGATATACAAACTATTTTAAAAGGCAAATATACCATGGAAAGTTGTCATTACCTTATCAACCTAATGTTAAATCAGACAATTATTTTAATACTTTGTGAACCCTGTTCCTTCCTAAGTGATTTGCCTATTTTGCTTTTGTATACCGAATCATATTATATGTTTATTCATTCATTCATTTCATTTCAGATATCTACCTGGTGCTTATCATAAGCTAAGCTCAGGGCTATAGACAGAAGTACAATGGGACATTCTTTCACTCTCAAGAGACTCATGGTTTGCAAGAGCATCCAGGCAACCAAACAGAGAAACAGCAAGCAAAATGAGAGGTGCTATGACTTAGGGATGTTCAGAGGGACTGTGTAGCACAGTCAGGTTATATGCATTCAGTCTGGAGGCTGATTCATCTGACAAAAATCCAGGATTTTCCTATCTATAAAAAATTCTGATACCCAGCACATTTTTCAAGCATAATCCAGTTAATCTTTCCATGGGTAGCTTCCCTTCATGACCTATGATTCCATGATCCAAAACTTGCATCATTCATTCAACTAGGATTTAATAAGTAACTACTGTGTGCCACACACTGTGCTAAGTATTGAGGAATAAAGCTAAATAAGACAGAAATGTCCCCTGCCCTCATGAGTTTGTAATCTGACCCCCCAAAATATCTGTGATAGCCTTTGAAAATACTGGTAAGTTGTGTCACTCAGCACGTTAGCAACTTTACTTTTGTACACTCCTGCTGTGTAACTCTGAACAAGTCAGTTTCACTGGTCCATGATTTTCTTATCTGTGAAATAAACATAATATTTGCCTTCTTCATTTCACAGCATTATTATTAAATTTTATGTATTTATTTTTGGCTGTGCTGGATCTTTGTCACTGCGCTGGCTTTTCTCTAGTTGCAGCAAGCAGGGACTACTCTCCAGTTCTGGTGCATGGGCTTCTCATTGCCATGGTTTCTCTGGTTGCAGAGCACTGGCTCTAGGGCACACAGGCTTCACTAGCTGCAGTGTGCGGCTCAGTAGTTGTGGCTCCTGGGCTCTAGAGCTCAGGCTCAGTAGCACATAGGTCTGGTTGCTCTAAAGCACATGGAATCCTCCAAGACCAGGGATCAACCCATGCCTCCTGCATTGGCAGGTAGATTCTTTACCACCAAGCCACTAGGAAAATGCTCACAGAATTATTTTTAAGATCATATGACACAATGAATGCAAAAGCACCTTGAAAACTAAAAGTAGAACTACCATGTGATCCAGCAATTCCACTCCTAGGAATTGGCTATATTTATAGCATGATGTGGAAGCATCCTAAGTTTCCATTAACAGATGAAGAAAGAAAGATGTGGTACATACACACAATGGATGACTATTACCCAGTCATAAAAAAGAATGAACTTTTGCCATTTGCAGCAACATATACAGACCTGCAGTATATTATGCTGAAATAAGTCAGACAGAGAAAGATAAATACTCTATGCTATCACTTCCATGTGGAATATAAAAAATAAGACAAATGAATGAATATAACAAAACAGACAGATTTACAGATAAAGAAAACAAACCAGTGGTCACCAGAGGGCAGCAAGAAGGGGAGGAGGGACAAAATAGGAATAGGGGATTAAGAGGAACAAATTACTATGTATAAAATAAACAAACTACAAGGATACATTGTACAGCACAGGGAATATAGCCAATATTTTATAATAACTTTAAATGGAGCAGAATCTATAAAAATATAGTCATTTATTGCACACCTGAAACTAATATTGTAAATCAACTATATTTTAATGAAAAAGAATACTTATAAAGGGATGTAAAGATACAATGAATTTTATTATCCATCCTCATTATTAAGGGAAGTCTTTGATTTAATTAAAAGGATGAATCGCAATATATTTTAAAACAAATGCAATGTGTTACTTTCTAACACTTGCAGCAACTGAAGGTAGTCCAATAAGTTATCAGTTAGTAAAGATAATTTGGAGATTAATTTAATGGCATAGTTACAAAGTATTCATATTGATTTGTGCAAGTAGATGATTTTGAACTGTTCAAAAGCAGTCAAGACTATATATAACCTCTATTACAAAGAGGTTTATGCCATTATTTGCTTTACTAAGGATAAGCCTGCATACAACATGCAAACAATGGCCTAAATTTTTCAATCTTTATATTAATTGAAAGTATACTAATGATCTATTCAAGAAAATCAGAGATACCAAAGGAACATTTCATGCAAAGATGGGCTCGATAAAGGACAGAAATGGTATGGACCTAACAGAAGCAGAAGATATTAAGAAGAGATGGCAAGAATACACAGAAGAAATGTACAAAAAGATCTTCACGACCCAGATAATCACGATGGTGTGATCACTGATCTAGAGCCAGACATCCTGGAATGTGAAGTCAAGTGGGCCTTAGAAAGCATCACTACGAACAAAGCTAGTGGAGGTGATGGAATTCCAGTTGAGCTATTCCAAATCCTGAAAGATGATGCTGTGAAAGTGCTGCACTCAATATGCCAGCACATTTGGAAAACTCAGCAGTGGCCACAGGACTGGAAAAGGTCAGTTTTCATTCCAGTCCCAAAGAAAGGCAATGCCAAAGAATGCTCAAACTACCGCACTACTGCACTCATCTCACACGCTAGTAAAGTAATGCTCAAAATTCTCCAAGCCAGGCTTCAGCAATACGTGAACCGTGAACTTCCTGATGTTCAAGCTAGTTTTAGAAAAGGCAGAGGAACCAGAGACCAAATTGCCAACATCTGCTGGATCATGGAAAAAGCAAGAGAGTTCCAGAAAAGCATCTATTTCTGCTTTCTTGACTATGCCAAAGCCTTTGACTGTGTGGATCACAATAAACTGTGGAAAATTCTGAAAGAGATGGGAATACCAGACCACCTGATCTGCCTCTTGAGAAATTTGTATGCAGGTCAGGAAGCAACAATTAGAACTGGACATGGAACAACAGACTGGTTCCAAATAGGAAAAGGAGTTCGTCAAGGCTGTATATTGTCACCCTGTTTATTTAACTTATATGCAGAGTACATCATGAGAAACGCTGGGCTGGAAGAAACACAAGCTGGAATCAAGATTGCCGGGAGAAATATCAATAACCTCAGATATGCAGATGACACCACCCTTATGGCAGAAAGTGAAGAGGAACTAAAAAGCCTCTTGATGGAAGTGAAAGAGGAGAGTGAAAAAGTTGGCTTAAAGCTCAACATTCAGAAAATGAAGATCATGGCATCTGGTCCCACCACATCATGGGAAATAGATGGGTAAACAGTGGAAACAATGTCAGACTTTATTTTTCTGGGCTCCAAAATCACTACAGATGGTGACTGCAGCCATGAAATTAAAAGACGCTTACTCCTTGGAAGGAAAGTTATGACCAACCTAGATAGCATATTCAAAAGCAGAGACATTCCTTTGCCAACAAAGGCCCATCTAGTCAAGGCTATGGTTTTTCCTGTGGTCATTTATGGATGTGAGAGTTGGACTATGAAGAAGGCTGAGGGCCGAAGAATTGATGCTTTTGAACTGTGGTGTTGGAGAAGAGTCTTGAGAGTCCCTTGGACTGCAAGGAGATCCAACCAGTCCATTCTGAAGGAGATCAGCCCTGGGATTTCTTTGGAAGGAATGATGCTAAAGCTGAAACTCTAGTACTTTGGCCACCTCATGTGAAGAGTTGACTCATTGGAAAAGACTGTGATGCTGGGAGGGATTAGGGGCAGGAGGAGAAGGGGATGACAGAGGATGAGATGGCTGGATGGCATCACTGACTCGATGGACGTGAGTCTGAGTGAACTCCAGGAGTTGGTGATAGACAGGGAGGCCTGGCGTGCTGCGATTCATGGGGTCGCAAAGAGTCGGACACAACTGAGCGACTGATCTGATCTGATCTGATTCTAATGAGTTTCACCAGTTTGAAACTGAAGGATGGCAGTGATATGCCATAGCAAAAAGAAAACAGAATTTATCATCAGAATACCAAACTTGAGTCCTGGTTCTACTATTTGATGTTACACTCATGACTGAGTCTCTTAAATGATACTCAGCTTTTGGATCTTCTAAAAATGGAAAATAAGACAGCCAGACGTGAGGTTAATTGCAAGAATTGAGACTGCACTTATGAAAAAGATATTTTCTTTTAACTTGTAGACCAATTTAAAGATGTTAATTGATATGAATATCATTGTTAGTATATATAACTCTGTTTACAGATTAAATGATATTCAAAGGGTGACTTATCTGAGTTCATTTTTTTATAGGTTGAAAAATTAGAGGCTGTGAAGCATAAGACTAAGAAATAACACAAGAGTTGGAATTAGGAAATGTGAATTCTATTATTGTTTCTACCACCATGGCTCTGAAGCCCTATGCAATCACTTACTATTTTGGTATCTTGGGATTCACAATTTTTTTTTTTTTTTTAGCTTTGAATCATTTTCTTTCAAGGGATTCACTTTTGAAAAACTGAAGTAAACACTCTATAGGATCATTATAAAGGCATCAAAGGCACAATGTGGAAGCACCAACTCTGGCTTCCCCAAAACATTTTGCCATGTCCCCGCCAGATAAACAGTGCTAAGGAATCACCAATCCAAATGAGACTACATGAAGCATCTGAGCTTGGCCGAGACTAAAAATGGGAAATGCAGTGAGGCCTAAAGCGTTGAAAAGCAGCCAGTTCCAGAATTTAGACTGTCTTGCTTGTTTGTTTTCTAATCTAGTCTCTGTGTCTGTTAGTGTGGGACAGTGAGTAGAGGACAGCGGAGGTGGGGCATGAGTGGTATTTAAAAATACATCTTGATATTGATTTCTAACATAATTCCACAATGATAAGAGAACAGACTCTGTATGATTTAAAAACCTTTAGACCATGAAACTTTTGCACCTTGTTTTATGTCCCTGGATATGTTCCAGTGGCTCCTAGTTTACAGTCTATGGGACCTTGAATAGAATTTGTTTCCTACTGTTGTGTGAAAATTGAAGAAATCTTAATTATGTTGAATTGGCTCACAGTGCTTTTCAGGTCTACTATAGCCTTCTACTTCTATATATATTCATTCTATTAATTTTTGAGAGCTGCATATTGAAACTCCAACTAAAAACTCTAATTTATCTACTTAAAAACTAATTGTAACGTACAGAGGAACTATACGTAAACTTGTTCTGTATTTCCCAAGTCTTCCTTAAATGTGTTATAATATTTTTATAATTTAAAAAATAAAAATTATAATATTAAAACACACATTGTGGAGCAACTAAGCCCATGTGCCACAATTATTCAACCTTTGCTCTAGAGCATGGGAGCTGCAGCTACCGAAGCCCACACACTTAGAGCCTGAGCTCCAAAACAAGAGAAGCCACCTCAGTGAGAAGCTCGCATACGACAACTAGAGCGTGGACTCCTGCTCACCCCAGCCAGAGAAAAGCCCCTGCAGCAGCCAAGACCCAGCATAGCCAGAAATAATGAATAAATAAAAGTATGTAAAAAGAGAAAATTTGGCAGTCATCCAGCTAATTTGGAGTGAAAACCAGCTAAATATGACCATGTCAGAAATCAAACTGAGAAATTCAGATCTCAAAGGAAGTTTCTTATTTTTCTGAGTGCTTATACTCTTGAGCACAGCTAATTCTCCAAAGAAATCATGTACTCAGAATGTGGCCATGACCTTAGTAGTATCTGTTGGTGTTTGCAAATATTTTAAGAAGATGGTGATTCTGAAATAGTTCAAAATGAACATGTATTTTTAGCTTTCTTTTTTTGTTTGTTTATTTTTATTTTTTTTAATTTTATTTTATTTTTTAACTTTACAATATTGTATTGGTTTTGCCATATATCAAAATTCTCTGCAAGAATTCAGTGGTAAAATAAATTTGAATCCCTGACCTACAAAAAAAAAAAAAGTAAAATAAAATAAAAATACATTGTGAGTGTGTTGTGGACATATAAAGTCCTGCACAGCCTCTAAGAACTGAGCAAAGCATAATCTGTGACTTCTTTGGCAAAGTTAGGCCAATGATGGGATAAAGTTGGCCTGTTTTATCTATTGATGTCTCATTTTTTATTCTAGAGACTTCTGGGAGACCTTGACAACCTTCTCATTGCTCCTATCTGGTAATATCTGACTCCTTCCTCTGGTTAAGGCTGTTTTATCCACTAGGTGCTAAACTCAGAGTCCCCAGAGTCTAAGGGATTTCAAGAGACAATGAAAAATTTTTGAAACCTGAAAAAAATATATATTGTCTCAAAAATGAAACAAAACTAATGTTTAAAACTAAAACTAATAAGTATGAATTAAATAGCTATAAATTCAACAACTAGCCAATGTTTTTAGAGATAAATATTAATTTTGTTTAATTTGAGCATTCTAAGCACTTACCTATCAAGTGCTATACTCAGTCATGACTTAAGACTTTGGGTTTCTAAACCCTTATGCCATTTACCACTACTGACCTGGCTGCCTGATCTGACACCACATCTAGGGACCCAAACAAATCCCGATTTCCAAACATACATGGCAATTCTCTCCCTTTCAGTCAATTCTTGTTGCAAATTACATGGAATGCCACCTCTTAGTTTAGAATCTAGAAGTTCAGTACTCACTGAAAAGTATTCACTTTATACATTGAATTTATTTGTAAGTCCCATCAAGGAAAATTTGGTGCACTCTATCATAGAACTACCAATAACCTCTAAAATTTGATCACACTTCTGTTATTTCTTTACCATATTGAATTAGATTTTCTGTCTACTGTAATTATCTATTCATCCTGTTTTTAGCATTAATCAGTTACAAGTTTATTAAGCTCTCTAAACCTTAGTTTTCTCATCAGTGAGATGAGGGTAATAAATGAAGTGATATATATAAAATTCTCAGAACAATGTCTGGCACATAGGAAATGCTTGATAAATGTCTTTCTGTTTTCATAAATTTTAAATATATTTATCATAACATATCCTAGAACAATGGCTTTCAAACTTTAATGTTTATAAGAATTAACTGGACAGCTTATTAAAACAGTGTCCTGAATCACCAGAAATTCTGAATCATTAGGTGGGAGTCAGCTCTGTGAATCTGCAGTCTTTGCAACTGACAGGTGATGCCAGTGCTGCTCTGAGAACCACATTTTGAGGACCATTTCCCGAAACTTGTTTGAAATGTATAGAGAGCAGGGAGTGTTTATTTTCATCTCTGTAACTACATTCCCTAAAACTGAGCAGTGCACAAAACAGAACCTAACTAACACAGAGAAGATATTCAATTACTGTTTGCTAAACAAAAAAGGCGATGCATCATCTATGCCATCAGAGAGTTCTTAAAATATGTAGATAGAAAGACAACTAACTACAATACAACCATGTTGGTTACTGAGAGGAGGGCCTATGAAAATAAAGGACCTGAACCATTAAGAACCTTCTTTGGTATTCAGAATTCTCTCTCTTCATCCAGTAGCACAGATATTAGTCAGCTATTCTCATAAGCTCTGACTCCTATGTGAACAACTGTAGCTACCATATCACCTTAAGTGACTGACTGACATGTTGATCCTAATTCCCAAATGATTCTTCCCCACTCCAATCCTCTGCCTCATTGAGTCAACTTCCAGCCAATTTCCAATCTTAGCTTAATGGTCACCTCCTCAGAGATACCATCCTGTGTCACCAAAACAAGCATTAATCTATCAGAACTTAACATAGCACTTACGCTTTCCCTTTTACCAATTTGCTACACCTATTTATTTCTGTGAATATTTGATTAATGTCTACATTTTCTACCAGTCTCTAAGCTCTGTAATAACTAGTGGTTCAGTTCAGTTGCTCACTCGTGTCCAACTCTTTGCAACCCCACGGACTGCAGCACACCAGGCCTCCCTGTCCATCACCAACTTCCATAGCTTGCTCAAACTCATGTCCATTGAGTTGGTGATGCCATCTAACCCTCTCAGCCTCTGTCTTCCCCTTCTCCTCCTGCCTTCAATCTTTCCCAGCATCAGGGGCATTTCCAATGAGTCAGTTCTTCACATCAGGTGGCCAAAGTGTTGGAGTTTCAGTTTCAGCAACAGTCCTTCCAATGAATATTCAGGACTGATATCCTTTAGGATTGACAGGTTTGATCTCCTTGCACTCCAAGGGACTCTTAAGAGTCTTCTCCAACACCACAATTCAAAAATATCAATTCTTCAGAGCTCAGCTTTCTTTATGGTCCAACTCTCACATCATGTATGACTACTGGAAAAAACATAGCTTTGACTATGTGGACCTTTCTTGGCAAAGTAATGTCTCTACTTTTAAATATGCTGTCTAGGTTGGTCCTAGCTTTTCTTCCAAGGAGCAAGCATCTTTTAATTTCATGGCTGCAATCACCATCTGCAGTGATTTTGGAGCCCCAAAAAATAAAGTCTGCCACTGTCTCCACTGTTTCTCCATCTATTTGCCATTAAGTGATGGGGCTGGATGCCATGATCTTAGTTTTCTGAATGTTGAGCTTTAAGCCAACTTTTTTACTCTCCTCTTTCACCTTCATTAAAAGGCTCTTTTGTTCCTCTTTGTTTTCTGCCATAAGGTGATGCCACTGCATATCTGAGGTTATTGATATTTCTTCTGGCAATCTTGATTCCAGCTTGTGCTTCTTCCAGCCCAGAATTTTGCATGATGTACCCTGCATAGAAGTCAAATGAGCAGGGTGACAATATACAGCCTTGACGTACTCCTTTTCCTATTTGGAACCAGTCTGTCATTCCATGTCTGGTTCTAAATGCCATTTCTTTACCTGCATACAGATTTCTCAGGAGGCAAGTAAGGTGGTCTGGGATTCCCATCTCCTGAAGAATTTTCCACAGGTTGTTGTGATCCACACATTCAAAGGCTTTGGCGTAGTCAAGAAAGCAAAAGTAGATGTTTTTCTGGAACTCTCCTGCTTCTTTATGATCCAACAGATGTTGGCAATTTGATCTCTGGTTCCTTTGCCTTTTCTAAATCCAGCTTGAACATCTGGAAGCTCAGGGTTCATGTACTGTTGAAGCCTTGCTTGGAGAATTTTGAGCATTGTTTGCTAGCATGTGAGATGAGTGCAATTATGTGGTAGTTTGAGCATTCTTTGGCATTGACTTTCTTTGGGGTTGGAATGAAAACACCTTTTCCAGTCCTGTGGCCACTGCTGAGTTTTCCAAATTTGCTGACATATTGAGTGCAGCACTTTCACAGCATCATTTTTAGGACTTGAAATAGCTCAGCTGGAATTCCATCACCTCCAGTGGCTTTGTTCGCAGTGATGGTTCCTAAGACCCACTTGACTTTGCACTCCAGGATGTCTGGCTCTAGGTGAGTGATCACACCATCATGGTTATCCTGGTCATGAAGATCTTTTTTGTACAGTTCTTTGTGTATTCTTGCCATCTTTTCTTAATGTCTTCTGCTCTTCTGCTTCTCTTAGGTCCATACAGTTTCTGTTCTTTATTATGCCCATCTTTGCATTAAATGTTCCCTTGGTATCTCTAATTTTCTTGAAGAGATCTCTAGTCTTTCCCATTTTATTGTTTTCCTCTTTTGTTGCATTGATCACTGAAGAAGGCTTTTTTATATCTCCTTGCTATTCTTTGTAATTCTGCATTCAGGTGGGTATATCTTTCCCTTTTATCCCTTGCCTTTAGCTTCTCTTCTTTTTTCAGCTATTTCTAAGGCCTCCTCAGGCAACCATTTTGCCTTTGTGCATGTCTTAGTTTTGCTGAACTTCATATTCCCAGTCTAGCCCAGTCCCCACTTCATGATAAAATCTCAATCAATATCTCTTGAATAAATAATAAATCTTTTTCATGATTCTTGACTTTTATTTCAAGTCTTTAGGAGCATCATTCAGTTACCAAAAAAAAAAAAAAAAAAAACCCTTTCACCCAGTTCCTGATCATTTCTTTCCCTAGAAGTAGACCATGATTTTGACATTTTTCTGGTTACTAGCTGGCATCTCTCCCCTGCATCAGTCCAGAAGAAGCGCCTTTCACCATGCAGATGAAAGGTTGTTGTTGAATCACGTGAAACACCAGGATTCTTGGCCCCTGGAGGAGAAGAATTCAATCTGGGGCCAGAGACGAGGCTTGATCACTCAGAGCTTTTGTGTAATAAAGTTTTATTTAAGTATAAAGGAGATAGAGAAAGCTTCTGACATAGGCATCAGAAGGGGGCAGAAAGAGTACCCCCTTGCTAGTGTTAGCAATAAAGTTATATACTCTCCAATGAATCCAAAGAATGTCTGGAGGTTGTAAAGACCTCACCAGACCTACTCCCATAATTTACATTTTAAGATAACAGAATCAGCCAGAAGGTTTAATCCAAAGACTGTCCTTAATCCAGAGACTGTCCTCAGGCAGGATACATTATTGTTATATAATCCTAAGGAATGTAGAGAAAGAAAAAAAAGTTTGTCCTTTCTTCCTCCTTGAGAATTCCAGACCCCTCTCTCCTTGGGGACCCCTAGACTCCTATCAACCTGCCTAGGAAATGACTCTCTCACAGAAGCACATTGTTGGCAGGGGCCAGATGCCAGTAACTACTAACACCTAGACAATACTCACTTTTGAAGCACTCCTACTACTAGTTCCAGCCCAACCCATTTCTTTACATCTTTGTACCTCCCTCAGCACCACAGGCAACTGGCAACAGATGAAGGGGATGCTTCTGTGAGTGTCTGCCATTCACAGTCTCAGATCTGAGCCACTCATCCCCCTTTTCAACACTTCTCATTTCTTCCTTGTCTCAAAGTACTTGCTATGATGTTGATAAGGGTGGCAATAAAGAGACTAATTCGGCTGACTGTTTTTCAATGGGTGAATTAAAGCCATCATCTGACCCTCTGGAATTCACTCAACAGTCTAGTTTACTGGCCATTTTCCATGTTATAAGGATACATTCAGTATCCTCTCTCCTTCCAGATGCCTAACAGTCTCCACTACCCTGCTTCTCCTCCATCACAGCATCAGTTAGCAGTGTGTCCAGGCAGTCCCTCTTTGCTTGATCTGTGTGACCCAGGAGCAGGTGCTTCTTTGCTTGACAAAGAACAAAAACAAGCAGTTTGCTAGAGTGGAAGGAACACTGTGGGCTCACACCAAGTCACCTGCTCACCATAAGAGGCAATAAATTCCGCTGCAGCTTTTCCTTCCTCTTCCTTGCCAGTTACAGGTCAGTCAGCTGGTATCAGGGCAAGCCAGCTAAGTCAGCAAGAACTGTCCATGCTGGCTTAATTCTGCTGAGTCAGGTACACTCTAGCACAAAAGACACTTTGCTTTGTGCTCTTTATACAAAAGCAGAATCCTCAAATTAGACTAAATACAGGTTAGACATAACACACAACTGGAAGGGGAAAAGAAATCACTCATTCTAATAATCTCTTTATTTTATAGATGAGGAATCCAAGGCCCAAAGGAGAAAAGGGACTTGGTTTGATTCACATAATAATACAGGATCAGGTCTCCTCAGCTTCTTTGCAAGTGTTTCTTCTTTCCACTCTGATGCTGCTGCTGCAGCACTCTACCAAACTGCTAATGTTTGTCCTCTGCCCAACAAAGGAGTGCTTGCCCCTTGGAAATGTTCAGCACAGAGAAGCAAGTAGGGTACATTGCGGAGGTAGGACGGGGTTCATAAGGAGTCAAGTACGGATTTTTACTGCAAAAATCAACCCTGATCATCTGAAATTCCTCAAGTAAACTTAATCTTTGGAGTACTCAGGCTTTTCTCATCATTAGGAATGCCCCATTAACCCTTGACATGCTGAATTCATCTATATTTCACAGTGATAACTGATGAATATCATCCATAAAGTAGGTAGTGTAGTGAAAGGGATAAATATATTATTGAGAGGCAATTAAGATTATCAAGAGGAGATCTTAGTGATGCAGAGAGACAAACTGGAATAAGCATAGGACTGAGAGTAAAAAGACTTTTTGACATAGTCACACCTTCCCCGTTCACTACATGAGTGGGCCTGGACAAGTCCCTGGGTGTCCTTTGTGCCACAGCTCAATTTCCCTTCATACAGCTCAGAGTTGTGAGGATTAAATAAGTTGATGTGCTTAAAGTGTTCAGTACAGTGCCTGCTATAGTACTAGATTTTTTAAATTATTGGTTCAGTTACAATCTTCTTTTACTTGATTTGAAAAAGAAAAAAAAACAACCTCATATTTGTTTGGTTTCTTTTAGACCCAGCACAATCTCCCTAAAATTAAGAATATGATAACTGGGAAGTGAAGGGAAGTAAAAGGAAAAGACATTGTTCAGAGAAGATCCTTGACATGTAACATAAGGCTGGTTCAATCCTTCCATTTGAATGATAACAAGGGAGATCAGTAAAATGCAAACTCGGCTTCATCTCATTAATGAATGAATCAATTCAATATAGTTATCGAGATATCACACACACTGTTAGGCATTGAACATAAAAGTGACTAAAGTTTGATCCTTGCATTTGACCTGCTGCTGCTGCTAAGTTGCTTCAGTCGTGTCCGACTCTGTGCGACCCCATAGACGGCAGCCCACCAGGCTCCCCCATCCCTGGGATTCTCCAGGCAAGAACATTGGAGTGGGTTGCCATTTCCTTCTCCAATGCATGAAAGTGAAAAGTGAAAGTGAAGTCACTCAGTTGTGTCCAACTCTTAGCGACCCCATGGACTGCAGCCTACCAGGCTCCTCCGTCTATGGGATTTTCCAGCAAGAATACTGGAGCCGGGTGCCATTGCCTTCTCCAGACTTGACCTGAACTCATATCTAAATTTTATGTGGCTTTGTGTCTGTCTTCTCATAGCTATATCCACAACAGCTTGCCAAGTGCCAAACTCAAGAGGCTCAGTCAAGCTGCACAGGCTTGAGATGATGACAAACATTATCATCGCCATGGTCATGATCATAGCACTAAGCATTTCCTGAGTGCTTACTATGTGGCAGGCACTTGGGGAGTATTATGCCATTTAACCTTCATAGAAATGCCACAAGCTACAGGTGTCTTATACATTTAAAACATCTTAACTCACTTCCTTACCATGCTCCCCCACTCAACACTTGTTTTGGGATTCTAAGCACATACATTCAGCTCCCCACTAGCATTAATAATAATAATAGTAAATGTTTGCTATGTGCCAGGTTCTGTTCTACACACATTAACTATATTGATGGATTTCATCTTCACACCAGTCAATCAGGTTAAGTATCATTAGTAACTTCATTTTATAGAAAGGTAAATAGCTTCTCAAGATCACACAACTACTCGCGCCTGGGTTTGAACATAAGCAGTCTAGACCCAAAGTTACTTTCTTAATTACTCTGCAAGTTCTGGAGGGTGAGAGGAAACAGGAAAGGAGTCACTTTAACCTAAGTCCATATGGTCACTGTAGTCACACAGAATATTTTTTCCATTATCAGACAGCAATTATGCCCCAGGAAACTTACCTTGATCCCTTCTTTGCAACTTCATAACAATTTATCCATACCTTTAGTACAGTTCCTATGACACTAGCTTATAATCACTGATTTGTTCATCTTTCTCCCTCAACTGTGAGCCCCCTGGCCAAGGGCAAAAACCAGTGTAATTCACTTCGATAGCTAGCTCAGAAATGAATAGTGCCTGGGGTAAGACTGAATAGTCTAATAAAAGGATATGAGGTTTAGGTTTAGTCAAACCTGATTTGACCCTTGCTCCAAAACTTGCAACCACATCATCTCAGGTAAATTATTCCTTTGGTCTCTCATCTATAAATAAAAATGTAAGTCTCACAAACTTAGAAAACAAACTTATGGTTACCAAAGGGGAAAGATGGGAGGAGGAACAAATTAGGAGTTTGGGATTAACATACCACTATGCTATGCTATGCTAAGTCACTTCAGTCGTGTCCAACTCTTTGCGACCCCATGGACTGCAGCCTACCAGGCTCCTCCGTCCATGGGATTTTCCAGGCAAGAGTACTGGAGTGGGGTGCCATTGCCTTCTCCGAACATACCACTACTATATATAAAATAGAATTAGTAAGAACTTACTGTATAGCCCAGGGAATTCTACTCAATATCCAACCTTTAATGGAAAAGACATGTAAAAGAAGATATATATATATATATATATATATATATATATATATATATATACATCTTATAGATATATATATACATACACACACACACACACACACCTATGTGTGTTGTGTTAGTCTCTCAGTTCTGTCCAACTCTTTGTGATGTCATGGACTGTAGCCCACCAGGCTCCTCTGTCCATGGGATTTCCCAAGCAAGAATACTGGAATGAGTAGCCATGCCCTTCTCCAGGGGACTTTCCTGACCCAGGGATTGAAGCTGGGCCTCGTGCATTGCAGGCAGATTTTTACTATCTGAGCCACCGGAGAAACCTACACACACACACACACACACACACAGAGATGAATCGCTTTAATGTATAGCAGAAATTGACACAACATTGTAAATCAACTGTAAGTGAAAGTGAAAGTGAAGTTGCTCAGTCGCGTCTGACTCTTTGCGACCCCGTGGACTGTAGCCTACCAGGCTCCTCCCTCCATGGGATTCTCCAGGCAAAAGCACTGGAGTGGATTTCCATTTCCTTCTCCAGGGGATATTCCCAACCCAGGGATCGAACCCGGGTCTCCCGCATTCCAGGCAGACGCTTTAACCTCTGAGCCACCAAAAATTAAATTAAAGAAGAAAGAATGTCTCTCTTAGTTTTATAGTCTCCGACACAGGCCAAGTTTCATTTTCCTAAGCGATATTAGAAGAGGCTAATGCCCCACCTGGCAGGATCAGATACTCTGGCTGAGCCCTATGGCTACTTATCAGAAGCTATGCCCTGTCAAGAGACCTATGCAGCATCCCCAAATAAATGGTTTAAATTCACATCATAGAGTTCAAAGCAAGAAGGAGAGTGATCCAAAACATTGGTTTCATTTATTATTCCATCTTTGATAGGAAGAAAATAATTTTCTGGCATTGTTTCTTATGTTGTTATTATTAATTATCAAATGATTTCTTGCTAAGTAAGGAAATTATTAATTAGAATGATCTTTCTCTTAAAAAGCACTTTAAAAAAGCTGATTGTCTCATTTGCCTATTGAAAATGGTTGTGCACTACCTTCAGAGCTTCCCCTGGTGACACTGTCTTTGGGATAAAGTCCAAATTCATAGTTTGGACAAAGCCCTTTGTGATCTGATGCTGCCTTACTCTTCATTCTCAGCTTTCAATATTACCAGCCACACGGTCATGATAAAATGGTCACTTAATATGTGCCAGATGCTATTCTAAATGCTTTCTTACTTATTCCTTAGTAAAACCCTGTGAGGCAGGTCCTCTTAGTAGCACCTCCATTTTTTGGATGAGGAAACTGAGGCACCAAATATTAAGTAACTTTTTATTTATTTTTTTTAATTTATTTTTAATTTTATTTTATTTTTAAACTTTACATAATTGTATTAGTTTTGCCAAATATCAAAACGAATCCGCCACAGGTATACATGTGTTCCCCATCCTGAACCCTCCTCCCTCCTCCCTCCCCATACCATCCCTCTGGGTCTAAACTGATATCGAACGCTTGTAGCTTGATCCAGAGTTTGTGTTCTTAACCAATGGGCCCCATTGCCTCACGAATTACTCCTTACTTTTTCTAGGGGTGCCATCCTCTTTCCCTGTTTTGTTCTTTATGTCAGGAAAGGGCCGTTTTGAGACTTGTCAAATTCCTTCTCAAACAGCTAAACACCACTGCCTTTCTAAAGCATGCCTTAATCTCTCTAGACAGTATGAGTCACTCCAACATTAGTAATCTCATGTTGTTTTCTATGCATCCTATTATAGAACTTGACATTTTGTATTATAAATATTTGTTTATGGAAGTCTCTCCTGCAAGACTATAAGCTCTTGAATGCCCGAGACTTTTATTTTTAACTCCTTTTAATTTCCAGAGAACCTCTATAGGGCTTGTCACAGAGCACTGACCCAGACACACACACTTATTCACATCAATGTCTGGGAAAGATCACCGTATCCTCACTAACCATGTCTCCAAAGAAATGAGGTTTTCTGACTTAGAAACAGAACCGGATCAAAACTTAGATCAAAACAGAACCTCAGAGCAAGAGCTACCCAGGTGACAAAGAAAAAGAGTGGCTTCGAGAAGAAGAGATCTAAGAGGGTCAGAGAATCTTTTCTTTTTGTAATGAGGTCTCTCTCTTTCATGCAGCAGAAATGATAAACAAGCCTATAGGAGCCTCATGCTTTGGCGCTGAAATATAGGGGCTCATGGAAAGGCAACACAGAACCAAGCTTGCCTTTATTTGACCTAGATCTTATGTAAAAGGAGAAAAGGAGCCCTCATTGATCGCCAGGAAGAAGGCTGGACAGAAATTAGGAGCACAAGCCTCACTAAGAAGAAAAAACATGCCATTGGCCCAGAGCGTCTCCTGAGGAGGGGCCCCACAGAAATCTGAAGCAGCAGAGTAGACGGCTACACAATCAGGCCCTGGCTGTCAGGGTTAGCAGCTGTTCAGTAAATAACTACTAAGTGAATAAAAGGACTTCTGCTGCAAAGCAATGCCTCTTTTCACATTAAGGAAGATAATTTACATCAAATAACACTATCTTACTGAGAACTCTATGTTAAACCACTAAAAAGATAGAAAAAGAACGTGCTGTATAATCTGGAAAGTCTGGCCTATTTTATTGTTGTTGTTCTTGATCTTACATTTGGACTTCGTTATATAGAGATGCTTACTTTAGAAGTATTTCACACAAATAAAAACAGAAACTTCTAAACCATGACCCGAACAATGCTTTAAAAGCTGTATAATTTAAATAACCTTTGCTTAAGAAAAAAAAAAAAAAAGCCAAAAACAAGCATCTAGTCATTTATGTCTATAGCTATTAGGAATCTCCTCTCTTTGGATAGTCAAATGCAAAAATAGATATGTGGTACCAAAGACGCCAGTCTCCAGTGGCTTTGTATCCACTATAAAGCATCAAATTTAAATGCATCATTAAAAAAAAATCTCATCCCTAGTGACAAATCAATGTCTAGAATGATAGTCAAATGAATGTGCATCAGAGGATGACAAAGAGTTTGTGATATACAAAATGACAGAGTTCTTTCCATGAACATCAATTACAACAGGGCAATGGTTATTTTGTCCAGAAGAGAAATATTTATTCTCTGGGTCTGACACTGTGCATGACATTTAATTGACCACTAATAACATTTACTGTGTAATCCTGGAGTGGCTTCTTAAAAGTTAAAAGCAGTGCTGGAAGCATATTTTCTAAAACCAAATCAAGCAAAGAGATGAGAAGACAGATGCACTCTAACTTGGCATGATTATAGAAGAAAAAAAGATACTAGATTAACAATACTATACTTGGAAATTATTTATCTTTTAAGTAAAATTGGTTGAGCAACTGTGCCTGACTCTGTGCCAGAAACTGGAAATATACAAATAAAACCTGTACCTGACTACTAGAAGCTTGCAGGGTAGATACACTCTGTGAAACTAACTGTAATTCAGTGTTTTTAGTCCCCCAAAAGAAAAGGGATCCAAGTACTAAGGGAGAAAACTGTTCTCCTTTTTCATGGTCATTCCCCAGGGACCCTGGCCCTACCAAGTGGCAGGTACTGGAGACCTGCATCCTATACATTAATCTTATCCAGCCATCAAGTCCATGAGCACCAAGCATGTATGTGGAGAGTCCTATGCCTACCAGAAAGCAGAATAAAAAATTAGGCTGATAGCCTTGAGCTCAGTTTAGAGCCTGGAAGCAGGCACCATTATTCATTCATTAACCAACAAATAAAAATGAGCTTTTATTAGATGCTCAGTCATGAGCCTCCACTTACCTGCAGCCTTCCTTCTACTGCTCCCAATTCATTCTATACAAGTTATGCCAAGCTCTTAATTTTCACTTTAAGTACCAATAAGAATTTCCGTGAAAATAAAGTCTTGCTTTGAATCCCATCCCACTTGATTGCACTGGTTACAAATCTCACAACTCTTGTCAGCTCATCCCCTCAGGGAATTTGCCACTGTTACTTATGCTTCATCAAGTAGCTAAGATCCTTCTGATCTATTACTCTAGCCAGAATGAAGAGACTGCTAACCATGAAACAGGCAAATAGCTTTGCTTCAACCTAGAAATACTTTTAGACCTGCTCTACTCAGCAGACAGGAAATACTTGAGATGCATTTCTAGCTCTTGATTATCAAGAATTAGTCCCCTGGCCTGTGGCAGCATGTCTGCATTGTGTAATCCTGGCCCCCAGGTCACAGCTGACTGATTGAATTAGACTAATCATATTTTCTTCACTAGGAAATAGAAATTAGGAGAGACAGCTAGTCTCTGGGTGTAGAGCTTCTTACAAAAGTGATTCATTTTAGAGATGCTGAGGCAGTATGATATTTGGGGATTGAGGACCAAGATGATAGAAGGTAGAAGGTAAATTATAAGAAAGAAAGAAATACAGGGTTGTTTTTTTTTGGTTTTTTTTTGTTTTTTTTTGTTTTTTTGCAGGATCACCAAATTGTGCCATGGAGAAAAAGAAACAGAAAGGCCTGTAGGAAGGAAATAACAGAGAAGAATGACACCTGAGTTAAGAAACAAAAGAGTATCTAATGAGTTTCAAGATCCTTCATGAGGCCTGGTTACACTTGCCATTTATAAGAAACTTCATTATCTTTTAATAAAGTTTTGTTTTTAAAAAAAAAAAAAAACTTTTACTCTCAAACTAGTTAGATTTTTGTCACTTACAAAGAATTCTAATTAATATAACCCCTCCATATGATTTAGCCCTGCAAATTTGTTAGTGTATCTAGTTGTTCCAAGCTTCCCCCTCTCATGACCAACCTCTGAATTACTAGCATATCTAAACTGGCTTATTCATTCGTTCACTTACCTCTTAGAAACATTTACCATGTACTAAATACTATGCTAGATGATAAAGATAGATTAATAAAATAGAATTCCTGCCCTCATATCACTCATTGACCTGTAAGGGAGATAGACAGGAAGTAAGCAACTTTAATGCAGAATGATTGGGGTCAGAAGAGCAATCAAAGATACAGCTATAGGAACAGAAAAGGTTTAGGTGACATCCAAAGGTTTAGCTACTCAGGAAAGGATTCCCAGGGTAACTGACATTTATAAGATGAGTAGGTGACTGCTAGACAAAAAAAAAAGTAGAGGTAAGTATGATGTTTCAAGGAAAGAAAATGGAAGGTACAAAACAAGAAAGTTAGAACTCTTCTAGTTGGTATATATGTAAGAACAAGTAGTTCCTTATGGTTGGAGCTTTGTGCATGAATAAAGGGAAAAGTGTAAGTGGTAGGAGGTGAAGTTACAAGTACAGACAGCATCTAGGTCATAAAAAGTCTTCTATATGAAGCTCCAGAATTTGAACTTTATCTTGAATGCTACACAGTCATTGAAGAATTATAAACTGAAAGTTACAATATCAGATTGCTGTTTTATAAGGATTATTGTGTCAACAATTTGGAGAATGGATACAAAGCTGGAGAGGGATACAGTAAGACACTGCTTTATATATATCATATTTTCATATTTACATCATATTCTAATTCACACAACTATCTTATAAGGTAGTTATTGTTACCCTCATTTTATAGATAAGGAAACTGAGGTTGTGACAAGTTTTATAATTTATCAAAGTCACACATCTATCAAAAGATGGAGACAGGTTTTTAACCCAACTGTGTGGAATTCAAATGCCCATGGTTTTCCTATGGTAGCATGTTACTGTTCATTATCTGTCTCATCCCACAAAAGGTTCTGATTTTTATAGGCATCAGAGGAAATATAAGCATGATTTCACAATACCCTAGAAAAAAAAAAAAAAACTTATACACATACTCTGATGTTCCAACTGAACACTATAAGTAAAAATGTACATACACTCTATTTCAACTTTAGTAATCCCACTAGGACTTCAAAGGAAATCAAAGACAGCCTCTCTAGAATGGAGTATGGCCCTTTGTTATTTTCCCATCATTACAGGAAAACTGACATACTCCTATCAGTTTGATCTCAGTGGAGAAAAATCCTTTTCCCTCATCTTTATCTTTCAGCTTAGCCAATGGAACCCTGTCTGGAAGGATAGTAGACTATAAGCTCCACAAAGACAGGCAGGATCATGTCTGCCTTGTTCAATACTAAATGTTCAGTTCCTAAACTAATGTTTGGCACATAAAACATGCTGAGAAAGTAAAGTTCATTATGTTATGCTATATCATAGCCTGGTTTATTCTTGCTATTAGAAAGCCCTAAATCACATGAATGAGATTCAAATTCAAGTCTTCGTGATATCAAAGCTTATATTTTTCCACTAAATGAAAAATTAGCACAATTTGAATATCTTGTTACTTAGAAGTATTTACTCACCCCTTTTCCTAATTTGTTCTATGTTCACCATTTCAAGTAAATACAATAGGTGCATGCTTCCTCAAATTAGAGATGAATTGCATACCACTCTAACTGAGAACCATACCCTTGTGATACACCAAAAGAAAAATTACTGGACTACTTGACCATGTTTCTTCACCTAAAATTCAATTTAGTTTAATACACTTTTACGAAGGAAGGTGAATCGAGGTTATTATTTGCTGAGCACCCACCCTATGCCAGACATTATCAGGAAGCTTGAAGGAGATTATCTTACTTAACCTTCACGGTTCCCAAGGTTACATGTCTACCAAGGCATGGCACAGATATTCAAAGTTCTATGGATTTTGAATCCTGTGCTATTTCACTGTTCCCTTTCTGTACTGCATGGGTATAGCTTCCGGCCACTGAGTAGAACAATTACTAGACCCATATTTCTTCTTTATATTGTTAGGAGTTCCAAGAAAATCCACTGCAGATTTTCTACCTTCTTGACACAGTTCTCCTATTTGCTAAAGAATGTCCCTATTATACTCTCTTCAGGTGCTATGTTGTTTCTGGCATTACACAACCACAGTTCTGCTAGTATTCCAACTCTTACATCCCAATCTAGTCTATGTGGAGTTCTTAGAAGTTACTCTGGACTCTTGAACTAGCTTTATCTCAGGTTAGTGGCTTCTGAGCTTGCCGGTTGTACTCAGTGCTTCACCCTTCTCCTTCACACACAGACACTTTCAGCCAGGTAACCAAGTTCCTACTATTCTTCAATCTGGGTCCTAGGTTCCCGTTACCCCTTTGAACTTAACATGCACCTTTAAATTCGTGTTCCAGGGCCTGGCCACTTTGAAAAGCAAGCCAGAAACATGAACATTTAATCTTGGTGATTATCTAAACCTTTCATTCCCACTCCCATGACGGTCCTTTCCCAGTGGTCCTCAGTCTCTCTGTACTTGGTCTTGTCCCCAGTTCCATGTTCCTTTCTCAGCAGCCCAATCTTAGAGGAGCTTCAAATACCACCTTAAGGGCCAGATTAAAGAAAGAAAGTGAAGTCACTCAGTCGTGTCCAAATCTTTGTGACCCCATGGACTTTAGTCAACCAGGCTCCTCCATCCATGGGATTTTCCAGGCAAGGGTCCTAGAGTGGGTTGCCATTTCCTTCTCCAAGGGCTGGATTAGATGACTACTAAGATTCCTTTCTATACAGAGATTTTAAGATTCTAGATTATAAAGCCAAGATTTTCATAGTGTTGAGGTCTCCAGTTTATTGTCCAGCCAGCTTTGTTCTAATCTCTTCAACTCCTGAGGATTATCACTGTCCTAAACATCAGATTACAATGTGCCTCACACATTGCCCAGATTTCTCTAGGATCTTATATGATTCTTGAGTCCATGCTTCCTGCTTCAGCATCCACGTGTTCCCTCGGATGCTTGTCCAATAGGTTTCTAACTCTGCTTTACTTTTTTAAAAATTAATTTATTGTTTATCAAAGGATAATTACTTTACAGAATTTTGCTATTTTCTGTCAAACCTCAACATGAATCAGCCATAGGTATACATATATCCCCTTCCTTTTGAAACTCTCTCCCATCTCCCTGCCCATCCCATCCCTCTAGGTTGATACAGAGCCCCCGTTTGAGTTTCCTGAACCATAGAGCAAATTTCCGTTGGCTATCTACTTTACATATGGTAATGTAAGTTTCCATGTTACTCTTTTCATACGTCTCACCCTCTCCTCCCCTCTCCCCATGTCCATAAGTCTATTCTCTGTCTGTTTCTCCATTGTTTGACTCTGCTTTACTTTTGACTTTAACATATTTGTAATTCCTGGTCTTTGGCATGGCTTTTGACAATTGTTTAGCCTCAACACTAGCCCTGAACAGCATGGATCACACTGCATGCTAGGCACAGATCTGGGAATGAGTTGAAGCATAGATCTACACATCTTGGGATTTCACCAAAGGGTAGAACCTAGAGTGTCTAAAGAAGGGTCATATTTCTAAAATGCTCCACCAACTGCCTAAGTATAATCACATAAGAACTAAATGTTTCTTGAGCATCAACTAAAAGGCATTTTTATTGCTTATATTTATTAAATCATTAAATTCTCACAACAGCTTTATGAGGTAGGCATCATCAATATTTTATATATTAAAAAAAAAAAGAACCCAGAGGATCATCTCTGGCATAGAATGGAGATCAAAATGCCAAAACATGGCTAAGATAATGATTTTCTTAATACAGAATTCAATATATGTTTAAAATTTGATTTGAAAAGTAACTTGCAGAAACAAAAACAAAGCAGATTTACATCAACCACTTTTTAGAGATAAAACAGTGTAACATCTGTAACCCCAACAATGCTCTCCCCCAGGCATGCCAGTTCACCAGTTATGATCAATTGAGCCAGAAGCCTTTGCTCTTACCTATTCCACATATGCTCTTCTAAAAGCCAAGTAGTTTACTAAGAAAGACAACTTTCCAAAGAGAGAATAAATCTTTAGTTAAGTGTTTGCAAGTAGTGGACGAGCCAAAGGAATGACATTCCTAGACAGAAGAGGTCTCTCTGTTCCTTGGTCAAGAGTATGCATGCTTATACTTTATCAAAAAGGATGACCCTCCAAGACAGAAGAGGACTAGTCTTGAGTCATGCATGTATAAGAATCCCTGTTTGCAGAAGAAGATCTTTCTAGACAGATAATTTTGCAAGGGTTTATAAAGTTGAACTCCCCCTGCAAGAATCTTCACCTAAACAAGTAAGACCTGACCTACTTTGTGGCAATGTCACACTTCAGTCTTTTAGGACCCAGAACCAGCAGATCACATCATGAAGCTGACAGTACTGCTAATGGTGGGGGGGGGGGGGATTAAATGGAGAATCAGAAAAATCTTTACAAATGAGATGATGATAATACTATATGTGCTGTGCTGTGTTAAGTCGCTTCAGTTGTGTCTGACTCTTTGTGACCCTATGAACCCCCCACCAGGCTCCTCTGTCCCTGGGATTCTCCAGTCAAGAATACTGGAGTGAGCTGCCATGCCCTCCTCCAGAGGAGCTTCCCAACCTAGGGACTGAACCCGCATCTCTTATGTCTCCTGCATTAGGAGGCAAGTTCTTTACCATTAGCCCCACCTGGGAAGCGCACTACATATTTAAATATTACTAAAACTGAAGTAGGTCAAGTTGCCCTTTCTAGATGCAGGAGGACTTAAGACACAGTTATAATTCCTAATTGTAAGGGGTCAATAGTTCAAGCGGGATAATGAAAAACAGTCATATCCTCTGTACTTGCAAAATCCTGTGGCCTAAGGTCTTAGGATACCCAATACAATATCTTGATTGAATTGCTATTGGTTTTATTCTCTGGTACTCGTTGAGGTGGCTACTAAATAAGAAATAAGGAAATTGGGAATGACAAGACACCATGTGATGCCTTCCCTTTCTAGACAGTGACATGACATATAAAATGTCAGGACATAAAACAGTAGATTATATGTATTAAACAAACAATTCAGTGATACTAAGCAGAAAGTCTACAAACTGTTAGGTAGGTAAAATAGGGAAAAGGAGTCCAAAATGCCGGTGGCTAAAAGACAAAAAAGGGAAAAGCCCGCGAAAATAGAACAACAGAAGGTCCGAGGACCAGAGTGAGAGCCTCAGATAAAACAAACAACACTCTTGGCTGACCCAATTTACATAGGACAGGCCCAGGGAGAGAATAAACATATAAAAAGAGGATTCAAAGCTAGCTCTCTCTCTCTCTCCCCCGTGCACTGGGGCACTCTTCTCCTCGTGTCTTTGGATCGACGTGCCCTCACGCCTCGAAGATGGATTTTCCTGCTATCTTCTAAATAAAATAGAGCTGTAACACTGAGCTGTAACACTGAGCCCTAACACTGATTTGTCTAAGAGCTATAACATGGTCCATTCGAGACCTGAGAGGTATAACACGGTCTATCCAAGACTTGAGAGCTGTGACATGCCAAGGGGGCTTCAATGTCCATCACTCCAAATCTTTGTTGTGACGAGACAAAGAGCCAAGGAACATACACTCACATGACAAAACTAACCCAAATGTACTAAAAACCTTAATATATAAAAAAGAGAACATTTGAACCAGTTGATAAAAAATGATTTAATAATGGCTAACAACATGTCCAGTGGTCATGTATGGATGTGAGAGTTGGACTGTGAAGAAAGCTAGCACCAAAGAATTGATGCTTTTGAACTGTGGTGTTGGAAAAGCCTCT
This sequence comes from Bos javanicus, assembly GCF_032452875.1. Classification (NCBI taxonomy): domain Eukaryota; kingdom Metazoa; phylum Chordata; class Mammalia; order Artiodactyla; family Bovidae; genus Bos; species Bos javanicus. The sequence goes on along the minus strand of NC_083870.1, from coordinate 96,908,177 downwards.
TGAGAGTCCCTTGGACTGCAAGGAGATCCAACCAGTCCATCCTAAAGGAGACCAGTCCTGGGTATTCATTGGAAGGACTGATGCTGAAGCTGAAACTCCAATATTTGGCCACCTGATGCGAAGAGTTGACTCATTGGAAAAGACCCTGATTGCTGGGAGGGATTGGAGGCAGGAGGAGAAGGGGACAACAAAGGATGAGATGGCTGGATGGCATCATCGACTCAATGGACATGAGTTGGGGTAAACTCTGGGAGTTGGTGATGGACAGCGAGGCCCAGCGTGCTGCGATTCATGGGGTCACAAAGAGTCGGACACGACTGAGCAATTGAATTGAACTGAACTGAAGAATATATAGGGCTTCCCTCGTGGCTCAGTGATAATCCGCCTGCCAATGCAGAAGACATGGGTTTGATCCCTGGGTCAGGAAGATTCCATGGAGAAGGATACAGCAACCCACTCCAGTATTCTTGCCTGGAAAATCCAATGGACAGAGCCATTGTAGCCCTGGCGGGCTACAGTCTATGGGTTGCAAAGAGTCAGACACAACAGAGACTAACAACAGCAAAGAACATATGGCTAATAATTACTTGGGAAAAAATATAAGTTAGAACTCTACCACATTCTGTGTGTATTAATATAAATTACAGCTATATTGAAAAATGAAATGTAAAAACAAACTCACAAAAGTACTAGAAATAAATCTGGTGACTAGACATACAAGCATGTGAAAAAAAAAATTTCTAAATTATAACACCAAATCAAACAACTTAAAAGATGGACTGATTTTACTACAAAATAAATTAAACATCATCAAAAAAGAGAACAATATCTAACAAAGAGAAAAATCAACCAAAGAAAGAAAAATATAAAATTATATAAAGTGATCCCATGACATTAATGTGCTACATTTTTGTCTGTCATTAAATTTTTGAATATTAATTTTCTTTCACTGATTCTTCTATCAACTTTTCATCCATTCATTGCAATAATGTTTCAGAACAGTACACTTTTAGGGAGTAATTGTTAAATTCTTCTTTGTGGTAATAATCAATTTTCCATGAATTAAAACCTGTAAAATATTTAACTTTCGTTATATCATTGTTCTACATTTAAAAATATTTCTAGCGCTTGGTTCCTTAAGCTACGTATAGCACATTCTCTAAAAAGAATATCACCAGAAAATAATAAAGCAAAAGAACAATGAATACTTAAGCAAAATGAAGAGTGGTTGGTAGTGATCATGTCTCATTAAGAAACTGTTCAAATCATCTGGAGCCTATATTGCACATTACCAGGAATTCTGTGCTGTTGAGATAGTAGACATACCATAGAATCAGAGAGCTGAAGTTTTATGTGTGTATGTTTTATTGTTTTTACTTTTCAGGATAAAAAATAGCTATTTTTATATTTGTTTCATTTTTATTTATGTACCATGAAAAAAAAAAAAAGGAGTAATATTCACTTTTACTAACACTACATATAACGATTGGAAAATTCTTTTTTCCCCCTCAGAAAGAAAAAAATAGAGTCAAACTGGTAAGTGAGTGAAAATCATGAATGGATAACTGACCAGAAGAATGTAAACTTAAGATACAAGAATATTCAAACTTACTAGTAACTAAAGAAGTGCAAAATTTAACAAAAACGTAAAATTATTTTTTTCACCTAACAAATCGGTAAAGAAGCAAGATAGCAATTATCAATTTTGCTGAGAATTTATAAAAAATTAATTTTCATTCAGTGCATGTAAGTAGAAATTGATAGAAACATTTTTAGAGGACTGTTTGATACATATTTTTAAAAGTCTTTGGAAGTAGAAATTATTTGACTAGCAGTTGTTATTTTAGGACTTTATTTTAGAAAATTAGGATTCTTACAGGGGGAGAAGTGTTAGGAAGTAGGATTTCTTTTTGTAAAAAATTGAGTGGAAATTTTATATTGATTTGAATTTTATTTTGTTTGAACTTTGTTATGAGCTATGAGCCCAGATGGAAGAAAAGCTAATAGAAAGCAAAAGCAAGCCATGTAGCCAGAAAAATTGCATGCTTGCTCAATCAGTCGTGCAGTCATGTCCAACTCTTTACAACCCTGTGGACTGTAAAAAACAAAGCTCCTCTGTCCATGGAATTTTCCAGGCAAGAATACTGGAGTGAGTTGCCATTTCCTACTCTAGGGGATCTTCCCAACCCATGGATCGAACCCCAGTCTCCTGCATTGCAGGCAGATGCTTTACCACTCTGCCGCCTAGGAAGTCCAGTGAGAAAAATTAGATTAGCTATAAATATTACCCCCAAAATGCTTTTCAAACAACTTGTATACAATTAAAACCCGTTCCTAACTTGATGTCAGTTTCAGTTCAGTTCAGTTCAGTTCAGTCGCTCAGTCGTGTCCAACTCTTTGCGACCCCATGAATTGCAGCAAGCCAGGCCTCCCTGTCCATCACCAACTCCCGGAGTTCACCCAAACTCATGTGCATCGAGTCGGTGATGCCACCCAGCCATCTCGTCCTCTGTCATCCCTTTCTCCTCCTGCTCCCAATTCCTCCCAGCATCAGGGTCTTTCCAATGAGTCAACTCTTTGCATCAGGTGGCCAAAGGATTGGAGTTTCAGCCTCAGCATCAGTCCTTCCAATGAATATCCAGGACTGGTCTCCTTTAGGATGGACTGGTTGGATCTCCTTGCAGCCCAAGGGACTCTCAGGAGTCTTCTCCAACACCACAGTTCAAAAGCATCAATTCTTTGGCACTCAGCTTTCTTCACAGTCCAACTTTCACATCCATACATGACTACTGGAAAAACCCTAGCCTTGACTAGATGGACCTTTGTTGGCAAAGTAACGTCTCTGCTTTTCAATATGCTATCTAGGTTGGTCATAACTTTCCTTCCAAGGAGTAAGTGTCTTTTAATTTCATGGCTGCAATCACCATCTGCAGTGATTTTGGAGCCCCCCAAAATAAATTCTCACACTGTTTCCACTGTTTCCCCATCTATTTCCCATGAAGTGATGTGACTAGATGCCATGCTGTTAGTTTTCTGAATGTTGAGCTTTAAGCCAACATTTTCACTATCCTCTTTCACTTTCATCAAGAGGAGTTTTAGTTCCTCTTCACTTTCTCCCATGAGGGTAGTGTCATCTGCATATCTGAGGTTATTGATATTTCTCCCAGCAATCTTGATTCCAGCTTGTGTTTCTTCCAGCCCAGCATTTTCATGATGTACTCTGCATAGAAGTTACATAAGCAGGGTGACAATAGACAGCCTTGATGTACCTCTTTTTCTATTTAGAACCAGTCTGTTTTCCATGTCCAGTTCTAACTGTTGCTTCCTGACCTGCATATAGGTTTCTCAAGAGGCAGGTCAGGTGGTCTGGTCTTCCCATCTCTTTCAGAATTTTCGACAGTTTATTGTGATCCACACAGTCAAAGGCTTTGGCATAGGCAGAAATAGATATTTTTCTGGAACTCTCTTGCTTTTTCCATGATCCAGTGGATGTTGGCAATTTGATATCTGGTTCCTCTGCCTTTTCTAAAACTAGCTTAAACACCTGGAAGGTCATGGTTCACCTATTGCTGAAGCCTCCTTGGAGAATTTTGAGCATTACCTTACTTGTGTGTGAGATGAGTGCAATTGTGCGGTAGTTTGAGCATTCTTTGGCATTGCCTTTATTTGGGATTGGAATGAAAACACATTTTCCAGTCCTGTGGCCACTGCTGAGTTTTCCAAATTTGCTGGCATAGTGAGTGCAGCACTTTCACAGCATCATCTTCCAGGATTTGAAATAGCTCAACTGGAATTCCATCACCTCCATTAGCTTTGTTCGTAGTGATGCTTTCTAAGGCCCACTTGACTTCACAGTCCAGGATGTCTGGCTCTAGGTGAGTGATCACACCATCATGATTATCTGGGTCATGAAGATCTTTTTTGTACAGTTCTTCTGTGTATTCTTGCCTTCCCAGATTAATCTCCCTTTACTTTCATCATAAATTATGTATATGTTACAATGAACTAATTTTTAAATGTATGTTATTGTTTCATTTTTCTTTGCCTTTGCAACTTACTCCCTCTGTTTGGATTGTCTTTTTCTTACCTTTTCAACAGGTGGAATTTTACGTATTCTTTAAGGCCCAGCTCAAATGTCAGCTCCTCTGTGAGGTACTGCTCTGATATCTCCAGACAGGAATAATAACTTCTGTCCCTGGGTTTCTTAGAATCTGTCCATTCAACTATTTCAGCCTTTGGCATATTGTTATGACTACTGTGGATATATTGATATAGTGCTATCATCACCTAGACCAGAACCATATAAACAGCCAGGATTATCATCATTTGTTCATTAGAGATGATCATTTGCTCATTTCTAAATCTCAGAATTTAGCACAAGTCTTACCACATATGAGATGCTCAATAAATGTTTGATAAGTGCATAATCCAAAGTTAGGAAGAGGCTTGATACTGGATTAAAGAAATGGCAGCCCACTCCAGTATTCTTGCCTGGAGAATCTCATGGACAGAGGAGCCTGGCAGGCTACAGTCCATAGGGTTACAAAAAGTCAAACACAATGGAAATGACTTAGCATTTATGCAGAGATTAAAGAAAAAAGTATATTTAAAAATAAAAACATGAAGCAATTAGAAATTTATCTTTCATTTACTGAAACTTAAATGGAAATTAAGTGTCTATTTTAATTAAACAAACTTTTTAATTGAACAACTTAATTTATATCTTATTTTTTTAAATTTTCCACTAACTCCTATGTACCCAGAGTGGGCAGTATTATTTAATTCACAGTGATATTTACCTATCGGTTTAATCATTCAACTAAATTTCTTTTAATTAACAAATGTCTTTTTAAGTCCCTAGTCTTGTGTGTAACATTAAGGTAAATCCAATCTTCATAATTCACTTAAGTCCTTAGCATAATGAAAAAGTTGGCTTCATTTTTCTTACTAGAGTAATGCTACTAAAGGTCCAAGTTTATGATATACTACTGTACCAAAATATAGAAGTAATACTACTTAGGAAAACCACCAGGTAAATTGTTCTACATGTCTAAAGTTTGGCTTTTGCTTTTTAGTAAAATGGAAATGACAACTTATATTATTATATAATACAGTTTACATGGAATCTTCATGTGGTAACTATGTAAAGTTACTAATGTTGTGCTTGGATCACAATAGAACCCTGATAGTATAGAGCTACTAATAATTATGAAACTGAACTCAGCAATTCTAGGAGCTAGAACTTTCCAAACTCAATGCTGTAATTGAGTTGGCATTAATAAGTGCCAGGTAATCACCTAATCTGCATATGGCTAAGATCTCCTACTAAGGGTCACTGGCTGACAGTAACAAGAAGAGAAGGTGGTAAACTTGGATGGCTCATTTTGCACCAAAATCCAACCACAGTGCTTCACGTGTCTTATGCTATGCCTGTCCCCTGGCCAGCACTGTTCGTCTCTAGTCTAGACCTCTAATCCACAATTTGATGCTCCATTTCTCAAGTCACCTCTGAACTATTCTCTACCAGTAAACTTTCCACAACTAATACATCTCCCTTGCCACTTTTATGAATGCCAGAAAAAGCATTAGCCTTGAAAAGATTTAAAAATTTATCCGAATTGGAAAGGATGAAGTAAAACTGTACTACCTACAGATGACATGACACTACATATAGGAAATCCTAAAGAGTACACACACACACACACACACAAAAACTATTAAAACAAATAAATGAATTCAGTAAAGATACAAAAAAACAACATAAAATTACTTGTGTTTCTATACACTAATAATAAACTAACAGGAGAACAAACAAAATAATCCTGTTTATAATTGCACTGAAAAGAATAAAATATCTAAGAATAATGTTACCAAGGAAGTAAAAGAATTGTAGTCTAAAAACAGTAAGACTTGATGAAAGACATTGAAAATGTCATATATAAATGGAAAAATATATCATGTTCAAGGAATGAAAAATTATTCTGGCTAAAATCCCCATACTACTCACAACAAGATTCAATGCAATCCTTATCTAAATATTGATGGCATTTTCAGAGAACTGAAATAAATAAATCTAAAATTTATAATGAACTACAGAAGACCTCAAATAGCCAAAGCAATCTTATAAAAGAAGAACAAAGCTGGGAGCAACCACAATTCCTGATTTCAAACTGTAGTACAAAGCTATAGTAATCAAAACAGTATAGCACTGGCACAAAACAGACACAGTGAGCAATGAAACTGAACAGAGAGCCCCAAATAAACTCATGCTTATGGTCAGTTAATTTACAACAAATAAGGCAAGAACATACCACGGGGAGAAGACGATATCTTCAACAAATGGTATTGGACAGTTACATGCAAAAGAATAAAGTCTGACTAGTCTATAATACCATAAATAAAAACAAACTCAAAATGGATTAAAGACTAAATGTAAGGCCTAAAACCATAAAACTTCTAGAAGATAACACAGCAGTATACCCTTTGACTTTGAGGGCTTCCCTCATAGCTCAGTCAGTAAAGAATCTGCCTGCAATGCAGGAGACCTGGGTTTGATTTCCAGATCAGGAAGATCCCCTGGAGAATGAAATGGTAACCCACTCCAGGTTTCTTGCCTGGAGAATCTTATGCACAGAGGAGCCTGGCAGGCTACAGTCCATGGGGTCGCAAGAATGGGACACAACTTAGTGACTAAACCACCACCATACTCTTTGACAACAATCTTAGCAATACTATTTACAATCTATCTCCTCAGACAAGAGAAACAGAAGCAAAGAAACAAACCCAACAAAATGCGATGATATCAAACTAAAAATCTTTTGTGCAATAAAGGAAATCATCAACAAAATAAAAAGGCAACTTACTGAACAGAAGATATTTGCAAATCATATATCTGATAAGGGGTTAGTGTCCAAAATATGGGCTTTGCTAGTGACTCAGATGGTAAATAATCTGCCTGCAATGCAGGAGACCCAGGTTCGAATTCTGGGTCAGGAAGATCTCCTGTAGGAGGGAATGGCTACTCACTCTAATATTCTTGCCTGGAGAATTCCATAGACAGAGGAGTGTAGCAGGCTTCTCCATGGGGTCCCAAACAGTCAGGCAAGACTGAGCTTGAGTGACTATCCAAAATGTATAGAGAACTCATACAACTCAATATAAAAAATCTGAATAAAAAATGGGCAGAGGACCTGAAAAGATATTTTTCCAAGGAAGACATACAAATGCCCAATGCTGCTACTGCTGCTAAGTCGCTTCAGTCGTGTCCGACTCTGTGCGACCCCATAGACGGCAGCCCACCAGGCTCGCCCGTCCCTGGGATTCTCCAGGCAAGAACACTGGAGTGGGTTGCCATTTCCTTCTCCAATGCATGAAACTGAAAAGCGAAAGTGAAGTCGTTCAGTCGTGTCCAACTCTAGCGACCCTATGGACTGCAGCCCACCAGGCTCCTCCGTCCATGGGATTTTCCAGGCAAAAGTACTGGAGTGGGGTGCCATTGCCTTCTCTGATGGGCACATGAAAAGATGTTCAACATCCCTAATCATCAGGGAATTCAAATCAAAACCATAATGAGAGATCACTTCACACCTGTCAGAATGGCTATTATCAAAAAGATAAGAAATAACAAATGTTGGTGATAAGGATGTGGAGAAAAGGGAACCTTTGTGTACTACTCGTGAGAATTTAATTTGGTGTAGCTGCCACGAAAAACAGTATGGAAGTTTTTTAAAAATTAAAAATAGAACTATTAATACCAAATGATCCAGCAGTCCCACTTCTGGGTATTTATTGAAAGAAAACCAAAACACTAATTCAAAAAGATAAATATGCACTCCAATGTTCACTCAGGTACTATTTATAATAACAAAGATACAGATACAATCTGAGGGTCCATAGATAGATGAATAAATAAAGACACACACACACACAAACACACATGAATATAGCTCAGACATTAAAAAGAATGAAATCTTGCCCTTTTCAACAACATGGATAGATCAAGAAGGTATTACACTTATTGCAATAAGTTATACAGATAAAAACAAATACAGTATAAGCTCATTTATATATAGAATCAGAAAACAAATAAGCAGACAAAGCAAAACAATAACAGATTCTTTGATATAGAGAATAAACTGGTGGTGCCCAGAGGGGTGGGAGTGGGAGATGAGCTAAATAAGTGAAAAGGATTAAGGAGTACAAGCTTCCAGTTATAAAGTGAATCAGTTATGGGAATAGAGGTGTAATGTACAGCATAAGGAATATAATCACTAATATTACATTAACTCTACAGAGACAGTTACTAGACTTAATCAAATGGTAATCATTTCATAATGTATAGAAGAAATATTGAGACACTATGCTGTATAATTTTAAATATTTTTTATAAAAGATGAGGAAACTAAAACTCAAAACAAGAGAAGAGAACTGAACAAAGCAATACAATGTATGTTTAACCAATAACTATTTTTAATCACTAACTAATACTAAGGCTAAAGATAATAATAAACCCCTGTTCTTAATTAAGTTGTACCCTATTAGGCTGAAATTATGTAAAGGAGGACACCATAGTATGATCAAATAAGGTCAGATGAATCTTCACAATTTTTCTCATTACTCTTTTTTGATACCACTCCTATTTTTCTTATTTTCAAAATTAATAGTAAAATAACCCCACTAATAAAATAAAATCAGGAGATAATTATATTATTGACAATTAAAATGATTTTCTAAGCATTTTCAACCTATAAAAATACTTAATTTTTATAGATTTGATTATTAATGACATTTAATTGAATTTAGTTTCAGTATAAAGTATCTTTCTCTTTCTCCTGGAAAGCATAAAAGAGATGGTATACCACCATATCTAGTCACCACATGCATTACGTACATGGAAATAGAAAAATTAACATGATACTTATTAATCAGTAGGAGACTGTACCAGTTTCAAATTTTGTTTCATTTGAAAAAAATACTTCTTATTGTTTCTTGGTCTTATCTTTCACATTAGTTGCTCAAAGCTAAACTGGGGTTTATTTCATATTCGTGTTTGTGTAAAGCTCTGTTAATGTTAATTTGTTTTATATTTGGCTATATCTGCTAAAGATACTGGGGCTTCCAAGGTGGCTCAGTGCTGAAGAATTCACCTGCTAACCAGGAGACCCAGGTTTGACCCCTGGATGGGGAAGATCCACTGGAGAAGGAAATTGCAATCCATGCCAATATTCTTGCCTAGGAAATCCCATGGACAGAGGAACCTGGCAGGCTATAGTCCATGGGGTCGCAAAGAGTCGGACAAAGTTGAGCAACTAAACAGCAGCAGCAGCAATAGCTGAAAATACCACCCCCTACCCTTTTTTCATCTGAGAATTCTAACTCATCCTTCAAGACTCCACTTCAGTGGTTTCTCTAGGAAGTTGGTCCTGAACCTTTCCTCTGGACTTTTTAAGCATCAAGAGCACATTACTTAGACATTATAATATCATATATTAAGGATCTGCTTGTGCAAATCCTTCCTCCAGGAGCCTAAGCTCCCCAACAGATACATGGGTCATATCCTATTTATCTTTTATCTTCAGCCCCTAGCTCAGTACCTGCTTTATAAAAAGGGCTCAAGAGCCTGGTGGGCTTCCGTCTATGGGGTCACACAGAGTTGGACACGACTGAAGTGACTTAGCAGCAATACAATTTTGCTCAATTAAACTGAACAGTGGAGAAAAGTGTATTGTACTCTTGATCAAGCAGGAAAATGAACTAGATAAAATCCAGATCTTGTTATTTAACATCTCTTTACCCTAGGGGCTTTGGCTTAATAATAATAGCACTCATAAACAATACTGAAAGTTAATATTTATTTAATGTATATTATGAATCAGATAATTTGCCAAACATTAACCTGCTGCTGCTGCTGCTAAGTCGCTTCAGTCGTGTCCGACTCTGTGCGACCCCATAGACGGCAGCCCACCAGGCTCCCCCGTCCCTGGGATTCTCCAAGCAAGAACACTGGAGTGGGTTGCCATTTCCTTCCCCAAAACATCAACCCGAGGTAGTATATTAGTTCTCCAGTGCTGCCATAACAAAATACCACAGACTGGCTCACTTAAACCACAGCAATTTATTTTTCCACAATTCTGGACTCTAGAAGTTCAAGATCAAGTGGTCAGCAGGTTTGGTTTCTTCTAAGGCATCTCCCCTTGCAGATGGCCATCTCCCAGAATACATCTCCCATGTATTCACATGGTCAACTTTTTGTGTTTTCTATAAACTCTTGCTAGAACACCAGACATACGATTGAGGTGTGACCTTTACAGTCCCATTTTTAACATAATTATCTGTTTAAAGCTCCATACAGAGGTACTGGGAATTACAGCTTCAGTATAAAGCATTTGGAGGGGACACAATTTAGCCCATAACATGTAAGTATTATTATTTTCCTTATAATCAAATGAGCAAACCAAGGCCTAGTAAGCACGGCGAACAGAGTCTAAAATAGCCCCCAATGAACCTGATCTCCTGATACTCACATCTCTGTGTACTCACCTCCTCCTAGGTATGGATGGAACCTATGACTTGTTTCTAACTAATGGAACATGGCAAAAGTAATGGGATGTCACTTACATGATTAGGTACCATAAGATTGTAACTTCTATCTTGCTAGAAGGTTCTCCCTATTGCCTTATCCATTTCCATGCTTTGATGAAGAAAGCAGCCATGTTAGGGAGACCCATGTAGCAGGGAACTGTGGGCAGCTTCTAGTCATTAAGAAATGAGACCCTCTGTCAAACAGACTGCAAGAAACTAAATTCCGCCCAACAACTATGTGAGCTTGGAAGAGACTCTTTCCCAGTCAAGGTTTCAGATGAGATCCCAGACTGGTTGACATTTGATTGCAACCTCATAAGAAATTCTGAAACAGAGGACCCAGCTAAGCCATGCCTGGATTCTTGACTCAAACACATCTGTGAGATTATAAAAAGTGCGTTTTTAAGCCACTGAGTTGGTAGGCAAAACTGTTACACAGCAATAGATAATATGGTGAGATTAGTCAAACTTCACATGTGAGTGAGTGCTCGAGCTGAGATTTGAACTCTGATCTCGGTGACTCCAAAACCATCTATACCACATGAGCATCTGTCATGAAGGACTGCTGTAAGGATTAGCATATAAAATGTGTCTAATTGAAAATGCACCAGTTCTTGATCTGGAGTGATATAAATGGGGAGGAAAGCTAAAAACAGAGTGGATATATGTATATGTATCTGATTCAATTTGCTGTACAGCAAAAACAAAACATTGTAAAACAACTGTACTACAATAAAAATTAATAAAATAAAAGGCACAGTCTTTGACACCTAATAAGAATTCATTAAATGGTCTTTTTTTATTGTTTTAAAGTTACACAACCATGCCTATTGTCAAACAAAGGCAAATGATATCTGAAAGGTGAGAAAGGGAAAAGGGCTTACAGCAAACTGAACACAAATCAACGATATATTAGATTTTAGACTTCATATTTATAAATTTAGCCTAGTAAGGCTACTCTTAGAGTCATATAGCCAAGTTTCCATGTTTTGCTTAAAAACTATTGAACTCAATATTTGAGGACACTACAATATAAAATTTAGCATAATCTCAACCCTCTTGCCCTTAAAATTTTTGTTGTCAACATAAGATAACACACATCAACATACAAAGGGTCTTGGGAACATAGAGGGGGGAAAACTTACTAAGTAGTCTTAGATATCCAATGGGCATTCACTAATTGAAAGAATGAATGAAATGATCTCCTGTATCTCCCACTTTAATTAGGTCATTCATTTAGGGAGGCATTGAGCTCACGCAGATGGTGACTGCAGCCACGAAATTAAAAAATGTTTGCTCCTTGGAAGGAAAGCTATGATCAACCTAGACAGCATATTAAAAAGCAAAGACATTACTTTGCCAACAAAGGTCCGTCTAGTCAAAGCCATGGTTTTTCCAGTAGTCATGCATGGATGTGAGACTTGGACTAAAAAGAAAGCGGAGAGCCGAACAACTGATGCCTTTGAACTGTGATATTGAAGAAGACTCTTGAGAGTCCCTTCGACTGCAAGGATATCCAACCAGTCCATCCTAAAGGAAATCAGTTCTGAATATTCATTGGAAGGACTGATGTTGAAGCTGAAACTCCAATCCTTTGGCAACCTGATGCGAAGAACTGACTCACTAGAAAAGACCTTGATACTGGGAAGGATTGAAGGCAGGAGGAAAAGGGGATGACAGAGGATGGATGGTTGGATGGCATCCTGACTGGATGGATATGAGTTTGAGTAAGCTTCAGGAGTTAGTTATAGACAGGGTGGCTTGGCTGTAGTACTTGGGAGTCTCAAAGAGACGGACACAACTGAGCGACTGAACTGAACTGAGTTTGAATAAAGTTTCACTGGATTTAATCACTATACAGATTTCAGGATCATAAAATTGGACTTACAAGGCTTATAATTTGGCTCAACCACTTGCCAGTTATGTAACTTTGAGATCACCAAAACTCTCTCTTCCTTAGCATTACCATCTACTAAAATGGAAGCTCCATTATCATACTGTCATGATGAAGCATCTTAAGGTCACAGTGAGCTAGGATTCACCATATTGTGGATGGAGAGGGTAATGCATATCTGAAGTTGTTAATATTCCAGTTTGTGATTTATCCAGCCCAACATTTCACATGATGTACTCTGCATAGAAGTGAAATAAGCAGGGCAACAATATACAGCCTTGAAATACTTCTTTCCCAATTTTGAACCAGTCAGTTATTCTATGACTGGTTCTAACTGTTGCTTCCTGACCATTCTCAGGAGACTGGGAAGGCATTCTGGTATTCCCATATCTTTAAGAATTTTCCATGGTTTGCTGTGATCCAGAGTCAAAAGCTTTATCACAATCAATGAAGCAGAAGTAGATGTTTTTCTAGAATCCCCTTGCTTTCTCTACAATCTAGCGAATATTGGCAGGTTGATCTCTGGTTCCTCTGCCTTTTCCAAATCCAGGTTCTACATCTGGAAGTTCTTGGTTCATATACTGCTAAAGTCTAGCTTGAAGGACTTTGAGTATAACCTTACAAACATGTGAAATGAGCACAATTGTACAATAGTCTGAACATTTTTGGCATTACCCTTTTTTGGGATTGGAATGAAAATTGACCTTTTCCAGTCCTGTGGCCACGGCTGAATTTTCCAAATTTGCTTATATGTTGAGTACAGCACTTTACCAGCATCATTTTTAGGATATTAAATAGCTCAGTTGGAATTCCATTACCTCCACTAGCTTTGTTTGTAGTAGTGCTTCCTAAGGCCCACTTAACTTCACACTTCATGGTATCCGATGCTAGGTGAGTGACCACATCATCATGGCTATCCAGGTCATTCAGACCTTTTTTGTATAGCTCTTCTGTGTATCCTTGCCACCCCTTGTTAATCTCTTCTGCTTCTGTTAGGTCCTTACCATTTCTGTCCTTTAGCATGCCCAGCCTTGCATGAAATATTCACTTGATATCTCCAATTTTCTTGAAGAGATTTCTAGTCTTTCCCTCTTCTATTGTTTTCTTCTATTTCTGTGCATTGTTCATTTAAGAAGTCCTTTTCTCACCTTGCTTATTCTCTGGAACTCTGCTTTAGTTGGGTAAATCTTTCCCATTATCCCTTGTCTTTCACTTCTCTTTTCTTCTTGACTATTTGTAAAACTGCCTCAGACAACCACTGTGCCATCTTGCATTTCTTTATCTTTGGAATGCTTTTGGTCACTGCCTCCTGTACAATGTTACTAACTTCTGTCCATAGTTCTTCAGACACTCTGTTTACCAAATTTAATCCCTTAAATCTATCTGTCACCTCCTTTGTATGGCCGAAAGTGAAGAGGTACTAAGGAGCCTCTTGATGTGGGTGAAAGAGGAGTGTAAAAAAAGCTGGCTTAAAACTTAATATGAAAAAAACTAAGATCATGGCATCTAGTCCCATCACTTCATGGTAAGTAGAAGGGGAAAAAGGGGGAAAAGGTGACAGATTTTCTTGGGCTCCAAAATCACTGTGGATGGTGACTGCAGTCATGAAATTAAAAGACACATGCTCCTTGGAAAAAAAGCTGACAAACCTAGACAGTGTATTAAAAAGCAGACATATTACTTTGCCAACAAAGGGTCTGTATAGTCAAAGCCATGGTTTTTGCGGTTGTCATGTATGGATGTAAGAACTAGATCATAAAGACGGCTGAGCCCCACCCCCTCCCCCTAAAAAAAAAAAAGGATTGATGCTTTCAAATTGTAGTGCTGGATAACACTCTTGAGAGTCCCTTGGCCTGCAAGGAGATGAAACCAGTCAATCCTAAAGGAAATCAACTGTTAATATTCATTGGAAGGACTGCTGCTGAAGCTGAAGCTCCAATACTTCGGCCACCTGATGCAAAGAGCTGACTCACTGGAAGAGACCCTGATGCTGGGAAAGACTGAAGGCAGGAGGAGAAGGGGACAACAGAGAATGAGATGATTTGATAGCATCACCTACTCAATGGACATGAATCTGAGAAAACTCTGGGAGATAGTGAAGGATAGGGGAGCCTGTTTTGCTGTAGTCTATGGGGTCACAAAGAGTTGGACACAACTTAGCAACTGAACAGCAAAAATAAAGTGTACTGCTTCCTTGGATTCCTCATAACAAACCAAACAAACTGACAAAGTTCACAAATATGGAAAGAAAAAATCTATCTTTATAAAAGCAATTGGTTTATTCATGTGATAGCTCAAGTTTCCAGAGTAACCCAAAATATTTTTTAATTTTCTCTACCACACACCCTACCAACATTTCCCTAGACATCTAGGGTGGCTTCTTCCCACCTTCCAACACTTCATAGGAAGTAAAAGTGGATGGATACAACCAGATAATTTATTTCAGCAAAAAAGACTCTGGAAAAACTGTTTTATACTAAAAAAGTATTGCTGTCAACATATCCCTACCTACCTCAGAAAAAGTAATGCAGTCTGCATCATGACTTCTCTTTTAACTTGAAAATTTTTTTTGATTGTGTATATAATCTTTTTGGATGAGATTTACTCATTTATAACCACCTTCCCATGATGTTTATAAATAAACTTTTGATTCTCTTCCCACACATTTTGAATGGAAAGCTAAATGTTGACTGTACACAGAAAAGGAAAACTCTCTACAAACAAAACGAAATGAAATTGATACCTAGCTAACAGCTTTAGGTTCAAACGTGCTCACATTTAGAATATGTACATTTTTCCATGTCTATTTTGTTGATATTACTCTTTAAACTCCAGTGTGCAGAGTTAAGTATAATTGTATTCAGAACAAAATTTGCTCAGTAATGAATGCCCCTAACTGGAGTCACTTGCAACAGTTCAAACCAATATTTTCCTGGGTCTTAGGGTTATTGAGATGAAAAAGCCTAGCCCCTGACAGCAAAAATGTCACAGACTAACAAAGGAGTGGACATAGGAGAAGATAATTACAACACAATATGGTAAATACAAAGGCATAGGAAGTAGGGAACATAAGGGACCAAGTGGGGCTCAGGCTGAAAGATTTAGAAAAGCATTCTTAGAGGAGGTAAAGCCTCAGTTATCTTTTTTCCTCTTTTTTCTTTCTATAAGTGATTCTATTTTTCTAAGTGATTTGTGAAGGATTAATAATAATTATACAGGAAAAGGAGTGGGAATGATATAGAGCATTTCAGGAAGTAAGAATAATTGAACAAAGGCATAAAATTGTAAAAAGTATAGTATGACTTGGGAAATATAAACAGGTGAATGATAAAAACTAGTGTTTGGAGTAACGAGAAATATGGCTAAAGTAGTCACCAGAGAGTAGATGAGCAATTTCCAGCACTCCAAGACTGCAATGAGTGTAGCATATTGAGAGAAAACAGAAGGCCAGTGTTGCTAATGCAGAGTATCTGAAAAGTCTAATGAGGGAAACCAGGTTGGAGGGGCAGGCAAATGCCACATCAGGGAGAGCCTGTAGTCCTTGGAAAAAAGTCCAGATTTCACTCTGGCTATCTCTTGAGAGTCCCTTGGACTGCAAGAAGATCCAACCAGTCCATTCTGAAGGAGATCAGCCCTGGGATTTCTTTGGAAGGAATGATGCTAAAGCTGAAACTCCAGTACTTTGGCCACCTAATGCGAATAATTGACTCATTGGAAAAGACTCATGCTGGGAGGGATTGGGGGCAGAAGGAGAAGGGGAAGACAGAGGATGAGATGGCTGGATGGCATCACTGACTCGATGGATGTGAGTCTGAGTGAACTCTGGGAGTTGGTGATGGACAGGGAGGCCTGGCGTGCTGCGATTCATGGGGTCGCAAAGAGTCGGACACGACTGAGCAACTGATCTGATCTGATACTCAGAATTCAATAAAGCATGTTAAGCAGGGAGCACAACTCTACACACACACATACACACACATAGCTTTATATCTATAATCAGGGAGACCAGTTAGAAAGCTCACAAAGCAACAGAGATAATGATTTATTGAAGCAATGGAGGTGATAAAATTATCAGGTTCAGAATATTTTCTAATAAAACTTTCTGATGGATTAAAATTATGAAATGAGGATGAGAGAGAAAGAGACCAAGGGTGATTCCAGGTTGTGCCATCTACTGAAACGAGGAAAGCTTAGTGCCTAGAAGACTTAAAAGTGAGTCAAAAGTTCTACTTGGGCCATGTTAAGTTTCAGGTGCAGATTAGTATCCAAATGTAGATGCCAAAAAGGCAATATAGAGAAGAGGAAATAGATTAGGAGGAAAAATCTGTATTAATTGAATGTGGGCCATGAGATGAAGGACAGAATCAAAAAAACTATACCCAACACCCCATTCCTGGGTTCTTGACTTCCTTCACTTATAAAACACATTTTGTTCTGTTTATAGCATTTGGACACCAAGGATCATTCATATCTTCAAATTCTCTAACTACACTTACAGGAACACATTCACTGAAACACAGTATGGAAACAAAATGAAAATACACCCCACCACCTCAGATCATTTATTGATGAGAGGAATAAAAAATTTTTTTAAAGTAGTTCTGTCCATGCTTAACTACTGAGATCCTTTGGTTATTATTCTGACTGCTTACTCAACCTTATTCATGGCATTGAGACCAGAAATGGTACTGTAATGCCATAAAGCATTTTAATTGAAACATAATGACATACAGAGTTGTCATGCTACTAATAGTAGCATCCTTACCCTACAAGGGTACCACTGCACCTGAACACTTTACACTTTGTTTCCTCTTTTGCAGTTCGTTGCTCGATCTCTCAGTCATGTATGACTCTTTATGACCCTATGGACTGCAGTCGCCAGGCTTTTCTATCCTTCGCTATCTCCCAGAGTTTGCTCAAATTCATATCCATTGAGTCAATGATGCCATCCAGCCATCTCGTCCTCGGTCACCCTGTTCTCCCCCTGGCTTCAATCTTTCCCAGCATCAGGGTCTTTTCCAGTGAGTTGGATTTTCACATCTGGTACCCAAAGTACTGGGTCTTCAGCTTCAGCTGAAGCATCAGTCCTTCCAATGAATATTCAGGTTTGACTTCCTTTATGATTGACTAGTTTCATCTCCTTGCTATCCAAGGAACTCTCAAGAGTCTTCTCCAGCACCACAATTCAAAAGTATAAATTCTTCAGTGCTCAGCCTTTTTTTAAAAAAAATATATTTTATTGAAGTATAGTTGACTTACAATGTCTCAGGTGCACATCAAAGTTATTCAGTAATACAAATACATATATATTATCTTTGAAATTATTTCCATCATAGGTTATTACAAGATATTGACTATGATTCCCTGTGCTATTATGGTAAACCTTTGTGGCTAATTGCATATCTATTTTTTAATTAGAAATCTAGCATTCTATTCATACTAAGTCAAACAAGTGGAATCAAAATGTCATAATTTTTAGTTAGACAAAAAATCATAAGTTTTCTAATATATATATTATGTGTGTATATATATATATATATATGTACACAAAAGTTTTTCTACTCTACTTGATAAGGGCTTGAGAAAGAACATCAAAAAAAATGAGATGCAAAAATTGGAGAACATAAACTAAATGAAAGGGGAGCACTGAATATGAAATATAAAAACTGAAACAAACTAGGTTAAAGGAAAACATCATCATAGAGTCCAGTTGTTTTTAAACATGACTGTTCATTAGAGATATATTTGGTGCTCTGGAGAAAAAAGGCAATACTTGAACATTTTTATTTTCAAAAAAATTCAAGATAATTCTGATATGTATGTGGATTTTAAAAAACAATTACTGGTTTTTCTATTAGATCCTAATTTTGGTGATATAGATTTCTATTATTTTCCTGTTGCCCAATCATGATACAATGGTATTAAGTGAGTAACAGTTATATAATCACTATAGTAAAATATGTTTATCAGTTTTCACAATCAATAGACAGACAAAAAACAAAAGACAATAATAATTGCAAGCCATAATGGGAACACGATTAACTTGACAATATAAAATAATTACATACAATTGTGGGAGGTTAAGCAGAATGATGTGGTAAATGGAGGTGCATACATGTACATATTTTCCCCCACCCAGTTTTGGTTGGTTCATTTAATCCATTTACATTTAAGGTAATGATTGATATGTATGATCCTATTACCATTTCCTTAATTGTTTTGGGTTTATTTTCTGTAGGTCTTTTCCTTCTCTTGTGTTTCCTGCCTAGAGAAGTTCCTTTAGCATTTGTTGCAAAGCTGGTTTGGTGGTGCTGAATTCTCTTAACTTTAGCTTGTCTAGAAATCTTTTGATTTCTTCATCAAATCTTAAGGACAGTCTTGTGGGGTAAAGTATTCTTGGTTATAGGTTTTTCTCTTTCATCAGTTTAAATACATCATACCTTTACTTTCTGACTTGTAGAGTTTCTGTTGAGACATCAGCTGATAGCCTGATGGGAGTTCTTTTGTATATTATTTATTGTTTGTCCCTTGTTGCTTTTAATATTTTATCTCTGTCTTTAATTTTTGTCAGTTTGATTATTATGTGTCTTGGTGTGTTCCTCCTTGGGTTTATCCTGCCTAGGACTCTCTGTGCTTCCTGGATTTGGTTGACTATTTCCTTTCCCATGTTTGGGAAGTTTTTAGCTATTATCTCTTCAAATATTTTCTCAGGTCTTTTCTCTCTCTCTTCTCCTTCTACAACCCCTATAATGTGAATGTTGATGTGTTTAATATTGTCCTAGAGGTCTCCCCTCAACATTCAGAAAATGAAGAGCATGGCATCTGGTCCCATCACTTCATGGGAAATAGATGGGGAAACAGTGGAAACAGTGTCAGACTTTATTTTTTTTGGAGCTCCAAAATCACTGCAGAAGGTGACTGCAGTCATGAAATCAAAAGACGCTTACTCCTTGGAAGAAAAATTATGACCAACCTAGAGAGCATATTGAAAAGCAGAGACATTACTTTGCCAACTAAGGTCCGTCTAGTCAAGGCCATGGTTTTTCCTGTGGTCATGTATGGATGTGAGAGTTGGACTGTGAAGAAGGCTGAGGGCCAAAGAATTGATGCTTTTGAAGTGTGGTGTTGGAGAAGACTCTTGAGAGTCCCTTGGACTGCAAGAAGATCCAACCAGTCCATTCTGAAGGAGATCAGCCCTGGGATTTCTTTGGAAGGAATGATGCTAAAGCTGAAACTCCAGTACTTTGGCTACCTCATGCCAAGAGTTGACTCATTGGAAAAGACTCTGATGCTGGGATGGACTAGGGCAGGAGGAGAAGGGGACGACAGAGGATGAGATGGCTGGATGGCATCACTGACTTGATGGACGTGAGTCTGAGTGAACTCCGGGAGTTGGTGATAGACAGGGAGGCCTGACGTGCTGCAATTCATGGGGTTGCAAAGAGTCGGACACGACTGAGTGACTGAACTGAACTGAACTGAGAGGTCTCTTAGGCTGTCTTCATTTCTTTTCATTCTTTTTTCTATATTGTATTCTGTGGAAGTGATTTCCATCATTTTGTCCTCCAGGTCATTTATGTATTCTTCTGCCTCAGTTATTCTGTTACTGATTTCTTCTAGTGTATTATTCATTTCTGTCTGGTTTAAGGTTCTTCTAGGTCTTTGGTAAACATTTCTTGGATCTTCTCAATCTTTACCTCCATTCTTTTCCCAAGATCCTGGATCATCTTCACTATCAGTATTCTGAATTATTTTTCTGGAAGGTTGCCTATCTCCACTCCATTTAGTTGTTTTTCTGGGATTTTATTATGTTCCTTCATCTGGGACATAACTTTCAGCTTTTTTACAATGATTAACTTTCTGTAATATGGTATTTATTTTAGCTGCTGTGAGACTATGCTTCTTCCTGATTCTCTCTGCCTTCTGATTGATGAGTCTAAGTGGCTTGTGTAGGCTTTCTGATGGGAGGGATTGGCCATGGGAAAAACTGGGTCTTGGCATGGTGGGCAAGGCCTTGCTAAGTAAAGATTTAATCCAATTATCTGCTGATAGGTGGAGTTGCACTCCCTCCCTGGTAGTTGTTTGGCTTGAGGCGACCCAGCCCTGGAGTCTATGGACTCTGTGGTAGGGTTAACTCCAAGAGGGTTTAAGCCAAGGGGCAACTTCTAGTTGCCCTATCTCTTTGGTGAGCCCCTGCTGACCCATGCCTCCACAGGAGGCCCTCCAACAGAACCATGTAGTTTTGGTTCAGTCTCCTGTAGAGTCACTACTCCTCTCCTTTGGGTCTCGGTGTGTGCAAAATTTTGTTTGTGCCCTCCAAGACTGGAGTCTCTGTTTCCCTCAGTCTTTCAGAAGGACTAAAGTCAAATCCTGCTGGCCCTCAAGGCCAGATTCCCTGGCGATTCCCAGTCCTTTGGTCAGATCCCCAGGCTGGGAAGCCAGACATAGGGTTCAGAACCTTCACAATAGTGCAAGAACTTCTTTGGTATTATTGTTCTCTAGTCTGTGGGTCACCCACCTGGTGGGTGTGGAATTTGATTTGATTGTGATTGCGCCCCTCTTACCATCTCACTGAAGCTTCTTCTTTGTCTTTGGATGTGGGGTATCTTTTTTGGTGTGTTCCAGTGTCCTCCTGTCAATGGTTGTTCAACAGTTAGTTGCAATTTTGTTGCTCTTGCAGGAGATGAGTGTACATGCTTCTACTCCACCATCTTGAATTGGAAGCCTCAGCCTTCTTTATAGTCCAATTTTCACATCCATACACCACTACTGGAAAAATCATAGCTTTGACTATACTGACTCTCTGTTGGCAAAGTGATGTGTTCACTTTTTTTTATTTTATTTTATTTTTTAACTTTACAATATTGTATTGGTTTTGCCATATATCAACATGAATCCGCCACAGGTATACACGTGTTCCCCATCCTGAACCCTCCTCCGTCCTCCCTCCCTGTACCATCCCTCTGGGTCATCCCAGTGCACCAGCCCCAAGCATCCAGTATTGTGCATCGAACCTGGACTGGCGACTCATTTCATATATGATATTATACATGTTTCAATGCCATTCTCTCAAATCATCCCCACCCTCTCCCTCTCCCACAGAGTCCAAAAGACTGTTCTATACATCAGTGTCTCTTTGCTGTCTCGTATACAGGGTTATTGTTACCATCTTTCTAAATTCCATATATATGCGTTAGTATACTGTATTGGTGTTTTTCTTTCTGGCTTACTTCACTCTGTATTTTTAATATGCTATCTCGGTTTGTTGTAGTTTTTCTTCCAAGGAGAAAGCGTCTTTTAATTTCATGGCTTCAGTCACCATCCACAGTGATTTTGGAACCCCCAAAATAATAAAGCCTGTCACTGTTTACATTTTTTCCCCATCTATTTGACTTGAAGTGATGGGACCTAATGCCCATGATGTTAGTTTTTTGAATGTTGAGTTTTAAGCCACCTTTTTCACTCTCCTCTTTCACCTTCATCAAGAGGATTTTTAGTTCCTCTTTGCTTTCTGACATAAGGTTGGTGTCATCTGGTTATTTGAGGTTATTAATATTTGTCCTTCTGTTCAGTTCAGTTCAGTCACTCAGTCGTGTCCAGCTCTTTGCGACCCCATGAACAGCAGCACGCCAGGCCTCCCTGTCTATCACCAACTTCCAGAGTTTACCCAAACTCATGTCCATTGAGTCGGTGATACCATCAAACCATCTCATCCTCTGTCATCCCCTTCTCCTCCTGCCCCCAATCCCTTCCAGCATCAGAGTCTTTTCCAATGAGTCAACTCTTCGCATGAGGTGGCCAAAGTACTGGAGTTTCAGCTTTAGCATCATTCCTTCCAAAGAAATCCCAGGGCTGATCTCCTTCAGAATGGACTGGTTGGATCTCCTTGCAGTCCAAGGGACTCTCAAGAGTCTTCTCCAACACCACAGTTCAAAAGCAACAATTCTTCAGTGCTCAGCTTTCTGCACAGTCCAACCCTCACATCCAGTCCTTAGAGATATTATAACAATAAAAATGATTAGCCCAGTAGGCAAGTTCTCACTCTCCATGTACAACCACATCAAGGCTTAATTAGTGACTCTTTTCAAGATACTTCAGAACCCAAATGTTATTAATAACAATATTTTTTCAAAGATGCTTTCAAAAACCACATCTAAGTCCTTGTGTGCATGGCAATACTCAATACTCAATCAGGAAAAATTATTTCTGCCTTACAGGGTCTAAGGACACTGGAGTCCCATCCAGTAAATTTTCTCTGCCAACAACCAGCTATTACTCTAGAATATCAAATTCAATTCCAAATGTTAACCACAGGACAAATGCATCTGTCCCACTTCATTTCTCATAAATAGATCTCATATACCCACCTAAGTCAGTTCTGGGTTCCATAAAAAACCATCCCCAGAGATCAGCATCCAAGTCAGTCTCACTTGCCAACACTGTTAACCCCTTGTTATTAGGAGTCTGTACTTCCTTAACTTATTTTGTCTCCATACTTCTATTTATGCTTTGTGCAGTCCTAGGATGGAAGGCCATATTTGGATTCCCAAATCCTAATTATCTTAGCTTCCAATAGCAACATTCTACCGCAGGCATCAAGAAACCATAAACTAACACCACCCCCTTCCCAACTCCTGCTGTCCACTCCAGAGTTTTTGATCAGGAAAGGAAAACAGAATAAAAGCAATGTGACTAAAATGCATTTGGTGATCCTTGACATTATCTTTTAATAAAAAATGTAAGATTATTCCAAATCACTTAGTTTGAGGGTTGAAATGAACCCTAAATCTGGTATATCATTCACTGTTGCCAGAACTGCCAGTATAATGTAGTTTCTTCACAGTATCATTCTCAAGAGGTGAGTTAAATTTTATCAAATATTCTTGGCCTCTTAAGGTACAAGTCATTTTAGAAAGCAAATGACTTATTTCACAGGGACCTCTAGATCTACTCAACAATCTTGCTTTCTTCTCTGAAAATAGCATATTTAGCTCACTTTGCTGCTGCTGCTGCTAAGTCGCTTCAGTCGTGTCCGACTCTGTGAGACTCCGTAGATGGCAGCCCACCAGGCTCCCACGTCCCTGGGATTCTCCAGGCAAGAACACTGGAGTGGGTTGCCATTTCCTTCTCCAATGCATGAAAGTGAAAAGCGAAAGTGAAGTCGCTCAGTCGTGTCCGACTCTTAGCGACCCCAGGGACTGCAGCCCACCAGGCTCCTCCGTCCATGGGATTTTCCAGGCAAGAGTACTGGAGTGGGGTGCCATTGCTTTAGCTCACTTTAGTTTTCCCCTAAAATTTATTAGAGGTAAATCCAGTATTTGTGGGCTCAAAAGCTTATGGGGATCCTCCTTAAGAAAAAGAGTACAAAATTATTAATATGTAATCAGGAACAGTGCCTTGGAGGGGATCTGTGCAAATGAAGGACTCAGATGTAAGTTTCACTAGCTTCAGAGTTATGTGCCTTTATCAGGCACTGTACTTAAGCATTCAAGTACTTTACATGCTGTTTCTAATTTATTCTTCTATATAACTCTATGAGGTAGTTATTTTGTTACACCTATTCCGCAGGTGAGAATATCAAGGCCTCAAACGTATAAGAAATGTGCCCAAGGTGACACAGTCACAATCACAATGGAGAATTTTATATCTTACCTTTCAGAACAAAATACCACAAAAATAATCCCTATCTTAATCCTTGGTACTATCTGTGACAATTACAAGCTCTAAAGTGATACCTTTGCTTATTCACAACTCTAAAGCAAATCTCTTATTTTTACTCAGACTCAAAAGATAAATATCTATTGAAATCATATTGAGCACCAAATTCCTTTCACATATATTTTCTCATTTAAGGTCCAAATCAACAAATCCTGTGAGATAGATATGCTTATCTTTATTTTATAATAGGGGGAAAAATCAAATTCCAAGGGATAGAGCTGTTAAAGAAGATGCCTCTTGGGACATTTTGTTTGTTTGTTTTAATCTGCTAAATTCAATGCCTTAGAATATGCCTAGAGAATGACCACCCTATTATTCCTCATTGAATTCTGTGAGTTTCCTTCTCTCAAAAACAGATTTTATTTCAGTCCATCAAGATAACCTTCTTACATATAACATTGTTAATATGAAAATGTTAGTACAGTACTTTAGAAATTGTGAAAATATTCACAATCTATTTTAAGCTTCAAACCAGTCTTTTAAACCTAATATTTTTTTTCCAGTTTCCATATGTGGAAGTAAGGCTCAGAAAAATAAGGAGTCTTGCCAACTTCATACAACTAGATAAAGGAGGTTATCCTCTTCAGCATGCAGACAGTCATCAGGAATTGTTTAGAAAATAAATGAATGAATGAATAACTGAATATCTTATTCCAAGGGCAGTGTTATTTTCATTATAACAGTACCTCCATGAAACAAATCAGAATTTAATTCTGAGTTACTGATCCCCTAGCAACCAGTATCAAAAAAAAAATGTTATATTAACTTACTTGTTCTTCTATACATACAACAGAGTCTAGCTAACCCCTGTGTTGACTCATCTAGTTCTTGCAGTATAGAAACTCTCACCCATTCTCCAATTTTTCTTCTCCTCCTCCCCATCTTCATTGGCTCACCCATTCTGACTCCTCTTTAAAGTCTCAGCTCAGAGACCACCTACTCTGGGTACCTCCCTACCATCCTCTCCTGTGTGAGGGGCCCCTTTTCTTGCTCCCACAGCCTAAGGGGCTTATCTCTATTGTTGCTTTCATTTCACCATATGACAACTGACCATTTATTTGCCTAACTTCCACTCAAGACTACTAGCTCTTTTGGGGAAGGATTCATGTTTTATTCACCCCTGTATCACTATGCCCAAGACAATAGCTTTACATAGTATGCACGCATCTAATATCCATCCATAAATGTTTCAATCAAAGTAAATACTTTCTTAATGGAACTCTATATCAAAAGATTCTGTTCTTAGCCACTAATTACAAGGGGAGTGAAGAGCAAATATCTGACTAGGAAGTCTGGCACCATGCTACTAAACAGTACCTTGGCAACCCAACAGGTAAATATAATAAGAAAAGTAGCACAAACACAAGATTTTAAAATACTGGCTAACAAACACAGGAAAAGATGCCCAACATCACTCATTATCAGAGAAATGCAAATCAAAACCACTATGAGGTACCATTTCACACTAGTCAGAATGGCTGCGATCCAAAAGTCCACAAGCAATAAATGCTGGAGAGGGTATGGAGAAAAGGGAACTCTCTTACACTGTTGGTGGGAATGCAAACTAGTACAGCCACTATGGAGAACAGTGTGGAGATTTCTTAAAAAACTGGAAATAGAACTGCCTTATGACCCAGCAATCCCACTGCTGGGCATACACACCGAGGAAACCAGAATTGAAAGAGACACGTGTACCCCAATGTTCATAGCAGCACTGTTTATAACAGCCAGGACATGGAAGCAACCTAGGTGTCCATCAGCAGATGAATGGATAAGAAAGCTATGGTACATATACACAATGGAGTATTACTCAGCCATTAAAAAGAATACATTTGAATCAGTTCTAATGAGGTGGATGAAACTGGAGCCTATTATACAGAGTGAAGTAAGCCAGAAAGAAAAACACCAATACAGTATACTAACGCATATATATGGAATTTAGAAAGATAGTAACAATAACCACAGTATACGAGACAGCAAAAGAGACACTGATGTATAGAACAGTCTTTTGGACTCTGGGAGAGGGAGAGGGTGGGATGATTTGAGAGAATGGCATTAAAACATGTATAATATCATATATGAAACAAGTCGCCAGTCCAGGTTTGATGCACGATATTGGATGCTTGGGGCTGGTGCACTGGGACGACCCAGAGAGATGGTATGGGGAGGGAGGAGGGAGGAGGGTTCAGGATGGGGAACACATGTATACCTGTGGCGGATTCATGTTGATATATGGCAAAACCAATACAATATTGTAAAGTTAAAAAATTAAATTAAATTAAAAAAAGAAAAAAAATCCTTATCCTGTTCAAATACAAAAAAATAAACTAAAAGAAAATAAGATAAAGTAAAATAAAATAATGACATAAACCATGAGCATATAAAGTATCACAGACACTATGCTTGGTAATAGAATAAAGTAACAGGCAAAACAGACGTAGTCCAAAACAAGCTACTGGTTACCAGGGGATAAGAGAGGAAAAGATAAATTGGGAGATTGGGATTGACATATACACACTATTATATATAAAATAGATAATTAATAAGAACCTGCTGTATAGCACAGGGAACTCTACTCAATACTCTGTAATGGCCTATGTAGAAAAAAGAATCTTAAAAAAAAAAGAGCGGATATATGTATATGTAAAACAGATTCACTTTGCTATTACCTAAAACTAACACAATGATGGAAATCAAATATTCATCAATTAAAATAAAATAAAATAAAATATTGGTCCCCACAACAAGAACTTGTTTGCAAACCTCAGCTCTGTTAGAGTTTCCTTCTGCTTCTAGCCCCCAGCTTCATGATCCAGCAAGGCAGTGATTTTTTAATAATCAAATATAAGAGAGTTAAATTCAAAGGCTATAAAATGTTTCATGACAAAAATAAAATAGCTAAGGATATTGCTAAATCTTTAATCTGGCTATATTGTTTCCCTTTTTTAAAACCTTTCAATGGTCCGCCACACCAAAAGGATAAATACTTGACCTTATTCTATGTATTCTGCTTCATTTCTCACCAGGTTCCACATCCCTCTTTTACACTACATGTTCCAGCCAAGCTGAACTAATATTTGTTTCCAAGCAAACTAAGGTGTTTGTTATCATTATGTCTTTCCTTATAACCCCCTCTTTTTTTTTTCAGCAGAAATGCCCTTGCACTCCATATCTAAGCCCATCAAAATCTTCCTTTCTCAAAACAATGATCCCCTCGGGCATACATCAATTCTACCTTTGTGTTCCCACAGTCCTCTGTTATACCCCTTTAAGAGTCTCTGGGATACTTGAGTAGATCAATTTGTAGATGGTGCAATCTGCACATCAAGTTCCAAGAACAGGGATCAGGTCCACTTCATTCACTGTTGGATTCGCAGTACCCAGTACAGATCCTAGCGTACAGCAGACACTCAGAGAATGTTTGTGAATCAGTAAATCAACAGATCAATGACTATGAAGACACTGCTCAAGGTATGGAAAGAATTAGGAATGTTTTCCTTCTTAAGACCCAGCAAGAATCTGATCTATCATAATCCACATATATGGTTCAGAAATATAAAAGAAAAAAATATGTGGCTCAGAGACTTTCCTGATGGTTAACCAGTGGTTAATAATCTGCCTTCCAACGCAGGGGTTGTGGGTTTGATCCCGTTGGGGAATTATTCCTACATGCTGTGGGGCAACTAAGCCTGTGCACTGCAACCGGAGTCCACACACCACGGTTAGAGAAGCCTGCAAATGCCACAACAAAGAGCCTGCACACCACAGTGAAGACCCAGTGCAGTGGGGAAAAAAAAAAAAAAAAGGTTCATAGAAATATGGGGGAAATTAGGATGTATTTAAGATAGTATTCGTCCAGGAGGCTAATTCTGCCCTCAATAAATCACTCCTTTCTAAGAGACCCTGGAAGAAAAGATGTAAGCATATAAGAGACAATTACCAGCAAAGTGGGAAGAAAACTCTATCCCTAGCTGTGGCTAAGGAGCTCAACCCCAAAATAAAGCCCAATAAGTTGGGTTGGACTAAAAAGAGCTCTCTCTTTCTTTTTTTTTTTCTCTCTCTCTCTCTCTAATCTTGTTTAGCATGAATATTTTCAAATCAAAGCATGATGTGAAGCTTACTCATTCCACTATTCCCAACCTCTAAGCATCAGAATTTCCATTCTTAATTATATGACTAGAGGAAAATTCAAACTGTACCCTGAACCCAAAATGAAACTAGGATTCAGATCATTAGATTCTCCAATAAATGTTAATTCTCCTATGCATGATATTATAACTGCCTCAACAGAATTACCTATGGTTGAAAATTGTATAATTGATAAACCATAAATTCATAGAGAATCAAATAGAAGAGTATTCAATTCAGCAGTATCTTAGGACTTTAAATTGACATTTCGGGGAAAACATAAAAGCTGTATGCTAACTGCCTATGTGTACATCAATGGGAAGAATAAAACATCAATTAAAATGGCAATTATATAATATTTCATGCAATCACATTTATAATTACATGAAATTGGAAAATATAACTGTGCCTACACTATTTAAATGCCTGAGACAATGTTGGTTTCTTACTGAGACAGAGAAATGATTAGTATCAGTTTCAAACCAATGTGAGATTCTGATTCTCATTTAAGATTAATTGAAACTTGTTGGCAGACTCAAGAGAGCCCTATGTTACACTGAACACTTGTGTTTACTTAAATAGGAAACAGTCTATTTTTCTTTATCTTGTCACAACTGGATCCCATGAGATGCCTATTTTGACTCTTACTTGGCAGATTCATTCATGTAGTAAGGGACTGATGGGGTGGTCATTTGTGTATGTGCATGACCCTGACTGAGATACAAAAGCATACCCCTTACAACATTCTAAAGCTGTCCATGTGAAAGCCACCATACTCAAATTAAAGTAATAAACTGTTTTTAAATGTTATGAAAATGGATTAAGAACTACATATCCTTTGGCCCAGTAATTCTAATTCTAAGAAGCTATCATTAAGGAGATAATACATAACAAGGACAAACTTATTCATCAAGATGCACACTAAAATAGTATATAGAGTAGCAAAAAAAAAAGAAACTACTAAGGAATAAAGGAGTAAGATAAAGGAGTAAATGAATAATGGCACCTTCATAAATGGAATGTAATTATTAAAATAATGTTCACAAAGAATATCTGATAACATAGGAAAAATTCATAAACAATATTTAATGAAAATATACAACATATAATTATATGCAGAATGCAACATATCAGTGTAAAATCATGTACACAGTAAAGAAAAAAGGAAAGGAGTCCAGTTCTAAGAATAAAGGAACTATTTGTTCAATCAATTGCTAACTGAATACAAAGAAAAGAACAGAAGAAAACAAAAGGCACCAAAAAATTCACAGGAGTTTTCTCTTGGTGGAGAAATCAAGGGAGATTGCTTTCTATTTCCTCATAAAATAAAATTTTACATTAAGAAAGAATAATCAAAATTAG
This sequence comes from Bos javanicus, assembly GCF_032452875.1. Classification (NCBI taxonomy): domain Eukaryota; kingdom Metazoa; phylum Chordata; class Mammalia; order Artiodactyla; family Bovidae; genus Bos; species Bos javanicus. Next base: position 96,878,494 of record NC_083870.1, on the reverse strand, counting down.
TGAATAGAAAAATTAATATAGAAGAAAATATTAGTGTAATAAGGAGATATCCTTCATAACCTCTAGTTAGCAGAGAATTCTAAGCCATGCCACCAAAGCACAATACATAAAATAAAAACATTTATAAATTGTACTTTACCAAAATTAAAACTTTTGCGTTTCAAAAGGTAACAAAACCAAAATGAAAAGACAAACACAATATTTGGAGAAAATAATTGAAAATCATATATCTGATGATGGACTTGTATACAGAAGATGGAATTATCTCAACTCAACAATAAGATCTATTTTAAAATGGGCAAAAGATTTTAACAAATATTTTACCCAAAATACACAAATGGCTAAGTTGCTCAATGTCATTAATAATTAAGGATATGTAAATTAAAACCACAATGAGAAATCAATTTGATTGATGTAAATTTTTTCTTAAAAAGTAAAATATAAATTTACCAAAAAACTCAGAATCATTATTCATAATAGTCAAAAACTCAAAATAATCCAAACAGTCACTAATTGGTACATGGATAAACAAAATGTGGTATGTCCATACAGTGTAACACTATTCAGAAATAAAGAATATTTTCTATTTATACATGATATAACATGGGTAAACCTTGAAAACATTATACAATTTGAAAAAAGTCTGATGCAACATATGCACGTTTTACAATCTCATTTGTATGAAACATTCAGAAACAGCAAAAGAAATTTATAGAGCCACAAAGAAAATTTGCAGTTCCCTAGGAATGGGCATGGGAGTTTTCCTTAACTGAAAATGGGTACAAGGAAAACTGTGGGTGGTAGAAATGTTCTAAAACTGAATCCGGGTGATGACTTCCTCACTACTAATCTGTTTTTTTAATAATCATTGAATTGTATATTTTAAACAGGTGAATTTTATAATACATAAACTGTGGACCCAATAAAGCTTCTTCAACTTTAAAAGAATAATTCATGGAAATTTTATTAATCAGTGGTAAAGAATCTGCCTGCAATGCAGGAGCTGAGGGTTCGATCCTTGGGTTGTGAAGATCCCCTGGAGAAGGAAACGGCATCCCACTCCGATGTTCTTGCCAGGCAAATCCCATGGACAGAAGAGCCTGGTGGGCTACAGTCCATCCATGGGGTGGTAAAGAGTCAGACATGACTGAGCGATTGAGCACACACATGCAGGAAATTTGTTTCTAGACACTTTTACTGTAAGTATCTTTACTGTAAACATCTTTGCCAAAAGCATATTTTCAGCCTAACTAATTGGCTATAAGGCAATTTTGCCATTAAAATGGCAAAATAACTAGTTGCAGTTTGGTTTGACACTCACAATACGAAAGTCATGAAAGATGATGACAATTTGTCCAAATTTGGTCTCTTACTTTGAAACACACTACATTGGAGGAGAAAGAGGCCAAGTGACTTAAAGGTGAAGAGTTGAACTCACATTTTTCATAAAACCTTGAAACATCTATCAAAGGACATGTGACAATTATGCCAAAACAGTTTAGAAGGCTTTCACAAACACAATACAAAGGACAGTTACAAATATACATCCTAAAAATCAGAAATTGAAATATTTCTTAATGAAGAAAGAAATTTTAGAGAAAAAAAATGCTATGTGGAATTGTCAGTGAACCAACAAACAAAAGAAAAGAGAAAAAAATGTATAAGATACTATAAACAAAAGATGAATATAAGTGCTTAGGTACAACCCACAAAGTAAAATCAGTTATTTACACACTATTGCTATGGATATACACACATTTTAAAGGAATTCAAATATTTTGCATTTCATAATAAAGTTTTCTTATTTTTATTAATAGTTTCTTGTGTTTCTACTTCCCATGAAGTGATGGCATCTGGTCCCATCACTTCATGGGAAATAGATGGGGAAACAGTGGAAACAGTGTCAGACTTTATTTTTGGGGGGCTCCAAAATCACTGCAGATGGTGACTGCAGCCATGAAATTAAAAGATGCTTACTCCTTGGAAGAAAAGTTATGACCAACCTAGATAGCATATTCAAAAGCAGAGACATTACTTTGCCAACAAAGGTCCGTTTAGTGAAGGCTATGGTTTTTCCAGTGGTCATGTATGTGAGATGTTGGAGTATATGAGTACGTGAGATGTGAGAGTTGGACTGTGAAGAAAGATGAGCACTGAAGAATTGATGCTTTTGAACTGTGGGGTTGGAGAAGACTCTTGAGAGTCCCTTGGACTGCAAGGAGATCCAATCAGTCCATTCTGAAGGAGATCAGCCCTGGAATTTCTTTGGAAAGAATGATGCTAAAGCTGAAACTCCAGTACTTTGGCCATCTCATGCGAAGAGTTGACTCATTGGAAAAGACTCTGATGCTGGGAGGGATTGGGGGCAGGAGGAGAAGGGGATGACAGAGGATGAGATGGCTGGATGGCATCACTGACTTGATGGACGTGAATCTGAGTGAACTCCGGGAGTTGGTGATGGACAGGGAGGCCTGGCGTGCTGCGATGCATGGGGTCACAAAGAGTCGGACATGGCTGAGCAACTGAACTGAACTGAACTGTGTTTCACTATGTCCTTTTTAATTTCCCTCTTTTACTGTTCATTATTTTATCCCTTCAGCAAAATTGTCTTATGGTCAATCACTTTTGTGGCAAAAATGTTTGCAGCAAAGATGTCTATGGCAAAGATGCTTATGACAAAAATTCACACCCACAGATAATAGGTGGAAGCAATGTCTCTACCAAGTGAGGAAGTATAATAGGAGTAGTCTCCTCTGGCAGAAAAGACTATTTTGTCACTAATTTTGTTTAGAATTGCCAGTGTACTGTGAAAAAAGAAGCTGAATTTTATTATTATTTTAGAATTCTCTTTAGAAAATGCACCACCTTATTGCCTAAACCAAGGCAGACTGCTGCTATAGCCCCTTTCTTGGTATGACATTTGCTGGAAGAATAAATAAGTACATATTAAAAACTGTTAACACTCTATTATTTTTTACTTATAAAGATAGCAATTTCATCAGGTTCAACCTAATATAATCTTATGGGTGGCAATTTGATAACACGTATCATAATTAAATATCCACCTATCATTTAATTTAGTAATTCTATTTCTAAAAATTTATCCTACAGATATACATCCTTATATATAAAATCACTTGTGTACAACAATATTCACTGCAGCATTCTTTATAATGGGAAATACTGAACACAACCAAAATGCCCATACATAAAAACCTGATTCAACAAATTATAATATATTCCTATAATGAACTACTATGCAAATATTATAAAAATAAAGCAGAACTCATTTATTTACATATTGTAATGGAGAGGTATAGTGATTAAAAATAAAAGCCCTAGGGCCAAAATGTCACTATTTGAACTCAGTTCTACCAGCTACTTATGGGAATTACATAACCTTTTTGCTCTTATGCTTCCTCATCTGTAAAACAAGGATAAAATAATATGTATCATATATATTGCTTTGATAATTAAATGAATTTTTGCATGCAAAATCCTTCAAAGAGTACCTGGCACTTAGTAAGTGCTCTATAAATGTTAGCTGTTACTATCCATAAAATGACTTGCTAGATGACAAAAAAAAGAAGGATGTACAAAAAATACATAGCATTATATTACTATTGTTGCTTCAAAAAAGGAAGATGTAAGTGTATGTATTTACATATGAATATAACATATTTGAAGTATGTGTAAGGAAATAATATCATTGGTTGCTGCCAGGGTGAGTAACTATATAGCCAGAGGACAGGAGAGAGAGAAAACTTATGTTTCTTTATATACCACTTCATATCTTCTGAATGTTTTCAATGTACATTTTTTTAAATATATTTTTTTATTGAAGGATAATTGCTTTACAGAATTTTTCTGTTTTCTATCAAACCACAACATGAATCAGCCATAAGTATACATATATCCACTCTCTTTTGACCCTCCCTCCCATCTCCTACCCCATCCCACCCCTCTAGATTGATACAGAGCCCCCATTTGAGTTTCCTGAGCCATACAGCAAATTCCCATTGGCTATCTATTTTACATATGGTAATGTAAGTTCCCATGTTACTCTTTCCATACATCTCACCCTCTCCTCCCCTCTCCCCATGTCCATAAGTCTATTCTGTTTCTTCACTGCCACCCTGTAAATAAATTCTTCAGTACCATTTTTCTAGATTCTGTATATGTGTACTAAAATATATTTATCTCTCTCTTTCTGACTCACTTCACTCTGTATAACAGGTTCTAGGTTCATTTACCTCATCAGGATGGACTCAAATGCACTTCTTTTTATGGCTGAGTAATATTCTATTGTGTATATATACCACAACTTCTTTATCCATTCATCTGTCAATTGACATCTAGGTTGCTTTCATGTTCGAGCTTATTGTAAATAGTGCTACAATGAACAATGGGATACATGTTCCTTGTTAAATTTTGGTTTCCTCAGGGTATATGCCTAGGAGTAGGATTGCTGGGTCATATGGTGGTTTTGTTCATAGTGTTTTAAGGAATCTCCATATAATATTCTATAGTGGCTGTATCAGTTTACATTCCCACCAACAGTGCAAGAATGTTCCCTTTTATCCACACCCTCTCCAGCATTTATTGTTTGTACACATTTTGATGATGGCCATTCTGATCGGTGTAAGGTAATATCTCATTGTAGTTTTCATTTGCATTTCTCTAATAATGAGCTATGTTGAGCATCTTTTCATGTGCTTGTTACCTATCTGTATGTCTTCTTTGGAGAAATGTCTGTTTAGGTCTTTTTCCACTTTTTGATTGGGTTGTTTGTTTTTCTGGCATTGAGTTGTATGGGCTACTTGTATATTTCAGAAATTAATCCTTTGTCAGTTGTTTCATTTGCTATTATTTTCTCCCAGTCTGAGGGTCATCTTTTCACCTTGCTTATAGTTTCCTTTGCTGTGAAAAAGCTTTTACTTTTGTTTTTATTTCCATTACTCTAGGAGGTGGGTCATAGAGGATCTAGCTTGGATTTAGTCATTGAGTGTTCTGCCTATGTTTTCCTCTAAGAGTTTTATAGGTTCTGGTCTTACATTTAGGTCTTTAAACCATTTTGAGTTTATCTTTGTGTATGGTGTTAGAAAGTGTTCTAATTTCAGTCTTTTACACATAGCTGCCCAGTTTTCCCAGCATCATTTATTGACTAGGCTGTCTTTTCCCCTTTGTATATTCTTGCCTCTTTGTCAAAAATAAGGTATCCATAGGTGCACGGGTTTATTTCTGGACTTTCTGTCTTGTTCCCTTGGTCTATATTTCTGTTTTTGTGCAAGTACCATACTGTCTTGATGACTGTAGCTTTGTAGTATAATCTGAAGTCAGGAAGGTTGCTTCCTCCAGTTTCATATTTCTTTCTCAAGACTGCTTTGGCTATTCGGGTGCTTTCGTGTTTCCATATGAATTGTGAAATTTTTGTTCAGTTCTGTGAAAAATGCCATTGGTAATTTAATAGGGCTCACACTGAATCTGTAGATTTTGTTTGCTAGTATAGTCATTTTCACAATATTGATTCTTCCTACTCAGGAACATGGAATATCTCTCCATCTGTTTATGTCATCTTTGTTTCGTTCATTAGCATCTTATAATTTTCTGTGTACAGTTCTTTTGTCTCCTTGGTAAGTTTATTCCTAGATATTTAATTCTTTTTGTTGCAATGGTGAATGGGATTGAGTCCTTAATTTCTCTTTCTGATGTCTCATTGTTAGTATATAAAAATGCAAGTGATTTCTGTGTATTGATTTTGTATCCTGCAACATTGCTAAATTCGCTGATTAGCTCTAGTAATTTATTGATACTATCTTTAGGGTTTTCTATGTACATTATCATGTCATCTGTGAACAGTGAGAGCTTTACTTCTTTTCCAATCTGGATTCTTTTTATTTCTTCTTCTTCTCTGATTGCTGTAGCTAGGACTTCAAGAACTATGTTGAATAATAGTGGGGCAAGTAGACACCCTTGTCTTGTTCCTGATCTTAGGGAAAATGCTTTCAGTTTTTCACCACTGAGAATAAGGTTTGTTGTAGGCTTAATGTATACGGCCTTTACTATGTTGAGGGAGGTTCTTTCTATGCCCATTATTTAAAGAGTTTTAATCATAAATGGGTGCTGAATTTTGTCAAAGGCTTTTTCTGCATCTATTGAGATTATCATATGGTTTTTATCTTTCAATTTGTTAATATGGTGTGTCACATTGATTGATTTGCATATATTGAAGAATCCTTGCATTCCTGGAATAAACCCAGTTGGATCTTGGTGTATGATCTTTTTGAAGTGTTGCTGAATTCTATTTGCTAAAATTTTATTGAGGATTTTTGCGTCTATGTTCATCAGTGATATTGGCCTGTAGTTTTCTTTTTTTATGTTGTCTTTGTCTGGTTTTGGTATCAGGGTGATGATATCTCATAGATCATCTACCTCGTAGAATGAGTTTGGAAGTGCTCTTTCCTGTGCAATTTTTTGAAAGCGTTTTAGAAGGATACACGTCAGCTCGTCTCTAAATGTTTGATAGCATTTTCCTGTGAAGCAATCTGGTCCTGGGGTTTGTTTTTTGGGAGATTTTTGATCAAAGTTTCAATTTCAGTGGTTGTAATGGGGTTGTTCATAATTTCTATTTCTTCCTGGTTCAGTCTTGGAAGATTGAACTTTTCTAAGAATCTGCCCATTTACTCCAGGTTAGCCATTTTATTGCCATACAGTTGTTCATAATAGTCTCTTACAATCCCTTGTATTTCTGCATTGCCTGTTGTAACCTCTCCTTTTTCATTTCTAAGTTTATTGATTTGATTTTTCTGTCTTTTTTCCTTAATGACTCTGGCTAAAGGCTTGTCAATTTTATCTTCTCAAAGAACCAGCTTTTAGTTTTATTAATCTTTGCTATTATCTTTCATTTCTTTTTTCATTTATTTCTGCTGGGATCTTTATGATTTCTTTCCTTCTACTAATTTTGGGGTTTTGTTGTTGTTGTTGTTCTCCTTCTTCTTCTTTTTCCAGTTGTTTTAGGTGTAAAGTTACGTTGTCTATTTGAAGTTTTTCTTGTTTCTTAAGGTAGGATTGTATTGCTATAAACTTCCCTCTTAGAACTGCTTTTGCTGCATCCCATAGGTTTTGAGTTGCCATATTTTCATTGTCAATTGTTTCCTGAAATTTTTTGACTTCCCTTTTGATTTCTTCAGTAACTTGTTGGTTATTTAGAAACATGTTGTTTAATCTCCACGTTTGTGTTTCTTACAGTTTTTCTTCTTGTAATTGATATCTAGTCTCATATTGTTGTGGTCAGAGAAGATGTTTGATACGATTTCAATTTTCTTAAATTTACTGAAGTTTGATTTGTGACCCAGTTGTGGTCTATCCTAGAGAATGTTCCATGTGCAGTTGAGAAGAAGGTGTATTCTTCTGCATTTGGATGAAATGTCCTGAAGATATCAATGAGATCCATCTCATCTAATGTATCATTTAAGACTTGTGTTTCCTTTTTAATTTTCTGTTTTGATGATCTGTCCATTGGTGTGAGTGGGGTGGTAAAGTCTCCTACTATTATTGTGTTACTGTCAGTTTCTCCTATTATGTCTGTTAGTGTTTGTCTTATGTATTGTGGTACTCCTATGTTGGAGGCATAGATATTTACAATTGTTATGTCTTCCTCTTGGATTGATCCCTTGATCATTATGTAGTGTCCTTCCTTATATCCTGTAACATTCCTTATTTTAAGGTCTATTTTGTCTGATATGAGGATTGCTACTCCAGCTTTCTTTTGCTTCCCATTTGCATGGAATATATTTTCCCATCCTCTCACTTTCAGTCTACATGTGTCTTGAGGTCTGAAATGGGTTTCAGCTGTAGACAGCATATATATGGGTCTTGTTTTTGTATCTATTCAGCCAGTTTGTGTCTTTTGGTTGGAGCATTTAATCCATTTACATTTAAAGTAATTATTGATACATATGCTCCTCTTGCTATTTTCTTAATTTTGGATGGTTGATTTTGTAGTTTTTTCTTTTCCTGTATTTCTTCACTATACAAGTCCCTTTAACATTTGTTGTAAAGCTGGTTCGGTGGTACTGAATTCCCTTAACTTTTGCTTGTCTGAAAATTTTTTTATTTCCCCATCATTTTGAATGAGATACTTCTGGATACATTAATCTTGGTTGTAGATTTTTCCCTTTCAGTACTTTAAATATATCCTGCCATTCCCTTATGGCATGCAGAGTTTCTGCTGAAAAATCAGCTCTTATCATATGGATTTCCTTTGTACATTACCTGTTGCTTCTCCCTTGCTGCTTTTAATCTTTCTTTGTGCTTAGTCTTTGTCAGTTTGATTAGTATGTGTCTTGGCATGTTTCTCCTTGGGTTTATCCTGTATGGGACTCTTTATGCCTCTTAGACTTGATTGACTATTTCCTTTATCATGGTGGGGAAATTATCAACTATGCCTCTTGAGAAACCTGTATGCAGGTCAGGAAGCAACAGTTAGAACTAGACATGGAACAACAGACTAGTTCCAAATAAGAAAAGGAGTACGTCAAGGCTGTATATTGTCACCCTGCTTATTTAACTTACATGCAGAGTACATCATGAGAAACACTGCGCTGGAAGAAGCATAAGCTGGAATCAAGATTGCCAGGAAAAATATCAATACCTCAGATATGCATATGACACCACCCTTGTGGCAGAAAGTGAAGAACTAAAGAACCTCTTGATGAAAGTGAAAGAGGAGAGTGAAAAAGTTGGCTTAAAGCTCAACATTCAGAAAACTAAGATCATGACATCCAGTCCCATCACTTCATGGCAAATAGATGGGGAAACAGTGGAAACAGTGTCAGACTTTATTTTTCGGGCTCCAAAATCACTGCAGATGGTGACTGCAGCCATGAAACTAAAAGAGGCTTACTCCCTGGAAGGAAAGTTATGGCCAACCTAGATAGCATATTAAAAAGCAGAGACATTACTTTGTCAACAAAGGTCCGTCTGGTCAAGGCTATGGTTTTTCCAGTGGTCATGTATGGATGTGAGAGTTGGACTACAGAGAAAGCTGAGCACCACAGAATTGATGCTTTTGAACTGTGATGTTGGAGAAGACTCTTCAGAGTCCCTTGGACTGCAAGGAGATCCAATCAGTCCATCCTAAAGGAGATCAGTCCTGGGTGTTCATTGGAAGGACTGATGTTGAAGCTGAAACTCCAGTACTTTGGCCACCTGATGCAAAGAGCTGATTCATTTGAAAAGACCCTGATGCTGGGCAAGATTGAGGGCAGGAGGAGAAGGGGATGACAGAAGATTAGATGGTTGTATGGCATCACCGACTCAATGGACATGGGTTTGGGTGGACTCCAGGAGTTGCTAATGGACAGGGAGACCTGGCGTACTGCAGTTCATGGGGTCACAAAGAGTTGGACATGACTGAGTGACTGAACTGAACTGACTGAATGTCTTCAAAAATTTTCTCATACCCTTTCCTTTTCTCTTCTTCTTGGACTCCTATTATTTGAATGTTGGTGCATTTGATATTGTTCCAGAGGTCTCTGAGAATGTCTTCAGTTCTTTTCATTCTTTTTACTTTATTCTGCTCAGAAGTTATTTCCACCATTTTATCTTCCAGCTCACTGATTCATTTTTCTGTTTCAGATAGTCTCCTATTGATAATTTCAGTAATTGTGCTGTTTGTCTCTGTATGTTTATTCTTCAATTCTTCCAGGTCTTTGCTAATTGATTCCTGAATTTTCTCCCTTTCATTTTCAAGGTTTTTGATCATCTTTACTATCATTATTCTGAATTCTTTTTCAGGTAGTTTTCCTATTTCTTCAATTAATTGGACTTCTGTTTTTCTAGTTTGTTCCTTCACTTGTGTAGTATTTCTCTACCTTTTCATTATTTTTTTTTTAGATTAATGTTCTTTACCCAGGCTTCAAGGTTGAATTATTTCTTCCTTTTGGTTTCTGCCCTCCTATGGTTGGTCCAGTGGTTTGTGTAAGTTTTGTATAGGGCGAGATTTGTGCTGAGTTTTTGTTTGTTTGTTTGTTTTTCCTCTGATGGGCAAGGCTGAGCGATGTGGTAGTCCCGTCTGCTTATGATGGGGTTTGTACTTTTGTTTTGTTTGCTGTTTAGATGAGGTGTCCTGCACAGGGTGCTACTGATGGTTGGGTGATGCCTGGTCTTGTATTCAAGTGGTCTCCCTTTTGTGAGTTTTCATTATTTAATAGTTTCTAGGGTTAGTTCTGAGAAGGCAATGGCACCCCACTCCAATACTCTTGCCTGGAAAATCTCATGGACAGAGGAGCCTGGTAGGCTGCAGTTCATGGGGTCACTAAGAGTCAGACAGGACTGAGCGACTTCACTTTCACTTTTCACTTTCATGCATTGGAGAAGGAAATGCATGAAGAACACTGCACTCCAGTGTTCTTGCCTGGAGAATCCCAGGGACAGTGGAGCCTGGTGGGCTGCCGTCTATGGGGTCGCACAGAGTTGGACACAAGTGGAGCGACTTAGGAGGAGGAGGAGGAGGAGGGTTAGTTCTCTGGTAGTCTAGGGCCTTGGAGTCAGTGCTCGCACTTCAAAGGTTCAAGGCTTGATCTATTGAATATAGGTCTCTGAGAGCACAAACTTCACCTTTTTTTTCCCCCCTGAGTGCTTAGTCTAGTCTCACTTGCTCATAGGGTGCTTCACTCAGAGGCCTTTACCCCGGCCTTTCAGAGCAGAATTCCTGGTCCAAAAGTGTGGTGCCAGTACCTGCACTCGAGGAGTGTGTGCAGAAGCCTCACAGGAAGAGGCACTCAATTCAATATGGCAGTGGAGGCAGGTCAGGTGTGGAGACACTGTGCCCAGCACTGCTGGATTTCTCAATGTGCATTTTTTTTAAGTTAATCATTTATTTTTAAAATATCTGTAATAGAATAGCTTTGAATTTATTTAAAGGTGTATTTTCTCAACCTATTTATTTAAAAATCACTTTTTTTGAGAAACACCTAAAAGTCATCTAATGTTCCAAAGAATAACATTTTGGAAATATTGTTGTAAGCTCTTGAGAGAGTCATTGAAATTTGCATAAGGAGTGAATGACATATTCAGTGCAGAGATTTGGGACCTTTTTTCTTATTTTAAATAGTGTTTTCTTTTAGACATGATAGGTGACTTCTTTTACTGACTACCCCAAATTTGAAATGCAATTACTTCGTAGCATTAGTGAGCAAAAGAAAACAAGTTTTAGAACACATGCTTTGAGAATAAAGCCAAAGACAAAAACACAGCTTTTATCAACAACAAAATATTTGTGATTTTACTGACTCTGTAAACATGTTACAGTTCTAGCAGGTTTACATAGTGATATTTTCCTTCTCCAGATCCAACTAAGTTCCCCCAATATCTGAAAGCATAGAGTTCCTATGAAGACTTTGGTAAGATGGAATGGCATAAAGCAAAGAAACAATTACCTGAGGACACATCTTACTAATGGATGCACAAAATAAATTGAGATCAAGCACAGATGCTCAGAGACACAATTCAAAGTTACAGTGACTTGATGCTGAGATGCTAAGTGTAGTTTCCAGGGAAGGAGTTTGGCAGTGCCACTCTCACGGTTCAGGTGTATACCCTGCCTCTATGATTACCTGCTGCTAATTACTATTTTTGTTTTATGCCTTTTTTTTTTTTTTTGGTAAAAGTGAAAATGTTCCTTCAACTTCTTTCAGTTAGCAAAGACAGGTGCTCATGTAAATCATAAAAGCATAACAGCAAAGTGGGGTAAAGTGTACTTTTCAAAAGCAGGGAAGACCTGTATTTTCCCCAGAGCAGCTTAGCCAAGGGGACTTAAATATGGATTCTCATTTCCCAGACAGATAGGCCCTCAGTATAGGCCCTCCCAGGATCTCTCATCTCTGTCCCTCCTCTCCACCCTCAGACTGCCACTGGAGTTTGTTTCATTGTTATAGCTGGAAGGCAGCTGCAAAGCACAAAAAGATGGGAATTTTGGCCAGATTCCCACAGATAGAGCCAGAGTGTTAGAGCCAGGATTGTCCCCAGACTGTCTGCTTTGAGGAGTCGTGTCCTTATCCACTATAGTGCATTCCTGCAAGAAATGTTGGTGTCCTCCTTCATATGCAATATCATACATCAGCTTTACAATCTTTAAGCATCTTCCAAGATGAAAACCTTAATCACTCCAGGCTTTTATAGAGTATATTGGTGAGAAGACACCTATTTTCTATTGACTTTACAGTTTTGAACTCTTCAATAACCTTGATGGATAGTTCACCATTTGCAATGAAAGTGGAAAAAAATGGGTTAATCCTTAAGTCAGGGTTTCCTACACAGCTTATATTATGTCAAATGTTAAAAAACTTTCAGACAATAGATGTGTCAATTATCAAATACATTTTAGAAATCCTAGATTAAGTAATGTTGGCCCATTTTCACTACTACTAGACTTCTCAAAACTTTTAAAATGCTCATATTCACTGTGACTCTCCCAGAGTGGGACACAGTTTAAAGTGCTTCTCATAATCATTAACAGCTTTCAGACTAGTATTATATAGGAAGCAATTTGAGAAATAATTCTGCAATGAAACAAGGACAGCTTTTAAAAATGAAAAACACTTGTTTTGTATATTAAAGTGCATGCAAGCCTGCTTTTTCTAGTAACTCAATCTGAGTCATTATTTGTCAAGTGTTTCTTAGATACAAGTTACTATTCTGGATACCTAACACCCCTGGAGCATAGGTGTACCTTCTATATTCAGGTGGCACCAAAACCCATCTGAAAAATTTTAAGAGTCAATTAACTAAGAATCATTGATAGAACTCTTCATGCCAATCACTATGCTAGGCATTAAAGACACACTAAACAAATTTGAAATTAACTATGCCTCAAATAGTTTATACTCTTAAAATATATACATATTCAGTTAATAATTTCAGTTAGTGAAATTATTAAAAGGGTGAAAAATGCACCAGAAAAACTACAAAATACAAGGAAAATATTAAATGGAGTTCTTACTTAGTTAAGGAAATCTTTGAAGAACAGTTATCCCAAGCTGAGGCTTGAAAAATTAGTTGAAATTTTCCAGGAAAAGAAAAGAAAAAAGATCTTCAGCAGAAGAAATTACACTTGGGAGGGGACTCAGTGAAAGAGAGAACATGGCACATTCAATAAGTTGAAATAATCTAGTAAGACTGGAGGACATGCAGTCAAAGACAAAGTGATGCCACAGGATGGGCATGTCCAGCTCCCACTCTGTGGAACGGGCATGGTGCCAGGAAATACAAAGACGACAAGGATAAGAGTTTTCCCTTTGTCCTCAAGAAGCTTGGAGGCAACTGTAAAACTCCAGATGAGGAGAAAAGAAGAAACTAACTTTTACTGAGTATACAAAAAGGGTAAGGTCTTGTACCATGTGCTTCAAGTACATTAACTCATTTAATCTTTACAATGACCTTTTAAGAATAGAATCATCATCCATTTTCTAAACGAGGAAATATTGGATCAGAAAGAGAAAATTACTTTGATTATCTAGATAGTGGCAGAGTTAATATTTGACTTTGGAACCCCTGCAAACAGCAGCTATTTCCTGAGCTAACAGTAAAGAGAGGGACCTAGGTGGGAAGCAGTGGGAAAGGAGAAGGGGGCAAGGAAAAGAAACACTGGGGGTGGCTTGTGCACTTAGGATCCTTCTGCAGAAAGTGAAGAGGACTGAGATGTTTGGAAAAATAAAAACAAAACAACAAACAAAAACAAACACACGAGTCTATGAAAGAAAAAAACTCTATCAAAGAGGTGATCCACTGGAGAGTACTTTAAGGCCTAACAGTGAAAGTGTTAGTCATTCAGTCGTGTCCAGTTCTTTGAAACCCCATGGACTGTCTATGGAATTCTCCAGGCAAGAATGAAACCCTTTTAGGACTTATGGGAATTCAAACAGAGTAGAATGGTGGTTTCCAGGGGCTGGGAGGTAAGGAACACGATATTGGTCAAAGAGTACAAACTTTGCGTTAAAAGACCAAAAAGTTCTGAGAATCTAATGTACAGAAAGTTGACTGCAGTTAATACTGCATTGTATGGTGGACTTGAAATTTGTTGAGAGTATATCTTAAGCATTCTCATGAAAAATTAAAAGTGACTATGTGAGATAATGGATGCATTAATTAACTTTATTTTGTTAATCATTTCACAATGTATATGTATATAATTGCCACTTTGTATACTTTAAATATATATAATTCTACTAGTCAATTATACCTCAATAAAGCTGGGGGAAAATGACTGACATTCCAATTATGTAACCCAGATGCTAGTTGAGGCTTTTCAGTCTCTTAGAGATCTAGGTGAAATGGACAAAACTCAGTTGACATCCTGACCCCAGTCTCAGACAGTGTAAGTCCATATGCCTCTCTGAATTCTCAGTGGCCTGGATCTTCAAGGTGGCCTCTCATTTCAGGGGCTATGTCAGCACTTGCTGCCTCTATCTAGTCCATGACAATCAGAGTGTGAAATTCATCCTCTTTACCACTTTTCTTTCTTACACACAAACACACACCTCACTTCCACAAACCGTTTCATGGATTTGTCCAACAACACAGAAGACTTGGCAATTGCTAGAGTGGGTCATGTCAGGTGGTATACAGCCTTTCTCCGTCTCACTAGCCCAACCAGCTTGCTCCCCTCCATTCCCGCCTCTGTTTATTGTTATTCTCTTTTATCCTCTGAAACAAAAAAGCAAATCTGTCATCTCTGCTCAGGCAAAATATATTAACCTTGGAGTTTCACTGTATATTCCAAGAAGTTTACCACATAATGTCTTCTAAACAAATCCAAAGAAGGTTTCAATAAAAGTAATTCAGGTTAATAAGATTTTCACTATTTCCTCAAAATTACCATTGTTACAATATAAATGATAACTCTATTATTTAATGGGCAAAGATAGTGTGCTAAGCACTATGTCAAGTATTTTAAAATTATATTTCATCTAATCCACTCAAAAGTTTTGTGACAAAAACTATTGTTTTATCTTTATCTTATCTATTAGAATGGCAACCCACTCCAGTACTCTTGTCTGGAAAATCCCATGGATGGAGGAGCCTGGTAGGCTGCAGTCCATGGGGTCGCTAAGAGTCAGACATGACTGAGCAACTCCACTTTCACTTTTCACTTTCATGCATTGGAGAAGGAAATGGCAACCCACTCCAGTGTTCTTGCCTGGAGAATCCCAGGGACAGCGGAGCCTGGTGGGCTGCCGTCTATGGGGTCGCACAGAGTTGGACACGACTGAAGTGACTTAGCAGCAGCAGTAGCAGTATCTATTAGAAAATTGTGGGTCAAAAAAGTTAGAAATATGACTTGCATAGGGAAGGAAATGGCAACCCACCCCAGTATTCTTGCCTGGAAAATCCCATGGACGGAGGAGTCTGGTTGGCTACTGTCCATGAGGTCGCAAAGAGTCGGACACGACTAAGCGACTTCACTTTCACTATCACTATCGAGGAATACCGAAGTCTGCACCTTAATCTCAGATATACTGAAAATATTTTTCCTGCCAACATACTCTGCTTCTCAATCTCAAGGAGAGGCTCAGTGAGAGGATGGCCAAGGACAGAGAAGGAGATACAAAAATTCTAAGTAGGAGGATAAGGCTGAATTTCTAGGCAGGACAAGCAGTTTCCCCCAAATATTTTGTTGAGTTCTTAGGCTGGGATGATTGATCTCCTGTGTGACAGCTTCCTAAATTGCATGTCACCCAGTTGAAAATGTATAGTTTGATGGGTCCACAGAAGAGGGGACTGTGGGGGAGGTGAGTAAAAAACCATTCAAAGAAGCACAAAATTTAATTAAGGAAAACATTAGATCAATTAAGACTAAATGGTGATATAAAACATTAAGGTAAAACATGTATTAGTGTGACATTTGCATTTTTATGAAGTATGAGTCACAAAGAAATAATATATGCAGCTAAATTTCAGTTAACTCCCTTTTAAAAGTCTTGTTACCATGGCAATGCCAAGAATGAGTTTTCACAGGATGTAAGATATGGATTTTTTGATTTCTTAAAAGCAGTTTAAATAAAAACTACCAACAGCATGGCCTCTTTTCATTTCTCTTATATGACCAAGGGCCACTGAAAATAAGAATCACCTAGACATCTACTCCAAAAATTACA
Source organism: Bos javanicus (assembly GCF_032452875.1). Classification (NCBI taxonomy): domain Eukaryota; kingdom Metazoa; phylum Chordata; class Mammalia; order Artiodactyla; family Bovidae; genus Bos; species Bos javanicus. Next base: position 96,862,337 of record NC_083870.1, on the reverse strand, counting down.
CAGAAGAAAAAATAGTAAAAGATGGACTGGATTTCCTAGTTATGTTTCCTTTCTTTTTTATTCGTTTTTAGCCTCTGGTATATTTTTAACAGGTTCATTCAGAAAGCTATGCCTAGGAAAATATCCCAAATGTGAGAGAGACAAAGACTATTGTCTTCTTGGCATTCTGTATAATCCTACCTCTGTTGGTTCAATTAGGAAGTTTTTAATAACAGCTACTCTCATTACTGAGATCAGTTAAAATTCCACTATAATGACTGTCTTTGACACTAGCAGCTAAATGGCTTGCCTTCTGAATTCCAGATCTAAGAAAAGTTTCCCTGGTCTCTAATGAGTAATAGGGAATTGAGGTTTCTAGGCTACAAAAATCCTGTTGTGGCGAAAAAGGCAGAAACCTAACTCTGAAATCAATACTGTATTATTCTCTCCACAGGCAAGAGCTGCTGGGTCAGGGGAATCATGAAAAATTCATAGTGGAGGTGGCCAAGTCATCCATAAGATAGAGAAAATTATGCTATATCTAAAGATCCCCTGAGCAATTGAAAGCACTTTATAGATTTCACTGTGGATAAGTGCTGGGGTGTTTCATCCGGGTGCTTTAATGCTGCTGCGATCTTATTTTTGACAGTCAATGAGGATGTTTTGATCTATATTTACAGGGTCCTATTTACAATAGTTCTTAGCCTCTTTACAGTGCTTGGATAGTAGTAGTCATAGGGATATGGCCTGAAGGTGCCTCAGTCTTGAGAATTCCCCTTCACTAGACCTGTTCTGGTTTAGTCTTTGTTCACCACAGTTCTCAAGGGAACAAATCTTGGAGGGTTAAATTATTTACAAACATGTTTAATTCTCATAGCATCCCCGCAAATTAAGTATTATTGCTGTTTCTATTTCCATTTTTTTACATTAGGAAATGAAATTCAAAGAAGTTGAGAATCAAGGTAACACAGAAAGTAAGAACATGAATCAGGATTCTAGATCAGGTATTTCTCAACTCAAAGACCTCCAAGAACTTGCAAAACAAATTCTCTCACCCCAGAGGGCCTTAACATCCTTCATTTAAGGAGATTTATTAATAACTACACTGAGTAAATGTATTACATTCACCACATCACAGAAGGTAAGGTTCTGTGTAGGCCCAGGTTAGGGTCTCTGATCTTTTAATCCATTTTTACACTCTTTACTCTCATTTGTTTTCCACTAATACTTATATGTTAAACACAAAATTCCTCATTCCAACATCCTACCTATACTTCAAAATGCAGTTAAAATTATGTGCTATAATATTCACACAAAGAGAAGGTCATTAACATTACAATGAATTTTCCCTATGCCAATGCTCCCATGCCTTTGACAGACATCATGCCCCTGAGAGAGGCTGAAGAATCTCAGTGTTCATGTTGTCTGGCTGCTCCACCATCTCCCGATCTGAAACCCAGGAACCAATTTTATTTTATTCAATCTCTGATTTATCTCTCAATGACTAGGATAAAGCCAAAAGTCCTCAGAATTAAAACCTCAGTTTTCCTTTACCTTTTTTTTTTTTTCACTTTGAATCATTTCACTACTGTTTTAATAGGCACTTTAAAAAGCAGTTTTAGGTTCACATAAAAATTGACAGGAAGGTACAGAGATTTCCCATATAAACCCTGCCCCTACAAACACATAACCTCCTGCATTATCGACATCCTTCATCAAATGGTGCATTTGTTACTACTGAACTTACACTGAGAGATCATTATCATTCAGAGTATGGTTTACATTAGGGCTCACTCTTGGTGTTGTACATTTTATGGGTTTAGACAAATGTATAATGACATATATCCACCATTAGAGTATCATGCAGTGTTTTCATTGTCTTAAAAATCCTCTGTGCTCTGCCTACTCATCCCTTTCTCCCCTCACCCAACATCTGATAACCACTGATCTTGTTATTGTCATAGTTTTGTTTTTTATAGAAGGTCAAGGAATTAATTTCCAAAGTATACAAACACACATATGACTCAATAACAAACAACTGAGTAAAAAAATGACCAGAAGATCTAAATAGACATTTCTCCAAAGAAGGCAATAATCATTATGAAAAGATGCTCAACATTACTAATCATCAAAGAAATGCAAAGCAGAACTGCAATGATTTACTACCTCACACCAGTCAGAAAAACCATCATCGAAAAGTTTACAGATAATAAATGCTAGAGAGGGTATGGATAAAAGGGAATCCTCTTATACTGTTGGTAGGAATGTACATCGGTGCAGCCACTGTGGTCAACAGTATGGGATGTTCCTTAAAAAACTAAAAATAGAGTTACCAATATGATCCAGCAATCCCATTCCAGGGCATATATCCAGAGAAAACTGCAATTTGAAAAGACACATGCACCCCAATATTCATTGAAGGACTATTTACAGTAGTCAAGACAGGGAAGCAACCTAAGAGTTCACTGGCAAAATAATAAATAAAGAAGATGTGGCACATATATACAATGGGATATTACTCAGCCATAAAAGAGAATGAAATAATGCCATTTGCAGCAACATGGATGGACCTAGAGATGATCAAACTAAGTCAGACAAAGAAAGGCAATTATCCTATGATACCACTTATATGCGGAATCTAAAAGATGATACAAATGAACTTATTTACAAAAGAGAAACAGATTCACAGTCAGAGAAAACAAACTTATGGTTAGCAAAGGGGAAAGGGTGTGGACGGGTAAATTAGGAGTTTGAGATTAACAGATACAAGCTACTATATATGATATATAAACAGGAAGTTTCTACTCTATAGCACAGGGAATTATATACAATATCCTGGAGTGGGGTGCCAGTTCCTACTCCAGGGGATCTTCTCAACCCAGGGATCAAACGCTCATGCCCTGCATCTTCTGCATTGGCAAGCAGATTCTTTATCACTGTGCCAGCTGGGATGCCTGCTAAACTCCACGATAAAAGTACGTTTAGTTTTGTAGGAAACTACCAAAATGTCTTCTAAAGTGACCACAGCACTTTGATTTCCCACCAGCAATGAATGAGAATTCCTGTTATTCTAGAGCCTCACCATTTGGTGTTGTCAGTGTTTTGGATTTGGGGAATTTTGGCTGTTTTAACAGGAGTACAGTGGTAATCCATTGCTGTTCTAATTTATAGTTCCCTAATGACCTGACCTGAGCTCCAAAGAATTGATGCTTTTGAACTGTGGTGTTGGAGAAGACTCTTCAGAGTCCCTTGGACTGCAAGGAGATCCAACCAGTCCATTCTGTAGGAGATCAGTCCTGGGTGTTCATTGGAAGGACTGATGTTGAAGCTGAAACTCCAGTACTTTGGCCACCTGATGTGGAGAGCTGACTCATTTGAAAAGACCCTGATGCTGGGCAAGATTGAGGGCAGGAGAAGAGGATGACAGAGGATGAGATGGTTGGATGGCATCACCGACACAATGGACATGGGTTTGGGTGGACTCCAGGAGTTGGTGATGGACAGGGAGGCCTGGCGTGCTGCAGTTCATGGGATTGCAGAGTCGGATACGACTGAGCAACTGAACTGAACTAAACTGATGACCTATGATTTGGAATATACTGCCATATGCATATTTGCCATCTGTATGTCTGTTCAGATCCTGCACTCATTTTTAAAGTGGGTCATTCATTTTCTTATTATTGCATTTTAGGAGTTGTTTGTATATTTTTGACAACAAGCCTTATCAGATATGCCTTCTGCAAACATTTCCTTCCAATCTGTGCCTTATCTTTTCATTCTCTTGACAGTGTCTTTCACAGAGCAGAAATATTTCACTTTAGTGAAGTCCATCCAGCTTATCAATCTTTCCTTTCATGGATCATGCCTTTGTGTTATCTTAAAAGTCATCATTAAATCCAATATCTAGATTTTCTCCTATATTCCAGAAATTTTATAATTTTTGCCTTTTATATCTAGACTTGTGACCCATTTTGAGTTAATTTTTGTGAAAGGTGTAAGTTCTACGTCTAGACTCAGTTTCGGTATGTGGATGTCCAGTTGTTCTAGAATCATCTATTGAAGAGACTACTTTTCTCAATTTTTTGACTTTGCTCCTTTGTCAGAATTCAGTTGACTATATTTAAATGGACCTATTTCTGGGTTCTCTATTCTGCTCCATCAATCTGTTTATTCTTTTGTCAATGCCACACTGTCTTAACTACTGTAGCTTTATATTAAGCTCTGAAGTTAGGTAGTATTAGTCCTCCAACTTTAATATTGTGTTGGCTATTCTGTGTTTTCTGTGTCTCCACAAAAATTTTGGAATCAGTTTGTTGGCAACCAGAAAATAACTTGCTATAATTTTTATTAGGATTGCATGCAATATATATAGATAAAGTTTGGAAGAATTGACATCTTGACAACATTGAGTCTTCTTATTCATGAATATGGAACATCTCTCCATTTATTTAGTTCTTCTTTGATTTCTTTCATTAACGTTTTATAGTTCTCTTCATATATATCTTGATTATATTTTATTAGATTTACACCTAAGTATGCTAAATAAAGGCTTTCTTGGTGACTCAGTAATAAAGAATCTGCTTGCAATGCAAGAACTGCAGGCTCAATCCCTGGGTCAGGAAGATCCCCTGAAGGAGGAAATGGTGAATAAATGGCAACACACTCCAGTAATCTTGCCCAGAAAATCCCATGCACCTGGTGTGCTAAAGTTCATGGGGTTACAAAGGAGTCAGATAGAACTGAGCGACTGAACAACTACCACAAATATTAATGTAAATAGTACTGTTTTTAATTTCAAATTTCACTTCTTCATTGCTGGTATTCTTTTGCATTTTTATTTTCTATTTTATAATGTATTCTTAAAACAGTTAAACTCCCTTTAATTAAAATTTGTTCTAGATACTTAGGTCATCACAAAGTACCCAAATTGAACCTTGGGCATTCATCAACATTCTTTCACATGCAAGATCCTGTTCACCTGGGTGTTCTGCATTTGGACTCGTGAAAGTGAAGTCGCTCAGTCGTGTCCGACTCTTTGCGACCCCTTGGACACCAGGCTCTTCCGTCCATGGGATTTTCTAGGCAAGAGTACTGGAGTGGGTTGCCATTTCCTTCTCCAGGCAATCTTCCCGACCCAGGGATTGAACCCAGGTCTCCCGCATTGTAGACAGACGCTTTATCATCTGAGCCAAGCTTTATTGGAGCCTTACCCCTTCTAGGAGGCATTTTCTAGCCCTTCTGGCTGTAGTAATCATTCCCTCTCCTGTGAGCATACCATACCTTTTCAAACCTTATTTATATTCTGCCTTAAATAAACTCTACTTTTCAGTGTGTATTTAGTATACAGCAAGGCTGCTGCTGCTACTGCTGCCAAGTCGCTTCAGTCGTGTCCGACTCTGTGCGACCCCATAGACGACCTCCAACCAGGCTCCTCTGTCCCTGGGATTCTCCAGGCAAGAATGCTGGAGTGGGTTGCCATTTCCTTCTCCAATGCATGAAAGTGAAAAGTGAAAGTGAAGTCGCTCAGTCGTGTCCGACTCTTAGCGACCTCATGGACTGCAGCCTACCAGGCTCCTCTGTCCATGGGATTTTCCAGGCAAGAGTACTGGAGTAGGGTGCCATTGCCTTCTCCGATACAGCAAGGCTAGTATCTCCTTAAAGTCTAGATCAGCTGGGCATCACTCACCTCCAAGATTATATAGAAGTGCTAGATGCTGTTCATATCTTTTTCTATTCAGACACCATTTATCTTGACTTCTCCAGCCCAGGTGACATTTTCCTTTTCTGAACTTCTTTGGCACCTTCAGATTGCAGCGCAATCCTTTTATTGCTCTCTAACAGTATCTTGAACAAAAAACAAATTCAACCAGCAATCTCCAGAACAGTCTTCATGGAAACAAATAATCACTATGAATGAATTACATGAAAGAAGTGAGATGGCCTACCTTTAAATATTTTGAAAATATCTTTATGCACTGTCAAAGGCCTTTCATATTCCAGGTTCTGTGTTAAGAAGTGAAGCAAATACAAAGATGAGAAAAATATCCTGCCTGTCCAGGGGCTCAGAGTCTATGAGAAAGCTTCAAAAGAAATACTGGAACTGGTTCTTAGGAGTAGTAAGTGTTCACTTGTTAGTAAAAGAAAAAGAGATAAATTAATAAGAGTAAAGATCTGGAGTTTGGGAGGGCATTACTCATTCTAATTAATGCACTGCACATATTCCTTAAATAAAGATCTTTTTAAATTCTTCTCTCAATGCACATTTTCCCATTTTATTCTGGATTTTTTGTTTCACTTTCATTAAAGAAATGAATGAGAAAAGTCACTAGCCCCAGAAATTCCTCATCCATGACAAGCCTTTTTGTAAGCACTTAGAGTACTTTGTAATAGGTAGAAAAAGGAGGCACAGAGAGCCCAGAGAGGTTGTTAGGTAAGTCTCAACCTCCATGGGAGAAAGGTTGCATTGTTACCAGGTTCAATCAGGCCCCCACCTGCTGTGATACACTGAGAATCTTAATCCAACAAATTGCTTTAAAATACCCAATCAATGGCACCACCAAAGCAGAATGCATTATAGATCATAAAAGGAGCCAAGCAGAAAGAACAAAGCAGATTTTTCACACTGGGCACCTCTAAGATGCTGTACCTTTTGACATCTGTTTGCCAAAGGCTTGGCCAAGCTCGAAATCTGGTGATTATTCTATTCAGCATCCAGTGGCCTGAACATGAACTCTAAAAATGGAATTCTTTTGTGTGTCTCCTAATAATAATAGTAGTGATAATAATGATAATAAACACTACTATTTATTGAAAATCTACAATTTTATAAGTACTTTATATATATATTATCACATCTAATTATAATAAGAACTCGGCAAGGTAGGTAATTCTTACCACACATCCACCCACCTCCACCACACTCACCATTTTTACAAATAACTTACTGTTAAATAAGGTCACACAGTTAGTAAATGGCTGACCCAGAATTTGAATGCAGGCCTGGCTAACACTGATGCTGCTGTCATTTCTACTATACTACTTGCCTCTCATCAAAGGTTTCTATGTTGCCAAATGTTGGCAAAGGTCCAGACATAACCACAGTGCTCCTCATTCCAGGAAAACAACCAAGCACAGGACAGAAGGAAGAATAAGTGCTACTTCTCACACCAGAGGTCAAGACCAGATCCAGAGAGTAATTCTGAAAGATACTAAGCATAAATGTGTTGGCTCTCTTTCTCCATTTCACAGTCATGATCATTTTTACGTTTCTATCATTACAGTCTCTAGAGAAGAGTAATCAATGAGAAGGGATACAATTCACAAAAGATAATGAATAGAGATTAGAAAGGATAAAAATAATTGTCAAATCAAAAAGAAAGTTGGGGGAAAAAAAAGATAGAAATGGATTATCAATCACTTAAAATAATATGAATTCAGCTGATATGAATCAAAGAATAATGAACTCAAGAGGCAAAACAAATCTGCGGCAGTATACCAGAAATGAAAGGGATTGGAGTCTGAGGACCTAAGTTTGAGTTACATTTTGCCACTATTTAGCTCTGTGGTCTAGATGATTAATTTGTCAGTGCCTCCAGTTACCTCATCTGCAAAATAAGAGAAATAGTATATTCTTGGGCTTCACTTGTGGCTCAGCTGGTAAAGAACCTGCCTGCATTGCGGGAGACCTGGGTTCAATCCCTGGGTAGGGAAAATCCGTTGGAGAAGGGAAAGGCTACCCACTCCAGTATTCTGGCCTGGAAAAATCCATGGACTGTATAGTCCTTGGTGTCGCAAAGAATCTGACACAACTGAGCAACTTTCACTTTTCCTTTTCAGAGTTATGAGAATTAAATATAATAGCGAAAGTAAAATTTTTATAAATTCTAAAAACACACAATTTTAACTTATCTCTAGTGTATCTCTATGATTCATCACCCTGAGAAATTTAGAGTAGTTTTAGAAAGGCAAAGCCTTTAGAGTAAAACAAATTCAAAGCAATATGCAAACAAATGTATGGCAATAGAAAATAAAGTAAAATAGGATGAAGTTTATCAGAAAAGGGAATAAAAATATTTACTGAGACCCTGTCTAGCATTCAGTTCAGTTCAGTCGCTCATTCGTGTCCGACTCTTTGCGACCCCATGAATCGCAGCACACCAGGCCTCCCTGTCCAACACCAACTCCCGGAGTTCACTCAGACTCACATCCATCAAGTTATTGATGCCATCCAGCCATCTCATCCTCTGTAGTCCCTCTCTCCTCCTGCCCCTAGTCCCTCCCAGCATCAGAGTCTTTTCCAATAAGTCAAACTCTTCGCATGAGGTGGCCAAAGTACCAGAGTTTCAGCTTTAGCATCAGTCCTTCCAAAGAACACCCAGAACTGATCTCCTTTAGAATAGACTGGTTGAATCTCCTTGCTGTCCAAGGGACTCTCAAGAGTCTTCTCCAACACCACAGTTCAAAAGCATCAATTCTTCACATTAGGAGATTTCCAAAACAAACTTATTTACTAGCTAACACCTTTGCACAGGGTGTTATTACCCCTTATTTTACAGATAACATAACTAAAGTTCAAAAATATGAAAAAATTTACCCAAAGTAACACAGCTAATAAGTGTTGGAATTTTAATTCAGTTCTAGATTTCTCAGACCCCAAAATTCATATTTCAGAGGTATAACTTTTTCTTAAAATTATAATTGCTTTACAATCTTGTGCTGGTTTCTGCTGCTCATTAATCAACTATATGTATACATATATCCCCTCCCATTTGAGCCTTCCATGCCCTCCATCCCACCCCTCTAGGTCATCGCGGAGCTCCCTGTACTCCCATACAGCAGCTCCCATTAGCTATCTATTTTACACATCGTAGTGTATATATGTCAGTGCCACCCTCTCAATTCGTCCACCTGTCTCCTTCCTGCCATGTGTCCACAAGTCCATTCTCTATGTCTCTGTCTCTATTCAGTTCAGTTCAGTTCAGTTGCTCAGTTGTGTCTGACTCTTTGCAACCCCATGAACTGCAGCACGCCAGGCCTCCCTGTCCATCACCAACTCCTGGAGTTCACCCAAACTCATGTCCATCGAGTCAGTGATACCATCCAGCCATCTCATCCTCTGTCGTCCCCTTCTCCTCCTGCCCCCAATTTCTCCCAGCATCAGGGTCTTTTCCAATGAGTCAACTCTTTGCATCAGGTGGCCAAAGTACTGGAGTTTCAGCTTTAGCATCAGTCCTTCTAATGAACACCCAGGACTGATCTCCTTTAGGATGGACTGGTTGGACCTCCTTGCAGTCCAAGGGACTCTCAAGAGTCTTCTCCAACACCACAGTTCAAAAGCATCAATTCTTTGGCACTCAGCTTTCTTCACAGTCCAACTCTCACATCCATACATGACCACTGGAAAAACCATAGCCTTGATTAGACAGACCTTTGTTGGCAAAGTAATGTCTCTGTTTTTTAATATGCTATCTAGGTTGGTCATAAGTTTCCTTCCAAGGAGTAAGCGTCTTTTAATAGAGAAATGCAAATAAAAACCACAATGAGATATCATCTAACACTGGTCAGAATGGTCATAATCAAAAAGTCTACAAACAATAAATGCTGGAGAGGGCATGGAGAAAAGGGAACCCTCTTACACTGTTGGTGGGAATGCAAACTGGTACAACCACTATGGAGAACAGTGTGGAGATTCCTTTAAAAACTGGGAATAGAACTGCCATATGACCCAGCAATCCCATTATTGGGCATATCCCTTGAGGAAACCATGAGTGAAAGAGACATATACACCTCAGTGTTCATTGCAGCACTATTTACAATAGCTAGGACATGGAAGAGACCCAGATGTCCATCAGCAGATGAAAGGATAAGGAAGTTGGAATACTACTCAGCTATAAAAATGAATGCATTTGAGTTAGTTCTAATGAGGTGGATGAACCTGGAGCCTATTATACAGAATGAAGTAAGTCAGAAAGAGAAAGACAAATAGTATATATTAACACATATATATGGAATTTAGAAAGATGGTACCAACGATTCCACATGCAAGGCAGCAAAGTAGACATAGACATAAAGAACAGACTTTTGGACTCAGTGGGAGAAGGAAAGGGTGGTATGATTTGAGAGAATAGCATTAAAACATATATGTTACCATATGAAAAATAGATGACCAGTGTGAGTTTGATGCATGAAGCAGGGCACCCAAAGCCAATGCTCTGGGACAACCTAGAGGGATATGATAGGGAGGATGGTGGGAGGGGGGTTCACTATGGGGGACACATATATACCTATGGCCAATTCATGTTGATGTATGGCAAAAACCACCACAATATTGCAATTATCCTCCAATTAAAATAAACTAATTTTTAAAAACTCTATATTTATTTGTTGTTGTTGAGTCTCTCAGTCATGTCCAACTCTTTGCAACCCCATGGACTACAGCATGCCAGGCTTCCCTGTCCTTGACTATCTCCCAGAATTTGCTTAAACTCATGTCCATTGAGTTGGTGATGCCACCCAACTATTTCATCCTCTACTATTTACAGCCATGTGGTGGATTCATGTTGATGTACGGCAAAACCAATACAATATTGTAAAGTAATTAACCTCCAATTAAAATAAAATAAGAATAATTCCTGATTTTGATTATTTCAAAGAGTGCCACTAGGAATATTTTTAAATGTCTTTTTGGAGAATGTACATATTTCTGGGACTGGAAGACTGTCATTATCTACTAGAGCATAAGCTAGATATAGATATATATTCTAGCAGTACTTTTACAATGTTTTCTACAGGTATTTTATAACAATTACAGTCCCACCAATACCATATGAGAATTCCAGTCTAAATTATTTTTAAAGATTCAGCTTTAGTTTGGTTATTTTCTTTTGCAAATATTTTCTGATCATCCTAGCCCACCAGTTGCCCTTTACCTGTGCTGCTACACTATAGTCCCATTTTTGTATTCCTCTTTTATAACTCATTTGTAGTTTTTTCCCCTATCTTCACCTCTATCATATAAGTGCATAAAGGGTGAAAACTACATCTTACTCATATTAGCATTCCTAATAGGCACTGGTATGTAGAAAGATCACTCAGAAAATACTTTTTGAATAAATGGATAAATGACATTTAATGCTATTCTCTTGCTTTTTTTAAGATTTATTCATTAATTTTATTTTTTGGCTGGGTGGCTCTTCCTCCGTCTGTGTGGGCCTTCCCTGGATGTGGTGAGCAAAGGCTACTCTTTGTTACAGTGTGCAGGCTTCTCACTTCAGTGGCTTCTTTTGTTGCAGAGTACAGGTTCTAGGCATGAGGGCTGCAGCAGTTGTAGCACACATCCACTCCAGTACTCTTGCCTGGAGAATCCCATGGATGGAGGAGCCTGGTGGGCTGCAGTCCATGGGGTCGCGAAGAGTCGGACTTGACTGAGCGACTTCACCTTCACTTTTCACTTTCATGCATTGGAGAAGGAAATGGCAACCCACTCCGGATTTCTTGCCTGGAGAATCCCAGGGACGGGGGAGCCTGGTGGGGTCTATGGGGTCACACAGAGTTGGACACGACGGAAGTGATGCAGCAGCAGCAGCTCTAGAGCACAGGATTGTACTGCAAGGTGGATTCTTTACCACTGAGGTACCAGGGAAGCTCTCCTTGTTTTCATATAAGAAATCTGAGACCTAGAAGAGTTAAGTGCCTTGGATGAAGCCACCCAATAAATCCATAGCCTAGTGGTATTGCTGAGGTTACAGTCAGGGTCTCATGACTCTTAATTCATTGCTCTTTTAAATACATAATACTGCTCCCCCTAAAAATCCTACTCTCACAATAAATCTACAAAGAAGTTAAGCTGCCTTTCCATCTTTCAAAGAAGAAGGCAAAGGAGATAGTATAAGTCACCACCAGCTGTTGATAAGGTTATGGAATACACTGGACAGAAAACCCAGCTAGACGAGAATCTATACTTCTAGACTATAGATATAGTCTATATATAGACTATATAGAAGGGACAAAATCAGTTCAGTTCAGTTGCTCAGTCGAGTCCAACTCTTTGCAACCCCATGAACAGCAGCACATCAGGCCTCCCTGTTCATCACCAACTCCCAGAGTTCACCCAAATCCATGTCCATTGAGTCAGTGATGCCATCCCACCATCTCATCCTCTATTGTCCCCTTCTCCTCCTACCTTCAATCTTTCCCAGAATCAGGTTCTTTCCAATGAGTCAGCTCTTCGCATCAGGTGGCCAAAGGATTGGAGTTTCAGCTTCAAAATCAGTCCTTCCAATGAATATTCAGGACTAATTTCCTTTAGGATGGACTGGTTGGATCTCCTTGCAGTCCAAGGGACTCTCAAGAGTCTTCTCCAACACCACAGTTCAAAAGCATCAATTCTAAGGTGCTCAGCTTTCTTCACAGTCCAACTCTCACATCCATACATGACTACTGGAAAAACTTTAGCCTTGACTAGACGGACCTTTGTTGACAAAGTAATGTCTCTGCTTTTCAAAGTGCTCTCTAGGTTGGTCATAACTTTTCCTCCAAGGAGTAAGCGTCTTTTAATTTCATGGCTGCAGGCACCATCTGCAGTGATTTTGGAGCCCCTAAAATAAAGTCAGCCACTCTTTCCATTGTTTCCCCTTCTATTTGCCAAGAAGTGATGGGATCAGAGGCCATGATCTTCATTTTCTGAATGTTGAACTTTAAGTCAACATTTTCACTCTCCTCTTTCACTTTCATCAAGAGGCTCTTTAGTTCTTCTTCACTTTCTGCCTTAAGGGTGGAATCTGCATATCGGAGGTTATTGATATTTCTCCTGGCAATCTTGATTCCAGCTTGTGCTTCATCCAGCACAGCGTTTCTCATGTTGTATTCTGCATATAAGTTAAATAAGCAGGGTGACAATAGACACCCTTGACGTACTCCTTTTCCTATTTGGAACCAGTCTGTTGTTCCATGTCCACTTCTAACTGTTGCTTCCTGAGCTGCATACAGGTTTCTCAAGAGGCAGGTCAGGTGGTCTGGTATTCCCATCTCTTTCAGAATTTTCCACAGTTTATTGTGATCCACACAGTCAAAGGCTTTGGCATAGTCAATAAAACAGAAATAGGTGTTTTTCTGGGACTCTCTTGCTTTTTCCATGATCCAGAGGATGTTGGCAATTTGATCTCTGGTTTCTCAGCCTTTTCTAAAACCAGCTTGAACATTTGGAAGTTCATGGTTCACGTATTGCTGAAGCCTGGCTTGGAGAATTTTTTGAGCATTACTTTACTAGCATGTGAGATGAGTGCAATTGTGTGGTAGTTTGAGCATTCTTTGGCATTGCCTTTCTTGGGATTGGAATGAAAACAGTGTCCAGTCCTGTGGCCACTGCTGAGTTTTCCAAATTTGCTGACATATTGAGTGCAGGACTTTCACAGCATCATCTTTCAGGATTTGAAATAGCTCAACCGGAATTCCATCACCTCCACTAGCTTTGTTCATAGTGATGCTTCCTAAGGCCCATTTGACTTCACACTCCAGGATGTCTGGCTCTAGACATCACATCTAGTGATGACACCATCGTGATTATCCCGGTCGTGAAGATATTTTTTGTACAGTTGTTCTGTGTATTCTTGCCACCTGTACTTAATATCTTCTGCTTCTGTTAGGTCCCTACTATTTCTGTCCTTTATTGAGCCCATCTTTGCATGAAATGTTCCCTTGGTATCTCTAATTTTCTTGAAGAGATCTCTAGTCTTTACCATTCCATTGTTTTCCTCTATTTCTTTGCATTGAAAGGGGACAAAATAGTTAGGCATTAAAGAGCTTTGGGAAAAGAAAAACTTCTTAAGTCCATAGAGCAAAATATTCTTAAAGGCTGGAGATGGTCTCACTGTATAATCCCCATAAACTGCTCTGAATTATTGGATGGTACAGAATCTGATTTTAAAGGATTATATAGAGATGTGAAGAGATGAGACAGCTGCCAGATATGCCCTGAGAGTTTGTAGTCATGGTCTGATGTTAGAGAAATCTGCCAAATAATATTCTAGCACAGAGATTTATGTTGAACTTTATAAAGCACCAAAGAAAATATACTGAAAAATAGATAAAACATAGTCAGGCATAACAGAATGAACACAGAGTATCAGCACAATTTGTAAGGAAAGGGCACTTAGATCATTTGGTTTCTCTCTGGGACAATACAATATTCTTTTATAAATTATTTAAGTTATTTAGGCAAAAGTTATTTTAATCAATAAATGCTTTTTAAGTTCTGCCTATCTGCAAAGCACTAGGGAATATATGAGAAAACCCAGCAGTTTTTATCATGACATTTTCCTGATCTCAAATCCTCAATGGGTCTTAGAAAAGAAAAAAATCCCACTATTGAGTTGGACACTCAATGAACTGGCTTCAGTCTGTTCCCGATCATCTAAATGGCTTATTAGCTCTCAAAAATTAAACAGTTCTTTGGGTTGAGAAGAACCCCTGGAGAAGGGAATGGCTAGCCACTCCAGTATTCTTTCCTGGAGAATTCCATGGACAGAAGAGCCTGGCAGGCTTACAGATGACAGGATTGCAGAGTCAGACACGAATGAGTGACAACACACACATATATCCACTGATATCCTATTTCACTGCCTTTGAGTCTGATATATATAATGTATATACTATATACTGGTACTATGTGCCAGGCATAAACTTCATGTTCATTCTATTATTTAATCCTGATACCAGTTCTCTTGAACTTAAATTGGGTTTTGACCACATCATTCCATTGAAATTCCCTTTGTTATGATCCCCCATATCTTCTACATTGCTAAATACTATAATCAATATTAATTCCTCAATTTACCTGACTTAATAGTAGCATTTGGCACAGTAGATCACTCTGTCTTTAGCTGGGTCATACTATACTCTTTTGGTTTTCCTCTGGCTGCTGCTTCTCAAAAATCTTCTGTAGGATTCTCTTCATCTTTTAATATCTAATATATTCTTTCCAGGGTTCAGTCCTTAAATGCTTTCCCTTCTAAAAATATACCCATTCCCTTAGTAATCTCCTCAATCATTCACAAAGCTTTAAATACCACCTGTACACATTGATGGTCCTCAAAATTATAACAGAGCTCAGAAATTTGCCTGAACTCCAAATTAATTTATTCAAATCCCTGTTTAACATCTCTACTTTCATGTCTAATAAAATTTCAAATTAAACATATTCAAAACCTGCCTCCTGATCTTTTCTCTCCAACTTGTCCTTCCTAGAGTCTTTCCCATCTTAAAAATTTAAGGTTTGCCAAAAAGTTCATTTGGATTTCTCCAAAGACCCTATGGAAAAACCCAAATGAACTTTTTGGCAAACCCAATAGCAATTTCAATGAATAAAGTGGTACATGCATACAATTAAATATTACTCAGTCATTAAAAGGGATGAAATTGATCATTTGTAGAGATGTGGATATATCTAAAGTCTATCACACAGAGTGAAGTAAGTCAGAAAGAAAAAAATAAATACTGTATATTAATGCTTATATGTAGAATCTATAAAAATGGTACAGATACACTATTTGCAGAGTAGGAACAGAGATGCAGATGTAGAGAATGGATCCATGAACATAGCGGGGCCAAGAAGGAAGGGATGAATTGGTATATTGGGGTTGACATATATACACTACTGTGTATAAAATATAAAGCTAGTTGGAACTTGTTGTATAGTGCAAGGAGCTCAGCTCAGTGCTCTGTGGTGACCTAGATGGGTGGGATAAGGGGGTGGCAGCAAGGTCCAAGAGGGAGGGTATATACGAATACATGTACAAATGTTCAGACCAAAAATTTTGAAATTATCCTCAGCTTCTCATTCTCTCACATCCCAAATCCAATCTATCAGCAAACCTGGTGGTTATAGTTTCACATATTCCCAGAATCTGACTGTGCTCTTCTCTGCTGCTAGCACCCTGGTCCAAACCACCATAATCTCTCATCAAGATGATTTCCACTGCCTCCTAACTGGTTTTTCTGTTTCATCATTTCCTTTCTTAAAGTCCATTGTCTACAAAGATGCCAATTCATACAATCAAGAGACTGCACTGCTCTTCTGTTCATGTCCCTTCAATATTTTTTCACATCTCACCTATTATAAGTCCTTATATTGGCCCACAGGACCCAATATGATCTTGCCCCTTTTTCTCTTTGACCTCATTTTCCATTGATCTTCCCTTCACTTACTCTTTAAGTCACAAATTGCTCTTCCTGTTTTCCTAATATGTGTCAGTCATGCCCTCACTCAAGGTTTTTACACTTGGGTCTTCTAATTCATATGCTCTTCTTCCTCTAGATATCCATGTGACTGGTTCATCTCTTCAGATTTTTCTTCAAATTCCACCTTCTCAGTGATTCAGTTCAGTTCAGTTCATTTCAGTCGCTCAGTCGTGTCCGACTCTTTGCGACCCCATGAATCGCAGTATGCCAGGCCTCCCTGTCCATCACCAACTCCCAAAGTTCACTCAAACTCATGTCCATCGAGTCGGTGATGCCATCCAGCCATCTCATCCTCTGTCGTCCCCTTCTCCTCCTGTCCCCAATCCCTCCCAGCATCAGAATCTTTTCCAATGAGTCAACTCTTCGCATGAGGTGGCCAAAGTACTGGAGTTTCAGCTTTAGCATCATTCTTTCCAAAGAAATCCCGGGGCTGATCTGCTTCAGAATGGACTGGTTGGATCTCCTTGCAGTCCAAGGGACTTTCAAGAGTCTTCTCCAACACCATAGTTCAAAAGCATCAATTCTTCAGTGCTCAGCTTTCTTCACAGTCCAACTCTCACATCCATACATGACTACTGGAAAAACTATAGCCTTGACTAGACGGACCTTTGTTGGCAAAGAAATGTCTCTGCTTTCTTCTGCTAATACTCTGCTTAAAAAGTGTAACCCTCCATCATGATATTCCCTAATACCCATCCCTGATTTTTTTCCTCCATAGTGCTTTTTACCATCTGACATGTTTTACTTATTATACACTGTTTTCTCCCCTTCACCAGAAAGCAAATTTGATGAGACAAAATTCAAGCTTCTATGACTGCTAAAGTCTATATTCTTTTAACAACTCTTATTACATAAAATGTCCTCCCATCATACTTCCATATCTACATGCATGAACCATATATATAGACATTAGGGCTTAATTCAGTGATGCCCTTATCATATGGTAGACATTTAGAAAATAGCTGATAAATTAATGAGATTTAGTTGTGCCTTCAAATCACTTTATAATTTAGTGACAGAGACAGTGAAAAATAAGGGAAAATAAAGTAAGAGAGATATCAAAAGGTACACATTACAAGCAGTGAAGTTTGACAGACCTAGATTCAAAATCTATTACTAAGTGACCTTGAGAAAAACACATGTTCTCTCAGGTTCCATTCCACACTTACATATGGGGAAAATTATAATGACTTACCAAACAGTTCAAGGATTAAACAAAGTAAGTAACATAAAATACTTAGTCAAGTGTCTGGTGAATAACAGGCCATCATCAAATATTAGTTTCATTCTTCCAAATCAACTAATTTTTCTTTTGAATTACTAGAATAAGTATTTTCTGTATCAGAGTTATAGCATTAAGCCAATCCTTTTGCTAATTAAAATGTTACCTGGACAATTGCTAATAACTGAGACAATTCAATAATTCCCCAGCTACTAACCCTTTTAATACTGAAGTGACAACTTTTTAGTAACATTTTCACATGTATGTTGCCTACCCCAATTGCCTACCCTTGCCATATTTGTTTGACACAAGGTTGTCATTTTTATATCTAAGCAGATGCCCCCAAGCTTATAACAGTCCCACACTTTCTTTTAAACATGTAGGTCATTTATCACTCTCAGGTATGTAACAAGCAATTTGTGTGTGGATTGCACAGATTCTTCTCCCATCTCTATGAGTACTTGAATGCAAAAAGAATAGAGCTTTAGAAGCTAATAAAGGCATACTACTATTACTTTCAATTTCCTTATTCTTTTTATCCATCTCATGTCCTCCCCAAACTATCTCTGACCTCAGTGGAAAGACCAAAGAAATATTACCAAATAAATTCAGAAAAACTAGTGCCCAATCCAAGTCCCAATGAACCTCCAGGATGTAAATGGATAATTTTACTTACTTTCCCTGCTGAGGCAAGGCCAAGTTTAACTCCTGTGAGTTAGAATAATAATTCTAGTAGTCTCTCCTGTGGTGACTTTTAAATGGACCTAACAGAAGCAGAAGATATTAAGAAGAGGTGGCAAGAATACACAGAAGAACTGTACAAAAAGATCTTCATGACCCAGATAACCACAATGGTGTGATCACTCACCTAGAGGCAGATATCCTAGAATGTGAAGTCAAGTGGGCCTTAGAAAGCATCACTACGAACAAAGCTAGTGGAGGTGATGGAATTCCAGTTGAGCTATTTCAAATCCTGAAAGATGATGCCGTGAAAGTGCTACACTCAATATGCCAGCAAATTTGGAAAACTCAGCAGTGGCCACAGGACTACAAAAGGTCAGTTTTCATTCCGATCCCAAGAAAGGCAATGCCAAAGAAACCTCAAACTACCACATAATTGCACTCATCTCA
The DNA here is from genome assembly GCF_032452875.1 of Bos javanicus. NCBI lineage: Eukaryota > Metazoa > Chordata > Mammalia > Artiodactyla > Bovidae > Bos > Bos javanicus. The sequence goes on along the minus strand of NC_083870.1, from coordinate 96,843,769 downwards.
CACGCTAGTAAAGTAATGCTCAAAATTCTCCAAGCCAGGCTTCAGCAATATGTGAACTGTGAACTTCCAGATGTTCAAGCTGGTTTTAGAAAAGGCAGAGAAACCAGAGATCAAATTGCCAACATCCACTAGATCATTGAAAAAGCAAGAGAGTTCCAGAAAAACATCTATTTCTGTTTTATTGACTATGCCAAAGCCTTTGACTGTGTGGATCACAATAAACTGTGGAAAATTCTGAAAGAGATGGGAATACCAGACCACCTGACCTGCCTTTTGAGAAACCTATATGCAGGTCAGGAAGCAACAGTTAGAAGTGGACATGGAACAACAGACTGGTTCCAAATAGGAAAAGGAGTATGCCAAGGGTATCTATTGTCACCCTGATTATATAACTTCTATGCAGAGTACATCATGAGAAATGCTGTGCTGGAAGAAGCACAAGCTGGAATCAAGATTGCTGGGAGAAATATCAATAACCTCAGATACACAGATGACACCACCCTTATGGCAGAAAGTGAAGAGGAACTAAAAAGCCTCTTGATGAAAGTGAAAGAGGAGAGTGAAAAAGTTGGCTTAAAGCTCAACATTCAGAAAACTAAGATCATGGCCTCTGATCCCATCACTTCTTGGCAAATAGATGGGGAAACAGTGGAACCAGTATCAGATTTTATTTTTATTTTATTTTTTTATTTATTTTATTTTTTGCAGATGTGACTGTAGCCATGAAATTAAAAAACACTTACTCCTTGGAAGGACAGTTATGCCCAACCTAGATAGCATATTAAAAAGCAGAGACATTACTTTGCCAACAAAGGTCCATCTAATCAAGGCTATGGTTTTTCCAGTGGTCATGTATGGATATGAGAGTTGGACTGTGAAGAAAGCTGAGCACTGAAAAATTGATGCTTTTGAACTGTGGGGTTGGAGAAGACTCTTGAGAGTCCCTTGGACTTCAAGGAGATCCAACCAGTCCATTTTGAAGGAGATTAGCCCTGGGATTTCTTTGGAAGGAATGATGCTAAAGCTGAAACTCCAGTATCTTGGCCACCTCAAGCGAAGAGTTGACTCACTGGAAAGACTCTGATGCTGGGAGGGATTGGGGGCAGGAGGAAAAGGGGACAACAGAGGATGAGATGGCTGGATGGCATCACTGACTCGATGGACGTGAGTCTGGGTGAACTTCAGGAGTTGGTAATGAACGGGGAGGCCTGGTGTGCTGTGATTCATGGGGTCGCAAAGAGTCAGACATGACTGAGCGACTGAACTGAACTGAAACACATGCCAAATATTCCTTCTGCAAAATAAAGTAATCCCTCTTTATTAGATTATTGTATTAAATTGAAACACTTTAAGGAATTTAGCAGAGTGCTTGGCACACAATAAATGTTTTAAAGTGTTTTTCTTGTTTATTCATTTGTTTGTTTGTTTGTTTTATTGTGTTGGGTTTCATTGCAGCATGTGGGATCCTCACTGTAGCTTGCAGGTTTCTCTCCAGTTGTGGTGCAGGGGCTCCAGAGAGCATGGGCTCTGTAGTTTGCAGAGCTTGGGCTCTCTAGTTGAGGTGTGCAGGCTTAGTTGCCTTGTGGCATATGGGACCTTAATTCCCCAACCTGGGATCAAACCCAAATTTCCTGCACTGGAGGGACAATGCCTAACCATTAGAACACTGGGGAAGTCCCATGAAGTATTACCCCACATTATTTCTTAGCCCCCAAACAAACATTACAGGTGACATGGATCTCAGACTAATGGGTTGCATGCTGCAATAGAGATTACTAGTTGCCTATCAAACATTGCTTCTTCCTAAGAAAGCAAGCCCTCATTTTGTTGGCAGTAGTACTGTTTCAAGTTAAAATATAAAACAATTTACCAGACAGCAGTAGCCGTACAAATGTAAAAGGAAGTCACTGGGTCAAATTTCTAGGTAAAAATCTCTTTCAATACAACTAACTCAATTCAAAGGTGTGCCATTTTTCTCTTATTTTTGTTCTTACTGCCTAAAATTAGAAAAGCATGGCTGAAGCTGCTGTAATGACCTTTGAAGATAGAAGCCAAGAGCTATGGATGGTAGAATAGAAAAACAGAAGGAGCCTGGATCTCTCTCTGATGACTTCAAGGAGTGACTGACCGGCCCGAACCATATATCTCCAGACTTTTTTATAAGAGAAAAAGAAAGCCTTATATCATCAAACAACTATTATTTTGCTTTTCTGTTATGTGTAGGCAAGCCCAATCTTAACTAATATACTTGCCATCAATCATGCTGAGATGGGATTTTTCCGTTAGTTTATATTTCATAGAAGTAGACCCACAATAGCATTGGTGCTATGAACATAGTATCCTGTGCTCACAGAAAAGGAGGGCCTGATAAATTTTCTTAGGTATAAACATTTTTTTCCCCTGAAGGTTCAGACCATTAGGTTCAGTATCAGTAAAATCTGACAGCAATTTCAGGCTCTCTTCATCAACTATCTGCTTTCCCTAAATTACTATGCTTTCACCAACCAAGCCATATATCTTCTAACATTTTATTTTAAAATATCTTGTATTATTCCCTCATGGCCAGTTCAGCTTAAGTGAACAGTAAACTTCTATAGGTAAGGGACTCAGAAAAACTTGGGTACTAACTCTAGCTCTGGATGTACTGGCCATGTACCTTTTGTTTCTTCATCAGTAAAATGGAATAATGCCACCTATTATGGCAGATCTGGAAGTTAAATTAGAGAATAATACATATAAAACAGCTAGCACAGTGATTGGCACTGAGCAAACATTTAGTAGGCTTTTTTCTGTCACCCCTCCTCTTTCACTTCCTATTGAAGCCAGAATTTCAGAAAAGAGAGGAATTATCCAAAAGGAATTCCTTATGTCTCTGTTTCTCTTTCCTTGACTATTTAGACTGAAGGAATACCTCATTTATCTAGTTCTAAAGGTAAGGCAATTTCTGGCAGATATTCATCTCCTTTTGGCTTATTGAAGAAGCACACTTCAGGAAGCCTGGGGAGGCTCCCACAGGGACTTGCTAAAATTTTCTGAACATGTTCAGGCATTAGATCTCTATTACTGGAACCCCAAGGAGCACCAATCATCTTATCCAAAGATTTAGGAAGCTAATAGTTCATTATGAACATGGCTCTGGAGAGCTGAGCTTTCAAAAGAATCCATATCTTCTGTTTCACTGCCTGAAGACTACTATAAGACTAGTGAAATCTTGGAAAGAGTGATTCTTAGAGGCCCCATAGCGCCCTGCTATTTGAGGTCCCTGCTTGGCTAGGGCAATATACATTTCCATTATCACTGCAGGAAATCTAAGGACCATGTAGAGGTATTTATGTGAAACAGCACTAGACAATGAACAGCAAGGAAAAGAACGTCAGGAGAAAATAGGAACTTGCAAAGTCAGGGAATTCAAACATTCTTCTCAAAGTGTTCATTCCAGAGGATAACAGAAAATACTAACCAGCTGACTGTGATGTATTATAAGTATAGGATAGGACTGCCATTTAGTAAGCACTTGCTTATAGACACCAATGAGGCACAATACATGCATGACCTCATTTAATGCACATTGTGATCCCATATAATAAACATGATTTGCATTTTGCAGCTGAAGCCAAAATAATGCATGCTGTGTCAGTCCCAAGGTCAAGTGTTAGCTCATAGTAAATAAATGTTAGAGCCAGTGCTAATCTATGTCTAACTCATAATAAAGCTATGCTCTTTGCAAAACACCAGGTTGAAAAGGCAACTATGATATGATCTATCACACTCCTAAATTAAAAAGAACCCTAAAATTTTGGGAAAGATATCTCAGCTTTTTCATGGATTTATATTAGCAGAATGTATTTCCATTCTAAAATATCAACATTAAGTGTTTGTTAATGAACCTTTATTAAAGACCTGAGAGAGTGAAGGTATATGATACCACTTTCACTTTTACCCCTTGGTTCCTGCACTTAAATTTTCTATTGGGAACACAGCACCATGAGGTGCTTTGTGTGCAAGCTCAGTCATGTCTGGCTCTTTGCAATCACATGGACTGTAGCCTGCCAGGCTCCTCTGTCCATGGACTTTTCCAGCCAAGAATACTGGAGTGGGTTTCCATTTCCTCCTCCAGGGGAATCTTCCTGACCCATGAGGTGCTTATCAACACATTGACCAGGGGATTTTTGCAGAAACTAACACCTGTGGTCAGCAATTTATCATATAAGTGAATAGTGAAACATCTCGGGTCAATAACATTTTGGGTAACAAAAGATGTAGTAATACATCTCGGTCAATAAGTTGTTAAAAGCTACAAATAAGAGTTCTCTTATTTAATACCTATTCACCTAAAAAGAATGTTATCCCATCCTTTCACAGTGGTGCTTTCTTTAGAAGGCTGTTCTGTTTCTGATAACAGCTGCTTCAGGATGGAATGGTATAATATACCATCCATGGTATATACCATGGTATAATATACCATATGATCCAGTGATGATGGGCCCACTCCCACAACCCCTTTGCTGTGAAATGGGGCCCCTCTTAAATGCTATGTTTTGTGTGATTCCATGCCTGTGAATCTTATAGGCATTCTGTAAGATACTGCATAGTGGTACCACAGGCAAGAAAGTCAAACTCAGATCCAGAGTAGGTATTTAGAGGATGAACTGCTGGTCTTCCTGCTTAGAAGGCACCCAGTGTGAATTGTCCCTAAATGTCTGGCTGGCCTTCCTCCAGAAATAGTGACGTACTGGGGACTCAGCATCAGTCTCTTTCTCATAAGTCAGACATAAAGAGGCAGCAGTAGCTAGGTCAGCTTTGGTAAGTGGAAGTCTATGCAGCTACAACAATACAGAGTCCCCTGTGGCCACTCTATTTACATGACCACGATAGTTCCAGGGTATGTGATAATAAAGGCTAGCTGATGTCAACTGGCTGAGTCATTTTGTCTACTGGGTTAATTATAATCACTGCCTCTTCCCTGGAAGTTGCTTCCAGGAAGCATTAATATGGACTGAAAAACTTTTTTAAATAAACCAAACAAACTCAACACCCAGATATTCTACAACCCCATACCCTCTGGTGAATTCACATGTTTTTCAACATTTTCTATTGTTCACGGGCCACAGTCAGAAATTACCAGCATTGAAAACAGCAGGCATTGGGATCAGGACTCTGAGGCAAAAAAACATTATGTGCTTATCTTGCCCGCGGTAACAGCTGAAGCCTGGTGATGTCTGGAATACTTGTAAATAAAGGCATCCTCAAAAAGTATACATCAGTGAAGTTCAGTAAGACAGTCTGAGTGTGCCCATTCCCATTTGTCCAATCACATGCCTCTACTTTGCACATGGTGTCGGCAAGCCTTGGTTCTTTTTCCTTCCAGTCTCCTGATGAATCAGCCAGACCACTGGTCACCTCTTAGGAATCTATATGTATTCTCATTTGGGACACATCTTCTTCCATACAAAGTTAATGTCCAGGTACACTGCTTGTAGCACCATTCATTTTGGAAGATTTTTCCCTGTCCACATTTTATGGTCACCTTATATATGGTATATATGGCTATAATGCAGGTGCCATACATTTTTGGCGTTCAACCACATACTAAAATGACTTATTCATAAACTCAGCACAGGCCTTCCCTTACTCTTTCAGCTGGTCATACAGGATCAGGGCATGAAGCCATAGAGAGGAAGGGAATCTGGTACAATCCAGTGGGTATGTTTAAAAAAAAAAAAAGTTTGGGCTACCTTATTATATATTTTACTTGTGACTGCTGGTCCTGCTCAAACTCAATCCCAGGTGCACTGTTTCCATCTTATGACAGGCCTGTCCAACTTTATAACTTGGTGGGTCCAACAGAACATAGCTTATAATTGAGATTTCCAGATACCTGGTCACTTGGTGCCTCATTGTAAAGCATTTCATCTCTTTCAGGGGCAAGTTATGTGCCAGGAGCTATTTCTCAAAAGGCACATAACTCTCTACTGTGGATGATAAGGGCTTGATCTAGAATCCTTGTGGCCTCAGAAATGTTTCCTGTACTGGAACTCAGCATATTATATTTCCACACTAAATCTTTTTCCAATAATGATACCTCCAACAACAGTTGGCCACATCTTCAGTCAATGGACTCTAGATCTGAAAGTTGACTCAGATCCGGGAACTGAGCAAGGGATGCTAAGTTTTGCAGAGAGAGCAACCATCTTACATTTTTGCCTTTATTTGGTTGTAGATGTTAAGCAGCACTCTTATTGACTATCTATCTAGCTTGTCACTAGAAACAGCATTTCTAATGGCCATCTCCTCAACTTCCTGAAGGTCAAGTCCCCTTGATTGGCCCTCAAACTTTGCCTGTCATTAAGATAATTATGGCCTTCTTCCCCTGGTGATAAACCACCACCACCTGGCCTCTATTACTTCAAATCACTATCTATCACGAAGGACATTAAGGAACCCAACTCTATGACAGGCTCTCTTACCATCATCCATGGCCGGCAGAGGAGACCCATAAGGATCTCTTAATGATGCTGGTGTTCGTCTCATCATCTCTTAATGATGCTGATGGTATTGAAATACGTGTTCTAGATTCCCTTCTGTAGAACATAGTGGGTGGGTCTTTCAGCTTCACATAATATATCCTAGCCAATAGATTCACTTCTATTAGCTTTAGTATTCTTCCCTTACTATGTGTCAGGGAACACAGTCATTTCATTGAATATGTGTGCCAAGTCGCTCAGTCACGTCCAACTCTTTGCAACCTCATGGACTGTAGCCTGCCAGGCTTCTTTGTCCATGGGAGTCTCCAGACAGTGGGTTGCCATTCCCTTTTCCAGGGGATCTTCCCAACCCAGGGACTGAACCTTCATCTCTTATGTCTCCTGCATTGGCAGGTGGGTTGAATATGAGCCATCAAATTCTCCAGGCTTTTAAGAGCTACTTCACAGTACTTATCCCATTCCTGTGACATGGTTGTCTGGGTGTTAAATCCTTTGTCCTAAGAATGTACATACAAGTAAATTATTTCTTGCATATCCACTCTTTTTTCAGCCTCCTTAATCAACTATCCTCAAAATCTAACCTCCTGGCAGATAAGCTAATTAACTGTTGTAGCTCCTTTGGTGTATAATTGCTTTCCCTCCTAATCAGGTCTATCAAATCCTAGCATGCTGGGATCCAAACTGAGTTATAGCTTGGCAATCAGGACAAGAGATGCAGGGAGCTCCTCAGAAGGCACCTATTGTCTTGCAGGGGTGCAGCCTCAGCAGTATCTTCCAGAACTAAGGAAGTTGTAATATTGAGGGTTTGAAGGGATCTGACAAGCCAATTCTCAAAGAAATTCATCCATATATCCATGTCCCATATGTCAGGATCTCAAGCTTTCCAACCAGGTATCTGACCTTAATATAACAGACCTACTTTGGCTGGGCATTTAAACATTTCTGAACATGTGCTATTCTAACAATCAAGTTCTGAGTCTGCCTCTCCACTGAATCTACTCTTCTACTGCAGGACCCTATGGCTGTTATACTTCACCCTGAACTACTCAGTAATACACCACAAATTCTCATTATCCTTTTGAGTGGCATCAATATAATTTAGCAACAGCCAGCCAACTCTATAGTCCTCAGACATTGTTTTCCCTATATCTTTAAAACACCTACAGAGCAATCCCCTCCACTGGCACATTTTTCCAGACCATTATTGGCAAATTCTTCAATTGGATTGGTGCCTTGTGCCAGGAAATACCTGTATCTCACAAAACACCCAGAATAGGATAGCATTCCCTTGTCTGCAGGGCAGTGAGTGAGTCATTTCAAAAACTCCATCTCATTCTTGGTACCACCCCATTCTCAGCCCTACGAGTGTTAACTCAACTCTTCTGAGAAGAAGGTGCCCTTAGACAAGTTACAGATGTGTTGAAGGAGATAACTGGAAGATGAAAGGAGAGGGTTCAAGGAGAATCTTCAGACTACAAAGTACAGCTTATATCCTGGGAAAGGATGCAGAAATGAAGAATAACTGGATAGGAAGAATCTTAGACAGCAACATGGTTCTAAGACAGTTTAGTTAAATAGAGAGTTCTCTGTTTAGAGTTGGCCATTAGAGGAGTCCTTCACCACAGAAGACTGTAGCAAGCAGTAGTACCCATGTCATGCTCAGTCACTGACTGGGAGCAGTTTCAGGATAAATGCTCTCAGGGTGAGTGTGGTAGTGGATTCGGAGGAATAAAATCCTAGCTGTCAGTCAACTATGTTCCCAAGAGTAGAGGATTTGAGAGATGCATTTCCATGGCTGCCACATCTGTGTGCTTAGGACTCTGAGATGTTCTGACATGATTCATACCATCAAGGAACTCACAGTACAGTAGAAGAAATGAATCTAAATGGAAATAAGGGAATAATTTGAACTTGGGATGGAGAACTTATCCTGGGTTTTATCAAAATAAAATATTAAAATTTAATATTCCAGAAGGAGTCTGGGATGATGGTGACATAAAACTCTTTTATCCTTCCTAATTTCCTCTCTATGTTGGCCCAATTATTGTAGGGTAATGAGGGATACTTTTCTCATCACCACTTCAGGGAAACAGGAAAGGATCTTACATGCACAGCTGAGGTCTTGCCTTTTGCCTTTTTACTTGACTCGGAGAAAGCAGTCCACAGAATCACTTACGACAGATTGTCTTTAGCCCTTCCTGTACAAAGATGATATTCCAATCCCCCTAACTTTGCCAGTAGAATCACTCAGTTAAGCAACACATAAGGGTTCCTTCTGTAACTGATCTACATAAATATAGACCTGCTTGTGGCATAGTAAGAAATACACTTGCCATTACCTCCTGTGTACATGAGGAAGCAATTCCCTTACTGGAATACCTCACCCTGCTCATCTTTGGTCATTCTAGAAAAGTATTAGGAAGATTGTAACAAACCAAAAAAAGTAAGCACCCGGAAATGAAACTCCAAAACCAGATCTACACGAGTTCAGTCAACAGTATTAATTAATCAAGTGGTTTTCAAAGTATAGTCCCTGAACCATCAGCATCAGACACACCTTGAAACTTGTTTTACATTCACACTTATGAATTCTTTCATTTGTTATTATTTTCCTTTTCTAGCCTGCCAAAGCCAACAAAGAAGTTACGTCTATTGAATAAAACAGCACAGACTTGGGAATCCAGGAGGGGCTCAATAAAAATCTGCTAAAAAGTAAATACTAGAATAACAAAACTTTACAGAACCACTCAGATATATAAAAATCTAAGATATGGTAAGAAAATCATAAGAGATAAATAGGGAAATAATAACTCAAGAAATGAAGTAGATAAAATATTCTGCTTTGAAAATAGTTACTTCATGACCATATCCTAAACTAAAACCAAAGTACAATATTAAAACTATATATACATATATTTATTTAAATATTGTATAAATTATAAGTTAGATATACTACATATACAATGTATAAATATTTATTCAAATATATACTGATATATGGAAATATATTATTTAGTATTATATATATGGTAGTAAAATTACAAAAATTATATAAGATAAACTATCCCCAGGTAGAATATAGTAGATCAAAGCAGTCCAATGCTTCCACTGGAAAAATGAGAATAAGCTGGATAAGTTACAAAAATAATTTGATAATCTGCAATTCCAATGAGTGAGGCAAACATTGTAAGTTGAACTGATGATCGCAGAACTCCCCCCAACCCCGAGGATATTTTGCGACTCTGGGTACAGACTGAGGATCAGGGGTGGCCTCAAGAGAAGACCCCTAAAAGAAAACCAGCAAAGGTATGAGCGGTAATCAAGGACTTAAATGACATTTGAAAGGCCTCAAGCAAGCCATTTCCCCAACAGGACATTTGCCAAGTTCCGGGGCTGCACATGTCCCTCTTAATTCATAGTTCATACCGTACATCCAAATTTATTCTAGGTAGGTTTACATATAAATATGAAAGGCAACGGAGAAGGCAATGGCAAGCCACTCCAATACTCTTGAGTAGAAAATCCCATGGATGGAGGAGCCTGGTAGGCTTCAGTCCATGGGGTCGCTAAGAGTCGGACACGACTGAAGCGACTTAGCAGCAGCAGCAGCAGCAGCATGAAAGGCAAAATCAGAGAGCTTTAAAAAAAAAAAGACTTAGGCAAACAATTCCATGACCTTGGAGTGAGTGTAGATTTCTTATACAGGACACATAAAAAGCCTTAGTACAAAAATAATTGATTAATTGTACTATTCTAAAACTAAGAATTTACATTCATCCAAAGATACAAATTTAAAGAGTGAAAGTATCAACCCACAGTGTAGAATAAGATATTTGTAATTATACATTTGACAAAGGACTTGTATCTAGAATACATAAAGAATTCCCCAAATCAGTAAGAAAATGGCAAACCACCCAATAAAAACTGAGTGGGAAAAGATTTAAATAGGCACTTCACAGAAAAGGATATCAAAATATAAATATGCTACATAAATGGTGCTCATATTCTTTATTCTTTTTCATGTGGCAAATGAAAAATAAAGCCAAAATGAGAAATTTCTATACACCCACCAGAAGTTCTGAAATGAAAATAATGAAACAAAGTGTTGGAAAAAAGCTTAACTCTCATATAATGCTGGAGGAAGTATAAATTGGTACGACTACTTAAGAAAACAATTTAGCCATTTAAAGCTGAATAAATGCATACTCCATGACCAAGTAACTCCTTGGTATGTATCCAACAGAATGCTTACATATGTTTACCAAAAACATGCTCACAGAACTGCTATTTGCAACAACTAAAAACTGGAAATTTCACAAATGCCTATAAACAGTAGAATGGATAAATAAAGTGTGATATATTCACACAATGGAATAACAGGTAGCAATGAAAATGAATAAACTTCTACTACATGGATTAATATGGATGCATCTCAAAATTATAATTTTAAGTAAAAGAAGCTAGATAGAAAAGAATACATACCATGTAATTACTTTTGCATGAAATACTGAAATAGAAAAATAGGTAATAAAAAATCTATGCTTAAATTGGGATGTTGTTACCATGGAGGAAGACACTGAGCACAAACAAGGGTGGAGGTTAGGAGTCTCTGGGATACCAGGAATGTTTTCTTTTTCAGTCTACATAATGCTGATTAGATGGGTATGTCAAAAAAAAATGAAATACATACTTTTGATGTATTCACTTTTTTGTATATCCAAGTAAATTTTAAGAATTTAAAAGCAGTAAAAGATAATTATGAATATTTATCTTTTGTATAAATGGAAAAGAATGTCCTAAAAGCAAATAGACAAAAAAATCAAAGTAAATAGTCTTAAACCTGATTTACAAAAAGCTTGAGGAATCTACATCTATAAACACAATTTTAGTTTGCCACAGAGCCTAAAGAGTTAATATCAGTAGTACACAGTGAGCAAGGGTAAATTCACACAGATGGACAAAAAACATATTTAGAGAAGAAAAAAGTAATGGCCAATAAGCATACACAAATAATAGTTCTAACTCTAACAATTAAAGAAATTCAAAGTAGAGCAATGAAATGAAAAATTTTCACTATCCAAATCAGTAGTACTGTAATGATGAGACAATACTAATAAGGATAAGATAAGACAGCACTTTCATCCACTGTTGGCGTTAATTTAAATTGGTTCTTGAATCAAAACTTCAAAAACAAAGAGTATGGACTCAGGAGCACCTAAACAATATCTATGATCCCAAAGTCCCAACAGCCCATTTTCCATGTAGCCTACCCCCTTTTCCTTAGTTGTTACCCTTTTAACTGAGTGGTCCCGATACTGAATTAGTACCAACATTGTTTAAATTGATAGTGGTCCTAAGAGGAAGGAATACTATGTAAATTCATTTTCTGTAATACATCCTTTCTATAATACTTAATTTTAGACAAGTTTATATTATTTCTAAAATAATTATATAATCTAATCTTCATTAATTTCCTAATTTATTTAATAAGTATTCACCAAGAATATGCTACTTTTTGCCAGGCTCTATGCAGAGTGGGTCAGGGCAGCCAGTTAAGGACTAAAGAGGATGCAAGCTGAGGTCAAGCCTCATAGCTAAGGCCTTAAATCCAAGGTCAAGTAGGTTGTAGAACAAAAGCTCAAACTTCTGATAAACACAAAGTATCCTAGTTGTCGTGGCAGGGATCCCAAAAGAAATCCGTCACACAGGCGACATCAAAGAAATCTGCACTATGCAGCAGTATCCATCTCTTTAGCTGAGATGAATAATGGAGGTCACCCACTAAAGAGAGCTGGCCAACTGGAAACTACCAGAATAAAACTAGAAACCAAAAAACACCACAGATAAAACCAGCAGCATAAACTAAGTCATGGACAAGCAGTCATGCTAATGTCTTCTGACAGACATCCTATTATCAGAATAGCAAGATACGAACTTGATGGGTAGCAGTATTCTACATATTTGACAATTATTAAATTCTCACAACAGTCTGACAGAAGAGGCATCTTAATAGTTTATTTTAAACATGAGGAACTCATAATAGAGTTCGAGGATTTGCCCAAGGCCACACAGCTAATCAGTGGTAGGGCTGGGATTCATCAAGGAAGCCAGATTCTTGCTCCAGGTAGCTCTATTTATTCATTTATTAAATAGACATTACTGGGAACCTACCAAATGCCAGACACTGGGATATACTGTTCAGCTCAGTTCAGTCGCTCAGTCATGTCCGACTCTTTGGACCCCATGAATTGCAGCACGCCAGGCCTCCCTGTCCATCACCAACTCCCGGAGTTCACGCAAACTCACATCCATTGAGTCGGTAATGCCATCCAGCCATCTCATCCTCTGTCGTCTCCTTCTCCTGCCCCCAATCTGTCCCAGCATCAGAGTCTTTTCCAATGAGTCAACTCTTCGCATGAGGTAATAAAAGTATCGGAGTTTTAGCTCCAGCATCAGTCCTTCCAAAGAACCCCAGGACTGATCCCCTTTAGAATGGACTCGTTGGATCTCCTTGCAGTCCAAGGGACTCTCAAGAGTCTTCTCCAACATCACAGTTCCAAAGCATCCATTCTTCGGCACTCAGCTTTCCTCACAGTCCAACTCTCACATCCATACATGACCACTGAAAAAACCATAGTCTTGACTAGACGGACTTTGTTTGCAAAGTAATGTCTCTGCTTTTCAATATGCTATCTAGGTTGGTCATAACTTTCCTTCCGAGGAGTAAGCGTGTTTTAATTTCATGGCTGCAATCACCATCTGCAGTGATTTTGGAGCTCAAAAAAATAAAGTCTGACACTGTTTCCACTGTTTTCCCATCTATTTCCCATGAAGTGATGGGACCAGATGCCATGATCTTCATTTTCTGAATGTTGAGCATTAAGCCAACTTTTTCACTATCCTTTTTCACTTTCATCAAGAAGCTTTTTAGTTCCTCTTCACTTTCTGCCATAAGGGTGGTATCATCTGCATATCTGAGGTTATTGATATTTCCCCCAGCAATCTTGATTCCAGCTTGTGCTTCATCCAGCACAGCATTTCTCATGATGTACTCTGCATAGAAGTTAAATAAGCAGGGTAACAATATACAGCCTTGACGTACTCCTTTTCCTATTTGGAACCAGTCTGTTGTTCCATGTCCACTTCTAACTGTTGCTTCTTGACCTGCATATAGGTTTCTCAAGAGGCAGGTCAGGTGGTCTGGTCTTCCCATCTCTTTCAGAAATTTCCACAGTTTATTGTGATCCACACAGTCAAAGGCTTTGGCATAGTCAAGAAAGCAGAAATAGATGTTTTTTCTGGAACTCTCTTGCTTTTTCAATGATCCAGCGATGTTGGCAATTTGATCTCTGGTTCCTCTGCCTTTTCTAAAACCAGCTTGAACATCTGGAAGTTCATGGTTCACGTATTGCTGAAGCCTGGCTTGGAGAATTTTGAGCATTACTTTACTAGCGTGTGAGATGAGTGCAGTTGTGCGGTAGTTTGAGCATTCTTTGGCATTGCCTTTCTTTCGGATTGGAATGAAAACTGACCTTTTCCAGTCCTGTGGCCACTGCTGAGTTTTCCAAATTTGCTGGCATAGTGAGTGCAGCACTTTCACAGCATCATCTTTTAGGGATTTGAAATAGCTCAACTGGAATTCTATCACCTCCACTAGCTTTGTTCATAGTGATGCTTTCTAAGGCCCACTTGACTTCATATTCAGGATGTCTGGCTCTTGGTGAGTGATCACACCATCATAATTATCTTGGTCATGAAGATTTTTTTGGACAATTCTTCTGTGTATTCTTGCCACCTCTTCTTAATATCTTCTGCTTCTGTTAGGTCCATACCATTTCTGTCCTATATTGAGCCCATCTTTGCATGATATGTTCCCTTGGTATCTCTAATTTTCTTGAAGAGGTCTCTAGTCTTTCCCATTCTGTTGTTTTCCTCTATTTCTTTGCACTGATCGCTGAGGAAGGCTTTCTTATCTCTCCTTGCTATTCTTCAGAACTCTGCATTCAGATGCTTATATCTTTCCTTTTCTCCTTTGCTTTTTGCTTCACTTCTTTTCACAGCTATTTGTAAGGCCTCCCCAGACAGCTATTTTTCTTTTTTGCATTTCTTTTCCATGGGGATGGTCTTGATCCCTGTCTCCTGTACAATGTCCCGAACCTCATTCCATAGTTCATCAGGCACTCTATTTATCAGATCTAGCCCCTTAAATCTATTTCTCACTTCCACTGTATAATCATAAGGGATTTGATTTAGGTCATACCAGAATGGTCTAGTGGTTTTCCCTACTTTCTTCAATTTAAGTCTGAATTTGGCAATAAGGAGTTCATGATCTGAGCTACAGTCAGATATACTGTAGATACAAACATGAATTAAGAGTGTAGCAGAATGAGGGGAGTGGTGGGCTTAATATTCCGGTAAATGCTAAAACAGAGGATTCAGTCAAGTGCCACTCAGAATTATGAGAAATTTTGCTGGGGGAGATCAAGAATGTTTTTACCAATGGCATTTGAATTGAATTTTGAAAACTAAATGGAAGGGAGACAATGTAAAAGGGGTGGGGTAGGGCATTTCAGGCAGCAGGTTCAATATAGAAGTACCTATATTCAAATACACTATGAAAACATACCAGTTTGCATGACTGCAGAATGAAATCCATGAAGGTAAGTGGCAGAAAAAGGAAAAAGGAAGACAAGCTAGCATTTCTGCAACAGCATCAAACTACTGCACAATTGCACTCATCTCACATGCTAGTAAAGTAATGCTCAAATTTCTCCAAGCCAGGATTCAACAATATGTGAACCATGAACTTCCAGATGTTCAAGCTGGTTTTAAGGCACAGGAACCAGAGATCAAACTGCCAACATCCACTGGATCATCAGAACAGCAAGAGAGTTCCAGAAAAACATCTATTTCTGCTTTATTGACTATGCCAAAACTTTTGACTGTGTGGATCACAATAAACTGTGGAAAATTCTGAAAGAGATCGGAACACCAGACTACCTGACCTGCCTCTTGAGAAATCTGTATGCAGGCCAGGAAGCAACAGTTAGAACTGGACATGGAACAACAGATTGGTTCCAAATAGGAAAAGGAGTACGTCAAGGCTGTCTATTGTCACCCTGCTTATTTAACTTCTATGCAGGGTACATCATGAGAAACACTGGGCTAGATGAAGCACAAGCTGGAATCAAGATTTCTGGGAGAAGTATCAATAACCTCAGATATGCAGATGACACCACCTATATTATGGCAGAAAGCGAAGAAGAACTAAAGAGCCTCTTGATGAAAATGAAAGAGGACAGTGAAAATTTTGGCTTAAAACTCAGCATTCAGAAAACAAAGATCATGGCATCTGGTCCCATCACTTCACGGCAAATAGATGGGGAAACAGTAGAAACTGTGACAGACTTTATTTGTAGGGGGTGAGGAGAGCTCCAAAATCACTGCAGATGGTGATTGCAGCCATGAAATTAAAAGACTCTTACTCCTTGGAAGGAAAGTTATGACCAACCTAGATAGCATATTGAAAAGCAGAGACATTACTTGGCCAACAAAGGTCCTTCTAGTCAAGGCTATGGTTTTTTGCATAGTAATGTATGCATATGAGAGTTGGACTATAAGGAAAGCTGAGTGCCGAAGAATGGATGCTTTGGAACTGTGATGTTGGAGAAGACTCTTGAGAGTCCCTTGGACTGCAAGGAGATCCAACCAGTCCATCCTAAAGGAAATCAGTCCTGATTATTTATTGGAAGGACTGATGTTGAAGCTGAAACTCCAATCCTTTGGCCACCTGATGCAAAGAGCTGACTCATTTAAAAAGACCCTGATGCTGGGAAAGATTGAAGGCAAGCAGTGAAGGGGATGACAGAGGATAAGATGGTTGGATGGCATCACCGACTCAATGGACATGAGTTTGAGTAAACTCCTGGAGTTGATGATGGACAGGGAGAACTGACGTGCTGCAGTCCTTGGGGTCGCAAAGAGTAGGACATGACTGAGCAACTGAACTGAACTACATCAACCAGGCTACTGCCAGTGAAAGATCCACCCAGTAGATACTAATCCTGCTAAAGTTAAATAGAAGACACATGAAGATTTTGTCATTTGTTTAAACCCCCAGCAAGTTATATTTTTAGCAAAACAATTAGGGACTTAAAGAAGTAAATATAGGCTTCTCAGGCAGCACTAGTGGTAAAGAACCCGCCTGCCAATGCAAGAGATGTAAAGAGAGGTGAGTTTGATCTCTAGGTTTGGAAGATACCCTGGAAGAAGGCAAGGAAATCCACTCCAATATTCTTGCTTGGAGCATCCCATAGGCAGAGGAAACTGGCAGGCTATAGTCCATAGGGTCACATAGAGTCAGACACGACTGAAGCAACTTAGTGTGCTCACACATGTGCGAAGTAAATATACCAATACACATGTTCTGAGAAGGCAGCACCAACTTCAGGCTCCCTTTGTAAAAGAAACACACACTAAGGGCATTGGAAACAGTTGAACAGTCTCTTTAAAATAAGCAGGAGCTCTCACACCACAGCACAGAGGATAAAGAACTTCAGAAAATTCTGCCTCAGTGTTTCTTGACTTGAGAGCCCTGTGTTGCAGTTTCCTATGTAGTTTTAGTTGGCTGTTCCTCCTATCCTGCTTACTACAATGTCCTTTTTTTTTATATAGCAGAAACTTAAAACAACAATTGACGTTCTAAAGATGGAAAAGCAGTCTGCTCCAGTAAAGGATAATACAATATTGTGTTCTACCATATGGTCTCTTTCCTTGAATTTACTCTAGGGATTTGCCTATTCCCCAAAGGAGATCTCCGAAGAAGGCTTGGAAGGGGTGTTTTATAATGGGAAAGAAGATTAAAACCTTTATATTTATCCCTTACATATTACTTCTTTTTTCTAGATAATTTTTCATACTACTTTCCAGATTCCCGAGGGGAAAATTATAATCTGATGTAGAATCTACTGTGTGTAAATTCAGTGCATGTTGCATTATATGATAACAACTTCATTGCTTTGCATGTGTCTGATGCTTGAGAGTTTGTCAAGCTCTTTTGCATACACTGTCTCATATAATCTTTCTATCAACTCTGTGACAGAGGTATTATTTCATTAAAACCATCAATATTTTTCATCAGTGGTGAAAATGAGGCTCATAGAGGATAACTAATTTACGAATTGTGGTACTGAAGAAGACTTTTGAGAGTCCCTTAGACTGCAAGGATATCCAACCAGTCCATCCTAAAGGAAATCAGTCCTGAAAATTCATTGGAAGGATTGATGATGAAGCTGAAACTCCACTACTTTGGCCACCTGATGTGAAGAGCTGACTTATTATAAAAGACCCAATGCTGGGAAAGATAGAAGGCAGGAGGAGAAGGGGTGGCAGAGGATGAGATGGTTGGATGGCATCACTGACTCAATGGACATGAATTTGAGCAAGCTCCAGGAGATGGTGAAAGACAGGGAAGCCTAGCATGCTGCAGTCCATGGGGTCGCAAAGAGTTAAACAGACTTGAGTTACTGAACAACAGCAACAAATATATCTTCTGTTGTTCCTTCTATTCAGCATTGAAGTAGAGATTTTAGTAAGTGAAATAAGAAAAGACAAAAGGGAGAGCAACTGAAAGTAAATAAGAAGTAAATGGTTTTATTTTCAGATGACATAAATGTGCAGAAAACCCCATGTAATCTATTTTCAAAGCTACTAGTACTTAGTAGCAAGTACTTATAGTACAAGACTGTAGGATATAAGATCAATATGCAAAAATCAACTGCATTTCTATGTACAATTAGAAACTGAAATATAAAACTCAATGCCTATTATAATAGCATCAAAAAATAAGAAATACTTAGAAATAAATCTGACAAGATATGGGAAAGTCCTGTAAAGTGAACACATTGCTTAAAGTTTAAAAATTTTTGAGAGACCTAAATAAATGGGAAAATATATTGTGTTCAACAAAGGAAAGACTCGATGTTATTAAAATGTTATTTCTGTCGAAACTAATCTGTAAATTCAATGCAATCCCCAAAACATTCTAACAAGCTTTTGTATAAAAGTAGAGAAGTTGATTTTAAAATTCATATTGAAATGCACAGAACCTACAATAGCCAAAACATCTTAGAAAAAGAAGAATTGGAGGAATTACACTATCTGATTTGAAAACAACAGTCATAAAGCAACACTAGTTAAGAGAGTATGGCATTTTCTTTGGGATAGACAAATTGTATAGATGGAAAAGAACACAGAATCCAGAAACTGTTCCACACATAACAGTTTCAACCAAGACACAAAGGCAACTCAGTGGAGAAAATGGAACTAAAACAACAGGACATCCACAGGCCAAGAATAAAACAAGATAAAACAAAGAAAATCTTCTATCAATGCCTATACTATGTACAAAAATCATCTCAACATGGATCACACACCTAAATTTAAAACCAGGAAGTATAAAACATTTAGAAAAGATGGGAAATCATCTTGACCTTGGGTTAGGCAAAGATTTCTTAAATAGGGCACCAAAATTACAGTCCATAAAAGATATTAATAAACTGGATTTCATCAAAATTAAGAATGAAATAACAAATTACAAACTGGCAGAAAATTACATCTTATCAAAGGCTTATATCTAGACTACATTATCATCAACATCACTAATCATCAAGGAAATGCACATCAAAACCAAAATGAGATATTACTTCATATTTGTTAGTCGTATTTGTCAGTCATGTCCAACTCTTTCTGACCCCATGGACTATGCAGTCCATGGAATTCTCTAGGTCAGAATACTGGAATGGGTAGCTGTTTTCTTCTCCAGGGGATATTCCCAACCCAGGAACTGAACCCAGGTCTCCGGCATTGCAGGTGGATTCTTATCAGCTGAGCCACCAGGAAGCCCTGTATTTGTTAGGATGACTATTATTAAAAGACAAAAAAAAAAAAAAAAAAATAGAACTGCCATTGTTGTTGTTCAGTCACTAAGTCTTGTCCAACTTTTTGTGACCCCCATGAACAGCAGCATGCTGGGCTTCCTTAACTTACACTATCTCCCAGAGTTTGCTCAAACTCATGTCCAGTGAGTTGATGATGCCACCTAACCATCTCATCCTCTGCCACCCCATTCTGCTCTTGCCCTCAATCTTTCGCAGTATCAGGGTCTTTTCCAATGTGTCAGCTCTCCTTATTAAGTAATTAAAGTATTGGAGATTCAGAATCAATCCTTCCAATGAATATTCAAGGTTCATTTTCTTTAGGATTGACTGGTTTGATCTCCTTGCAGTCTACAGGACTCTCAAGAGTCTTCTCCAGCACAATAATTTGAAAGCATCAGTTCTTTGGTGCTATCTCTCCCATCTGTGCATGACTACTGGAAAAACAATAGCTTTCACTATATGGATGTAGGTCAGCAAAGTAATGGCTTTGCTTTTTAATATGCTGTCTAGGTTCCCCATAATTCTTCTAAGGAGCAAGCATCTTGTAATTTCATGGCTGCACTCAACATCTGCAATGATTTTAGAGCCCAAGAAAATAAAATCTGTCACTGCTTTCACTTTTTGTCCTTCTATTTGCTGTGAAGTGATGGGACTGGATGCCATGATCTCAGTTTTTTGAATGTTAGGATTTAAGCCAGGTTTTTCACTCCACTTTCATCCTTATCAAGAGGTTCTTTAGTTCCTCTTCACTTTCTGCCATTAAAGTGGTATCCTCTGCATAATCTGAGATTGTTTATATTTCTCCTGGAAAACTTGATTCCAGCTTGTGAGTCATCCACTGAGGAATTCTGAATTATACACTCTGCATCAGTTCAGTTTAGTCAGTCAGTTGTGTCCTACTATTTGCGACCCCATGGACTGAAGCACGCCAGGCTTCCCCGTCCATCACCAGCTCCTGGAGTTTACCCAAACTTATCTCCATTGAGTCGGTGATGTCATCCAACCATCTCATCCTCTGCCATTCCCTCCTCCTCGTGCCTTCAATCTTTCCTAGCATCAGGGTCTTTTCAAATGAGTCAGTTCTGCACATCAGGTGGCCAAAGTAATGGAGGTTCAGCTTCAGCATCAGTCCTCCCATGAATATTCTGACTGATTTCCTTTAGGATGGACTGGTTGGATTTGCTTGCAGTCCAAGGGACTCTCAAGACTCTTCACCAACAACACAGTTCAAAAGCATCAATTCATCAGCTCTCAGTTTTCTTTATAAATCAACTCTTACATCCATACATGACTATTAGACAAATCATAGCTTTGACTAGATGGACCTTTGTTGGGCAAGTAATGTCTCTGCTTTTTAATATGCTGTCTAGTTTTGTCATAGGTTTTCTTCCAAGGAGCAAGCTTCTTTTAATTGCATGGTTGCAGGCAGCATCTGAAGTTATTTTGGAGCCCCCCAAAATAAAGTTGGTCACTCTTTCCATTGTTTCCCCATCTATTTGCCATGAAGTGATTGGACTGGATGACATGATCTTAGTTTTCTGAATGTTGAGTTTTAAGACAACTTTTCAATCTCCTCTTTCACTTTCATCAAGAGGCTCTTTAGTTCTTCTTCGCTTTCTGCCATGAGGTCCTGTCATCTGTGTATCTGAGAATATGGATATTTCTTCTGGAAATCTTGATTCCAGCTTGGGCTTCATCCAGCCCAGAACTTCTCTTGATGTACTTGGCATATAAGTTAAATAAGCAGGGTGACAATATATAGCCTTGATGTACTCCTTTCCCAATCTGGAACCAGTCCGTTGTTCCATGTCCAGTTCTAACTGTTTCTTCTTGGTCTGTTTACAGATTTCTCAAGAGGTAGGAATGGTGGTCTGGTATTCCCATCTATGAAAAATTTTTGAGAGTTTGTTGTGATTCCCACAGTCAAAGGCTTTGGTATAGTCAATAAAACAGAAGGAGATTTTTTCTGGAACTCTCTTGCTTTTTTGATGATCCAACAGATGTTGACAATTTGATCTCTGGTTCCTCTTTTTTAAATCCAGTTTGAACATCTGGAATTTCATTGTTCATGTACTGTTGAAGCCTGGCTTGGAAAATTTTGAGCATTACTTTGCTAGAGTGTGAGATGAGTGCAACTGTGTGGTAGTTTGAACATTCTTTAACACTGCCTTTCTCTGGGATTGGAATGAAACTGACTTTTTCCAGTCCTGTGGCCCCTGCTGAGTTTTCCATATTTGTTGGCATATTGAGTGCAGCACTTTCACAGCATCATCTTTTAGGACTTAAAATAGCTCAGCTAGAATTCCATCACCTCCACTAGCTTTGTTTGTAGTAGTGATGCTTCCTAAAGCCCACTTGACTTCACACTCCATGATGTCTGACTGTCTGGCTCTAGAATGACTTAGCTCCAACAAAACCTAATAGAATATGGTTTTGGTTTACACTAAACTTTTTTTTCAGCAGTCACTGTCTTGTACTTTCCGTCTGCCTTGCTAAAGCCAGCAGGTGTCATCCTTTCTCCCCCTTCAGGGAGTGACATCTTTATGCTCTCTCTCTACCCTCTCTGGGAGCACCAGTATCTCCCACAGGGGAGCTCTTACACATATCTTGTACCCCAGTATTTATGTCTGTTACTCTAGTTTTGTGGCTACAACCCAGGACACACTCCTTGATTGTTTGGCTTTGGAGGTTAGGGAGGCTTGTATTCCCAAGTCCCATGGGATTGTAACAATCAGAGATAGTTCTTGTCAGACTACCACCCTCAGGGCACTGCCCAGAGAGCAGACAGAAACACATCCCCAGTTCCGAGACAGAGATCTATTTGCTTGTCCTGGAGCTTCAGCCTAATGGGAAGGCTTCAGTTTTGGCAGACATCTAGAGTTCTACAAAGGATCTTTCAGGGAACAAACAAGGGCTCATCTGCAGCCCCAAGTCTTGTGACAGTTGCCCAAGGGACACATCCAGTTCCAGGAAATTCAGAGAGTTCCAAGTAAGATGAACAAAAAGATCCACACCAAGACATATTATAATCAAAATGTGAGAAGTTAAAGACAAGGAGAGAACCTAAAAAGCAGTAATGGGATGTATTGGCCCATGTGGCCTCAGCCTTGTCCCCACTTACTGTCAAGTACAATGACCCTCTTCCTCTGAAACATCAGTGTTAGCCTGTCCCTGTCCCCAGCATGTGATTGGTCATTCCTGGGGGGGAGAAACCCCCATCCACAAGAGCGCCAGTCTGCAGTGTGCCCCTTGGTCCTGGACTGGGGGTGGTTCACTCCTCCCCTGGCCCCTGCCCTGCCTTTGTTGTTACCTGTGCCTTTGATCCCTGTCCCCCAGAATGTCTTATTTATACTAAAGATTGTTGTTTTTAAATTTAAAAAAAAAGCAGTAAGAGAAAAAAATTTGTTACATACAAGGGAAACTCCATAAGGCTATCAGAAGATTTTTCAGAAAAACTTGCCAGAATGGCACAATATACTCAAAAGTGATGAAATTTGGAAAAAAAAAAAAAACTTCCAACCAATCACAAATATTCTATCTGGCAAAGTCATCATTCAGAACTGAAGGAGACAAGCAAAAGCTAAAAACTGCTAAAAACTGCTTTTGCTTGCTTTCCAGACAAGCAAAAGCTAAAGGAGACAATCACCACTGAACCAACTTTACAAGAAATGTTAAGGGACTTTTTTAAGCTGAAAACAAAGAGTGCTAATTCATAACAAGAGAACATGAAAGTGTAAATCCCATGCAAATATATATTAAAGGTATTGGACTAATTAAAACTACTATGAAGATTAAAAGGTAACAGAAGTTCAGTTCAGTTCAGTCGCTCAGTCATGTCCAACTCTTTGAGACCCCATGAACCACAGCACACCAGCCTCCTTGTCCATCACCAACTCCTGGAGTCCACCCAAGCCCATGTCCATTGAGTCGGTGATGCCATCCAACCATCACATCCTCTGTCGTCCCCTTCTCCTCCTGCCCTCAATCTTTCCCAGCATCAGGGTCTTTTCCAACGAGTCAGCTCTTCGCATGAGGTGGACAAAGTATTGGAGTTTCAGCTTCAACATCAGTCCTTCCAATGAACACCCAGGACTGATCTCCTTTAGGATGGACTGGTTGGATCTCCTTGCAGAAGTAAAAATAACAACAAAAATTAGTTCTGGAATACATAAGATAAAAAGACATAAAATATGACACCAAAAACATAAAACATGGAATGGGGGAGTCAAAATACAGATCTTCTGAATGTGTTTAAACTTAAGTTGGTATCAACTTAAAATAGACTAATATAAATATACATTCTTTTTTTTTATCTTTTATTTTTGTTTTATTTTTTTAATATAAATTTATTTATTTTAATTGGAGTCTCAGCCTAATGGTAACCACCGGAGAAGGCAATGGCATCCCACTCCAGTACTCTTGCCTAGAAAATCCCATGGGCGGAGGAGCCTTGTAGGCTGCAGTCCATGGGGTCGCTAAGAGTTGGACACGACTGAGTGACTTCACTTTCACTTTTCACTTTCATGCAATGGAGAAGGGAATGGCAACCCACTCCAGTGTTCTTGCCTGGAGAATCCCAGGGACGGGGGAGCCTGGTGGGCTGCCATCTGTGGGGTCGCACAGAGTCGGACACGACTGAAGCGATTTAGCAGCAGCAGCAGCAATGTTAACCACAAAGCAAAAACCTACAGTAATATGATACACAAAACAATGAGAAATAAACCTAATAGAATTTAAATACAATAACCCGAGTCAAGTTTAAACCTGAGATTCAAATTGCTTTTTTTTTTTTTTTTAAAGTTCCAACATCTAAGTTGGATAAGACAGCAATGGGCTGTCTTCTACAAATTCTACAAATTATGCTATGCAAGTTATTTCACCTTTTTAAGCCTCAGTTCCCCCATCTGTTAAATAGAAATAACACTACTTTCATAGTGGTTTTGAGGATTTATACTATCTTTTAATGCACCTATTATAATGTTTGGCACACAGTAAACAATAAATTTACTGACATCATTATAATCAATAGTATAAGAATTATAATTACAAAGATTTTCTATTCTGAATTTTTCTAAAAAGAGGCTAAGGAGATTTGTTTTTATGTAAAATATATCTCAATTAATCCACCAAACCATTAATTTGGTTTCTATCTCTAATTTTTGTTACAGGGTTTCTAAAAGGGATACTCTCTGTAAAATATACAATAATTCTTTAAATACAATAATTTTCATAATGACAAAAAACAAAGTTAGTTTTAAAACAAATTAAATCAACACATCAATCAAGTAGATTTTTCTAAAGTCAGGTTTCTGCAGAAGTCAGTAAAATGGTCTTCTCATTCATCTATGCGTTAAATTTTTTCATAAAAAGGAGTAGCTCCTTAAGAGGAGAAACTCTACTGTGTATGATTCTGTATACTTCATGCCTAGAAAACATCCAGCACATAGGAGACATTCTAGAGAACCGAATCAATGAACTGAAGATTTATTTTAAGTGGCTACACAAATGACCCATATTAATGTATAACTACATCTTATAATATTAAAATAATGTGCAAAAATAAGTGCTAAAATTTTTATTGAGTGCTTACTGTGTATTAGCTACTATGCTAATAATTCCTCAAGTACGACCCCATTTAAAACTCACTATAATAGATATTTTCAGTCTGTCTGCCCTCTGATGGAGAAGGATAAGAGGCTTATGGAAGCTTCATGATGGGAGAGACTGACTGAGGGGAAAACTGGGTCTTGTTCTGAGAGGCAGAGCCAAGCTCAGTACATCTTTAATCCAATTTTCTGCTGATGGGTGGGGCTGTGTTCACTTCCTATTATTTACTTGGGGTCAAACTATGGTGGGCAGCAGGAAGGATTCAAGGGAACCTTCCCTGATGCAAGGAATCAAAAGATACAGATGGGCCAGATGGCTATGGGAGGTGCTATGGGCATAAACAACAGAGGTGCCATGCCCCCTGCTCCTGTGCCAGCTGGTACCCCAGCTCCTCCAGGACCAGCCACTATGATGCCAGATGGAGCCTTGGGATTGACCCCACCAACAACTGAATGCTTTGGCCAAGATGCTACAATGGAAGGAATTGGGGCAATTGGTGGAACCCCTCCTGCATTCACGGGGTCCACTGGATCATAAAAAGAAAGAGAGTTCCAGAAAAACATCTACTTCTGCTTTCCTGACTATGCAAAAGCCTTTGACTGTGTGGATCACAATGAACTGTGGAAAATTAGGAAAGAGATGGAAATACCAGACCACCTGACCTGCCTCTTGAGAAATCTGTATGCAGGTCAGGAAGCAACAGTTAAACAGGACATGGAACAACAGACTGCTTCCAAATAGGGAAAGGAGTTGGTCAACGCTGTATGTTGTCACCCTACTTATTTACTTCTATGCAGAGTACATATGAGAAATGTTGGGCTGGATGAGCCACAAGCAAGAATCAAGATTGCTGGGAGAAATATCAATAACCTCAGATATGCAGATGACACCACCCTTACGGCAGAAAGTGAAGAAGAACTAAAGAGCCTCTTGATGAAAGTGAAAGAGGAGAGTGAAAAAGTTGGCTTAAAGCTCAACATTCAGAAAACGAAGATCATGGCATCTGGCCCCATCACTTCATGGCCAATAGATGGGGAAACAGTGGAAACAGTGTCAGACTTTATTTTGGGGGGCTCCAAAATCACTGTAGATGGTGATTGCAGCCATGAAATTAAAAGACGCTTACTCCTTGGATGGAAAGTTATGACCAACCTAGATAGCATATTGAAAAGCAGAGACATTACTTTGCCAACAAAGGTCTGTCTAGTCAAGGCTATGGTTTTTCCAGTGGTCATGTATGGATGTGAAAGTTGGACTGTGAAGAAAGCTGAGCACCGAAGAATTGATGCTTTTGAAGTGTGGTGTTGGAGAAGACTCTTGAGAGTCCTCTGGACTGCAAGGAGATCCAACCAGTCCATTCTAAAGGAGATCAGTCCTGGGTGTTCTTTGGAAGGACTGATGCTGAGGCTGAAACTCCAATACTTTGGCCACCTCATGCGAAGAGTTGACTCATTGGAAAAGACTCTGATGCTGGGAGGGATTGGGTGCAGGAGGAGAAGGGGATGACAGATGATGAGATGGCTGGATGGCATCACTGACTCGGTGGACATGAGTTTGGGTGAACTCCGGGAGTTGGTGATGGTCAGGGAGGCCTGGAGTGCTCAATTCATGGGGTCCAAAGAGTCAGACACGACTGAGCGACTGAATTGCAACCGAACTGCTTCTGAATTCAACCGTGCAGCTCCTGGAGCTGAATTTGCTCCAAACAAACGTCACCAACACTAACAAAATCACAGTGTCTAATTTCCCAAAACCCTTAAAAGAAGGAACCTTTCTGGACTTAACCGAATTCTACTCTGTAAAAGTGTTAGGGATTCCTCCCAATAGTTTAGGTCTTCCCTGCCTGTAGTACTCTAGGAAGTATGTTGGAGGCAGAGGGTAAGGGAGGGGTGATATTTAACAAATCAGTTCTATGTGGTATATCCTTTCACTAATCAGTTCTGTGTGGTGCATTCCTAAAATCTCATGTGATTGTTGAGAGCCTGCGAAGGCCAGGGAGCCATGGCAAAATGGATCCAGTTAGAGCCTCCATTAATCTTAATCATTCCACTCTTTGTCCACCCTGTTCTATTTGCTTTCTTGTTCTTACACCGCCCCCCCCCACCCCAGTCGGTAGAGAATCTGCCTGCAATGCTGGAGACCTGGGTTCGATTCCTGGGTCGGGAAGATCCCCTGGAGAAGGAAATGGCAACCCACTCCAGTATTCTTGCCTGGAGAATCCTATAGACAGAGGAGCCCTGGAAGGCTACAGTCCATGGGGTCGCAAGAGTCAGACATGACTTAGTGCACTGTCTCAAACTATGGTGGGAGACTTTAGGGCTCCAAAATCACTGCAGATGGTGACTGCACCCATGAAATTAAAATACACTTGCTCCAACTTAGACAGCTTATTCTAGGAATCAGTGAACTAAGATGAACTGGAATGGGTGAATTTAACTCAGATGACCATTATATCTACTACTGTGGGCAGGAATCACTTAGAAGAAATGGAAGGGAAGTTATGACCAACCTCCTTGAAAGGAAAGTTATGACCAACCTAGACAGTATATTAAAAAGCAGAGACATTACTTGGCCAACAAAGGTCCATCTAGTTAGGGCTATGGTTTTTCAGTAGTCATCTATGGATGTGAAAGTTGGACTATAAAGAAAGCTGAGTGCCAAAGAGTTGATGCTTTTGAACTGTTGTGTTGGAGAAGACTCTTGAGAGTCCCTTGGACTGCAAGGAGAATCAACCAGTCCATCCTAAAGGAGATCAGTCCTGAATATTCATTGGAAGGTCTGATGTTGAAGCTGAAACTCCAATATTTTGGCCACCTGATGGGAAGAAATGACTCATTGGAAAAGACTCTGATCCTGGGCAAGATTGAAGGTGGGAGGAAAAGGGGATGACAGAGGATGAGATGGTTGGATGGCATCACCAACTCAACGGACATGAGTCTGAGTAAACTCTGGGAAATTGGTGATGGACAGGGAGGCCTGGCATGCTGCAGTCCGTGCGGTCACAAAGAGTCAGACATAACTGAGCAACTGAACTGATCTGATAATAGATATTATTACAATCTTCATTTTCTAGATGAAAAGCTGGAGTTACCAAGAGGTTGAATATTTCATTGTTCCAATTATCTGACCAATAAAAATAAAATGAGTCAAAATTTGAACCCAAGAAGTTTAATTCAGGAGCCTGTAGGAGTAACCACTATACCATAGCTGCCTCAAAAACTTAGTATTAGAATAGTAGAAAGCACATTATAATTGGAATAGAAGTCCTGGGTTCTTGACCTCTGCCACTAATATGCTTTGTCAACTAGAGGAAGCTTCCTAAACCTTAGCTGCCTCATTTGTAAGATGGGAATAAAGATATTCATTTCCTAATTATCAAAATAATAAAGTAGTTTTGAAAAAACAATACAATTCATGTTTAAGCACTGTTCAAATTGTATATTCAGGTATTGCTATAAAGCTTTCTATTCTCTTTAACATATATAGACCTATCCTTAAAATATATGAAAATAGAGCTATGAAAAATTTAAGCACAAATTTTATAAGGACATAACAGTATAGAATACAACACTGCAGGTGTAGTAGGAAAAAAAATACCATTCAGGAAAAGCTAAAGATATAACTTTTAAACCATACAAGACCACAAATTTGTGTAGTTTCTCTACTTTACATTAATATAAAAAGTCCCATTTCAATTCAGTGATACCAAGTTGAAATTTAAATAGAAGTAACAATGTCTTAAATGTGTATGCATAAAAGCTCTTTCAAATCTATAAGTTCATTACTGTAGTTCTGCAAGACAGATTATTAACATCAGTGAGATTAAATAAAAGAAAAGAAGTGAAGAAAAAAGAGCAAAGACATGAAAGACCAAAAGATGTAGGGTTTTGTCCTGCTCTTTTACTCTTTATGCAGCCTTGAACACATTACTTAACCTTCCTGAACATCATTTGCCTTATCTGTTAAATGGGGATACAGTTAGTAATTAACATACTATGAATATGCAATGATATAATTTATACTGCACACATAGATCAAAGCCCATTTCAGATATTCAATAAATGGTAGAGAGTATCACCATCATTAGTTTATATAGCTGAATAAAATGAAGCCCCAAGTACTTATAACTTGTTAAGGTCATACAATTAACATGTAAGTATTAGAATTTATACCCTTTAACTCTTATGCTGGCCTTTTTTTATTTCATCAAAAATTATATAACTTTTTATTCTTTCTTTTGCAGAGAGAACTATAAAATATTCATTCCCACCTAAGAAAGGATTTAATCTCATTGGAAAAGACTCTGATCCTGGGAGGGATTGGGAGCAGGAGGAAAAGGGGATGACAGAGGATGAGATGGCTGGATGGCATCACTGACTTGATGGACGTGAGTCTGAGTGAACTCCGGGAGTTGGTGATGGACAGGGAGGCCTGGCGTGCTGTGATTCATGGGGCCGCAAAGAGTCGGACACGACTAAGCGACTGAACTCAACTGAACTGACATGAGGAGCACAGGCTGTTATTTACTAAAAGGCATCTAAATAAGTTTATTTTCTTTTAATTTAAAAACAATTTTATTATACTATATTTGATTTACAATGCTGTGTTAGTTTCTGCTATATAGCAAAGTGAATCAGTTATACATATACATATATCCACTCTTTTTTAGATTCTTTTCCCATATAGGTCATCACTCTACGTATTGGAATGTTCGTCACTGAAAAAAACAAGCAATAGAAGGAGAAATAATTGTCAATTTACTTTCTACTTTGCTTATTATTGTAGAAATAAATTGAACTTTGCTGCATATTTTTTGACATGCAATTCTGATACTAATGTGTTCACATCCACTTCTCTTTCTTCTACCTGCTAACAGGAAGAATTTTGTAATGGTGTGTCAGAAATCTACCAGAAACTGCCCAACATTTTCCTTAAACAGAAAGCTACTGTCTGTAATCACATCAGTGATTGCCAACAGTTTACTATAATGAGGGACATAGCACCGAAATGGCTCTTCTATGAAAATAAGATGCTTTCACCTAAAATCCCACACCTGTGTTGATGAGAAGCACACTTACCAGTCCCCACATTGCAGGAATCCAAGTCTGAATCCCAATCATGCCAACATAACAAACAAGAAATACACTGTTTGCCTAACTCCCTTAACAGAGGAGGAAGAAGGCGGCATTTCTTTTGTTAGACGCAGCTGGAATGTTTTTTTTCTTTTCTGATTAAGCAAAATGGGTTTGGACTTTAGGAAGTTTAATTGTGTCAAAACTCATTGCTATATTGAGATGATTGTTATACCATCCATCATCTTTTATGTTGTGTGGGGTAAGTTCCCTCATTTGTATGAGGAAATTATGATCAAAGCAGTGGAGATACAAATATTAAATAAATATCTCTGCTCTCAAGTAGCTCTCAGTCTAATGGAAAAGACACACACACACTGTTCTTTATAACATAGTGTGCTGAGAGGACAGGCACTGAGCTGAAAGATGAATAGGAAATGATCAAATAAGAGAGGATAGAATTCCTGAATACATACAGAGGGAGCAATATGAGCACAGGGAATGGAAGAATGAAAGCCTGGCATAGCCAGGGGCTTCCCTGGTGGCTCAGATGGTATAGAATCTGTCTGCAATGCAGGAGACCCGGGTTCAGTCCCTGGGTTGGAATGATCTCCTGGAGAAGCGAATAGCGACCCACTCCAGTATTCTTGCCTGGAGAATCCCATGGACAGAGAAGCCTGGCAGGCTATAGTCTCCGGGGTCCCAAAAAATCAAACACGACTGAGTGACTTCCACTTTACTTTGCTGCTGCTGCTGCTAAGTCGCTTTAGTCATGTCCGACTCTGTGCGACCCCATAGACGGCAGCCCACCAGGCTCCCCCATCCCTGGGATTCTCCAGGCAAGAACACTGGAGTGGGTTGCCATTTCCTTCTCCAATGCATGAAAGTGAAAAGTGAAAGTGAAGTCGCTCAGTCGTGTCCGACTCCCAGCGACCCCATGGACTACAGCCTACCAGGCTCCTCTGTCCGTGGGATTTTCCAGGCAAGAGTACTGGAGTGGGGTGCCATTGCCTTCTCCCCATTTTGCTTTAGTCAGGGAAAATTACAGTAAGGTTAAAACTTAGGGAGAACAGGGATAACTGAGGGTAGAAGTGTACAGAGTGGCCAACTCATGAAGGATCCTGCATGTTATTTTGAGGAACTTGGGTTTTATCCTAAGGGCTGATTTGAAGCCAGTAAATGGCATAATTAAATGTGCATTGAAAAAAGTTTTCACTTCATAGTGAACAGAAGTTCAAATGCCAACGTGTGGGCAAAGTCACATGTCCATTGGCCCACAATGGAAAATGTAAAATACAGTACTGTATTTACTGTATTAACACTGGAAAGAAACAAGTTTTCCTGCTTATTTGACTGCTTGTAATAACAGAGTCCTTTGAGTTCTTTGACCTATAAATAGCATCTTGCTGAATCTCCGTGCTTCAGAAACTGTGATGATAGACACAGAAGGGAAGAGAAGAGAAAACAGTGATTGACTAGTTATCTACCACATGCCAGACACTGTATTAGGTATTCTGAATATGTTATCAGGTAAACTTATAAATGAGGTAACTATTATTGCATCCACTTTACAGATTTGTAAACTGAGATTCAGAGAAATTAAATTCCCACAAGTACAGAGATATTATTAAGATCTATACCCAGGGCTATCAATCTCCAAAGTTTTTTCTCTTCTTACTATATCATTCTACCTTTCTGGAAAAATAGTTGAGAGGACTGCAAGATAAGGAAGGGGCTACACAGGCACTGTAAAATACATGAATATATTGGCGCCAGTGCTGCTCTTCTCTATAGCAACTATTTGCATTTAAGCACTGCAGAAAGAATTTCTGGCTATGGCATTGAGAAGGAGTAAATAAATCCTCTCCATAAAACACAAGTACAAAACTGAACACAGCTGTCCAAAACAACCATTTTGGGTCTCTGGAAGTTAAGCAAAAGGCACACAACAGAATAAAAAGCATTTATTTTTGACAATTTGTTAGAGATTTGGGTAAGAATAACAGAAGTCTGCAGCCTTCCTGCATGAGGCTACTCTCACCCCACTTTTCAGCTCCACAGATGAGAACTACAGTTTCATCAATGTGGGGAAGACTAAAAAATCCCAGCAGCTATCCAACTAGACAGGTGGTCTTGATTTCGGACACAGGGACAATAGCCCACAGCTTTTTAGTTAAAAGTAGTTAACTTGGTAGAAAACAAGTGGGAAAATCCTACAGTTTTGCGGGTCTGAGGCTGCACTTTCAACTAAGGCTATAATGGAACAGTTAGCCATTTAAAGAAATTCTGGAAATGCAAAGGTCAGCGTAGGACTGAAATAAACTTGCTACATAGCCCTCCCTGGCTCACTGGAAAACTATAAGCATGGATCAGAAGACTGGAGACTTGAGAGAGACCAGCAAAAAGTAAAAGCCAAAGCAAACTTGAGAACTAACTTTCCAACCTTCACGTTGATCCATTGGCAAGAGGGTGGAAGCCTTCAGGGCTTGAGGTGTTTCAGCACAGGTGCTCTACAGATTATTGACTGATCACTTAGCAAAGCAGACAAAGAGGTCATATGTAGAAAACAAGGCTAAATAATAAAAATAAAATGTAATACAGCTAAAACAGTCCTTCAGGTGAAACTTACAGCTGCAAAGTTTCCCTTGTGGCTCAGCTGGTAAAGAATCTGCCTGCCATGCAGGAGACCTGGGTTTGATCCCTGGGTTGGGAAGATCCCCTGGAAAAGGGAAAGGCTACCCACTCCAGTATTCTGGCCTGGAGAATTCCATGGACAGTCCATGGGGTCGCAAAGAGTCAGGTCCGACTGAGCCACTTATACTTTCACTTTTCTATAGCTGTAAATACTTTATTAATAAACTCAATGGGGAGAATTCTTTCATGATGCATACATATACCAATTCATCATATTGCACATTTTAAATATCTTACAATCTTGTCAGTTATACCACAATGAAGCTAGGGTTAATTGCTTTACTTAAAAGGAAGAAATATAAAATTAATAATCCAACCCACTTCAAGAAGCTAGCAAAGAATAGTAAAACAAACACAAAGTAAGCAGAAAATGTGAGATAATAATATTAGAGTGGAAATCAATAAAATATAAAACAGAAAATCTATAGAAATTTGATGAAATCAAAACGTAACTCTTGAAATGATCAAGAAAGTTGATAAAGCTTTAGCTAGAAATTCATTAAGAATGATAAAGACATACATTCCATGTCATTCCAAATTCACTAGTGAAAGCTTCGACAAGGCTACTGACTATAACATTTAAAAAGTTAAGATAAACAGTTTACACCCTTCTCTGATTCATATAGTTCATTTCACCACTCATTTCCATAGAATTTTGATGGTCTGTAATCTAGCCTTTGTATTCTGAAGAAGAGAGTTTTAAGTCATGCCTTAGGTACTACCCCAACTTTAATTTCTATCTCCCTTTCAAATGTAAAAGTTTTTTTTCAGAGATCAATAAACTTCAACAAATATTCAGTAAATATTTACAGAGCACCTAATTTGTCAAGGTATTGATTGCTGTAGACATTATAACATATAAAACAGTCTGCCTATGAAATAAAGCCTGCATTTCATGGGGTGAAAAATAGGTACAAATAAACAATCAGGATCCAGTGTGCTAAGATCTAAGAAATGCAATGGATGGGGAAAGAAAAGAAATACTTAACTCTTCCTTAACAG
Source organism: Bos javanicus (assembly GCF_032452875.1). Taxonomy (NCBI): domain Eukaryota; kingdom Metazoa; phylum Chordata; class Mammalia; order Artiodactyla; family Bovidae; genus Bos; species Bos javanicus. The sequence goes on along the minus strand of NC_083870.1, from coordinate 96,809,971 downwards.
AGGACAAAAGGTAAATAGAGAAGGAACAGAAAGGAATTTCAAGGCAAAGGAAAATCTATGCAAAAGAGACATGAGTTTACACAGCCCAAGACTGTTTGCATTCACTATTCATAAAGTTCTAACAGGTGGAATGTAAAGGAAGCCCACTGGTGATCTATAAGCATCCATAAAATGAGAAGCAGCTTTGCAGAAATAAGCAGTTCTTTTTAGAATGCTATTTAAAATCTTAGAACACCAGCCTTGGAAGGTACTAAGGCATCTGCTTATCCAACTCTTTGCTTTCAGTTGAGCAAATTGAGATGAGAAAACCAGGGGTATTCAATTATCTCTGTAGTTATTGACCATCTCCTATTTTTAAAAAACATCTTGAAAAGTCCTAACATGAACCTGCCCTGCTCCTTTCTCTCCCAGAATAAGTCAAATAGAAAATCACATATTTAGCTCAAATTTCCTACTTCCCCATCCAATGCTTGCATTTCTCTTCTAAACAAAACTGAATTCAGTGCGGAAAAAAAAATACACACATACAAATACATATAATATATTTCATCCATCCTTAGTTTGGCATTTCTTTAAACTGATGAGACAAGAGAAAACTCATTACCTGGTACCAGTCTAACTATCTGCCTATTTTTGCATGCTATTCCTTTCCAAAAAAAGAACTAAGTCACCATTAAGTAGTTCAATTATAGTCTCTGAGAAAGAGTGAGGTGTCACTGCAAGATTTGATTAATTACAACTTGATACAATGAAAATATGTCAAGCAGTCACCAAATATAATGTCAAATCAAAACAAAAGTGCAGCACTTGCAGTTAATACCATGATCTTCCTTACTCAATACTGATTTTGTTTATGACATCTATAATGAGCTTTTGACATTTGAGTGATAGCTACACCAAGATAAAATATTAGAACACCTGGATATTAGCTTAAGCAATAGGCACTGCTGAACCTGGAATTTTAAATCACTGAAAATTAAAATTATTTTAAATGTCTCAGAGATTTTAAGTTTCAAGCCTGATGTGTACAAGATGGAAGTCCCTATCTTGTCCTCTGCTTTTCATTCTGTTTTCCACCAATAGGACAGGACGCTTTCACATAGGCCATTCCTAGAAGGATGCAAAGCTGGTGTCCAGCTGATATCTCAATTATACATAAAAGGAAGCCACACAGGACTTTCCTGGTGATCTAGTAGTTAAGCCCTTGAGTAGAAAATGGCAACCCACTCCAGTATTCTTGCCTGGAAAATTCCATGGACAGAGGACCCTGATGAGCTACAGTCCATGGAGTCATAAAGAGTCAGACACAACTGAGCAGGCATGTACACATGCGCGCACACACACACACGCACGTTGTTAAGAATCTGCCTGCCTATGAAGGGACAAGGGTTCAATCCCAAGTCCAGGAAGATTCCACACGCCACAGGGCAACAAAGCTCATGCTCCACAACTACTGAAGCCTGCACCCTAGAGCCCATGCTCCACAACACAAGAATTACCGCAATGAGAAGCCCACGCATCATAACTAGAGACTAGCCTCTGCTTGCCACAACTAGAGAAAGCCCAATGTATAGCAAAGAAGACCCAGCACAGACAAAAATAAATATTTTTTTTAAAACAAGGCCATATTACTGGCATCTTTCATGAGTCACTTTATGTAACCATTAAAAAAAGAAATTTTAAGCTTAAATTTAAATGATTTCAGAAAACAGTAGCAAGCTCACCTCATGAGTCCACATCTTACTTCAAACAAGATGCCCAGAAAGACCATCTTGGTTGCCCTATCCAAGGAATGAGCCTGCCTACAGATTACTGTAGAAATGATTCTTAACACTGAAACTATACCTCCTGATGTGAGAGAGTATATCAAATACTCTCCAAAGGGAAGAAAAAGTGAGGTTTGAAAAACATCTTCAAGGCAGCATCCACCTTCCAATTAAGAATCAATAACTCAAATGAACTACTTAATTTCACATATTAAGAAACTGAGATCTACACTTCACTGCACACCTAAAACTAACACAATATTTTAAATCAACTATACCTCAATTAAAAAAAAATTTTTAAAGGGAACTGAGATAGGCAAGAAGGAAATGATTTGCATAAATTCTTACTTGAAATAAGTGGCAGAACTAGCTAAGAAACTAAGCTTCTCAACTGTTTGTTGTGAGTACTGCTAGTAATAACAAACTCTACACATCTGTAGCATTGGCTAGTTTGCAGAGCATTTCTATGTTCATTATCTCATTTTATATGTACAACAACTCTGAGGGATAGGCATATGAAGGACTGTTGTTCCTATTTTGTAGATGAGATAGCAAAGACCCAGAGAGGTATAATGATTTACCCAAGGTCACACTTGTAGGATCAGCAGACCTAGATTCCAGTATATCTTGACCTAGAATCCATTGTTGTTATCAAGCTACTCCATTATTCATCTAGACTCAATAATTTTCCATTAAGATAGTGCAATTTTCATTCTTAAGACATCAATAAGTTTCAATCTAGGTCCCAGTCTATATTCATTTTTTACGGAATGGTCCAGAATTGCAGCACACAGTAACTGCATGAGGGCATACACAATCTGAAATTTGCTTAGACTTTATAGAAAGAAAATCTATAATTTAGTCCTCAACCTAGTCTCACTTCAACCCAGGAACTGATCTGAAATGACACCATTTGGCATTACAAAGGCTTTCAACTAGGGAAGATCATTTAGACAGCTATGGTTATATACAACTAACAATAATCTTAAGTCTCAAAACTGTCAAAATTAGTTTATCCTTTCTTTTCTGAAATTGCCAGTGTACTCATCTCCCTTCAAAAAATGGAAACAGGCATATAAGGTGCTTGTATTCCTGCTTGGTTTTAGTTCAGTTAGTTGACCATCATTAATACTACACAAACAATTAGCTTACTAATCATTATTTTAGTAATAAACAAATAATTAGTTTATTAATAAAATTACTATTTGGTATTTTGGGGGGCTCCAAAATCACTGGAGATGATGACTGCAGTCATGAAATTAAAAGATGCTTGCTTCTTGGAAAAAAGTTATGACCAATCAACCAATGTAATACACCACATTAACAAACTGAAAAATAAAAACCATATGATTATCTCAATAGATGCAGAGAAAGCCTTTGACAAAATTCAACATCCATTTATGATAAAAACTCTCCAGAAAGCAGGAATAGAAGGAACATACCTCAACATAATGAAAGCTATATATGACAAACCCACAGCAAACATTATCCTCAATGGTGAAAAATTGAAAGCATTTCCTCTAAAGTCAGGAACAAGACAAGGGTGCCCACTTTCACCATTACTATTCAACATAGTTTTGGAAGTTTTGGCCACAGCAATCAGAGCAGAAAAAGAAATAAAAGGAATCCAAATTGGAAAAGAAGAAGTAAAACTCTCACTATTTGCAGATGACATGATCCTCTACATAGAAAACCCTAAAGATTCCACCAGAAAATTACTAGAAATAATCAATGACTATAGTAAAGTTGCAGGATATAAAATCAACACACAGAAATCCCCTGCATTCCTATACACTAATAATGAGAAAACAGAAAGGGAAATTAAGGAAACAATTCCATTCACCATTGCAAAGGAAAGAATAAAATACTTAGGAATATATCTACCTAAAGAAACTAAAGACCTATATATAGAAAACTATAAAACACTGGTGAAAGAAATCAAAGAGGACACTAATAGATGGAGAAATATACCACGTTCATGGATTGGAAGAATCAATATAGTGAAAATGAGTATACTACCCAAAGCAATTTATAGATTCAACGCAATCCCTATCAGGCTACCAACAGTATTCTTCACAGAGCTAGAACAAATAATTTCACAATTTGTATAGAAATACAAAAAACCTCGAATAGCCAAAGCGATCTTGAGAAAGAAGAATGGAACTGGAGGAATCAACCTACCTGACTTCAGGCTCTACTACAAAGCCACAGTTATCAAGACAGTATGGTACTGGCACAAAGACAGAAATATAGATCAATGGAATAAAATAGAAAGCCCAGAGATAAATCCACGCACATATGGACACCTTATCTTTGGCAAAGGAGGCAAGAATATACAATGGATTAAAGACAATCTCTTTAACAAGTGATGCTGGGAAATCTAGTCAACCACTTGTAAAAGAATGAAACTAGACCACTTTCTAACACCATACACAAAAATAAACTCAAAATGGATTAAAGATCTAAACGTAAGACCAGAAACTATAAAACTCCTAGAGGAGAACATAGGCAAAACACTCTCTGACATACATCACAGCAGGATCCTCTATGACCCACCTCCCAGAATATTGGAAATAAAAGCAAAAATAAACAAATGGGACCTAATCAACCTTAAAAGCTTCTGCACATCAAAGGAAACTATTAGCAAGGTGAAAAGACAGCCTTCAGAATGGGAGAAAATAATAGCAAATGAAGCAACCGACAAACAACTAATCTCAAAAATATACAAGCAACTCCTACAGCTCAACTCCAGAAAAATAAATGACCCAATCAAAAAATGGGCCAAAGATCTAAATAGACATTTCTCCAAAGAAGACATACAGATGGCTAACAGACACATGAAAAGATGCTCAACATCACTCATTATCAGAGAAATGCAAATCAAAACCACTATGAGGTACTATTTCACACCAGTCAGAATGGCTGCGATCCAAAAGTCTACAAATAATAAATGCTGGAGAGGGTGTGGAGAAAAGGGAACCCTCTTACACTGTTGGTGGGAATGCAAACTAGTACAGCCACTATGGAGAACAGTATGGAGATTCCTTAAAAAACTGGAAATAGAACTGCCTTATGATCCAGCAATCCCACTGCTGGGCATACACACTGAGGAAACCAGAAGGGAAAGAGACACGTGTACCCCAATGTTCATCGCAGCACTGTTTATAATAGCCAGGACATGGAAGCAACCTAGATGTCCATCAGCAGATGAATGGATAAGAAAGCAGTGGTACATATACACAATGGAGTATTACTCAGCCATTAAAAAGAATACATTTGAATCAGTTCTAATGAGGTGGATGAAACTGGAGCCTATTATACAGAGTGAAGTAAGCCAGAAAGAAAAACATAAATACAGTATACTAACACATATATATGGAATTTAGAAAGATGGTAACAATAACCCGGTGTACGAGACAGCAAAAGAGACACTGATGTATAGAACAGTCTTATGGACTCTGTGGGAGAGGGAGAGGGTGGGAAGATTTGGGAGAATGACATTGAAACATGTAAAACATCAGGTAAGAAACGAGTTGCCAGTCCAGGTTCGATGCACGATACTGGATGCTTGGGGCTAGTGCACTGGGATGACCCAGAGGGATGGTATGGGGAGGGAGGAGGGAGGAGGGTTCAGGATGGGGAACACATGTATACCTGTGGCGGATTCATTTTGATATTTGGCAAAACTAATACAATTATGTAAAGTTTAAAAATAAAATAAATAAATAATAAATAAATAAATAACTTGCTACAATTGGGGGGAAAAAAAAAAGTTATGACCAACCTAGACAGCTTATTAAAAAGCAGAGACATTACTTTGCCAACAAAGGTCCATCAAGGCTATGACTTTTCCAGTAGTCATGTATGGATGTGAGAGCTGGACTATAAAGAAAGCTGAGCACTGAAGAATTGATGCTTTTGAACTGTGGTGTTGGAGATCCAACCAGTCCATCCTAAAGGAAATCAGTCCTGAATATTCATTGGAAGGACTGATGCTGAAGTTGAAACTCCAATCCTTTGGCCACTTGATGTGAAGAAATGACTCATTTGAAAAGACCCTGATGCTGGGAAAGATTGAAGGCATGAGGAGAAGGGGATGACAGAGGATGAGATGGTTGGATGTCATCACCGACTCAATGACATGAGTTTGAGTAAACTTCAGGAGTTGGTGATGGACAGGGAGTCCTGGCATGCTGCAGTCCATGTGGTTGCAGAGTCAGATACGACTGAGCGACTGAACAGAATTGAACTGAAGCACATACTACATGTCATTTACAGAGGTGAGCATTAGTATATACTATTTCATTTATGACATGCTCAGAACAATCCTGGGCTCCCCAGGGGGTGCTAGTGTTAAAGAACCCACCTGCCAATGAAGGTGACATAAGAAACGTGGGTTCAGGAAGATCCCCTGGAGGAAGGCATGGCAACCCACTCTAGTATTCTTGACTGGAGGATCTCATGGAGGAGGAGCCTGGCGGGCTACAGTCCATAGGATCTCAAGAGTCAGACATGACTGAAGCGACTTAGCACCCACACATGCAGAACAATCGTATATTATAGGTTTTATTACTCACATTTTATGGATAGAGAGGGTAAATAATGTAGATATTTTGATAAAGCTGAAATTTTAACTCAAAGCTGATTAGCAATAATGCCTGTGCTCTTTCCCCTATATAATGCTGCTGCTGCTAAATCACTTCAGTCGTGTCCGACTCTGTGCCACCCCATAGACAGCAGCCCACCAGGCTTCCCCGTCCCTGGGATTCTCCAGGCAAGAACACTGGAGTGGGTTGCCGTTTCCTTCTCCAATGCATGAAAGTGAAAAGTGAAAGTGAAGTTGCTCAATCGTGTTCAACTCTGTGCGACCCCATGGACTGCAGCCCACCAGGCTCCTCCGTCCATGGGATTTTCCAGGCAAGAGTACTGGAGTGGGGTGCCATTGCCACTGTCTCATAATAATACTAGCAAAATGTATCTATGCCAAGAGATTAAGGGGATCATTTAAGAATACATGGTATATTGAATTCAATGCCATGGTTGTTGTTGCTGCTGTGCCTTTTACTATCCCATCTGCATAGACTACCCTTTCCTACTTTATTTGGAAAACACCTACTATGCATCATGTCAGACCAAGTTTAACTGTTAACTCTTTGGGAAGCATTTCCTGGCATCTCCACAAGAAGCCGTCTCTCTCCCTTTTCTGTGTACCTGACATAATCAAGTTGTTCTCTTTCTTGCAACTGACCTGCATGCCTTAAGAAGAGAAACTACATCTTTATAAATATTTATAACTTTAATGTCTTTCCTAAGCATGGTACACTGCAAGGACTTCAATAAGTATCTGGAATAATAAAATTAAGTAGAGAACAAACATATGGATGCCAAGAGGGATGGGGAGATGGGATGCATTGGGGGACTGAGATTGATTTATATACACTACTATATATAAAATAGATAGCTAAGAGCCTACTTTAAAGCACAGGGAACTCTACTCTATGCTCTGTGGTGACCTAAATGGAAAGGGAATCCAAAAAAGAAGTTATGTATACACATAACTGATTCACTTTGCTGTCTGGCAGAAATCAACACATTGTAAAGCAATTTACTCTAGTAAAAGTTAATGTTAAGAGGGTTACATTGTATAATAGAACAGTATGGGGTATCTACAGCTCTTTCCTGTCACACTAGACATATAGTCTTCAGAGGCCCATCTTCAAGCATTCAATCATTCAACAAATATATACTACACATACACTATGTGACAAGTACTTTAATGGAAAACAATTGTTCGACAATGAATAAAACAAACAAAAGTTCCAACTTTCATAGAACTTACACTCTAGAGGAAAGTGACAGAAAGTAAAATAAACATAAAAAATATAAAGTATATTAGATGGCTGAAAAACTGTGAAGGAAAAATGAAGCAACAGAAGACAGGAAAACTTATTGAGGAAGATTGCCATTTTACATAAGGCAGTCAGTCAGGCTGCACTAAGAAAATGGCGTTTGAGTAAATGCCTAAAGGATATGAGAGGATTTGCCATTAGGATATCTCGGTTAAAAGCTTTCCAATAAAAGGAAACAAAAAATGCAAAGGATCTAAGGTATAAGCACACATAACGTGCTCTGGGAACATTAAAGACAATACACCAGACTAGAGTGAACCACAGGGGTAGCAACATCCATTTATGATGAAAAAAAAACTATCAGCAAAGCAGGTACAGAGAGTATATTTGTTGCTGGTGATTTAGTCACTAAGTCCTACCATCCAACCACCTGATCCCCTGTCATCCCCTTCTCCTCTTGCCCTCAACCTTTCCTAGCATTAGGGTCTTTTCCAATGAGTGGGCTCTTCTTATCAGGTGGCCAAAGGATTGAGCTTCAGCATCAGTCCTTCCAATGAATATTCAGGACTGATTTCCTTTAGGATTGACTGGTTTGATTTCCTTGCTGTTCAAGGGACTCTTCTCCAACACCACACTTCAAGAGCATCAATTCTTTGGTGTTCAGCCTTCTTTGTGGTGCAACTATCACATGCATACATGACTACTGGAAAAACCATTGCTTAGATTATACAGACCTTTGTTGGCAAAGTGATGTCTCTGTTTTTTAATATGTTGTCTAGGTTTGTCATAATTTTTCTTTGAAGGAGCAAGTACCTTTTAATTTTGTGGCTGCAGTCACCATCCACAGTGATTTTGGAGCCCCCCCAAAATTAAAATCTGTCACCACTTCCATTTTTTCCTGATCTATTGGCTATGAAGTGATGGGACTGGATGCCATGATTTTAGTTTTCTGAATGCTGAGTTTTAAGTCAGCGTTTCCACTCTCTTCTTTGAACCTCATCAAGAGGCTCTTTATTCCTCTTCACTCTCTGCCATTATAGTGGTATCGTCTGCATATCTAGGTTGTTATTTCTTCTGGCAACCTTGATTCCAGCTTTTGAATCTTCCAGCTTGGGCTTCTCATTGCAGTGGCTTTTCCAGTGGCAGAGGATGGGCTGTAGAGTGTTTGGATTTCAGTTGGTGTGGTGCATGGACTTATTTCCCCCATGGCACTGGAATCTTCCCAGACTAGGAACTGAACCCATGTCCCCTGCATTGGAAGGCAGATGCTTAACCACTGAACCACCAAGGAAGTCCCTATAGAGAGTATATATCTCAACATAATAAAGACCATATAGGACAAGCTAGCAGCATACTCAACAATGAAAAGCTTAAAGCTTTCCCTCTAAGATTAGGAACAAGGTAAGCTGCCCACTCTCATCACTTTTATTCAACATAGTTTTAGTGTCCTAGGCAGAGTAATTAGGAAAGAAAATAAATAAAAAGCTTCCAAATTGTAAATAAGAAAGCAAAGCTCACTGTTGGCAGGTAACACAATATTCAGTTCAGTCACTCAGTCGTGTTCAACTCTTTGCAACCCTATGAATAGCAGCAGGCCAGGCCTCCCTGTCCATCACTCCCAGAGATTACTCAAACCCATGTCCATCAAGTCGGTGATGCCACCCAGCCATCTCATCCTCTGTCCCCTTCTCCTCCTGCTCCCAATCCCTCCCAGCATCAGAGTCTGCCGGGAGCCGGCATATTGCATATTGAGTGCATATTGCATATTGAGTGCAGCACTTTTCAGGATCTGGAATAGCTCAATTGGAATTCTATCACTGCCGGTAGCCAGCGTGAGGAACTCCGCCCATGACAAAGGTCATGAGGAAGGAGGCTTGGCATACGCAAAGGCGGGATCAAGCCTCAGGAGTCTCCCTGGAAATTCTCGAGCAATCTACCCCCAAAACCAGAGTCTGCCTACTTTCTGCTTTGTGCTTTCACCTACACCTCTGACTTTACGGGGGGCTGTCCCCCACTACCTCTCTGAAAAAGAGTTAGCTTACAGCTCCAGTTAATAATTCCTGGGTGTGACAGTGTTTAACTTACAAACTCCTTTGGAAATCCTCTAGCCTGCCTGAATAGGTTTTTCCGGCCTCATGTGATTGTTCAGAGCCTCCCAACTGTGAGAGGCAGGAGATGTTCTAAACTGTCTAAACACAGATTCTTTTGAGTAGTTAAAAGATTGATTAGAAATTGTATTGGTGAAGGGATTTTCACTTGTTGGGCCAATGTTTGCTGCTAAGTTTCCATATCCCTTACCTGCTGTGTCCCTGGCAGTGTATTGACTAATATAATTGGTGTAAATAGTAGCTTTAATGTTTGTAACCTGGGACCCTTGAGTTAATTCTTTTTCTTGTTATAGCCCACCACACCTTTGCTCTGTAGGAATGCAACTTTATCTAATGCTTTTGGAGGGTGGCTCCTGACCAATCACCTTTAGAGAAAAATAAGTTTTCTGAAGAAAAGGTCTTAAAATGTTAACAGGCCTCCGGGCCAGAAGATGATGCAAATCACCTAAGCTTTTGCATATGATAAGTTTGCAGGAAGAAAGCCTGGCTTGCTGCCCGACTCTACCCCTTCCCCCATTATCCTCTATGCATAACTTAAGGTATAAAAACTACTTTGGAAAATAAAGTACGGGCCTTGTTCACCGAAACTTGGTCTCACCATGTCGTTCTTTCTCTTACCTTCTGGCTGAATTATTCAGCCTCTTTTCTCCACTGAATTTCCTTACTGAGCTATCCTCATTCTATTACTCTTTATATCCTTAATTAACATTTAATTAAGCAAGTGTTTCCTGATCCTCGCCGACGCCGTCCCCGCTTCGAATACCCTGGATCAGCCGGGGCTGGTCCCCGGCAAGTGGCGCCCGAACAGGCTGATTCGAAGGTAGGTACCTCAGAAAAAGTGTTGAGAAAGTGTTGAATTGAAAAAGTGTTGAGAAAGTGTTCAATTTACGGGACGGATAGGCCCCCACCCAGGGTGCCGCGGACCCCCCTGTAGGACAGACAGGGCGAGTAGTGGTGGGAAGTGTTAAAGGGTTTGAGAGAAAACCCGGTTTTTATTGAAAGTGTCAAAGGGGTTTGAGAGAAAACCCGGTTTCTAGAGTTAAAAGGCCAAAGAAAAGCCTGATCTTTTAAAAGCTAAAAGCTTTATCTTCTATTATACTTAATTTTCTGACATGGGTAACACTGAAACTAAGAATGGCAACTCTTTATACAAGTAATCTTGAAACTGTTAAAGAGGCTACTGTTAATTTAGATACTTGGGTGAAGGTAAAAAACAACTAAAAACTTATCCTATAAATATGATTAAAAATGTTCTGGACCCTCATCATGAGGCTGTGGGATAGCCTATGGGAGAGGCTATAGCGGTGGATGGTAGTGGGTCTCCACCTTCTGCGCAGATCATATTTTCTGCCATTGACGAAGAAAAGGAGGGAGACTGTGCTCTACCTCCGGAGGAAGGAGAGGGCTTACAGGACGCTGCGGCCGGGCGCCCTGGAGAGCCCCCTCCCCCTCTACACAAACCTTTAAAAATTTATCCAACAATTTCTGATTTAAGGCGACTACTCCACCTCCGCTTGCACCTCCCAGGGCCTAAAAATTCCCCAGTTTACATCCAAAGTCTCCCAGAGCATTGCCTAAAGCTGAAAAAGAGAAAAAAGAAATTTCTTTTAAACAAAGGAGCTTTTAAAAAATACACAATATACAGAGCCTGCTCCTTGAAGAAAACCCCCTCAGGGGGGCCTCACCCAAGCAAAAATAAATAAATAAATAAATAAAAAGAGAAAAAAATAAAAATCAAAGTAAAAAAAAAAAAAGAAAAAATAGAGAAAGATCTAAAGATAGAGAAAAAGCTAAAGAGTGAAAAGGAGAGAGGAACAGAGAAGGAAGGAATCAGGGAATGCAGCAAGATTGAGAAAGGAAGAAAGGAAGTTAGAAAAAGAGATACAGAGAGAAAGAGAGGGAGGAGGGAAGAAAAAGAGAGAAAGAGGGTAAAGGGAAAGAAACGAAGGAAAGAGAAGGGTAGCGAAAGATGAAGGGGGAGAAAAAAGTGAGAAAAGCAGGAAGAGAGGAAGAGAGAGACTGTAAGAGACGCTGTGACCAGGTGCCCTGGAGAGCTCCCCCTCCCCACCACCCCCCCGGAGCAAACCTTAAAAAAAAAAAAAAAGCCTTAACCACCACTTTCTGATTTAAGGCCATTGCTGCCGCCTCCGTTTGCGCCTTCCAGGGCCCAAGAGTTCCCCACTTTGCCCCCAAAGCCTCTCAAAGTGTTGCCTAAGCCTGAGGAAGATAAAAAGTTTTTTGAACAGTGGAGATTTTAAAACAGACTGCGTGCACAATATGCAGAGCGCGCTCTTTGGAGAAAACCCCCTCAGGGGGGTCTCACCCAGGCTAAGAAAAAAGCGGACTGGTAAGGGGATTTAGCAACAATTTTAACCCCGGACTTGTGGTTGCTCCGATTCCAATGGGAGTGGCTGGCCCCCTGCCTGAGGGCATTGTAGGACTTGTGCTAGGGTGTAGCTCGCTTTCTTTTCAAGAAATTTCGGTGGTATATGGTGTGGTAGATTCTGATTATATTGGAGAAATTATAGTTTTGATCTCGCCGCTTACCAAAACTGTACAAATTAATAAAGGTCAAAGAATAACACAGTTTTTGCTTTTACCTTATCAGGCAGGAAAAATTTGACTTCTCAAGCTAAGAGCCACAGAGCGTTTAGATCTAGTGATCCAGCCTTTTGGGTGCAGGAAATTACAGCTCCAAGGCCTTTAAAAGATCTTTTAATTCAAGAAAATAAAATGTCAGGGCTATTAGACACAGGAACAGACGTCTCTTAACATTGCTGGGAAAGACTGACCCAGCTCCTGGCCAACACATACTACTGAAAATGAGTTGAGATTAGAGAAAGTGGTATGTGGGGTGGGAATGCTGTAGAGAAAAAGGTGAGGGAGAGTTTAAAACCTTGAAGAATAGTGAGTTCCCCGTTGCTGGAAGTATTCAAGCAAAGATTAGATGGTTGCTTGTCATCTAAAAAGCTGTAGACCAGATCTAGGTTACAAAACGATAACTGGAAAAGCTTATAAACATGTTGTGCAATACCTCTTTACTTGCTTCTCATATTTAGGTCTGCCAAAAGTTTTAAAAACTGATAATGCCCCTTTGAAGCTGCGGAGAGATTGTTTACTAACTTTAAATGATTTCCAAAAATTATTAGGGGACATTAATTGGATACGCCCTCATTTAAAACTGACTACTGCAGATTTAAAGCCTTTATTTGATTGCTTAAAAATTGATCCTAATTCCAGTTCTAAGAGAACGTTGACTAATGAGACAGAGTTAGCTCTTGTTGAAGTGTATGAGACTTTAAATGATCAGTTAATTAGGATTAATATTACCAAAAGATGAGATTAAATTATTCTTGCCATAAAACATACACCTACAGGGTGATTGTGACAAAAAGGCCCATTGGTTCCATCTACCAGTGACCCCAAGAAAAATAGTTTTATCTTATCCCAGCTTGGTGGCACAATTAATTATAAAAGGAGGGGGAAAAAAAGTGTGGAACTTTTTAGAAAAGAAGTAGCAAATATAATAATTTCACTCAATAAGGATCAACTGCAAGTCTTTTACAAAGTAGTGATGATTGGCAAGTTGCCCTGATAGATTTCAGGGGTCAAATTTTGTTTTATTTGCCCTCAAGCCCCCACAGTAGTTAAAAGTTCAAAAATGTTAGATTGGCAGTTTGAGGATACCTGTGGAACTTTCCAACCCTATGTAGTTCCTATGCTCCCCTTTACCCTATGGGGGAGGGACGTGCTGTCTCAAATAGGAGATACTCAGAGAAGGGTTTTCTCAATTTCTTAGTTATCAACAGGTGGTACAATTAACAATACTTTATATATTGTTATAAATACGTAATATAAATATATTTGCCTAACTACAGTTTGCCTAATTAGGTATGGGTATAAATAAAACATAATAAAGGTATACCTAATTCTCTTTATAGATCTATACTTACTTAATTTGTATATAAATCAATATATGTATTATATATATACTGTATAATTAAATGTATATTGCAGTAATATAATATGTGTGGCTGATATTAATTGGTATGGATTGATGTGCTGTGATGATATGTTCTGTATGCTGTATAATTATATATGTGTGACATGTATTACTGCAGTACATTGGTTTGTGTTGGTTGGTATTGGCTGTGTGCGTGTTGTATTGCTGTAATATATATGAATTAATATATTAATTATAAGATTAATTCAAGTATATTGATTTATATATATTGTATGTCAATAAGTTTATACTTGTTGCCATATATAAATACATTTTGCATTTAGGTATATCTGTATACCAAAATGAGATAAGGAGGTTATACATTTATTATTTAAATTTATACGAAGACCTAAACTAAACATTAGACCTAAATTAACATATCTCTAAATTTATATTGTTAAAATGTAAATTTTAAAAATTAAATTGACAACTGCTTGATAATTCCTTTGCCATAAAACCCCCATAGGTGTAATTGGGGTGGCCAGACAAAAAATTGGTTTTATAGCAAAACGGCCCCCTAGAGTGGGTCCATCTTCCCGCTCAAACTAAAAATGTAGTGGCTTCTTATCCGGGACTGATAGCTACTTTGATATTAAAGGAAAAAAGCGGAACATTGAATTATTTGGTAAAGAGCCATCAGAAATTGTAATTCCACATAATAAGGAACAACTTGTTGCTCTTCTAATGTTTGATAAAAATTGGCAGATTGCTATAGGAACCATTTTGGTCAAAATTTTGCATCATTTACCCTCACATGTTTTGCTGAATTTTATATCCAGACATCCAGTTATTTTTCCTGTCAGATGTAAACAATCTCCTATTCTAAATGCTCAGATAAACTTTACTGACGGGCAGCAAACAGTAAAGCCTCCATAGTTACTAAAAATCACCAAAAGGTTTTAGAAACACGGGAAACTTCATCTCAAAGAGCTGAAATAACAGCAGTCATAGAGGCTTTTGCTATGTTTGCAGATGAGGAATTTAACCTTTATTCTGATTCTCAGTATATTGTCAGGTTGTTTCCACACATTGAAACTGCGGTTTTGCCTGAAAATAAAACTACCATATTTCATTTGTTAACTAAATTACAGCAACAAATTTAGAAAAGAAATAAAATATTTTTCACTGGACACATTCGGGCTCATTCCAGATTGCCCGGCCCTTAAAATGCCTTTAATGATTTGGCTAACTTGTTAACCAGAAATACAGTGGCTTCTGTGATTGAGGAGGCCAGCCTCTCACTCACTTCATGAATACGCTACTGCTTTAAGGTATCAATTCCAAATTCCCAGAGAGACTGCTTGAGAAATTGTGCATTCTTGCTTATATTGCCCCACTGTTTATAATAGTCTACCTATGGGAGTTAATACTTGCGGTCTCAAACCTAACGTACTCTGGCAAATGGATGTAACTCATGTCTCTTCATTTGGAAAACTCCTTTGTTCTTTAACTGTAGACACCTTTTCTCATGTTATTATTGCAACTGCTCGTACAGGGGAAGCAATTAAAGATGTAATACAACATCTCTTTACTTGTTTTTCATATTTGGGCCTACCAAAAGCTTTGAAAACTGACAATGCTCCTGCTTATACTTCTAAGTCTTTTCAGGAATTTTGTATAAAGTTTCAAATTAAACATAATACAGGCATCCCTTATAATCCCCAGGGACAGGCCATTGTGGAAAGAGCACATCAAACATTAAAAATCCAAATTCAAAAACTAAAAGAAGGGGAGTTTAAGTATAGCTGTCCCCATCAAATCTTGCAACATGCTCTTTTCGTAATAAATATTTGCTCTTTTCGTAATAAATATTCTAAATACTGATCTGGCTGGAACTACTGCAATGCTTCGTCATTGGTGCCTGGAGCAATTAAATGCAAAACCGTTAGTCAAATGGAAGGACCTTCTCTCAGGACAATGGAAGGGTCCTGACCCCTTATTAACTAGCGGTCAAGGATGTGGTTGTATTTTTCCACAGGATGCAGATTCTCCAATTTAGATCCAAGACAGGTTGATTCGCCATGTTGCAGACCCCCAGACATCCAGTTCCCCATTGCTTCGATCACAAAAGAGGAGCCCGCCGGAAGGGGAGGCAAGATAAACATCGAGATCCTGGCAAGACTGACGGGGCTGCTGCAGTGCGAACTCCAACCAGAAAATAATTCTACTTATTCTGTTTTGGCTTGTCTACCCTTTCCTTATGTTTTTCTCTTTACCAATGATTCTGGAAAACTTAATGTACATGTGACTTTCACTGGTGGACCCAATGTAGTGACTTTTGAACAATGCATGCTCTCATCTTGTTTAAACCCTCAATATAATGTTTGCTCTTT
Source organism: Bos javanicus (assembly GCF_032452875.1). Taxonomy (NCBI): domain Eukaryota; kingdom Metazoa; phylum Chordata; class Mammalia; order Artiodactyla; family Bovidae; genus Bos; species Bos javanicus. Next base: position 96,793,912 of record NC_083870.1, on the reverse strand, counting down.
GGTAGTGTTACAATGTCCACCATATCTTACGATGTAACCACTTATTGATATAACTATAGTCTTGCTGTGTTACAACAACTACAAGATTTAATGTGATCGCGACGATTTGTGGGCTTTACTTATTTTAGGAATATCAGCTTTAATAGCAGCAATTAGTTCTGTTACTGCGGCAGCAATATCATTGACTCAACAAGTGCATACTGCCCAATATGTTGATACCATGTCTAAAAGTGTTTCTTTAACTCTAGCAACACAGGAAGCTATAGATAAGAAATTAGAGATGAGAGTAGACGCCTTAAAAGAGGTAATAATGCATATTGGGACTGAGTTACAGGCTTTAAAAGTGAAAATGGCTCTGTCTTGCCACGCTGATTACCGGTGGATATGCGTGACATCTTTAAAGGTAAACGAGACAGATTATGAATGGGAAAAAATCAAAAATCGTATCTCAGGTGTTTGGAACAGCTCTGACATTGGCCTGGACTTAGGGATATTTCATAATCAAATACAGACCCTGGAACACTCTCGACTGGATTTTACCACTGCTGGAGCAGCTAATGACTTATTTCACACCTTCTCTAACTTTATTTCTGGAAAAAAACATTCTGTCTAATATCTTTAGTTCTAATTTTGCTTCTCATAATCATTCTTCCTTGTATTGTCAGGATTCTTCGGCAGAACATTCAAAAGCTCGCGACTGAGCTGCATCTGGCTGTTTTAAGAAATAAAAAAGGGGGAAGAGTCTTTTCCAATGAGTCAACTCTTCACATGAGGTGGCCAAAATATTGGAGTTTCAGCCTCAGCATCAGTCCTTCCAAAGAACACCCAGGACTGATCTCCTTTAGAATGGACTGGTTGGATCTCCTTGCAGTCCAAGGGACTCTCAAGAGTCTTCTCCAACACCACACTTCAAAAGCATCAGTTCTTCAGTGCTCAGCTTTCTTCACAGTCCAACTCTCACATCCATACATGACCACTGGAAAAACCATAGCCTTGACTAGACAGACTTGTTGGCAAAGTAATGTCACTGCTTTTTAATATGCTATCTAGGTTGGTCATAACTTTCCTTCCAAGGAGTAAGTGTCTTTTAATTTCATGGCTGCAGTCACCATCTGCAGTGATTTTGAAGCCCAGAAAAATAAAGTCTGACACTGTTTCCACTGTTTCCCCATCTATTTCCCAGGAAGTGATGGGACTGAATGCCATGATCTTAGTTTTCTGAATGTTGAGCTTTAAGCCAGCTTTTTCACTTTCACTTTCATCAAGAGGCTTTTTAGTTCCTCTTCACTTTCTGCCATAAGGGTGGTGTCATCTGCATATTTGAGATTATTGATATTTCTCCCAGCAATCTTGATTCCAGCTTGTGCTTCTTCCAGCCTAGCGTTTCTCATGATGTACTCTGCATATAAGTTAAATAAGCAGGGTGACAATATACAGCCTTGACATAATCCTTTTCCTATTTGGAACCAGTCTGTTGCTCCATGTCCACTTCTAACTGTTGCTTCCTGACCTGCATATAGGTTTCTCAAGAGGGAGGTCAGGTGGTCTGGTATATGTTATATATAGAAAATCTTAAAACACTTCATCAGAAAATCATAAGAAAAATAGATATATCCAATGAAATTGTAGGATACAGAGTCAATACAGAAAAATCTGTTGTGTTTCTATACACTAATAATGAACTATCAGAAAGAGAAATTAATAACACAATTCCATTTAAAATTGCATCAAAAATAATAAAAACACGTAGGAATAAATTAACAAAGGAAATGAAAAACCTGTATATTGAAAACTAAAAGAAATTAATAAAAGAAATAGGGATGCATCAAAGATATTCTATGCATGTGGACTAGAAGAACGAATATTGTTAAGTGTCCATACTACACAAAGGAAATCACAGGTTCAATTCAATCTCCAGTAAAATGTCAATAGCATTTTTCCCAAAAATAGAACAAAAAATCTGAAAATTTCTATTTAACCATAAGAGATCCCAAATAGCTAAAAAATTTTTTTGAGGAATAGAAGAACAAAGTTGAAGGCAAAACACTTCCTGATTTCAAAATAGACTACAAAGTTACAGGAATCAAAACAGCATACCATTTGGCATAAAAAAAGACATGTACATCAATGGAAGAGTGTACACAACCCAGAAATAAACCCACACATATACAGGTAGTTAATTTACAATGAAGGTACCAAAAATACACAATGAGGATAGGACAGGTGTTTAATGATGGTGTTAGGAAAACTGGATGATCAAGTGCAAATGAATAAACTTCAGTTCAGTTGCTCAGTCATGTCTGACTCTTTGCAGTCCCATGGACTGAAGCACACCAGGCCTCCCTGTCTATCATCAACTCCAGAAGTTTACTCAAACTCATGTCCATTGAGTCAAGGATGTCATTCAACCATCTCATCCTCTGTCATGCCTTTCTCCTCCTGCCTTCAATGTTGTCCAGCATCAGGGTCTTTTCAAATGAGTCACTTCTTCACATCAGGTGGCCAAAGGATTGGAGTTTCAGCTTAAGCATCATTCCTTCCAATGAATATTCATGACTGATTTCCTTCAGGATAGCCTGGTTGGATCTCCTTGCAGTCCAAGGGACTCTCAAGAGTCTTCTCCAACACCACAGTTCAAACGCATCAATTCTTTGGCACTCAGCTTTCTTTATAGTCCAAATCTCACATTCATACATGACTATGAAAAAAACCGTAACCTTGACTAGAAGGACCTTTGTTGGCAAAGTAATGTCTCTGCTTTTGAATATGCTGTCTAGGTTGGTCATAACTTTCCTTCCAAGGAGTAAGCGTCTTTTAATTTCATGGCTGCATCACTATATGTAGTGATTTTTGGAGCCCCCCAAAATAGTCAAGACTGTTTTCCCATCTATTTGCCATGAAGTGATGGGACCAGATGCCATGATCTTCATCTTCTGAATGTTGAATTTTAAGCCAACTTTTTTACTCTTCTCTTTCACTTTCATCAAGAGACTCTTTACTTCTGCTTTGATTTCTGCCATAAGAATGGTGTCATCTGCATATCTGAAGTTATTGATATTTCCCCCAACAATCTTGATTCCAGCTTGTGCTTCATCCAGCCCAGCATTTCTTATGATGTACTCTTCATAGAAGTTAAATAAGCAGGGTGACAATATACAGCCTTGACCAAATCCTTTGCTTATGTGGAACCAGTCTGTTGTTCCATGTCCACTTCTAACTGTTGCTTCCTGACCTGCATACAGATTTCTCAAGAGGCAGGTCAGGTGGTCTGGTATTCCCATCTCTTTCAGAATTTTCCACAGTTTGTTGTGATCCACACAGTCAAAAGTTTTGGCATAGTTAATAAAGCAGAAATAGATGATTTTCTGGAACTCTCTTGCTTTTTCAATAATCCAACCTATGTTGGCAGTTTGATCTCTGGTTCTTCTACCTTTTCTAAAACCAGTTTCAACACCTGGAAGTTCATGGATCACGTACTGTTGAAGTCTGGCTTGGAGAATTTTGAGCATTACTTTACTAGCGTGAGATGAGTGCAATTATGCAGTAGTTTGAGCATATTTTGGCATTGCCTTCTTTGGGATTGGAATGAAAACTGACCTTTTCCAGTCCTGTGGCCACTGCTGAGTTTTCCATATTTGCTGGCGTAGTGAGTACAGCACTTTCACAGCATCATCTTTTAGGATTTGAAATAGCTCAACTGGAATTCCATCACCTCCACTAGCTTTGTTCATAGTGATGTTTCCTAAGGCCCACAGTCTTTTGGACTCTGTGGGAAAGGGCGAGGCAGGATGATATGGGAGAATGGCATTGAAACATGTAAATTATCACATGTGAAACAAATCGCCAGTCCAGGTTCGATGCATAATACAGGGTGCTCTGGGCTGGTCCACTAGGATGACCCAGAGGGATGGGATGGTGAGGGAGATGGGAGGGGGGTTCAGGATGGGGAACACATGTACACCCATGGTGAATTCATGTCAATGTATGGCAAAACCAATACAATATTGTAAATTAAAAAAAATATATATATATTTTTAAAAAAGCATCAATTCTATGGTGATCAGCCTTCTTTACAGTCCAACTGTCACATCTGTACACGATTATTGGAAAAAACATAGCTTTAACTATGGGAATATTTTTGGTAAAGTGATGTCTAGTGCTGTCTAGGTTTGTCATAGCTTTCCTTCCAAGAAGCAAGCAAGGGTCTTTTAATTTTCTGGCTGCATTCAACATCTGCAGTGATTCTGGAGCCAAAGAAAATAAAATCTATCACTGTTTCCACTTTTTCCCCATCTATTTGCCACGAAGTGATGTGACCAGAGGCCATGATCTTAATTTCGTAAATGCTGAGTTTTAAGCCAGATTTTTATTACCCTCTTTCAGCCTCATCAAGAGGCTTTTTAGTTCCTCCTTTCTTTCTGCCATTATAGTGGTATCATCTGTATATCTATGTTGTTGATATTTCTCCCAGCAATCTTGATCCCAGTTGAGTCACACAGCAAGGCATTTCACATGATGCATTTTGCATATAAATAATCAGGGTGACAATATACAGCCTTGAAGCACTGTGTGCTTAATCGCTCAGTCATGTCCAACTCTTTGCAACCACCTGGATTGTAGCCTCCCAGGCAACTCTGTCCATGGGAATTCTCCAGACAAGAATACTGGAATGGGTTGCCATGCTTTCCTCCAGCAGACCTTCCCAACCCAGGGATCAAAACCAGGTCTCCTGCATTGCAGGCGGATCCTTTACAGTTTGAGCCACCAGGGAAACTCAAGAATACTGGAGTGGGTAGCCTATCCCTTCTCCAGAGGATATTCCAAACCCAGGAATCAAACTGGGCTCTCCTTCATTGCAGGAGGATTCTTTACCAGTCGAGGTATCAGGGAAGCCCTTAAAGTACTCCTTTCCGATTTTGAAAAAGTACACTGTTGCATGTGCAGTTCCAACTGCTGCTGCTTGTCCTCAGATTTCTGAGGAAACAGGTAAGGTAGTCTGGTATTGCTGTCTCTTCAAATATTTTCCACATTTTCTTGTGATGCACACAGTCAAAGTCTTTCATGTAGTCGATGAAGCAGATGTTTTTTTCTGGTATTCCCTTACTTTTTCTGTAATCCAACAGATGTTGGAAATTTGATCTCTGGTTCTTCTGCCTTTTCTAAATCCAGCTTGTACATCTGAAACTTCTCGGTACACACAGTGTTGAAGCCTAGCTTGAAGGATGGTGCTAGAATGTGAAATGAGCACAATTGAACGGTACTTTGCACATTCATCAGTATTGCCTTCTTTGGGATTTGAATGAAAACAGAACATTTCCTGGCCTGTGGCCACTTCTGAGTTTTCCAAATTTGCTGGCATATTGGGTGCAACACTTTAACAACATCATCTTTTAGGATTTGAAATAGCTTATCGGGAATTCCATCACCTCCACTAGCTTTGTTCACAGTAATGCTTCCTACAACCCACTTGACTTCACACTCCAGGATGTCTGGCTCTAGGTGAGTGATCACACCATTGTGGTTATCTGGGTCATTAAAATCCTTTTTGCACAGTTCTTCTATATATTCTTGCCACCTTTTCTTAATCTCTTCTGCTTCTGTTAGGTCCTTGATGTTTCTGTTCTTTATTGTGCTCGTCTTTGCATGTGCTCATCTTTGCATCTTTCCTTTGATATTTCCAAATTTTTGGAAGAGATCTCTAGTCTTTCTCATTCTATTCTTTTCATCTATTTGTTCGCATTGTCCACATAAGAAGGCTTTCTTAGGTCTTCTTCTATTCTCTAGAACTCTACATTGTGTTGGGTATAACTTTTGCTTTCTCCCTTGCCTTTTGCTTCTCTTCTTTTCTTAGCTATTTGTAAGGCCTCCTCAGACAACCACTTTGCATTCTTGCATTTCTTTTTCTTGGGGATGGTTTTAGTCACTACTTCCTTTACAATGTTACAAACCTGTGTTCATAGTTCTCCAGGCACTCTGTCTACCAGATCTCATCACTTGAATCAATTCATCACCTCCATTGTCTAATCATAAGGGATCTAATTTAGGTCATACCTGAATGGACTCATGGTTTTCCCTACTTTCTTCAATTTAACCTGAGTTTTGCAATAAAGAGCTCATGATCTGAGCCACAGTCAGCTCCCAGTCTTGTTGTGCTGACTGTATAAAGCTTCTTCATCTTTGCCTGCAAATAAAATCAATCTGATTTCAGTATTGACCTCTAGTGATGTCCATGTGTAGAGTCGTCTCTTGTGATTTTGGAAAACAGTGTTTGCAATGACCAATGTGTTCTCTTGGCAAAATTCTGTTAGCCTTTGTCTTATTTCATTTTGTACTCCAAGGCTAAATTTGTCTGTTACTACAGGTATCAGTTGACTTCCTACTTTTGCATTCCAATAACATATGATGAAAAGGACATGAGTTATTTTTTGGTGTTTTCTAGATCTTATAGGTCTTCATATAACCTTTCAATTTCAGCTTCTTTGGCATTAGTGGTTGGGTTATAGACTTGGATTACTGTGATGTTGAATGGCTTGCCTTGGAAACAAACTGAGATCATTCTGTTGTTTTTGAGACTGCACTCAATTACTGTATACTGGACTGTTTTGTTGACTCTGAGGGCTATTCCATTTCTTTAAGGAATTCTTGCTCACAGTGGTAGGTTTAATGGTCATCTGAATTGAATTTTCTCATTCCCATTCATTTTAGTTCACTGATTCCTAAAATGTTAAAGTTCACTCATGCCATCTCCTCCTTGACCACATCTAATTTACCTTGATTCATGGACCTAACCTTCCAGATTCTTATGCAATATTATTCTTTACAGCACTAGAGTTTACTTTCACCACCAGGCATTTCCAGAACTGAGTGTCATTTCTGCTTTGGCCAAGAATCTTCATTTTTTTCTGTATCCATTTCTTTTCTCTTCGCCAGTAGCATACTGTATGCCAACTGACCCGGGGGGCTCATCTTCCAGTGTCATATCTTTCTGTCTTTTTATACTGTTCATTGGGTTCTTAAGGCAAGAATACTGAAGCAGTTTGCCATTCCATTCTCCAATGCACCATGTTTTGCCAGAACTCTCTGCAGTGGCCCTTCTGTCTTGGCTGACCCTGCACAGGATGGCTAATAGCTACAATGAGTTACCCAAGAATGTGATCCATGTCATCACTATGGTTAGCTTTCATTTTGGAGGCTGTGGGATTGTAGTTCATGGTTCTTTTCTCTGCCCTCTGGTGATTGAGGATAAGAGGCTTGTGCAAGCTCTTGTTTTATTTGATTTCATCATGACTGTGTCCATCCTACCATCTTGTTGTGACCTCTCCTTTGTCTTTGGATGTAGCATATCTTTTTTGGCAGGTTCCAACATCCTCCTGTTGATGGCTATTCAATAGCTACTTGCAATTTTGGTGTTCTCACCAGAGAAGAGGTGTGCACATCCTACTCTGCCATTTTGATGATGCATGATTATTTTTTATGCTTGAGCAATATTCCATTGTACAAAGGTACCACATCTTCTTTATCCACTTATCAGTTGATGCACATTTAAGCTATTTCCATGTCTTAGTTATTGTGAATAGTACTGCTAGGAACATATCCGTGGCTCCAGCCTCAGTGTTTCTTGCTCTCTCCTCCTAAGCTCCTAAATGTTCTAGAGTGCTCCACTTTTAATTCTAGTTGTCTAATATTTTCACCAAAGTTGCAGTTACTTCCCAACTAAAGTCCTAAACCCCTCAAAGTCATCTATGAGAGCTGGAATAAACTTCTTCTGAACTTCTGTTAATTTTTGTATTTTCACTTCTTCCTCTGAAGCAGGAATATTCTTAAAGGCATCAAGAATGCTGAATTCTTTTCAGAAGGTTTTCAATCGATTTTACCCAGGTCCATCAGATTAATCACAATCTATGGAAACTAGACTTTATATGGCATTCATTTTTTAAATAATAATACTTAAAAGACAAAATTATTCCTTGCTCCATGGACTGAATGATGAATGTTGTGTTCAGTTCAGTTCAGGCAATCAATCATGTCTGACTTTTGTGACCCCATGGACTACAGCACGCCAGGCTTCCCTATCCACCACCAATGCCCGATGGTTGCTTAAACTCATGTCAATCGAGTCAGTGATGCCACCCAACCATCTCATCTGCTGTCATCCCCTTCTGCTCCTTCCTTCAATCTTTCCCAGCATCAGGGTATTTTCAAATGAGTCAGTTCTTCGCATCAGATGGCCAAAGTACTGGGGTTTCAGCTTCAGCATCAGTCTTTCCAATGAATATTCAGGACTGATTTCCTGTAGGATAGACTGGTTGGATCTCTTTGCAGTTTAAAAGCATCAGTTCTTCAGTGCTCAGCTTTCTTTATAGTGCAATTCTCACATCCAAACATGACTATTGGAAAAACCATAGCTTTGACTAGATGGAAATTTGTTGGCAAAGTAATGTCTCTACTTTTTAATATGCTCTTTAGGTTTCTCATAGCTTTTCTTCCAAGAAGCAAGCATCTTTTAATTTCATGGCTGCAGTCACCATCTGCAGTGATTTTGGAGCCCAAGAAAATAAACTTTGTCACTGTTTCCATCGTTTCCCCATGTATTTGCCCTGAAATGATGAGACAAGATGACATGATTTTTGTTTTTTGAATGTTGAGTTTTAAGCCAGCTTTTTCACTCTACTCTTTCACTTTCATCAGGAGGCTCTTCAGTTCCACTTCACTTTCTGCCATGAGGGTGGTGTCATCTGTGTATCTGAGGTTATTGATATTTCTCCTGGGAATCTGGATCCAGTTTGTGTTTCATCCACCTCAGGCATTTTGCATGATGTACTCTGCATATAAGTTAAATAAGCAGGGTGGCAATATACAGGCTTGACATACTCCTTTCCTGATTTCAAACCAGTTTGTTGTTCCATGCCCAATTCTAACTGTTGCTTGTTCACCTGCATACAAATCCCTCAGGAGGCAGGTATGGTGGTCTGCTCCTACCATCTCTTTAAGAATTTTCCGCAGTTTGTTTTCATCTACAGAGTCAAAGGCTTTGGCATAGTCAATAAAACAGAAGTAGATTTTTTTTCCGAAACTCTTTTGAAACTTGCTTTTTCTATGATCCAACAGATGTTGGCAATTTGATCTCTGGTTCCTCTGCCTTGGTAAATCCAGCTTGAACATCTGGAAGTTCATGGTTCATGTACTGTTGAAGCCTGGCTTATAGAATTTTAGCATTCTTCTGCTAGCATGTGAGATGAGTGCAATTGTGCAGTAGTTTGAGCATTCTTTGGTATTGCCTTTAATTGGAATTGGAAAGAAAACTGACTTTTTCCAGTCCTATGGCCACTTCTGAGTTTTCCAAATATGTTAGTATATACACGTACACAGCATCATCTTTTAGGATTTGAAATAGCTCAGCTGGAATTCCATCACCTCCACTAGCTTTGTTTGTAGTGATGCTTCCTAAAGCACACATGACTTCGCATTCCAGGGTGTCTGGCTCTAGGTGAGTGATCATACCATTGTGGTTATTGGATCATGAAGATTATTTTGCACAGTTCTTCTGTGTATTTTTGCCATCTCTTCTTAATATCTTCTGCTTCTGTTAGGTCTATACCATTTCTGTCATTTATTGTGCCTATCTTTGTATGATATGTTCCCTCTGTATCTCTAATTTTCTTGAAAAAAATCTCTAGTCTTTCCCATTTTATTGTTTTCCTCTATTTCTCTGCACTGATCACTGAGGAAGGCTTTCTTATCTCTCCGTGCTATTCTTTGGTACTCTGCATTCAAATGGGTATATCTTTCCTTTTCTCCTTTGCCTTTAGCTCTCATCTTACCTCAGCTATTTGTAAGCCCCCCTCAGGCAACCATTCTGCCTTTTTGCATTTTTTTTCTTGGAGATGGTATTGATTTTGCCCCTGTAAAATATTGCAAACCTCTGTCCATACTTATTCAGGCACTCTGTCTATCAGCTCTAATTCCTTGAAACTATTTGTCACTTCCACTGTATAATCTTAGGGGATTTGATTGAGGTCATACCTGAATGGTTTAGTGGTTTTCCTGACTTTCTTCAAGTCTGAATTTTGCAATAAGGAGTTCATAATCTGAGCCACAGTCAGCTCCCTGTCTTGTTTTTGTTGACTGTATAGTTCAGTTCAGATCAGTTCAGTTGCTGAGTCGTGTCTGACTCTTTACGATCCCATGGACTGCAGCATGCCAGGCCTCTCTGTCCATCGTGAACTCTGAGAGTTTACTCAACCTCCCGTCCATTGAGTCGGTGATGCCATCCAACAGTCTCAGTCTCTGTCATCCCCTTTTCCTGCCTTCAATCTTTCCCAGCGTCAGGGTCTTTTCAAATGAGTCAGTTCTTCGCATCAGGTAGACAAAGAGTTGGAGTTTCAGCTTCAGCATCAGTCCTTCCAATGAATATTCAGGACTGATTTTGTTCAAGATGGACTCATTGGATCTCCTTGCAGTCCAAGGGACTCTCAAAGTTTTCTCTAACATCACCGTTTAAAAGAATGAATTCTTCAGTGCTCAACTTTCTTTATAGTCCTACTCTCACATCCAAACATGACTACTGGAAAAATCATAGCTTTGACCAGATGGACCTTTGTTGGCAAAGTAATGTCTCTGCTTTTTAATATTCTGTCTAGGTTGGTCATAACTTTTCTTCCAAGGAACAAACGTCTTTTAATTTCATGGCTGCAGTCATCATCTGCAGTGATTTTGGAGCCCCCCAAAATAAAGTTTGTCACTATTTCCACTGTTTTCCCGTCTATTTGCCATGAAATGATGGGGCCAGATGCCATGATATTCGTTTTCTGAATGTTGAGCTTTAAGCGAACTTTTTTACTTTTCTCTTTCACTAAAGAGACTCTTTGGTTCTTCTTCACTTTGTGCCATAAGGGTGGTATCACCTGTATATCTGAGGTTATAGATATGTCTCCTGACAATCTTGATTCCACCCTGTGCTTCATCCGGCCAAGGGTTTCTATTGATGTATTCTGCATAGAAGTTAAATAAGCAGGGTGACAATATACAGCCTTGACAGACTCCTTTCCTTATTTGGAACCACTCTGTTGTTCCATGTCCAGTTCTTACTGTTGCTTCCTGACCTGCATACAGCTTTCTTAAGAGGCAGGTCAGGTGGTCTGATAGTACCATCTCTTTAAGAATTTCCACAGTTTGTTGCGGTCCACACAGGCAAAGGCTTTGGCATAGTCAATAAAGCAGAAATAGATGTTTTTCGGGAACTGTCTTGCTTTTTTGATGATCCAACAGATATTGGCAATTTGATCTCTGGTTCCTCTGCCTTTTACAAATCCAGCTTGAATATATGGAAGTTCACAGTTCACGTACTGCTGAAGCTTGGCTTGGAGAATTTTGAGCATTACTTTACTAGGGTGTGAGATGAGTGCAATTGTGCGGTAGTTTGCACATTCCTTGACACTGCCTTTCTTTGGGATTGGAATGAAAACTGACATTCTCCAGTCCTGTAGTCACTGCTGAAGTTTCCAATATTGCTGGCATATTGAGTGCAACACTTTTGCAGCATATTCTTTAAGGATTTGAAATAGCTCAACTGGAATTCCATCACCTCCACTAGTTTTGTTCGTAGTGATGCTTCCTAAGGCCCACTTGACTTCGCATTCCAGGATGTTGGCTCTAAGTGATGATCACACCATAGTGATTATCTAGGTCATGAAGGTCTTTTTTTGTACAGTTCTTCTGTGTATTCTTGCCACCTCTTCTTAATATCTTCTGTTTTTGTTAGGTCCATACCATTTCTGTCCTTTTTTGTGCCCATCTTTGTATGAAATGTTCCCTTGGTATCTTTAAGTTTCTTAACGAGATTTCTAGACTTTCCCATTCTATTGTTTTCCTCTATTTCTTTGCAGTGATCACTGAGGAAGGCTTTCTCATCTCTCCCTGCTACGTTTTGGAACTCTGCATTCAAATGGGTATCTCTTTGGCTGTAAAGAATATAATCAATCTGATTTCTGTATTGACCATCTGGTGATGTCCATGTGTAGAATCTTCTCTTGTGTTGTTGGAAAAGGGTGTTTGCTATGACCAGTGGGTTCTCTTGGCAAAGCTCTGTTAGCCTTTGACCTGCTTTGTTTTGTACCTCAAGGCCAAACTTGCCTGTTTTTCCAGGTGTTTCTTGACTTTCTGCTTTTGCATTCCAGTCCTGTAGGATGAAAAGGACATCTTTTTGGGTGTTAGTTAGAAGGTCTTTTAGGTCTTCATAGAACCATTCAACTTCAGCTTCTTCAGCATTAGTGGTTGGGGCATATACTTGAATTACTGTGATACTGAATGGTTTGCCTTGGAAGCAAACAGAGATCATTCTGTCATTTTTGAGATTGCACCCTAGTACTGCATTTCAGACTATTTTGTTGACTATGAGGGATACTCCATTTCTTCTAAGGATTCTTGCTCACAGTAGTAGATATCATGGTCATCTGAATTAAATTTGCCCTTTCTGATCCATTTTAGTTCACTGATTCCTAAATGTTGATGTTCACTCTTGCCATCTCCTGCTTGACCACTTCTAATTTTCCTTGATTCATATACCTAACATTCCAGGTTCCTATGCAATATAGCTCTTTACAACATCAGACTTTACTTCCATCACTAGTCACATCCACAACTGGGCCTTGTTTCATTTTGGTTCCATCTCTTCATTCTTTCTGGAGTTATATCTCCACTCCTCTCCAGTAGCATATTGAGCACCTACCAACCTGGGGAGTTCATCTTTAAGTGGTATATCTTTTTGCCTTTTCATACTATTCATGGGATTCTCAAGGCAAGAATACTGAAATGTTTGCCATTCCCTTCTCCATTGGACCACGTTTTGTCAGAACTCTCCACTATGACCCATTTGTCTTGGGTGGCCCTACATGCCGTGGCTCATAGTTTCATTGAGTTAGACAAGGCTGTGGTCCATATGATCAGTTTGATTAGTTTTCTATGATTGTAGTTTTAATTCTGTCCTCCTCTGAATGATAAGGATAAAAGGCTTATGGAAGCTTCCTGATGGGAGAGACTGACTGTGGGGGAAACTGGGTCTTGTTTAGATGAGTGGGGCCATGCTCAGTAAATCTTTAATCCAATTATCTGTTCAATGTTGTGTTAGCAGGCATGAAAACAACATTAATCTCATTGTACATCTTCATATGAGTTCTTGGGTAACCAGGTGCACTGTCAGCAATAATATTTTGAAGAGATCTTTTTGTCTGGGTACTAGGTCTCACAGTGGGCTTAAAATATACAGAAAACCAAGGTGCAGACAGCTGTGCTTTCATCCAGGCTTTGTTGTTCCATTTAGTATAAGACACAGGCAGAGTAGATTTAGCATAATTCTTAAAGGCCCTAGGAGTTCTGGAATGATAAATGGAACTGGCTTCAGTTTAAGGTCACCAGCTGTATTAGCCCCTAACAAGAGTGTCAGTCAGTCTGTCATCTGAAGCTTTGAAGCTAGGATTTGATTTCTCCTCTCTAGTTATGAAAGTCCTAGATGGCATCTTTTTCCAATATAAAACTATTCATCTATGCTGATAATCTGTTGTTTAGTGTAGTGTTTAATTATCTTAGTTAGATCTCCTGGATAACTTGTGGCAGATTTCTATATGAGCACTTGCTGGTTCACCTTGTACTTTTACATTATGTGTTGATGTGTTCACTGGAGAATCACTTTTAATTTCCTTCAAGAACTTTTCAATTATATTCAAAATTTGGTTAACCTTTTGGCACAAAAGACCTGACTTTCAACCTACCTCAGTTTTTGGCATGCCATCCTCACTAAATTTAATTTTTTCTATCTTTTAAAGTGAGAGACCTGAGAATTTTCCTTTCACTTAAACACTTATATGTTGTTACAGGATTATCAACTGACCTAACTTCAAACTGTCGTGTTTCAGGGAATAGGAAAGCCTGAGGGGGAAAACAAAAATGGGGAAATGGAGGTTGGTACAGCAGTCAGAACACACACAACACTTAGCTTATCATCTTATATAGGTATGATCGTGGCACCCTCCAAGCAATTACAACAGTAATGTCAAAGATCACTGACCATATGTCACCATAACAAATATAATAATAATAAAAATTTTGAAATACTGTGAAAGTTATGAAAATGTAACTCAGAAACTTGAAGTAAGCAAATATTATTGGAAAAATAGTACTGACAGACTTGTTTGAAACAAGGTCCCACAAACCTCTGATTTGCAAAAAAACACAGTAGTTGCAAAGTATGATAGAGTGAAGCCCAATAAAACACAGTATATCTATATACCAGATTTTCTTTATCCATTCATCTGTTAGTGGACACGTAGGTTGTTTCCATATCTTGGCTACTGTAAATAATTCTGCAATGCAGATTTCTTTTTAACATAACTTATTTTATTTCCTTTGGATATATATTTAGAAATGGAATTGCTAGATCACATACTAGCTTTATTTTTACATTTTTGAGGAAACTCCATACTGTTTTCCAGTGTAGCAGCTATACCAATTTACATCCTCCAAAATAGTTCACAAAGTTCCCTTTACTCCATGTCTTTCCCAGCTCTTACTGTTGTGGTTGTTCAGTCATTAAGTCATGTCCAGTTCTTTGTGACCACCTGCCTTTTTCATAAAAGTCATTCTAATAGGTGTGAATGACTAATATCTCATTGTGGTTTTGATTTTCATTTCTCTGATGATTAGAGAAATTTTAATGTACTTATTAGCCATTTGTACGTCTTATTTGGGAAAATGTCTACTCTGACTCTCTCCCCATTTTTTAATTAGACTGTTTGTTTTTATTGCTCTTGAAGTGGATGAGATTTTATATACATATTTTTTTATATTAGCCCCTTAGCAGGCATGTGACATATTAATATTCTCTCCCATTCCATACATTGCCTTTTCATTTTGTTGATGGCTTCATGTACTATGCAGAAACTTTTTCTTTAATGAAGTCCCACTTGTTTATTTTGTTGCATTACCTTTTGGTGTCAGATTTTAAAAAATCATTATCAACACCTATCTCTAGGAATTTACCTCTATGTTTTCTTCTAGGAGTGTTACAGTTTCAAGGCTTCCATTCAAGTCTTTAACCCTTTTTGAGTTGGTTTCTTGTATATAGTTTAAGGGAGTTGCCCAGTTTCATTCTCTCATATGTGACTGTCCAGTTTTCCCAACAAGATTTATTGAAATTATCCTTTTTCCCATTGTATATTCTAGGTTCCATCATCATAAATCAATTAAACTTATAGCTATGTGTTTATTTGTGGGCTCTGGTTGTGTTGATTAGTCTACTGTCTGTTTTTATGCCAATACTATACTATTTCAAGTATGATAGCTTTGTAATACATTTTGAAATCAGGGAGCATGATGCCTCTAGCTTTGTTATTCTCTCTCAAAACTGCTTTTACTAGTTGGGTCTTACATGGTTTCATAGAAATTTTAGGATTGCTTATTCTAATTCTGTGGAAAATGCCATTGGAATTTGATAGAGATTTCGTTAAATCTGTATATTGCTTTGTTAGTATGGACACTTTATAACAATGCTAATTTTTCCAACTCACAAGCACAAAATATCTTTCCATTTATTCTTATCCTCTTTAATTTTCTTTTAAGAGCTTTATACCTTTCAGTGAATAAGTGTATCACCTCTTTAGTTAAATTTACTCCTAGGTATTTTATCCTTTTTGATGCAACTATAAATGAGATTGTTATTAATTTTTCTTTCTGACAGTTCCTCATTAGTGAAAGTTTGTGTTTGACCTAACAACTGGGCACCATAGCCTAGCCAACTTAACATATAAAATCAATCATCACAGCAATCTGTCCTCCATTTAATTACTTTTGCAATTTTGTTAAAAGTTAGTTGGGCATATTTATGTATGTCTATTCCTCAATTCTGTATTTTGTCCCATTAATCTGTCTCTCTGACAATATTACACAATCTTGATTACTGTTACTGTATAATAAGCTTTGATATGAGGTAGAGTCATTCCTCCTACTTCATTCTCTTTAAATAATGTTTTAGCTAATTTTTCCTTCGCCATTCTATATTGTATGTCTACAATATAGATTTATGTATAAATTTATGTAAGTCTACAAAAAGTCTTGCTATGGATTGGTCAAACCTTGGAATGTATTAAGCCTAAAAGAACAATTTTAAAAGAGTTGTCATCTTATTTTGTTGAGTTTTCTAATACATGAACATACTATGTCTCTCCATTTATTAGGTCATCATTGATATCTTCCAACATTTTGCAGTGCATAAAAATTTTGTACAGATTTTATAGGTTTATAACTATTTCATTTTCTAGAATGATTGTAAGTGGTATAGATTTAATTTTGGTTTTCAAGTGTCCACTACAAATATAAAGAAATATATTCATTTATGTATGTTGAACTCATATTTTGAGACTAAATTCAACTCACTTATTAGTTCTAGGAGTCTTTGCACTATTTCATAAAGATTTAAATGTATATAATCATATTAGATGCAAATAAAAGATAGTTTTATTTCTTCCTTCTGATATGAATGTCTTTACTTTCCTTTTCTTACCTTATTGCACTAGCTAGAACATCCAGTAATATCTTGAATAGCAGATGAGTGTATACATCTTTGCTCTGTTACAAATCTCAAGGGAATGCATTCTATGCTTTATCATTAAGTATAATAACAACTCTAGAACTTTTTGCAGATTTTTAAAAACTCAAGTTGACTTAGATCTCCCTATATTCCAAGTTTTTGAAGCATTTATCATGAAAAGATGGCTGAAGTTTGTGAAATATTTTTTCTACATAAATTGATACTATCATGGGATTTTTCCATCTTTTACCTGTTAATATGATGAGTTACAATAATGATTTTTTAATATTGAACCAGCCTTGCAACATCAAAGTAAATTATTTGATCATGGTATTAAATTTTTGTTGCCATGCTGTGCTGAGCTTAGTCACTCAGTTGTGTCCTATTCTTTGCGGCCCCATGGACTATAGCCCACAGGCTTCTCTGTCCATGTGGATTCTCCAGCAAGAATGCTAGGGTGGGTTGCCATGCCCTCCTCCAGAGGATCTTCCCAACCCAGGTATCGAACCCAGGTCTCCTGCATTGCAGGCAGATTCTTTACCATCTGAGCCACCAAGGAAACCCATGAATAGTAGAATGGATAGACTACCCCTTTCCCTTCTCCAGGGCATCTTCCTAACCCAGGGATCAACCCATGGTCTCCTGCATTGCAGGTGGATTCTTTACCAGCTGAGCTACCAGGGATATTGCTAAATTATTTTTTCTAATATATAGTTAGTAATTTTTTCATCCATATTCATGTTGAATATTGGGTTGTAGCTTTGTTTTGTATTGTTCTGATTCTTTGATCAGTTTTGGTATAACAGTAATACTGGTTCCATAAAATTAGATGGAAAGTGTTTTGTATTTTCTGGAAAAGGTAGCACACAATTTATGTTAACTTTTTCACTTTCACTTTTTTAACATTTGGTAGAATTAAGGATGCAAAACTAATTACCTACCAGCTTAAAAGTATAGATGATGTTTTACTTTGGTTGAAAAAATATATGATTATATAAAGATTGTGGATTACTGACTCTCACCAGTGACCATGTTAAAAAAGCTTGATCTATTGCTGAAAAGCTTAGCCCCTCCTGATTATTCAATTTAGGTCATTGTCATCTCTTATCACAGATTTTTCAAACAGCTGGATTTTACCCAGCTATTCACTCATTCATCAGTTCAGTTCAGTTCAGTTCAGTCGCTCAGTCGTGTCCGACTCTTTGCGACCCCATGAATTGCAGCACGCCAGGCCTCCCTGTCCATCACCATCTCCTGGAGTTCACTCAAACTCACGTTCATTGAGTCAGTAATGCCATCCAGCCATCTCATCCTCTGTCATCCCCTTTTCCTCCTGCCCCCAATCCCTCCCAGCATCAGGATCTTTTCCAACGAGTTAACTCTTCACATGAGGTGACCTACTAATTCATGCCAGAGCAAAGAGTAAGGCAGTACAAAATTCAGAGGTGTGTGAAATTCTTAATAATATTCAATAAAGACCCTTCATTTTCATTTTCCACACTAATTATGCAGCTGATCCAGTCTTAGGGAGATAGAGAGGACTACAGTAGCACAGAAGGGGTACCTAATATAGTCAAGGGGCTCAGAAAATGTTTCTACATAAAAAAAGCTATGCTGAGTTTTAAAAGCTGCATCAAGTCTTAGATTGATGTTCACTCTATATTTTCACTGACTAGCAGTTCTCTTTACCATTAATTTAGAATTTTACCTTATTATCTATTTACAGGCATAGTTCATTAGTTATAAAAGCCCCACATGTATTTTAAGTTAAAAGAGAAACATACGCAGCCAGCCACTGGGTTCAAGCATAATTCATGAAGAAAAGGCACTGGATAGAAGAAGTAAATAAGCCTGGGAGGAAAATATGATTACCTCAAAGAGCTGGGTCTAGGTGTCAAAAAAGAGCCAGTACTAGAGTGTCACTGCAAAGATAATTGCTAAACACATTAATTTTATCAACATATCCATTTTTTAAAGTCAGGCATCATTTCAAGTGTTGAAGAAGCCAAGATAATAACAGTAATAAATAATGACAATAGTAATGCATTAATATCTAAGAGTTATTGGTGCTTATTATATGCCAGTATTAGCACATTAAATCCTCACCATGCTCAATTTTACAGAAAAATAAATAAGAAATCAGGAAGTTTCACTCCCTAATATAAAGTAGTTAATAATACAAGAGGGAAAGTGGCACATGAACCATAAATTACATCATGCAGTAGCCATGCTGTGCTAACATGAGCAATGAAAGCTCTTGGGCACACAGTCTGGAAGTAAGGAGAAAATTCTCAGAAGAGAAAAGATTTTATCTATATCATAAAAGATTTTTTAGATTGGCAAAGTGAGAATTAAGAGAAAGGTCTTCCATATAGAAGGGGCAGCATGAATAATAAATGAATCATAAAGGATTAATCTCAAGTTTCTAGTTTAATTAATCAAGTAAACAGGGCTATAATAAACTGAAAATGACTGAAAGCTAATACAGACTTTAGGGAAAGTTGTTGTTCAGTACTGCAATGGAGGTGTCTGACAGGCAGCTGAAAAGATGGATGAGGGTGAAACTAGAGTTCAAAATCAAAGCATCATGAGAATTTAGTTTGTCAATGTACAGAAGCTAGAAGCAAGCTAGCTGAAATCCAAAGGTGAATGAAAAATAAAGCAGGTTCCAAGCCGTATGGGCCACTTCAGGTTTAAAAAGGAGCATAATAAGAGTTTCTAACAGTTAGTCTGATTAAACACTAAAGCTTTCTCTACACATTCAGAAAAATCAAAGCCTGTAAAAGTTTCAGTGCCCTTTCTCTTGATTTTATGGCTTTTGTTCTGCCAAAACAAGGCTTAGACTACTCATGAAACTTTGCATGAAATTTAAATATCAGTCTCTCATTCCTTTGGCAGTAAATCAGCCAAACAACCAATAGCTTTAAGACTCATCTAGCCTAAGATGTTCTGTTTCTAGTACCCAGAGTTTTATTTGCATAAGGATCTTTTTCACTTTATACATCTGTGTTTAATTTATATTGCAATGGCAATATCTATAAGTTTATATCACAATAAGTTTCCGGTCTAAATTTGGGTCTTTTTTAATTGTTAAGCACTTAAAAACCACACACAAATAGTTAAAAACAACAACAACAACATAAAATTCCTCAATGTGAAGCTCATAAGGGAGTTCTCTCTCATGAACAAGTAATCATGTCATATCACATCCTATAACACTGATGCTAAAGTACAGTGGATGGTGAAATATAACTACCCTATTCCACAGCTAACTTTACACTCTTAAGGAAACACAAAGATGTTTTGCTTTGTATTAAGTGGCACTCTGTGACTTATTGTTTTTACCACTTATTTCACTATAAAATTGAAGCTTTGGGCTCATATCAAGTTTATGATACTTATTTGACTGAGGTGAGTTTTTCCTTTTCCAGGTTGTCTCTAAGGACCAGATCAAGTATCGTCTTTTCTTCGTAGTCTTTCTTCATCTAGTCAACTAGAAGTAATAAACATTTATAATACCTTACTTATATTACTAGTACTAAACTTATTATTTCACATATTGGTTTACAATTTTTTATATATCTGATTCATCTTCATTTCTAGAGTGCATGCTCTGTAAGTACAAAAAGAGACTGCCTTATGTAAATGCCTTTGGTTCACCAAAATGTTTGTCGAATAAATGAAACTACTCTCCCTAGCCACACTCTCATTTTTAATTAACCATTCAGTTATTTGTTTATCCAATAAAAAACACTGCAACAATGTTCAACAATGGTTAGAAAATCGCTTGAGCTGAACCGTAAATATAAAATTTAGCCAGTGAGTGTTAGGATCCAAAAAGATAATTGAGTTTAGTCATAACGTTTACCCTCCTTAGAAAATTTATTACTAAACCAAATTCATATTCTGAATGCTTGTTTGCTTACCAGTTTATGTTTCTCTTACTAAAATGTATGCCATACAATGCATTAGGACAGGATCTTTTTCATTTTTGCAATTATATTTTTAGTGCTTAATATAGTGTTTAACATATACAGGTCTTTAATAAATACCTCTTGAAAAAATTTAAGAAATATTTTACAAAAGTCAACGATATGTTAGACACTTTACTACATGTTTATTATTTAATTTCAAATGAAACCAATATATGTAATTATTTCATTCAATTTAAAAACCACTGCTTTGAAGTAATAGTATTTAATTATGCAAAATGAAGCTCAGAGAGATTAAGTAACTAGCTGATAATCAACAACCAGTTAGTAATTACTAAGCTTAAATTTAATTCAGGACTGTTTGATTTCACTCTCGCTCACACATTGTAGTCTCCCAAGCAAAGCACTCATTGTATACATAGATAAGTTCAGTAGGAGAAAGTACCTGAACTTATTTACTCCTAACTTTCTCCACTCTTTTGTAGCAGAATTGGGCATTAGGCACATTCAATCAACTGATGAAAATAATTTTTTCAATAAATTAGTTATATCAGATACAAGGAAGAATAAGTTACATACCCTGAATCCTGACTTAAAGCTCAACATTCAGAAAACTAAGATCATAGCATCCAGTCCCATCACTTCATGGCAAATAGATTGGGAAACAGTGGAAACAGTGTCAGACTTTATTTTGGGGGGCTCCAAAATCACTGCAGATGTTGACTGCAGCCATGAAATTAAAAGATGCCTACTCCTTGGAAGAAAAGTTATGACCAACCTAGACAGCATATTAAAAAGCAGAGACATTACTTTGCCAACAAAGGTCCGTCTAGTCAAGGCTATGATTTTTCCAGCAGTCTTGTATGAATGTGAGAGTTGGACCATAAAGAAAGCTGAGCACCGAAGAATTGATGCTTTTGAACTGTGGTGTTAGAGAAGACTCTTGAGAGTCCCTTGCACTGCAAAGAGATCCAACCAGTCCATCCTAAAGGAGATCAGTCGTGGGTTTTCATTGGTAGGACTGATGTTGAAGTTCAAACTCCAATACTATGGCTACCTGATGCGAAGAACTGACTCGTTGGAAAAGACCCTGATGCTGGGAAAGATTGAAGATAGGAGGAGAAGGGGATGACAGAGGATGAGATGATTGGATGGCATCACCGACTCAATGGATATGAGTTTGAGTAAACTCTGGGAGTTGGTGATGGACAGGGAGGCCTGGCGTGTTGCAGTCCATGGGGTCGCAAAGAGTTGGACACAACTAATGACTGAGCTGAACTGAATCCTGAACTTAACACAGTTTTTTATTGAAACATTTTTTTAAACATGACAAAATAAATATTGTTAGATCATCAAATGTTATATTTTATAGATTAATGTTTTACCTTTGAGAGAAAGGAGGGAAAGAATAAAACAGAAAAGAAAATGCTATCATATTTGGTTATTATCTATCTAGTACATATATAAACTAGTGTTTCACTGAATGAGACACATTTAACAATACAATGTTTCCAAATGTTGAAGAGAAAATTCCTGATCTATATAAATTCACATTAGTTTATAAACTACAAATTACACACAATTTAGAAAAATTTACTATAATCAACAGTTTCTGCTGGCACATAATAGGATATCAATTTGAAATGCAATTATTTTACATACTTATTAAAATATAATTGAGTAGAGTAACAGAATCAAAGAGACAAAAGTAATCTTGGTATAAAATTGGGTTTGGACACTTATTTTTGAAAGTTAAAAGTTGCTTGCCAAAAGTCTTTATTTCGGACATTGACAAATAGGCAACCAGCAAAGCTGCCAAGATACTTGCATTACAGGAGACAAAAATATGAATGGGAAACTGTAGTTAAATGAAAATTAGAGCACACCTTAGTGAAGATGCAAAACAACTAGCATGAGGGTCAAGAAGCCTGAGCTACAAGCTCAGCTCTGCCACAAACTCAATGAAAGATCTTGAATGACTCATTTCTTCATTCTGAAATTCAGAATTTCTCAAAAAATTCTTTTTTTATATAAAAGAAAATATATAAAGTTTAAAAGATAAAGACATTCTAGGAAAAAGGCATTCTAGGAAAAAATGGATATAGAAACTAAAAAGCAAAATGAATACAACATACTAAGAAAATGTTAAGTTGGCTTAATGGCTGGATTGGTGACTTTCAGCTAGTTACATCTCTGCTATGAGTTTCATTTTTCTTACCTAATAATAAAACTTACTTCATAGTTTTACTGTATAGATTAGTAAATAAATAAATAAATGGAAATCTAATAAAGTCCTTATACAACTACATATTTTTAGTTAAAGAGAATCACTATGTTACTCTAAGAATATAATTTTATATGATAATAAACATGCAGGATACAGATATGAGGAAACAGTCACTAAGGCCACTCTTAACTCTGAAGTTTTATGATGCTAAGCTTTGCTTTCAGAGTTGCAGAGGCATTTGAAAAAATTCAATATTTATTCAGGCTAAAAACTATAAGTAAATTAAGACTGGAAGGAAGTGTCCTCAATTTAATAAGAACATTTACCAAAAAAAAAAAAAGAAAAAGAAAAATCCTACAACCAACAACATTAACAGTGGTAAAAGACTAGGTGCTTTCCCCTAAAACTGAGAATAAGGCAATCAGGTCCACACCTACCCCTTCAATTCAATACTGTGTCATAGGTCATGTCTGGTGTAATAAAATAAGAACAAAACAAGAAAAATACAAATTCATTCAGATATAAACCATCTCTATTCCTAGACAACAAAATTGTTTGGCAAAACTAATACAATATTGTAAAGTTTAAAATAAAATAAAATTTAAAAAAAAAAATAAAAAATAAAATACAAATGTAAAAAAAAATCTCAAATTGACAAATAAGCTGCTAAAAATGTAATACATGAGGTCAGCAAGTATGCAGAATATAAAGTCAGTGTTCTATTACTATAGACTAACAGTGAACAATTAGCAACTTGAATGTTTTAAAATAATATAATTTATAATAGCAACAAAGAGAAAGGAAATACTTAGGCATAAATATAACAAAATATATGTGATATATGAATGATGGAAAAAATCCTAAAAACAAACGAACAAGATCCAAATAAATGGAGAAGTAGACATTGTTTCTGGATTGAAAGAAACAACAGCATTAAAAGTCAAGATGTCAAACTCTCCTACATATGTAAAGATTCAACACAATTTCAATCAAAATCTGAACAAGATAGCAAGTGTTTTTTTAGAAATCCATAAACTTATCCTAAAATTTATATGTAAAAGGAGCTAGGATAACCAAAAATAGGTTTTTAAATGATAAAAATAGTTGGAAGACTTATACCATCTTATTTTAGGACTTACTATAAAACTACAGAAATCAAGATGGTGTGGAGTTGGAGAAACAGTGGTCATATAGTTCAGTCAAACAGAACAGAGCCGAAATGTAGTCCAACATGTACATGGCCAATTGATTTTAAATAAAGATAAAAAATAATCCAATAGAAAAAGGGAAGTCTTCTAAACAGATGGTATCGAAATAATTAGAAATTCATATGCAAAATATATATTTTTTTAAAAATCTCAATCCATAGTAGATGCCATATATAAATATTAATTTTAAATGGAACATAAAATCTCAACAAATGAAACATAATAGAAATTATATCAAGCATTTTTTCTGACCAAAATAGTATGAAACTAGAAATCAATTATGAAAGGTAAAAGAAGAAAACAAAAACACATGGAAATTAAATAACCCATGCTACTAAAAACCAATGGTTCATTGAAGAAATCAAAGAAGTAGTCAGAAAATACCATGAGATAAGTGAAAATAAGACAAAACTTTCAAAATTTATGGGACACAGCAAAATCAATTCTAAGAGGAAAGTTTAAAGCAACACAAGCCTACCTCAAGAAACAAGAAAAATATCAAACAAACAACCTAACCTACCATCCACAGGAATTTAAAAAATAAAGTCTGAAGTCAGCAGAACTAAGAAAATAATAAAGATCAGAGAGAAAATAAATAAAACACAAACCAAAAAATCAATAGTAATAATCAATAAAATCAAGAGCTGAATTTATAAAAAGAAAAGCAAAATCAATCAGCAATTAGCCAGGCTCATGCTTGGGGATGGTGCACTGGGATGACCCAGAGGGATGGTACGGGGAGGGAACGGGGAGGGGGGGTTCAGGATGGGGAACATGTGTACAACTGTGGCAGATTCATGGTGATGTATGGCAAAACCAATAAAATATTGTAAAGTAATTAACCTTTTATTTTAAAAATAAATAAATTTATTTTAAAAATAAATAAAGAGAAAAGACCCAACTAAAAATGAAACAAAGGAGGGAAAACTGCAATCAAAACTAAAGAGATACAAAAAAAAATCATAAGAGAATAACATGAACATTTACAACAACAAATTGAACAAGCTAAAGAAGTGAATAAATTTCTAGAAATACAAAATCTTCCAATGCTGAATCAGGTAGAAATAGACAATCTGAATAGGTCAATCACTAGTAGTGAAATTGAATTTGTAATCATAAAACTCCCAGCAAACAAATGTCCAAGACTGGAGAGCATCACACTAGAATTTTACCAAACATATAAAGAAGAACTTTTATCTACCCTCCTCAAACTATTACAAAAAACTGACGAGGAGGGAACATTCTGAAATTCAATCTATGAGACCACCATTACCCTGACACCAAAACCAGGCAATGACACCACAAAAAAATGAATATTACTAAAGGACAATATCTCTATTAAATATAGAGGCAAAAACCCTCAACAAAATATTAATAAACTTAATTCAACAATATTTAAAAAGGATCATATACCATGATCAAGCAGGGTTTATTCTAGGAATGCAAGGATGGTCCAACATCTGCAAATCACCAATTTAACAAAAAGGATAAGAACCACTTGATCATCTCAATAGATACGGAAAAAGCATTTGAAAAATTCAGTAACATTTATGATAATAACTCCAACCAAAGTAGGTACAGATGGAAAATATCCTATCATAATAAAGGCCATTAATGACAAACTCACAGATAATATCATATTTAATGTGAAAAGGTGAAATCAGATGTAAGACAAGAATACCTACTTTTGCAACTTCCATTTGATATAGTTTTGGAAGTCCTAGCCACAACAATCAGAAAAGAAAGAAAAAAAATAGCATTAAAATCGGAAGGGAAGAAGTAAAACTGTCACTATCTGCCTATGACACCATACTATATATAGAAAACCCTAATTTTTCCACCTAAAACTATTTGAACTAATAAATGACTTCAGTAAATTTTCAGAAAATAAAATTAATATATAGACATCTGCTGCTTTTGTATGCACTAACAATAAACTATAACAAAGACAAAGTAAATCTCACTTTAAATCACATCAAAAAGAGTAAGATATCTAGGAAGAAACTTAGTCAAGGAGGTGAAAAACCTGTACTCTGAAAATTATTTTAAAAATATTAAGAAAACTGAAGACAATACAAAGGAATAAAAACATGTCCTACAGTCATGGATTGGAAGAATTAATATTATTAAAATGTCCATTCTATCCAAAGCAATCTACAGTCTTAATGCAATCCTTATCAAGATACCATTAATAATTTTCACAGAACCAAAATAATTAATCCTAAAATTCATATGGAATCACAAAAGACCCTGATTTGCAAAAGGAATTTGAAGAATAAAGAACAAAGCTGGAAGTATCACATCCCCTGACTTAGACTATACAAAACCTACAGTAATCAAAATAGTACTGCACTGGCACAAATACAGACATATACATCAACTAACAAAATAGAGAGCCCAGAAGTAAATCCACTCACTTATGGTCAACTGGGGCTTCCCTAGTGGCTCAGAGGGTACAGCGTCTGCCTGCAATGCGGGAGACCTAGGTTTGATCCCTGGGTTGGGAAGATACCATGGAGAAGGAAATGGCACCCCACTCCAGAACTCTTGTCTGGACAATCCCATGGACGGAGGAGCCTGGTAGGCTACAGTCCATGGGGTTACAAAAAGTTGGACGCGACTGAGACTTTACTTCACTCACTTTATGGTCAATTAGTAGTAGTGTTAGTTGCTCGGTCGTGCCCGACTCTTTGCGACCCCACGGACTGTGGTCCACCAGGCTCCTCTGTCCATGGGGTTCTCCAGGCAAGAATACTGGAGGGGGTTGCCATTTCCTTCTAAATTAATATACTACAAATGAAGCTAGAATATATAATGGAGAAAACACAGTCTTTTTAATAAGTGGGACTAGGA
The DNA here is from genome assembly GCF_032452875.1 of Bos javanicus. NCBI lineage: Eukaryota > Metazoa > Chordata > Mammalia > Artiodactyla > Bovidae > Bos > Bos javanicus. The sequence goes on along the minus strand of NC_083870.1, from coordinate 96,767,113 downwards.
AAACTGGCCAGTGCGGTCTTAGAGAATGAATTTAGAAAATTTTCTCATACCAAATACAAGAATAAACACAAAATAAATTAAAGACCTATATATAAGACTGGAAACCATACAACTCCCTGAAGAAAACACAAACAGAACACTTTGGTATATCATAGCAATATTTTTTTGGATCTCTCTCCTAAGGCCAAAAAAGCAAGAACAGAAATCAACAAAAGGGACCAAATTAAACTTAAAAACTTATATACAACATATATAAGCAACATACACAACTCAATATCAAAAAGATAATCAATCAAAAAAAAAAATGGGTAGAAGACCTGAAAAGACATTTTTCCAAAGAAGACATACCAAAGGCTAATAGACACATGAAGAGATGCTCAACATTACTAATAACCAGACTTCCCTGGTGGCTCAGACAGTAAAGCGTCTGCCTACAATGCGGGTGACCCAAGTTCAGTCTAATAACCAGGGAAATGCAAATCAAAACCACAGCAAGATTTCATCTCACATCTGTCAGAATGACTATCATCATAAAGACCAAAAATTACGGATGTTAGTGACAATATGAAGAAGATGGAGCCCTAGTACGCTGTTACTGGGATTATGAATTGATGCAGCCACTATTGAAGAGTATGGAGGTTGCTCAAAAAACTAAAAATAGAACTACCATATGACCCAGCAACTTAATTCCTTCATTATATAAGAATAAAACAAAAAAACACTAATTCAAAAAGATATATACACTCCAATGTTCATAGCAACATTATTTACAATAGTCAATACATGGAAGCAACCTAAGTGGCCATCAACAGATGAATGGATAAAGATGTGAAATATACATACAATGGAATATCCAGTTCAGTTCAGGTCAGTCGCTCAGTCGTATCTGACTTTTTGCAACCCCATGAATCGCAGCATGCCAGGCCTCCCTGTCCATCACCAACTCCCGGAGTTCACTCAAACTCATGTCCATCAAGTTGGTGATGCCATCCAGCCATCTCATCCTCTGTCGTCCCCTTCCCCTCCTGCCCCCAATCCCTCCCAGCATCAGTCTTTTCCAATGAGTCAACTCTTCGCATGAAGTGGGCAAAGTACTGGAGTTTCAGCTTTAGCATCATTCCTTCCAAAAAACACCCAGGGCTGATCTCCTTCAGAATGGACTGGTTGGATCTCCTCGCAGTCCAAGGGACTCTCAAGAGTCATAAACACACAAATGCACTAATATATGTATATCATGATCATACATATATATATAATTACATATACAATTATAAACAATTTCAAGTATACTTTTTAGACTTAGTAACAAGTCCCAGAAACTCAAATTTTTTTCTGTAAAAGATTTCAAGTAATTCCTTTACAATATTGTAAAGTAATTAGCCTCCAATTAAAATAAATAAATTTAAATTAAAAAAAAAGATTTCAAGTAAAAACAATAGATGCTAACTTGAAACAATGAAATGTGTTCAAGTTGGCAGTGTTTACACTGAAACTGAAATAATATAGCTGATATGCAAATTCTCTACATTGTTCCTATTTTCCATATACTGAATACTACCCTACCTTCTGAAGGTTTCCTTGAACAACAAACTTCTGACTTCATGAATCAGAAATACAGGTAACTTATGGTGTATCTTATAAAGACCATCCTAAAGTAAGTGTGCTACCAACTTCATTCAACAAGTAAGTTTACTTAAACTACTAATAAAAATATGTACCCATGTTGCAGACACTATTCAAGTCTTTTATGAAAATATATTATCAATTTTCTAAGCAATATCTCAAGGTCAGTAGTATCAAAACAAATTAAAAGTGAGTAACTGAAGTTTAGTGTGCTTATGTAATTTGTCCAAGGACACAAAGCTGGCAAATAACAGAATGAAGATTCTAATGCCAAAGCTGTTGCTTTTTCCCACTGCACTCTAAAACCTGAACAATCAGAAGTATGAGAATTTTTTACATGTCAGTATACTTGAGGAAGATTTCTCTCCCCAACACAACCTTTGTGAGAACAGCTCTATTTGCACTATCACTTAGTCTTCTGTGAGTTGTTGCCTCTTTATATCCTTGACCTATTTGGTTTTTTCTTTTTCCTTTTCCTCCTAAAAGTTCTTTATGTATTTTGGATATCAATCTTGTATCTTTAATATATTGCACAAATTTATTTTCCAAGAATAGTACATATATCTTTCAACTTTAGATCTTTTGTCATATAGACTTTATTTTTAAAAACTCAAAAGTATCGATCTATGTCTTTTCAATTTTGGTTTTCTGTGCCTTGCATAAGAAATTTAACCCTACTTCAAAAGTCAATAAAATATTTATTTTATATTTATTTTCATAGTTTAAAATTTTAATTTATTTTTTCATATTTAAGTCTTCAATTCATCTAAAGTTTTAAAAAATAGTGTGATATAGGAATATTATTTGTCAAACAACTGAATCATAAGGTCCTACTATTTCTACTATTTTGTAAGGCAACTCCTGCCATACATTAAGCTCACTTACATAAATAGCTTTATTTATGAGTTCTGGTCTATCAATTTAGACTATTTGTCTATTGTCATGCCAAAGCATTTCTATTTTAATCATTAGTCTATTAATAAACATTCTTAGCCGAAATACAAGTTTCTATAAAATATATACCCTCTCATTATTCTTCTTCAAAGTTGGCTAAGTAATTATTTTTAAGATTTTTTTTTTTAATGTGGACCCCCTTTTAAAAATCCAATATTGAATTTGTTTCAATATTGTTTCTGTTTCATGTTTTGGTGTTTTGGCTCCAAGGCATGTGGAGCCAACCAGGGGTCAAACCCATATCCCCTGCATTGAAAGGCAAAGTCTTAACTCCTGGACCTGCTAGGAAGTCCTAGCTTAGCTATTTGTTTGACCCTTTGCTTTTCTACATGAATTTAGAATTAGCTTTTCAAGCTCTATGAAAAAAAAAAAATTGAGGAGGAAAATGATTGAAATTGTATTAAAGGGTGATTTGGGGAGAATAGACATCTTTATAATATTAAGCTTTCACTTCTGAAAACATAGTTTGAATCTCATTTTATCAGATTATGCCTTTACTATCTCTCTTACTGATGTTATCTTTGTATTCCTCTGTCATCCCTTCTCATTTTTCAAGGACTATTGTTCACACCTCACTGACATTTCTCCAATACATACAGAGACAATCTTTGCAATTAACACTCTTGGCACTTTGAATTCCTCCTCTCCAATATTTTACATATAATATCTTCATTATATATTCATTATATATTTCTAGCTGCCCCCATAGTCATACTCTACACCTTGATATTTCCAATAGTTACAATAATTGCAATTCCTTCAATTTTCTTTCACTCATCCTATTATCTAATGACAATCTGTTTGTAGCTTTTTCACTGAGATACACTAACCACAGACTTAACAAGAATATCTTATGAAGAATCTCTTTTTTAAGTTTGCTTGCATGTACCCTGGACTCTCTTATCTTTCTCTTATTTTGTGGTCTGTATTGCTGAAAAGAAAACACAGTCTTGGTCTGCTTCAAGCCACAATGGATTATGTGGTATTAAATTTACCCTCTCTCCACAAACAACTATAATTTGGGGCCAAAAAATATAAAACATATTTTTTAGACAGTGGACAGCAGACAACTCATGACTGATCCCTGAGAAGGGGAAATAAAGTAAGGCCTTTGATCACTAAAGATTTCTTTCTGAAGGCACATTCTGAACTATGATGCAAGGCAAAGGAACTCATACAAAATGTGGATATCTCACTGAGTTAAATAGAAATTGGAGTTCACAAAACTGGGTTGGTGATGATATGGCTGGAATTATAGAACACAGAGCACCAGAGAAGACAAAACTATGCACAAAAAACCCTCAAAAATCGACACAGGGTTCAACTTGATTCTTTGGGGTGAATACAAAGCTATACCTATATATGTAAGGTAAGACTCCATTAAACTAGGCAAAGGACAATTACTACAAAGTGGTAGAACAATTCCAAGAACTCACACAGAGCTAGCAGACATTGAAACTCAAACAAATCATAGCACTTTACTGGAGACTCCAGAAGTATCACACCTTAGTAGCATGATTAAACTAAAGCCACAGCTCTCTAGACCTACCTGAGCAACACTTAAAAGCAACCCTTGATATTCACAATGGAGTAAATGGATCCATATCTGGCTAACAACTAGAAAACCAGATAAAATATTTGAAATAGATGTTTTCAGACATTGGACAATTAGCATCACAAAGATGGGATCCCTAACAGAAGGGAAACAAATGAGATAATTCCTATGATCACTCTGGCTTTAAAAACACAGCAATGGGAGATGTTCTCACTGTAACCAGATAGATTAGAAAGACTCCTATGAACATCCAAAACACTCAGTAGATACTTTGGAAGTGCCGTGTATGGACCAAGTAAGACTAAACAACCATCACTGCATCAGGCCTACACTAAGAAAACTTTAAATAGTCTATCTGTATTATTAAGGGCAAAGAGAAAGAGAAAAAAAAAGACATAATAAATAAACTAATTAAATGATATATTACAAAGTAGTAGATTCTAAAAGAAAAGGTAGAACAGAGTAAGAGGGGTGTGTGAAGGAGGAGAAAAAGGATAGTCATTAAGATTGGCCTCATTAAGAAGATATTAGTTGAGAAAAGACAAAGGAAGTAAGGAAATTTCTTATGCAAATATCTGGTAGAGGGCAAGTAGGAGCCCTAAGCCAGTGCTTTAAGGTAGAATCATGCCTGGCTTGTTTGAGGTACCACAAAGAAAAGCTGTGTGGGCAAGGCGTAAAGTAGAAGAAAATGTGGTCAAAGAAGTATGTAAGTTGTAGGGTGGGGTGGGTGAGTTAGACTGATGATTTTGCAGGATCTGGTGGGTTATTTTAGAGATACCATCTTTTACTCTGACACGCAAAAATCAATTACATGAGTTTAACTGAGTAATCATATGATATGACTTTTATCATAAAATTACTATCATTTCCCTGTTTTGAGTACACTAAAAGACAGAATTAAACAGGGGTCCAGTTAGGAGACGTTGATCACAGACATAGGTAGACCTGGAAGTCAGGCATGTGCAATATAGACTCCATATTCTTAACTGTTAAAGTTTGCTTGATGATGATACTGACAATGATGATACCTTGCAATAGTAGATTTGAAAGAAGAAGGAAGATGAAGAAAAGGACTAGAAGAAGGAGAAGGAGAAGGAAAAAGGGCAGAACAACAGTGTGTGTGTGTTAGCCATGCAGTCGTGTCCAAGTCTTTGTGACCCCATGGACTGTAGTCCACCAGGTTCCTCCGTCCATGGAATTCTCCAGGCAAGAATATTGAGGTGGGTAGCCATTTCCTTCTCCAGGGAATCTTCCTGACCCCGGGATTGAGCCCAGGTCTCCTGCATTGCAGGCAGACTCTATCAACTGAGCCACTGGGAAGACCTCCACAAACAGTAGTAATAATATATATTAATAATTTGTTGTGGTGGTTTTCCCTCTTGCTGGTTTTAGTTTTGTTTCTACTGTCAAGGTGTTTTAGTAAACTCAATAGCCATCAAGTTATGAATCTCTATCTACCAAACATCATGGTAGGCTCTTTATATGCATTCTGCCCTTTAATTTTCACAATACTCACATGAAGTAGTATTATCATCTTTGTTTTATAGATGGAAAATTGAGGTACCAAGAGATTAAGCCAAGTCTGTTTGAATCCATTGTCTTGTTATCTGTCTACCATAATTTGCTGTCTTTGTTTATTGTCAAGTCTAGCCATAGCCAGGATGAAGCTTCACTGAGACTGAAATCTCCAGAATGAAGACCAAAGCAGCAAAAGACTCTTGAAATTTTAGACATGCCATATATAAGTGTGTGTGTGTGTATTTAAGCTACATTGATGTTTATAATAATGTAAGCAATACTTCACTGTTAAAATTTTTTTTTAATTTTGTATTACCTAACTCAGAGGACACTCTGTTGGCACACCCAGATAAAATAGGTTTGATGAATTAAGAAAGAGTCAAAATAATAAATAAGTATATTTTGTGTCTCACATTATTACTGGAGTGCAGTTAATTCCTTTTTGACCAGAGACCTGAAACACTGCATTATATCTCATTTACTTGTGTGATGTTTCCAAGTAAGACAGAAAAAGAATTTATTCTAAATACATGAACTTTTGAGTTCATTAAACATTTCAAACCAAGAAATCCAAAATAAAGCATCTCACTGTTTATAGGATAGAAAAATAATACAAACTGTTTCTTAAAAAAATTTAGAAATATGAATAAAGAGTTTTAAAAACATTTACATACTTAGCCCATCAATTTTCCACATAGGAATTTATTCTAAAGAAGTGAAAAGAAATCTGGGTAAAGTTTCACTCATAAAGGTGTTCCCTAGAGTATTATTTATAACAACAGATAATAAAAGGGAATCTTTATGCCCAAGATTTAAAGAAGGGGTCCGAAAGTACATAACTATTGTACAGCCATGTTTATGATGGTTTAACCGACAGAAAATGTTTGTAATACTGTTTAGTTTCCTTATAAGATATAAAATGTATACATGTTACAAATTTAATTATGCTCCAAACAGTAAAATAGAAAATAAATAAGCCTATAAGTAAATATGCCAAAAAGTTATTAGTATTTGCTTCCAGGTAGTAAGATTACGGGGGTGTGTGTAAGTATGGGTATGTATGTGCTTTTTCTCTGCTTCTGATAAGTATCTATATTGTACAAATTTACTACAGTAAGCACTGGATACTTTTACAGTCAGTATAGAGGGGAAAAAAAAACTCAAAGAGATAAAAAGAATATAAAAGACAGAAAATACTTTCAACAATCCAGGCACATCATTTTATTTCTTCTTATTGGCTAAAGTTTTATCATGAGTATTTAAATAGGAAGATTTGCTTTCACATCACACGAGTGTTCTGCTGCATAAATAACAAATTTCCATGTAAGAATATTTAATATAGCGTTTTTAAGAGAGAAAATTACTTTTCAATAAAGATACCTGGATGTTTAGTTATCATAGATTCTTACAAATGTACTATTTACCAACTACTTTGGGAGTTAATATGTCAGTCCTGGAATATGACACCATATGTTTCAAGCATTTATCACTTGCTAAAAAACATTAAGGAAGATGATCCAAAAGCTAGACCTGTTTATACAGTATAGTCAATGCTTCAATTTTTAGTGGAGTCAGACTTTAATGACTAATATTTCTTTTGCCTGCTAGTACCAAACCCTAAATAAGGTTCCTGACTAGATTACATTCATGCAGTTCTCATTTTAACGGAAATTGGAGAGATGGCAAAAGATTATGGGACAACCCATTATAAAAACAGACCTCACAAGTCAAACCTAATAGTAAAATCATTCTCTTTCATGTAGACAACCATGAAAACAAATATCCTGTGAGCTAGAGATATGTACTGTATCTTTCCAGCAAATCTTTATGCCTTCTTGAGACAGATTTCCATTACTATATAATGTGATTACAGTTGATGAAGCAATGGCACACAGAAAGAGGCTGATAAAGCATCAGCCTCAGGAAAACAGATAAACATGTTCATGATTTTTAATTGTAACAAAGGTAGTATAACACTGGATATGAAGATAGAACTTAGAGCAAATATTTGTTTCTTCAACTTTAAAAACAAGCATCCATAAAACAGTACCAACTCTTGTAAGCATAATAACAAAACTGTCATTTCACTTCCTTGATTGATAGACAAGATTCAAAAGAGACCGTAGGACTTTAACATGTAGTATAAAAATTATAACACACTGGAAAAGACATTTTTAACAGCAAAGTGAATATAAGCCACCTAGAAGAACAAACAACAATAAACTTTGAAATGTATGAGCAATCTGTCCAAAAGATTATCCCAGGTCATATAATTTAAGAAACACATTTTCCAAACACTCTAGTCATCCAACCTTGCTCTCAATGCCTCCATCTGACCATAGAAACTATAAGGATATTCTTAATAGAGACTAAAGTGAAAGAAAAACTAGGTTAGGAATTTAATGTAACCCAAAGTAAAAAAAATATATATATATATATATATATATATATATATATAATTTCAGAGCTTCTGCTAAGTCTCCACTTAAGAAAGGATATGATGAGAATAGATTCTGTTCCTTGAAAAGTAACAAGTCTCATTTCTTAAGAGATAGTGGATTCCTGGTTGGAATAGACAAGCTGAAAGATAAGCATGAGCTATGGATAAAGAGGAAAAGAGTAATCCCATTTGTGAAGTTAGAAAACCTGGTAGATTATACTGCTTTAAAGAAAATGTTCCCCTTCCTTAATATGAATTGACCATGCTGCCTTGGAATTACTGTTCTTTTTTTAAGTGGTGTGTGTATGTGACAACTGTAAATTGCTGACATGAGACAAACACACCAATAGAAGAATGAGAGGCTGCATACTTACATCATGGTAGCAGAGAGATCGTCATAGGGAACCCAAACTAGAGTTCAAGACTCAGGCTTATACATGTGGCTAAGGCCTCCTGCTATGATTTATACTCTCAAGACTTAGCAACATAGACTTTGAAAAAAGCACTTTGAGAATTATTGATTGTCTTGCTGGAGTAAGAGGGACCATCCTAGGGACAGGTGAAGCCCTGTAGATAAAATGTACGTTTCCCTAAAGTGATTGCAGGGAAGGAATATTAACCTTACTGTAAAAAACTGAAAAAGGAATTATCTCATGAGTATGTAAGTAAAACAAGAAACCAAGCAAAGAACTAAAGTTTGTTGTAGAGCAATAATCTGTGTGAGGTTTATTTCCCCTCTTGTCCTAAACAGCTGAGATAATTCATAGTTAGCCAACAATGTTCAGAGCTCTCCCATGTATATAATTTCTTCTAGTTACCCCTAAATTTCAGTAAACATAACACACACCGAGTCCTATGTCAGTGGTGTTGTAGAAAATTAAAAGAAATGGTAGCAAAGTGAAGTGGCTGTTCATGAACCCCTCTTCTGCTGAAGTCAGCATGCCAGGAAGAGCACTGTGTCAGACAAGTGAGATACCTAAATTTCAAACACTGACCATTACCTACCTAACATATGACTCAAGTTGCAGTTGAAATAAACAGAGAGAAGTAAGCAACCAGGTGAAAGAGTAAGTAGATTAGATTGACTTAGGATGGGAAATTAAACTCCTCACTCTTTCAAATATGCTAGAAAAAAAAGAACCCTGAAGAAAGAAGGCAGATATTAGATTACAGGGCTATGTTTTCACCAGCTTAAAACAATCCTATCATATGTACACAAAGCTTGTGCAGAATCTTCCAAAATTAGTTGTCTCAATATAACAATAACAACTGATTTCTCAGGGTTAGATTTTTATCAAAGTTTGTTAAAAGCGTATATCTTTAGTTCTATTTTCATCAATATTTTTATTCAAAACAATTTTGAACAGGATTGTAAAACATATACTCTTATGTTATAAAATGTACATGAAGAAATTGTGGTTAAAGATAGATTCATATTATTTAGGTTGGTGCAAAGTAATTGTGGTTTCAGACTATGAATTTTAAATCATTATAACAAGGCTCAATCACAGCTTTATTAATAAAAATAGAAACCATTATAATCAACACATTTTTGCCAATGAGAAATAAGTTTGTTTATTCCTGTAGCATAAAAATCCATGCTTTAGGATTCGATAAACTCTTGAAAGGCATTGTCTACCTCCAGCTGTTTGTGTAAGCCTTTTCCCTGCAAAAAGCTGTCAAGATGCTTGAAGAAGTGGTAGTCCATTGGCTAGAGGTCAAGTGAATATGGTGGATGAGGCAAAACTTTGTAGACTAACTCAACTTTTCAAGCATTGGTTGTGCAACGTGCAATTGGATGTTTTCGTGGAAAAGAATTGGGCTCTTTCTGTTGACCAATGCTGGCTGCAGGCATTGCAGTTTTCAGTGTATCTCATTGATTTGCTGAACATATTTCTCAGTGCAATGGCTTCACCTGGATTCAGAAAGCTGTAGTGGATCAGATGGGCAGCAGACCACCAAACAGTGACCATGACTTTTTTTGGTGCAAGTTTGGCTTTAGGAAGTGCTTTGGAGCCTCTTCTTGGTCCAGTCACTGAGATGGTCATCACTGGTTGTCGTATAAAATCCACTTGTCATTGCAGGACACAATCCAAGCAAGAAACAGTTGGTTGCATAGAATAAAAGGAGACAACAGTTCAAAATGATGATTCTTTTTTTTTTTTTTTTGATTGGTAGTCAGCTCATGGGTACCCACCTACTGAGATTTTTCATCTTTCCAATTTGCTTCAAATGCTGAATGACCATAGAATGGTCCACATTGAGTTCTTTGGCAACTTCTCGGGTTGGTGGTTGTCAACTTCCAATGGCCAGCCACTGTGCTCATATCTTCAAGGCTCTTGTCTTCTTTGCAGAATTTCTTGGACCACCACTGCACCATACATTCGTTAGCAATTCCTAGACCAAATGCGTTCTTGATGTTGCAAATTGTCTCCGCTGCTTGATGACCATTTTGAGCTTGAATAAGAAAATTACTCAACTTTGCTTTTTGCCTAATATCATTTCCTTAGTCTAAAATAAATATAAAATAAACAGCAAGTAATAAGTCATTAGCAAAAAGACAAAGTGAGAAATGTGCATTCAAATAACCACTTTTATTTAAGAATGTATTCCAATATAAAAAGGCAAAGTTCAACAATGCAAAACCACGAATACTTCTGCACCAACCTAAATACTATCAGAATAATAGAAAAGTTAGTATACAAAAACACAAGTAAAAAAGTTTTCCAGAGTCATTAACGTGGGCTATAAAATTGACTCTGAGTTGTGCAATAGCCAAACAAAGTGAAAAGCAGGATGGATTACAAGAATCATATTGCTTTTAAGATATAAACACCTTGTTATATAGGTGAAGAAAATCTTTTTGTAAAATGAGTCCTGTGGAGAAAAGATATACAGAACAGCACCGTATAATAATCAAGTCACTTCCAGTGGTTCCTTATAGGCTTCCCCCATGGAAGCCTAACACATCATGCTAAAGCTTCAATCACTAAAGAACACTGTGTGCTCTTACGTAATCTGCTTGTATTTTTAATAACCACCAGATAACAAAAGCCAGTATATTATACCTGTTATTCTATACTTCTTGAAATAAAATATCATTACTGCACACATAAAAGAATATATTTCTAATATAGTCATTATTTTTATATTCCTAAAATAAAACAAAAGCATAACCTTCTTACCAAAACCACACTGAAGGGATCCACTATTTCTCTCACCTGTGATTCTTTCACATTTTCAACGGTAAAGTTGAACCAGACTCGGAAGCGAGGATTACAGGTGTCTGGCCTAATAAATAAATCATACTCAAACTCAGAGACCTGGTCCACTCGTCCAAGGTTACCTGTTAATAAAAATTAAGAGAACTGGGTATTAATATAAGTTCATGAAGCTCGATGGAACATACATTTAAATATTATGAGCTCTGACAACGACATCTGTCATCATTTGGTACTTATAGGTTCATCTTTCAGAATCCATTAGGCTGCCACCAACTCTTAAAGTAGTCCAGGATAAGAGGAGGTTTTCAACTAGTCTAGGCTGTGGAAATAGCAACTCTTTCTGTCATTATAACCTAGAAGATCAATCTGTGCTACAAGTGTCTTTGACAGACTGGTTGGTACACTATATACAGCAAGTGGCAAGCACCCTTAAAACAAGCAAAAACCACAACAAAACTTCAGTTTCCTGGTTAGAAAAAAGAAATGATAACACCCTGTGTCTTTTGTATTAAACTTTATGGCATACAAGTTATCTCTAATATATTTTATTTTATTTAATTCTCACAACACAGCTATGCAATTTGTACTGTATTTTGTACATTTTCAAACTTTTATCAGAACATGTTAAGAGAATATACAAGCAGAGTAAGGGTTAAACAAAAATTAGAAGTAGTTTCTACATAAAAATAATAACGGTAAAATCACAAACAACCATAAAATTAATTTCCCTTTCCTCCACCAACAAAAACAGGCATATCAAAAGTGTAAAAACTTAAGTGTGACTCCAATTCTTTGTCTCTCCTCTCTCCACCTAATATTCTAATGAGTAGTAAGTTACCCAAAATTTTAACACTGGGATGGGATAAAAAATAAAAGCAAAGAGTCTGGTGAATTCCCAAACTAGTTAATAAACCAGAAAAAGAAGAGTAAACACAACTACAGAAAGCAACAAAGCAATTGATTGAGAAGTCAGTATGGTCTGCATTTGAGAGCACAGCAATATCCTACTTTAACAGTAAGGTCTTACTAAATAGCACAAAGAATTATATTCAATATCCTGGGATAATCTATAATGGAAAAAAATTTTTTTAAAAAAAGAATGTGTGTGTGTGTGTGTGTGTATGTGTGTGACTAGGTCACTTTGCTGTACAGAAGAAATTAACACAACATTATAAGTCAACTATATAATTTTTTTTTAAACCCATAAGTCATCACAAAAAAATGAGCTCTAGTCTTTCTCCAAAAGAACACTCAGAATTAAACTTTATATGCACCAAAGTTCTAAATTATTTCTAAATCACTAGTTCTATTGACAGGTCACTTCTTCTTCTGAGCACCAGTTGTAGTAGACAGAGTACTAGCCTAGGAATCAGCAGACCTGAATTCTAGCTCAGTTGACCCACTGTGCAATAATGGGTAAATTACCTACCCTCTCAAGGTCTCATTTGCAAAATGAGAATATTGAGTTACCTAACTTCTAAAGTTCCTTTCAGCTGTAACATTATTTGGCTGCCTGATTCTAAGATTGATCTAAATGATCCAAGATAAGCCTTCCTTCAAAACCAAATCAATTAACCTTAGGGTGATTTTGTCTGCTCTCATTAAAATATGGCCTGAGAACCAGACGACTCCTCCTTCCAGAACCAGGATGATCAGACACCTTGAGTTAAGTAGACACATTGCCAGGGTCCAGCCCCAGTGGATCCAGGGAAATTCGAAGGGGAGATGGCTTCGGCAATCAGGATATGATAGCTTTAATTAAATATTAATTAGAGATATAAAGATTAATAGAATAAGGATAGCTCAGTAGGAAAATTCAGTGGAGAAAAGAGGCTGAATAACTTGGTTTACGTGGAAAGCTAATAAAATTCCAAGGCAAGGAATTTACGTCACCTATGTAGGCCACAGGTGTCCTCCTGTCCTCCCAAAGGAGAGGAGACACTAAGGCCTCCCCGGTCAGATCTTAGAAGCCCAGGCATAATTAGTAGGCTTGACAAGCCTCCACATTCCAGATGGGGATTCAGCCAGAAGGTGAGAGAAAGAACGACGTGGGGAGACCAGTCTTTCGAGGAACTGATCCCATTTTTTATTTTTCCAGGGTCTGTTTTTATACACTGAGATGTTATACAAAAGTCACACAGGGTCAGCAGTCCTGACTTTTATTAAAGTCAGGTGCTTCATACAAATGTATACAGAGGCCTTAGGGGTGTTACATCATCTTCTGGCCAGGGGGCCTGCTGACAATTTATGACCCTCTCCTTGTGACAGTTGTCAGTCAACCAGAACACTTATTTCTCTAAGGGTGATTATTCTTAAAACAGACGCCACCTTCTGAAGGTAAGGGTGCAGTAGGTTTTAATTAAGGAAAGAATTTGCTTAGCCTAAGGTCTAACGTGATTAATATCAAAGGTTAATACTTATTTCTTCTACATATATATATTAATGTGTATAAGGGCAGGGGATGTGGAGACTTAGCAGTAAACATTGGCTCAACAAATGAAAAACCCTTCACCAATACAATTTCTAATCAGCCTACTATACTATACTAATAGTTTTCTAACTTTTCTAAAGAACCTGTTTTTAGAAGGTTTAAAGCATCTCGTGCCTCTCACAGTTGGGAGGCTGTGAGCAATCACATGTGGCCGGACAAGCCTGTCAGGCAGGCTAGAGAACCTTCAGAGGAGTTTGTAGATTGAAACACTCCTGCCCAGGAATTATTATTAACTGGAGCTGTAAGTTAACTCCTTCTCTGAAAGAGGTGGTGGGGGACAGCCCCCCATAAAGTCAGAGGTGTAGGTGAGAGAACAAAGCAGTAAAGTAGGCAGACTCTGGTTTGGGGGGTAGATGCTCGAGAATTTCCAGGGGGACTCCTGAGGCTCCATCCCACCTTTGCGTATGTCCAGCCTCCTTCCTCATGACCTTTGACACAGGCGGAGGTCCTCACGCTGGCTCCTGGCAACACGTTATTTTTTTAAATGCATTGATGGGAAAATACAAACAAGAGCTAATTAAAACCAAAAGCTTTTAATTTTTCTAGCTTCATTGTCTTCAGAATTTCCAAGGAGATTCATCAATGGAATTGGTCCTTTCAAATATTATCATTCAAAAATATTTACTAAGGCTTCTCTTGTAGAAGAAGGAACATTTATTATATGAGAGCACTGAACTTAAAATCAGAAGATCTAAACTCAAGTTTTATCTCTGTCACTTACTAAGTGACCTTGGAAAATTAACCCATCTGTGTACAACCTCTGCTTATTCAACTATAAAGTAGGATTCATAATAATAGAAACATGAATATTTATCTCCAGGCTAATTAATATGAACATTAATTTTAACTAATACATAACTGATATTAACATGAATTTTCAACAGAAAATTAACATTTTCTGAGCATTTCTACATGTCACATACTGTCCCAAATGCTTGGTATATTGATATATTTAATTCTTACAACAACCCCCAACTGGTAGGACCTCATTTTACATATGAAAAAAAGAATGGGACAAATATATAAAATAACTTAGCCAAAGTCATTATACCATGTAAGCAAGTATGAGTCAGAACTGGGATTTGAATTCAAACAATATGTCTCTAGTCACTAGACAATCAGTTCAGTTCAGTTCAGTTCAGTCACTCAGTTGTGTCTAACTCTTTGCAACCCCATGAACTGCAGAACGCCAGGCCTCCCTGTCCATCACCAACTCCCAGAGTCCACCCAAACCCATGTCCATTGAGTCGGTGATACCATCGAACCATCTCATCCTCTGTCATCCCCTTCTCCTCCTGCCCTCAATTTTTCCCAGCATCAGGGTCTTTTCCAATGAGTCAGCTCTTCACATCAGGTGGACAAAGTATCAGAGTTTCAGCTTCAACATCAGTCCTTCCAATGAACACCCAGGACTGATCTCCTTTAGGATGGACTGGTTGGATCTCCTTGCAGTCCAAGGGACTTTCAAGAGTCTTCTCCAACACAACAGTTCAAAAGCATCAATTCTTCTGTGCTCAGCTTTCTTTATAGTCCAAATCTCACATCTATACCTGACTACTGGGAAAACCATAGCCTTGACTAGATGGACCTTTGTTGGCAAAGTAATGTCTCTGGTTTTTAAAATGCTGTCTAGGTTGGTCATAACTTTCCTTCCAAGGAGCAAGCGTCTTTTAATTTCATGGCTGCAATCACCATCTACAGTGATTTTGGAGCCCAGACAATAACTTTTACTAAAAAAACCTGGTTGAAAGAATAGGAAGATAATACACCTTGAAAGTACAGCATAAGTTATAATTCTTAATAAAAAAATTACTCAACACAAAGTGAAAAAGCTATTTTTGACCTCCAAAAGTTCATGGTTGAAAAAGTAAACATTAATGTGCAATTTCAACATTAAAGGAAAACAAGAATTTTATTTTGTTTTTAATTCTGGAGCACTATAAATGGATTTTGATTAATAATAACATCTTAAAATCATTGCTATATATTGTATCTAAAAATAAAAAATTATGTATTAAAGCCTACAGTTCCAAAATTATTTCAGATCCTTTATATTATTATAGCCTCACCATGACCCCATAATGAGTAAGCTGAGATTCAGGAATCTTTAGTGCTTGCTTAAGTTCATTCTTTAAAGCACCAGGGGAAGTCCCCAAAACAAAGACTTCACGTTACACTGTACTGCTCTTTGGAATGGGCCTTCCTGATGGCTCAGCAGGTAAAGAATCTACCTGCAATGCAGAAGACACAGGAGACTTGGGTTCATTCCCTGGAAATGGCAACCCAGTCCAATATTCTTGCCTGAAAAATTCCATGGACAGAAGAGCCTGGTGGGCTACAGTCCAAAGGGTCTCAAAGAGTCATATACGACTGAGCGACTGAGCAGCAGCAGCACCTCTTTGGAATATACCATAGCTACAGTCAATTCGTTTATTGACTGATTCAATCACTTATTCATTCAAAAAGGGCTACAGTATGTGCTATAAAATAGAACAGAAAGTAAGTCCAACAGGTGCGGCCTTTGCTTTTACTAAGTTTGAAAGTGAAGTTGCTCAGTCGTGTCGGACTCTTTGTGACCCCATGGACTGTAGCCTACAAGATTCTTCCATCCATGGAATTTTCCAGGCAAAAGTACTGTTTACAGTCCCGAATAATAATAAGCATCTGGTATTTGGTCTTCTGTAACTACTCTATTGGCCTTCTTCACCTCTCCTATGAGGAGTATTCTCTCTGTGTGTTTGCAGGAAAAAAACAAAGTTTTTCTCATATTACCAGTAATATTTCAACAAAGTGCCAATGTATGACATTCTGATTCTGAACACAGAAATTTGAAATAAGCTGATTATGCCTTTATGTCATCTGGTTCCCTCCACCTATATGAAAGGAGAGAAGAAAACAAATAGGAATCTAAAATATAGGACAAACACACACACGCACACACACAAAGTAGATTTTAAACACTGACATGTCAATAGTCATGTTAAATATAAATGGGCTAAATATTATAAATAGACTCAAAAATTATTCTGGATAAAAATAACAACATATGTAGCAGTGGGATTGCTGGGTCTTATGGTGGTTTTATTCCTAGTTTTTTAAGGAATCTCCACACTGTCTTCCATAGTGGCTGTATCAATTTACATTCCCACCAACAGTTAGTGCAAGAGGGTTCCCTTTTCTCCACACCCTCTTCAGCATTTAATGTTTGCGGCTTTTTGATGATGGTCATTCTGACCAGTGAGATGATATTTCATTGTAGTTTTGATTTTCATTTCTCTAATAATGAGTTATGTCGAGCATCGTTTCATGTGTTTATTAGCCATCTGCATATCTTCTTTGGAGAAATGTCTGTTTAGGTCGTTTTACCAATTTTGATTGGGTTGTTTGTTTTTTCTGGTATTGACTTGATGACATGCTTGTATATTTTGGAAATTAATCCTTTTTCAGTTGTCTCATTAAATTAAAAATACATAAAGAAACATAAATTTCCTGATACCAAGAAAAAATAAAAATGCATATAGCTTATAAAGAAATTTTTCATATTTAAGAACAAAGAAAGACTGAAAATAAATGGTCCTTTCAACTATCATCATCCAAAAATATTTACTGAGCCCTAAGTTGTAGAGAATACAATACTTATTTTTTCAATGAATTATTAATTTTATAACAGGAAAGACACTATCAAAAAGAAAGCTAATGTAGCTATATTTATCTCAGACTAGGTAGACTTCAAATCAAGAAACTCACTAGAAATGAACAGAGACATTTCATGATGCAAAAAAGGTAATTGCATCAAATTGATAAAATTGATAAATTGATAAAAATATCAAAAAATATACATCTAATAATAGATCTTCAAAATACATAAGTAAACTTGGACAAAATAAAACATGGAGACAACTTTAGAAATACAGTGAGAAATGTGAACACACCAATTCCACAAACCAAGAAAATATTCAGAAAGGATTTAGGCAATTTGAAAATGTGACTTAAAAGTATTTCTAGTCCTAATTACGGAATACTTTTCATTTATACACCTACAGAATATATATCCTTTTCAAAAGCCCATGGTACATTTACAAAATTAATCATACACTGGTCCATAAACGAAGTCTCAGCAAATTTCAAAGGAATCTGTATTATACTGCCTATGTTCCCCTATCACAGTGATAGTATTTTAAACTAAATCATAATCAATATATGTCAAGCAAAATTTGTTCGACGTAGCTAAATCATTTCTAAGATGGAAATATAAATGTACACATACATATGGATTGATTTTTATTAATTTATACATAATATAAAATGTATTATGAAAATCAGTTATCTAAGCTTCTATTATTTGTTGTTGCTGTTCAGTCACTAAGTCATGTATGCTTCTTTGCAATCACACAGACAGCAGCAGGCCAGCCTCCCCTGTCCTTTATTATCTCCCAGAGATTGCTAAAATTCATGTCCATTGAGCCAGTGATGCTATTTAACCATCTCATCCTCCATCGCTCCATTCTCCCTCTGCCTTTAATCTTTCCCAACACCAGGGTCTTTTCCAGTAAGTTGGCACTTCGCATCAGGTGGTCAAAGTACTGGAACTTCAGCTTCAGCATCAGTCCCTCCAATGAATGTTCAGGGTTAAATTCCTTTAGGATTGACTGGCTCAATCTCCTTGCTGTCCAAGAGATGCTCAAGAGTCTTCCCCAGTACCACAATTTAAAAGCATCAATTCTTTGATGCTCAGCCTTCTTATGGTCCAGCTCTTACATCTGTACATGACTACTGGAAAAATCATGGCTTTAAGTATATGGACTTTTGCTGGCAAAAGTCCTGGGCCTTAGGAAGCATCGCTACAAACAAAGCTAGTGGAGGTGATGGAATTCCAGTTGAGCTATTTCAAATCCTCAAAGATGATGCTGTGAAAGTGCTGCACTCAATATGCCAGCAAATTTAGAAAACTCAGCAGTGGCCACAGGACTGGAAAAGGTAAGTTTTCATTCCAATCCCAAACAAAGGCAATGCCAAAGAATGCTCAAACTACCACACAATTGCACTCATCTCATATGCTAGTAAAGTTCTCAAAATTCTCCAAGCCAGGCTTCAGCAATATGTGAACCCTGAACTTGCTGATGTTTAAGCTAGTTTTAGAAAAGGCAGAGGAACCAGAGATCAAATTGCCAACATCTGCTGGATCATTGAAAAAGCAAGAGAGTTCCAGAAAAACATCTATTTCTGCTTTATTGATTATGCCAAAGCCTTTGACTGTGTGGATCACAATAAACTGTGGAAAATTCTGAAAGAGATGGGAATACCAGACCACCTGACCTACCTCTTGAGAAATCTGTATGCAGGTCAAGAAGCAACAGTTAGAACTGGACATGGAACAACAGACTTGTTCCAAATAGGAAAAGGAGTACGTCAAGGCTATATATTGTCACCCTATTTATTTAATTTATGCAGAGTACATCATGAGAAAAGCTGGGCTGGAAGAAGCACAAGCTGGAATCAAGATTGCCAAGAGAAATATCAATAACCTCGGATATGCAGATGACACCACCCTTATGGCAGAAAGTGAAGAGGAACTAAAAAGCCTCTTGATGAAAGTGAAAGAGGAGAGTGCAAAAGTTGGCTTAAAGCTGAACATTCAGAAAACGAAGATCATGGCATCTGGTCCCATCACTTCATAGCAAATAGATGGGAAAACAGTGGAAACACTGTCAGACTTTATTTTGGGGGCTCCAAAATCACTGCAGATGTTGACTGCAGCCATGAAATTAAAAGACGCTTACTCCTTGGAAGAAAAGTTATGACCAACTTAGATAGCATATTCAAAAGCAGAGACAACAAAGGTCCGTCTAGTCAAGGCTATGGTTTTTCCAGTGGTCATGTATGGATGTGAGAGTTGGACTGTGAAGAAAGCTGAGTGCCAAGGAATTAATGCTTTGGAATTGTGGTGTTGGAGAAAACTCTTGAGAGTCCCTTGGACTGCAAGGAAATCCAACCAGTCCATTCTAAAGGAGATCAGTCCCGGGTGTTCTTTGGAAGGACTGATGCTAAAGCTGAAACTCCAATACTTTGTCCACCTGATGAGAAGAGCCAACTCATTGGAAAATACTCTGATGCTGTGAGGGATTGGGGCAGGAGGAGAAGGGGACGACAGAGGATGAGACGGCTGGATGGCATCACCGACTCAATGGACGTGAGTCTGGGTGAACTCCGGGAGTTGGTGATGAACAGGGAGACCTGGCGTGCTCCAATTCATGGGGTCGCAAAGAGTTGGAGACGACTGAGCAACTGAACTGAACTGAACTGATAAATCAACTAAGTATACAGAACTTTCCTTTCAACAGTAAAATATACATTTTCCTCAAGTTTACCGGAATATTCTTCAGAAAAGACTACAACACAGAGTATAAAACAAGTCTTAAAACATTTAACACGAAGGAAATCATGCACAGTAATCTCTCCAAACAAAACGGAAGGAAATTACTAATCAGTAACAAAAGGAAATTTAAGGAATTCAAAAACATTTAGAAATGACACAACAAATTCATAAATAACAAAGAGGGTCAATTAAGAAATCAGAAAGAAAGTTACAAAATATCTTAGCATGAATAAAAAAAAGCTACTATCTATCAGAATCTGTGGATGCATAGAAAGCAGTACTTATACAGAAATATGTAGCTGCATATGCTTACATTTTAAAAAAAGAAAGATCTTAAAGCAATAACCTAATCTGCCAGCATTTCACCTTTTGAAGCTTAAAAATAATGTGAACTAAAGGCAAAATAAAGGAAATAATAAAGGATGGACACAAATGAAACAGATAATTGAAAACAATTGAGAAAAGCAATGAAACAAAAAATTATTCTTTTAAGCGATCAATAAAATAGACAAACTTTTATCTACACTGACTAAGAAAGAAAGAGGACACTAAATTTGTAAAATCAGTAGTAGGAGGATATACTATGACCAATTGCAGGCTAACGAATTAGATAACCAAGATGATATAAGGAAAGTTCTAGGAAGACACAAAACTGACTAAAAGAAGAAATACTAAAAGAAGAAATATCTATAGACCTAAACAAAAGTACTGATTTAATAATCAAAAACTTCAACATCAGGAAAAACCCAAGTGTCTTCACTGATGAATTTATAGAACTTTTCAAGGAAAATTAACACCATCCTTAACAAACTATTGTCCCAAAACAAAGAAGCAAAAACACTTCCCAAACTCATTCCTGGGGTTGTTTGTCTTGATACTACAAAGACATCACATGAAACCTAGACGTCAATAACAGTAATGAATACTGACCCCCAAATCCTCAATGAAATACTAGCAAGCCAAATCCAGTATTTTATGAAAATGACTGAACATCACAATAAGTGGGACTTATACTGGAAATTCAGTGTTGGTTCAACATATGAAAATCAAATAATGTAATAAACAAGATTACTAGAAGAAACGACAAAAACACATGATCATCTCAACAGACACAGAAAAAGAACTTCACAGTGTTTTATACTTTCCATGATAAAAAGCACTGGAAGACAAATGAACATAAAGGAATTTTTTTTAAATCTCACAGCTAATTAGCATACTTAATGGTCCAAGGCTGAACATTTTCCCCTTATGATCTGGGGTATAAGTATGTTTGCTCTTGCAATTTCTATTTAACATTGTAGTTAATATTCTAGCAAGGGTAAGTAGGCAAGAAAAAGAAACAAAAGGATTCATACTGAAAAAGCAGAAATAAAATTATATTTATTTGCTAATGATACGATCTTTTATAGAAAAAATCCTAAGGAATGTACAGGCAAAAAATGAAGACTAAGTTAAAAAAAATATTTCATCAAGGTTGCAGGATACATATCATATAAAAATCAACTGGATCTCTATACAGAAGCAATGAATAAGTTCAAAACGAGATTCAAAAATAATGTCAAGATAATATCAGAGAAAATTAAATACTTGGATTAATTTAACAAAAAGCATAAGTAA
The DNA here is from genome assembly GCF_032452875.1 of Bos javanicus. Taxonomy (NCBI): domain Eukaryota; kingdom Metazoa; phylum Chordata; class Mammalia; order Artiodactyla; family Bovidae; genus Bos; species Bos javanicus. Next base: position 96,745,315 of record NC_083870.1, on the reverse strand, counting down.
ACAAAGAATGTAAGGTTATTTTAACATTTGAAAAATCAGGCAATGTACTTCACCATTTTAACAAGGAAGGAGAATAACCATATTATTATTCCAGTAGACACAGAAAAAAACATTTGACAAAATCCAACATACACTCATAAAAAAGCTTTCCTGAAATGAATAATACTTGGAAATGTTCTGTAATTATTAAGTGGCATGCATTGAAAAAAAGAAAAACCCACAAAACTTAAAGCTAATCAGTTTAGTTCAGGCGATCAGTCGTGACCAACTCTTCCCAACCCCATGGACTCCAGGCCTCCCTGTCCATCACCAACTCCTGCAGTTTACCCAAACTCAGGTCCATTGAGTCGGTGATGCCATACAAACATCTCATCCTCTGTCATCCCCTTCTCCTTCTGCCTTCAATCTTTCCCAGCATCAGGGTCTTTTCCAATCAGTCAGCTATTCGTATCAGGTGGCCAACAGATTAAAGTTTCAGCTTCAACATCAGTCCTTCCAATTAACACCCAAGACTGATATCCTTTAGGATGGGCTGGTTGATCTCCTTGCAGTCCAAGGGACTCTCAAGAGTCTTCTCCAATGTCACAGTTCAAAAGCATCAATTCTTCTGTGCTCAACTATCTTTATAGTCCAACTCTCACATCCATACATGACTACTGGAAAAACCATAGCCTTGACTACATGGACCTTTGTTGGCAAAGTAATGTATCTGCTTTTGAATATGCTATCTAGGTTGCTCATAGCTTTCCTTCCAAGGCGCAAGTGTCTTTTAATTTCATGGCTGCAGTCACTGCTGCTGCTGCTGCTACTAAGTCGTTTCAGTCCTGTCCGACTCTGTGTGACCCCATAGACGGCAGCCCATCAGGCTCCACCGTCCCTGGGATTCTCCAGGCAAGAACACTGGGTTGCTATTTCCTTCTCCAATTCATGAAAGTGAAAAGTGAAAGTGAAGTCGCTCTGCAGTGATTTTGGAGCCCCAAAAAATTAAGTCAGCCACTGTTTTCACTGTTTCCCCATCTATTTCCCATGAAGTGATGGGACCAGAAGCCATGATCTTAGTTTTCTGAATGTTGAGCTTTAAGCCAACTTTTTCACTCTCCACGTTCACATTCATCAAGAGGCTCTTTAGTTCTTCTTTACTTTCTGCCATAAGGGTAGTGTCATCTGCATATCTGAGGTTACTGATATTTCTCCCGGCAATCTTGATTCCAGCTTGAGCTTCTTCCAGCCCAGCATTTCTCATGATATACTCTGCATATAAGTTAAATAAGCAGGGTGGCAATATACAGCCTTGATGTACTCCTCTTCCTATAGGAAGCAGTCTGTTGTTCCATCTCCAGTTCTAACTGTTGGTTCTTGTCCTGCATACATATTTCTCAGGAGGCAGGTCACGTGGTCCGATATTCCCATCTCTTGAAGAATTTTCAAAAGTTTCTTGTGATCTACACAGTCAAGGCTTTGGCATAATCAATAAAGCAGAAATAGATGTTTTTCTGGAAATCTCTTGCTTTTTCCATGATCCAGTGGATGGTGGCAATTTGATCTCTGGTTCCTCTGCCTTTTCTAAAACTAGCTTGAACATCAGGAAAACCATGAGTCATGTATTGTTGAAGCCTGGCTTGGAGAATTTTGAGCATTACTTTACTAGCGTGTGAGATGAGTGCAATTGTGCGGTAGTTTGAGCATTCTTTGGCATTGCCTTTGTTTGGGATTGAAAGGAAAACTGACCTTTTCCAGTCCTGTGGCCACTGCTGAGTTTTCCAAATTTGCTGGCATAGTGAGTGCAGCACTTTTACAGCATCATCTTTTAGGATTTGAAATAGCTCAACTGGAATTCTATCACCTCTACTAGCTTTGTTCATAGTGATGTTTCCTAAGGCCCACTTGGCTTCACATTCCAGGATGTCTGGCTCTAGGTCAGTGATCACACCATCATGGTTATCTGGGTCATGAAGATCTTTTCTGCATAGTTTTTCTGTGTATTCCTGCCACCTCTTCTTAACATCTTCTGTTTCTGTTAGGTCCATACTGTTTCTGTCCTTTATTGAGCCCATCTTGGCATGAAATGTTCCCTTGCTATCTCTAATCTTCTTGAAAAGATCTCTAGTCTTTCCCATTCTATTGTTTTCCTCTATTTCTTGGCACTGATCACTGAGGAAGGCTTTCTTATCTCTCCTTGCTATTCTTTGGAACTCTGCATTTAGATGGGTATCTTTCCTTTTCTCCTTTGCTTTTCACTTCTCTTCTTTTCACAGCTATTTGTAAGGCCTCCTCAGACAGCCATTTTGCTTTTTTGCATTTCTTTTTCTTGGGGATGGTCTTGATCCCTGTCTACTGTACAATGTCACAAACCTCTGTCCATAGTTCATCATGCAACCTGTCTATCAGATCTAGTCCTTAAAATCTATTTCTCACTTCCACTGTATAATCATAAGGGATTTGATTTAGGTCATACCTGAATGGTCTAGTGGTTTTCCCCACTTTCTTCAATTTAAGTCTGAATTTGCCAATAAGGAGTTCATGATCTGAGCCACAGTCAATTCCTAGTCTTGTTTTTGCTGACTATATAGAGCTTTCCCATCTTTGGCTCCAAAGAGTATAATCAATCTGATTTTGGTGTCGACTATCTGGTGATGTCCATGTGTAGAGTCTTTTCTTGTGTTGTTGGAAGAGGGTGTTTGCTATGACCAGTGCGTTCTCTTGGCAAAACTCTATTAGCCTTTGCCCTGCTTCATTCTGTACTCCAAGGCCAAATTTGCCTGTTACTCCAGGTGCTTCTTGACTTCCTACTTTTGCATTCTAGTCTGCTATAACGAAAAGGACACCTTTTTTGGGTGTTAATTCTAAAAGGTCTTGTAGGTCTTCATAGAACCATTCAACTTCAGCTTCTTCAGCATTACTGGTCGGGGCATAATCTTGGATTACCATGATATTGAATGATTTACCTTGGAAATGAACAGAGATCATTCTGTCGTTTCTGAGATTGCATCCAAGTACTCCATTTAAGACTCTCTTGTTGACTATGATGGCTACTCCATTTCTTCTAAGGGATTCTTGCCCACAGTAGTAGATATAATGGTCATCTGAGTTTAATTCATCGATTCCAGTCCATTTTAGTTCACTGATTCCTAAAATGTCGACATTCACTCTTGCCATGTCCTCTTTGACCACTCCCAATTTGCCTTGATTCATGGACCTAACATTCCAGGTTCCTATGCAATATTGTTCTTTACAGCATTGGACCTTGTTTCTATCACCAGTCACATCCACAACTGGGTGTTGTTTTTGCTTTGTCTCCATCTCTTCATTCTTTCTGGAGTTAGTTCTGCACTGATCGCCAGCAACATATTGAGCACCTGCAACATGGGGAGTTCATCTTTCAGTGTCCAATCTTTTTGCCTTTTCATACTGTTCATGGGTTTCTCAAGGCAAGAATGCTGAAGTGGTTTGTCATTCCCTTCTCCAGTGGACCACATTTTGTCAGAACTCTCCACCATGACCCATCCTCACTTAATACTTTAAGATTTTATTGCTTCTCCCTGAGATCAAGAATAAGGAAGTACATCTTCATCACTTCTATTCAACATCATTCTGGAGTACTAAACTTTGCAATAAGGCAAGAAAGACAAATCAAAGGCATAAAAGCTATGAAAGAAGAAATAAAAATATCCTTACTTACAGAAGATAATGTTTACATTTTTAAAAATCTCAGAACATCTACAAAAAACTACTTGAACCAAGAAACAAGTTTAGCAAAGTCATAAGATACAAAGTCAAGATAAATACAAAATCAGTTGTACCAGCATCAAACAATTGTACTACCAGCTAGTAAATGGAAATGTAAACTTGAGAACCATATTCAAAGTACCATTATAACCTCAAAACACCTAGAAATTTGTCTAACTAGATGTCCAGATCTTCTACAACAAAAGTTACAAAATATTGCTGAGAGAATTTGAGAAATACCTATGCAAAAGGAAATACATGTTGTATGTTCAGAGATGAAAGACTCAAAATTGTTAAGATGGCAACTCTCCTAAATATATATGTATATTTACATATAGAATATTTACATATTTACATATAGAAATGTAGAAATTGAACTTACATATAAGTTCAATAGAATGATAATCAAATCACAGAAGTCTTTTTGTAGAATTGACTGGTTAATTGTATAAGAAAATACAAAGAACCAGTATAATCAAAGCAATTTAATAAAGAAAAAAGAGCAAAAACTGTTAAAAAAGAAGTTACAGTAATCAAGATAGCTTGATTTCAAAACAATATATAGATCTATAGATACACAGATCAGTGGAACAGGTAACAGTCAGAAATAGACCTACACATATATAAGCAATTGATTTGCAAGACAACTCAATGAGGAATTATAAGTCTTTCCAACAAATAGTGCTGAAAATAAGGATCAATTCTTACTTAAAATCATACATAGAAATTAACCCAAAATAGATCATAAATCTAAATGTAAGATCTAAAATTATAAAACTTGTAGAAGAACACATGAATGAAAATTTTGCAGTCTTTGATTAGGTAAAGATTTCTTCTATAGAACACCAAAAACATGAAACATTAAAGAAAAATGATAATTGGATTAAAAAACACTTTCATTTTTTGAAATACACTATTATGACATGAAAAGGGAAGCCACAGAGTGGCAGAGGGTACCTGCCAACCTCTACAAAGGCCTTGCGTCCAGAATGTACAAAGAGCTCTACAAATCAAAATTAATATGAACAATTCAACCAGAAAATGAGCAAAAAATTTTGAATAGACACATCACAATAAAAGATGAGTGCCCCTAAACCATAAAATATGCCAAACTCCATTTATTATCAAAGAAATACAAATTAAAACTATGATGACCACACACCTATCAGAATAGCTTTTTTAAAAAAAGAATAGCTCGGTTCATTTTATTAAGAGATGGATTTTGATAATTTTATTATGCTTCATAAGCATCAAAATTAGTAATATACCTAATTATTATCAATTATATGTTAATAATAGCCCAATAACTTATTCCAGAAGTGTTTTTCATCTTTATTTTTTAAGTTATGGGAAATAAGTTTTTTAATATGTACATATATACATGTATAGCAGATTTTGTTGTAAGAGGCAGGATAAAGTGATCACTAAGACTTTCAAGCCAAAAAAATATATAGTGTATTAGGATATTTCTGTGGGTAATGTAAAAGGAAAACATGATTTTATGTACAAAGAAGAAACAATGTACCTTTTCTGCTTAGAAAAGTCTGCTGATTTACTATTAAATGAATAATAACAGCTAACTATTATATACTACTATGTGCCAAAAACTCATCAAATTACCAAATTCTATAAACTCATTTAAACATAACAACTCCAGAAGCTAAGCTACATCATCAATCTCACCTTACTAGGAGGAAACTAAGATACAGAGACATTAAGTAATTTACTTAAGGTCATAAAACTAAGTATAGTGTCAGGACAAAAGAGTGAGCTAAGAGGCCAGACTCAATCTGTGTCATCTCATTAATGTTAAATAATTCATACAGTCTAGATCTGAACCCACCTACTTCAACTTGGGTATTTTATTTTATTCATCAAAGAAAATTTTAATCCAGTAAGATATCTTTGTATTTTAACGGTGGCACAGTCCATTTACCTTGGTGCAATTACTGACTTTTTTTTTTTTTTTTTTTTAATTTATTTTTTTTATTTTTTAACTTTACAATATTGTATTGGTTTTGCCATATATCAACATGAATCCGCCACAGGTATACACGTGTTCCCCATCCTGAACCCTCCTCCCTCCTCCCTCCCCATACCATCCCTCTGGGTCGTCTTTTTAACATCTTGTTTTTCCTAATTATCTTTCTCTTATCATGTGTCTCTTGCCTCCTCTTCCACTAATCAGGTTTTCTTTGTCTCTATTCCCTTTCTGTCAGTTTGGAAGTTTACATTCTATTTATGTTCTCCTGTTATTATCCTTAAATTTCAAAAGAGCAATACTTGGCATAAAGTATAAATTTAAATATCTGTACCTTCCTCTCCTCAAAATTCAAGAATATTAGATCAATCACTCTCTTATATTATCTTTCTCCCTCATGGTTTTGAAGAACTTCTCTTTATTTATAGTCATTCTGCAGTTTCACGGCTATTAATACATATCAGAGAGAAGTGGTTTGAAGGATACAGTTTTAGTTATTTTACAGGAGTTGTATTTACAATATGAAAGATTCATGTCTTTCATAAGTCATTACTTTGAATATTGCCTCTATGTGACTGTCTCCTGGAATTCTTCATCTTAATATAACTTAAGTTCTCTTCTATACATTTCATCTATATTCATCTCTGTGATGGTTCAGCCCTGTCTTCTACGTCATTAATCTATCTTCAGTTGTATAATGAGATATTTAACCCAGCCTCAGAGTTTTTAATTTAACCTAACTTCAGAGTTATACATTTTGATGATTATATATATTTCATTTTCAGACGTTCAACTTGGTTCTTTTATAAACATATATGATTTATTTTTATAATAACTTTTCTTGACTTTTTGAGTCCTACTTTTACACCTTTAATCATTTTAAACACATGCACTTATATCTTCTCTTTAGAAATTTTTGGAGTTTTATCCTAGTATTTGTTGAGTTTGCTACTTCCCATCCACAGTATACTGTTTCTTTCTGTGTTTTAAAATATTCGTTTTTAAATTCACCTACACTATCTGTTTGGAGAAGGCAACACCCCACTCTAGTACTCTTGCCTGGAAAATCCCATGGACGGAGGAGCCTGGTAGGCTACAGTCCATGAGGTCGCTAAGAGTCGGACACGACTGAGCAACTTCACTTTCACTTTTCACTTTCATGCACTGGAGAAGGAAATGGCAACCCATTCCAGTGTTCTTGCCTGGAGAATCCCAGGGACGGGGGAGCCTGGTGGGCTGCCATCTATGGGGTCGCACAGAGTCGGACACGACTGAAGCAACTTAGCAGCCACACACTATCTGTTGCAGTAGGAAATGGCAACCCACTCCAGTATTCTTGCCTGGAGAATCCCATGGACAGAGGAGCCTGGTGGGCTACAGTCCATGGGGTCCCTAAGAGTCGGATATGACTGAGCAACTAATACTTTCACATCATCTGTAGAATCCCTGCACTTTGTAAAAATCCCTGTGCTGATCCTTCTCGGAAGGTATGATTCTTCTGGGTTTTTGCAGTTTTGCATATGTTTCTTAAAAGCACTCCAGAAATGTCTCCATCCTGTAACTACTTTTTAAATTAAATTTTCATTTGGGAAAAATGGCATTGCATTAAGAAGACATGGAAATTTTGATCCCCAAACCATGGTATAATACCATAGGTATAAACTTTAGGGAAGACTGTCTATTCTGTTCTTGTGTATTAGAAAGATCGTAATCCAAAGGTTAGACAGACATAAACTCAAATCATAGCTCTGCCATTTCCTAATTCTAAAGCTTTGGGCATATATTTTAAGTGCTCTAGACTTTAGGTTTCTTGTCTGTCAAAGGAGATTTTAAAAAAAGATTTTATTCACAATATTCTTATAAAGATTAAATGAGATCATGTATATAATTACCTAGTCAGTGCTTCAGCCCAGAATTACTGGAGTCATCTTGGAATCTTAATTTCATATTGATAATTAACCCATCAAGGAATACTTTTAGGAACATAAGGGATTACTACAAGCAACAAGATGCCAATAAATTTGACAACCTAGAAGAAATGGACAAATTCTAAGAAAGGTACAACCTACCAAGCCTGAACCAGGAAGAAGGAGTAAACATGAACAGATCAAACATAAGTACTGAAACTGTAATTTTAAAACTTCCAACAAACAAAAGTCCAGATCCAGATGGCATCACAGGAGAATTCTATCAAAACTTTTAAAAAGAGTTAGCATCTATCCTTCTCAAATTCTTCCAAAACATTGCAGAGGAAAAAACACACCCAAGATCATTCTCAGAGGCCACCATCACTCTGATACCAAAACAAGACAAAGATATCACAAAACCTGAAAATGATAGGCCAATACCACTAATGAACATAGATGCAAATATCCTCAACAAAATACTAGCAAACTGAATCTGACAACACATTAAATGGATCATTCACTATAATCAAGTGGGTTTTAACTCAGGGATGCAAGGATTCTTCAACATATGCAAATTAATTAATGTGATACACCATATTAACAAACTGAAGAATTAAAATCATAGGATTATCTCAATAGATACAAAACAAAGATTTTGACAAAACTCAGCACCCATTTACAATAAAAACTGTGGCATAGAGAGAACCTACCTCAACAAAATAAAGGCCATATATGACAAACACATAGCAAATTTCATACTCAACAGTGAAAAACTGAAAGCATTCCCTCCAGGATAATGAGGAAGACAAAAATATCCTCTCTTGAACTCTTATGCAACATAATTTGGGGAGTGTTAGCCACAGCAATCAGAGAAGAAAAGGAAATAAAAGGAACCCAAATTGGAAAGAAGTAAAACTGTTAACCCTATGTTAACAGTTGATAGGCCATGATAGATGGACTATCATGTCATCTACTGTTTGTAGATGACATGATACTATATATAGAAAATCCTAAAGATCTTACCAGAAAACTACTATGGCTCAGCAATGAATTTGGTAAGATTACAGGATATAAAATTAATCCACAGAAATCTCTTGCATTCCTATACACTAGCAATGAAAGATCACAAAGAGGAATTATGGAAACAATTCCATTTACCATCACATCAAAAAGAATGAACTACCTCAGAAGAAACCCGCATAAGGAGGCAAAAGACCTGCACTCAGAAAACTATAAGACATTGATGAAGACAATCAAAGACGACACAGAGGGAGAGATATACCATGTTCCTGAATCATAAGGATCAATATTGCCAAAATGACTCTACTACCCAAAGAAATCTACAATCTACAAATTCAATGCAATCTCTATGAAACTACCAATGGCATTTTTCAAAGAATTAGAAAAAATTCAACATTCAGGAATATAAGAGATTACTACAAGCAACTGTATGCCAATAAATTTGAATGTGAAAAACTCAACATTCAAAAAACTAAGATCATGGTGTCCAGTCCCGTTACTTCATGGCAAACCGATTGGGAGACAATGGAAACAGTGACAGACTTTTCCTTGGGCTCCAAAATCAATGTGGATGGTGACTGCAGCCATGAGATTAAAAGACGCTTGCTCCTTGGAAGAAAAACTATGACAAATCTAGACAGTGTATTAAAAAGCAGAGACATTACTTTGCTGACAAAGGTCTGTTTAGTCAAAGCTATGGTTTTTCCAGTAGTCATGTACTCATGTGACAGTTGGGCCATAAAGAAGGCTAAGCACTGAAGAACTGAAGGTTTCAAACTGTGGTGTTGGAGAAAACTCTTGAGAGTCCCTTGGACTCCAGGAAGATCAAACCAGTCAATCCTAAAGGAAATCAACCATGAATATTCATTAGAAGGACTGATGCTGAAGCTGAAGCTCCAGTACTTTGGCCCCCTGATGCAAAGCGCTGACTCATTGGAAAAGACCCTGATGTTGGGAAAGACTGAAGGCAAGAGAAGAAGGGGATGACAGGGGATGAGATGGTTGGATGGCATCATTGATTCAATGGACATGAGTTTGAACAAACTCTGGGAAATGATGAAGAACAGGAAAATTTGGCATGCTGCAGTCCACGGGGTCACCAAGAGTCAGACATGACTGAGCAACTGAACAAGAACAACAAGAAAAAAAACTAGTTTTTATAGAAACACAACAATCCTGGGAAAGAAAAATAGAGCTCTGACTTCAGACTATACTACAAAGCTTCAGAAATCAAACACAGTCATACTGGCTCAAAAACAGAAATAAAGATCAATGGAGCACGATAGAAAGTCTAGAGATAAACCCACACACCTGTGTCCACTATGACAAAGGATTCAACAATATGCAATGAGGAAATGATAGTCCTTAATAAGTAGCCCTGAGAAAACTGGACAGCTATATATATATAAAAGAATGAAATTAGAATATTCTCTAATAACATACACAAAAATAAACTCAAAATGTATTAGCAGCCTAAATGTAAAGCCAGATACCAGAAAACTCTTAGAAGAAAACACAGGAAGAACACTCTCTGACATAAATCGCAGCAAGATCTTTTTTGGTCCATCTCCTAGGGTAAAAATCAACAAATGGGACCTAATTAAACTTAAAAGCTTTTGTATAGCAAAGGAAACCATAAACAAAACAAAAAGACAACCCTCAGAATGGGAGACGATATTTTCAAACAAAGCAACTGAAAAGGGATTAACCTCCAAAATATAAACAATTTATGTAGCTCAGTATCAAAAAAAAAAAAAAAATTGGTCAAAGATCTAAATAAACATTTCTCCAAAGAAGACATATATATGGCCAACAAACTCATGAAAAGATGCTCACATCATCATATTAGAGAAATGCAAATGGAAACTACAGTGGAGGATCACCTCTCAGAAGTCAGAATGGCCATCATCAAAAATCTACAAACAGGTCTTCTCTGGTGGTCCAGTGGTTAAGAATCTGCCTGCCAGACTTCTATCCCTGGGCTGGGAAGATTCCAGGGCACCACTACTGAAGCTCATATGCCCTAGAGCCTGTGTTCTGCAACAAGAGAAGCCACCACAATGAGAAGCCCATGCACTGAAACTACAGAGTAGCCTCTGCTCACCACAACTAGAGAAAGTCTGCACGTAGCAAAGACCTAGTGCAGTCAAAAATAAATAAAACTTTTTAAAAATCTACAAACAGTAAATGCTGGAGAAGGTGTGGAGAAAAGGGAACCCTCTTATACTGTTGGTGGGACTGTAAACTGGTATGGTCACTATAGATAAAAGTATGGAGGTTTCCTAAAAAAAAAAAAAAAAAGTAGAGCTACCATATGATCCAGCAATCCAATTCTTGGGCATGTATCTGGAGAAAATCATAATTCAAAAAGATACATGTACCCTAAGGTTCACTGCAGCATTGTTTACAATAGGCCATGGATGAAACCTAAATGTCCATCAACAGAAGAATGGGTAAAGAAGATGTAGACCATATATACAATGGAATACTACTCAGCCATAAAAAAGAACAAAATAATGCCATATGCTACAACATGGAAGGGCCCACAGGTTGTCATACTAAGTGAAGTAAGTAGACACAGAAAGACAAATATCGTATGCTATCGCTGATATGTGGAATCTAAAAAAAGGGTGCAAATGAAATTATTTACAAAATAGAGTCACGGATATAGAAAATAAACTCATAGTTACCAGGGGAGAAAGGAGTAGAAGGACAAATTGGGAGACTGGGATTGACATATACATATTATTCAATATATAAAATAGATAACTAGTAAAGATTTACTGTATAGCACAGGAAACTCTTATTTAATACTCTATAATGACCTATATGGGAAAAGAATCCAAAAATGAGTAGGTATATGTATATACCTACTCATGTAGGTGTATATATAACTACTGTATATACTGTATATAACTAATACTATACATACTAATGTATAACTAATTCACTTTGTTATATACCTGAAATTTAACACACATTGTAAATCAACTACACTCAAAAAAAACTTTTTTAAAGGCAAGTGTTACTTGTTGTTAAAATCTATAATGAAGATACCAATATCTCTTACTGTCATTCAGTTTGAAACACAGAATATTCTGTAAGAGGAAAGTCACATTTATATAATGATTAAAGGATGATCCGGCATTAAAAAAAAAAAAAAGGAATTCTTTCCAATACATCTATAATCCAACTACTCCACACTAATTCCACACATATCACTTTGATCCAAGCCATTATCTTCTCCCAGCTGAACTATTCCTAACTAGTCTACTTGTCTGCCCTGTTCTAATCTAGTATCAATACAATCACCAAGGTAATCTTTTCAAAATGTAAGAGAGATCATGTTGTACCTTGTTCAAAACAGGGTTAGTAAAACTCAGAGTTTTTAAGGATTCCCATATGACAGATTTCCCTTTCACCCGTCTGATTTCACCTCCTGCTATTCTCACACCACATGGCCTCCGCATTATTTCTCTTATGTGTCAGGTACACCTCAGCTTTATGGGATTTTCAATGGCTCTTCCTTCTTCCTAAAATTCTCTTTCTCCACATTTCCACATGGATGACTCCTCAACCTTCTTCAAGTTGTTGTTCCAATCTCACCTCCTCAATGAGATGATATGATCATTTTACAATGATCATACTGCAAACTCTCTTCACATTTCTGACTCTTGTCACCTTTCCTAGTTTTCCCACAGGAATCACCAAATTCAAGCATACTGTAATAATTACTAATTTAGTATAAGTATTGTTTATTTCTGTCACCTCTGGTAAGAATAAAAGCTTGGGAATATTTTTTGTTTGTTTTTGTTGTGTTCCCAACACCTGTCATAGTGTCCAGCTCAAACCAAGTATTCAATAAATATTGGTCATATAAATATATAAATAAAAGCAAATTCCCAAGGTTGTTAAGTAATATAAACTGCAGAGTTTTTGTGGTAACATTTTGAAGGTATGTTCCATTCCAGATCCTGTGCTAGGCACTGTGAATACAAAGATGAAGCCAGTCCGCATCTTCCTGGAGCTTATAGTCAAGCTGGAACAATGATCATACAAGTGGGTTACTTCAATTTAAAGCATCAAGTGCTATGATAGAGGACTTTCCAAAGGAAATCATAAAATGCTGTGAAAAAGTAAGTTATTGCTATAAACATAACCAGAAATCAACTGGTCAAAAGGAAAAGCCTTAAGACTCTCTAAAAACAGATCTTTAAGATTGCAAAATTTATTTTATTTTTCTGTATTTGTCCATTGAAGGTTATTTCAAGAAGTCTGTCAACTTAAAAAGCATATGTTCTTGCCCTTTAAATATTGGGTTATTTTTTTTATATAAAACAAGTTAAACGGTTCAGTTGATTTTTGAGAATATTAGGGTAATTATTTCTACTCTCTATTTTGACTGTATTTTTTTCTTTATTCCAGGAATATAAAGGAGTTCCCCAACCCATTAAAAAAAAAAAATCTCTCTCTATAAAAAACCCCCTCTCTATTTTTTATTTTTTTGTTTTCAAAAAAGAAAAAAAAATGGTAAGCAAAAATGTATTTCTCTTTCTGCTTTCTAAAAAGTTGTTTTAGTACTCTTTTTTTCTTCAGATCTCTTATTTTACACGGGCATTTTAAACTGAAAACTATCTTAATGTATCTAGGAAGTAGACAAGGAACATCACATAATAATATTCTGAATTAAAATGCCCATTGGAAATGGTGAATTGGGATTCAGAGTGTCCAAGCAACAGACCCTTAGTAGCCTACTTCAGTTAAATGATCCTCTGAAAGAATGAAACCCAAATCATACAAGTGACTATCTTTGGAAGATAAAATTAAAATGAGGAGCCTCATTTTAAAAGTGAAGAAAAAGAAAGAACTCCATTGTATGGGAAAATTAGCAAAGGTCATATGGCTTTCCCAGTCTACCCAGCCAGTTAACATTCAAACTCTCACTTTGAACAGAAAAGTAACCACATTGATTCAACTAGTCAGGTGAGGAAGATCCTCCTAAAAACCAAAATGCTCACCCATGTGAGACAAATGATCTCTTTTTGGATATCATTTAAAGCCCTGGATAGTGCAATTAGCCAAATCGGTGCGTCCTTCTCTGAAGGAGTTTCTCTCTCCCTCCTCAGCAAATTCACTTCTTCCTGGGAGCATGTTTGTGATCTTGGCTCACCAAAAAAAAAAAAAAAGAGAGAGAGAGAGAGAGAGGCTTTCAAAGCTGCATACCTGCCTGATCAAAAGACTAAGATGGCAAAGAAACATAAATCAATGTAGACATGTCATTGCTGTATTACAGCCTGTATGATTAAAAAATAACCAGCAATGCAGAATCATCACTGGCCCCTCCTCCAGAGAAGGCTGAAAGTAAGAAACAACTTGAAAAATATGTTATCGCATAAACATCCTCAAAAATAATAAAACCAATGGGAATACTGACTCCAGCAATAAGTATCTCCAAACACAGCAATGCAGTAATACCTTCCGGCTACCAAAAGAAATCAAAGGCATTTCATGTCTCTTTGGTTAGATCACCAAATGTTTATTGAGCATTTTCTATGTAACAAGCATTCTGCTATTTCACTAGTGATTCCAATGTGTTAGTAGAGAATAGTGATTAAAAGCAAAGACTCTAGAATAAAACTGTCTGGGTTCACAATACAGCTCTATCCCCTATTATCTGTGTGACCGTAGACTAGATACTATGCCTCAAATACTTCAACTGTAAATTCATAAAGTTACTATAAGAATTAAATGAGTGATACATGAAGAAGGGTGAGAACAGTTCCTGGTCCATAGACTTGGTGAATAAAAGAGTCTATCAATCAGTTGAGGAAAAGTAACACATAAGTAGTTAAAATAGGGCAAAAATCATCTTTGAGATATACAAAAAGTGTTATTACAAGGACAAGAAGTCAAAGACTAACCCTACTTGGGGTTGCAGGATTGGCAAAGGGTCAACAGAAGTGGCATATCAGTTATACCTGAAGGAAGAGCAAGAGTCTTCCAGATGTCAAATGGAAGATGGCAAAAAAAAAAAAAAGCATGTGAAAGAGCACAGAACAATGAGACAGGAAAACTGGGCCAGGGAATTGTCATATGGTCAGGGTTCAATAATGTAAGAGTGCCAGGACATGAGGCTGAAGAGACAGATTAAGGTAAGAAAATGAGGAGTCAGTCATTGGAGAATTTTAAGCAAAAGTCCTCTTCAAATTTCATTTAAAAAAATTCATCCAGGGGTAGCTTAAAGATAGAATGAGAGAATTGCATACAGTTCAATAAAAAGTAGTCATAATATATAGGAATATGTTGCAACGAGTCAAACAAGAATTCATGAAGACTCACATAAAGCAGTGAGAGGAAGGAGTGTATAGAATCTATACATAGATTATATAGATCTATAAGATCATCTTCCCCACTTTATAATTTTATTTAAATGTTTGATTAACTTTTATGGGAAAGAAGGGGGAAAATATTAACATGTATGAAAAATAGCAATATGAAATTTCCTTTTATCAAGGAACAGTGAACCCATTTTAGATATGAACTCATCATCAAGACAGAACTTGAAAATGGAATGGATGATGATTTGGCAGATTTGGACTAGAAAATCAAAGATACATTCCAAACAGAGGTGGATTTACTGAGAAGCAAGTAAAGCTGAAGCTTCAAGGTTTCTCACTTTATAAAGGACCTTTATAAAGGCTGAGAGTTCTAGAGAGTTATGGCAAGAAGAGACAACAAGGCTGAACTACTTTGAAGCATTTCTGGTAAAAGACTACAGAGATTTCAGCAGAAAGGGACCTGAATTCCCAAGACATCAGTAATTCATTGCAATCTCCTTTCTTATTCTGAATATATAATTTTATAATTGTGTACAATTTTTCTTAAAGACAACCTTTTGAAATTATACAAACTTCAAGCTGTATAAAACTTAGAATAATCAGTGCTTTCAGGCCTCAGCTTCTGTGGCATTAAGAAATGGAGAGACCTGTAGTCTGACTCCTGGAGTTGTAAGCATAGTTTCATCTGAATCTACAGGAATTGATTTTCCAAGTAAATACAAGATGATTTCCTTGAAATATATTAGGAAGTATTAACCAGCAATTAAACCTTGAATACATGATGAATAATTAATGATTTATATCTCACCACACAATGATGAATAAAAATGGAGTTTTGAAGGTTGGATGACATTTTCAAAGTCATTCTTCTTCAGAGATTAAGAATGCTTTCTGGCACATATTTTTAAGAGGATGGACTATTGATTAGAATGACTGTCAGAAGACTCATTATAACTCTGGAGCTATCATTGCTTACCTTTGTGACCTTGGGTTTCTGACAGAATTACTGTCTATTATAACTCTGAAAAGATTCTTATATTACCTTCTCTAGCTTCTCAATTAATCTTTCACTCAGTTTGTAGCAATAAATTCCAAATTGTTCTTTATGCCTATAGTATCTAACCATACCAAGACCCCCATTCTCTTAGTTCAATTTCCAATGAGTTGCCTTTCATGGCTTTTCTACCACCTAAAGGGCTTTCCAGGCGGAACTAGTGGTAAAGAACCTCCCTGCCAATGCAAAAGACATAAGAGATGTAGGTTTGATCTCTGAGTCAGGAAGATCCCTTGGAGGTAGGGTGCAGCAACCCACTCCAGTATTTTTGCCTGGAGAATCCCCATAGACGGAGGAGCCTGGCAGGCTACAGTCCATTAGATCACAGAGTCAGACATGACTGAAGCGACTTAACATGCTACCACCTAAAGAATTAAATGTGAAATCGCATTCTTCCTACTTCATAATCCTAAAAGCAAAAAAAAAAGTGCCTCTCTACCCATTTACAACAATTAAAAACAAAGAAACTCTTCAGGAAGGTTCTGTCTGATTGGTCCAAACTTGGAACACATGCCCATGCCACAAGCCAATCTAGTGGCCAGGATACTATAATTAGTATCCTAGTTATCTGCTGACCCTCTTAGTCAAAGAAATGTAATCTGTTATGAGCAGGGGAAAGGGTAAATATGTATCATTCAGTCAGGCACATCAATTTGTATCAACCACAAAGAGGGTAAGGGACTAGAGTTCCAGCTTGGTAACTATAAAATTAATGATGCATTGACTGTAACAAGTGGTACAGGAAGACAAGTTATGAAGGAATTTTTTTTTTTTTTAAGAAACATCAAGTTTGAGATATCTGTGGATCATTCAAAAGGTAATATTCAATAACCACTAATTCTTTCTTTGCACAAGATTGAGACATATACAGAATGTATGTTGACAATCACAATTCACAATTTAGGAGATTCCTGAAATTTCATTTCTGTATCAGAAAGCATTAAATCCAAGGAATATCTCTTTCCATATAGTAATGATTATTTTAAAATATTGTTCTAGGAATCTCTAAATCTATTTTGGCAGAAGTTTGAGCTGATTGGCAATTTCAAAAGTCTCTTTTGAAATACTTTTGTCAGCACTATTCTTATGAAAGAGGAAAACAACACTTTATCATAGCTAAATATGACATGAACCTACCAAAGACAAGAGCTGTTGACCTGACTGAAATTGAGTCATAGATATCACTAAACCCATGATGCTTTCTTCTTGCTTGCTAATAGATAATTTGGTTGAGTCCATTCTAGAAACCAGTAATCCACATCTTTGGAAACAATTTGTAGCTATCTTATAAAAAACTTCAAGCATTTGAAACTACAGAGGTTCTACTAAGCAGACTTAAATATTTTGACTTCTTAATACCTAAAATCATATTCCAAAAGGTGAAATGTTTTCTGAAACTCTTCATTTTGTGGTTCAATTAGATATTTATAGCAACAGGGAAGAAAAAAAATGTATTAAAGGAGGGATTTTTCATAGCCACTCAAATCAAAGTTGACAATTACCTTGATGCAAGAATAACTAATAAAGATTGAGAGTTTTATTAGCCCCAAAGTAATTTTCAAGTTGCATAAAATGTTCCTCCTCTACATATATATAGAAGTTCTTTTCTCTCTCCTGCCCTATACATTTAATGTTCATAAAATATTCAAAATGTTTCATCCAATATTGATAAACAGTATTTGTTACTGGAAGAAGGAAAATCCATTTTGCAAAATGATCTTGAGATTACCCAGCATAACTATAATTATCATTTTTTTAAAGGCACGGAAAGAGAGACTTTAAGCAATTTGAAAATTTTCTTAACCACACACTGTTTTCCTACAGAGGATTTTTAAGATGAGAAACAGACCTTGATGGTCTTAGGCAGGCCTGAGGCAATATTTTTAAAAAAGGTCAAACATTCTGCTAAAAACCACAACTATCTTCAGAACAACTTATCAGCCAGTTTGCAGTGCCTCCTTATTACAGCTATTGGTCCCAAAGGAAGTCCACTTGAGTGTGGGCCACAATTACTGTGTAATAAGTTTGCCAGTATTGATGCAGGAAACAAATTTACAGTGTGCCATTCCCAGCTCAGAGACTTCAGCAGACGTTTTTTCTTTTGGTGAAGAAGAGGGAGGAAGGACAAAAAGCAGAAGGAAGAAAAACTGGAGACGAAAGAAGGCCTAACAATAAAGAGCCATCTTTGCTTAAGCTCCTAATAAGCAGCCTAGAAGGATTCTGACAAAGACTGAGTTGTAAGCATAGTTTGGAAGATCCTGGGATTATCCACATCTGTCCATTCCTAGCTCAGAGACTGTCCCTCAAGGCCGCTCCATAAAATGTTAGTATTCATGGAACAGTCTTGCACTCAAATAAAGCACATTTTTAAAAAGTTCTGCACCCCACTCCAGTACTCTTGCCTGGAAAATCCCATGAACGGAGGAGCCTGGTGGGCTGCAGTCCATGGGGTCGCTAGGAGTCGGACACGACTGAACGACTTCACTTTCACTTTTCACTTTCATGCATTGGAAAAGGAAATGGCAACCCACTCCCGTGTTCTTTCCTGGAGAATCCCAGGGACAGGGACGGGGGAGCCTGGTGGGCTGCCGTCTACGGGGTCGCACAGAGTCAGACACAACTGAAGCAACTTAGCAGCAGCAGCAGCAACACCTAGGTTACGTCCATGTTGTGAGTGCACTAATAGAAGCCTAATCTGTCTCTGTGCATGCAGAAAAAGTATATACCATGATAAATGGAGGAGGGTAGAGAAATAAACCTTATCTAAGAGTTGTCAATAAATCTATTGTTGGAAATACATGTGAATAGAAGTAGTAGACACAATCTTTGTCTTCTAAAGAGGCAGTTTTTCAAGAGTAGAATTATACAAAGTGCTCCTCTGTTTTCATCAATATGTTACCAGGATTTTAAATACTATTTTTCATCCAAGCAATAAAAATCTTGACAAGTAAGCAACAGAAAATCACTAATACACTTATAGCTGCATATCAATCTATACAAATTCTTTAAACAAAAACAACCAAAGAACAGTCTGGCCTAGCAAGATTATTTTACTATTTGAACTTCAAACCCAAGATAATTAAGAAACAGGATTTTATATGTCCACTAAAATTTTTTTGACAAATGTTCAAATAAAAAAAGAAGAAATCCAGATGAGAAGATGGTATAAAGACTTACATTTGAAATTCAAGTGTTCAAAATTGGGAAACAAATTTTTTTTCAAAATTCATACCAGAAATTAACAACAACAACAAATTGTATTATTTCTGAAAAGTGTAAGTTGTGTCGATGTCGAGAAAGGGAAAAGAATTGAAAGTCAGAAGACTCAGTGTCTAAAATCCAGCTTAATGAGCAACAAAATATATTTAAGGAAAATGTGAAATGAGGGAGATTATTTCTATCATATCACTAGTCAGTTTAGTCGCTCAGTTGTGTCCTACTCTTTGCAACGCCATGGACTGCAGCATGCCAGGCTTCCCTGTCCATCACCAACTGCCAGAGCTTGCTCAAACTCATGTCCATTGAGTCGGTAATGCCTTCAAACCATCTCATCCTCTGCTGTCCCCTTCTCTTCCTGCCTTCGATCCTTCCCAGCATCAGGGTCTTTTCCAAGGAGTCAGTTCTTCACATCAGGTGGTAAAAAGATTGGTGCTTCAGCTTCAGCATCAGTCCTTTCAATGAATATTCAGAACCGATTTCTTTTAAGATTGACTGGTTACGATCTCCTTGCTGTCCAAGGGACTCTCTCAAGAGTCTTCTCCAACACCACAGTTCAAAAGCAACAATTTTTTGATGCTCAGCTTTCTTTATGGTCCAACTCTCACATCCATACATGACTACTGGAAAAACCATAGCTTTGACTAGATGGAACACTGTTGGCAAAGTAACATTTCTGCTTTTTAGTATGTTATCTAGTTGGTCATAGCTTTCCTTTCAAGGGGCAAGCATCTTTTACTTTCATGGCTGCAGTCACCATCTGCTGTGATTTTGGAGCCCAAGAAAATGAAGTCTGGCACCATTTCCATTATTTCCCCATCAATTTGCCATGAAGTGATGGGACTGGATGTCATGATCTTAGTTTTTTGAATGTCGAGTTTTAAGCTAGGTTTTTTCCACTCTCCTCTTTGACTTTCATCAAGAGGCTCTTTAGTTCTTCTTCACTTTCTGCCATAAGGGTGGTGTCATATGCGTATCTGAGGTTATTGATATTTCTCCCAGCAATCTTGATTCCAGCTTGTGCTTCATCCAGCCCAGTATTTCACATGATGTACTCTGCATATAAGTTAAATAAGCAGGGTGACAATATACAGCCTTGACGTACTCCTTTCCCAATTTGGAACCAATCCGTTGTTCCATGTCCAGTTCTAACTGTTGTTTGACTTGCATACAGATTTCTCAGGACGCAGGTAAGGTGCCTTTCCTCCCTTTTCTAAATCCAACTTAAACATCTGGAAGTTCTCGGTTCATATACTGTTGAAGCCTCACTTGGAGAATTTTGAGCATTACTTTGCTAGAGAGGAGTACAATTGTGTGGTAGTCTGAACATCTTTTGGCATTGCCTTTCGTTGGAACTGGAATGAAAACTGACCTTTTCTCTCATATAGAAAGATATGATAGCAACCTAAAGTGACAGTGGAGTGAGAAGGGGAAAAATGACACATATGGTATATATTTTTATAGTTGAATTAATGGGATTTATTCATGAAGGGAAACCTGGTTCACTGCAGTCCATGGGGTCACAAAAATTCAGACATAACTGAGCAACTAAACAACAAATGGATGAATGAAAGTAAGTGAGCTGAATACTTCCATCTGGGTCTCCAGATCTACTCTCCACTTTCTCCTTCTTGCCCTGTGCTTCAAGAGGCTGACCTCTATGGACTGCATCAGTGGGCTAACTTTTCTCTAACTTTAGCTTGAGTTTGGTTAATGGAAGGCCCCAGCCCAAATTAAGGACAGGAAAATACTGCAGTCAGAGAACTAATTCCCTTGGCTTTCTGCCTGCTCACAAGTTGTTGACAAGTTGTTCTACTGAACATAGCTTCTGTCAGATGTTCCTCTACATCTAATCTTATGTATGGCTTCCTGTAGTCACTTCCTCTCCTTTCCTTTTTAGACCCAGAAATGGTAATAGATCTTTGTTGTTAGCAGCCTAAGAACCTACAATCCCATCTTGATTTCCCCAAACCCTACCCACATCTTTGTAATTAGTCTCTTTATGAAACTGTATGAAATCCAATGTTACTCAATTTAAACATGCCATTTGTTTCCTACCATTATCCTGACACATATAATGAAACTATTTTCAAAACCGTAAGATACTGTGTAAAACTTCATTTACTTACTTACTTTGATAGTTGAACTAACTATGTCAGATAGGTCTGTCAGACAGCAAGTGACTGATACATATTTGAAGAATCAGTTAATACAGATTGCACACATTTAAGACTGAGGGCTAGTGAAAAGTGAAAGTTGCTCAGTTGTGTCCCATTCTTTGCAACTCCATGGACTATACAATCCATGGGATTGTTCAGGTCTGAATACTGGAGTGTGTAGCCATTCCCTTCTCCAGGGGATCTTCCCAACCAAAGAATCGAATGCAGGTCTCCTGCACTGCAAGTGGATTCTTTACCAACTGAGCTACCAGGGAAGCCCCAAGATTGAGGGTCAAGTTCTTGTTAAATAATTGGAGTTTTGAGGAAAATAAGAAATGCGATATGAAACATATCAGTTAGACATCAGAGGCTTAAAAAAGAACATATAAGCAACAAAATAAACTAATAATTTCTAGAAACTCTTTGGTAATTTTTAAAATATGTATCATTCAAAGAAGTATTCTTAGTATATACAGCTTTCATCAAGGCAAAAGGAATGAGGTATCAATCTTCAAAACTCATAGCTTGAAAAATATAAAAGTGAAACTGGGAGTTCTGACTATGGTTCAAATGAAGAGATAAGCAAACTCCTTTGTATATCTGTACTGTCATTTGCAACTACTTTTTTATTTCTGACTTTTTTGATTTGGGCCATCTCTCTTTTTTTCTTGATATGTCTGGCTAAAGGTTTATCTATTTTATTTATCTTTTCAAAGAACCATGTCTTAGTTTCATTGATTTTTATATTGCTTTTTAGCCTCCATTTCATCTGTTTCTCCTATAAGTTTTCTGATTTCTTCCCCCCTACTAACATTACATTTTGTTTGTTCTTATTTTTCTACTTCCTTTCAGTAAGCTTCTATTGATATATTGTTCCCTCTTAGAACTACTTTTTCTGTGTCCCATTAATTTTAGATCATTTTATTTTCCTTTTCATTTGTCTGAAGTTATTATTTTACTTCCTGTTTGATTTTGTCAGTGATCCATTACTTGCTTAATAGAATATTGTATAACTTCCACATGGTTTATTTTTGCAGTTTGTTTCTTAGAGATGAGTTGTAGTCTCATAAAATTGTGCAAAAAAATATACTTAATATGATTTCAATCCTCTTAAATTTTCTAAGACTTGTTTTGTGGTTGAGTATTTGTTCTATCCTGGAGAATTTTCATCTGAACGTCAAAAGAATGTGTGTTCTGCTGCTTCTGAATGGAATGTTCCATATAGACACATATTGTTTAACTCTACTTGTTCTAATGTGTTATGGCCTAGATTTTCTTATTTATTTTCTGTCTGTTTGATCTGTCCAATGATGAAAGTGTGGTGTTAAATTTTCCTACTATTATTTGCTACTGTCAATTTCTCCCTTTATGTCTCCTAATATTTGACTTATGCATTTATGTGCTCTGTGTTGGGAACATACATATTTATAATTCTTATGTCTTCTTAAATTGATTCTTTTATCACTCTGTAATGTCCTTCCTTTGTCTCTTGCTACAGTCTTTCCCTATTTTTAAAGTCTACTTTGTCAGATATAAATATTTCCCCTCCAGCTCTCTTTTCATTTCTATTCACATGGAATACTTTTTCCCATACCTTTCAATCTCTGCATGTTTTTAGAGCTGAAATGAATCTTGTGTAGGTAGGTATACATATATGTTCATATATATATCCAGATATACATATATGTCCAGTTATATAGATATATGTATCTCCATATAAATGTAGGTAGCATATATATCCCTCATTCAGGAAGACCTCCTGGAGTAGAAAATGGCAACGCACTCCCAGTATTCCAACCTGGAGAATCCCATGGACAGAGGAACCTGGAGTGCCACAGTCCATGGGGTCACAAAGAGCAGGACACAACTGAGTGACTAACACTTTCACTTTCAACATACATTTGGATCTTTTTGTGTATCCACTTTGACACTCTATGACTTTGGATTTGAGCATTTAATTCATTTATATTTAAAGTAATTATTGATTGGTATGTATTTATTCCATTTTATTAATAATTTTCAGTTGTTTTTGTAGTTCTTTTTGTTCCTTTCTTCTTTGCCCTCTTCCCTTGTCTTTTTAAACAATTTTTAAAATTGAATATCTAATTTACAATGTTATGTTAGTTTCAGGTATACAGCAAAGTGATTCAGATAAATATATATAACTTTTTCAGATTCTTTTCCATTATAGGTTTATTACAAGATACTGAATATGGTTCCATTTGCTACACAGTAGAACCCTTTTGTTTATGTATTTTATATATAGCCATATGTATCTGTTAATCTCCAAATTCTAATTTACCTCTCTCCTCATCCCCATTATGTCCTTTGGAAACCATAAATTTGTTTTCTGTACCTGTGAGTCTATTTTGAAAATAGGTTTAATTTATTTGTATCATTTTTTAGAATTCACATTTAAGTAATGTTATAAGATATTTTTCCTTCTCTGACTTCAGTTAATATGATAAATCTCTAGGTCTATCAACATTGCTGCAAATGGCATTGTTTCATTCTTTTCATGGCTGAGTAATATTCCACTGTAAGTACTGACCAAATTCCTCTTCTTGGGCTCCAAAATCACTGCGGATTGTGATTGCAGCCATGAAATCAGAATACAATTGTTTCTTGGCAGGAAAGCAATGACAAACCTAGACAGTGTATTGAAAAGCAGAGAAATTACTCTACCAACAAAAGTCCACATAGTCAAGACTATGGTCCCCCAGTGGTCACATATGGTTGTGAGAGCTGGACCGTAAAGAAGGAAGAGTGCCAAAAAATTCACGCCTTCGAACTGAGGTGCCGGAGAAGACTCCTGAGAGTCCCTTGGACAGCTCAAAGATCAAACCAGTCAATCTTAAGGGAGATCAACCCTGAATATTCACTGGAAGGACTGATGCTAAAGCTGAAGCTCCAGTATTTTGGTCATCTGGTATGAACAGATGACTCACTGGAAAAGTCCCTGATGCTGGGCAAGATTGAGGGCAGAAGTAAAAGAGGGCTTCAGAGGATGAGATTGCTGGATGGCATCACCAGTGGAATGAACATGAACTTCAGCAAACTCCAGGAGATGGTGAGGGACAGGAAGGCCTAGAATGCTGCAGTCCATGGGGTCGTGAAGAGGCGGACATGACTGGGTGACTGAACAACAAAACTAGTCCACTGAATGAATATATGTATATACGTATGGATGGATGTATATGTATATATATATGGGCTTCCCTCATGGCTCAGTGGTAAAGAATCTGCCCACAATGCAGGAGACCCAGGTTCAATCTCTGGGTTGGGAAGATCCCCTGGAGAAGGGAATGGCCACCCACTCCAGTATTCTTGCCTGGAGAATTCCATGGACAGAGAAGCCGTGGGCTACAGTCCATGGGGTTGCAGAGCTGGACATGACTGAACAACTAATTCTTTCAGTTTCATATATATGTATACAGACCACATCTTCCTTATCAATTCATCTGTTGAATGACACAGGTTGCTTCCATGTTTGTGCTATTGTAAATAGTGCTGTTATGAACACTGGAAATCATGTACCTTTTTGATTAGAGTTTTCTCCAGATATACAACCAGGAGAGGAACTGCTGGATCCTCTGGTAACTCTATATTTAGTTCTTTAAGAAATCTCTATCCTATTCTCCATAATGGCTGCACCAGTTTACATCCCCTCCAACAGTGTAGCATAGTTCCTTTTTCTCTACATCCTATCTAGCCTTTATTCATTTGCGATATTTTAATGATAGCTATTCTGACTTGTGTGAGGTGATCCTTCATGGGAGCTTTCATTTGCATTTCCTAGCAATATTGAGCATCTTGTCATGTGCCTGTTGGTCATCTGCATGTCTAAAACAAAATACCTAGGAATAAATGCCCAAGAAGGCAAAAATCCTGTACTGTGATACTGGCACAAAAACAGATATTAGATCAATGGAACAGGTGAAAAGCTCAGAAATAAGCCCATGCACTTATAGTCAATCAATCTATGAAAACATAAGTCAAGACTATACCTGAGAAAAAGCGATCTCTTCAGTAAGTGATGCTGGGAAAACTGCACAGCTACATGTAAAAAAATGAATTAAAACTTTCTCTAATACCATATACACAAATAAACTCCAAGTGTATTAAAGACCTAAATGTAAGATCAAATAATATAAAACTCCAAGACATGCATGCAGAACTCTTTGACACAACTCACAGCAATGTGTTTTAGAATCCATGTCCCAAAGTAATGGAAATAAACACAAAAATAAATAAATGGGACCTAATTAAACTTAAAAGCTCTTGCACAACAAAGGAAACCATAAACAAAATGAAAAGACAACCTTTGGACAGGGAGAAAATATTTGTAAATGGTGCTACCTACAAGGGACTGATATCCAAAATATCCAAATAGCTCATATAGCTTAATATAAAAAAAAAAAAATCAAAATATGAGCAGAAAACCCTTCTCATTTTTGTGTATTTATCATAGATTTTTATTTTGTAATTACTATGATTTATATATATATGTAATTAATACATATGCAATTAATTTAAGTTGCTTGATCTCAACACAATTTAACAGCTCTATACTTCTTCTCCCCTCGTCTTTGTTCTTAACATCATATTTCACACCTTTCCATTTTTTGTATTCATTAATTATTGTGGATATGAATAATATTACTGTTTTTTAATTATAACTTTTCTATTTCCTTTATAACTGGCAGAACTACTACCTTTACTGCATGTTTGCCATTTTAAATGCAATTTTTACTATTGTAATTTTTGTATTTCCAGTTGTGGCCTTCTCTTTTCCACTTAGAGAGTTCTTTTAACATTTCTTATAAAGCTTGTTTGATGGTGCTTTTCTTTAGGTTGGTGCAAAAGTAATCGTGGTTTTGCATTGTTGAACTTTGCCATTCTATATTGCAATACATTCTTAAATAAACTTGGTTATGTTACACATCATTTTAATGTACACTTCTCATTTTATGTTTCTTTTTTGCTAATGACATTACTTGCTGTTTATATTTATTTTAGACTATAAATGTGATGTTAGACAAAAAGCAAATTCAAGCAGTTTTTTAAATTTAGTTCAAAATGGGTTGTAAAGTATCAGAGACAACTCACAACATCAACAATGCATTTGGTCCAAAAACTGCTAATGAACATACAGTGCAGTGGTGGTTCAAGAAGTTTTGCAAAGAAGAGACCCCTGAAGATGAGGAGCACCGTGGATGGCCATCAGAACTTGACAACAACCAATTGAGAGGATCACCGAAGCTGATCCTCTCACAACCACACGAGAACTCCATGTCAACCATGCTATAGTCATTCAGCATTTGAAGCAAACTGGAAAGATGAAAAAGCTTGATAAGTAGATGCCTCATGAACTGACCGTCAATCAAAAAAATCATCATTCTGAAGTGTTGTCTTCTCTTACTGTACACAACAACAACGAACCATTTCTCAATCAGATTGTGATGTGCAATGAAAAGTAAATTTTATATGACAACCAGCAACGTCCAGCTCAGTGGCTGGATCAAGAAGAAGCTCCAAAGCACTTCCCAAAGCCAAACTTGTACCCAGTAAAGGTCATGGTCACTGTCTGGTGGTCTGCTGCCCATCTGATCCACTGCATCTTTCCGAATCATGGTGAAACCATTACATCTGAGAAGTATGCTCGGCAAGTTGATGAGATGCACCAAAACTGCAATACCCACAGCCAGTAATCGTCAACAGAATGGGCCCAATTCTCCTCCACGACAACGCCTGACTGCACATCACACAACCAATGCTTCAAAAGTTGAATGAATTGAGTTACGAAGTTTTGCCTCATCCTCCATATTCACCTGACCTCTCGCCAACTGACTACCATTTCTTTTTTTTTCTAATTTTTTTAATTTAAATTTATTTATTTTAATTGGAGGCTAATTACTTTACAATATTGTATTGGTTCTGCCACACATCAACATGAATCCGCCACAGGTGCACACGTGTTCCATTTCTTCAAGCATCTTGACAGCTTTTTTCAGGAAAAAGGTTTCCACAACCAGCCAGAGGTAGAAAAAGCTTCCCAAGAGTTTGTCGAATCCTAAAGCACAGATTTCTATGCTACAGGAATAACAAACTTACTTCTCATTGTCAAAAATATGTTCTGTAATGGTTCTTATTTTGATTAATAAAGATGTGTTTGATCCTGGTTATAATGATTTAAAATTCATGATCCCTAACCACAATTACTTTTGTACCAACCTAATAGCTTTTGCTTTCTGTAAAACTTTTGAAATCTCCTTTAAATCAGAACGATAGCCTTGCTGGGTACAGTATTCCTGGTTATAGGTTTTCCTTTTCATTATTTTAAGTATACTGTACCATTCCCTCCTAGCCTACAGAGTTTCTTCTGAAAAGTCCATCAATAGACTGATGAGAGTTCCTTTGCACATAACTCAGTCGCTCAGTCATGTCCAACTCTTCGTGATACCATGGACTGTAGCCCACCAGGCTCCTCTGTCCGTGGGGTTTCCCCACACAACAATACTGAAGTGGGTTGCCATGCCCTCCTCCAGGGGATCTTCCCAACCCAGGGATCGAACCCCAGTCTCCCACATTGCAGGTCTCCCACATGGCAGGCAGATTGTTTACCGTCTGAGCCACCAGGGGAGCCCAAGAATACCGGAGTGGCTAGCCTATCCTTTCTCCAGGGCTGTTTCTTGACCCAGGAATAGAACCAGCGTTGCTTACATTGCAGGTGAATTCTTGACCAGCTGAACTGCCAGGGAAATTTTGTGCATAACGACTTGCTTTTAATATTCCCTCTTTATCCTTAATTTTTGACATTCATTACATTTCTTGGTGAAGTCTTCTTTGGGTTGATCCTGTTTGAAACTCTCTTTGCTTCCTGGATCAGGATGTATGTTCCTTTTCCAAGGTTAGAGAAGTTTTCAGCTATTAGGTCTTCAAATATGGTCTCTCTTCTCCCAGTGATACCCCTATAATGTGAATGACAGTAGAGGTCTCTTAAAATATCCTCATTTTTAAAATTCTCCTTTTTCTATTCATTTGAGTGGTTTCCACTACTCTATCTTCAAGTTTACTGATCTCTGTATCATGTTTGTTGTTGTTCAGTCACTAAGTCATGCTCAACTCTTTGCGACCCCATGGACTGCAGCATACCAGGTTTCCCTGTCCTTCACTATCTCCCAGAGTTCACTCAAACTCATGTCGATTGAGTCAGTGATGCCATCCAACCATCTCATCCTCTGATGTCCCTTCTCCTCTTGCCCTCAATACTTCCCAACATCAGGGTCTTTTCCAATGGTTCGTCACATCAGGAGCCCAAAGCATTGGAACTTATGCTTCATCATCAGTCCTTCCAATGAATATTCAGGGTTGATTTCCTTTAAGATTAACTGATTTAATCTCCTTTGTGTCCAAAGGACTCTCTCTCCAGTACTACTGTCAATGTCCTCTAGTGTATTTTTAGTTCAGTCATTGTTTGGTTTTTCAGCTCTGTTTGGTTCTTCTTTATCCTTTCTCCTTGTTAAACTTCTCACCATCACCCATTCATCTCCTCAGTTCTGTGAGCATCTTTATGATCATACTTTATCAGACAAGGTTGCTTATCTCCATTTAATTATTCTTCTGGGGTTTTATCTTGTCCCTCATTTGGATCATTCTCCTCTTTTTCCTCATTTTGCCTATTTTGCTATTTTCATTCTACATATTTGGTAGGTTGGTTATGTTTACCAACCTAGGAGAAGTGTCTTTATGTAAAAGACATCCTATGGAGTTCAGCACTGATGACCAGTGCTACACGCTCTAAAGTTACCCTCTATGTGGATTATGGGAGTCCCTCTATTGTAGCAGGCTGACAACTCTTGTGCATTAATAGGTGTGGCTGGCCATCGGTTGGGTTGGTTACCAGGCCCTGACTTACACTGAGAAGGCTGCCAGCTGCTGGTGGGTGAGGCTGGGTCACAAGGTGGCTGGCTGCAGGGCCCTGGGGGTTTCTGAGACTACTGCTTTCTTACTGGTAGATGGAGCCAGGTTCTAGGGCAGCTGGCTGTGGGGCCAAGGTCTCAGAGTTAGTATGCATGCTAGTGAGTCGGGCTGCATCCCAGAGCTTTCCAGGATAGTTCCAGGGTCCTGTGTTGACCAGGTCTTGACATGGCTGACTATAGAGCTCACAGTGGTCCCTGAGCTGGTATTCACACAATGATGAGCAAGGTTGCAGCCCAGGGGGTCCCAAGGTTGGTGCTCACCTACTGCTGGGAGGAGCAAGGTCCTCAGGTCTCCAGTGACAGAACAGTATTCTGAAGCTGTTATCAGTCTGCTTGTGGGTGGGGCCAAGGTTCAGGGGGTGATAGGGCTGGTATCTGCCCACTGATGGGTAAAGCATAGCCCAGGGCCAGTGCTGGCCTACTGGTTCAGTTCAGTTCAGTTCAGTTCAGTCACTCAGTCGTGTCCGACTTTTTCAAACGCCATGGACTGCAGCATACCAAGCTTCCTTGTCCATCACCAACTCCCAGAGTATACTCCAATTCATGTCTATTGCATTGGTGATGCCATTCAACCACTTCATCCTCTGTCGTCCCCTTCTCCTCCCACCTTCAATCTAACCACATACTAAATAATCTAACCACAGTATATTATGAGGGTAAAAACAAAAATAATTTTAAGGACACTATATTATACTGTATCAGATTTGGAGTTAGATTTGGTTTCAAATCATCATTCTGATCCTAAGGAAGATCCTTAGAAAGGAAATGGAGCCAGCATCAGGGTCTTCTCAAATAAGTCAGTTCTTTGCATCAGGTGGACAAAGTATTGGAGTTTCAGCCTCAGCATCAGTCTTTCCAATGAGTATTCAGGACTGATTTCCTTTAGGATGGACTGGTTGGATCTCCTTGCTGTCCAAGGGACTCTCAAGAGTCTTCTCCAACACCACAGTTCAAAAGCATCAATTCTTTAATGCTTAGCTTTCTTTATACTCCAACTCTCATATCCATGAGAGTTGACTACTGGAAAAACCATAGCTTTGACTAGACCTTTGTTTGTAAAGTAAGGTCTCTGCTTTTTAATATGCTGTCTAGGTTGGTCATAACTTTTCTTCCAAGGAGTCTTTTAAAAATTTCATGGATGCAGTCACCATCTGCAATGATTTTGGAGCCCCAAAACATAAAATCTCACTGTTTCCATTGTTTCTTCATCTATGTGCCATGAAGTGATGGGACAGGATGCCATGATCTTAGTTTCCTGAATGTTGAACTTTAAGACAACTTTATCACTCTCCTCTTTTGCTTTCATCAAGGGGCTCTTTAGTTCTTCTTCACTTTCTGCCATAAGGGTGGTGTCATCTGCATATCTGAGGTTATTGATATTTCTCCCAGCAATCTTGATTCTTGCTTGTCCTTCAACCAGCCCAGCATTTCTCATGATGTACTCTGTATAGAAGTTAAATAAGCACAGTGACAATATACAGCCTTGATGTACTCCTTTCTCAATTTGAAACCAGTCTGTTGTTCCATGTCCGGTTCTAACTGTTGCATCCTAACCTGCATACAGATTTCTCAGGAGGCAGGTCAGGTGCTCTAGTATTCCCATCTCTTGAAGAACACAACAGTTTTTTGTGATCCACACCGTCAAAGGCTTTGGCATAGTCAATAAAGCAGTAGATGTTTTTCTGGAACTCTCTTGCTTTTTTGATGATCCAGCAGATGTTGGCAATTTGATCTCTGGTTCCTCTGCCTTTACAAGCAAATCTTGGAGTCTCTGGCTGTGGTGCCCTGGATTTCCTGGATGTGGTGTCAGCTCCTTGGTGTGCAGAATGTGGGCATATGGTCTCTAATTGCAGAACTGGTGTCCCATAGCTAGAGCTGGCCCTCTGGTAGGTGGAGCCAGGTCCAGTGGCTGGATATAGGGCCCCAGTAGTCTTGGAGCTAGTGTCAACCCACCAGTGAATGGGGTCTGGTCCTGTACCCCACTTTTTATTTTTTAATTTATGAAAACATTACAGTTTTTTTCCCAAAACAAAATGATTTTATAATTGGTCAAGTTGCATTATAACTAATATCAACCTTTATTTTGTGTTCAATTATAATTACCATATATCTACATTCCCCATCAAAGTATGTGCCCTTTGAAGCCCAGGACTCCATGATTCATCACTGTATTATAGCGGTTTACTGTATCAGTGTCTTATATATCACAGAAATTCAATAAAAATTTTCTGTGTGAATAAATAAAGATTTAATTTCTATAATTACCAATACCAACGACTTCACTTTCACTTTTCACTTTTGTGCATTGGAGAAGGAAATGGCAGTCCACTCCAGTGCTCTTGCCTGGAGAATTCCAGGGATGGTGGAGCCTGGTGGACTGCCATCTATGGGGTTGCACAGAGTCGGACACAACTAACGCGACTTAGCAATTATAAATACTAATAGTAATGCATACTAAATAATCTAACCACAGTATATTATGAGGGTAAAAACAAAAATAATTTTAAGGACACTATATTATACTGTATCAGATTCGGAGTTAGATTTGGTTTCAAATCATCATTCTGATCCTAAGTAACCAATTGCCTTTGGGCATTGAACATGCGTTATATATTACAGAGAATAATAGGACAATGTCCATTCTCTAAGGGAGTTCAGAGTAAAGTAAGAAAAAATATAAACAAAAATAATCAATGGCAGTAAGAGTGACAGAGTATCATGATAACAGCCATAAAGTGCTGTCATCAGAAAGCTATTGGGAGCTTGTAGAAATTAGTCAGGTCTGCCTAGGAAGAGTCAGCAACATTTGCCTTAGATCTTGAAGAATTAAAAAATTCAGAAAATAATTTATCTCTATACTTCCTGTCCCCAGCTTCTCTTTCTTCTTCTCTTCTGTAATACATCCTATGTAGTTTTCCTAACTCTAGTTCTAGTAACTCCTCCAATCCCTTTCCAGCAGTAGCCAGAATTGTCTTCTTAAAACATAAATCCCCATGCTGTGTAGAACACTTTAGTAACTTCCCTATAAAATAAAATCCAAAATAATCCTAAATCAAACGAGTTTTTTATGATGAGGGCCCTGCTTGTCACTCTGGGCTCATTTGGGGCAACTATTCTGCTAGTACACTAAACATTAACCACAAAATCATCAAGTTCTCCCCATTTCAGGGTTTGTGCGTGTGTGTGTGTGTGCATGTTCTCACCACTTCAGGGTTTGTGTGTGTGTGTGTGTGTGTGTGTTCTCCCCATTTCAGGGAGTGTGTGTGTGTGTGTGTGTGTTCTCCCCATTTCAGGGTTTGTGTGTGTCTGTGTGTGTGTTCTCACCATTTCAGGGTTTGTGTGTGTGTGTGTGTGTGTGTGTGTTTTATATCCTCTTCCTCTGCCTGAATTACCTCTTTACTACTCTCCACATGATCTCCAAAAAAAATTAAGTTTCATTATCACTTCATCGAGGATGCTTTCTCTGACCCTCCTACTCTTTCCAAACAGTGTTGACCCTATATCATCATATTTTTCATACATCATCTATTTATCACTATTTTGTAACCATGTGTTTATTTTCTTATTTATCTGTCCAATAGCAATTCCCCAAATAGACTCTAAATGCCCTGAGTGCTCATATCATGTGTCTTGTTCTCCCTTCATTTGCAGCACTTACCACAGTGCTTCACCCAGAATATGTGTTCATAGATATTTAGTGAATAAATAAGTAGAAATAATAGCTTCCTAGAACAGAGAAAGGTCCTTGGAATAAAAAATGGACTCAATACATGTACATTGATTGACTGGATTATTTGTTGAATAAGCAGAGGCTAAAAGATATAAAAAGTGTTTGAAAATAGCATGAGGTTTAAAATGCTAGGGTTTAGGAACTATGGGGTAAATGTTGACACATAAGGCTTAAAAGGTAAATATTCTTTCTTCCAATATCCCAATGTCAGGTACATAACAATTACTTCATAAAAACTGTTGAATTAATTCTATCCATCTGATTTAAAAATAGTAACAATTTAATCTTATAGAGCCATTAGAATTTAGTTTTGTCAGACTGTTTAAATTATTTCCATGCAAGCATTTCTACAAGAATATAGAATTCCTTTTTCTAACCCCAGACAGAGTCAAATTGATTCATTTACTTTGCAATCATGTATAATTTAAAGAATAATTCAATTTGGCATA
The DNA here is from genome assembly GCF_032452875.1 of Bos javanicus. Taxonomy (NCBI): domain Eukaryota; kingdom Metazoa; phylum Chordata; class Mammalia; order Artiodactyla; family Bovidae; genus Bos; species Bos javanicus. The sequence goes on along the minus strand of NC_083870.1, from coordinate 96,711,753 downwards.
TCAGATCAGATCAGATCAGTTGCTCAGTCATGTCCGACTCTTTGTGACCCCATGAATCACAGCAAGCCAGGCCTCCCTGTCCATCACCAACTCCCGGAGTTCACTCAGATTCACGTCCATCGAGTCGGTGATGCCATCCAGCCATCTCATCCTCTGACGTCCCCTTCTCCTCCTGCCCCCAATCCCTCCCAGCATCACAGTCTTTTCCAATGAGTCAGCTCTTCGCATGAGGTGGCCAAAGTACTGGAGTTTCAGCTTTAGCATTATTCCTTCCAAAGAAATCCCAGGGCTGATCTCCTTCAGAATGGACTGGTTGGATCTCCTTGCAGTCCAAAGGACTCTCAAGAGTCTTCTCCAACACCACACTTGAAAAGCATCAATTCTTCGGCGCTCAGCCTTCTTCACAGTCCAACTCTCACATCCATACATGACCACAGGAAAAACCATAGCCTTGACTAGACGGACCTTTGTTGGCAAAGTAATGTCTCTGCTTTTGAATATGCTATCTAGGTTGGTCATAACTTTCCTTTCAAGGAGTAAGTGTCTTTTAATTTCATGGCTGCAGTCACCATCTGCAGTGATTTTGGAGCCCAGAAAAATAAAGTCTGACACTGTTTCCACTGTTTCTCCATCTATTTCCCAGGAAGTGATGGGACCAGATGCCATGATCTTCGTTTTCTGAATGTTGAGCTTTAAGCCAACTTTTTCACTCTCCTCTTTCACTTTCATCAAGAGGCTTTTGAGTTCCTCTTCACTTTCTGCCATAAGGGTGGTGTCTTCTGCATATCTGAGGTTATTGATATTTCTCCCGGCAATCTTGATTCCAGCTTGTGTTTCTTCCAGTCCAGCGTTTCTCATGATGTACTCTGCATATAAGTTAAATAAGCAGGGTGACAATATACAGCCTTGACATATTCCTTTTCCTATTTGGAACCAGTCTGTTGTTCCATGTCCAGTTCTAACTGTTGCTTCCTGACCTGCATACAAATTTCTCAAGAAGCAGATCAGGCATATCAGAAATCATTAAAATATGTTTAGAATTTAAAGCACAAGATTTTATAGCATTATTTTTTACCAAGGCTAGATCACATAAAATAGCACATGGCTGAGAATATAAGATTATATTAGAACAGTAATTTTTAATTATGGTGGACGAAGCTGCAAAGCCCAGCCTAACACTCCAAAGTTCAGTCATACCACCTTTAAGTTCATGCACCTAGACAAAAAGAGAACAAAATAAAATAAAACAAAACGACCAGATATGAATGTGCACTGGCTCTCAGGTTATTAACAGTTCCCTACTTTTATTACCCTGCAAACCTCTGATAAAATTCTTCCTATAGAAGAGGCAGAACTTCTGGAATGATGATGCAAAGATATTAGTAATGCTCTCTCCATGAAAGTAATTTAATGGGGGAAAGTTGTTGTGTTTTTTTTTTTTTTTAAGTAATGATTTAAAGTCTCTGGAATTTGTCCTAAGCCATATAGCAGATGGAAAAAAACATTTGGTAAAGAAAATCTATTAAATCTTGGTAAGAAGAGTAAGGGTCTAGAGCATTTGACCCACAACCAGCTCCTATCAGCTTTCATCACCTGCACCTCTCCTCCTAGTTCTCATCTAAAACTACCATTTCACCTCATAAGGGGCAGATAACTGATATCTCCCCCAAAGCGTCACATTATAGGAGCTCAATTTAAGGGAAGTGTATATTAGAGGATTGGGCTCCATTTCTCCACTCAGCCAAAACTTGTAGGGTAGAAGTTCTACCAAAAATGGAAAATAATGGGTAGGCCTAGATTGTCCCTGCCCCATCTGACACATAGAGTAAAGGTTCTGTGCCAAGAGAAGCAATATGAGAAGACCAGGTGCTACCATTCCCACTCACTACTTCATTCATAAGATATTCATAAGACAAGAGATATCACCATAAGAGAAGAAAGTCACTCTGTTTATCCACAGCCCTGTAGCAGCACAGAGATTCTACACAGAAGGATAGGTAGATCATAACAACAAGAACTCTGAAACTCCACCTAAAAAGACTAAGTTTATTTAGAACAAAAGTATGGAGCAAGTTGAACCTAACAGTATTGTCATGAACAATAGCAACCTTAGCGGTAAACAATTAAGAGGGATTTGGAAGCTCCAGAATACTTGAAGCAACAAGGAAAATGGCAGACCAGGCAGCAGTTTATTAGAGATAAACTAAGACAAAGAAAAATGGAAGAGCTCATCTGTATAAGAAAAAGCTTCAAAGACTGGCACTACCAGATCCTTGCAAAAAAAAAAAAAAAAGTGGAACAGAACAGTGGAACAGAAAATTTACATCCAAGGGCATTGGCAAAAATACAGTAATCAGAGAGCAATCAATGATGACTAAGCACTGACTAAGAGTTGAATGTCATATCAATAGAAGCAGAACAACAAGAAACTTAATGGGTAAGTCAGAAAAAGGGACAGTCAAAAAGAGTTTGATTAAAAATCACAAAGATCTTTTATGTCTGGTGGTCAAGGAGATTGTACACACATGCAAAGCTGCACTCTATGAAGTGTAACATCAGAGAGGCTTTTCACATCGTAGAAGAAAAAAACTCAATGAATTAGCATATCCAAGTCACTAAACAAATAAGCAAACATGCAAAGAAGAATAAACCCTAGAAGGAGGGGGAAACAGTACCCAAACTGCAACAATGTATTATCTCAAAAGTCAAATCTTCAACAAAATTTATGAGATATGCAGAAAAAGAGGAAAATCTGACTCAGGATAGACCAACTGCTAGGCGACAATACAAAAGCCTCTACTAAAGTTTGCAATAATACATGATATGCTTTCTGGATACAGTGGAATTGAATCAGAAATTAATACAGAGGACAATTTGGAAAATTAACAGAATATGTGAAGATCAACCAATGGAACAAGGAAGGAAATCATAAACAAAATAGAAAATACTTTGAGTTGAATAAAAAGAAAAACTGAATTACCAATTTATAAGATAAAGCTAAAGCAGTGTTTAGAGGAATATTTATAGCTACAAAGTCTTATTTTTATAAAAATAAAGGAAAAAGAAATACCTCAAATAATAACCACCACCTTAAGAAACTAGGTAAAGAAGAGAAAACTAACTCAAATAAACCAGAAGGGAGAAAATAAAGATTAGAGTGCAAATAAATGAAACAGAAAATAGAAAAACATTAGAGAAAGTCAACAAAATCAAAAATTGGTTCATTGAAAATATCAGCAAAAGCGACAAACATTTAGCTAGACTATCCAATAAAAAGAGAACAAAGACTCAGACTACTAATATCTGAGATGAAAGAGTGGCATCACTAATAATGTTACAGAATTCTTATGAAAGAATTATGAAAGCATTTCATGAACAAATGTATGTCAAAAATTATATACCCTAGAGTCAGTCCAGGTTCGATGCAGGATACAGGATGCTCAGGGTGGGTGCACTGGGATGACCCAGAGGGATGGTATGGGGAGGGAGGTGGGAGAGGGGTTCAGGATGGGGAACACATGTACACCTGTGGGGGATTCATGTTGATGTATGGCAAAACCAATACAATATTGTAAAGTAAAAAAAAAAATAATAATAATAATAAATAATGATAAATGGTTAAAAAATTAAAAAAAGAATGCCAAGACCACCAAAAAAAATTAGATAACCTAGAAAGACATAATTGATTCAATAAGAAATACAAAATAAGAATATATCTAAACTGGTAAAGAGATTGAATTATGATTTATAAAATCCCATAAAAGGAAATCCAGGCTCAGATCATTTCACTAGTGAATTCTATAAAAAATATAAAAAAGAAATAATGCCAGTTCTTCACAAATCATTTCTCAACTCATTCTATTAGGTAAGGATAACTACAACACAAAACCAAAAATGTTATCAGAAAACTAAAGACAAATACCTCTTATGAAGAATCCTTAGTAATAATGGTTATTATTTAAAAAACAATTTGTTATTGCCTGAAAATGTTAAATATAGAGTGATCATGTGCTCAGCAATCCCACTTCCAGGCATACACCCAAGAGAAATGAAAACATATGCTCAAAAAAAACTTGTACACAAAGTTCACAGCAGCATTATTCATAAAAGCCAAAACGTAGAAACAACCCATTAGCTGTAGAAACAATATCCATCAGCTATGAATAGACAATTAAATTATTGTAATAATATTTGGCAATAAAAACTAATAACCCATTTATAAAATCAATAAGTTCTGGAGACCTAATGTACAATATGATGACTATAGTTAATAATAACATGCTGTTTATCTGAAATTCGCTAAGAGAATAGATATCAACTGTTCTTATCCCACATAATAAAAAATAGGGTAAAAAGATGAGGTGATTTACACTTTAATTAGCCTGATTGCAGTAGTCATTTCACTGTATATACATATGCCTTATATACAACTTTCATTTGTCAATCGCATCTCAGTAAAGGTGAGGAAAAGAATACTTACAAATATGCAGTGCTTAGTTGCTCAGTCATGTCCGACTCTTTGCAACACCAAAGACTGTAGCCTGCCAGTCTCCTCTATACATGGGATTCTCCAGGCAAGAACACTGGAGTGGGTTGCCTGCCCTCCTCCAGGGGATCTTCCCAACCCAGGGATCAAACCCAGGTCTCCCACACTGCAGGTGGATTCTTTACCATCTGAGCCACCAGGGATGCCCATACAAAAATCAAATCATCATATTGTTCATCTGACTCCAATATAATGTTCCACATCAATCACATCTCAATCTTTAAAACACACATACACACACACACACACACACACAGGAATCTACAGAGAAACAGTGATTGCCTAAAGCTTACAGGTATGGGAGAGAATGGGAAGGGACTGCTGATTGGTACAGGGTTTCTTTAGTACATTATTTAAATATTTTAAAATTATATTCAGTGATGGTTGCACAATTCCATGAATATGCTAAAAATCATTAAAATGTAAGATTTAAATAGGTGAAGTTTATGGTATGTGAATTATATCTCTAGCCTGTCTTTTTAAAAAAGGCTTTCCGGGAAAATGACAATGTGATCTACCACAGAAAACTAGAAAAACACAGGAACCTTCTCTAATCCAGACCTATGCTTCAGAATTGGGTTATATTAAACTATGCCACAAAGAGGCAGGGGAGGAGAGGGGAGTGAAGTGGGGTTGGAGAGAGTCCTGTAACATTGAAGTACCATGGTGATCCCCTTCACAGATCACTGCCTTGTCATAGAAAAGGGGCTTGCATAACTCAATAAAGCTATGAGCCATGCCATGTAGGGCCACCCAAGACAGAAGGGTCATAGCGGAGAGTGTTGACAAAACATGATCCACTGGAGGAAGGAATGGCAAACCACCACAGTATACTTGCCATGAGAATCTCATAAACTGTATAACAGAATAAAGAGATATGACATCAAAAGATGAGTCCCCCAGGCCTGAAGGTGTGCGGTATGCTACTGAGGAAGAGCAAAGAACTACTAATATTCCCAGAAGCAGCTGGGCCAAAGCAAAAACAATACCCAGTTGTGGATGTGTCTGGTGAAGAAAGTATGCTGCAAAGAACAATGTTATTGCATAGGAACCATGAATCAAGGCAAATTGAACATGGTCAAGCAAGAGATGGTAAGAATAAACATCTACATCTTTAGGAATCAGTGAACTAAAATGGGCAGCAATGGGCAAATTTAATTCAGATGACCATTATATCTATTACTGTGGGCAAGACTCCCTTACAAGAAATGAAGTAGCCCTCATAATCAACAAAAGAGGCCAAAATGCAGTACTTGCATCAAAAATGACAGAATGATCTTAGTTCGTTTCCAAGGCAAGCCATTCAACATCACAGTAATCCAAGTCTACGCCCCTATTGCTAATGCCAAAGAAGCTCAGGTTGATCAGTTCTATAAAGACCTAAAAGACCCCCGAGAACCCACACCAAAAAAAAAAAAAAAAGATGTTCTATTCATCACTGGGGATTGGAATACAAAAGTAGGAAGTCAAGAGATAACCTGTAGTAATAGACAAGGTCAGCCTTGGAGAACAAAATGTAGTAGGGCAAAGACTAAGTGAATTCTGCCAAGAAAATGCACTAGTCATAGCAAATACCCTTTTTCAACAACATGAGAGACAACTTTACAAATGGACATCACCAAATGGTCGATTTCAATATCAAACTGATACATTCTTTGTAGCCAAAGATGGAGAAGCTTATACACAATCAGCAAAAACAAGACCTGGAGCTGACTGTGGCTCAGATCATCAGCTCCTCATAGTAAAACTCAAGCTTAAACTAAAGAAAGCAGGGAAAACCAGTAGGCCAGCCAGGTAAAACTTAAATCAAATTCCCTATGAATATGCAGTAGAGGTAGTGAGTAGATTCAAGGGATTAAATCTGTTAAACAGTGTGCCTGAAGAACTATGGACATAAGTCCATAATATTGTACAGAAGGCAGTGAACAAAACCATCCCAAACAAAAAGAAAACAAGAACACAAAGTGGTTATCTAAAGAGGCTTTCAGTTCAGTTCATTTCAGTTCAGTCACTCAGTCATGTCCTACTCTTTGCAACCCCATGAATTGCAGCACGCCAGGCCTCTCTGTCCATCACCAACTCCCGGAGTTCACTCAGACTCACGTCCATCGAGTCAGTGATGCCATCCAGCCATCTCATCCTCTGGCGTCCCCTTCTCCTCTTGCCCCCAATCCCTCCCAGCATCAGAGTCTTTTCCAATGAGTCAACTCTTCGCATGAGGTGGCCAAAGTACTGGAGTTTCAGCTTTAGCATCATTCCTTCCAAAGAAATCCCAGGGCTGATCTCCTTCAGAATGGACTGGTTGGATCTCCTTGCAGTCCAAGGGACTCTCAAGAGTCTTCTCCGACACCACAGTTCAAAAGCAGCAATTCTTTGGCACTCAGCTTTCTTCACAGTCCAACTCTCACATCTATACATGACCACTGGAAAAACCATAGCCTTGACTAGACGGACCTTTGTTGGCAAAGTAATGTCTCTGCTTTTCAATATGCTATCTAGGTTGGACATAACTTTTCTTCTAAGGAGTAAGCATCAGCTAAAGACAGAAGAGAAGTGAAAAACAAGGGAGAAAGGGAAAGATATATCCAGATAAATTCAGAGTTCAAAAGAACAGCACAGAGAGAAAAGAGGACCTTATTCAAAGAACAGTGCATAAAACTAGAAGAAAACAACAGAAGGGGAAAGATGAGAGATCTTTTCGGGAAAATTGGAGATACCAAGGGAACACTTCACCCAAAGGTGGGCGCAGTAAAGGAGAGAAACGGTACAGACCTAGTAGATGCTGAAGAGATCAAAAAGAGATGAACAGAATACATGGAAGAACTGTATAAAAAAGATCTTAATGAACTGGATTACTCTGATGATGTTGTCAGTCACCCAGAGCCAAACATCCTGAAGACTGAAGTCAAGTGGGCCTTAGGAAACACTGCTGTTAATAAAGCTAGAGGATGTGATGGAATTTCAGTAGAGCTATTCAAAACCCTAAAGGATGATGCCACCAAGGTGTTGCATTCAATATGTCAGCAAATCTGGAAGACCCAGAGTGGCCAACGGGACTGAAAAAGGTCAATCCTCATCCCAGTTCCCAAGAAGGGTAATACTAAAGAATGTTCTAACCATTGGAAAACTGCACTCATCTCCTATGCTAGTAAGGTAATGCTTAAAATTTTGCATGATAGGCTTCAGCATTATGCAAACCAAGAACTTCCAGATGTCCAAGCTGGGTTTAGAAAAGGTAGAGGAGCCAGAGATCAAATTGCCGACATTTGCTGGATCATAGAGAAAGCCAGGGAATTCCAGAGAAATGTCTACCTCTGTTTCATTGACTATGCTACAGCCTTTGACTGTGTGGAACATAATACACTGTGGAAAGCTCTTAGAGAGATGGGAATACCAGACCATCTTACTTGTCTCCTGAGAAACCTGTATGCAGGTCAAGAAGCAACTGTTAGAACCCTGTATGGAACAACTGAATGGTTGAAGACTGAGAAATGAGTAAGACAGGGCTGTCTGCTGTCACCCCTGTTCATTTAACCTATACACTGAGCACTCATGAGAAAAGCCAGGCTGGATGAGTTACAAGCTGGAATCAGGATAGGCAGGAGAAACATCAAAAACCTCAGATATGTGGATGATACCACTCTAATGGCTGAAAGTGAAGAGGAACTAAAGAGCCTCTTGATGAGAGTGAAGGAGAAGAGTGAAAGAGTTGGCTTAAAACTAAATATTTAAAAAAAAAAAAAAAAACAAAGACCATGGCATCCGGTGCGGGGAGCCGGTGAGGCATTCCACTCGTGACAAAGGTCATGAGGAAGGAGGCTCGGCATACGCAAAGGCGGGATCGAGCCTCAGGAGTCCCCCCGGATATTCTCGAGCATTTTCCCCCAAAAAACCAGAGTCTGCCTACTTTATTGCTTTGTGCTCTCACCTCTGACTTTACTGGGGGCTGTCCCCTACCACCGTCTCGCTCTCTCTCTGTCAAAGAGTTAACTTACAGCTCCAATTAATAAAGTTCCTGGGCAATTAGGAGTGTTTAAATCCAAACCCCTCTGATGGCTCTCTAACTCGCCTGACAAGTTTACCCGGACTCCTGCAGCTATGCATACGATTGTTTACAGTCTCCCAGCCTCGAGAGGCATGGGAAGCTTAAGATATTCAAATAGCTTAGAGCCTCTCAGAGAGTTAAAAACTGTCAGAATAAACTAGTAAAGGATTTCATTGATGAGTCAATGCTTGTTGCCAAGTTTTCACATCCCCTGAATTGTATCCTTGAATATGTATCAATTAATAGTGGGTATGTAGAAAAAATAAGTAGTGGCCTTGGTGTTAGTAACTTTAGACCCTTAAGGTAATAAATTCTTTCTTTGTTGTAAACCCATTACACATCCGCCCTATAGGAATGCAATTTTATCTTTGGAAGATGGTGCCAAACCTTGAAATAATTACTCCTAGAGAAAGTAAGTCTTTGTTGATAAGTCCTTGTCAAGAGTCATAAAATGTTAGTAGGCCTTGTGGCCAGAAGATGATGTAAATCACCTAAACCATTTGTATACGATACATTTGCAGGAAAGAAACCTTGGTTTTTGATAAGAACCAAAGACTGCTGACTTTGCATCCCCTATTATCCTCTATGCGTAACTTAGGGTATAAAAGCCCCTGTTAAAAATAAAGCTATGGGCCTTGCTCACCAACGCTTGGTCTCCCCATGTCATTCTTCCTTCAAAGCTGAGTCTCCATCTGGAGCGCGGAACCCACCACGCTTACTAACCATGCCTGGGCTTCTAAGACCCACTCGAGAAGGAGTCTAGGGTGAGACACCTTCCGCTATTCGAGAGGGCGCCTGCGGCCTACGTAAGTGGTGCAAACTTCTTGTCTTGAAGTTTTATTGGTCTCCCGCGTAAACCAAGCTACTCAGCTTCTTTTCTCCACTGAATTTTCCTACTGAGCTATCCTCATTCTATTGTTCTCTATATCTCTAATTAGCATATAAATAGTCGCCTAGGCCGTCTCTCCTTCGAATACCCTGGATCAGCTGGGGCTGGTCCCCAGCAGGTGGCGCCCGATACAGGATTTCGAAGGTAAGCTCCCAGCAATTGGGGTTACCAGCCCTATTGCCCCCCGTTCTCGGAACAACTGGGTTATCAGCCCTCTTGTTCCCCCACGGAGCAGTTTGGGTGACCAGCCCTACTGCTCCTCCCTTGGAACAGTTTGAGCCATCAGCCTACTGTTCCTCCCCCCGGAACAATCTGGGTCACCAGCCCTATTGTTCTTCCAGTGTTCGGGACGGCTAGGACCCCACTCAAGGGTGCCGCGGACCCCCCTGTAGAATAGACAGGGCGAGAGGAGTGGGAAGTGTTGAAAGTGTTAGAGAGTTAGACTTAGAGAGAGAAAACAGTTTCTGAAGTTAAAAGGCCAAAGAAAAGCCTGATCTTTTGATAGCTTAAAGCAAAATCTTTTACTATACTTAATTTTCTGACATGGGTAATACTGAATCAAATGAAAGACAGCTCTTTATAGGAGTAATTTTACAGTTATTAGGTAAAAGAGGAATCAAAGTTAAAAAATCTGCCATTCAATCATTTTTTTCATTTGTACAAGAGCACTGTCCCTGGTTTCCAGACGAAGGCTCTGTTAACTTAGATGTCTGGGAAAAAGTAGGAAAACAGCTAAAAACTTACCATGCCGAACATGGCTCAGAAAAGGTGCCTAATGACGCCTTTTCCTTACGGAATATCATTAGAGATATCTTAGACCCTGCCCCTGATTCAGAAAAAGTACATCTTAAAAGGGATAGTGAAGAAAATGCTGTAGCTAAACCTGCCCCTGAATCTAAAAGAGTAACTTTTAAAGAGGAAAATGAGGTCAAAACTGTAGTTAAACCTGAGGAAAATGAGAAAAACGAAGACCCGTCTGACTATCGGCAACTAAGAAAAATGTTAGCAGCCGTGACTACTCAGGAACAACCTAAAGATAGGGATGAGGAACAAGATCAGCCTTCCCCAAAACAAAAAGAGAATTTAGGCGAGATAACAGCTAAATATCACTCTGATGGAGATTGGCATCTCTTAAACAAAGATGCCCCAAAAGGCCTAAGAGAAACTTCCCCTGTCAGACCATCCGCTCCTAGGAGCTTGAGGGAAACATCCCCGATCAGACAGTTTGTAAGATTTAGTCACCAAACAGTTAAAGGATCTCCGGAGCAGGAGAAGAGAAATACGGGACGCTCCCATCCCTCCATGCCTCCTCCTCCGTGTGGGGGTAAAGGGCCTCCTCTAGGAGTTTCCCGGAGAAGGGTTTTCTCTAGTCCCGAGGATAAATTTGATCCTCACCTTGAGGCTTCTTTTCTAGTCCCCTCTGCAGTTTAGATAGGGTAAAGAAGGTACAAAATAAATAAAAATATTCTCAAAAAAAAAAAAAAATTAAAAAAAAAATGGGTTTCTCTGCATCTAAGAATAGACAAATGTTTATTGGCTCTGTGAAATATGATTAGAAATGTCCTGGACCCCTGTCATGAGGCTGTTAAATAGCCTTTGAGGGAGGCTATAGCGGTAGATGGTGGTGGGTCTCCACTTTCTGCATAGATCATAATTTCTGCTATTGGAAAAAAAAAAAAAAGGAGGGAGAAAGTGCTTTACCTCCCGAGGAAGGAGAGGGCTTACAGGACGCTGCGGCCGAGCGCCCTGGAGAGCTCCCTCCCCCTCTGCACAAACCTTTAAAAAACTTATCCACCACTTTCTGATTTAAGGTGATCGCCACCGCCTCCGTTTGTGCCTCCCAGGACCCAGGAGTTCCCCACTTTGCCCCCAAAGCCTCTCAAAGCGTTGCCTAAGCCTGAGGAAGATAAAAAGTTTTTTGAACAGTGGAGCTTTTAAAACAGACTGCGTGCACAATATGCAGAGCATGCTTCTTAGAGAAAACCCCCTCAGGGGGGTCTCACCCAGGCTAGGAGAAAAGCGAAACCGCAAGGGGATTTAGCAACAATATTAACCCCTGATGTGCCGCTTACTCCAATTCCAACGGGAGTGGCTGGCCCCCTACCTTTGGACATTGTAAGATTTGTCCTGGGGCATAGCTCGCTTTCTTTCAAAAAAAAAAAAAAAAAAAATCGGTGGTGCATGGTGTAGTAGATTCTGATTATATTGGAAAAATTAAAAGTTTTGATCTCACCACCTAACAAAACTGTACAAATTAATAAAGGTCAAAGAGTAACACAGCCTTTGCTTTTACCTTATTATCAGACAAGAAAAAACTTGACTTCTCAAGTTAAGAGCCACAAAACATTTGGATCTAGTGATCTAGCCTTTTGGGTGCAGGAAATTACAGCTCCAAGGCCTTTAAAAGATCTTTTAATTCCAGAGAATAAAATGCCAGGGCTATTGGACACAGGAACAGACGTCTCTTAGCATTGCTGGGAAAGACTGGCCCAGCTCCTGGCCAACACATACTACTGAAAATGAGTTGGTGGGATTAGAGAAAGTGGTATGTGAGGTGGGGATGCTATACAGGTGGTACATTTAACAATACTTTATATATTGTTATAAATACATAATATAAATATATTTGCCTAATTACAGTTTGCCTAATTAGGTATGGGTATAAATAAAATATAATAAAGGTATACCTAATTCTACTTATAGATCTATACTTAATTTGTATATAAATTAATATGCATACTATATACACACATATATATATACTGTATAATTAAATATATATTGCAGTAATATGATGTGTGTGTGGCTGATATTGATTGGTATGGATTGATGTGCTGTGATGATATACGTTCTATATACTGTATAATTATATATGTGTGACATGTATTATTACAGTACATTGGTTTGTGTTGGTTGGTATTAGCTGTGTACGTGTTGTATTGCTGTAATATATATTAATTAATATATTAATTATAAAGATTAATTCAAGTATATTGATTTATATATATTATATGTCAATAAGTTTATACTTGTTGCCATATATAAATACATATATAAATACATTTTACATTTAGGTATGTCTGTATACCAAAATGAGATGAGGTTATACATTTATTATTTAAATTTATACAGAGACCTAAATTAAACATTAGACCTAAATTAACATGTCCGTAGGAAAACAGCTGGACAAATAGTAAAGTTATGTCCAAATTGTAATTAATCACTTAAAGGTAAACACACAGGGGCAGACTACAATGATGAGACACTAGATGCCTGAATTACAGGCTACGACTCGGCCCCTGGTCAAGTAAAAAGACCTCCTTACTGGAGAGTGTAAAAGGCCAGATGTGTTGCTAACTTGTGGGAGAGGGTATGCTTATATATTTCTACAGAATGCAGATTCTCCGATTTGGATCTCAGAAAAATTCGTCATGTCACATTCCCCAAAGACCAGGTTCGCGGCGCGTGCACTCGCTCGCTCCCCCTCCCCCAGCCAGCTCTCTCCTCCGCGCCGCCAGCGGCGCCCCGCACCCTCCTTGCTGCACCCCGCGACCTAGAGCAAGGAAGTCTGTGCGGCGAGTGAGGGCCAGAGAGGAAAGCGCGCCCGCGGAATGCAGTCCAGACCAGCGCGCTCCCGCCGGCGACAGGAAAACGCCAGAGCCCAAGCGGCGGCGGCTAGCCCGAGTCCGAGAACCCCGCCCCTCCGCCCGCCGTAGACGCCGCGGCCCACAGCCTGCCGTTCGCGTTCTGCCTCCTGATGCTGCGGACACTGCTCCGCCGAGCCGATGCCTACAGCTGCTCCTTGTTTCATCTTGTTTAAATCCTCAATATAATGTTTGCTCCTTTGTGGTGGTGTTGTGAACAAATGTATGCTCTCATCTTGTTTAAATCCTCAATATGTTTGCTCCTTTGTAATGTTACAACGTCCACCTTATCTTATGATGTAACCACTTATTGAATTATGCTCTTGCTGTATTACAACAACTGCAGGATTTAATGCGAACACGACGGTTTGTAGGCTTACTTATCTTGGGAATAGCAGCTTTGATAAGTGCAATTACTTCTGTTACTGTGGCAGCAATATCATTGACTCAACAAGTGCATACTGCTCAATATGTTGATTCTATGTCCAAAAATGTTTCTTTAGCATTGGCAACACAGGAAGCTATAGACAGAAAATTAGAGATGAGGGTAGACGCCCTAGAGGAAGCAGTAATACATATTGGGACTGAATTGCAGGCTTTAAAGGTGAAAATGGCATTGTCCTGTCATGCTGACTACCGGTGGATATGTGTAACACCCCTGAAAGTAAATGAGACAGATTTTGAATGGGAAAAGATTAAAAACCATATTTCAGGTATTTGGAACAGCTCTGACATTAGCTTAGACTTAGGGAAACTTCACAATCAAATAGCAACCCTGGAACACTCCCGATTAGATTTTACTGCCGCTGGAACAGCAAATGATTTCTTCCATACTTTCTCTAACTACATTTCAGGAAAAAATATTCTGTCTACCTTCCTCGGCTATGCTACCTTGGCTGTTTTAATTTTATTTCTAATAATCATTCTTCCTTGTATTGTCAGGATTCTTCGGCAGAGCATTCAGAGGCTCGCGACTGAGCTACATCTGGCTGTTTTAAGAAATAAAAAAGGGGGAGATGCGGGGAGCCGGTGAGGCATTCCACTCGTGACAAAGGTCATGAGGAAGGAGGCTCGGCATACGCAAAGGCGGGATCGAGCCTCAGGAGTCCCCCGGATATTCTCGAGCATTTTCCCCCAAAAAACCAGAGTCTGCCTACTTTATTGCTTTGTGCTCTCACCTCTGACTTTACTGGGGGCTGTCCCCTACCACCGTCTCGCTCTCTCTCTGTCAAAGAGTTAACTTACAGCTCCAATTAATAAAGTTCCTGGGCAATTAGGAGTGTTTAAATCCAAACCCCTCTGATGGCTCTCTAACTCGCCTGACAAGTTTACCCGGACTCCTGCAGCTATGCATACGATTGTTTACAGTCTCCCAGCCTCGAGAGGCATGGGAAGCTTAAGATATTCAAATAGCTTAGAGCCTCTCAGAGAGTTAAAAACTGTCAGAATAAACTAGTAAAGGATTTCATTGATGAGTCAATGCTTGTTGCCAAGTTTTCACATCCCCTGAATTGTATCCTTGAATATGTATCAATTAATAGTGGGTATGTAGAAAAAATAAGTAGTGGCCTTGGTGTTAGTAACTTTAGACCCTTAAGGTAATAAATTCTTTCTTTGTTGTAAACCCATTACACATCCGCCCTATAGGAATGCAATTTTATCTTTGGAAGATGGTGCCAAACCTTGAAATAATTACTCCTAGAGAAAGTAAGTCTTTGTTGATAAGTCCTTGTCAAGAGTCATAAAATGTTAGTAGGCCTTGTGGCCAGAAGATGATGTAAATCACCTAAACCATTTGTATACGATACATTTGCAGGAAAGAAACCTTGGTTTTTGATAAGAACCAAAGACTGCTGACTTTGCATCCCCTATTATCCTCTATGCGTAACTTAGGGTATAAAAGCCCCTGTTAAAAATAAAGCTATGGGCCTTGCTCACCAACGCTTGGTCTCCCCATGTCATTCTTCCTTCAAAGCTGAGTCTCCATCTGGAGCGCGGAACCCACCACGCTTACTAACCATGCCTGGGCTTCTAAGACCCACTCGAGAAGGAGTCTAGGGTGAGACACCTTCCGCTATTCGAGAGGGCGCCTGCGGCCTACGTAAGTGGTGCAAACTTCTTGTCTTGAAGTTTTATTGGTCTCCCGCGTAAACCAAGCTACTCAGCTTCTTTTCTCCACTGAATTTTCCTACTGAGCTATCCTCATTCTATTGTTCTCTATATCTCTAATTAGCATATAAATAGTCGCCTAGGCCGTCTCTCCTTCGAATACCCTGGATCAGCTGGGGCTGGTCCCCGGCAATCCGGCCCCATTCAGTTATCAGTTCAGTAACTCTCTCATGTCTGACTCTTTGTGACCCCATGAACTGCAGCACACCGAGCTTTCCTGTCCCTCACCAACTCCCAGAGCTTGCTGAAACTCATATCCATCAAGCCAGTGATGCCATCCATCCTTTGTCTTTCCCTTCTCTGCCTGCCTTCAATCTTTCCCAGCATCAGGGTCATTTCCAATAGGTCGGCTCTTCAAATCAGGTGGCCAAAGTATTGGAGCTTCAGCATCAGTCCTTCCAATGACTGACTTCTTTTTCAATTGACTGATCTGATATCCTTGCAGTCCAAGGGACTCTCTAGAGTCTTTTCCAACACCACAGTTCAAAAGCATCAATTCTTCGGCACTCAGTATTCTTTATGGTCCAATCTCACATCCATACATGACTACTAGAAAAACTATAGCTTTGACTAGATGGACCTGTGTTGGCAAAGTAATGTCCCTGCTTTTTAATATGATGTCTAGTTGGTCATACCTTTTCTTCCAAGGAGCAAGCGTATTTTAATTCCATCTCTACAGTCACCATCTGCAATGATTTTGGAGACCAAGAAAATAAAGTCTGACACAGTTTCCATTATTTACCCATCGATTTGCCATGAAGTGATGGAACCAGATGCCATGATCTTAGCTTTCTGAATGCTGAGGTTTAAGCCAAATTTTTCACTCTCCTCTTTCACTTTTATCAAGAGGCTATTTAGTTCCTCTTCGCATATCTGAATATCTGCTGAGGTTATTGATATTTCTCCCAGCAATCTTGATTCCAGCCTGTGCTTCATCTAGCCCAGCATTTCTCATGATGTACTCTGCATATAAGTTAAATAAGCAGAGTGACAATATACAGCCTTGACGTACTCCTTTCCCAATTTGGAACCAGTCTGTTGTTCCTTGTCCGGTTCTAACTGTTGCTTCTTGACCTGCATACAGATTTCTCAAGAGGCAGGTAAAGTGGTCTGGGATTCCAATCTCCTGAAGAACTTTCCACAGTTTGTTGTGATCCACACAGTCAAAGGCTTTGGCATAGACAATGAAGCAGAAGTAGATATTTTTCTGGAACTCTCTTGCTTTTTCAGTGATCCAATGGATGTTGGCAATTTGATCTCTGGTCCCTCTGCCTTTTCTAAATTCAGCTTGAACATCTGGAATTTCTCGGTTCATATACTGTACTGTTGAAGCCTGGCTTGGAGAATTTTGAGCATTTCTTTGCTAGCGTGTGAAATGAGTATAATTGTGTGGTAGTTTGAACATTCTTTGGCATTGACTTTCTTTGGGATTGGAATGATAATTAATCTTTTCCAGTCCTGTGGCCACTGCTGAGTTTTCCAAATTTGCTGACACATTAAGTGTAGCACTTTAACAGCACCATCTTTCAGGAATTGAAAAGTTCAACTGGAATTCCATCACCTCCACTAACTTTGTTTGTAGTGATGCTTCCTAAGGCCCACTTGACTTCTCATTCCAGGATGTCTGGCTCTAGGTGAGTGATCACACCATTGTGGTTGTTGGAGTCATTAAGATCTTTTCTGTATAGTTCTGTATATTCTTGCCACCTCTTCTTAATATCTTCTGCTTCTGTTAGGTCCATACCATTAGGCCTGGCCCCATTACTTCATGGCAAACAGAAAAGGAAAAGGTGGTAGTAGTGACAGATTTCCTCTTCTTGGGCTCTAAAATCACTGCAGATGGTGACTGCAGGCATGAAATCAGAAGACAATTGCTCCTTGGCAGGAAAGCTATGACAAACGCAGACAGTGTGTTGAAAAGCAGAAACATTACTTTGCTGACTAAGGTCTGTATAGTCAAGGCCATGGTCTTCCCAGTGGTCATGTGTGGTTGTGAGAGCTGGACCATAAAGAAAGCATAACAACAAAGAATCGATTACTTTGAACTGCAGTGCTTGAAAAGACTCCTGAAAGTCCCTTGGACAAGGAGATCAAACCAGTTAATCTTAAGGGAATTCAGCCCTGAATACTCACTGGAAGGACTGATGCTGAAGCTGAAGCTCCAGTACTTTGGTCACCTGATGTAAACAGCCAACTCGTTGGAAAAGTCCCTGATGCTGAGAAAGATTGAGGGCAGCAGGAGAAGAGGAAGTAAAAGGATGAGCTGATTGGATGGCATCACCGATGCAATGGACATGAACTTGGGCAAACTTCAGGAGATGGTGAGGGACAGGGAGGCCTGGCATACTGCAGCCCATGGGGTCACAAAGAGTTAGACACAACTGGGTGACTGAACAACAACAACAACAACCATGGCTTTATGGGCTTCCCCAGTGGCTCAGCGGTAAAGAGTCCACCTGCAGTGCAGGAAAACAAAGCATTTATAATGTCATTATATTCAAACTTTGCTGAACACCACTAATTCAAAAATTTGTTATTAATATCCTAATTCAGGATAGCGATGACACCAGTGTATTCTGAGATGATATACAATGCATTTCTAACCCTATTGCGGGCTTCCTTGATGGCTCAGTTGGTAAAGAATCTGCCTATCACAAATTCTATAACCCAAATAGAATCTCAACTAACAACATTTGAAAACTACTTGCAGATATTTTTAGTTTCACATACCACCTGCTCAAGATTCTGCCCCCTCTGTAACTTTCCATTAGGAAGAATGCCAAGACAACAAACTAGAAGGAAATTTTACAAAAGTCAGTACTGTCATAGAGTACCTCTCAAAATTACTGAAATAAATAAGCATAACTCTAGAGTACATAGAAAATGCCAGGAAAAAAAAAAAACATGTTTTCTCAGGCTAGACCCACAAAAGTTATGGGAAAATGTGTAAGGAATAAAGAGGGAACTTCCTTTCATATGACAGTTTGTTGGTCTCAAAGACATTATCAAATGTGAGGACAAAATATTACATACAGCTTTTATCCATTCCACTGATGTTCTTCCAAAATATCCCAGAAAACACAGGTAAACACAGGTTTCAAGTATGTGAAAGGTGCTCAGTTGTGTCCAACTGTTTGTGACCCCATGGTCTATATGATCCATGGAGTTCTCCAGGCCAGAATACTGGAGTGGGTAGCCTTTCCCTTCTCCAGGGTAGCTTCCCAACCCAGGGACTGAACCCAACAATATATAAATAAATGCATGAACAAATAAAATAAAACCCCCAAATTCCACTGTGCAGAGAAAATCTTTGCTCATATCAGGGATTATCTTCTTCATATATTTTTCCATATTCATATTTTACATGGTTGAGATTAAAATATGTATACAGTGCCACAATCTCTTTTAATTTAATATTATATCCTATGGGTATGAGCTATCTATAGCTCCATTATAAATTAATTTTGAATTTAGCAACTTAAAACAACAAATATTTATTATTTCACAGCATTTATTGGTCTCTCAGATAAACCCTTTCCTACCTTGGATTTCTACTGAGTGACAATATCACTGACCTTCTTATATGACCTATTCATTCATTGAGAGAACTGGTGAAGCACATGTTTAAAACCTTTAGAGAGCCTTTTGTCTAACTTAGTATTATATTCTTTTATCTTCCTTAGGTCTCAAAAAAGGATTTTCAGTCATATCCTCAGTTTTATCTCTAGACCAAGTTTTTCTGAGAGTACCCTGTATTTCATCTTTACCAGGAAGGATTAATTTTAGAATCATTTGCCATCCAGAAAGCCTGAGAATTTTTTAAACCATCAAGTCCTGGCTCTTTCATGTTTTACAGTCTTTCCTTTAGTTGGTCTCTCCTCAAATTTTACTATAAGAAACAAGAAAATCCAGGAAGTACCGTATACCTAGAAATCTCCTTAGCCACATCACTCAGTTCATTTAGTGCATTTTCTACCTTCCACATAACTGTAGCGACAGTGTTATAAATGTTCTGGTTCTGTATAACATGAATTTTCTTTCCACCAGTTTCCTATAAAAGTTTTCTCCACTTTCCTTCGTGTTCTCATCTGAAGCCTTCTCAAAGGCTTCTCAAAGATAGTGTAGTCTTATTTCTACACTATCTTCACTGCTAAATAAAATTTCACTGACACTGAATGAAGTCCTTTAGTAGCAGAGGAGAGGAGGTAAAGAGGTCCAGCCCAGCCTGAGTATAGATACCTTTTGAACATTTCATTAACACTGATGGAATCCAACTGAGAAAAAATAAACTGGTAAGCTGCTGCTATTGTTTAGTTGCTATGTCATGTCTGACTCTTTGCAATTCCTGGACTATAGCCCACAAGGCTCCTCTGTCCATGGGATTTCCCAGGCAAGAATACTGCAGTATGTTGCTATTTCCTTCTCCAGGGGATCTTCCTGACCTGGGGATGGAATTCATGTCTCCTGCTTGTCAGGTGGATTCTTTACTGCTGAGCCATCAGGGAAGCCCCCAACTGATGAGTATCAAGTGGTAAAGTAACCTAACTTAGACTCAACAAAGACTAAAACCAATCCGAGATAAGATCTTAAGGATACACACAGTTTGAAGTTCCCAAGATTATGCCCAGTTTTGGGAGTTCACTAGAAAAAACTCAGAGAATTCAAAAGAAGTTATACTCACAATTAAAGTTTATTACACTGAAAAGAATCAAAGAAAATTAGCAAAGGGAAAATGCACACGGGGTGAAGTCTTGAGGAAACCAAGCACACACTTCTAATAGCACTCTCCCACACAGGACACACTTAATTCCTCCACCAATGAATTATGATAGTACATGAGAAGTATTGTCTACCAGGGAAGTTCCACCAAGCCTAGGAACACCGAGGTTTTTAGAGTAATTGATCAACAAGGCTCCATAAATTACATCTTTTACATAAACTATCTAGACAAGCTAATAAAGTGTTCTGTAATATAATGTTCTATGTAGTAAAACTCTAATACTTTGGCCACCTGATGCAAAGAACTGACTCATCTGAAAAAATCCTGATGCTGGGAATGATTGAACGTGGAAGGAGAAGGGAATGACAGAGGATGAGATGCCTGGATGGCATCACCGACTCAATGGACATGAGTTTGAGTAAGCTTCATGAGTTGGTGATGGACAGGGAAGCCTGGCATACTGCAGTCCATGGGGTCACAAAGAGTTGGACACAACTGAGAGACTGAACTGAACTGAACTGAACTGGCATCAAGCATGCAAAACATTATTAGAACATTTCAAAAGTATTCTAGGAGGTAGATTCCTAGTCACAAAAGAAAGTCCTTCATGGTAATGTATGAGGTGTAAGAAACTCCTGCTTGCTGAGTTAACTCTTTCTTTCACAAGTCTCAATTTAGTGGGGCTTCCATGGCGGCTCTAGTAGTAAAGAACACGTCTGCCAATTCAGGTGACATAAGAGACACGGGTTTGATCCCTGGGTCGGGAAGATCCCCTGGAGGAGGGCATGGCAACCCACTCCCGTATTCTTGCCTGGAGAATCCTATGGACAGAAGAGACTGGCGGGCTATAGTGTATAGGGTTCCAAAGAGACAGACATGACTGAAGCAATGTATCACACACATACGGGAAGCAGCTTAGACTTTCCAAAGATCTGCCCTTATAAAGAATACAACTAAGTTTATGTAAGTTCAAAGTAATTCACCAGTATTTGAACTTATACTAGTATCAAAATGCATCTCCTCAGAGTATGAGAAAAGAACTAAGAGTTTTTACAATATATCATTCACAATATCCAGTTTACAACACAGTACTATAGAGAGAACTATGAAAAGAAAAAAAAAATGCAGTCAGTATAGGCCAACACTGAGATGGCTCAGATTTTATCTTTAGAAAACAAAGAAAATATTATAAATATATTCAAATAACTAAAGGAAAATCTTTAAGAATTTTAAAAAGATATAGTTTTCAGGAAAAAAAAAAAGAGATAAAATCTTATACAGAAAACTGGAATTATAAAAACAACCAACTGGAAATTGTGGAATAAAACCTTACAATGCTGTAAATAAAAAATCTACTAACTGGGCTTTAAGCATTCAATTGAAAATGTCAGGATAAAGAGACATCATTAAAATACTTCATCTGAAAAACAGAGATAAAGTTGAAAAAAATTTACATACCTTCAGGGATCCATGGGAAAATAATGAACATGTAATAAGAGTTCCAGAAAGAACAGTGAATAAAAATGTGGCAAAAAAATTTTTAAGAAATAATCCTTAAGTTTTTCCAAATCTAATGAAAAACAATTTACATATCTAAAAAGCTCAGTAAACCCCAAGTACGATATACAGACATGCAAAAAAAAAAAAAGCATAACATAGATATATTGTCAAATTAGGTAAAACCAAAGATAAAAAGTCTTAAAGGCACAAAGAGGGAAGAACTGCATACAGGACACCAATTATATGAAAAATAGTTGAATTCTCATGAGAAAAAATGGCGATTATAAGACAATGAAGTAATATCATTAGTGTTAAATACACACAAAAATAATCATGTGAACTCAGAATTCTATGTCACATGAAAATATTCTTCAAGAGCAAGGGTGAAATAAATACAATTTCATAAAACAAAAGCTGAGATTTAGTACAAGAGAAATCAGGCCTGCACTACAAGAATCTGTAAAAGGTTGACAGAAACTGCAAGCTATATGAAGAAAAGTTAGCTGGAAACTTGGATCTACAGAAAAGAATGAGAAAAACTAGAAGTTGTGGGCTTTTTAACTATGTTTTTGAATTTATAATTTAATATACTTAAAGGTCAACTCACCAAAGCCAAAATATTAACAATATAAAGAAAGGTTTATGATGTATTAAAGAAAAAAGATAAAAAATATCCAAAAGATGAGGACAATGCCAGTAAATGGAATTAGACTATTACACGATTTACAATGTTCCAAGTGTGAAGCAGGAAGAATGAAGCATTGAATGTGAAGGGAGAAGCAACAAGTATGAAAGTGTGAAGTGAAAATATAGACTCTAAACAGACTTTGAAAAGTTAGGGATACACATTGTTAGCTCTAGAGCAACCACAATAGGTAGATAGATAGATAGAAATATAGCAAAGAAACAAGTAGAAAAAAACAAAATAGAACAGTAAATACATGCTTATACATATACATGTTAATGCATACTGTGAAATTAAGGATAATTTTTATACTACTTTATATATTTTAACAGTTCACTACAATCTCAACTAAGATTTCCAAATGTTGTTTGCTATTACCTCCAAATCAGTCTCTTTCCTAAACCTCTTCAACTGTTTCCCAATTCACAACAAATGAAATGCAAAGCCTTTACTACTATAGCCAATGAGCTACCACACAATCTAGTTAATCTGTCTATTTTTCCAGTTTCATCTTTAGCCACCCCTTCGCCTATTCACTTCTCATCTTTTTAGTTATGAGAACTGTTTCCGCATCTAAACTTTTTTCCATGCTTCTCCATCCCTGCCTTTTCATGGATGCCTCTTTACCTTTCAGATGCCAGTTTAAGGTTTATCTCATCACGAATGCTTTTTCTAATTACCCTAAAAGTTTGTATTAAATTTCTATCACTGAATTCCCTTTACTTCCATAACATGCCATTATATACACTTGTTAACTTCTCATTGACTTTTTCTCACCAGATTGTAGCTCATTTTTCTTTACTGGTGTATACCCCTTGCATAGCACTGTGCACAAAACATAGAATGTACTCAATAAAACTGTTAAATAAATGGCATGTGTAAAAACCTACAACACCAATGGCTCCAACTAAGTTTTCTTCTTATGAAATCACTACAAACAATCATAATACAATTTGCATGCCCTGTAGCTTCATGGATATATTTTCCTGAGTAATTTTCATCATTTTTCTTCTTTTTTATAAATAGCAAGAGCATAGCTGGAGAGAATTCATTCAGCAGAAGGAATGGCTTCAGTGGAGCCATGTTTATACATTAGCAATAGCACTTATACATTTATGCTAGGAAAAAAACCTGCTCATTTATAATTACAACTGCTGCTACTGCTGCTGCTGCTAAGTCACGTCAGTCATGTCCGACACTGTGCTATCCCATAGACAGCAGCCCATCAGGCTCCCCTGTCCCTGGGATTCTCCAGGCAAGAACACTGGGGTGGGTTGCCATTTCCTTCTCCAATGCATGAAAATGAAAAGTGAAAGTGAAGCACTTTCACTCAGTCATGTCCAACTCTTCACGACCCCATGGACTGCAGCCTACCAGGCTCCTCCGTCCATGGGATTTTCCAGGCAAGAGTGCTGGAGTAGGTTGCAACTGCCTTCTCCAAATTACAACAGAAAAAAATCAATTTTCTTCAGTTGATAGATAGTAAGTATAGTAAAAGGTAGCAACTACACAAGAATGACAGTCTGTAACTGATGGTAACTATAGAAATTAAAATGTATGTGTTTAAGCCAAAAGCAAAATAGATCATATACAAAAAGCACTTAAACTTTGAAGAACAGCCAAATGGTAGTTCATAGGGATAAAAAGAAACAGAATAATTATGGTCTCCTAATTGTTATAAATCACTTTTAAAAAATATGTAGAAATCACTGAAAGAAAAAAGAAAATGAGATGCTTTATACGGCTCTATTGGCAAGCAGTATATTTGGCCTTTATGTGTTTGTTTGATACATAAATTGATTCTCCCCTTTCTTACCCTAGGTGTTTATATTTCATCTGAACTGTTAAAATGCTGCCATCATTGGTCTCCAAGATACAAGCCTTACCAACCACAAATGTGAAACCTCCATACTGCTTGAATGCCAATATTCCCAGTAGGAAGGGAAGAGGAACATGGGACAAATTCAATAGGTATAGGCATGAGAGTGAAAGTGAAGTCACTCAGTGACGTCCGACTCTTTACGACCCCATGGACTGTAGCCTTCCAGGCTTCTCAGTCCATGGAATTTTCTAGGCAAGTGTACTGGAGTGGGTTGCCATTTCCTTCTCCACCAACCACAAATGTGAAACCTCCATACTGCTGGAATGCCAATACTCCTAGTAGGAAGGGAGGAGGAACATGGGACAAATTCAATAGGTATAGACATAGAACAGACTTAAGCTGTAAATAAGGTACTTACTAGCCTGCTTAAATTGGACAAATAACTTAATCTTACTGGATTGCTTAATGATAATAATAATATTTATTTCACATTGATGTACCAAGGAGAAATTATCAATGCATATGTAAAAGCATTCAAAAAGGTAAGGTGCTCAATCATTATTTGTTGCATTAATGAACACCATTTGGCCAAATAATGGAAATCCATAGCTTTCTATCTCCTTATTTTTATTTAGAGCACCCATTATCACCTGCAATTCAGATGATATGTAAGTTTAAATGTAAATAATTTTATATAATATCTGCTGGATCATGAAAAAAGCAAGAGAGTTCCAGAAAAACATCTATTTCTGCTTTCTTGACTATGCCAAAGCCTTTGACTGTGTGGATCACAATAAACTGTGGAAAATTCTGAAAGAGATGGGAATATCAGACCACCTGATCTGCCTCTTGAGAAACTTATATGCAGGTCAGGAAGCAACAGTTAGAACTGGACATGGAACAACAGACTGGTTCCAAATAGGAAAAGGAGTATGTCAAGGCTGTATATTGTCACCCTGCTTATTTAACTTATATGCAGAGTACATCATGAGAAACGCTGGACTGGAAGAAACACAAGCTGGAATCAAGATTGCCAGGAGAAATATCAATAACCTCAGCTATGCAGATGACACCACCCTTATGGCAGAAAGTGAAGAGGAACTCAAAAGCCTCTTGATGAAAGTGAAAGAGGAGAGCGAAAAAGTTGGCTTAAGGTTCAACATTCAGAAAACGAAGATCATGGCATCCGGTCCCATCATTTCATGGCAAATAGATGGGGAAACAGTGGAAACAGTGTCAGACTTTATTTTTCTGGGCTCCAAAATCACTGCAGATGATGCCTGCAGCCATGAAATTAAAAGATGCCTACTCCTTGGAAGGAAAATTATGACCAACCTAGATAGCATATTCAAAAGCAGAGACATTACTTTGCCAACAAAGGTTCGTCTAGTCAGGGCTATGGTTTTCCTGTGGTCATGTATGGATGTGAGAATTGGACTGTGAAGAAGGCTGAGCGCTGAAGAATTGATGCTTTTGAACTGTGGTATTGGAGAAGACTCTTGAGAGTCCCTTGGACTGCAAGGAGATCCAACCAGTCCATTCTGAAGGAGATCATCCCTGAGATTTCTTTGGAAGGAATGATGCTAAAGCTGAAACTCCAGTACTTTGGCCACCTCATGTGAAGAGTTAACTCATTGGAAAAGACTCTGATGCTGGGAGGGATTGAGGGCAAGAGGAGAAGGGGACACCAGAGCATGAGATGGCTGAATGGCATCACTGACTCGATGGACATGAGTCTGAGTGAACTCTGGGAGTTGGTGATAGACAGGGAGGCCTGGCGTGCTGCGATTCATGGGGTCGCAAAGAGTCGGACACGACTGAGTGACTGATCTGATCTGATCTGATCTGATATATTTATAGAATATTCAACTACATATTATAATGTATATTTATGGACTCAAATACATATCATATTACATATTATATATATATATATATATATAATACATATGCTGTATTATACAATACAATACAAAACATAGACAATCTCCCGTCCACAAGAATATCAGGTCTATAAGAGCAGGAACTTTATCAGTTTGGGTGACAGCTATACACTCAGAGCCTAGAATCCTATCTGACATATAGCTGGCACTCAAAATTCCTAGCTTTAACCTCTTTAGGTAATACTCATCAAGTGGGTCTTCCTTGATAGCTCAGTTGGTAAAGAATCCATCTGCAATGCAGGAGACCATGGTTCAGTTCTCTGGTGGCTCAGTGGCAAAGAATCTGCCTGCAATGCAGGAGACTTGGGTTCAATCCCTGGATCAGGAAGATCCCCTGGAGGAGGGCATGGCTAACCACTCCAGTACTCTTGTCTAGAGAACTGCATGGACAAAGGGAGCCTGGTGGGTTGTAGTCCATAGAGTCGCATAGAGTGGAACACGACTGAAGCGACTAAGCACCAAGAGCAATATACATCAACTACAACATTAAGTCTAAACAGATTACCATAGCATTGAAGGCATCTTGCTGCTGCTGCTGCTAAGTCACTTCAGTCATGTCGGACTCTGTGCGACCCCATAGACGGCAGCCCACCAGGCTCCCCCATCCCTGGGATTCTCCAGGCAAGAACACTGGAGTGGGTTGCCATTTCCTTCTCCAATGCATGAAAGTGAAAAGTGAAAGTGAAGTCGCGCAGTCGTGTCCGACTCTTCGCAACCCCATGGACTGCAGCCTACCAGGCTCCTCCATCCATGGGATTTTCCAGGCAAGAGTACTGGAGTGAGGTGCCATTGCCTTCTCCATGAAGGCATCTTATTTAACACTAAATGGCTTTCCAGCTTCTCCGACTATACTCCTCCATAGTCAGTCCTTAGGCACACCAATTTTGCTCATTTGCTTTCTTAAACACTGAATATGCTGGAATGGTCCAAGACAGATGATACTTCTGTACTAGGATGATGATAATACAACTGGAGAGAAGCATTCAGAACGCTGAAATGCTTTGTAGGTAAAATGAATGGAAATTACAGATGGATAAAATAGCATCAGTGAGTGAAAGGGAAGACTAGTTAACTTTAATATTTCTGGCTTGAAAAACTATGTGAACAGAGGAAAGATGAAGTTGTAGATATGGGTTCCAGTGAGAAAATCTAGAATTCTATTTTAGATCTCATTATTTTTGAGATGTCTGTGAGAATCCAAGTGAATATGTCAATCAGATAATTGAACATGTAGTTAGCTTAAGAGAGGAGGTCCAGGAAATTCAAATTCAGGATTTATAAATAGAAGGAAACAAAAAAGAGAGAAAAAAAGTGCCCAAAACCATGATCTGAGGAACTCATAACACTTAAGGGCTGAATAGTAGCAAAAGCATCCAACAAAAGAAACTGAGAAGGAGCAGTCCTGTGTGATTCAGGAGAAACCAGAAGAATGAGTTGATGCAGAGTCCAAGGAAGAAGTCTGACTCAATAGGAAAGAGGA
This sequence comes from Bos javanicus, assembly GCF_032452875.1. NCBI lineage: Eukaryota > Metazoa > Chordata > Mammalia > Artiodactyla > Bovidae > Bos > Bos javanicus. The sequence continues at coordinate 96,684,310 of NC_083870.1, read as the reverse complement.
GTCAATGATGTTGAAAGCTATTGAGATCAATTACTGTGAAGGCAGAAGTGTAAATTTAGCCACATAGTAGTCACTGATGATTTGACAAGAACAGTTTCAGTGGAGTAATGAGAGTGGAAAATAGACTGGAATGAGATGAAAAATAAAAGGGAAGCAAGAGAGTGTGATAGTATTTGGAAAAGTTTTTGCTCCTTCAGAACACAGGCCCTCTGCAAGTTGAAGACAAGCATCATCACCACTAAATAGAAAATACTGTTAATCTTTTCCCAGTTCTTTAAAAATTATTGTGCAGAATTTCTCCTATAGCATGGAAATTGAAACTGATTAGTAAAAATGAATTCTTAGTTTTGCCTTATGAAATTCTAATCAACCGACTGTGTCACTGTGAAAATCAAGAATATCTTGGTTATTTGGGGAAACATTACTGAAACCTTACCAAATATATTTAGTTTTATCAATCCTTCATGCATACCAGGAGTGCCTACATAAGGTCTCCCCAATGAATAGTGTTGGACATGTTTAATATTAATATCACTCAGTTCAGTTCAGTTAGGTCACTAGATTGTGTCCGACTCTTTGCAGCCCCATGAATCGCAGCATGCCAGGCCTCCCTGTCCATCACCAACTCCCAGAGTTCACTCAAACTCACGTCCATCGAGTCGGTGATGCCATCCAGCCATCTCATCCTCTGTCTCCCCTTCTCCTCCTGTCCCCTAGGCTCTAGGTGAGTGATCACACCATAGTGATTATCTTGGTCATGAAGATCTTTTTTGTACAGTTCTTCCATGTATTCTTGCCACCTCTTCTTAATATCTTCTGCTTCTGTTAGGGTCATACCATTTCTGTCCTTTATCGAGCCCATCTTTGCATGAAATGTTCCCTTGGTATCTCTAATTTTCTTGAAGAGATCTCTAGTCTTTCCCATTCTGTTGTTTTCCTCTATTTCTTTGCATTGATTGCTGAAGAAGGCTTTCCTATCTCTCCTTGCTATTCTTTGGAACTCTGCATTCAGATGGGTATATCTTTCCTTTTCTCCTTTGCTTTTCACTTCTCTTCTTTTCACAGCTATTTGTAAGGCCTCCCCAGACAGCCATTTTGCTTTTTTGCATTTCTTTTCCATGGTGATGGTCTTGACCCCTGTCTCCTGTACAATGTCACGAATCTCCATCCATAGTTCATCAGGCACTCTATCTATCAGATCTAGCCCCTTAAATCTATTTCTCACTTCCACTGTATAATCATAAGGGATTTGATTTAGGTTATACCTGAATGGTCTAGTATTACTAGGACAACTCTATTTGGAGCTAGGAGAAGCTAGCAGGACACTTAGACCTGATGCCATCCACTGTTCAAACACTCTGTTACCTTCTACAGACAGAAATACAGCCATATCTTTACTCTCCTGAGGCTGAATGGAAGATTCCTCTCACATCTTTATCTGAAATACATTTTTACTACCTATTATTAAACTCACCTCCTCACTTTCTAAAATTAGTACTCCATGTTTCAATTAAGTATTTACTATTTATAGGCTAGATATCTCAGTTTATCTTGAGCCAGGGTCATAGAGAATTTCCCTGACTCAGCATTATTTTATAAAGCACCTAGAACGTTCCATATGAGACTTCCCCGGTGGCTCAGTGGTCAAAAATTCACCTGTCAATGCAGGAGACATGAGTTTGATCCCTGGGTCAGGAAGATCCACTGGAGAAGGAAATGGCAACTAACTCCAGCATTTTGGCCTGGGAAATACCATGAACAGAGGAGACTAGCAGGCTATAGTCCATGGGGTGGCAAAGAGGAGGACACAACTTAACGACTAAACAACAACATGTTCCATATACTATGTTCAGTACTATGGATAAAATGTAAACACAATTCAGTCCTTGCTCAGAGATTCGAAATTAACTGGAAAAAATAGACAGGCATAGACAATGCAAATACTGGATTACAAATTTCTTAAAAGAAATAGACCAAGAACCCAAGGTTTTGTTTTGTTTCTTCCCCTACACACATTCTATTTTTTACCTTAATTTTTACTAACCTTAATGATAACAAAGTTAATTGTACATGTTAAATTTCCAGGGTTATTTCAGCTTCAAAAATTAATATAAAATAACCATAAACAAAAACCAAGTGACATTTCACTTTTTAAAAAGGAACTGATTTATTTTCAGTTGAATTATAAACATTTTAAGGTCTTTCCACAAAAGAAGAGGAAATAAATTTTTCACAAGGCATCTAAATTTATATTGTAATTCATTGAAGATTCACATCTCATCTGTGAGGTAAATATGATTTTTCTCCATTTTAGGTGAGAATATTATTTTCAGAGCAGTAGGCAATTGCACCCCACTCCAGTGTTCTTGCCTGGAGAATCCCAGGGATGGGAGAGCCTGGTGGGCCGCTGTCTATGGGGTCGCACAGGGTCGGACACGACTGAAGCAGCTTAGCAGCAGCAGCAGTAACATTCAAGGTTATGGAGCTGTTGGCGTTAAGAGAGCTAGGATTCTAAATCTAAGAAAATGCTAAATATTCTACTATACAATACTATAAATTAATTGCCATCAGTATTGAGGAATTGTGGTGCTGGAGCTGCCACCACTGGAGCAACTGTAAGGAGATACCCCACGTCCAAGGGCAGAAAAGCGACAGCAAGATGATAGGCTCTGGAGCGGTGGCTGCGTGGCACTGGGACGACTTTGAGAAGCTATCCCACCTCCAAGGGCAAAGGAGAAGCCCCAGCAAGACAGCTGGAGGGGCGAAATCGTGTTTAGAATAAAACCCCATAACTGTCAGAGACACTCAGAGGGCTCAAATATACCTTGTGTGCACCAAGACCCAGAGACCCCACAGAGACTGAGGCAGAACTGTGAGTGTCTCCTGAGAAGGTATAGGACAGCAATGAACTGCTGCTGGGGCAGGGGCTCTTGGTGCAGTAGACCTGGGTACAGCATAAGCTGTCTTGAAGGAGGTCACCATTAACCCACCAGAGAGCTGCCAGAACTTACACTGGACTGGGAAATGGACTTTTGAAGGGCACAAACAGAACCTTGTGAGCACCAGGACCCACGAGAAAGGAGAAGTGACCCCACAAGAGACTGACCCAGACTTGCCCGTGAGTGTCGAGGAGTCTCTGGTGGACGTGTGGGTCAGCAGCAGCCTGCTGCAGGGTTGAAGGCACTGAATGTAGCCACGGGTGCATGGGACCTTTGGAAGAAGGTCAAAATTATTTTCATTACCTCCACCATAGTTTCACATCAGGTCAAATAACAGGGAGGGAACCACAGCCCCACCTTTCAACAGGAAATTGGATTAAAGATTTACTGAGCATGGCCCTGCAGCATCAGAACAAGACCCAGTTTCCCCCTTAGTCAGTCTCTCCCATCAGGAAATTACATAAGCCTCTTATCCTTCTTCAGCAGAGGGCAGACAGACTGAAAACCACAATCACAAAAAACTAACCAATCTTATCAAGTGGACCACAGCCTTGTCTAACTCAGTGAAACTATGAGCCATGCCATGTAGAGAAAACCAAAGACGGATGGGTCATGGTGTAGAGTCCTGACAAAACGAATTCCACTGGAGAAGGTAATGGCAAACCACTTCAGTACTCTTGCCTTGAGAACCCCATGAACAGTATGAAAATGCAAAAAGATAGGACACTGAAAGATGAACTCCTCATACCGGTAGGGGCCCAATATGCTCCTGGAGATCAGTGGAGAATTAACTCCAGAAAGAATGAAGAGACAAAGCCAAACCAAAAACAACACCCAGCAGTGGAGGTGACTGGTGATGGAAGTAAAGTCTGATGCTGTAAAGAGCAATATTGCATAATAACCTGGAATGTTAGGTCCATGAATCAAGGCAAATTGGAAGTGGTCAAACAGGAGAGGGCAAGAGTAAACATTGACATTATAGGAATCAGCGAACTAAAATGGACTGGAATGGGTGAATTTAATTCAAATGACCATTATATCTACTACTGCGGGCAAGAATCCCTTAGAAGAAATGGAGTAGCCATCATAGTCAACAAGAGTCTGAAATGCAGTACTTGGATCTCAAAAACCACAGAATGATCTTTGTTCATTTCCAAGGCAAACAGTTCAATATCACATTAATCCAAGTCTATACCCCTACCAGTAATGCTGAAGAAGGTGAAGACCTACAAGACCTTTTAGAATTACACTCAAAAATATTATAGGGGACTGGAATGCCAAAGTAGGAAGTGAAGAAATACCTGGAGTAATGGGCAAATTTGGCCTTGGAGTACAGAATGAGGAAGGCAATGGCTAACAGAGTTTTGCCAAGAGAATGCACTGGTCATAGCAAACACTCTCTTCTAACAACACAAGAGAAGACTCTACACATGGATGTCACCAGATGGTCAACATCAAAATCAGCCAAAGATAGAGAAGCTCTTTGACTTAAATTGAAGAAAGTAGAGAAAACCACTAGACCATTCAGGTATGACCTAAATCAGATCCTTTACAATTATACAGGGGAAGTGACAGATAGATTCAAGGGATTAGATCGGATTTAAGAGCGCCTGAAGAAGTATGGACAGAGATTTGTGACACTGTACAGGAGGCAGTGATCAAGACCATCCCCAAGAAAAAGAAATGCAAAAAGGCAAAATGGTTGTCTGAGGGGGCCTTACAAACAGCTATGAAAAAAAGAGAACCAAAAGGTAAAGGAGAAAAGGAAAGATATACCCATTTGAATGCCGAGTTCCAAAAAATAGCAAGGAGAGATAAGAAAACCTTCCTCAGTTATCGATCAGTGCAAAGAAATAGAGGAAAACAATAGAATGGGAAAGACTAGAGATCTCTTCAAGAAAATTGGAGATACCAAGGGAATTTTTCATGCAAAGATAGGCTCAATAAAGGACACAAATGGTATGGACCTAACAGAAACAAAAGATATATATTTTTTTTAATATAAATTTATTTTAATTAGAGGCTAATTACTTTACAATATTGTATTGGTTTTGCCATACATCAACATGAATCCACCACAGGTGTACACGTGTTCCCCATCCTGAACCCCCCACCCACCTCCCGCCCCATACCATCCCTCTGGGTCATCCCAGTGCACCAGCCCCAAGCATCCTGTATCATGCATCGAACCTGGACTGGTGATTTGTTTCATATATGATAACATACATGTTTCAATGCCATTCTCCCAAATCATACCCCCCCCTCTCCCACAGAGTCCAAAAGACTGTTCTATACATCTGTGTCTCTTTTGCTGTCTCGCATACAGGGTTATCGTTACCATCTTTCTAAATTCCATATATATGCATTAGGATACTGTGTTGATGTTTTTCTTTCGGGCTTACTTCACTCTGTATAATAGGCTCCAGTTTCATCCACCTCATTAGAACTGATTCAAATGTATTCTTTTTAATGGCTAAGTAATACTCCATTGTGTATATGTACCACAGCTTTCTTATCATTTCATCTGCTGATGGACATCTAGGTTGCTTCCATGTCCTGGCTATTATAAACAGTGCTGCGATGAACACTGGGGTACATGTGTCTCTTTCAATTCTGGTTTCCTCAGTGTGTATCCCCAGTACTGGGATTGGTGGGTCATATGGCAGTTCTATTTACAGTTTTTTAAGGAATCTCACACTGTTCTCCATAGTAGCTGTACTAGTTTGCATTCCCACCAACAGTGTAAGAGGCTTCCCTTTTCTCCACACCCTCTCCAGCATTTATTGCTTGTAGACTTTTGGATCGCAGCCATTCTGACTGACGTGAAATGGTACCTCATTGTGGTTTTGATTTGCATTTCTCTGATAATGAGTGATGTTGAGCATCTTTTCATGTGTCTGTTAGCCATCTGTATGTCTTCTTTGGAGAAATGTCTATTTAGTTCTTTGGCCCATTTTTTGATTGGGTCGTTTATTTTTCTGGAATTGAGCTGCAGGAGTTGCTTGTATATTTTTGAGAGTAGTTCTTTGACAGTTGCTTCATTTGCTGTTATTTTCTCCCATTCTAAAGACTGTCTTTTCACCTTGCTTATAGTTTCATTTATTGTGCAGAAGCTTTTAATTTTAATTTGGTCCCATTTGTTTATTTTTGCTTTTATTTCCAATATTCTGTGAGGTGGGTCATAGAGGATCCTGTTGTGATTTATGTCAGAGAGTGTTTTGCCTATGTTCTCCTCTATATAGTTTCTGGTCTTATGTTTAGATCTTTAATCCATTTTGAGTTTATTTTTGTGTATGGTGTTAGAAAGTGTTCTAGTTTCATTCTTTTACAAGTGGTTGACCAGTTTTCCCAGCACCACTTGTTAAAGAGATTGTCTTTTCTCCATTCTTGCCTCCTTTGTCAAAGATAAGGTGTCCATAGGTGTGTGGATTTATCCCTGGGCTTTCTATTTTGATCCATTGATCTATATTTCTGTCTTTGTGCCAGTACCATACTGTCTTGATGACTATGGCTTTGTAGTAGAGTCTGAAGTCAGGTATGTTGATTCCTCCAGTTCCATTCTTCCTTCTCAAGATTGCTTTGGCTATTTGAAGTTTTTTGTATTTCTATACAAATTGTGAAATTATTTGTTATAGTTCTCTGAAAAATACCATTGGTAACTTGATAGGGATTTCATTGAACCTATAGATTGCTTTGGGTAGTATACTCATTTCACTATATTGATTTTTCTGATCCATGAACACGGTATATTTCTCCATCTATTAGTGTCCTCTTTGATTTCTTTCACCAGTGTTTTATAGTTTTCTATATATAGGTCTTTAGTTTCTTTAGGTAGATACATTCCTAAGTATTTTATTCTTTTCATTGCAATGGTGAATGGAATTGTTTCCTTAATTTCTCTTTCTATTTTCTCATTATTAGTGTACAGGAATGCAAGGGATTTCTGTGTGTTGATTTTATATCCTGCAACTTTACTATAGTCATTGATTAGTTCTAGTAATTTTCTGGTGGAGTCTTTAGGGTTTTCTATGTAGAGGATCATGTCATCTGCAGTGAGAGTTTTACTTCTTCTTTTCCATTTTGGATTCCTTTTATTTCTTTTTCTGCTCTGATTGCTGTGGCCAAAACTTCCAAAACTATGTTGAATAGTAGTGGTGAGAGTGGGCACCCTTGTCTTGTTCCTGACTTTAGGGGAAATGCTTTCAATTTTTCACCATTGAGGATAATGTTTGCTGTGGGTTTGTCATATATAACTTTTATTATGTTGAGGTATATTCCTTCTATTCCTGCTTTCTGGAGAGTTTTTATCATAAATGGATGTTGAATTTTGTCAAAGGCTTTCTCTGTATCTATTGAGATAATCATATGGCTTTTATTTTTCAATTTGTTAATGTGGTGTATTACATTGATTGATTTGCGGATATTGAAGAATCCTTGCATCCCTGGGATAAATCCCACTTGGTCATGGTGTATGATCTTTTTAATGTGTTGTTGGATTCTGATTGCTAGAATTTTGTTAAGGATTTTTGCATCTATGTTCATCAGTGATATTGGCCTGTAGTTTTCTTTTTTTGTGGCATCTTTGTCAGGTTTTGGTATTAGGGTGATGGTGGCCTCATAGAATGTGTTTGGAAGTTTACCTTCCTCTGCAATTTTCTGAAAGAGTTTCAGTAGGATACTCTTTAGCTCTTCTCTAAATTTTTGGTAGAATTCAGCTGTGAAGCCGTCTGGACCTGGGCTTTTGTTTGCTGGAAGATTTCTGGTTATAGTTTGAATTTCCATGCTTGTGATGGGTCTGTTAAGATTTTCTATTTCTTCCTGGTTCAGTTTTGGAAAGTTGTACTTTTCTAAGAATTTGTCCATTTCTTCCAAAGTTGTCCATTTTATTGGCATATAATTGCTGATAGTAGTCTCTTATGATCCTTTGTATTTCTGTGTGTCTGTTGTGATCTCTCCATTTTTACTTCTAATTTTACTGATTTGATTTTTCTCCCTTTGTTTCTTGATGAGTCTGGTTAATGGTTTGTCAATTTTATTTATCCTCTCAAAGAACCAGCTTTTGGCTTTGTTGATTTTTGCTATGGTCTCTTTTGTTTCTTTTGCATTTATTTCTGCCCTAATTTTTAAGATTTCTTTCCTTCTACTAATCCTGGGGTTCTTCATTTCTCCCTTTTCTAGTTGCTTTAGGTGTAGAGTTACGTTATTTATTTGACTTTTTTCTTGTTTCTTGAGGTATGCCTGTATTGCTATGAACCTTCCCATTAGCACTGCCTTTACAGTGTCCCACAGGTTTGGGGTTGTTGTGTTTTCATTTTCATTTGTTTCTATGCATATTTTGATCTTTTTTGATTTCTTCTGTGATTTGTTGGTTATTCAGCAGTGTGTTGTTCAGCCTCCATATGCTGGGATTTTTAATAGTTTTTCTCCTGTAATTGAGATCTAATCTTACTGCATTGTGGTCAGAAAAGATGCTTGGAATTATTTCAATTTTTTTGAATTTACCAAGGCTAGATTTATGGCCCAGGGTGTGATCTATCCTAGAGAAGGGTCCATGTGCGCTTGAGAAAAAGGTGAAATTCATTGTTTTGGGGTGAAATGTCCTATAGATATCAATTAGGTCTAACTGGTCTATTGTATCATTTATTTATTTTTTGTGTGTGTGTTTTTCAAGTTTGTGTTTCCTTGTTACTTTTTGGTTTAGTTGATCTATCCATAGGTGTGAGTGGGGTATTAAAGTCTCCCACTATTATTGTGTTGTTGTTAATTTCCCCTTTCATACTTGTTAGCATTTGTCTTACATATCGCAGTGCTCCTATGTTGGGTGCATATATATTTATAATTGTTGTATCTTCTTCTTGGATTGACCATTTGATCATCATGTAGTGTCCTTCTTAGTCTCTTTTCACAGCCTTTGTTTTAAAGTCTATTTTATCTGATATGAGTATTACTACTCCTGCTTTCTTTGGTCTCTATTTGTGTGGAATATCTTTTTCCAGCCCTTCACTTTCAGTCTGTATGTGTCCCCTGTTTTGAGGTGGGTCTCTTGTAGACAGTATATATAGGGGTCTTGTTTTTGTATCCATTCAGCTTTGTCTTTTGTCTTTTTGTCTTTATCCATTAGTCTTTGTCTTTTGGTTGAGGCATTCAACCCATTTACGTTTAAGGTAATTATCGATATGTATGATCCCATTTCCATTTACTTTATTGTTTTGGGTTTGAGTTTATACACCCTTTTTGTGTTTCCTGTCTAGAGAAGATCCTTTAGCATTTCTTGGAGAGCTGGTTTGGTGGTGCTGGTTTGGGGTTGTTGTGTTTTCATTTTGCTTATCTGTAAAGCTTTTGATTTCTCCTTCATATTTGAATGAGATCCTTGTTGGGTACAGTAATCTGGGCTGTAGGTTATTTTTTTTCATCACTTTAAGTATGTCCTGCTATTCCCTCCTGGCCTGAAGAGTTTCTATTGAAAGATCAGCTGTTATCCTTATGGGAATCCCCTTGTGTGTTACTTGTTGTTTTTTCCTTGCTGCTTTTAATATTTATTCTTTGTGTTTGATCTTTGTTAATTTGATTAATATGTGTCTTGGGGTGTTTTGCCTTGGGTTTAGAAGAGGTGGCAAGAATACACAGAAGAACTATACAAAAAAGATCTTCACGACCCTGATAATCACAATGGTGTGATCACTCACCTAGAGCCAGACATCTTGGAATGTGAAGTCAAGTGGGCCTTAGAAAGTATCACCACAAACAAAGTTAGTGGAGGTGATGGAATTCCAGTTGAGTTATTTCAAATCCTGAAAGATGATGCTATGAAAGTCCTGCACACAATATGCCAGAAAATTTTGAAGACTTAGCAGTGGCCACGAGACTGGAAAAGGTCAGTTTTCATTCCAATCCCAAAGAAAGGCAATGGCAAAGAATGCTCAAACTACCAACCAATTGCATTCATCTCATATGCTAGCAAAGTAATGTGCAAACTTCTCCAAGCCAAGCTTCAACAGTATGTGAACTGTGAAATTTCAGATGTTCAAGCTGGATTTAGAAAAGGCAGAGAACCCAGAGATCAAATTGCCAAAATCCATTGGGTCATCAAAAAAGCAAGAGAGTTCCAGGAAAACATCTACTTCTCTTTATTGACTAAGCCAAAGTCTTTGACTGTGTGAATCACAAAAAACTGTGGAAAATTCTTAAAAAGATATGAATACCAGACCACCCGACCTATCTCCTGAGAAATCTGTATGCAGGTCAAGAAGCAACAGTTAGAATTGGACAAGAAACAACAGACTGGTTACAAATTGGGAAAGGGGTACATCAAGGCTGTATATTGTCACCTTGCTTATTTAACTTAAATGCAGAGTACATCATGAACAATGCTGGGGTGGATGTAGCACAAGCTGGAATCAAGATTGCCGGGAGAAATATCAATAACCTCAGATATGCAGATGACATCATCCTTATGGCAGAAAGTGAAGAGGAACTAAAAAGCCTCTTGATTAAAGTGAAAGAGGAGAGTGAAAAAGTTGGCTTAAGGCTCAAAATTCAGAAAACGAAGATCATGGCATCTGGTCCCATCACTTCATGGGAAATAGATGGGGAAACAGTGGAAACAATGTCAGACTTTATTTTTTTGGGCTCCAAAATTACTGCAGATGGTGACTGTAGCCATGAAAGACACTTGCTCCTTGGAAGAAAAGTTATGCCCAGCCTAGAGAGCATATTAAAAAGCAGAGACATAACTTGGCCAAAAAAGGTCCATCTAGTCAAAGCTATGGTTTTTCCAGTAGTCATGTATGGATGTGAGAGTTGGATTGTGAAGAAAGCTGAGAGCCGAAGAATTGATGCTTTTGAACTGTGGTGTTGGAGAAGACTCTTGAAAGTCCTATGGATGGCAAGGAGATCCAACCAGTCCATCCTAAAGGAAATCAGTCCTGAATATTCATCGGAAGGACTGATGTTGAGGCTGAAACTCCAATACTTTGGCCACCTTGATGCAAAGAATGGACTTATTGGGAAAGACTCTAATGTCCAGAAAGATTGAAAGCAGGAGGAGAAGGGGACAACAGAGGATGGGATTATTGGATGGCATCAGCGACTCAATGGACATGAGTTTGAGTAAACTCTGGGAGTTGGCGATGGACAGGGAGGCCTGGCATGCTGTAGTCCATAGGGTCGAAAAGAGTCAGACACTACTGAGTGACTGAACTATACTGAGGAATACTCTCATAGCATTTTTACTCAGCTCTGTTTTAACATTTTGCATTTCAATACTCACTTACATCTGTCTCACCTCAATGCTTAATAAAAATCTTAATGACAGAAATTGTCTTATTTATATTTGTATTATTTTGTTCCTAGAATAATGCATGAGTCATAACACAAATTCAGTAATATTTGGTGAAGTGAATATTGAATATATATATGAGAACTTCAATGGAGGATATATCATATTGTTCCAGAGCATAAATATTAATTCATTCATGGCTATTTCATTTTGAGGTCCACATCAGTAGTGGTAAGTCAAATAACTCACCAAATATTTGCTGGACACTTGGTTTATTACACATTGCTCCAGATGTTGAAATATTAATTCAGAAAATAGTAAGACACAAATCTTTGCTCTTAAGATCATCATACAAAGATAGGATATCAGATCAGATCAGTTGCTCAGTCGTGTCCAACTCTTTGCGACCCCATGAATTGCAGCACGCCAGGCCTCCCTGTCCATCACCATCTCCCAGAGTTCACTCAAACTCACGTCCATCGAGTCAGTGATGCCATCCAGCCATCCCATCCTCCGTCGTCCCCTTCTCCTCCTGCCCTCAATCCCTCCCAGCATCACAGTCTTTTCCAATGAGTCAGCTCTTCGCATGAGGTGGCCAAAGTACTGGAGTTTCAGCTTTAGCATCATTCCCTCCAAAGAAATCCCAGGGCTGATCTCTTTCAGAATGGACTGGTTGGATCTCCTTGCAAAGCAAGGGACTCTCAAGAGTCTTCTCCAACACCACACTTCAAAAGCATCAATTCTTCAGTGCTCAGCCTTCTTCACAGTCCAACTCTCACATCCATACATGACCACAGGAAAAACCATAGCCTTGACTAGACGAACCTTTGTTGGCAAAGTAATGTCTCTGCTTTTGAATATGCTATCTAGGTTGGTCATAACTTTCCTTCCAAGGAGTAAGCGTCTTTGATTTCATGGCTGCAGTCACCATCTGCAGTGATTTTGGAGCCCAGAAAAATAAAGTCTGACACTGTTTCCACTGTTTCCCCATCTATTTCCCATGAAGTGATGGGACCGGATTAAAAAGAGGTAAAAATATGATAAACATATTAAGAAGAAAGACACTGGGATAAAGAACAACTGAAATGGACATTAATTGAATAGTAAATACTAAGTATAGTCACACAAACTGCCCCACACAGAAGCATTAAGGTGAGAGTTTCTTGAAAAGACAGATTTATCATCATAAACCATTTGCGAATTTATTTCCTTTAAGTTTTCCTGAAAGGTAAAAAGGAAGACGTTAACCAATAGCAAGATATATCATGTACCTAGATAAGACTGTTATAAAGTTGTAATGCATCATAAACTAATGTATCTACTAGAACCTCAATGGCATTTTTAAAATAGATTAACTCAGGACATACGCCAATAGCAAGGTATATCATGTATCTAGTTAGCTAAATAATAAGAGGGGTATAAAATTTCTGGAAAGGGAGTAATGTCCTATATACACCCGAAGTACATCTTAAGAGTTTCTAATTTAATATCCCAGATTTGGAGCTCAGGAATATGCACTTTAGTAAGAACTCTACATTACTCTAATTAGGGGATCTAATGCCAAAGTCTTGTAAACAACAGATCACAAATGTGTATTCTGGGGGTGGGTAGTAAAGCATAATAAAGGAAGCATAAAAAAAGTAAAGACATCCCACCCTCTCCCTCTCCCACAGAGTCCAAAAGACTGTTCTATACATCAGTGTCACCATGTATAATATCATATATGAAATGAGTCACCAGTCCAGGTTCGATGTATGATACTGGATGCTTGGGGCTGGTGCACTGGGACGACCCAGAAGGATGGTACGGGGAGGGAGGAGGGTTCAGGATGGGGAACACGTGTATACCTGTGGCGGATTCATGTTGATATATGGCAAAACCAAAAGAATATTGTAAAGTTAAAAAAGACAATAAAATTTTAAAAAGTAAAGACATAGATTATTCGATAAATGATAAAAACAGCCATTCAGAAAATTTTAAGTTAGAATCTCCATTAATAACATACACTTAAGTAAATTTGATAAGGATTAAAGGTTTAAGAATACAGAAGAAAACCATAAAATGACTAGCAGCAAACTTGAGTAGATATTTTTCTGATATGAAAGGATTTGGAAGGATTAGACATAAAAAGAATAACCAACGTATTTGACTACATAAAAATATGTAAACTCTCTTATGTCAAAAACATAAAATTAAAATATATCAACTTAAGAAAAATACTGGTCACAAAGTTAACTAAGCTTGATATTCTTAAACCATCGAAAGCTCAAATATATCACTCAAAAAATGTTAAAACTCCAATAGAAAAATGACATGAACAGACAACACACAGAACCAGAGAAGCAAATGTCCACAAATATATAACATAAGTTGAACTCTATCAATGATCAAAGAAATCCAAGTTAAAACAATGAGAGGCCATTTTTTGCCTGTGAGAATAAGGAAAGGTTCCAATAGTGATTATTCCCAATTTGTTGTTAAGTCACTCAGTCGTGTCCAACACTTTGCTACCCCATGGACTGCAGCATGCCAGGCTTCCCTGTCCTTCACTATCTTCCGGAGTTTGCTCCAAGTCATGTCCATTGAGTCAGTGATGCCATCCAACCATCTTATCCTCTGTCATCCCCTTCTCTTCCTGCCCTCAATTTTTACAGCAACAGGGTCTTTTCCAAAGAGTTGGCTCTTCGAATCAGGTGGCCAAAGCATTGGAGCTTCAGCTTCAGCAGTACTGGTGAGTATATAGTGACTTTCCCACACTGTTTGTATAAGCTTAAATTGGTGAATCTTTCTCTAATTGTACATCTTGTATACAATTTAAAATCTTAAGCTCACAAGTTTACTTTTACAGATAAAACATAATATGTCACTTTAATCACGTCATTGTCTAGTTTGATGGTTGAAGAATATAATTGCATGCCAAATGCTTCTTTGTGAGGCATCTATTCATCTGTCAACTGATATATTTAATGGTTAAGTTATCTTTATTTAAGTATTGACTACTTTTATGTGATTTCGGTTGATAATTCAATACTGACATTTTAAATGTAACCAAAGAACTTTTAAAATGACAATTACAATATTATATTCAAAGGTCTTTGCACTGAATATTTCTTGTTTCATTTTATAAACTTAGGAAGTGTTTTATTTTATTTCAAAGATTTCTAGTTCTTTTTACAAATTAAATTTTAATCTCCCACAGAAAATGTCAACAGGTATTTAAATGTTTGGTTGCAGATAAAATGATAATTCATATTAATCCTTCAAAATCATAGCTACTTATCTTTACTTTGATAGCTAAGGAAATAAGAATGTCAAAAATATTTCTTAAAAATAGACAATTCCCTATCATTCACTCTCTATGAGCATAAGGTAAAAAAATAACAGTAATAATAATGGTGCTGTGAAACAGTGAATTTAGATTCTCAGAAAGGATATAAAATGAATACATCCATGGAGCAACATACGCATTGCAAATATCTCACTCAAGTTAATTTTCATTAAAAGTACCCTTTCCCAATTCAGACAGCCTTAAAATATATGGCTTCTTTGTTACTCTAATAATTAGCCCTTCTTCACTATCAGAAAATAAAATATGATCAGAAGTTTTAGAAGCCAAGATTGTAAATCAAACAAAAATCCACAGACTCAACTTTGGGAAACTTTCTGAAATAAATAAAGTTCAGTATTGAAATTGAGTCTCAGAACTTAAGACCTTCTCAAAGAATTTCTGTGTCTGAAATCAACAATATCTGATTGACGCACTTAATATACCCCTACAGTCCAGAGCCCCATGAATACCTTTATTTGGAAAGACAAGTAATTTTAGCATCAAAGCCAGATGCATACAAAAAACTTGGGGGACCACTCTTGATGCACCAATTTTTATATCTCATACTCTAGAAAGTCATCATATCTTAAGACAATAGAAAAATCATAATCAACACAGTGGGAAACAGTCATTCAGACTTAAAACTCAACTTTATTTTCCCTTTACTAGGGAATTTGCGAGTGATTGGTAAAGAGATTGTGAAAACAAACAAACAAACAAACAAAAACTAACATTTAGCAAGAATACAACACATGAAAGAGCAAGCAAAATTATTTCCTGATTTCATTCCCTAGAGGTATGTTTGGGGCTTCCCTGATAGCTCAGTTGGTAAAGAATCCACCTGCAATGCAAGAGACCCCAGTTCAATTCCTGGGTTGGAAAGATCCCCTGGAGAAGGAATAGGCTAACCACTCCAGTATTCTTGGGTTTCCCTTGTGGCTCAGCTGGTAAAGAATCCACCTGCAATGCAGGAGACCTGGGTTCGATCTCTGGGTTGGGAAGATCCCCTGGAGAAGGGAAAGGCTACCCACTCCAGTGTTCTGACCTGGAGAATTCCCTGGCCTGTATAGCCCATGGGGCATGACTGAGAGACTTTCACTTTTCATTTTAGGAGTATGTTTTATATTACTTTTTTTTTTTTTCACATGTACCATTGCAATTTATTTATTTTTTTTTAATGATTTTTTTTTCTTTTTTTTTTTGCTTTTTTTTTTTAATTTTTAATTTCAGATATACACATGCTCCCCATCCTGAACCCTCCTCCCTCCCCCTCCCCATACCATCCCCCTGGGCCTTCCCAGCGCACCAGCCCCAAGCATCCAGCATCGTGCACTGAACCTGGACTGGCATCTCGTTTCATACATGTCATTTCACATGTTTCAATGCCATTCTCCCAAATCTTCCCACCCTCTCCTACAGAGTCCATAAGACTGTTCTATACATCAGTGTCTCTTTTGCTGTCTCGTATACAGGGTTATCGTTACCATCTTTCTAAATTCCATATATATGCGTTAGTATACTGTATTTATGTTTTTCCTTCTGGCTTACTTCACTCTGTATAATAGGCTCCAGTTTCATCCACCTCATTAGAACTGATTCAAATGTATTCTTTTTAATGGCTGAGTAATACTCCATTGTGTATATGTACCACTGCTTTCTTATCCATTCATCTGCTGATGGACATCTAGGTTGCTTCCATGTCCTGGCTATTATAAACAGTGCTGCGATGAACATTGGGGTACACGTGTCTCTTTCCCTTCTGGTTTCCTCAGTGTGTATGCCCAGCAGTGGGATTGCTGGATCATAAGGCAGTTCTATTTCCAGTTTTTTAAGGAATCTCCACACTGTTCTCCATAGTGGCTGTACTAGTTTGCATTCCCACCAACAGTGTAAGAGGGTTCCCTTTTCTCCACACCCTCTCCAGCATTTATTATTTGTAGACTTTTGGATCGCAGCCATTCTGACTGGTGTGAAATGGTACCTCATAGTAGTTTTGATTTGCATTTTTCTGATAAAGAGTGATGTTGAGCATCTTTTCAAGTGTTTGTTAGCCATCTGTATGTCTTCTTTGGAGAAATGTCTATTTAGATCTTTGGCCCATTTTTTGATTGGGTCATTTATTTTTCTGGAGTTGAGCTGTAGGAGTTGCTTGTATATTTTTGAGATTAGTTGTTTGTCGGTTGCTTCATTTGCTATTATTTTCTCCCATTCTGAAGGCTGTCTTTTCACCTTGCTAATAGTTTCCTTTGATGTGCAGAAGCTTTTAAGTTTAATTAGGTCCCATTTATTTATTTTTGCTTTTATTTCCAATATTCTGGGAGGTGGGTCATAGAGGATCCTGCTGTGATGTATGTCAGAGAGTGTTTTGCCTATGTTCTCCTCTAGGAATTTTATAGTTTCTGGTCTTATGTTGAGATCTTTAATCCATTTTGAGTTTATTTTTGTATATGGTGTTAGAAAGTGTTCTAGTTTCATTCTTTTACAAGTGGTTGACCAGATTTCCCAGCACCACTTGTTAAAGAGATTGTCTTTAATCCACTGTATATTCTTGCCTCCTTTGTCAAAGATAAGGTGTCCATATGTGCGTGGATTTATCTCTGGGCTTTCTATTTTGTTCCATTGATCTATATTTCTGTCTTTGTGCCAGTACCATACTGTCTTGATAACTGTGGCTTTGTAGTAGAGCCTGAAGTCAGGTAGGTTGATTCCTCCAGTTCCATTTTTCTTTCTCAAGATCGCTTTGGCTATTCGAGGTTTTTTGTATTTCCATACAAATTGTGAAATTATTTGTTCTAGCTCTGTGAAGAATACTGTTGGTAGCTTGATAGGGATTGCATTGAATGTATAAAATGCTTTGGGTAATATACTCATTTTCACTATATTGATTCTTCCAATCCATGAACATGGTATATTTCTCCATCTATTAGTGTCCTCTTTGATTTCTTTCACCAGTGTTTTATAGTTTTCTATATATAGGTCTTTAGTTTCTTTAGGTAGATATATTCCTAAGTATTTTATTCTTTTCGTTGCAATGGTGAATGGAATTGTTTCCTTAATTTCTCTTTCTGTTTTCTCATTATTAGTGTATAGGAATGCAAGGGATTTCTGTGTGTTGATTTTATATCCTGCAACTTTACTATAATCATTGATTAGTTCTAGTACTTTTCTGGTGGAGTCTTTAGGGTTTTCTATGTAGAGGATATATTACTTTTATAAAGCTGAAAAACACAGTGGTTCTAAGAGGGTAAATAACATACTCAGGATTATACAAATAAGTTTCAGAACTAGCATTTAAACCAAAGACTGTTATTTAAACCAGACTGTTTTACTCACTATCTCTAAACACAAACTTACGCTCCAGAATAATGGTAGGCACATACTACATTCATGAAAAATATTTTCAAATAAATATGTGGAGATACATTATATTTACATAGAATATAGCCTTAGTTGCCTTAAAGAGTACAATAACAATTCTTTCTTTGCAGCAAGCATCTCTGGAGATTAACTGTATGTAAGACACTGCTTCCCAGGTGACGCTACTGGTAAAAAAAAAAAAAAAAAAAAACCTGCCTGCCAATGCAGGAGACTTAAGAGGCATGGGTAAGGAAGATCCCTTGGAGAAGGGCATAATAACCCATTCCAGTATTCTTGCATGGAAAATTTCAATGGACAGAGGAGCCTGGTGGGTTATAGTCCATAGGGCCGCAAAAAGTTGGACACTACCGGGCATGCACACACAAGACACTACTAGGAACCAGTGAGCAGCGGGAAAAAAGGGTATAATAAGAAACATGGTTTCTATTTTTTAAAAAACTATAATACAGTATAAGAGACAAGGATATAAACAAGTAACAAAAGAAGGAAGCATAAAATTAGATATATGAAAAGTGTTGAGAGGCAAATTTTTGTAGTATGAAAAGTACGGGCTTTGAAATGAGACTGATAGATTTCAATCCTAGTTCTACCACAGGATAGTTGTGAGACATTAGGCAAGTTATAGTTCCTCTTTGAGCATGACTTTCTCTCATCTATAAAGTGGAAATAATATTTAATTTTCAAGAAGATAACACAAAATAAGTATGTAGGGAAACTAGCACATTAGGTATGATCAATTCTCCTGTCAGAATTGATTAGTAGATGTAGGGGGTTTCAGAAAGTTTTGTGCCAGTGTTAGGGAAGTAAAGGACCTGTAATATTTTTAAGAGATATTTATAGGAATGGAGGGAGGGAAATAGGGGTAATAAAAGGGAGAAAGGAAGGAAGATAAATTCTAGACCGAAAGGATGAGTGTAAAGGTATTATGGAGTAGAAAGGATAGTATCATCAATATCCAATGAATCAGCCATACAAATGGTCATAAAACATATGATAATGTAAAAAACTTTGCTAAGTCATTGTAAATCTATCTCGAGCAGGTAGTGATCAGTGTAAAGTATCTCCTTGAGTATCTAGAACATATAATCTAGAACGTATAATGAAGTCCATACTTGCTAGAGAGTTCATATAGTGATTCAGATGGATATAAAAAATAAAATGATAGCTTCTATCACTGGCTAAGATACCTCTATATTTGTACAATTAGGAGGTTGGCAGAGACGAAAACATGGAGAAAATTTCCAGGGTGTCCAGTTGTTAGGACACCATGCTTTCACTTACAAGGGCCTGGATTTAATCCCTGGTCAGACAACTAAGATCCCACATGCCATGTGGTGGGGTCAGGAAAAAAAAAAAAATTAATAAGATGGAGAGCTGAGAGTGGGAGTAGAGAAGGGACAGAGCAATAGGAAAACACAGATGCCTTAACTATGAAAAGCATAGGAGATGTCAGTTTCACAATATCTGCCATTAAACAGCATTTGTTGCTATTGTTGTTCAGTCGTTAACTCATGTCTGACACTTTGTGACCCATGGACTAAAGCACACCAGGCTCCCTGTCCTTAACTATCTCCCAGAGTTTGCTCAAACTCATGTCCATTGAGTCAGTGATGCCACCCAACCATCTCATCCTCTGTCTTCCTCTTCGGCATCAATGTCTTTCCCATCATCAACGTCTTTGCAAATGAGTTAGTTCTTCACTCCAGGTGGCCAAAGTATTTATTGGAGCTTCAGCTTCAGCATCAGTCCTTCCAATGAATATTCAGGGTTGATTTCCTTTAGGATTGACTGGTTTGATCTCCTTGCTGTCCAAGGGACTCTCTAGAATCTTCTAAAGCACCAGTTCAAAAGCATCAATTCTTTGGTGTTCAGTCTTCTTTATGGTCCAACTCTCAAATCCATACACGACTATCAGAACAACCATAGCTTTGACTAGATGGACCTTTGTCAGCAAAGTGATGTATGTCTCTACTTCTTAATACATTGTCTAGGTTTGTCATAGCTACCCTTCCAAGGTACAGTTCAGTTCAGTCGCTCAGTCATGTCTGACTCTTTGTGACCCCATGAATCGAAGCACATCAGGCCTCCCTCTCCATCACCAACTCCCGGAGTTCACTCAGACTCACGTCCATCAAGTCAGTGATGCCATCCAGCCATCTCATCCTTTGTCGTCCCCTTCTCCTCCTGCCCTCAATCCCTCCTAGCATCAGAGTCTTTTCCCATGAGTCAACTCTTCGCATGAGGTGGCCAAAGTACTGGAGTTTCAGCTTCAGCATCATTCCCTCCAAAGAAATCCCAGGGCTGATCTCCTTCAGAATGGACTGGTTGGATCTCCTTGTAGTCCAAGGGACTCTCAAGAGTCTTCTCCAATACCACAGTTCAAAAGCATCAATTCTTCAGCATTCAGCCTTCTTCACAGTCCAACTCTCACATCCATACATGACCACAGGAAAAACCATAGCCTTGACTAGACGGACCTTCCAAGGTGCAAGAGTCTTTTTATTTCAAGGTTCCATTCACCATGTAGAGTGATTTTGGATTTCAAGAAAATAAAGTCTGTCACTGCTTCTACTTTCACCTTGTATTTGGCATGAAGTAATGGGATTGGAATCTATGATCTTCATTTTTTGAAAGCTGTTGTTTTAAGCCAGCTTTTTCACTCTCCTCTTTCACCCTCATCAAGAGGCTCTTTAGTTCCTCTTAGTTTTCTGCCATTAGAGTTGTCTCATCTGCATATCTGAGGTTGTTGATATTTCTCCTGGCAATCTTGATTTCAGCTTGTGATTTATCCTGCCCAGAATTTCCCATGATGTACTCTGCATATAAATTAAATAAACAATGTGAAAACATACAGCCTTGTCACACTTCTTTCTCAATTTTGAACCACTGTTCAAATGCAAGGAGCCATTCCATGCAAGGAGCTAACTGCTGCTTCTTGACCTGAATACAGGTTTCTCAGGAGAAAGGTAAGGCGGTCTGGCATTCACATCTCTTTTAAGAATTTTCCACAGTTTCTTGTGATCCATGAAGTCAAAGGATTAGTGCAGTAAATGAAGCAGAAGTAGATGTTTGTCTGGAATTCCCCTGCTTTCTCTATGATCTAATGGATGTTGGCAATTTGATCTCTGGCTTCTCTGCCTTTTCTAAACCCAGTAGGTACATCTGGAAGTTCCTGGCTCACAAACTGTTGAAGCCAAGCTTGAAGGATATTGAGCATAATCTTGCTGGCATACAAAGTGAGAGCGATTTGCAGTAGCTAGAACATGTTTTGAACTTGTCCTTCTTTGGGATTGGAATGATTAAAACTGACATTTTTCCAGTCCTGTGCCCACTGCTGAGTTTTCCAAATTTGCTGACATATTGATGCAGCACTTTAACAGCATCATCTTTTAGGATTTGAAATCGCTCAACTAGAATTCCATCATCTCCACTTTGTTCACTGTAATGCTTCCTACAGCCTACTTGACTTCACACTCCAGGATACCTCGCTCTAGGTGAGTGACCATACCATCATGGTTATCCAGGTCATTAGGACCTTTTTTGTATAGTTCTTCTGGGTATTCTTGCCACCTCTCCTGAATCTCTTCTGCTTTTGTTAGGTTCTATTAGGACCATTTCTTTCTTTATTATGTCCATCCTTGCATGAAATGTTCCTTTGATCTGTCCAGTTTTCTTGAAGAGATTTCTATGTGTGTGTATTAGTCACTTAGTCATATCCAACTCTTTGTGAGCCCATGGACTATAGCCTGCCAGGCTCCTCTGTCTGCAGAATTCCCTAGTCTTTCCCATTATACTGTTCTCTATTTCTTTGCTCATTTGCTCATTGTTCATTTAAAAAGGCCTTCTTAGAATCTCTACTTGCTATTTTCTGAAACTCTGCATTCAGTTAAGAATATGCTTTCCTTTCTCCCTTGCTTTTTGATTCTCTTCTCTCCTCATCTATTTGTAAAACCATCTCAGACAACCACTTCATTTTCTTGCATTTCTTTTTCATTGTGATGGTTTTGGTCACTGCCTTCTCTATAATGTTACAAATTTCTGTCCATAGTTCTTCAGGCACTCTGTCCACCAGATCTAATTCCTTGAATTTATTTATTACCTCCACTGTTTAATCATAAGGGATTTGATTTAGGTCATATATAAATGGCCTAGTGGTCTTCCCTATTTTTTTCAATTTAAGTCTGAATTTTGCAATAAGGAGTTAATGATCTGAGCCACAATCAGTTCCAGGTCTTGTTTTTGCTGACTGTATAGAGCTTTTCCATCTTTGACTGCAAAGAATATAATCAATCTGATTTCGGTATTGACCATCTGGTGGTGTCCATGTGTAGAGTTATCTCTTGTGTTATTGTAAAAGGGTATTTGCTGTGACTAGTGTGTTCTCTTGACAAAAGTCTGTTAGCCTTTGTCCTGTTTCATTTTGTATTCCAAGGCCAAACTTGCCTGTTACTCCAGGTATCCCTTGACTTCCTACTTTCCCATTCCAATTCCTTATGATACAAAGGACAACTTCTTTTTGTGTTAGTTCTAGATGGTTTTGTAAGTCTTCATAGAACCAGTCAACTTCAGCTTCTTTAGCATAAGTGGTTGGGGCACAGATTTGGATTACCATGGTGTTGAATGGTATTGCATTTCATGGGCTTCCCTGGTGGCTCAGATGGTAAAGAATTTGCCTGTAATGTGGGAAACCTGGGTTCAATCCCTAGGTTGGGAAGTTCCCCTGGAGAAGGACATGGCAACCCACTCTAGCATTCTTGACTAGAGAAGCTACATGGACAGAGGAGCCTGGTGGGCTACCATCCACAGGGTTGCAAAGAGTCGGACATGACTGAGTAACTAAGCACAGCACAGCACTGCATTTTAGACCCTTTTGTTGACTATGAGGGCTACTCCTCTTTTTCTAAGGATTCTAGCCCACAGTAGTAGATATAATGGTCATCCTGTCCATTTTAGTTCACTGACTCCTAAGATGTCAGTGTTCATTCTTGCCATCTCCTGCTTGACTACTCCCAACTGACCTTGATTTATGGATCTAACATTGCAGGTTCCTATGCAATATTGTTCTTTACAGCATTGAACTTTACTTTCACCACCTGACAACCACAACTGAGCGCCGTTTCTGCTTTCGCCCAGCCTCTTCATTTTTTCTGGATCTATTAGTAATTGTCCTCCACTGGTCCCTAGTACCACATTGGACACCTTCTGACCTAGGGAGCTCATCTTCTGGTGTTATATCTTTTTGCCTTTTCATACTGTTCATGGGGTTC
The DNA here is from genome assembly GCF_032452875.1 of Bos javanicus. NCBI lineage: Eukaryota > Metazoa > Chordata > Mammalia > Artiodactyla > Bovidae > Bos > Bos javanicus. The sequence continues at coordinate 96,661,120 of NC_083870.1, read as the reverse complement.
TCATGGCAAGAATACTGGAATGGTTTGTCATTCCCTCCTCCAGTGGACCACATTTTGTCAGAACTCTTCCCTGACACATCTGTCTTGGGTGGCTCTGAACAGCAAGGCTCTTAAGTTTGACCAAGTTACGCATGCTCCTTCACCACCACATGGATGTACTTTTTTCTAGGAAACAGAATATGGAAAAAGTGGCAAGATGTTATGTGATTATAGATACTTAATTACGTGTTTATGTTACATAAGACTACAACACCCATATCTTTATCTGTTTCCTTTGCTCCTTTGAGAAAGCACTCAACTCTATTGGGGAGTTTCACGTGACAAGGAACTGCGGACATATTACAGGAGCTAGGGTAGACTCCAATCAATAGCCAGAGAGAAACTGAAGCCCTCATTCTTATAACCACAAGGGACCGAGTTCTGTCAATAACTTGAATAAATTTGGAAGTCTGATCCTTCCTCCCTAGTCAAGCCACAGATGAGACTGAAACCCTGGCTAACACATTGACAGCAGCCTTATGAGAGCTGAAAGGCAAGAATACTCAACCAAGCCATGCCACAGAAACTCTGTGCTTAAAAAACAATGTGTGTTGTTTCAAGAAGCTAAGTTACTGATAACTGTGGAAAATTCTGAAAGAGATGGGAATACCAGACCACCTGACCTGCCTTTTGAAAAACCTGTATGCAGGTCAGGAAGCAACAGTTAGAACTGGACATGGAACAACAGACTGGTTCCAAATAGGAAAAGGAGTACGTCAAGGCTGTATACTGTCACCCTGCTTATTTAACTTATATGCAAAGTACATCATGAGAAACGCTGGATTGGAAGAAGCACAAGCTGGAATCAAGATTGCTGGGAGAAATATCAATAACCTCAGATATGCACCACCCTTATGGCAGAAATTGAAGAACTAAAGAGCCTCTTGAAGAAAGTGAAAGAGGAGAGTGAAAAAGTTGGCTTAAAGCTCAACATTCAGAAAACGAAGATCACGGCATCTAGTCCCATCACTTTATAGCAAATAGATGGGGAAACAATGGAAACAGTGGCAAGCTTTATTTTGGGGGGGCTCCAAAATCACTGCAGATGGTGACTGCAGCCATGAAATTAAAAGACACTTACTCTTTGGAAGGAAAGTTATGACCAACCTAGACAGCATATTAAAAAGCAGAGACATCACTTTGCCAACAAAGGTCCGTCTAGTCAAGGCTATGGTTTTTCCAGTAATCATGTATGGATGTGAGAGTTGGACTATAAAGAAAGCTGAGCGCCGAAGAATTGGTTCTTTTGAACTGTGGTGTTAGAGAAGACTCTTTGAGAATCCCTTGTACTGCAAGGAGATCCAACCAATCCATCCTAAAGGAGATCAATCCTAGGTGTTCATTGGAAGGACTGACGTTGAAGCTGAAACTCCAATACTTTGGCCACCTGATGCGAAGAGCTGACTCATTTGAAAAGACCCTGATGCTGGGAAAGATTGAGGGCAGGAGGAGAAGGGGATGAGATGGTTGGATGGCATCACTGACTCAATGGACATGAGTTTGGGTAGGTTCCGGGAGTTGCACAGGGAGGCCTGGCATGCTGCAGTTCTGCTGCTGCTGCTACTGCTGCTAAGTCGCTTCAGTCGTGTCCGACTCGTGCGACCCAATGGACGGCAGCCCACCAGGCTTCCCCTTCCCTGGGATTCTCCAGGCAAGAACACTGGAGTGGGTTGCCATTTCCTTCTCCAATGCATGAAAGTGAAAAATGAAAGTGAAGTCGCTCAGTTGTGTCCAACTCTTTGTGACCCCCATGGACTGTAGCCTACCTGGCTCCTCTGTCCATGGATTTTCCAGGCAAGAGTGCTGAAGTTCATGGGGTCGCAAAGAGTCAGACACGACTGAGTGACTGAACTGGACTGAACTGAAGTTACTGATAATATTATTTCATAGAAATAAATAATAAATACAAAGAGCAAAACCTAGACATTTAGAGGTGCAAGATTTATTTTTAAAACAAGTCAGTAACCAACCTCAGGGTTTCATATATGTGAAAAGTGTATGGGTTTTATGATATATTATCAATAGATTCAGATTATTTACTGTTTCTATACAGTTTCCTTTTCCATCCTCAGGTGTATTCCTAACCATCAACCAGAGAAGTAACCCAGTTGAGATGTCACAATATGCCTCCCATTTTTAAGCAAAACAGAAAATATGTATGTATGTACATATATTTTTGTGTATATATATATATACATATATATGTGTATAGTATATGTATATGTACATATACATATTATATATATACCTTTGAGTGTAACAGGAAGTTTCTTGAAAAGCATGCTTTGAAAGAAATCTCAGAGTAACCATTTTAAAAAAATTCCTCTTCAAGTGTCTTGTTATTAAGTCACAAGTTTGTGTCTGACTCTTTGTACCCTCATGGACTGTAGCACACCAGGCTTCCCTATTTTTCACTATCTCCAGGTGCTTGCTCAAATTCATGTCCATTGAGTCAGTGATGCCATCCAAGCCATCTCATCCTCTGTCACTTCCCCTTCTCCTCATGCCCTCAATCTTTCCCAGCATCAGGGTCTTTTCCAGTGAGTCAGCTCTTCACATCAGGTGACCAAAGGATTAGAACTTCAGCTTCAGGATCAGTCCTTCCAATGAATATTCAGGGTTGATTTCCTTTAGTATTGACTGGTTTGATCTTCTTGCAGTCAAAGGGACTCTCAAGAATCTTCTCTAACACTACAATTCAAAAGCATCAATTCTTCAGCTCTCAGTCTTCTTTATGATACAACTCTCACATCCATACGTGACTACTGGAAAAAACATAGCTTTGACTATATGGACCTCTGTTGGCAAAGTGATGTCTCTGCTTTTTAATACACTGTTTAGGTTTGTCATAGCTTTTCTTCCAAATGGCAAGCGTCTTTTGATTTCATGGCTGCAATCACCATCCACAGTGATTTTGCAGCCCAGGAAAATAAAATCTGCCACTGTTTCCACTTTCCCCCATCTATTTGCCAAGAAATGGTGGGACCAGATGCCACTATCTTAGTTTTTTTAATGTTGAGCTTTAAGCCAACTTTTTCACTCTCCTCTTCCACCCTCATCAAGAGGCTCTTTGGTTCTTCCCCGCTTTCTGCTATTAGAGTGTCTAGTCACAATGTTTAAAATACTTCTATTACAGTCATTCCTCTGGTGATAAATGCATATATCTTTATAGATATTCCTGAAGAGTGAAAAATAAACCAAGAATAACACATTCAATCATTATCCTCCAGTGATACTGTTTAGTAATTTAATTATGAAGTCATTACCTAGCAAAGCCATGAAGAAATGGGCACAAAAAGAAATTTTCATTGATAACTGAATGAATCAATTACATACATGCATAGCATTTTTAGAGTACTTTATAATTTCTGAAGAACTTTCATAAGATAATTTATTTATTGAAACATTAGACATAAAGCTCCTAGGACAATGGCTACTTATAATTTTGGCTCAATAAATGTTCCTTCGTTCTCTTCATTTGAATCCTAAAAACATTTGGCTCCCTTTTTTTTTTTTTTTAATGAGGAGACTAAATAGCAGAGAATAAGTGACTTGACCAAGATTACAAATCTAGTTAAATTACAGAGTTGGAAGTAGAATGCAGGTCCTCAGATTATGAATTCTATATTCTTACTTTTGCCTCTATTGTTTAAGGAAGGACTACTAACCCATCACTTGAAATACTAAAGTCTAAATAATATTCTCCATTCCTCTTCAATGGAATTTTTGATATGTTAATTTCTGTGGCACTTAATAAATGTATTGAGTATTTATTTGTATTAACTAAAAAGGGCTTTGTAAGAATTTGGAATAGGTCTGCTACTCACCAGCTATATGACCTTGGAAAACTCACTCTACTTCTTTGAGCTTCATTTTCTTCATGTGTAAAATGGGAATGAAAATAATGATGATGATAATCTAATATTTGCTTCAAAGTGTCACTGACATAATAAAATGAGATAAAGAACCTGTCAAACCTTTTAAAGAATGAGACTATGGTATTTTACAAATATGCTAATGCTAAGTCACTTCAGTCGTGTCCAACTCTGTGTGACCCCATAGATGGCAACCCACCAGGCTCCGCCGTCCCTGGGATTCTCCAGGCAAGAATACTGGAGTGGGTTGCCATTCCCTTCTCCAATGCATGAAAGAGAATAGTGAAAGCGAAGTCACTCAGTCGTGTCCGACTCCTAGCGACCCCATGGACTGCAGCCTACCAGGCTCCTCTGTCCATGGATTTTCCAGGCAAGAGTACTGGAGTGGGGTGCCATGAACAATTGCTATAATCATAATAATCATTATCAAACAGGTTTCAATAATTGTAGTACTTTAACCTAGGTTTTCAACTCTCATATAACTAAAAGATTCAAAAATCAATGTTTCCAACATTTTATTTGATTTAATATTGTTTTTAAGGAATAATAGGTAGTGCCATTAAAAAGAAACTAAAGTGCTGATTGCCTATTTCAAGGTATGTTGTTTAAGTTGTTCCTTGAAACTTTGGACTGCTCTTCAACTAATGTTTGTTGCTAATCTCTAAAAATATTGTTGATAAGACTTTCATAGTTGAATTTTTTAATTAACACTTAAAACTTGGCAGTTTGCTTAGAACTTCTCACAACAGACTCCTTCAAATCAAAAACCATAAAGTCTTTCACATTAAAGTATAATTTTAAAGGCATCCTTTGTTCTTTAATGAAAAATTATCAGTGGTTACTATAAGCCTTTCTCCAAATATAGTACACAATGCATAAGGTTAACAAGAAAGGGCAAGGAGTAAATTAAAATTATTTACTTAAGTATATTCAATGTTTAGTACAAAATGTGTGTGTGTGTATGTGTTAGTCACTAAGTTATGTCCGACTCTTTGTGACCCCATGGACTGCAGCCCACCATTCCTCTGTCCATGGAATTCTCCAGGCAAGAATACTGGAGTTGGTAGCCATTCCCTTCTACAGGGTATATTCTCAATCCAGGACTCGAACCCAGGTCTCCTGCATTACAGGCAGAGTCTTTACCATCTGAACCGACAGGAAAGCCCATTACAAAGTACAATTTTGCCTATATGCAAGTAATTCACACCCAGCTTCATGGTCCAGTATGATGACAGGAAAAAACAAAAACAAAAGAACATATTCACCTCATTACATTTATTATGTTAGGAAAGTGATAATTTTGCTAAATTATCAAAGACTGAGCTTACTAAGTGATTCATAAAACTGGATTCTACCTTACTCATGAATTGTAGTGTTGAACTAACTAGAGTAACACTTTTGTCTATCTGTATGGAGACAACATAATTGTTATTTTGATTTCTTATTATGATGTATCATGTATAATGAATTCTTGTAGATCAAAAAGAATAAATAATTTGCATTTTCATGAAACAACAAGCATTTGTATTTGTTGGTAAGATCGGAGTCTATCAATATATTCTGTGAATAAATAATTTGAAAATCAGGGTTTTCATGCATTTAAATTTGCTTTCAGGATGAAGTCAACCCTTACATCAGTGTATCCATAGCTGAATAACAAATTACAACAAAACATTGTGGCTTAACACAACAACATATTTATTATTTCCTCTAATTCTGTGAGTTGGCCAGTGGTTCACCTGGGCTCACCCTTGATGAACATACAAGCCTAGATTTCAGGGGAGAGGTCTGTAGTGGAGACATAGATCAGTGTGCAGATGATATTTAAAGTCAAGTAATCAGGTGAGATAATCAAAAGGAGTAACTATAAATACAGAAGAAAAGAGGTACAAGAACTGTGCCCTGAAACATTCCACAATTTAGAGCGTAGAAAAATGAAGTGAAACTAGTAAATGTAAAGAAGTGACTATTGAGAAACAAAGAAAATGAGGGAGTTGGTAGGCATCTGTGAAACCAAGAAAAGAAATACATTAAAGAGGAGGGAATGGAAATCATTAACTGGGTCATATTCTACTAAATTACGAACCTGGAATGTTAGGTCCATGAATCAAGGTAAATTGGAAGTGGTCAAACAGGAGATGGTAAGAGTGAACATCAACATTTTAGGAATCAGTGAACAAAAATGGACTGGAATGGGTGAATTTAATTCAGATGACTATTATATCTATTACTGTGGGCAAGAAGCCCTTAGAAGAAATGGAGTACCCTTCATAGTAAACAAAAGAGTCCAAAACACAGTACTTGGTTGTAATCCCAAAAATGACATAATGATCTCTGTTCATATCCAAGACATTCAATATCACAGTAATCCAAGTCTATGACCCAACTACTAATGTCAAAGAAGCTGAAGTTCAACTGCTCTGTGAGGACCTGTAAGACCTCCTACAACTAACAACAAAAAAAGATATCCTTTTCATCATAGGGAATTGGAATGCAAAAGTAGGAAGTCAAGATATACCTGGAGTAAACCACTAGACCATTCAGGTATGACCTAAATCAAATCCCTTGTGATTATACAGTGGAAGTGAGAAATAGATTTAAGGGCCTAGATCTGATAGATACAGTGCCTGATGAACTATGGAATGAGGTTTGTGACATTGTACAGGAGACAGGGATCAAGACCATTCCCATAGAAAAGAAATGCAAAAAAGCAAAATGCCTGTCTGGGGAGGCCTTACAAATAGCTGTGAAAAGAAGAGAAGCAAAAAGCAAAGGAGAAAAGAAAAGATATAAACATCTGAATGCAGAGTTCCAAAGAACAGCAAGAAGAGATAAGAAAGCCTTCTTCAGCGATCAATGCAAAGACATAGAGGAAAACAACAGAATGGGAAAGACTAGGGATCCCTTCAAGAAAATCAGAGATACCAAAAGAACATTTCATGCGAAGATGGGCTCAATAAAGGACAGAAATGGTATGGACCTAACAGAAGCAGAAGATATTAAGAAGAGATGGCAAGAATACACAGAAGAACTGTACAAAAAGGATCTTCACGACCCAGATAACCACGATGGTGTGATCACTGACCTAGAGCCAGACATCCTGGAATGTGAAGTTAAGTGGGCCTTAGAAAGCATCACTACGAACAAAGCTAGTGGAGGTGATGGAATTCCAGTTGAGCTCTTCCAAATCCTGAGAGATGATGCTGTGAAAGTGCTGCACTCACTATGCCAGCAAATTTGGAAAACTCAGCAGTGGCCACAGGACTGGAAAAGGTCAGTTTTCATTCCAATTTCAAAGAAAGGCAATGCCAAAGAATGCTGAAACTACCGCACAATTGCACTCGTCTCACACGCTAGTAAAGTAATGCTCAAAATTCTCCAAGCCAGGCTTCAGCAATACGTGAACAGTGAACTTCCTGATGTTCCAGCTGGTTTTAGAAAAGGCAGAGGAACCAGAGATCAAATTGCCAACATCCGCTGAATCATGGAGAAAGCAAGAGAGTTCCAGAAAAACATCTATTTCTGCTTTCTTGACTATGCCAAAGCCTTTGACTGTGTGGATCACAATAAACTGTGGAAAATTCTGAAAGAGATGGGAATACCAGACCACCTGACCTGCCTCTTGAGAAACCTATATGGAGTTCAGGAAGCAACAGTTAGAACTGGACATGGAACAACAGACTGGTTCCAAATAGGAAAAGGAGTTTGTCAAGGCTGTATATTGTCACCCTGTTTATTTAACTTCTATGCAGAGTACATCATGAGAAATGCTGGATTGGAAGAAGCACAAGCTGGAATCAACATTGCCGGGAGAAATATCAATAACCTCAGCTATGCAGATGACACCACCCTTACGGCAGAAAGTGAAGAGGAACTCAAAAGCCTCTTGATGAAAGTGAAAGAGGAGAGTGAAAAAGTTGGCTTAAAGCTCAACATTCAGAAAACGAAGATCATGGCATTTGGTCCCATCACTTCATGGGAAATAGATGGGGAAACAGTGGAAACAGTGTCAGACTTTATTTTTCTGGGCTTCAAAATCACTGCAGATGGTGACTGCAGCCATGAAATTAAAAGACGCTTACTCCTTGGGAGGAAAGTTATGACCAACCTAGATAGCATGTTCAAAAGCAGAGACATTACTTTGCCAACAAAGGTTCTTCTAGTCAAGGCTATGGTTTTTCCTGTGGTCATGTATGGATGTGAGAATTGGACTGTGAAGAAGGCTGAGCGCTGAAGAATTGATGCTTTTGAACTGTGGTGTTGGAGAAGACTCTTGAGAGTCCCTTGGACTGCAAGGAGATCCAACCAGTCCATTCTGAAGGAGATCAGCCCTGGGATTTCTTTGGAGGGAATGATGCTAAAGCTGAAACTCCAGTACTTTGGCCACCTCATGCGAAGAGTTGACTCATTGGAAAAGACTCTGATGCTGGGAGGGATTGGGGGCAGGAGGAGAAGGGGAGACAGAGGATGAGATGGCTGGATGGCATCACTGACTCGATGGACGTGAGTCTCAGGGAACTCCGGGAGTAGGTGATGGACAGAGAGGCCTGGCATGCGGTGATTCATGGGGTCGCAAAGAGTCAGACACGACTGAGCAACTGATCTGATCTGATCTGATCTGAACAGGCAAGTTTGGCCTTGGAGTACAAAATGAAGCAGGGCAAAGGCCAAGAGAACACACTGGTCATAACACCCTCTTCCAACACAAGAGATGACTCTATACATGGACATATCCAGATTGTCAATACCAAAATCAGATTGATTATATTCTTTGCAGATGGTCAATACCAAAATCAGATTGACTATATTCTTTGCAGCCAAAGATGGAGAGGCTCTATGCTGCTGCTGCTGCTAAATCACTTTAGTCGTGTCCGACTCTGTGACCCCATAGATGGCAGCCCACCAGGCTCCCCCGTCCCTGGGATGTCCAGGCAAGAACACTGGAGTGGGTTGCCATTTCCTTCTCCAAGAGAAGCTCTATACAGTTAGCAAAAACAAGACCAGGAGCTGACTGTGGCTCAGATCATTAACTCCTTATTGTAAAATTCAGACTAAAATTGAAGAAAGTAGGGAACACCACTAGACCATTCAAGTATGACCTAAATCAAATCCCTTTCAATTATACAGTAGACGTGACAAATAGATACAAGGGATTAGATCTGATAGACCAAGAACCTGAAGACCTATGGATGGAGGTGTGTAACATTGTTAAAGAGGCAGTGATCAAAACCATCAAAATGCAAAAAAACAAAACACTTGTCTGAAGAGGCCTTACAAACAGCTAAGTAAAGAAGAGAATTGAGGGCAAAGGAGAAAAGGAAAGATATACCCATCTGAATGCAAAGTTCCAAAGAATAGCAAGGAGAGATAAGAAACCCTTCCTAAGTGATCAGTGTAAAGAAATAAAGGAAAGCAATACAATGGAAAGACTAGAGATCTCTTCAAGAAAATTAGAGATACCAAGGGAATATTTCATGCAAAGATGGGCACAATAAAAGACTGAAACTGTATGGATCTAACAAAAGCAGAAGAGATTAAGAAGAGGTGGCAAGAATACATAGAATTATACCAAAAAAAGAGATCTTAATGACCCAGATGCCCATGATGTTGTGATTGCTCACCTAAAGACAGATGTCTTAGAGCATGAAGTCAACTGGGCCTTAGGAAACAAACTACAAAAAAAGCTAGTGGAGATGATAGAATTCCAGTTGAGCTATTTCAAATCCTTAAAGATGATGCTATTAAAGTACTTCACTTAATATGCCAACAAATTTGGAAAACTCAGCAGTGGGCACAGGACTGGAAAAGGCCAGTTTTCATTCCAATTCCAAAAGGGGCAATGCCAAAGAATGATCAAACTACCACACAATTGCACTCATTTCACATGCTAGCAAAGTAATATTCAAAATTCTCCAAGCTAGGCATCAACAGTATGTGAACCAAGAACTTCGAGGTGTTCAAGCTGAATTTCAAAAAGGCAGAGGGACCAGAGATCAAATTGCCAACATCCACTGGACTAGAGAAAAAGCAAGAGAATTCCAGAAAAATATCTACTTCTGCTTCATTGACTATGTTAAAGCCTCAGACAGTGTGGACGACAACAAACTGTGAAAAATTCTTAAAGAGATGGGAATACCAGATCACCTTACCTGTCTCTTGAGAAATCTATATGCAGGTCAAGATAGATTTCTCAAGAGACAGGTAAGGTGATCTGGTATTAGATCCGGACATGGAACAACAGACTGGTTCCAACTGGGAAAGGAGAATGTCAAGACTGTATATTGTCACCCTGCTCATTTAACTTATATGTAGAGTACATCATGTGAAATGCCAGGCTGGATGAAGCACAAGCTGGAATCAAGATTGTTGGGAGATATATCAATAACCTCAGATATGAAGATGACACCACCATCATGACAGAAAGCAAAGAGTAACTAAAAGGCCTCTCGATGAAGGTGAAAGAGGAGACTGAAAAAGCTGGCTTTAAATTCAACTTTCAAAAAATTAAGATCATGGTGTCTAGTCCCATCATTTCATGCAAATCAATGGGGAAACAATGGAAACAGTGACAGGCTTTATTTTCTTGGGCTCCAAAATCACTGCAGATGGTGACTGCTGCCATGAAATTAAAAGACACTTGCTCCTTGAAACAAAAGCTATGACAAACCTAAACAGCGTATTAAAAAGCAGAGACATTATTTTGCCAACAAAGGTCCATCTAGTCAAAGCTATGATTTTTCCAGTAGTCATGTATGGATGTGAAAGTTGGACCATATAGAACGCTGAGCATTGAAGAATTGATGCTTTTGAAGTATGGTGCTGGAGAAGACTCTTGAGAGTCCCTTGGACTGCAAGGAGATCAAACCAGTCAATTCTAAAGGAAATTAATACTGAATATGCATTAGAGAGACTGGTGCTGAAGCTGAAGCTCCAATATTTTGACCATCTGATGCAAAGAGCCAACTCATTTGAAAAAACCCTGAAGCTGGGAAAGATTGAAAGCAGGAGAAGGGGACAACAGAGGACTTGATAGTTGGATGGCATCACCAGATTAATGGACATGAGTTTGAGCAAGCTCCAGGAGATGATTTAGGATAGTGAAGCCTGACATGCTGCAGTCCATAGGGTCACAAAGAATCGGACACAACTGAGCAATGAACAACTGAACAGCAACAACATCCTACTAACAGTAAAGTGAAAACTGATATTTAGGCACCTTGAGGTCATTAATAACCATGAAAAGATCAATTTTGGAGGAGGCATAAGTTTCATAGAAGTCTGATTGAATAGCTTCCAGGGAGAAAGGAACAAAAGGCAGACAATTCTTTCAATATTTGTTTCTGTGAAAGGAAGAGAAGGACAGTAACAGCTGATGGGGTTGTGGTGCAAACTGAAGTGTTGTTTTTTTTTTTTTTTTAAGACAGGATAAGTATAAACATATTTAAATTGATTGGGAATGATCCAGTACAAAAAAAGTAACAATAATGAAGATAGAGGGTAGAATTGCTAAACTTATATCTTTGAGGAGATGAGAGAGATGGGATATAATGTGCAAATGAAAGTTTAGCCTCAGATAAGAGCCGAGGAGCCTAGCAGGCTACAGTCCATGTGGTCGGAAAGAGTCAGACACAACTGAGCGTATGTGAACACACACACAAGAGCAGAAACAGTTCCTCCAAAAAAATAGCATAGGGTACTTATTCAAGTGAGAGTGTGGCTACAGTGATGAAAGTTTGCTTAAGTGCTCTTCCAATAGCCTCTATTTCCTCTGTTTATTGATTGTATATTACCTATCTGTCACTCTGGTAGGCCATAGGAACACAAAGACAAATAAGCATGATCCCAGCCTTGAGCCAATTTCCTATTTGAGAGAGAGAGTAGGTGAGGGTGCCCATAGACCCCGAAAGGAAAGACAGGAGGAAGATCTGGCTTAAGATCACTAATTTAGAGGCACACTGAATTTGTGGTGTCTCTCAGACAACCTCCTTCACAGCTTTTCATAGAGCTGAATTTAGCTGTAGTTGCATAAGGTCAATTAATAAATATAATATTACAATCTTCCAAGTCTATTACTATTAAAATAATTTAAAAGTATATATACATATGTGTTTCTTTCATTCTATATTTCTGTTCTGCCTATTATGACTCAGAATTCAAGCATGAATTATTAGTTTAAGAACACCACTCATCTTGCATAAGACAACTTATTTTTCCTAAATACTTATAAATATTAGGAGCAATAGAAAGTTGAATATATCAGAAAAATGTTCTGTGTCTAACATGGTAGGATCTAATTTATGTTTCTGACATCACAGTATACAGATAATTTGCACCTAGGCATGATCAAGTTAGAAGATTGCTAGGATAAGAAATTCCCTTGTATATTATGGTAATTTACCTCCACATTATTTCATTGTTATGGATTCTGAAGTTCTCACTAGCTTCTGAAAAAAAAAAAAACATGCAGTGATAATATATGGTTTGTTCCCTGTTTGCTTTCAGAAATAAAAATACTAAATCAAAATTAACATGGAAAAATCTAAACCTAGTAGGCGGTTTGGCACTTGAAGAGAATCAATCACTGCAAATATGAAGAGTTATGTGCTACCAATGGGATAACACTATTGAACATTACACTTTCAACATAATAGATTTTCAGCTACAAAGAAGAAAGCTAAAAATTCTTTCATAATTGTGTCCAATGACACTCTTAGAAATCCAAAAATAATGTTTGAATAATACCAATTGCTATAGAAATGCAGTCTCTATCAAGATTTGGTAGAATTTTTATACCAGAACTTGAGCTTACAGGTCCATAAACTACAGTACAACAGGAGCTTTCCCCTTTTCCCCAACTATTAACTACCACCTAACTGCACTAATGAGATGGTTTATTTTCAAACCCAAACAATGTCATATAATAAATGCAAAACTAATAACAACTCAAACTCCCCATATGAGAAATGGTTACAACTAGACAGAATGAATGAGCCATAAAGGCTTCAGCCTTGTCCATCAAGTGACTGATCCTGGGATCTTAAAATGAAATCCCTCTTCTTAAATTGAAGAACTGTAGAAAGCGTGCTATAAATACCCACTGATTTCTCAAATTCATGTCTACCAAGTAGATTAGCTATCTCCAACTATATCCTCCCACCCCGTGTTAACTATTTGGTTTCCCAGAGGCTACTTTCAATTCCATATATCAGTTTGTTTCTAAACAAATAATAACTATTATTCAACACAGAACCTATTTAATCCAGATACTTAGACAGGTTATGTCATTTAGTCTTTACCATTTCCCCCCCATAATAAGTTTTCCTTCCAGATGAGGAAATTGAGGCTCAACTAAGTAACTGGCACAAAGTCACACAACAAGTTCAAATATTGGTTTAGTATAGGAGACACTAAACATCTGAATATAAATTTCAGGAAAGGTTATAAGGATGAGATGACATTTGATATATATATATCTTAAACCACAAAGTGTTTTATCAAAAAGTAAATATTTAATGGTGGGATGGAGGGCTGAGGAAGGACATGAAGGCTGAGGCCTTTCTAAGAGAAGAAAATAATGAATAAAACACTGCAGATAGCATGTTTAATATATAATGAATACTTCAGGTTAACTAGAACACTGGGTAAATACATTTAAGAAGGTCTTCTTATCTTTCCTTGCTATTTTCTGGAACTCTGCATTCAGTTGGGCAAATCTTTCCCTTTTTCCCTTGTCTTTCACTTCTCCTCATTCCTCAGCTATTTGTAAAGCCTCCTCAGACAACCACTTGCATTGTATTTGTCTTCTTGCATTTCTTTTTCTGTGGGATGGTTTTGGTCACTGCCTCTTGTACAATGTCATAAACTTTCATCCATTGTTCTTCAGGCACGCTGTCTACCATATCAGTTCGTTGAATCTATTTGTCACATCAGTGTGTAATCATAGGAGATTTGATTTAGGTCAAACTTGAATGACCTAGTAGATTTCCCTACTTTCTTCAATTTAAGCCTGAATTTTGTGATAACAAGCTCATGATTTGAGCCACAGTCAGCTCCAGGTCTTGTTTTTGCTGTTTAGAGCTTCTCCATCTTGAAATGAAAAGAATATAATCAATCTGATTTCAGTATTGACTATTTATTTGGTTGTGTCCATGCATAGAGTCATCTCTTGTGCTGTTGGAAAAGGGTGTTTGCTATGACTAGTGTGTTCTCTTGACAAAACTCAGTTAGCCTCATTGAGTATGCTAAGACCTTTGTGTGGATCACAATTGTGCACATTTCAAAAGCTAGTGAGGTTATTTACAAAATCCTTCAAGCTAAGATTCAGCAGTACGTGAACTAAGAATGTCCACTTGTACAACTAGGTTTAGAAAAGGTGAAGAAACCAGAGATCAAATTGCTAACATCCATCGGATCATAGAAAAAGCAAGAGAATTCCAGAGAAATATCTACTTCTGCTTCATTAACTACAATAAAGCCTTTAAATGTGTGTATCACAAAAAACTGTGGAAAATTCACAAAGAGATGGAAATACCAGATAATCATATCTGTCTCCTGAGAAACATGTATGCAGGTCAAGAAGCAACAGTTAGAACCAGACATGGAACAACAGCCTAGTTCAAAATTAGGAAAGGAGCACAGCAAAACTGTATATTGTCATCCTGTTTATTTAACTTATATGCAGAGTACATCGTGCAAAATGCCAGGGTGGATGAAGCACAGCTGGAATTGAGATTACCAGGAGAAATATCAACAACCTCAGATAAACAGATGAGACCACTCTAATGGCAGAAAGCTAAGAAGAACTAAAGAGACTTTTAATGAGGTTGAAAGGAGAGTGAAAAAAGCTGGCTAAAACTCAACATTCAAAACACTAAGATCACAGCATCTGGTCCCATCAGTTCAGTTCAGTTCAGTTCAGTCACTCAGTCAGGTCCGACTCTTTGCAACCCCATGAATCGCAGCATGCCAGGCCTCCCTGTCCATCACTGACTCCTGGAGTTCACTCAGACGCACGTCCATTGAGTCAGTGATGCCATCCAGCCATCTCATCCTCTGGCATCCCCTTCTCCTCCTGCCCTCAATCCCTCCCAGCATCAGAGTCTTTTCCAATGAGTCAACTCTTCGCATGAGGTGGCCAAAGTACTGGAGTTTCAGCTTCAGCATCATTCCTTCCAAAGAAATCCCAGGGCTGATCTCCTTTAGGATGGACTGGTTGGATCTCCTTGCAGTCCAAGGGACTCTCAAGAGTCTTCTCCGACACCACAGTTCAAAAGCATCAATTCTTCGGCGCTCAGCCTTCTTCACAGTCCAACTCACTTCGTGACAAATAGAAGGGGAAAAAATGGAAGCAGTAACAGATTTTATTTTCTTTTCTGCTCCAACATTTCTGCAGATGGTGATGGCAGCCATGAAATTAAAAGACGCTTGCTCCTTGGAAGGAAAGCTATGACAAAACTTGACAATGTATTAAAAAGCAGAGACATCACTTTGCTGACAAAGGTCCATATAGTCAAAGCTATGATTTTTCCAGTAGTCATGTACGGTGTGAGAATTGGACCATAATGAAGCCTAAGTGCAGAAGAACCAAGGAGATCAAACCAGTTAATTCTAAATGAAATCAACCCTGAATATTCATTGGAAGAACTATTGCTGAAGCTGAAACTCCAATCCTTTGGCCACCTCTTGCAAAGAGCCAACTCATTGGAAAAGATTCTAATGCTGGGAAAGATTAAAGGCAAAAGAAGAGGGTGGCAGAAGATGAGATGGTTAGATAACATCACCGACTCATTGGAAGTGAATTTGAGCAAACTCCGGGAGATAGCAAAGGGCAGGGAAGCTGGCATGCTGCAGTCCATGGGGTCACAAAGAGTCAGACATGACGTACTGACTGAAAAACAACACGAACACTGACATCAGAGATACAGACACTGTGCTAGCTGGTTATTTTAGGAATTTTAACCATAGAGAAACTGTTGAAGTACCTGAGCACGGGATAGTCACTAAGGTATTTAAAATATGATATTCATCCTGTTACACAAATCATCCTTTCTTTTGCTCCTGGGTTTCCTTGTTAAATATTAATTTTCTACTCTTAGTCTCATTAATTTTCTATATATTCATTCCATATTTACTGCAGAAGTACTTTGTGCCAAACACTGTGCTAAGCTACACTCTAGGAAAGAGAGTCTAAGAGACATCCTTGTCCTCCAACAACTCAAAGTCTGATGGAGGGGACTTGCACATAAATAAATCATTAGAGTGCAATAAGAGAAGCAGAATGAATATCCCAGATGAAAGAGATGGGAAAGAAGCAAAAGCTATGTGATTTAATGGTCTAAAAAGTGCATCATATGCAAGAATCTTAAACAACAGCTGCAGGAGTGTCGAGCTAGGAAATTACAGAATTCTAGAATGTTCCAACTCTAAGGGACCACAATAAAGTTCTATTAAAATACAAAAGCCACTACTGACAAAGTAATTCCCAATAGTTCTCTCAGGCTCTGAGAATGTACAAATAATTCCTGGTCCCTACCCATCTCAAGAAACCCACAAACCAAAAGAAAAGTTCATGACTACTCATAAGCAGGCAGAAGGCATTAAAAAGAATATGAACATACAGAAAAAAAAATTGAAAATTTTATTAATATAGAATGCCATACAACCATGCTCAGTCACTCAGTCATGTCTGTCTCTTTGTAACCCCATAGACTGTAGCCCACCAGGCTTCTCTCTCCATTGAATGTTTAAGGCAAGAATTCTGCAGGGGGTTGCCATTTCCTACTCCAGGGGATCTTTCTGACCCAGGGATCAAACCTGAGTCTCTTGCATCTTCTACACTGGCAGGTGGATTCTTTGTTACTGAGCCACCAGGGAAGCCTTCATACTATACTTGATCTTAAGCCAAATGACCAAGAAGCCCACACAACCAGGATGGCATTTAAAACTCTCAAGACACACTCTTTTGCTATCAACTCTGGCATATTCCATCCTCTGCAAAGGCACATGCAAGAAGCACATGACAAAACTGTGTACCCCTCTCCCTCTATTCTTAGACCACACCTGCTAAAGTGCTCCCTGCCCCCAGGTAAAAATGGCCACTTCTTCCTTGTTGACTCTGTCATACCCTATTCAGACTCTACTGATTTGTTCTTCATTCATTAATTTATTCACTCTCTTATTCAATCAAGTATTTTTTTGATCACCCATTATGTACAAAACACTGTACTAGGTGCTAGGGATATAGAGCACTCAGTCATACAGTCCTGTTATCATGGAGCTTACATTCTAGAGGGGTAGACGTAATAATCAAAAAATGAATGCACAACAAGTTTGGTGATGATACATGCTAAGAATTTTTTTAAATGGAATAAAAGAGGTGGGGGAGATGAAAAGAGAGTACAGTACCATATCAGTTGTGCAGCCAGCAAAGACCTCCCTGACAGGACATTTTAGTGGAGACCTGAGTGAAGTAAGAGATGTACTGTGTAAACGTATCATGCAGGCAGAGCATTCCTGGCAGAATAAGTGCAAAGGCCCTGAGGTGAGAACATGCACAGTGTATTTAATGAACAGTCGGATGAGACATGATGGTGACTTGAACATTATCAGTCCCAGCTGTTTTTTCAGTGCATTCGAAACCCCCAGCAGACTATGAGCTCCTTAACAGCAAGGATTCCATCTTAATTAGCTCTGAGTCCCCACTGCCTGGAACAAAACCTGACATAGCAGATACTCAATAAATATTTGAGTAATTAATGAGCAAGGATTCAACACTTCTCCTTTCCCTTGCTTGATTCACTTTCTGCCATTATTGATGAATATGTTCTATATCCCTCACTGGGCTTTTAGCTTTTCTAAGGGCAAGGATTGTGTCAGATGTTTCTTTCTCTCTTCTTTTCATCCCATACCTACCCCTAGTGCCTGGCAAGTGTTACACAGTAGAAATAAAATCACTGAGGCAGTATCTGGGTGCAGTACTACAAAAAAAAAAAAAAAAACAAAAACCTAGAATAGAGAATAAAAGGGAAATCCCAGGAGATCTAAATTCTCTAAGGAAACAAATGGTGTGAAAATATTGAAAAGCAGCTGTTTCTTAGGTAAGGTAAACAATTTGCCTAATTTCCATCACTATAATCCTTAACATTCACTTTTACTACTTTACAGATGTAACCAGAGTCATACTGTCACAATTAGAGTGTGCTTTCAGGATCAGGACTTCCCTGGTGGCTCAGATGGTAAAGCGTCTGCCTACAATGCGGGAGACCCGGGTTCGATCCCTGGGTTGGGAAGATCCCCTGGAGAAGGAAATGGCAACCCACTCCAGTACTCTTGCCTGGAAAATCCCATGGACGGAGGAGCCTGGTTGGGTTCTGTTCATGGGGTCGCAAAGAGTCGGACATGACTGAGCGACTTCACTATCTATCCAGGATCAGAGCTGGGTCAGAAGGGAGTGGTCTCAGCAACAGCTGCCAAGAGGTTTGATGCACCGTGCCAAAAAAGCACTGTGGATTCCCAGGCATGGTTTCAGCTGTAAAAGGTTTAGAAGGTCGAGGCTGTGGGCAATAATGCACACGAAACATATTTGCCACTTAGTGGTCCAGGGAAATCTGTCTATTCATACCATTTGGGTACAGACATGGTGAAAATTAGGCCTCCCAACCCAGATTGCCATCAAGAGAGCAAAGGTTCAAGGCAATACCCCGGGCTTAAAGAGATACTAATTCTAAGATTCTGTAAGTGAGGAAACTAATAAAAATATGGCACAGAAAAGGAGGTATCAAGAAAGAACCCAGTTCTGCACATTACAACAGCGCAAACGATAGAGGAAACGCTCCAATGTGTAAACTAGTGAGAAGGGCTTGTCTCTTGCACATCAGATAACAAGGCTAGTTGGCAGCAACTCTGCTACTACTCACAAACCTGATATGGTCAACCCTAGCTCAGGAATGAGGCATACTGAGACAAAAGGCAAAGCCCATCAGCAGTTTATCTAACTGCAAGAAGCAAAGAAGAGAAACATAAAGTATGGAACAGAGCTGTTCTACAAAATCAGAGATTTGTCAAATTGAAAAAATGATTGCAGACCTGCAAGACCAGCTATATTAGAAATATCTACCACTGTCCCTCTACCCGCACCCTCTTCCTAGAGAATCTGTCCTACTCGCAGCCTTAAAAAGACAGTCCTATGTACCCACTGACTAACCTTCCTGGCTTCAATTTGCTACTCAAGCTGAGCTGATCATATTTTTCTTCTGATAATTTGGGGTTGAAATGTAAGATCTAATTTATTAGATTATGTTGAGCAGTCCAAATCAACACTATGGTAACTGAAAGGCACAGCAACCTGGAAACACAGAAAAAATAGACTCTAGAACATTCAGTAGCCTGCCAGGCTCCTCTGTCCATGGGATTTTCCAGGTCAGAGTACTGGAGTGGGTTGCCATTTCCTTCTCCAGGGGATCTTCCCAACCCAGGGTTCAAACCCAGGTCTCCCACATTTCAGGCAGACGCGTTACCATTTGAGCCACCAGGGGATGCCTATAGAAGGAGAAAGAGACTACCAAACAAGTTTCCAGTTTCCTTTGTGCCTACACATAGGATTAAAGTGTTTATTTATTAGTGACTGAGAATTCTTGGATAAAATTTGCCTTGAAAAAAACAGACTTGTTCTCTAGAATTTGGGGATCTTTTTTTTTATTTTATTGAAGGAGATATTTAATAACATGTAATTCTCATCTGCTATTTGTAATCCTGTATTAAATATTCAGATTCAATTATAATTATTCTATCCCTAAATGATATTAAACTATACTTGAAATATATCAATATCCCAGGATCCACAAATTTCAGGAAAAAGAAAAGATACAAATAAATTTAAAAAATGGATACCCTTCCCTTCAGCACCGGGCATCCAAATTTTAACTATAAAATTGCTTCCATATTTTATTCTGTTTAGATGTATAAAAGGTTAACATCTAATTCCATTTACAATGCTGATCTAGCAAGAAAGAAATTAATTTGGCATTAGAGTGGTAACATCAATTTCCCATGTATCTGAAGTAATGCATTTACTGGAAAGAGATTAATATCAATTCCATAAATCATTCACATGCTGTTTCCGGAGTCTGAGACATCTGAGTAATGTCATATATGTGAACTGATATTCCTTTGTGCATACTCCATTCATTAATCTATGCCTGGGGTTGCAGAGTAGTTGTCAGGAGAAAATATAAAACTTGGAAAAGAATCAGTCTTTCCATTCTTAATTTTTTGTGGCTGTTTCAGGTAAGGTAAGCTAAATGTTTCCAAAAATGCAGTGACATTGATCCATACTAGGAACCAACATTTTCAAGAGAAACAAATTAAACACTTGGCCAATTATATTCCTAATGGTAATAACTACTGACTATCTTACCTAATACATACTTTTGGTCCATGAACAGTGAACTCACGGCCAGGAGCTCTGCAACTCACAACTGAACAAAAATTAAACAGGCACCTCCTCCATAAGACACATTGCAGCCTCCCTGCACTTAGGAACACTTGGCAGTACTTGAGCATTAAGCCTGGGAGCTCTTTCAAACATAAAATCACCTCAAAAAGCACAAAAATGTGGTAGCACAAACTACCGCACAATTGCACTCATCTCATATGCTAGCTAAGTGATACTCAAAATTCTCCAAGCCAGGCTTCAACAGTATGTGAACCGTGAACTTCCAGATATTCAAGCTGGATTTAGAAAAGGCAGAGGAACCAGAGATCAAATTGCCAGCATCCCCTGGATCATCATAAAAGCAAGAGAGTTCCAGAAAAACATCTATTTCTGCTTTATTGACTATGCCAAAGCCTTTGACTGTGTGGATCACAACAAACTGTGGAAAATTCTTCAAGAAATGGGAATACCAGACCACCTGACCTGCCTCCTGAGAAATGTGTGTGCAGGTCAAGAAGCAACAGTTAGAACTGGACATGGAACAACAGACTGGTTCCAAATTGGGAAAGGCTGCATATCGTTACCATGCTTATTTAACTTATATGCAGAGTACATCATGAGAAATGCTGGACTAGATGAAGCACAAGATGGAATCAAGACTGCCAGGAGAAATCTCAATAACCTCAGATATGCAGATGACACCACCCTTATGGCAGAAAGAGAAGAAGAACTAAAAAGCCCCTTGATGAAAGCGAAAGAGGAGAGTGAAAAAGTTGGCTTAAAGCTCACATTCGGAAAACTAAGATGATGGCATCTGGTCACATCACTTCATGGTAAACAGATAGGGAAACAGGACGGACTTATTTTGGGGGGCTCCAAAATCACTGCAGATGGGTTACTGCAGCCATGAAATTAAAAGATGCTTGCAACTTGGAAGAAAATTTATGACCAACTTAGACAACATATTAAAAAGTGGAGACATTACTTTTCTAACAAAGGTCCATCTAGTCTAAGCTATTGTTTTTCCAGTAGTCATGTATGGATGTCAGAGTTGGACAATAAAGAAAGCTGAGGGCAGAAGAATTGATGCTTTTGAACTGTGGTGTTGGAGAAGACTCTTGATAATCCCTTGGACTGCAAGGAGATCCAATCAGTCCATCCAAAGGAAATCAGTCCTGAATATTCATTGGAAGGACTGATGCTGAAGCTGAAACTCCAATACTTTGTCCACCTGATGTGAAGAACTGACTCATTGGAAAAGACCCTGATGCTGGGAAAGATTGAAGGCAGGAGAAGGGGACAACAGAGGATAAGATGATTGGATGGCATCACCGACTCAACAGACATGAGTTTGAGGAAACTCCGGGAGTTGGTGATGGACAGGGAGGCCTGGTGTGCTGCAGTCCACGGGGTCACAAAGAGTCGGACACGACTGAACGACTGAATTGAACTGAACTGACCCATATGATAAGATAATGTGTAAATGCCAATGTAAATATTCCATTAAGAATATTCAATAAAATGCTGGCTGAAAAACTAAGTCTGAACCTGTCCTTTAAACAGCAATTCTACCTTGTTACTGCTGAATTTCATAATCACACAATATGAGAGTTGTTTGTGCCTGTATGTGTCAGGATTATTCAGAGAAACAGAACCATTAGGGAGGGTGTGTGTGTGTGTGTGTGTGTGTGTAAAGAAAGAAAGATATTTATTATAAGACATTGCCTCATTCTAATTATGGAGGCTGACAAGTTTCATGATCTGCAATTGGCAAATTGAAGACCTGGGGAGAGCTGATGTTTTACTGTCTTAAACGCAAATACAGCACATGACTGATTATTTGCTTGCACTTCAGTTTGGCAATATGCAGCCTGTCAGGAATAAACCAGTAAGTATTATTAAATGGATCAACACTGAGTAACCAAGAGTGAACTAAGGTGTAAGAGCACAGGGTTTGAGGTCAGATAAGCCCGGATTGAGCTCCAATTTTTCCACTTATTATGTGCATTTAAATAAGTCACATGACTTCTCTGAACTTAAATTTCCCCAATTGCCCTTCCCAAAACTAGGAATAAACTACTTGCCCTATTTTTTGTCCAGGATTTACTAGAGGCCATCATAGATATGATAAATACTTTGCAAGCCATAAAAGTGAGATGTAAATATTAGAAACTGTTACAGTTTTTATGATTGTTTTTACTGTTCTTGTTATTATTGTCCTTTAGCCCCTAAGGTTCACCACATAGAGCATACGGTGAAGTCTCCTTACAGAGGGATACATATTATACAGTATACTGGGTGAAGAAATAATAGGTACCAATAAGTCTGTAAGTGTATCTATTTATTTATTTATTCATTCAATAAACATGTACAGAATGCTTATTATTGCTAGGCATTGTTCTAAGCACTCAATAATTAAAATGTATCCCCATCAGCCTCTCACAGTGAATATTATGTTTTGTTTTGTTTTTTTTGGTTTAAGCTATGTGACATTTAGAAAGATGTTTAAATGTTGAGAAACTATTTCTTCGTCTATAAAGTTGAGACGGCATTATTTATCTGACCCGTCCCACTTTGTAGTGTCAAATACTAAAGGCTATGAAAATGCATAGTCACTAACAGCACTATGTCCAAGTAATAAAACTTTCCTGAAATATCAAATACTCAAACGATGGTGTCAGCATTTGAGAACTAACTTAAATGTGAAAGTAACATATTAGCTGGTCATTTCCTTTGTCTACAAAAAGAGTTATTTCTATAAATACAAAGCCCATAGGAGAAGAATACAAAAATCAAGTAAAAACAAATGATATACTTTAACTTTGCTGTTTTTGTTCACAGAATATTTAAATTTTCAAACTGTTTTACTTTGCTGCAATTATGAAATTGTGTTGATTTGGTTCAAAATATCTCTATAAATAAAAGTTACTATTTATCAGAACTATTGATTCTTAATAAATGATAGAGAACTAACTGAAAATGAATTTTCATGATAAAATTATTATAAATAAGATAAATAAATGTGTGTCAATATCTACAAACTGTCAATTCTTACTTCTGAATAATAAACTTTTCTTTGCTGAACCTCAAATGTAGAGGCAAAATATCACTTAGGTTATCTTTGATTTTTCCCTGAGAAATATCATAGAATGTCAGATTTAGAAACTAGTACAGCCACTATGGAGAACAGTGTGTAGATTCCTTAAAAAACTGGAAATAGAACTGCCATACGACCCAACAATCCCACTGCTGGGCATACACACTGAGGAAACCAGAATTGAAAGAGACACGTGTACCCCAAGGTTCATCACAGCACTGTTTATAATAGCCAGGACATGGAAGCAACCTAGATGTCCATCAGCAGATGAATGGATAAGAAAGCTGTGGTACATATACACAATGGAGTATTACCCAGCCATTAAAAAGAATACATTTGAATCAGTTCTAATGAGGTGGATGAAACTGGAGCCGATTATACAAAGTGAAGTAAGCCAGAAAGAAAAACACCACTACAGTGTACTAACACATATGCATGGAATTTAGAAAGATGGTAACAATAACCCTGTATGCGAGACAGCAAAAGAGACACAGATATATAGAACAGTTTTTTGGACTCTGTTGTGGCGGGGGGGGGGGGGGATGATTTGGGAGAATGGCATTGAAACATGTATAATATCATATAAGAAACGAATTGCCAGTCCAGGTTTAATGCAGGTTAGAGGATGCTTGGGGCTGGTGCACTGGGATGACCCAGAGGGATGGTATGGGGACAGAGGTGGGAGGGGGTTCAGGTTTGGGAACACATGTACACCCGTGGCGGATTCATGTTGATGTATGGCAAAACCAATACAATATTGTAAAGTAATTAGCCTCTAATTAAAATAAATAAATTTAAATTTTAAAAAAAGGATTTTTAGGTCAAAAAAATAGAAACAATTTTGATGATCTATTGAGTGGTAGGTTTAGAGGGATGGGCTTTATACACATCCATGTTTTAGTATTTTACACAATGAGAAAATTCAGTGATAATATATTCTTTTCCATTAAGCATTATTGTTTTTTTTTATTCATGTTGTTCAGAACATAAAGACTGCTGCTGCTAAGTCGCTTCAGTCGTGTCTGACTCAGTGCGACCCCATAGATGGCAGCCCACCAGGCTCCCCTGTCCCTGGAATTCTCCAGGCAAGAACACTGGAGTGGGTTGCCATTTCCTTCTCCAATGCATGAAAGTGAAAAGTGAAAGTGAAGTCGCTCAGTCATGTCCGACTCTAGCAGCCCCATGGACTGCAGCCTACCAGGCTTCTCCATCCATGGAATTTTCCAGGCAAAAGTACTAGAGTGGGGTGCCATTGACTTCTCTGAACATAAAGACAGAGGATTGGAAAGTATTAACACATCTGTATTTTTTTAATATTTTTTAAAATTTCTACTGGGGTATAATTGATTTGCAATGTTATTTTAGCTTCAAGTGTATAGCAAAATGAATCTGTTATAAAAATAAATATATCCACTCTTTTCTAGATTCTAGTCCCATATAGGCTATTACAGAGTATAGAGTTCCCTGCGCTACACAGTAGGTCCTTATTAGTTATCTATTTTTTTTTACTAGTGTGTATGTGTCAATCCCAACCTTCTAATTTAACCCTCCTCCCTCCTTACCCCCGGTAACCATTTATATGTATCTTTTGAATAAATAAATTAAGAGAATACTTCCATCCAGGTCAGCAAAAAATATTAGGTATTTTTCCCTTTAATTTCTGAACATAATTTTCCTAATCCTTCAGTGCTCATCCCTAAGAAACCTCCTTGACTCTTTTAATCCACATTAACAGAATTTCTATGTGAGGGTTGCATTGTATAAGCTGCTATTAAACTAGGCTTTTCTTTCACTGTCCACTATTCTAATGTGTGTTTCTCCTCTTGCTTCTAAAACTAGTTTCTACACATATGAGTTTTAGGGATGGAGCTTGGAGACAACGTAGCAGAGATTGCTACTTATCACCAAAACTCCATTTCCTCTTCTTCCTGGGCATACATATAGACTATATTCCCCAGTATCCATTGCTTTTAGGTATGTCCATAGGACTAGTTCTCACCAATGGGTTCTGAATTGAAAGCATATATTTCCAGTTTAAGGCTTTTAGGAAGCAGAATCTGCCCCTCTTACTCTTTTTCCTTCCACTAGTTAAACACATGATAGTGACAAGGCCCCTGGGATTAGCAGAGCCACAAGATGGAGGGTAACTAGAATACTGAAAGATCACATAGAGGAGAGCTTACCACTGATCATGAACATTTACCTGCCTTGAACTATAAGATGAGCAAGAAATCATTTTCTCTGATACATATTTGCACCATTATATATGTTAGAATCCGTTACAAAAGTCAAGTCTATATAAACCAACACAGAAACTGGCAACTTAAAATCAGGTTTTCTTCTCTTAACAAATTCTTCAAGCATGTGGCAAAGCTTACCAATCAGACAGGATGGAAATGGACAGAACAGACTGGAAAGTAAATGTAAATGTCATGTATGTAAAACTGTCAACCTTGATAACTTGAAAGGATGATCACAGACGTAATGAGCCTGTAACTTAGTAGATATAATTTTAAAATAAATATTAATAAATGTTTCTCTTTGCCAATATTATAAAATGAAGATGAAATCAGGTAATGACTAACCAATTTTCAAAAAAATGAAAGAGAATAGAACTAACTCAAGAAACTGAGGCCTAGCAGGTTGAAAAATCAGCTTTTTTCTTCCTCAAAAGGAACATAAATGACCCAATCTCTTGAAGATAAATAAATTACTCTATGAATAAGGATATATTTTAGGATGGCTAGAAACCCATGAGAGGAAATGGTCTATAAACATGGTAAAGCAGCCATAGGGCACTGAGAACAGGGATGCTTGATATATAATTTTGAGTTATGCTCATTTCTTCAATTTAAAAAATATTTCTAATCCTTCCATTAAGGTTATTACCATACACATTCATAAATCTCTGTAAGAGAGCACAAGTTGTGCAGTGGACATCAAGAAAATAAGTTCCATGTCAGGAATAATATAAAGCAGAAATAAAATAACATGTAAGATACATAGTAATACACACTAAAAAGGGGAGACTGAAAGCCAAAGTGACCATAAAACATAAGCTCCCAGTTATATGAAGACATCTAGAGAAGTGCAGAATGTGGTTCTTGAACTGACACCTGGTTTATACAAGCAGCTTCTGTCAAAGGGAAAGACAATTAACAAATGTTTACTAACTGGACTAAGCTCTATGTTTGATTCTCAAGGGTTGTAAAACAAGAGATACATCGCACTTGAACTTCAGGGGAAGAAAGACACATCAACAAATAAATTCAAACGTAATTGATAATGTAGAGATTCATCCTCAGTGTTACAGAAACAATGAAGATATTCTGTTAAACCAATGTATAGCTTCAGAGAAGGTTTCCTGGTAACATAATTGAACTGTCTTGAAAGATAAAGGCAAATTGGCCTGGAAAAGAAAGTTAGCAATAACTTTTAAGGCAAAGAAAATCACACGAACTAAAGCATGGAAGCATAAAATTACATAACATAGGTGCAGAACTAAAGCTGTATTAATACAGTACAAAATTGAGGCATCAAGGAGTAAGAAAAAAAAATATCTGGAGAGGTAGGTAGGTCATGAAAGTTTTAAATTCTTTGTTAAGATGCTTGGTGAGGATCTACTGATGTGGATCTGTTCACTTTTAAACCTGAGTTCCTGTTATTTTCTGTTTTACTTCTATTGATTTTAACTCCATACTACTCCACAGATTTTTCATTCACTCTGGCATTGACCTTGTTATGTCACTCAGTCTCTTACAGTTTCCCAGTGAGACCCAGACAGAATACAGCAAACACTCAAAACATTGTTCATCCAATGAAGGAATGATTATAAATGATTCTACTTTCCTTGCTGATAAATAACTGTCATTTTCTTTTGTTTTTCTAAATAATAAATGCTTATATGAATATTCCACATCACATCCTAAACAATCATGAGTCTTAGTTCTTGTTCATAAAAACAGGAAAAGGAGAAAGAAGAGATGGGAAGGAAGAGGAAAAGGGGGAGGAGGAGAAGAGATCATGTTGTTAACAGTTATGGAGTGAATACTACTTGATACCATTTGATACATTACCGTATATGATCTCTACAACCATTTGATGAGATAATTTATTATTCTATACATTTTAAAATGAGAGAACTATTGCCAAGAAGTCTGAGTGTAATGGTAAATTTTATCTATCAACTTGGCTGGACCACAGTGCTTAGACATGTGATCCAAAATTATTCTGGATGTTTCAAGGATGCTGTTTTGGGACAAGATTAACATTTATTATCTTCCCAGGTGTCTCAGTAGTAAAGAATCCACATGCAATACAGGACACTCAGGCAGGAAACAGGGGTTCAATGCCTATGTTGGGAAGATCCCCTGGAAAAAGGAAATGGTAACCCACTCCAGTACTCTCGCCTGGATAATCTCAACACTTGGGTCACAAGAGTCATTTATTTATTTCTTTAATGTTGACATTCATTAATAAATCAGTGGATTCAGAATAAATTGTTCTCCAAATGTAGGTGGGCCTTGTCCAATCAGTTGAAAGCCTAAAAGACTGACCTACCACAAGTAAGAAGAACTTTTGCTATAACAGCCTTCCAACTTGAACTGAAACATCAGTTTTTCCCTAGGTTTTCAGTCTGAGGGCCTGCAGACATAAACTGCATCAGCTGTTCTCTGTATCTACAGCCTGTCAGCCCGTCCTATAGATTCTGTATGTGTCAGCCTCCATAATTTCATGAGCCAATTCCTTAACGTAAATCTTTATTTATTAGATAATTTATATATGTATATAGTCTATATCTCTAGAGAGTCTTGAATAATAAAGAACACTACACAACTGAAACTAGGTTGTCCAGGTAGTAAGTGGTAAAATCAGAACTCACAACCAGCCTTTTCTGATTCCAAAACTAAGACTCCACTAGCCACATGATCTCCCATAAAAAAATCTTAAGTATTAATATATTAAAAGTTGAAACCTACATTTGTATCACAATTTGAAACTGTTTCAATATCTCTTTGTATAAATTGACAAATGTGAAAGCCATTTCTTTTCTGGGTTGGTGCACTCTTCCAAAATAATTATGAGAATTGATAAAAGAAAAAAACATTCAGTAATTTGTTTCATGTATAGGAAAGCTTTTTCAAAAACACAGAAAACATATTGGGAAGGAATCAACCAGTACATATGGATATGATGAGTATTTGCTTCTAAATATTGCAATGAAACCTGCCCTGTGTGACATTTTTTTCCAACACATTTGTTGTAAACAGGTACATTGTACTATATTTAAGGGATACTTTAAGCACAAATTTCCTGTGACTGATGTATAAATTATAAATAGAGTAACAACGTGAATACTAAGATGAAGGTTCTGAGTTAAGTTAATCCATCTATCCATGTGTCCTTTAGAATAGCCAATATAAATGTGAGCTGATGTTAAAGCAAGGAACCATATCAAGTTTCCTTTATCTCATCTTTAATAATTTCATGCCTGTATGGACAAAGAAGACAAAGACAGGAGAACAGGAGATTACAGAAAAAATGTTTCACTAAACCAAGAGAGAATGAGGATTCTGAGCAGAAACCTACCAAATATTTTAATACCAACACTTTCATTTTAAAGTAATAGTCATTTATACATTTATACATAGATGTTTTAAGTACCTAATAAAGAAAAGTTACTACTGTTTTAAGTAGCCACTGAAGAAAAGAAAAGAAATCATGGTTCCTGCCCTCAAGGAGCCTGTGCTTACAGACAAAAATAAAAATGCATTTATACAAATATAAATAAAGTTGCAATTGGAAACTGGAAAATGGAAAAGTCATATGCAGCTGTAAGTATCACTAAAGAAGAGGATCTTTAAAAAGTTCGTGGAGGGACTTCCCTGGTGGTACAGTGGACAAGAATCCACCTGCGAATGCAGGGCACACAGATTTGATCCCTGGCCCATGAAGATTCCACATGCTGCAGAGCAACTAAGCCCCCTGTGCCACAAATACTGAGCCCACACTCGAGGGCCCACAGGCTACAACAACTGGGCCCACGTTTGCAACTGCTGAAGCCTGTGCGCCTAGAGCCTATGTCCACAACAAGAGAAGCCACTTCAATGAGAAGCCTGTGCACCTCAAAGAACAGCTCCCATTTACCCCAAGTAGAAAAAGCACAGCAATGAACACCGAGCAAGTCCAAAAATAAATAAGTAAATAATTATAAAAAAATTAAAGTTCATGGAAAAAGTTAGCCTGGATGTGGGGCCTTAAAGATGGATCTAATTTCAAATAAAATATGGGACAGAACTCTCAAACAAAAAGAATATCATAATCAAAGTCAAAATAATAAGAATTTAATACTGGATATAGGATTCTCACCTGGTAGCTCAGATGGTAAAGAATCTTCTTGCAGGACAGGAGCCAAGATGGCGGAGGAGTAGGACGGGGAGAACACTTTCTCCCCCACAAATTCATCAAAAGAGCATTTAAACGTCGAGTAAATTCCACAAAACAACTTCTGAATGCCGGCAGAGGACATCAGGCACCCAGAAAAGCAACCCAACTCTTCGAAAGGAGGTAGGAAAAAAATATTAAAAACAAAAAAAAAGAGACAAAAGAGGGAGGGACGGAGTTCCGTCCCGGGAAGGGAATCTTAAAAAGAGAGAAGTTTCCAAACACCAGGAAACCTTCTCACTGCTGAATCTGTGCCTAGCTTTGGAAGCACAGAGGGCAACATAACAGGGATAAAAAATAAATAAACAATTAAAACTCGCAGATTGCGAGCCCTACGGTAACTCCCCCAGCGGAGAAGCAGCGCAGACGCCTGCATCCACCATTAGCAAGCCGGGGCTGGGCAGGGAGGCACGGCGTGGGCTGCATCGCTGAGAGTAAGAATCTGGCCTGAATACCCTGAGCGCTATCTGAGCGAAATAATTTGGGCTAGCAAACCAGACTGTGGGATATCTACCACGCGAAAAGCCAGTCCTAACCTAAAACCGCCAGGCCCGCGCACGGAACAAAGGACTGAACAGAGATAGCCGGCTGCAGACCTTCCCCCTCCGGTGACAGGCAGCCAGAGCCGGAAGGGGGCAGTCGCAGCCCCAGAGAGACATTATCTATAAAACTGTAAGCAGGCTTCTTTGCTAACTAAAACTTCTTGGGGGTCTGGACGGTCAACATCTGCCTGAGAAGGTGCGCCGGTTTTACACCCAGATAACCGAGTGGAGGGAGGCGATAAGTCACAGCATTGGCGCTCGCCAAACACCTCATCACCTGAGCTGCTCGGACCTGGGAAGAGCACAAAACGCAGGCCCAAGTGAGTCTGCGCCTCTGAGGACTACCCGAGTTCCTGAACCTGAGCGGCTTGGACCTGAGAGGTGCATGCAGCCCAGGGCCAGCCTCGGATTGTTCCCGGCGGAACAACCTAGAGTCCGAGCAGTGTGGACAGGGAGGCTACACGCGCCGTGAGCGGGGGCAGACCCAGGGTGGCTGAGGCACTGCGAGCCCACGCCAGTGTTATTTGTTTGCAGCATCACTCCCTCCCTCCCTCCCCACAGCGCGACTGAACAAGTAAGCCTAAAAAAAAAAGAAAAAAAGTGTCCTCCACCGTGCCCTTTGTGTCAGGGCGGAAACCAGATACTGAAGAGACTAGCAAACAGAAGAAGATATAACAGAGGGAAACGCCTTGGAAGCTACAGGCAATAGATCAAAACCCTGTGGTTACTACGGACTACATAGGAAGGGGCCTATAGATCTTGAGAAATATAAATCTGACCAAGGAACTAGCCAAAAATGAACTGAACCCACAACACCCACAAAAAAAAAAAACAAAAACAAAAAAGTCCTAGATATATTTTTATTATTTTTACCATCATTCTTTCTTTTTTTTTAATTAAAAAAAATTTTTTTAAGTCCTCTATTGTTCCTTTAATTTTCACTTTTATAACCTATTACTTTGCAAAAAAAAAAAAAAGACCCTATTTTTTTCTTCTTCAGCAAACTTCATATATATATATTTTATAATTTTTTGACCTTGTTTTTTTTTGGTTTTGTTTTTTTCTTCTTTTCTTTAACATTGTATTTTTGAAATTCCAAACTCTACTCTAGATTTTTAATTTTCGCTTTTTGGTATATGTTATCAATTTTGTACCTATAGTTTTTTTTATATAATTTCTGTGACTTTTTTTTTCTTCTTCTCTGTTTCTTTCTCTTCTTCTTTTATATAACATTGTATATCTGAAATTCCAAACTTTACTCTAGATTTTTAATTTATGCTTTTTGGCATTTGATATCAATTTTGTACCTGTATTTTCTTTATAATTTTTGTGACATTGTTCGTATTTGTTTGTTTGTTTTCTCTCTTTATTTTTCTTCTTCTTCTTCTTCTTTTTTTTTAACATTGTATTTTTGAAATTCCAAACTCTACTCTAGATTTTTAATTTTTGCTTCCTGGTATTAGTTATCAATTTTGTACCTGTACTTTCTTTATAATTTTCGCGACCTTGTTTGTTTTTGTTTGTTTGTTTTTTCTCTCTTTCTTTTCCTTCTTCTTTTCTTTAACATCGTATTTTTGAAATTCCAAACTCTACTCTAGATTTTTAATTTTTGCTTTCTGGTATTAGTTATCAATTTTGTAACTGTACTTTCTTTATAATTTTCGCGACCTTGTTTGTTTTTGTTTGTTCATTTTTCCTCTCTTTCTTTTCCTTCTTTTTTTCTTTAACATCGTATTTTTGAAATTCCAAACTCTACTCTAGATTTTTAATTTTTGCTTTCTGGTATTAGTTATCAATTTTGTACCTGTACTTTCTTTATAATTTTCACGACCTTGTTTGTTTTTGTTTGTTCGTTTTTTCTCTCTTTCTTTTCCTTCTTCTTTTAACATTGTATTTTTGAAATTCCAAACTCTACTCTAGATTTTTAATTTTTGCTTTTATGTATTTGTTACCAATTTTGTACCTTTAAGGACCCAATCTTCAGGACCCATTTTTCACTAGGGAGTGAGATTACTGGCTTGACTGCTCTCTCTCCCTTTGGACTCTCCTTTTTCTCCACCAGGTCGCCTGTGTCTCCTCCCTAACCCCTCTCTACTCTACCCAACTCTGTGAATTTGTGTGTTCCAGACGGTGGAGAACACTTAGGGAACTGATTACTGGCTGGATCTGTCTCCCTCCTTTTCATTCCCCCCTTTTATCCTTCTGGCCACCTCTGTTACCTTCCTCCTTCTTCTCTTCTCTGTATAACCCCGTGAACATCTCTGAGTGGTCCAGTTGTGGAGTGCACATAAGGAAGTGACTACTGGCTAGCCCACTCTCTCCACTATTGATTCACCTCATCTCATTTGGGTCACCTCTAACTCCCTCCTCCCTCTTCTCTTCTCCATGTAACCCTGTGAACCTCTCTGAGTGACCCTCACTGTAGAGAAACTTTTCATCTTTAATGTAGATGTTTTATCAATGGTGCTGTATAGAAGGAGAAGTTTTGAAACTACTGTAAAAATAAGACCGATAACCGGAAGCAGGAGACTTAAGTCCAAACCCTGACTCCAGGGAACTCCTGACTCCAAGGAACATTAATTGACAGGAGCTCATCAAATGCCTCCATACCGACACTGAAACCAAGCACCACACAAGGGCCAATAAGTTCCAGGGCAAGACATACCAAGCAAATTCTCCGGCAACAAAGGAACACAGCCCTGAGCTTCAAGATACAGGCTGCCCAAAGTCACCCCAAAACTATAGACATCTCATAACTCATTACTGGACATTTCATCGCACTCCAGAGAGAAGAAATACAGCTCCACCCACCAGAACACCGACACAAGCTTCCCTAACCAGGAAACCTTGACAAGCCACCTGTACAAACCCACACACAGCGAGGAAAAGCCACAATAAAGAGAACTCCACAAACTGCCAGAATACAGAAAGGACACCCCAAACTCAGCAATTTAAACAAGATGAAGAGACAGAGGAATACTCAGCAGATAAAGGAACAGGATAAATGCCCAGCAAACCAAACAAAAGAGGAAGAGATAGGGAATCTACCTGATAAAGAATTCCGAATAATGATAGTGAAATTGATCCAAAATCTTAAAACTAAAATGGAATCACAGATAAATAGCCTGGAGACAAGGATTGAGAAGATGCAAGAAAGGTTTAACAAGGACCTAGAAGAAATAAAAAAGAGTCAATATATAATGAATAATGCAATAAGTGAAATTAAAAACACTCTGGAGGCAACAAATAGTAGAATAACAGAGGCAGAAGACAGGATTAGTGAATTAGAAGATAGAATGGTAGAAATAAATGAATCAGAGAGGATAAAAGAAAAACGAATTAAAAGAAATGAGGACAATCTCAGAGACCTCCAGGACAATATTAAATGCTACAACATTCGAATCATAGGGGTTCCAGAAGAAGAAGACAAAAAGAAAAACCATGAGAAAATACTTGAGGAGATAATAGTGGAAAACTTTCCTAAAATGGGGAAGGAAATAATCACCCAAGTCCAAGAAACCCAGAGAGTCCCAAACAGGATAAACCCAAGGAGAAACACCCCAAGACACATATTAATCAAATTAACAAAGATCAAACACAAAGAAAAAATATTAAAAGCAGCAAGGGAAAAACAACAAATAACACACAAGGGAATTCCCATAAGGATAACAGCTGATCTTTCAATAGAAACTCTTCAAGCCAGGAGGGAATGGCAAGACATACTTAAAATGATGAAAGAAAATAACCTACAGCCCAGATTATTGTACCCAGCAAGGATCTCATTCAAGTATGAAGGAGAAATCAAAAGCTTTTCAGACAAGCAAAAGCTGAGAGAATTCTGCACCACCAAACCAGCTCTCCAACAAATACTAAAGGATATTCTCTAGACAGGAAACACAAAAACGGTGTATAAACTCGAACCCAAAACAATAAAGTAAATGGCAACGGGATCATACTTATCAGTAATTACCTTAAACGTAAATGGGTTGAATGCCCCAACCAAAAGACAAAGACTGGCTGAATGGATACAAAAACAAGACCCCTACATATGTTGTATACAAGAGACCCACCTCAAAACAGGGGACACATACAGACTGAAAGTGAAGGGCTGGAAAAAGATTTTCCATGCAAATAGGGACCAAAAGAAAGCAGGAGTAGCAATACTCATATCAGATAAAATAGACTTTAAAACAAAGGCTGTGAAAAGAGACAAAGAAGGTCACTACATAATGATCAAAGGATCAATCCAAGAAGAAGATATAACAATTATAAATATATATATGCACCCAACACGGGAGCACCGCAGTACGTAAGACAAATGCTAACAAGTAAGAAAGGAGAAATTAACAATAACACAAAAATAGTGGGAGACTTTAATACCCCACTTACACCTATGGATAGATCAACTAAACAGAAAATTAACAAGGAAACACAAACTTTAAACGATACAATAGACCAGTTAGACCTAATTGATATCTATAGGACATTTCATCCCAAAACAATGAATTTCACCTTTTTCTCAAGCGCACATGGAACCTTCTCCAGGATAGATCACATCCTGGGCCATAAAGCTAGCCTTGGCAAATTCAAAAAAATAGAAATCATTCCAAGCATTTTTTCTGACCACAATGCAGTAAGATTAGATCTCAATTACAGGAGAAAAACTATTAAAAATTCCAACATATGGAGGCTGAACAACACACTGCTGAATAACCAACAAATCACAGAAGAAATCAAAAAAGAAATCAAAATTTGCGTAGAAATGAATGAAAATGAAAACACAACAACCCAAAACCTGTGGGAAACGGTAAAAGCAGTCCTAAGGGGAAAGTTCATAGCAATACAGGCACACCTCAAGAAACAAGAAAAAAGTCAAATAAATAACCTAACTCTACACCTAAAGCAACTAGAAAAGGAAGAAATGAAGAACCCCAGGGTTAGTAGAAGGAAAGAAATCTTAAAAATTAGAGCAGAAATAAATGCAAAAGAAAACAAAAGAGACCATAGCAAAAATCAACAAAACCAAAAGCTGGTTCTTTGAAAGGATAAATAAAATTGACAAACCATTAGCCAGACTCATCAAGAAACAAACGGAGAAAAATCAAATCAACAAACTTAGAAACGAAAATGGAGAGATCACAACAGACAACACAGAAATACAAAGGATCATAAGAGACTACTATCAACAATTATATGCCAATAAAATGGACAACGTGGAAGAAATGGACAAATTCTTAGAAAAGTACAACTTTCCAAAACTGGACCAGGAAGAAATAGAAAATCTTAACAGACCCATCACAAGCATGGAAATTGAAACTGTAATCAAAAATCTTCCAGCAAACAAAAGCCCCGGTCCAGACGGCTTCACAGCTGAATTCTACCAAAAATTTAGAGAAGAGCTAACACCTATCCTGCTCAAACTCTTCCAGAAAATTGCAGAGGAAGGTAAACTTCCAAACTCATTCTATGAGGCCACCATCACCCTAATACCAAAACCTGACAAAGATGCCACAAAAAAAGAAAACTACAGGCCAATATCACTGATGAACATAGATGCAAAAATCCTTAACAAAATTCTAGCAATCAGAATCCAACAACACATTAAAAAGATCATACACCATGATCAAGTGGGCTTTATCCCAGGGATGCAAGGATTCTTCAATATCCGCAAATCAATCAATGTAATACACCACATTAACAAATTGAAAAATAAAAACCATATGATTATCTCAATAGATGCAGAGAAAGCCTTTGACAAAATTCAACATCCATTTATGATAAAAACTCTCCAGAAAGCAGGAATAGAAGGAACATACCTCAACATAATAAAAGCTATATATGACAAACCCACAGCAAACATTATCCTCAATGGTGAAAAATTGAAAGCATTTCCCCTAAAGTCAGGAAAAAGACTTTCACCATTACTATTCAACACAGTTTTGGAAGTTTTGGCCACAGCAATCAGAGCAGAAAAAGAAATAAAAGGAATCCAAATTGGAAAAGAAGAAGTAAAACTCTCACTATTTGCAGATGACATGATCCTCTACATAGAAAACCCTAAAGATTCCACCAGAAAATTACTAGAACTAATCAATGACTATAGTAAAGTTGCAGGATATAAAATCAACACACAGAAATCCCTTGCATTCCTATACACTAATAATGAGAAAACAGAAAGAGAAATTAAGGAAACAATTCCATTCACCATTGCAACGGAAAGAATAAAATACTTAGGAATATATCTACCTAAAGAAACTAAAGACCTATATATAGAAAACTATAAAACACTGGTGAAAGAAATCAAAGAGGACACTAATAGATGGAGAAATATACCATGTTCATGGATTGGAAGAATCAATATAGTGAAAATGAGTATACTACCCAAAGCAATTTATAGATTCAACGCAATCCCTATCAAGCTACCAACAGTATTCTTCACAGAGCTAGAACAAATAATTTCACAATTTGTATGGAAATACAAAAAACCTCGAATAGCCAAAGCGATCTTGAGAAAGAAGAATGGAACTGGAGGAATCAACCTACCTGACTTCAGGCTCTACTACAAAGCCACAGTTATCAAGACAGTATGGTACTGGCACAAAGACAGAAATATTGATCAATGGAATAAAATAGAAAGCCCAGAGATAAATCCACGCACATATGGACACCTTATCTTTGACAAAGGAGGCAAGAATATACAATGGATTAAAGACAATCTCTTTAACAAGTGGTGCTGGGAAATCTGGTCAACCACTTGTAAAAGAATGAAACTGGACCACCTTCTAACACCATACACAAAAATAAACTCAAAATGGATTAAAGATCTAAACATAAGACCAGAAACTATAAAACTCCTAGAGGAGAACATAGGCAAAACACTCTCCGACATACATCACAGCAGGATCCTCTATGACCCACCTCCCAGAATATTGGAAATAAAAGCAAAAATAAACAAATGGGACCTAATTAACCTTAAAAGCTTCTGTACATCAAAGGAAACTATTAGCAAGGTGAAAAGACAGCCTTCAGAATGGGAGAAAATAATAGCAAATGAAGCAACCGACAAACAACTAATCTCAAAAATATACAAGCAACTCCTACAGCTCAACTCCAGAAAAATAAACGACCCAATCAAAAAATGGGCCAAAGAACTAAATAGACATTTCTCCAAAGAAGACATATAGATGGCTAACAAACACATGAAAAGATGCTCAACATCACTCATTATCAGAGAAATGCAAATCAAAACCACTATGAGGTACCATTTCACACCAGTCAGAATGGCTGTGATCCAAAAGTCTACAAATAATAAATGCTGGAGAGGGTGTGGAGAAAAGGGAACCCTCTTACACTGTTGGTGGGAATGCAAACTAGTACAGCCACTATGGAGAACAGTGTGGAGATTCCTTAAAAAACTGGAAATAGAACTGCCTTATGATCCTGCAACCCCACTGCTGGGCATACACACTGAGGAAACCAGAAGGGAAAGAGACACGTGTACCCCAATGCTCATCACAGCACTGTTTATAATAGCCAAGACATGGAAGCAACCTAGATGTCCATCAGCAGATGAATGGATAAGAAAGCTGTGGTACATATACACAATGGAGTATTACTCAGCCATTAAAAAGAATACATTTGAATCAGTTCTAATAAGGTGGATGAAACTGGAGCCTATTATACAGAGTGAAGTAAGCCAGAAGGAAAAACATAAATACAGTATACTAACGCATATATATGGAATTTAGAAAGATGGTAACAATAACCCGGTGTACGAGACAGCAAAAGAGACACTGATATATAGAACAGTCTTATGGACTCTGTGGGAGACGGAGAGGGTGGGAAGATTCGGGAGAATGGCAATGAAACATGTAAAATATCATGTAGGAAATGAGTTGCCAGTCCAGGTTCGATGCACGATGCTGGATGCTTGGGGCTGGTGCACTGGGACGGCCCAGAGGGATGGTATGGGGAGGGAGGAGGGAGGAGGGTTTGGGATGGGGAACACATGTATACCTGTGGCGGATTCATTTTGATATTTGGCAAAACTAATACAATTATGTAAAGTTTAAAAATAAAATAAAATTAGAAAAAAAAAAAAAAAGAATCTTCTTGCAGTGCAGGAGATCCGGGTTTGATCTCTAGTTGGAGAGGATCCCCTGGAGGAGGAAATGGCAACCCACACCAGTATCTTGCCTGAAGAATCCCATGGACAGAGAAGCCTGGTGGGCTACAATCCATTGACTCGCAGAGAGTCAGACAAGACTGAGTGATGAACACTTTCATTTTCACTTTCAATAGGATGAAAATAAAAATGTATACATGAGATATGGGGAGTAGAAGGGGACGACAGAGGATAAGATGGTTGGATGGAATCACCAACTTGATGGACATGAGTTTCAGCAAGCTCCAGGAGTTGGTAATCAACAGAGAAGCCTGGCATGCTGCAGTCCATGGGGTTGCAAAGAGTTGGACATGACTGAATGACTGATCTGAACTGATACATAAGATCATACAGTAAGAGTACATGTTCTCTTCAACAGTGGTATCTGAGAAGTCAAATAAATTTTAGATGTTAAAATGAATTACAGTCCTCCAAAAGACTACACTACATAAAGAGACATATAGTATATCTGTGACATTAAAATTTTATGGAGATGAATGAAGTGAAAAAAAAAATGTCTAAAAATTTTCTTAGTAGAGTGATAATAATATAGATTTTACAAACATGAGGTTCAGTTCAGTCACTCAGTCATGTCTGACTCTTTGCGATCCCATGGACTACAGCACATGAGCCTTCCCTATCTGTCATCAACTCCCAGAGCTTACTCAAACTCATGTCCATTGCATCAGTGATACCACCCAAGCATCTCATTCTCTGTCGTCCCTTCTCCTCCTGCCTTCAATCTTTCCCAGCATCATAGTCTTTTCCAAGGAGTCAGTGTTTTGCATCAGGTGGCCAAAGTATTGCAACTTCAGTTTCAGCATCAGTCCTTCCAATGAATATTCAGGGTTGATTTCCTTTAGGATTCACTGGTTTGATCTTGCAGTCCAAGAGACTCTCAAGAGTCTTCTCCAACACCAAAATTCAAAAGCATCAATTCTTTGGTGCTTTCTTTATAGTCCAACTCTGACATCCATACATGACTAATGGAAAAACCATAGCCTTGACTGGATGGACTTTCGCCTACTTTTTAATACGTTGTCTAGTTGGTCATAGCTTTTCTTCCACGGACCAAGTGTCTTTTAATTTCATGGCTGCAAGCACCATCTGCAGTGATTTTGGAGCCCCCAAAAAAATAAAGTCTCTCACTGTTTCCATTGTTTCCCCATCTATTTGCCATGAAGTGATGGGACCGGATGCCATGATCTTAGTTTTCTGAATGTTGAGCTTTAAGCCAACATTTTCACTCTCCTCTTTCACTTTCATCAAGAGGCTCTTTAGCTTCTTCTTTTTCTGCCATAAGGGTGGTGTCATCTGCATATCTGAGGTTATTGAAATTTCTTCCAGCAATCTTGAGTCCAGCTTGTGCTTCATCCAGCCCAGCATTTCACATGATGTACTCTGCAGAGAAGTTAAATAAGCAGGGTGACAATATACAGCCTTTCCCAATTTGGAACCAGTCTATTGTTCCATGTCCAGTTCTAACTGTTGCTTCTTGACCTGCATGCAGATTTTTCAAGAGGCAGGTAAGGTGGTCTGGGATTCCCATCTCTTTCAGAATTTCCACAGCTTTTTGTAATCCACAGTCAAAGGCTTTGGTGTAGTCAATAAAGCAGAAATAGATATTCTCCTGGAACTCTCTTGCTTTTTCTATGATCCAGCGGATGTTGGCAATTTGATCTCTGGTTCCTCTGCCTTTTCTAAATCCACCTTGAAAATTTGGAAGTTCTCAATTTGTGTATTGTTGAAGCCACATTTGGAGAATTTTCAGCATTACTTTACTAGCGGGTGAGATGAGTGCAATTGTGTGGTAGTTTGAACATTCTTTGGCATTGCCTTTCTTTGAGATAGGAATGAAAACTGACCTTTTCCAGTCCTGTGGTTACTGCTGAGTTTTCCAAATTTCCTAGCATATTGAGTGCAGCACTTTCACAGCATCATCTTTTAGGATTTGAAATAGCTCAACTGGAAATCCATCACCTCCACTAGCTTTGTTCCTAGTGATGCTTCCTAAGGCCCACCTGACTTCACATTCTAGGATATCTGGCTCTCGGTGAGTGATCACACCATCATGATTATCTGGGTCATGAAGATCTTTTTTGTATAGTTCTTCTGTGTATTCTTGCCACCTCTTCTTAATATCTTCTGCTTCTGTTAGGACCATACCATTTCTGTCCTTTATTGTGCCCATCTTTGCATGAAATGTTCCCATGGTATCTCTAAGTTTCTTTAAGATATCTCTAGTCTTTTCCATTCTATTGTTTTCCTCTATTTCTTTGCATTGTTCAGTTAGGAAGGCTTTCTTATCTCTCCTTGCTGTTCTTTAGAACTGTGCATTCAAATGGGTATATCTTTCCTTTTCTCCTTTGCCTTTCACTTCTCTTCTTTTCTCAGCTATTTGTAAGGCCTCCTCAGACAACCATTTTGCCTTTCTGCATTTCTTTTTCTTGGGGATGTTCTTGATCACTGCTTCCTGTACAATGTCACAGACCTTAGTCCATAGTTCTTCAGGCACTCTGTCTATCAGATCTAATCCCTTGAATCTATTTGTCACTTCCACTGTATAATCATAAGGGATTTGATTTAGGTCATACCTGAATGGTCTAGTGGTTTTCCCTACTTTCTTCAATTTAAGTGAATTTTGCAATAAGGAGTTCATGATCTAACCCCATTCAGCTCCCAGTCTTGTTTTTGTTGACTGTATAGTACTTCTCCATCTTTATCTCTTAAACGTGAGGTAGAGTAACAAAATAGTGGGTGATGGGATTAGGGTGGCAAAGGAAAGCCAAAGATGACTCTAGATTAACAGGAAGGCACTGGAAGTTTTGAAATTAAAAAAAAAAAGCCTCTCAATCAGTGTCTTTCTTTTTTAAGTTAGAAAATGGCAAGTTTGGTTCGGGAGAATGTCCAGTTTAACAATATATCGTCTAGCTAGAGACACAATCAGATAAATTAAAATACGGGACTAGTGTCTCAGAGTTCAAGACTGACTAATATTCTCTGAAAGAAAGTAAAGAAGTGAAAGTGGTAGTTGCTCAGTCATGTCTGGCTCTAATAATAATGTAAAGATTATTACTTAATAAACGTTTATTCCACAGTCTCTAAAAGGGCAGGGACATTAGTAAAATTCTCAACAAACAGTAAGTACTCAATAAATCAAGCGTTCTAATTTTTAGGCAATTTTTTATTTATGTACATAAGTGCATTTATCTTGGAAGATATAATTCATAGTTTTCATCAGATTCTCAAAAACACCTCTGATCCAGTAAAGGCTAATAACTACTTACTACTATTATCTCTGTACATTCGGTATCTGCCATATAATTCATTCATCCTTCTGGCAGATAAGTTATTGAATGCCTATTAAAAGTCCAAAATCACTACAGATGGTAACTGCAGCCATGAAACTAAAAGACGCTTACTCCTTGGAAGGAAAGTTATGACCAACCTAGATAGCATATTCAAAAGCAGAGACATTACTTTGCCAACAAAGGTTCGTCTAGTCAAGGCTATGGTTTTTCCTGTGGTCATGTATGGATGTGAGAGTTGGACTGTGAAGAAGGCTGAGAGCTGAAGAATTGATGCTTTGAACTGTGGTGTTGGAGAAGACTCTTGAGAGTCCCTTGGACTGCAAGGAGATCCAACCAGTCCATTCTGAAGATCAGCCTTGGGATTTCTTTGGAAGAAATGATGCTAAAGCTGAAACTCCAGTACTTTGGCCACCTCATGCGAAGAGTTGACTCTTTGGAAAAGACTCTGATGCTGGGAGGGATTGGGGGCAGGAGGAGAAGGGGACGACAGGATGAGATGGCTGGATGGCATCACTGACTCGATGGACGTGAGTCTGAGTGAACTCCGGGAGTTGGTGATGGACAGGGAGGCCTGGCGTGCTGCAGTTCATGGGGTCGCAAAGAGTTGGACACGACTGAGTGACTGATCTGATCTGATTACAAGTCAGGCTCTAGTGATAGAGCAAACAAAGTAACTTTTCTTATTGTAGAGGCAACAGATAAAGAAAGATGTAAATGAATAGACACAGAATAAAAACAGATGATATGATAGAGCAACAGGTGACTACGTAAGACTGGCTACTCAGAGAAGGCCTTTTTGAGGAAGCAATATGTAAGCTGAGACCTGAATGCTAAGATGTAAAGACGATGGTGAAGGGGGATGAGGTGTCAGTATTGTGACGATAGCATTATTGAAAAGAGGGAGAATGGCATAAGATGAAGTCAGAAAAGTAGTCAAAGGCCAGATCTGTAGGACAAGGAGTGTAAGTTTTATTCTAACTCTGATGGAAAAGCAATGAAATGCTTTAAATAATGAAGGGATAAGATTGGATTTGAGTTTTTAAAGGATCACATGCAGTGTTGAGAATGGATAATGGCACTGGGAGTGGAACGTGAGTGAAAGGAAGCAAGAGGAACTATAGTTCCAATGACAGATGTTGGTCATTTGAATGAGGAAGGCAGATAGAAATAAAGTAATGGATTCAGGGTATTTA
Source organism: Bos javanicus (assembly GCF_032452875.1). Lineage (NCBI taxonomy): Eukaryota > Metazoa > Chordata > Mammalia > Artiodactyla > Bovidae > Bos > Bos javanicus. The sequence goes on along the minus strand of NC_083870.1, from coordinate 96,618,023 downwards.
ATGAGCATAATTATAATGCTCAATGGATGAATGAATGGTGAATTATTAGATAATGATAGTCAAGATTTACAAAGATTAAAGATAGGTGAATTAAACATTAGAGACTATCTTTAGGGTCATGTGTGGATGAAAACAAGTCAGGTCAGTCAGAGATGAAGGAAATGAGGATGGTATAGCCAACACTACTGGGGAAGGGAGTGGCAAAAAGTAAGAGTGATCCTTAGAGAAGCATATGCTGCACAGGAATCAAGGGCTAAAACAAGACCACTGAATTACATTACCAAATCCCTGGCAAACTATCCTGCTGAAGTAGTGAGGATATAAAGCTGACTGTAAAGATAAAGATATAATGGTATATAGGGACATCTCTATTTTTACTGGAAGTCTTTTTAAAATTATCTTGTACATAATTTAATCTATCTTGATGATAAAGAACAGATATCCTGATGATTACATATTTAAATTTAGTTGTTTACTTTTATATTTCCTGCCTCTTCCCTTCTGTCAGCATGTCAGCATTTAATTTCTGACCAAAGAGCATTCCTATCCTCTCTGACTCCACCTTGTCTGCAAATTTCCTGAGCTGAAAGCCCATATTATCAAGCCAGTTAGAACTGCATCTAAATAAAAAGAAAGAAATTCTAAGTGTCTCCACTAAACAGTAAGGTGCATGAAATTTAGTGAATGTATTTTATAACTATTTTGGCTATTAAAAAGTTTCCACCTCACCCAAGTTCTTAGTAATGCTCTCAAAAAATAAGGATACTTAACAAAAGTTTGTTTTTCATAAATCATTCAGTTCAGTTCAGTCACTCAGTCATATCCGACTCTTTGCGACCCCATGAACTGCAGCACGCCAGGCCTCCCTGTCCATTACCAACTCCCGGAGTTCACTCAGACTCACGTCCATTGAGTCAGTGATGCCATCCAGCCATCTCATCCTCTGTTGTCCCCTTCTCCTCCTGCTCCCAATCCCTCCCAGCATCAGAGTCTTTTCCAATGAGTCAACTCTTTGCATGAGGTGGCCAAAGTACTGGAGTTTCAGCTTTAGCATCATTCCTTCCAAAGAAATCCCAGGGCTGATCTCCTTTAGAATGGACTGGTTGGATCTTCTTGCAGTCCAAGGGACTCTCTTCTCCAACACCACAGTTCAAAAGCATCAATTCTTCAGCACTCAGCTTTCTTCACAGTCCAACTCTCACATCCATACATGACCACTGGAAAAACCATAGTCTTGACTAGACGGACCTTTGTTGGCAAAGTAATGTCTCTGCTTTTCAATATGCTATCTAGGTTGGTCATAACTTTCCTTCCAAGGAGTAAGCGTCTTTTAATTTCATGGCTGCAATCACTATCTGCAGTGATTTTGGAGCCCAAAAATAAAGTCTGACACTACTTCCACTGTTTCCCCATCTATTTGCCATGAAGTGATGGGACCAGATGCCATGATCTTAGTTTTCTGAATGTTGAGCTTTAAGCCAACATTTTCACTCTCCTCTTTCACTTTCATCAAGAGGCTCTTTAGTTCCTCTTCACTTTCTGCCATAAGGGTGGTGTCATCTGCATATCTGAGTTATTGATTTTTCTCCCGGCAATCTTGATTCCAGCTTGTGCTTCTTCCAGCCCAGCGTTTCTCATGATGTACTCTAGATCGATGCTAAACTTCTCAACTTAACTTTGCATCCTATAACATGAGGTCAATAGTTATGGAAATGCAGCAAACACATGTATAACCTCATCTGGTGATATTCTACTCATTTCTCACAATATGTCTTTCAACAAATATTCACTGAGCACCTACCATGTGCCAGGCACTGTTCAGGGCAAAAGGGAGCAAAAGAAGGAAAAATCCTGCCTTTATAGAATTTATATTCTAGTGGAGGAGTCAGACAATAAATTTAAAATATAAATACATAAGCAAATTTTTGTACTAGACTAGATAGTGGTTAGTGCTAAGAAGAAAAATAAAGCAGATAAGGGATTAGGAAAAGCTAGGGAACAGAGTTGAAATTTTATACAAGGTTGATAAGATAGGCCTCTCTGAAAAAAATGACATTTGAATAAAGAACTGAAATGTGGGGAAAACCAGGCTTACTGGAAGAACACTCCCAGAATAGTATTAAGGTGCAGTTTCTATATTATCTCCCCTACAAAGTCCTCCTCAATTGCCTCCCACACTCACCCCACCCCACTCCAACCCATACCATTCACACACACACAAAATCAATTACTTCCTTCTCAGAGCTTCCTTCACATTCCAGTACTGAGCACTATCTGCTAGACTTCTTGTAATTTTAATCCACAGCATAAGCCTGCAAGGCAAATTTAAAGTTTGCCTAGTTTAAAGATGTGCTAAGATTCCATGTTTAAAAGACCTGTTCAGGGTACAGCATTAATGAATGGTAGAGCTTAAGATTTAATGCCTTATGCTCTGTAGAACTCTCTCTCTCTCTCTCTCTCTCACTTTAATGTTTCTAGTCTCTTATTTTCCATAGCAGGCAAAAAAGGAGGGACAAGTTCACTTACTCATAAAGCTCAGCCCTATCTGAAAGAAAAAGGATTTTAAAATAAACAATAATTTACCCCAATAAAGTGCAAACTCAAAGACTAAAGTAGTCACATGGGGACATTTCTAAAACCAAACAATGTCTAATGACCATTCCAGGCCATGGAATACAAACTCATCAGGAAGCCAAAAATATTCTGTCACAAACATCATAACATTTCTACATAATTATGTTTTGTTTTGAATTTTTGTAGAAACCAGACCCCAAAAAAACCTAGGCAGCCCTTCAGTCTGCACACATAAACTCTATTTTAAGATATAAAAATCCAGTCAAGAATACAACTCACTTATCAAGGTGGCATAAAATAAACATGACTGAGCTCAAAATACTGCTATATTGGCAAGACTTTGAGCCACTAGAGTTAGCTTTCACCACCAAAACAGAGCTTCCCCTAAGGTTCAGCAAATCAAGACAATTATCTGCAGCAGGTGGTGAGTGAAGACCTAGTTCTATCTTTTACAGGAACCTTAAAGAATTATGAAGCAAAATTTCTTGCCTTCAACATTGAGGCATAAATCAATCAGGGATAAGGCAGTAAAAGAGCCATGCCAAGTAATTCAATAAAAAACATGTATTACAGGAAACAATGTAGTTGTAAAAGTGTTGGGAGAGCTGAAAGACCAAAGAAGTGAGAACGGAGCAACACAGATTAACAACAGCAGGAAGTTCCTACTACATCCACAGATAGAGGCGCAAAGGGAAAAGATAGCAAACCCTGGGAGCCAAGGCAATCCAACAAAGCTGGGATCACAAGGAAGGGATTGCGTGGCAAAACCACAAGGGAGATGTAGCCACTTCTGGAGATTCTGCACAGAACAAAAGGGAGGAGAAATATCTAGGCTTCTTCCTTCTCCACACCCTTCAATTTTCTGCTAAATCCTCGTATTAGCTGAAACTAGCCAGAATCCAAATGACAATGGAATCCAGGAAGTGCAGTTTTCAGGGGTTCCCCACCCCCAAAATACAGAAAAGAATGGAGAAAGGATACAGAATGGAACTAACTGCAAAAAAGGTAAAAACCTGCATAAGATGGTCCCACGCTTTCAGAAAGCAAGTGTATGTGAAACTTGTATGACAACCCAAAATGTGTATGGATGTTTTAATACTGGAGTATAATATCAAAGAATGACATTTTTATGGAGAGTAAAGTGTAAAGACACAAACATCATTCTAGTTTTGCTAATTAATGTAATACTAAAAGTTTTATATACAAATAGGAAGCAGAAATAATAGAAAATAAAAAGAATATTCTAATAGAAAGTTTGTCATTTGGTTATCACTTAAAAAGTATTTATGTCTTAGATTTTAAACTACTACATACCTATGCTGTAATCATTTAAGTAATACCTTAAATCTTTATTGGAAAGAGGAGGGCTATAAGTGAACTCAATCTACCATATTTAATCAAGTGATACGTCCCCTTTTTTGCAGTTATTTTATTACCAAAGCACAGGAGGGTGGTTTATGTGAACTGAAATTCCCCCTTCAAAGCAGTGTCTCGGATGATTTGAAAAGAGCAGTTGAAGAGGTGTGCAAATGGATTTCATTAAACACAGTTCACACTTCAACTGCTCTTTCTGAGGCCTTTAGCTTCAGGACTGTTACTGCAGGAAATGTTATCATTCTTAGAGGAAAGTTATTTGGGAATGAAATATTTTACTTCTTCCTCAAAGAGGAAGTAGAAGAAAAAGAACAAAGAAAAATATACAAGTAGATACATAACCATATATGTGCAGATGTATATAATTCAGTAAAGAAATCAGAAATCTAAAAATCAAGCGAAAATCCTACCATACTAGAAATTTAGCTTTGTTTCAATTATGAATGGGCTTCCTTCATGGCTCAGTTGGTAAAGAATCTGCCTGTAAAATGGGAGACCTGAGTTCAATCCCTGGGTTGGGAAGATCCCCTGGAGAAGGAAAAGGCTACCCAATCCAGTATTCTGGCCTGGAGAATTCCATGGACTGTATAGTCCATGGGGTCGCAAAGAGTCGGACACGACTGAGCAACTTTCACTTTCACTTTCAATTATGAATAAGAAAGTATAGAATTAAATTATTCATAGCTACCAATATTTCTCCAACAGAATTTCAAGACATGGTGAAACGTTCCTTTATATTTCAAAACCATGCTGCTTTCTCCTAATGTGCTAATTTTTCTCTAAAAGAAATAAAGACCTTGTAAGGTGGCATGTTCTGACATAAACTGATAGTATTAATAGGAAGGAAATTTGATTTCGATATTATACTAAAGATGACTTTTTTCTGTTTGCTGCTGAGGTATAATTGACATACAGTGTTATATTGATTTAAGGTGTACAACATGATTTGATATTTATACACATTGTGAAATGACAACTACAATAAGTTTAGTTACCACCTGTCATCATAAATAGTTATATTTTTTCTTTTTTTTCTTTCTTATGATGAGAACTTTTAACATCTACTCTCTTGGAGACTCTCAAATATGAAAAATAATATTAACTATAGTCACCATGTGATACATTACATTCCCAGGATTTATTTACTTTATAAATAGAAGTTTGGATCTTTTGACCCCCTCATCCATTTCACCCATGCCCCAATCCCCTCCCATCTGGCCAACACCAATCTGTTCTCTGTCGCTATAAGCTTGGGTTTCTGTTTGTTTGTTTGGCTGGTTTTTGTTTGTTTGGGGGTTTCTTGACCTCACATACAAGTGATACACAGATTTTATGCTTCTCTGACTTACTTAGCATAAAGTCCTCAAAATCCACATTATTGCAAATGGCAATATTTCCTTCTTTTTTATGGCCGAATAGTTTTACACATATAGACATGTTAAAGACATGGTTACATAAAAGCATTTGAATTTTATCCTGAGTACAATAGACAGTCATGAAAGATTTTAAGCAATAAGAAATGTGATCAGATGATTTGCATTATACCTTTGGTGGCATTGCAGATCATGGACTAAAGAGAGGTTAGAAAGCTGCTGTACAAGTCCAGCAAACCTACTGATGACCTGCTCTAGGACAGAAGTTCTGGGGCTGAAAATGTTGCAAGATTTTATAACCATCCATTTAATAACAAGTAAAGGAAAACCAGAGGGCATTGACTAATACTTTTTCTTACCATTTATCCTATGGGAAAATTTCCAGTATGGACAAGGAGTGAAGCCCAACGTCAGGGTCAAAACTCTGGACTGGCAAAACAAACAGCATAGTAATACACATAGGTCATGAGGGTTCACAGGGCAGAAGTGACATAGGGTGATGATGTGAAGAGGAAATGACTAACCATTGAGAAGACACATACAAACCGGTCTCAGGATGTGGACACATGGATGGCGTCATTTGATCTTCGCTCAAAAAGGAAAAAGCTAAAGCATACTTATTTCTTTGAGAAGGCAGATAAGGAGATGTCAGATTACATGTATTAGAAGTGAATTCTGAATTAGAGAGAAATGAAGCTCAATTAATTAAAAAGTTTTAGTGAGACCTTATTCTCAAGAATACTCTCCATTTCAGAGATCTAGCTGTACTTTGCCATTCCCTGAAATGACAATACCATTATCTCTCCACTATTCATGTCTTTCTGCATGACATTACAAGAACTAAGTAGTCTTTCTCAAATGCCAAAATTTACCCAGATAAATTGTTACTAATCATTCCAAATTTAGCTCTTTTTAGCCTCTGAAAAGACACATGCACCCCAATGTTTATAGCAGCATTACTTACAATTGCCAAGATATGGAAGCAACCTCAGTGTTCATCAACAAATGAAAGGATAAAGATGTGGCATACATACACAATGGAATACTGCTGCTGCTGCTGCTAAGTCGCTTCAGTCGTGTCTGACTCTGTGCGACCCCATAGACGGCAGCCCACCAGACTCCCCTGTCCCTGGGATTCTCCAGGCAAGAACACTGGAGTGGGTTGCCATTTCCTTCTCCAAAGCATGAAAGTGAAAAGTGAAAGTGAAGTCGTTCAGTCATGTCTGACTCTTAGCGACCCCATGGACTGCAGCCCACCAGGCTCCTCAGTCCATGGGATTTTCCAGGCAAGAGTACTGGAGTGGGGTGCCATTGCGTTCTGCAACTGCTCAGCCATAAAAAGAATGAAATCATGCCATTCATAGCAACATGGGTGGACATAGAGATTACCATGCTAAGTAAAGTAATTCAGAAAGACAAACATCATCTGTCATTTACATGTGGAATCTAAAATATGACACAAATGACCTTAAGAAACAGAAACAGCTTCACAGACATAGAAAACAAACTTACAATTACCAAAGGAGAAAGGGGGTTGGGAGGAATAAATTGTATTAGCAGATACAAGTTGCTATATATAAAATATACAAACAACAAAGCCCTACTGTATAACAAAGGGAACTATACTCAATGTTCTGTAATAAACCATAATGGAAAAGTTATGAAAAAGAATATATATATGTGTATAAGTATAAATGAATCACTGTGCTGTACACCAGAAACTAACCCATTATAAATCTATTATATTTTAATAAAAAAGTAAATAAATGAGTACTTCTAATAGAGTTAAAAAGTATACAGACTACTATTGGTCTGTATGAATGGGAGTCCAGGGAGCTGAAAAAATGAAAGTATTATAGATGATATATTTATCTTCTTTCTCAAAGACTGGCATAGATTAGGTATTTTTTTAATATTAATAGTAACTATAATTAGTCATTTTTAAAATTATGAAGTATTTTCCCCATTTTTAGAGGGATACAGTAGAGTTCAAAGACATATGGCAGATGTATGTTGATGTATGGCAAAACCAGTACAATACTGTAAAGTAAAAACATAAATAAATAAATAAAAGGAAAAAAAAAGATTAAAAAAAAAGACATAAATTAATTCCCAAAGTTGGGTCAGGCTAGGATTCAAAGCCATGTCACTTGATTCCACACAGTGCTCTTTCCACAACTACAAATATAACTCCTGAAGCCAAAGGAGAATATTGTTAACTAAAATACTACAAACATTCTTCAAATATAAACACAAAGAACAATCTTACAGCACTACATTTCCTGAGCCAAAGAACTTGGACAAGAATGATCAAAAATACTATTGTTGTTGTTTTTATTCAGTCACCAAGCTGTGTCTGACTGCAACCCCATGGACTGCAGCATACCATATACACAGCAAAGCATGAACTACCCAGAGTATCTCTATCATCCACCTTAGTTTCTATAAAACGTTTGTTTATATGTTATACTGTTTAGTATATAGTATGTGTATATATGACCGTGGGTGGCTGCAACCAGCACACATCGGAAAACTCAGCAGTGGCCACAGGACTGGAAAAGGTCAGTTTTCATTCCAATCCGAAAGAAAGGCAATGCCAAAGAATGCTCAAACTACCGCACAATTCCACTCAGCTCACATGCTAGTAAAGTAATGCTTAAAATTCTCCAAGCCAGGCTTCAGCAATATGTGAACCGTGAACTTCCAGATGTTAAAGCTGGTTTTAGAAAAGGCAGAAGAACCAGAGATCAAATTGCCAACATCCGCTGGATCATGGAAAAAGCAAGAGAGTTCCAGAAAAACATCTATTTCTGCTTTCTTGACTATGCCAAAGCCTTTGACTGTGTGGATCACAATAAACTGTGGAAAATCCTGAAAGAGATGGGAACACCAGACCACCTGACCTGCCTCTTGAGAAACCTGTATGCAGGTCAGGAAGCAACAGTTAGAACTGGACATGGAACAACAGACTGGTTCAAAATAGGAAAAGGAGTATGTCAAGGCTGTATATCTTCACCCTGCTTATTTAACTTCTATGCAGAGTACATCATGAGAAACGCTGGGCTGGAGGAAGCACAAGCTGGAATCAATATTGCCGGGAGAAATATTAATAACCTCAGAAATGCAGATGACACCACCCTTATGGCAGAAAGTGAAGAGGAATTGAAAAGCCTCTTAATGAAAGTGAAAGAGGAGAGTGAGAAAGTTGGCTTAAAGCTCAACATTCAGAAAACTAAGATCATAGCATCCGGTCCCATCACTTCATGGCAAATAGATGGGGAAACAGTGGAAACAGTGTCAGACTTTATTTTGGGGGGCTCCAAAATCAGTGCAGAAGGTGACTGCAGCCATGAAATTAAAAGACGCTTACTCCTTGGAAGGAAAGTTATGACCAACCTAGATAGCATATTCAAAAGCAGAGACATTACTTTGCCAGCAAAGGTCTGTCTAGTCAAGGCTATGGTTTTTCCTGTGGTCATGTATGGATGTGAGAGTTGGACTGTGAAGAAGGCTGAGCGCTGAAGAATTGATGCTTTTGAACTGTGGTATTGGAGAAGACTCTTGAGAGTCCCTTGGACTGCAAGGAGATCCAACCAGTCCATTCTGAAGGAGATCAGCCCTGGGTGTTCTTTGGAAGGAATGATGCTAAAGCTGAAACTCCAGTACTTTGGCCACCTCATGCGAAGAGTTGACTCATTGGAAAAGACTCTGATGTTGGAAGGGATTGGGAGCAGGAGGAGAAGGGGACGACAGAGGATGAGATGGCCAGATGGCATCACTGACTCAATGGACGTGAGTCTGAGTGAACTCTGGGAGTTGGTGATGGACAGGGAGGCCTGGAGTGCTGCGATTCATGGGGTCGCAAAGAGTCGGACATGACTGAGCGACTGAACTGAACTGAACTGATGTGTATATATATATTATATATATGGTATATATCATACTGTGATATATATTACACTGAAGTATAATTATCAGTTTGAGCATTTGTCTCATGTGCTACAGTGTAAGAGTTATCCATTCCTGTATCTTGTATAATTAAAGCTGGTTGGGCAATTGTCATGTGCTAGTGTTATATTGCTTTACATGTGCAACCTCATTTCATCTTTCCTAAAATCCCGTAAGGTAGGCACTATTATCATCCCCATATTATGTATGAAGAAACCAAAATACAGAAACGTTAAACAACTTGTACAATGTTGAACATCTGGTAAGTGGTGAAGTTAGAAACTGACTCTAGGCCATTTTACCCCCAAACTTGCCAAATTAGCCACTGTGTTACACTTACTAATATAGGTATTCAAAAATTAGGAATAATTTTGATACAGTAAGAAGCAGCACTATGTACTCCAACTCCCCATAAGGATATTATAATCATTCATCATCAAAGTACTTTATGGTGTTACAAATAAACAACAGTAAAAATGATGTCCTTGGTGATAACCCTGAGTCATCAGGCAAACTATATTACATTCAGACCCTCATATTTTCTCAAATATATTATTCTAAAAACTCCCTAAGTGATCTCCCTATGTAGGTCTAGTCTCCATCCAGGTGCTTTCCACAATGCTGCACCTGAATAAGGACTTTGTGTGTGTCTGTGTGGAGTCACTGCATGTAGTGTATCCAAATAAGAATAATTAGGAATGAACCATAAAGAAAGCAGAGTGCCACAGAATTGATGCTTTCAAACTGTGGTATTGGAGAAGACTCTTGAGAGTGCCTTGGACTGCAAGGGGATCAAATCAGTCAATCCTAAAGGCAATCAACCCTGAACACTGGGCATAAAGTTTCAGTTAAGCAGGATGAATAAGCTCTAGAGATCCGCTATTCAAGACTGTATCTAAAGTCAACGATATTGTATTGTACACTTAAAAACTTGTTAAGAGAGTAGATCTCATGTTAGGTATTCTTGCAAAATAAAATTAAATTTAAAAAAAGAAATCCAGTGATGCTAGAGACAACCATGATAGACAAGACACTGCAGAATCTATGACAAACAGATTTTGGAGTTCTAAAGCAAGAGATTAGCTCTGCAGTAAAAAGCAGCTTCGGAAAACTCTTGATCGCTAGTAAATACTGAGCTTCTGATCATGAGACATCAAGTAATTGTGTAATTTGAATGATAGGTAGACTCCTATGACACTTAGCTCTGTTATAGCCATTCTCTCAGCTAACACTCATGGCCTTATGGGAGATTCCCTAGGGAAGACAAAACTCAAGACTGATTAACAGATAGACTGGCTTGATATGTTGGCATAAGCTAAAAAAACACTTGTTTCTGCTATATAATACCACTCAGTTTTCTTTAAAGTATGTGGTGATAGGAAAATCTCCCAGTGAATAGTTTAGAGCAGTACATTTACTAATCTCCTTTGTATGGAGGCAGAAGTAGTATGAGGTGAGGATATACATGGACTCTTGCTGCTAACTTGCTTCAGTCGTGTCCAACTCTGCGTGACCCTATGGACTTCAGGCTACTCTGTCCATGGGATTTCCCAAGCAAGAATTCTGGAGTGGGTTGCCATTTCCTTCTTCAGGAAGGAAATCTTTGCTCCTTCTCCAGGAAGGAAATCTCCAGGAAGGAATCTTGGACTCTTGGGTAATGGCAAATGTCTTGGTGGATTGGTTGGTAAGAGGACTGTAAAGAACAAGACTGAAAGACTACAGGCATAGAGGTCTGGGACAGAGACATAGGAATGGAAGTATGGGCATGGGTACAAAGCATTCAAATCTTTGGTTATGAAGTCATAACCAAAAACAAAAAAAAATATGTTGAAGATCTTCCATGCTTGTCAGAAAATACCTAACACAGAGAAGGCACTAAATAAGCAGGTGGATGGAATAATTCACCCACTGGACATAAACCAACTTTCCATAACAGGACCAAGAATAAATTAGACATGGTGATAGAGAGAAGGAAGTTGTGCATGAGTGTGTGTGTGTGTGTGTATGTGTGTTAGTCACTCAGTTGTGTCCGACTCTCTACGACCCCACAAACTGCAGCCCTCCAGGCTTCTCCATCCATGGAATTCTCCAGGCAAGAACACTGCAGTGGATTGCCATTCCCTTCTCCCAAAGTACAGCTAATCCAATACCAGAAAGAATTCTAGGATTAAAGGGTTAATTGGTACGATATAATTTTTTCTAAATGAATTATCTAATCAGTCCAAAATCCCCACGAAGTTTCTACAAATTACAGTAGAGACAGGATCTCAGAAAACCTCTTGTTATTAGTAAGAGGAAGACTTAAGCAGAGCATTTCCCCATTCTCTTTATTTATCTGGGTTTGTTTTTTTTGTTTGTTTTTAGTTCTTTTCTTGTATAATTTTTGTGACTCTTAAAGTTCCATATATGTCCTTGGCTTCATTCCCCAGGGGCTTAGTTAATATGGATTTGTTTTTTCAAAATCATTTTGTTTTAACTTTTTGAATGCACAGCAATGAAGTAATTATGGAGTTATATTAGACTGATTAAGATTATCTACTTTAATGATATGATTGGCAGAAAGAAAATATTTGCTCATCAATCATCCTATTTAAAAATACATAAAATACCTATAATTCAGGCAAAAAAATAAATTTCACACATGTTAATTATATTTGTGCGAGGAGTAATGCAATTTTTACCCTACATGTGTATGAGTGGGCTCCCTCTAACCAAGGTTAATCTACCCACAAACATTATCACACCTGTTAACGGACACATACTTTGCTAGCTTTACTTCTTTACCAGTATTACTCTCCCTACTCCCTCACTTGTTCTTCCTGAGATTCCCCATTTAAATATACAACTCTTACCTAAGTCCTTATCTCATTATAACTCTGGAGGGAATTTAAGGCTCCTTTATTCCAAAGATTTCTAAGTATTGGAAATAACGCTAGTAAACATACCAAGAAAAGTTCTGGTACATTTCAGCACCCTTGAAATAGTGATATTTTATATGTGCCAGAATTACCACCTGAAATTCATTACTAGATATTGTGCTAAACCTATTTTGTATGCTATCTCTAATTTGCATAATAATTCTACAATTATATATTTATTTCCCCAATTTTAAGTAAACTTTAAGTGATATCATCAGTATGGCATAACCAGTACATGCTAAAGTTAATATATGAATTCAAGTCTAACTGAAACCAAAACCTGTGTTTTGGGGTATTATCCTATGTTACCTCTTGTTTAAAAAAAAGTAGCATTCCCACCAGATTCATCCCATGTGGTCACAAATGGCAAGATGTCCTTTATGTATATGCGTGTGTGTGTGTGTGTGTGTGTGTGTGTGTGTGTGTGTATACACACTGAGTCCAAAAGTATAGATATTTTCTGTATCCATTTATCCACCAAAGTACATTTAGGTTGTTTTTACATCTTGGCTATTGTGAATAATGCCACAGGGAAGCTGATTTTATAGACACAAAAAAAGAATGGGGGTTGCCTGGGGCTAAGGGAAGAGGAAATAGAGTGATATAGGTCAAAGGGTTGGAGAAGGCAATGGCAACCCACTCCAGTGTTCTTGCCTGGAAAATCCCAGGGACGGGGGAGCCTGATGGGCTGCTGTCTATGGTGTCACACAGAGTCAGACACGACTGAAGCAACTTAGCAGCAGCAGCAGCAAGTCAAAGGGTACAAAATTTCAATTATAAGTTCTAAGGATCTAATGTACAGCACAGTGACTAAAGAATATGGTATTATATACCTGAAAACTGAACAGAAGAACCTGGCATGCCTCAGTCCCTGGGGCTGCAGAGTTGAATATGACTTAGCAACTCAACAACAACAAACACTTGACAACTGCTAACATCTTTTTTTAATTAATTTATTTATTTTAATTGGAGGATATTACTTTACAATATTGTGATGGTTTCTGCCATACATCAACATGAATCGGCCACAGGTATACCTGTGTCCTGTACATCCTGAACCCCCTCCCATCGCCTTTGCTACCCTATCCCTCTGGTTTGTCCCAGAGCACCGGCTATGAGTGCCCTGCTTCATGCATTGAACTCGCACTGGTCATTTATTTCACATATGGTAATGTACATGTTTCAATGCTATTCTCTCAAATCATCCCACCCTCTCCTTCTCCCACTGAATCCAAAAGTCTGTTCTTTGTGTCTCTGTCTCTCCTTTGCTGCTCTGCATGAGGATTGCTCTTAGCATCTTTCTAAATTCCATATATATGTGCTAATATACAGTATTTGTCTTTCTCTTTCTGACTTACTTCACTCTGTAGAATAGGCTCCAGGTTCATCCACCTTATTAGAACTGACTCAAATGTGTTCCTTTTTATAGCAGAGTAATATTCCACTGTGTATATGTACCACAACTTCCTTATCCATTCATCTGCCGATGGACATCTAGCTTGCTTCCATGTCCTAGCTATTGTAAACAATGTTGCTATGAACACTGGGGTACATATGTCTCTTTCATTTCTGGTTTCCTCATGGTAAATGCCCAGCAATGGGATTGCTGGGTCATATGACAGTTCTATTCCCAGTTTTTTAAGGAATCTCCACACTGTTTTCTATAGTGGCTGTACCAGTGTGCATTCCCACCAGCGTGTAAAAGGGTTCCCTTTTCTCCATACCCTCTCCAGCATTTATAGTTTGTAGACTTTTTTCTTATCTCTTGTAATATTCTTTATTTTAAGGTCTATTTTTTCTGATATGAGGATTATTACTCCAGCTTTCTTTTTATTTCCATTTGCATGAAATATATTTTTTCCATCCTCTCACTTTCAGTCTTTAGAGCTAAAGTGGGTCTTTTGTAGACAGCATATATATGGGTCTTGTTTTTATATCCATTCAGCCAGTCTGTGTCTTTTGACTGGAGCATTTAATCCATTTACATTTAAAGTAATTATTGATATATATGTTCCTATTGCCATTTTCTTAATTGTGGTTTGTTTTTGTAGGTCTTTTTCTTCTCTTTTATTTCCTGTCTATATAAGTCCTTTTAACATTTGTTGTAAAGCTGGTCTTATGGTACTAAATTCTCCTAGCTTTCACTTGTCTGTAAAGCTTTTGATTTCTCCGTCAATTTTGAATGAGATCCTTGCTGGGTACAGTAATCTTGACTGTAGATTTTTTCCTTCAGTACTTTATATATATCCTGTGATTCCTTTCTGATAGCTCAGTCAATAAAGAATTTACCTGTAATGCAGGAGACCCCAGTTCGATCCCTAGGTCGGGAAGATCTGCTGGAAAAAGGATAGGCCACCCACTCCAGTATTCTCGGGCTTCACTTGTGGTTCAGCTGGTAAAGAATCTGCCTGCAATGTGGGAGACCTGGGTTAAATCCTTGGGTTGGGACGATCCCCTGGAGAAGAGAAAGGCTACCCACTCCGGTATTCTTGCCTGGAGAATTCCATGGACTGTGTAGTTCATGGGTTGCAAAGAGTGGGACACAACTGAGCAACTTTCACTTCACATTCCTTTCTGGCCTGAAGAGCTTTCACTGAAAGATCAGCAATTAAACATATGGGGTTTCCCTTGTATATTACTTGTTGCTTTTCCCTTGCTGCTTTTAATATTCTTTCTTTGTATTTAATCTTTGTTAGTTTGATTAGTTTTAGTGTGTTTCTCCTTGGGTTTATCCTGGATGGAATTCTCTGTGCTTCTTGGACTTGACTATTTCCTTTCCCATGTTGGGGAAAGTTTGGACTATAATCTCTTCAAAAAATTTCTCATACCGTTTCCTTTTCTCTTCTTCTTCTAGGACCCCTATAATTCGAATGTTTGTGTATTTAATGCTGTCCCAGAGGTCTCAGACTATCGTAAGCTCTTTTCATTCTTTTTACTTTATAACTTTACTTTATAACTCTTCAGGAGTTATGTCTACCATTCTATCTTCCAGCTCACTTATCCATTCTTCTGACTCAAATATTCTGATATTGATTCCTTCTAGAGTCTTTTTAATTTCAGTAAATGTGTTGTTTGTCTCTGTTTCTTTATTCTTTATATCTTCTAGATTTTTGTTAAGTGTGTTAATTGATTCTTGCATTTTCTCCATTCTATTTTCGAGGTTTTGGATCCTCTTTACTATCATTACTCTGAATTCTTTTTCAGGTAGTTTGCCTATTTCCTCTTCATTTATTTGGACTGTGTGTTTCCAGGTTGTTCCTTCATTTGCACAGTATTTCTCTGCCTTTGCCTTTTTTTTTAACTTATTGTGTTTGAAGTCTTCTTTCCCCAGACCTCAAGGTTGAATTCTTTCTTCCTTTTGGCTTTTTCCTTCTGTGGGTAAGGTTGGTCCTGTGGTTTGTGTAAGCTTCGTGTAGGGTGTTACCTGTGCTTGTGTTCAGGTTGGAGGAGGCAATTTTTTTTCTCCCCTCTGATGGGCAGGACTGTGTGAGGTGGTAATCCTGTCTGCTGATTGTTTGGTTTGTATTTTTGTCTTGTTGGTTGTTTGGATAAGGCCTCCTGCACAGGATGCTGCTGGAAGTTTAGTGATGCCAGGTCTGGTATACAGGTGGTTGCCTTTGTGGGAGTTCTCACTAATTAATACTCCCTAGGAGTTCTCTGGTAGTCTAGGGTCTTTGAGTCAGCACTCCCACTCCAAAAGCTCAGGGCTTGATCTCTGGCCAGAGAATGGAGATTCCACAGGTGGTTTGTTATGGCATTAAATGGGATTAAAACAAACACTCAAAAACAAGAAAGAAAAGAGGCACCCCAGACAAATGGCAATTACAAAATCAGGCAAATAATAACTAAAATAATGGAATATACACACATATACATCTATAAACAAAATCAAAACAGTCCAATAAAGAAATGAAGTACAATAGACTGACCCAGCAAGCAAAGGAAACCAAAAATGGTATCAACCACTTAAAAACAATACTTACAGCACAAACTGGAAAACAAAACTAAAGCAAGGTGCCAACTGGGGAATAAAGCAACAAAAACAAAACAAACAATATTGTTTGTAGACTTTTTGACGATAGCCATTCTGACGTGTGAGATGATATCTCATGATTTTGATTTGCATTTCTCTAATAATGAGTGAAGCTGGGTATCTTTTCACGTGTTTATTAGTCATCTGTATGTCTTCTTTGGAAAAAATGTCTGTTTAGGTCTTTTGCCCACTTTTTGATTGGGTTGTTCGTTTTTCTAGTATTGAGCTGCAAGAACTGCTTGTATATTTTGGAGATTAATTCTTTGTCAATTGTTTCATTTGCTATTATTTTCTCCCATTCCGAGGGCTGTCATCACCTTGCTTAAAGTTTCCTTTGTTGTGCAAACATTTAAGTTTAATTAGGTACCATTTGTTTATTTTTGCTTTTATTTCCATTATTGTGGGAGGTGGGTCATAGAGGATCTCGGCTGTGATTTATGTCAGAGAGTGTTCTGCGTATGTTTTCCTCTAAGAGTTTTATAGCTTCTGGTCTTACATTTAGGTGTTTAATCCATTTTGAGTTTATTTTGGCTTATGATATTAGAAAGTGTTCTAGTTTCATTCTTTTACACATAGTTAATCAGTTTTCCCAGCACCACTTGTTGAAGAGACTATCTTTTCTCCATTGTATATCTGCTAACATCTTAAGCATACTTACTGCAGGGAGGGAAAAGGAGATGCTTATGTTGACTATGTAAAGTAATGGATGTGTTAATTATCATGATCTTGCTAATTATTCTACAATATACATGTATATCAAATCATCACATCATCACACCGTAAACTTTAAATATACACAATTATATTTGTCAATTATTACTCAATAAAGTTTAAAAAAACAAAAAAGTTTCTCCATCTATTAGTGTCCTCTTTGATTTCTTTCACCAGTGTTTTATAGTTTTCAATATATAGGTCTTTAGTTTCTTTAGGTAGATATATTCCTAAGTATTTTATTCTTTCCGTTGCAATGGTGAATGGAATTGTTTCCTTAATTTCTCTTTCTGTTTTCTCATTATTAGTGTATAGGAATGCAAGGGATTTCTGTGTGTTGATTTTATATCCTGCAACTTTACTATAGTCATTGATTAGTTCTAGTAATTTTCTGGTGGAGTCTTTAGGGTTTTCTATGTAGAGGATCATGTCATCTGCAAATAGTGAGAGTTTTACTTCTTCTTTTCCAATTTGGATTCCTTTTATTTCTTTTTCTGCTCTGATTGCTGTGGCCAAAACTTCCAAAACTATGTTGAATAGTAATGGTGAAAGTGGGCACCCTTGTCTTGTTCCTGACTTTAGGGGAAATGCTTTCAATTTTTCACCATTGAGGATAATGTTTGCTGTGGGTTTGTCATATATAACTTTTATTATGTTGAGGTATGTTCCTTCTATTCCTGCTTTCTGGAGAGTTTTTATCATAAATGGGTGTTGAATTTTGTCAAAGGCTTTCTCTGCATCTATTGAGATAATCATAGGGTTTTTATTTTTCAATTTGTTAATGTGGTGTATTACATTGATTGATTTGCGGATATTGAAGAATCCTTGCATCCCTGGGATAAAGCCCACTTGGTCATGGTGTATGATCTTTTTAATGTGTTGTTGGATTCTGGTTGCTAGAATTTTGTTAAGGATTTTTGCATCTATGTTCATCAGTGATATTGGCCTGTAGTTTTCTTTTTTTGTGGCATCTTTGTCAGGTTTTGGTATTAGGGTGACGGTGGCCTCATAGAATGAGTTTGGAAGTTTACTTCCTCTGCAATTTTCTGGAAGAGTTTGAGCAGGATAGGTGTTAGCTCTTCCCTAAATTTTTGGTAGAATTCAGCTGTGAAGCCATCTGGACCTGGGCTTTTGTTTGCTGGAAGATTTTTGATTACAGTTTCAATTTCCGTGCTTGTGATGGGTCTGTTAAGATTTTCTATTTCTTCCTGGTCGAGTTTTGGAAAGTTGTACTTTTCTAAGAATTTGTCCATTTCTTCCACGTTGTCCATTTTATTGGCATATAATTGTTGATAGTAGTCTCTTATGATCCTTTGTATTTCTGTGTTGTCTGTTGTGATCTCTCCATTTTCATTTCTAATTTTATTGATTTGATTTTTCTCCCTTTGTTTCTTGATGAGTCTGGCTAATGGTTTGTCAATTTTATTTATCCTTTCAAAGAACCAGCTTTTGGTTTTGTTGATTTTTGCTATGGTCTCTTTTGTTTCTTTTGCATTTATTTCTGCTCTAATTTCTTTCTGGTGAAAGAAATCAAAGAGGACACTAATAGATGGAGAAATATACCATGTTCATGGATTGGAAGAATCAATATAGTGAAAATGAGTATACTACCCAAAGCAATCTATAGATTCAATGCAATCCCTATCAAGCTACCAACAGTATTCTTCACAGAGCTAGAACAAATAATTTCACAATTTGTATGGAAATACAAAAAACCTCGAATAGCCAAAGCGATCTTGAGAAGAATGGAAATGGAGGAATCAACCTACCTGACTTCAGGCTCTACTACAAAGCCACAGTTATCAAGACAGTATGGTACTGGCACAAAGACAGAAATATAGATCAATGGAATAAAATAGAAAGCCCAGAGATAAATCCACGCACATATGGACACCTTATCTTTGACAAAGGAGGCAAGAATATACAATGGATTAAAGACAATCTCTTTAACAAGTGGTGCTGGGAAATCTGGTCAACCACTTGTAAAAGAATGAAACTAGAACACTTTCTAACACCATACACAAAAATAAACTCAAAATGGATTAAAGATCTAAACATAAGACCAGAAACTATAAAACTCCTAGAGGAGAACATAGGCAAAACACTCTCCGACATACATCACAGCAGGATCCTCTATGACCCACCTCCCAGAATATTGAAAATAAAAGCAAAAATAAACAAATGGGACCTAATTAACCTTAAAAGCTTCTGCACATCAAAGGAAACTATCAGCAAGGTGAAAAGACAGCCTTCAGAATGGGAGAAAATAATAGCAAATGAAGCAACTGACAAACAACTAATCTCAAAAATATACAAGCAACTCCTACAGCTCAACTCCAGAAAAATAAATGACCCAATCAAAAAATGGGCCAAAGAACTAAATAGACATTTCTCCAAAGAAGACATACAGATGGCTAACAAACACATGAAAAGATGCTCAACATCACTCATTATCAGAGAAATGTAAATCAAGACCACTATGAGATACCATTTCACACCAGTCAGAATGGCTGCGATCCAAAAGTCTACAAATAATAAATGTTGGAGAGGGTGTGGAGGAAAGGGAACCCTCTTACACTGTTGGTGGGAATGCAAACTAGTACAGCCACTATGGAGAACAGTGTGGAGATTCCTTTAAAAACTGGAAATAAAACTGCCTTATGATCCAGCAATCCCACTGCTGGGCATACACACTGAGGAAACCAGAAGGGAAAGAGACACGTGTACCCCAATGTTCATCGCAGCACTGTTTATAATAGCCAGGACATGGAAGCAACCTAGATGTCCATCAGCAGATGAATGGATAAAGAAAGCTGTGGTACATATACACAATGGAGTATTACTCAGCCATTAAAAAGAATACATTTGAATCAGTTCTAATGAGGTGGATGAAACTGGAGCCTATTATACAGAGTGAAGTAAGCCAGAGGGAAAAACACCAATACAGTATACTAACGCATATATATGGAATTTAGAAAGATGGTAACAATAACCCTGTGTATGAGACAGCAAAAGTGACGCTGATGTATGGAACAGTGTTATGGACTCTGTGGGAGAGGGAGAGGGTGGGAAGATTTGGGAGAATGGCATTGAAACATGTAAAATATCATGTATGAAACGAGATGCCAGTCAAGGTTCAATGTATGATACTGGATGCTTGGGGCTAGTGCACTGGGACGACCCAAAGGGATGGTATGGGGAGGGAGGAGGAGGGTTCAGGATGGGGAGCACATGTATACCTGTGGTGGATTCATTTTGATATTTGGCAAAACTAATACAATTATGTAAAGTTTAAAAATAAAATAAAATTTAAAAAAAATAAATTCAGCATAAAAAAAAAAAAGTGTATCAGTCAACTGCATATCTAAAAAGAAAAGGTTTAACTGAGGCATTAAGCTAAAAACCCTGATTTCTAATGCAGTTATAGCATATTTTCATGCTGCACCAAGAATAAAGAGTATTTTATTTTATTTTAAAAGGAAATAAAATTAATTAATACTTCATTAATCTTGAAAGATTATATAAATATATGTAGAAAAATCAACTGGGGGAATTAAAAATAAAATGTTTTAAGTTTTTATTTCCACTGTTTCAAGTGATAGATTTTCAAGTGATAAACAACTGACCCATATCTTTATTTCACTGACTCTTTTCCATGCCACAATAATTTAATGCTACATACTAAATCTCTCAGGCTAACCAATTAACCTGAAGTGTGAATTATAGTGCACTTTTCATAATCAATACATGTATATGCATATCAATAATAAAATAAAACTCAAATTTCATATGATGGTAACCAAACATAGTATTTATTTGGATGGCTTATTTTAAAACAGTAAACTTTTCTTTTTTATTTATCATAACACCTTTTCCTATATATCTTTTCACCTAATGATAAATTTTCAACAATATGTCTATTATCCATATGCCATAAGTTGACCTATAATAAGGTAATACATATATGTAATACATATATAAAAATATGGCCTTTGGAGTCAGGAAATTCTCAGTTTCAAATTTGACTACACCACTTGTTAGCCGTGTAATTCAAAGTAAATAACTTTACACTTTTGAGTATCAGCTTCCTCACTTACAAGTAGAGATATAATATCTCAGAAGGCTTGTGTGTGTTAAATGAGATAAATTACATAAATCCATCATTTCTTACAGGGTATGGTTAAACAATAAGTAAAAAAAATATTATTATTGGTTTTTTCCCTTAATGTTCTTGTTGCTATTGTTAAAATTTTTTTAATGTAAAATATTTTTATTAATCGTAAAATCTCACTTTATGAAGACTATTTTATTCTATGTCTTCCCTCCTTTAAAATTCCTTTGGTTCTTCCTCTCTATCTCTTTTCTTCTTCTGAAGCTCTCATAATGAGTATATTGATATGTTCTATGGTATCCCATAAGTCCATTAGGCTTTCTTCACTCTATTTCATTCTTTTTACCTTTATTCCTCTGAGGAAATCATTTCCAATGATGTGTATTCAAATTCTCTGCTCCTTTCTTCTACTTTAGTCTGATGTTGAAGTCTTCTAGGAAATTTTTTCAGTTCAGTTACTTAACGTCATGCTTTCTATTTGGTACTTTCAGTATTATCCATCTCTTTGTTGAAATTCTCACTTGGTTCATGCAATGTTTTCTTGATTTTGGTAAAAATCTTTATGACAGTTACTTTGAAATATCTGTCAGATAAATCATATAATTCCATTTCATCAGAGTCAGTTTCTGGTAGTACACTAGGTACTGCTGCTGCTGCTGCTGCTGCTAAGTTGCTTCAGTCGTGTCCAACTCTGTGCGACCCCATAGATGGCAGAACAAAAATTAATAAGAAACCGTCACTGACCTCAAGGAATTTTTAGCGATAAGGAAAAAAAGATTATTAAATGACTGTAATGCAATAAAAGCTATCATGGAAAAGGCCTGTAAGTCACAGGAAAGGTGCCTGCAAACATATAGGTAGAGATAGTCAAACCCGCCTAAGAGGTACTGTTTCTCAGAGAAAGAAATACTGGCCTGAGTCTAAATTAACATTTTACCAAGTAAACAAAGAATCTGGGACACAGAGAAAATAGCATCCACAAAAGTATGAAGGCTTGAGAGAAGTTGAACTAGGACAACTAAGTCAGACTAGAGAAGTTGGACTAGAAATTGGATAACTGGTTGGACTAGTTGATGGACTAGATAATAGTGAGCAATTAAATATGGCTTTTCCATCAAACCTATCAGAAAATTAATCTTTCCACAAACTTCTGTTGTTTAAACTACTTCATTCAACAAATACAGAATTAGTTTTTGCTTAATTTTGTAAGCACTCTACCTGGTTCAATAAGAGGACATGGATTAACCATACTCAGATTCTACCCAGAAGCAGGTTATAGTCTAGAAGAAAAGAGCAACAGAAACTTTTAAAAATCATAAAAAATGTCAGGTGTCTCTCAAGAGATAAAATTAGGGTGGTGTAGATGTTTTTCCAGGAAAAATAATACTTAAATGGAAGGGCATATGGAAAGAAAACATATCAGGAATTCATAGGAAAGTTCATATTTGACCTATAGACCTTATTTCTCATAAGAAACACAGATTAGTTATCCACCAGCTTAGGAACAGGCAATGTGCATATTACATATTACATATTTTACATATTATAATGTAAATATAATGTGCACCTTACCTATTACACAACTCTGAAAGAAAGAAAATGGAAGCCTAAAGGCAATAAACTTCATCCACATGAACTCAGCCCTCCATATCCATGGGTTCCACATCCCCAGATTCAATGAACCAAGGATCAAATTTTGTTTTTTTCAATTCCAAGGTGCCAGAAGGCAAAACTTGAATTTGCCACTTGCTGGTAACTACTTACATAGCATTTACACTGCATAAGATATTATTATAAGTAATCTAGAGACAATAAGTATACAGGAGGATGTGCATAGGTTACACACAAATATTACATCATTTTATATGAAGGACTTGCACATATGTGGATTTTAGCATCCACACGGGTCCTAGAACCAATCCTACCCAGGCACCAAAGGACAGCTATACAAGATTCAAAGAAAGTACAGTACGTTGTTCCCAATTATGTTGACAGTGTTCAAGTCTGATTGGAAAGACAACACTACAATACTGTGTTATGGATTAAATTACATCTCCCCAAAATTTGTATATTGATGTCTTAACCCTGTGACTCTAATAAGAGACACGGTTTCTGTAGAAGGAATCATGTTAAAATCAGGTCATTAGAGTAGGCCCTAGTCCAATATGACTGATATCCTTATAAAAAGGGAATATTTAGAGACAGACATGTACACACAGAGAATGCCTATGAAAATGAAGGCAGAAATCAGGATGGTATTTCTACAGACCAAGGAACACCAAAGATTGCTAGCAAACTACAGTAAGCTAGAGGAGAGACACTAAGCAGAATCTTCTTCGCAACCCTTAGAAGGAAACAACCCTGTCAACATCTCAATCTCAGACTTCTGTCCTCCAGAATTCTGAAACATTAAATTTCTGTTTTTTAAGTCAATCAGTTTATGGTTCTTTATAAAGGCAGCCCTAGAATACTAAAACAACATAGAATAAACAGAGGGGAAAATCCTACATAAACAATTTTTCAGTTGTTGGTATAAACAGCCATGGTTCTTAAAGTTCAGAGAACTTTCATAAACTAAAATGTCCCTTCAATCATGCATACCCACACATGTGCAAGTACAACATTCAAAACCCAAAATAATCAACAATTATCTTTTAAACAAAATTATGTTTAATTTCTCATTAATATTTTCAACATATTCTGAATACACACTATATGCTTACATTCCATTCAGAGTGTGAGGCTCAAGAAAGTTAACAAGATTCAGTTACTACTGGATGGAAGTTCACAATCAAGCCCTGAGTTCCCCTATCAGAATTCTCATAGCATTTTCTGTGTATGAAGTATATTACTTTTCCTGTTTTATTCAACTGAATCTATTCTTTAACTTTTTTTTAATAGAGAAGCCTCCTCTCAGAATGACTAAGAATCATATAGTAGATATTCATTATCAATCATTTATCAAGTAGTCAAATTATATTAGTTTTACCCGAAAGAAATAATATCTAGATAAGCATTTGATAAAATATAAAGTCCTCTATAAATGTTCATTAGTACTATCATTATTTTTCTAATCATTTATGACAACAAAAACATTTATTGTGTTTCAATTTAAGTATTTCCAAGTTAATTCATTCAAATCTGATTTTTCACTCACAATTTATTTCATTATGGTAAAAAAAATTAAAAGGGTTGAATCACACTAAATGGTCATATGGAGTAAGATTCTTAAAAAAAAACCTCACCAGACAATCTCAAAAGAAAAGGTCTTTGATACACTCACCACTTTCAAAGCAAGCATCAAAGATAAGATGTCCTTTCTTGGGCTGTCCACAGTATCCAGTTGGAAGCACCACATATTTGCTCACATTCCCTCCGATGGCATCATCATTTCCCATATCACTGCCTATTGTTCAAAAAATTGGCTCTTGTTAAGCAGAAATCAAAATGCATTTAGTAACACAAGTCCAGCAAAAATTTTATCATTACATTCCCCCTGTAATTCAGTGCTTATCCAGGCACTAAGGAAATTAACAATATATTGTGATGAAGTAGAAAGAGAACAGATTTTTAAATCAGAAAGATATGGACTCAAATCTCATCTCTACTACATATTAATTCTCCGTAACACAAGGCAATCAGCTTAATCATTTTAAGCCTCAGTTTCTCTCATCCATAAAAAGGAATGGTAAAATCCATATTTCAAAACTGTGTTATGAGAATTAGGTATGAAAAATATCTCGTATAACCAATGAAATACAAAAGATGTTCATTAAATTTCATCAATTATGTAAATAAATGGTAACATTTAACTTGTAACAAATAGCTATTTTATTGTGAATAAAGCAACAGTTCTATAATTAGTATTATAAATACATAATATACCAATACCAGAAATAATTTGAGAAACACTGACTTAGTATAAAAGCTATATTTCCTAACAGGAACTTAAATTTTTTTGTTTTAGAAGTTTCACTTCCATTTAGAATGTAGAAAGCTGGAAAGATCATCTTTTCCATCTTAGCATAAAAATCCCAGTAAAGAACAAAAAATAACTTATAAAAACCAGAGGGGTGGTACGGGGAGGGAGGTGGGAGGGGGGTTCAGGATGGGGAACACGTGTATACCCGTGGAGGATTCATGTTAATGTATGGCAAAATCAATACAATACTGTAAAGTAATTAGCCTCCAATTAAAATAAATAAATTTATATTTTTTTAAAAAATCTATCAGAGAACTGAGTTGTAGGGTAACTGAAATTCTAATATCCAAGAAAAGTCAGGCTCTACCAAAAAGGGATGAGAAGCAAGCACTGACTCCTCCGTATCAGAGCACAGGAGAAAGAAATGGTGGGTCCCTTACAAATGACTAAAAAGAAGTTAATTTTTAAAAAATCATTTAAGGTAAGTTTGGGGAACAAGAGAGAGTAGAACCCCTGGGAGTCACAGACACAAAAGGAAGTTCACAGCACTGGGAGACTCTCCTACACAAGCCTTCATCAAGCGTTTAGGAGAAAGATTAGAAGCAAGGCAGAAGACTAGAAAATGCCTTTCTTTGTGATTCAGACCTGCAAAGGGAGAATGGCCCGACGAATATCATTTTCCCTATAGAAAAAAGGCCCTAAGTCACTCAGATCAGATGAGATCAGTCACTCAGTCGTGTCCGACTCTTTGAGACCCCATGAATCGTAGCACGCCAGGAGGCCTAAGTCACTAGGGAAGAACAACAAACTTTGTAACCCCCGTGCTCAAGTGAGACTCATTGTAAGAGGAGAAGTATTAAAAGGGAAAAAATTCTCTACATTTAAGGGAAGAGCAGCAAACCGTCCTGGGACTAAGACAATATATCAATATTGTTGAAGGGCTCAAACCTTGGAGGAGGAGTAAAAATCATTCACAAAGCATATCAAAGATTCAGGGTAGAATTAAAAGTGGAGAATGAAACTAAACCAAGCTTAATGCCTGACTAAGACAGAAGTCACTCACCGAGAGCCAGACATCCTGGACTGTGAAGTCAAGCGGGCCTTAGGAAGCATTACTAAGAATAAAGCTAGTAGAGGTGATGGAAATCCAGCTGAGCTACTTCAAATCCTAAAAGATGATGCTGTTAAAGTGCTGCATTCAATACACCAGCAAATTTGGAAAACTCACCAGTGGTCACAGGACTGAAAAAGGTCCATTTTCATTCCAATCCCAAATAAAGACAATGTCAAAAAATGTTCAAACTACTGTACAGTTGTACTCATTTCACTATCAACAATATGCTACATACAGAACAACTCTTCTCAGAGTTAAATGATAAGCAGCGCCAAACTGAGACACCTGAAAAAGGGGGGGAAACTAGGTGAGCCTAACGATAATACTAGCTTTTAGATTAGTGATACTTTCTGATCTATTGTACAGGGAGAAGAGGGTTCCCAAGTACAACAGGGTGATTTAGTGTGTTGAAAAGACAGAAGTAAGAGTTTGGAGAGGGATGAGGAAAGTCTGAAGGTCAGACTATTGAAGGGGAGACTGCTATGAGAGTCAGAGCATCTAAAATGTATAGCAATCTGTTTAAGACTGTCTGAATGCTAAGCCATATAGAATAAAATTCCATGAGACCAGTCAAAGAATGACCAGGAAGTTGTAATTTCCAAGGTGCACAGTGCTGGGAAACATTCAACATGCAACCATCCACAGTGAAGAATCCATGTTGAAAATTTAGGAGATTAAGTAGAGATTCCAGAAAGGTACTAGCCATGAACAACTGGAAAATGAAATTTGAAACACCATACCACTTACAATACCATCAAAAACACAAAATAACAAGGCTTAAATTTAACAAATTATATATAAGAACTGTATATTGAAAAATAAAAAAATAAAAATTGTTGATACATATTAAGGAAGATCCAATTAAATATCAAGATATACCATGTTCATGGATTAGAGAACTCATTATTATTAAAGTGACAACTTTCCAAAAACTGATCTCTAGATTAAATGCAATACCAATCAAAATCTCAGCAGGACTTATTCCAAGAAATCAACAAACTGACTCTAAAATTTATATGGAAACTCAAAGGGCCTGAAATACTGAATACAATTATGAAAAATAAGAGTTGAAGAACTTACATGAGAATAAGACTTACAGGAAAGTCATATAAATAAGTGGATCAGATTACAGAGTGAAGAAATACATCCATATACATTTGGTCAATTAAGTTTGAACAAAGGTGCAAGGATAATTTAATATAGAAAAAACAACTTGTAAAACAAATAGTGCTTGAAGAACTCGACAACTTTTCAGGAAAAAAAAATGAACCTCATATGTATGTGATGGTGGTGGGTTTATATTATATATTTTCCAAACTCACTAAATTTCATAGGTAAAACAGGTACATTTTTGTTATGGGTAAACTTATCTCAAAACAATTATTTTTAAATGTTAAAAAGTGAAAGAGCAAGAATTGATTTTCATATCACAGAATCAATCCATATATATATATATATATATGGACAGAGATATTATACAAATACATATTTATATATAGATGTTATACATATATGTAAAGTAAAATTATCCCATGACTAATATCTCTCAAACCCAATTCTCAGTCCCTAGATTAAAATGTTCTTAACCACTTCAGTTTTTAGTTTCTCAGATATTATTCTACACAATATCTTTATTTTTCTATTATTTTAGTTTATCAACATCAAATGGTATCTATCAAAATTCTTATATGAAAGATAAAGAAATAGTTTATGTACATGATTATCCCCTTCTCTAAAAAGAGAATTTCATTTTATTTTTAAATATACATTATATTATTCTTATTTTAATTATTCATTTGAGGTGGATATCGTTGTGAGCAGTATACCTAGGGGGCATTTTAGAAATTTGTTAAGGCATTTTTGTTTGTTTTCATAAGGATGAAAGAGCACTGATGGCACCTGAGTAGTAGAGACGAGGAATGCTACACGTAGTACAAAGTAGAGAAAAGTCCAGTATGACTTCCAAGTGTCAGATATACTCACATATTCATGCACACAGATATGTTCTTGTTCAATCATTCAGTCGTATCCAACTCTTTGTGACCCCATGGAATATAGCAGGCCAGACTTCCCTGTCCTTTGTCATATCCCAGAGCTTGCTCAAACGCATGTCCATTGAGTCGATGATGTCATCCAACCATCTCATCCTCTGTCATCCCCTTCTCCTCCTGCCTTCAATCTTTCCCAGCATCAGAGTCTTTTCCAATAAGTAGGTTCTTTGCATCAGGTGGCCAAAGGATTGGAGCTACAACTTCAGCATCAGTCCTTCCAAGGAATATTCAGGACTGATTTCCTTTAGGATTCACCGGTTTGATTTCCGTGCAGTCCAAGGGACTCCCAAGAGTCTTCTCCAACACCACAGTTCAAAAGCGTCAATTATTCAATGTCCAGCCTTCTTTATGGTCCAACTCTCACATCCATACATGCTGTTGCTGCTGCTAAGTTGCTTCAGTCGTGTCCGACTCTGTGCAACCCCATACACGACAGCCTACCAGGTTCCCCCATCCATGGGATTTTCCAGGCAAGAGTACTGGAGTGGGGTGCCATTGTCTTCACCACATCCATACATGACTATTGGAAAAACCACAGCTTAGACTATACAGATCTTTGTCATCAAAGTAATGTCTCTGCTTTTTAACATGCTGTCTAGGTTTGTCATAGTTTTTGTTTCAAGGACCAAGTGTCTTTTAATTTCATGGCTGCAGTCACCATCTGCAGTGATTTTGGAGCCCAAGAAAATAAAGTTGGTCTCTAATTCCATTGTTTCCCCATCGATTTGCCATGAAGTGATGGGACCAGATGCCATGATCTTCGTTTTTTGAATGTTGACTTTTCAGGCAGCATTTTCACTCTTCTCATGTACCTTCCTCAAGAGGCTCTTTAGTTCCCCTTCACTTTCTACCATAACGGTAGTGTCAACTGCATATCTGAGGTTATTGATATTTCTCCCAGCAATCTTGATTCTAGCTTGTGCTTCATCCAGCCCAGCATTTTGCATGATGTACTCTGCATAGAAGTTAAATGAGCAGGATGAGAATATACAGCCATGATGTACTGCTTTCCCAATTTGGAACCAGTCTGTTGTTCCATGTCCAGTTCTAACTGTTGCTTTCTTGACCTGCATACAGGTTTCTCAGGAGGCAGGTAAGATGGTCTGCTATTCCCATCTCTTTCCACACTTTGTTGTGATCCACACAGTCAAAGGCTTTGGCATAGTCAGTAAAGCAGAAGTAGATGTTTTTCTGGAATTCTCTTGCTTTTTGTATGCTATAACAGATATTGGCAATTTGATGTCTGGTTCCTCTGCCTTTTCTAAATCCAGCTTGAACAACTGGAAGTTCTTGGTTCATATACTGTTGAAGCCTAGCTTGGAGAATTTTAAGCATTACTTTGCTAGTGTGTGAGATGAGTGCAGTTGGGCAGTAGTTTGAACATTCTTTGGCATTGACTTTCTTTGGGATTGGAATGAAAACTGACCTTTCCAGTCCCGTGCCCACTGCTGAGTTTTCCAAATTTGCTGACATAGTGAGTGCAGCATTTTCACAGCATCATATTTTAGAATTTGAAATAGTTCAACTGGAATTCCATCACCTCCAATAGCTTTGATCATAGTGATGCTTCACAAGGCCTACTTGACTTCACATTCCAGGATATCTGGCTCTAGGTAAGTGATCACACCATTGTGGTTATTTGGGTCATTAAGATCTTTTTTGTATAGTTCTTCTGTGTATTCTTGCCACCTCTTAATATTTTCTGCTTCTATTAGGTCCTTGCTGTTTCTGTCCTTTATCGTATCCATCTTTACATGAAATGTTCCCTTGGTATCTCTAATTTTCTTGAAGAGACCTCTAGTCTTTCCCATTCTATTGTTTTCCTCTATTTCTTTGCATTGATCACTGAGGAAGGCTTTCTTATCTCTCCTTGCTATTCTTTGGAACTCTGCATTCAGATAGGTATATCTTTCCTTTTCTCCTTTGCCTTTCGCTTCTCTTCTTTTCTCAGCTATCTGTAAGGCCTCCTCAGACAACCATTTTGCTTTTTTGCATTTCTTTTTCTTGGAGACGGTTCGATCACCTCCTCCTGTACAATGTTACGAACCTCTGTCCATAGTTCTTCAGGAACTCTGTCTATCAGATCTAATCCTTTGAATCTATTTGTCATTTTCACTGTATAATCATAAGGGATTTGACTCCCTTATGTACACAGATATTCATGCATGCAAAATCTTATAATTATGTGAGCTTAGAATCTGTTTCACACGTGGAAAGTATTTTGCATGGCTTTAATAAACACTGATTTTTCCAAAGATGCAACTAACATGTAAATCAAGGAAAGATTATAATTGGTTTGTTTATAATTTTATCCAGAAGTATCATCATTTTAGAAAATCATGTCACCAACAGCATTATCACTCACTTCATTATGTTTTCCACATCCCTGTTTTTCCTTGTAGAAAACTCCTACTCATCCTGTAGACCTACATGAAATGTTATCTATTCTGGGAAGTCTCATCTGATTTCCCAAGCACTGACAGTCAGTGTTCCTCTACATTGCCACAACATCTTGTTTATTCCTTAAAACATATTTACCTTTTTATTACTGATTTATTGTATGTTTATTTTTTGTGTCTTTTCACTCTGAGTATGGTGTCTCATTAGAAGAATCTAATGTCTTTTATTTTTATCACCACTTTCTCTCTCCATCCCAGGTATGACACAATGCTTGGCACAATGTCAGTAATCTATAAATACTCACTAATTTACTGAAATAAAGAAGATTTTTAAGAGCTGAAATTTATGTGAATATTGGTTTTTGTTTGTCTATTGACAACACAGAGGGTATGCAATATATTTTAAATTCATCAAAAGAACAGACAGAATCTTTACATCTACATTTTACCAAGATAAAAAGTTATAAAATAATGAAATCAAATAGTTAAAGAAAGGGAAACACCTTAGAATATGCATATACTGACATAAAGACAGAAAGACCAGGGTAGGGGGATACTATAGTCTGTGATGTTAATACAACATAATGCTTGATCATTTACATGCACAACGTGAGAAATGCAAAGTTATTATTCTCAGAGAAATTATATCTCAGTTATACATGTATATTAAACCATTAACAAAGAATGGCATTTACCGTAGTATAAAATAATCCAAGGTAGCGTGGATTAATGAAATAACTGTTCTTATTGAGTAACTTCTAATTTCTTGACCTTATTTTAAAATATCCCTATATTTAGTGACAGAAGTATGAATTAATAGTAAGAGTTTGGATCTCAAAATCACATAGAGCTGAGAGTGAATCCATCTAACTCAGATATATATGCAGTAATTTAATATAATCTCTCTAAGTCTTTCACTTAGAGTTTGGTTATGTTGTTCGGAAGGGTACAGAAAAAATATGTAAATCACATAGAACATAGCATTTACTCAATAAGCAGTTAGTTATAATTATTATCCTCATTATCATTATTATCCTCATTATTATTAAGACACCTGTATCTTGAAGGAAATGTATTTAACTAAAGAATAAAAGAGTCAACTCTATAAAGTATAATGGAGGATTCAGAAAAGGAAAGGCATAATTTAAATAGAAATTCAGAAAGAATGTCTTACCAAAAACCTACTCTTTGAAGTAAACACTGAATGTTGTAGCATCCAGTTAAATTATAGAGTATAAAACACTTTTATTATAGTGTGTAAAATATTTGTGTCCAAACACAGAGACAGAATAATACAATGAAGTTTTTCAATTTAAGGAAGTTAGAGACAAAGAGAAAATAAAATAAGTTGTGGTTTATCTTTAATGAAACATCTAATCCTATTAATATTATTATTTACATGCTTTTAAAAATACTACATGGATAACAAATATTTAGCAATAAAAAATATGAGCACATTTTGTGGAAGGAAAAAGATATATCTAAAGAGGTACCTGATGAAATGATATTATAATTACATCTTATTTTATTCTAATAAATAGGCCTGCCAAGGCGCTAGAAATAAACTTTTGGGCTACATAGAATTTTTGACATTTAAGTGGGTTATACTGATGATGGATATGACAAAGGCTCAATTTGTTTTATTTCTACATGGAAAACTACTTTACACAAAAGTTACAAGCAATTCATATTGGTCAAAAATGAGGAAAACAGCGTATTAATTAAAACTGACCTTTATATAGAACATGAATTCCACCTCTCAGGTACAAACACCTTGGAAGAAGTAACAAATTACCTCCATGTATAAGTGATATGCAGTTAAAGGGATCTGTCAAAAGTTCCATTATAAAGCAACATTTCCAAGGCTTCATAATTTTGAGAGAAAAGTACACTGAAGATGAGACCTAACCCACAAATCCTGAGCCAAGAAAATAAATCTAAAATTCCTATCTGAGGGCATTTTAAGAAAGAGAACCTATTCATTTGGGGACTTTTATCTCAGTGAACTAGTACCCGCTACATAACTTGTTTTGAGAAAGTTAATTTTTAGGTAGGTTGATAAGAAGTCTGGGGTCGAGGAGGACAAGGAGGAGGAAGAGGAGAAAGGGGTCTGGGGTTCTCAAGGAGGAGAAAAAGACAAACATTTTTTTTTCTACATTCCTGCATCTTAGTCACATAAAATGTTTTTTCTTTAAGCTAATGATTACACAACAAAACAATTCATCTGGCTCAAGGGTATGTTCTTCCTTAAACTCCATACCAATGATTATATAACAACAATGTATCCTGCTTGAGGATATGTTTCTCCTTCTTAAGGACCTTCTGACTAATCCTGGCACCTTCAGGTGTATGTTGTGGGAGCGAATCTGGTAAGACCTTTACAACCTTGAGATGTTCTTGTGATTTATTGTTAATAGCCAATTGAAAAAGTATATAGCTCCCTTGCTAAAACTAGTGACAGGGCACTCTCTATCTCCCTTCTGAGGTCTATGTCAGAAGCTTTCTTTGTCCTTTTTCACTATAATAAAACTTCTGCCACACAAAAGCTCTGAGTGATCAAGCCTGGTCCCTGATCCCAAAGCTAAATCTTCTTCAGAGATCATCAATCAACCATAAGCTATCACTTCCCAGCATTTTACAAAATATACCATGTTTGTTCTCATTGAAAATATACTTACAAGAGATACTTCAAGGACTCAAAAAACAAAAACGTAAAAAAAATTTTTCCTAAATACACATATCCTAATCCTTTCTAGACATATGTATTAATATCTTCAATACAAATATGATGTCTAGATTTGTTAAGCTACAATCAATCATAGGGGCTTCCCTGGTGGCTCAGATGGTAAAGAATCTGCCTGCAATGCCGGAGGCCTGGGTTTGATCCCTGGTTGGGAAGATCCCCTGGAGAAGAGAAACGCTACCCACTCCGGTATTCTGGCCTGGAGAATTTCACGGACTGTATCGTCCCTGGGGTCGCAGAGAGCCAGACACAACTGTGCTATTTTGAAAAAAAAAATCAATCATAGGGTATTTTAAATACTATTCATGTATTAAAGAACTATTTTTGTACCCACTCTATCTTGTGCCAAGAACTAAGGAGAATATATAAGAAAAATAAGCTGTAAATCAGTCCATCAATCCATAAAAGATTAAGGATATACTAATAACAACACTCTCAAAAAACTGACTATCTAGTTAAGGACTATACTGAAGGTAATAAGATATATAATGAAAAACAAATGTTCTATTTCTGTAAGAAAGAAAAATAATCAGTACAGACAGCATAGTTAGGCACCATGGGATTTGGAAAAATATGAACTTAAAGGCTGAATCGTTGCTTGGTCACTTTTTAAGTGTATGACCACGGATGAGGCCCAATTCAGCAAGCTATGGTCTTTTCTCTTTTCATTCTACAGCCTTTCAAAAGAAATGGCTGGCCCATTTTCTCTGAAATAGTAGTTTGCATCCAATTCCTCAACATTTTGCAGTAAATGATCTCCCTCCCCCGCTCTTACCAGGATTCTACTGATACCTTTTCTATTTTGTATTACAGCTAACTGCATATGCCTTAACATTCACTTCCCAAAGTGAAGTGTGAAAGTCACTCAGTCATGTCCGACTCTTTGTGACCGCATGGACTTGGAATTCTCCAAGCCAGAACACTGGAATGGGTAGCCTTTCCCTTCTCCAGGGGATCTTCCCAACCCAGGGATCAAACCCAGGTCTCCTGCACTGCAGGCAGATTTTTTACCAGCTAAGACACAAGGGAAGCCCCAACCAGTTACTTAAACACTAACTTTCCACTTATCTGTTAGTCATAATGCAGATTACTATATACTTTTTGATTGCAATTAATACAGATAGCTGCATTCACTGTAAAACAAAAAATGTCTGACATAGAGCAATTTTAATAGTTATCAAATTGAAAATTCAATTGAAAAAGAATTTTCAAAAATGTATTCTATTCTATAGTACGTGGGAGCCATTTTTCATTGATTCCTAGCCTACTGATATAGAATTATTAGTTTATTTAAGAATTTTTTTTTACTCCTGTGCACCTACTATGTTATGTTTTAGTAACATTAAAAATCTTAAAACTTCCTGTCCATCAAGGATATTAGTGGGAGAGGCAAATGAGTAAACCATAATAGTATAATGTAATAAATATTAGAAATGTGAGGTAACCTCAAGGTATCCCACAAGAGCATAAAGAAGTAACATCTAAACTTTTCTCACAGAAGGCTTCCTGAACAACCTTAAAAATATATGTAAAAATTAGCGAAATAAAGAAGTTACAAGAAGATAATGTATAGAGGAACAAGATGAGAGTCTGGAAAGGGAGACAGGAAATAGATCATGGAAGGCCTTCAGCACCTAAGAAAGTTAGATTTTATCCTAGAACAGTAAAACCCTGCCCCTGAAGGATATGAAGCAGAGCAGGATACAGCCTAGCCTCAAGGCTCAGAGCTTAGAGCATTTTCACAGAGATAAAAGAGAGAGCTGTCTCTATGGTGCTATTTTGAGCATAGAAGGTTAAGTGATGGTAACCTGAATGAGGTAGGTGGCGGGCTGAAGGAGCAAGGAGTCTGGGATGCAGACTTGGAGTCCATTCTCACTCTACACAAACTGCACTGTTTTTGGAAAGCATGATGATAGATCAGCCTTTGGAGAATTTACATATGTAATCTTGTCAAGCTCTACAACTGTATTCTGGTTCCCAAATTAGACTTGTACTTCAAAATGAAATTTTAATTTACATGCTAAAAACAGAACCCTTAAAAACAACATCTGGCTGGTGTTCCTAATCTATTTCTGCCACATTCAATATTCAAAGAATACCAGCTCAGTATTCTCCAAACCATGGCCTAGAAAAGCTTCCTGGTGGTTTTCAATCTACCTTCAGCAATCACTGGGTGTCCACTCTGTGCCTGATACTGTGATAGATGCTGGAGATCTAGAAATTAATAAGACATAGAATATCCTTCAAGGAGTATAAAGGGAATTAGGAAAATAAAAAAGCATTTTACACTCTCTAACACAACATTGTAGACAAACACAACACTGTAGAATAGAAACTTAAAGAAAGAGGTTTATAAATCCACTGTGTTGGAAAAGAATCCAGAAAGTTTTCTAGAGAAAAGGTAACAAGCGATACTTGAACTGAGTCTCAAGTAGGTGTCTATTAGGCAGCCAAGTTATGACGCTCCAATTCTGGAAAGGACAGATTATTCTGAAATAAAAGGTCTGTAGATTTTAAAAGAACAACATGGAGAGTTACACAGAAATCAGACTAGAAAGAAGCCTATATGTTTATTAAGAAATGGGTACCTTATCCCATAAACAATTGAAAGTATTAATGGATCTTAAGCAGTGAAACTACAGGATGTGCTTTGTATAACAGAAAGACCCCTCTGGCAGTAGTGTGGACAATGGATTAGAAAGGAATGAGATTGCACAGAAACTGCAGGTAGGAGGCTACACAACAAACTACATTTGAAATGATGCGGATCTGAACTAACGTGAAAACAGTGGCAATGGAGAGTTACTGAGAATGAGGGATAGCCACAGGCTTGCTGAGTAATTAGATGATATAGTCCCATACTTCTTGTATCCCATTCTTGAGAGTACATTTCCCCTGTAAATGGATCGATGATAATAAGTGAATATAAGAGAAAAGATTATAAAAATCAAGAAACAACTTCCAAATTTGGCAACATTAAATTCTCACATCTCCCAGGAATAACTGATTACTCAAAGAGGTTCTAAGATTTTATTCAAGAGAAAATAAGAGCCAGAAAAGATCGCAGAAGAGAAGGATGTGGAGTTTATCTCCTCCCACAAATACATAAAAAATACATCTACACGTGGGACAATTTTCACAGAATACCTGCTGAATGCTGGTAGAGATCTCATAATACCAAAATTGCAAGAAAAAAATCACCACATAACCAGGAGGATAAAAGAAAAAATGGAAATCAGGATGGGGCCTGCATCCCTGGGAAGGAGCTGTGAAAAAGTTCCCTCAAACAGGGAAAACTTTTCATCAGCATGGAGATCAGCTAGGACAGAAAAAGAGCTTCAGAGGCTCAGAGGAGAGCAGAGCAGCTGGCTCTTAGCAGTCAGAACAGAGAGACCAGCACAGAGGGTCCTGGGCACCTTCCTACACTCCCCAGACACAAGTCTACTGGTGTGCCTGGCATAGCTGAGTGCTGAAATTCAGGCTTCAGACAACAGACCTAGACAAAGGACTGCGGTTAGCTATGCAGAGACAACCTGAAGGGGTTGGAGTGAGGTCCAAGCCATAACCAGGGATGTGTGCAGGAAGGAGCCCGATTCTGACATTAAAACTCCACTGTTAACGAAAGGAGGGGTGGGGCCCCTGCCACAGCAGCCTCTTGCACAGCATGCTCACAGAGGCAGGGCTCCACCTCTTTGCCCACATTCAAAGGCAAGGCTGAAATCTGAGCCACTCCCCAGGTACTACACATTGGAAGCAGGGCTGAAATCTGAGCGTTCCAGCAGCTACAGCTTTGTAAACTCAGTGCCTGTGGGAGTGTTTTACAGGTGCTCCTGTTGCTGGGGCAGGTCCAGCAATAGTGTCTGCCGCCTTTGCTATAGGAGCACACAGACGGGAGGAAAGGGTCTGGGCTGACGAAGCGGCTCCCATGGCAGACCCAGGAACATGACTAATGGATGTCCCAAATCCTGACCTCAGCCATTTTGTGCAACCAGATTTGCACTAGAGATTTTGTAAGCACAGTGCCCAAGGGATACCTGGGCCAATTGTCTGAATTCCCACAGCTGAGGAGGAGTCGAGGGCAGTGTCAAAAGCATTGTACTTTGTGAGCCCACACAACAGGTGACAGGTGATACCAGAGTGCACTTCCTGATGGACAGCTCCTGTGAAGGAGTACTCACTGGCTCCTCTCCCAGCGGAAGCCCCACCCATCTCACACTGCAGTTTAGAAACAGATCTGAGAGTGTCTACTCCAAACCTGGGGAGCAGGCCCTGACCCCAACAGCAATGTGACAACCACAGAGCAAAGAGAAGGACCCTCAATGTCCAGCACAGGCTCTGACCACCACAAAACCAGTTACACCCACTATTATGAAAAGGAAAGCACACTTTTAAGAAAGACATAGCAGGTATCCATACTAAACATCCCTCACAACAAAAATATTAGACTCACACAGGCTACACAGGGACACTTCCACATAAAAACACCCTGCTAAGATGACAGGAGACAACTGTTTCTCCTAAACTCACAAAGTCAGAGAAATACAAGTAAAATAAAGAAGCAGAGAAGCCACTCCCAAATAAAAGACCAAGAGAATTCCCCTGAAAGAATAAATGATGAAACAGACCTCTCCAGTCTAATAGACACTAAATTCAAAAAGGATGTAATGAAAATATTGAAGGGATTAAGAATGGCTACTAACAGAAATACAAATTACTTAAAAAGGAACTAGAAATTATAAGGAGGAGCCAAGAAAAATTAGAAAATTCATTTCCTGAGACAAAAGCTGAACTAAAGGCAACAAGTAGCAGAATTAATAACACAGAAGAAAGATAAGTGATCTGGAAGATAGAATAATGGAAATTATCCAATTGAGGCAGCAGAAAGACAAATTAAAAAAAAAAATGAAAGCAACAGATGACGCCTTTGAGATAATATAAAGTGTTCCAATCCACACTTAATAGGGATCTCAGAAGGAAAAGAAAGAGGGGACCAAAAATGTATTTGAAGAAATTATGGCTGAAAAATTCCCAAACCCAAAGAAGGAAACAAATGATCCAAATGAAACAAAGAACAGAGGATCCCAAAGAATATGAACCCAAACAGACCTATGCCAAGACATATTTAAAATGGCAAAAGTTAAAGATAAGGAGAGGATAATAAAGGCAGCAAGAGTAAAGCAAAGAGTTAATTACAAGGCTATTAGCTGATTTCTCTACAGAAACAGCCCAGAAGGGAGTGGCAAGATATATTCAAACTCTTAAAAGGAAAACACTTGCAACCTAGGATACTTTACCCAGCAAGATTATAATTTAAAATAGAAGGATAATGAAGAATTTCTCTGAAAAGCAAAAACTAAAAGAATTCAGCAATATTAAACCTATTCTTAAATATATATATATATATATATTGAAAGCTATTCTCTAAATAGTAAAGCAGCAAGACTCTAGAGGAAGAGAAAATCACAACCAGAAAGTAAATCACTTAAATAAGTCAGCACATTGATTTTTTAAAAAAATAAAATTATAAAAGCAAACTGAATCCAACAACACATAAAAAAGATCATACACCACAGTCAAGTTGGATAAATCCCAGGGTCATAAGAACAGTCCACACATGCAAATCAATCATTGTGATAACTATATCAACAAACGAAAAGACAAAAACTACATGATCATTTCAAAAGATGCAGAAAAACTACTTGATAAAATTGAAGACCCATTCAAGATAAAACCTCTTATCAATGTGGATATAGAGGAAACATACATGCATGCATGCTAAGTCAATTCAGTTGTGTACAACTCTTTGCAACCCTATAGTCTGTAATCCATCAGGCTCCTCTATCCATGGGATTCTTCAGGCAAGAATACTCAAGCGGGTTGCCTTGCCCTCCTCCAGGGGATCTTCCGGACCCAGAGATCGAACCCATGTCTCCTGCAGCTCCTGCACAGCAGGCAAATTCTTTGCCACTGAGCCACTGGGGAAGCCCATAGAGGAAATATAACATAATAAAAGTTATTTATGACAAACTCAAAGGCAACATAATACTCAATGGTGAAAAGCTGAAAGCTTTCCTACTAAAATCTGGAACAAGACAACAATACCCTCTCTTGCCACTTTTATTCAACACAGTATTGGAAATCCCAGCCACAGTAATCAAATAAGAAAAAGAAATAAAAGGCATCCAAATTGTAAGAGAAAAGGTAAAACTGTCATTATATGCAGATGATATGATAGTACATATAAGAAGCCCTAAGGACTCCAAACAAAAACTACTAGTAATGATAAACATATTCAGTAAGGTAGCAGGATACAAAATTAACATACAGAAATCAGTCACCTTTTTTTTTTTTAACACTAACAATGACAAATCAGAAAGGGAAAGTAAAAAAAAAAGAAATCCTTTTAAAATTGCATCCCCCCAAAAAACTTAGAAATAAAACTGACCAAGGAGATGACTTATATTCTGAGAACTATAAAACATTGACAAAGTAAATTGAAGATGATTTAAAGAAATGGAAATATATACCATGCTCTTGGATTAGAAGAATTGATATTGTTAAAATGGCCATACTCTCCAAAGTAATTTACAGCCTTAATGTGATTCCTGTCAAATTACCCATGACATTTCTCACACTAAAACAAATAAACCTAAAATTTACATGAAACCATAAGCAAAATGACCATAAAAGACCCACAGTTACCAAAGCTATGCTAAGGAAAAAGACAAATCAGAAGGTATAACTCTCCCAGACTTCAGGTAATACAAAAAGCTAGTTAACAAAACAGCATGGTATTTGCACGAAAATAGACATACAGATCAATGAAAGAGAATAGACAGCCCAGAAATAAACCCACACACCTACAGTCAATTAATCTTTGACAAAGGAGGCAAGAATATATAATGGAAAAAAGACAGTCTCTCTAGCAAGTGGTATAGGGACCACTAGACAGCTGCATGTAAATCAATGAAATCAGAACACACCTTCATACCATACACAAAAATACCACACACTCAAAAAATACCATACACTCAAAATGGCTTAAAGACTTAAATATAAGACATGGCACTATAAAACTACTAGAAGAGAATAAGCAAAACATTCTCAGATATCAATCATACCAATGTTTTCTTAGCTCAATCTCCCAAGGCAATAGAAATAAAAAGAAAAATAAACAAATGGGACTTAATCAAATATACAAGCTTTTGCAAAGCAAAAGAAACCATAAGAAAAATGAGAGGACATCCTACAGACTGAGAGACAATATTTATAAATTATGTGACTGACAAGGGCTTAAATTCCAAAATATGCAAACAGCTCATACAACTCAGCAACAACAATAAAAAATAACCCAATCAAAAAAAAAGGCAGAAGACCTCAATGGACATTTCTCCAAGAAGACATACAGATGTCCAACAAGCATATGAAAAGATGTTCAACATCACTAAATATTAGAGAAATGCAAACAAAACCACAAAAGAGGTACCACCTCACACCAGACAGAATGGTCATTATCAAAAAGTCTACAAATAACAAGTGCTGGAGAGAATGTGGAGAAAAGGGAACCCTCCTACACTATTAGTGGGAATGTAAATTGGTGTGGCCACTATGGAAAAAAGTATGGAGGTTCCTTAAAAAACTAAAAACAGAGCGTCTTATGATCCAGCAATCCCACTCCTAGAGATGGAAGCAACTTAAATGTTCATCGACAGATGAACAATAAAGATGTGGTATATATACATAATGCTACTCAGCCAGAAAAAAGAATGAAATAATGCCATTTGCAGCAACATGGATGGACCTAGAAATTATCACACTAAGTGAAGGAAGTCAGAAAGAGAAAGACAGATACTATATGATACCACTTCTATGTGGAATCTAAAATATGACACGAATGAATTAATTTATGAAACAGAAAGACTTGAAGAGATAGAAAACAAATTTACAGTTACCAAAGGGGAAAGACGATAGAGGAAGGATAAATTGCAGATAAATTTGGGATTAGTAGATACAAACTACTGTATATAAAATAGAAATACAACAGGTCCTAGTGTATAGCAGAGGAATTACATTCAATATCCTATAATAAACCACAATGGAAAATATATATATATACACATAATTAAATTATTTTGAGTATACCAAAACTAACACAACATGGTACATCAACTATACTTCAATTAAAAAATGAGAGCAAGACTTAGCGAGAACAAATGTTTATGACATATTTTTTCCAGAAATTTCAAAGATAAGAGAACTAGCTACAAACATAGATATTATATTTGAATGATTTTCATAAGCAAAGTTGTTAGGCCAAAATTAAGACAAACATAGAGCCCTGCAGGGTTTTCCCGGTAGCTCAGTGGTAAAGAATCCGCCTGCCAATCCAGGAGACATGGGTTTGATCTCTGAGTTGGGAAAATCCCGTGGAGAAGGAAACGGCAACCCACTCCAATATTCTTGCCTGGGAAATCCCATGGACAGAGAAGCCAGGTGGGCTATAGTCCATGGGGTCACAAAAAGAGTCAGACAGGACTTAGCAACAAAAACGAGAACCTTGCACTTAGTTTGCAGGGAAAAAAAATCTGTTATACCAATGCAGATCTAGCCTACTGGAAGCAAATGTTTTAAAATTTTTCAAAGCTTTGGTTAATCAATATTTCCAGAAAGTCAACACAATCATGACAACACTGATAGAAGCTATGCTGATCGCATAAAAGAATAAGTTTTAATCAACCATATACTGATCAGATGAAACAATTTGGTCTATTTCAGGCACACATTTTAAGAGGGGCACAAATCAGAGTGTTTTTATTGAAAGAGAAACTTGACCTTGCTGAGTCATCTGAGATCCATATCCAAAGAAAAGAAGCTGAAAAAAAAAAAAATAGTAACAATAACAAATTCACCTTTATGTCCACAACATAGTAGAAACTCCCAATGTTTAATAAACAAATAAAAATGAAAATCTGAAAGAATATATTACAAATCTCTCAAAATTTGAATAGTTCTTAACAAGTGGGAAAAAAAAAAAAGATTAGACTCTCAGATTTGCGTTGTTAGACTGGACTAAAACTAACATTGGGTAGATTTTGGCCCAAAATATGGTGGGGATGGGGGGGAAACACCTAACAAACATAACATTCCAACCATGAAATAAGCTGTTCCAGAAAAATGGTCTCCATTTCATGACAGATTTAAAGCAGAGGCTAAATGTCTTTCCTCGGGCTTTCTGTAAAAATAGATCTTCCTTAAAGGAAACTAGACAAGATGGTCTCTAAGTATCCCTAAAGTGTACAATTCAAACAACTTATTAAGCATCTACCACATGTGCAGACAGTAAGAAATACCAAGAAATAAATGAAATAAATGAAGTCTAATGTATTATTTCTGTTCTCAATAAGCTTATCCTAAAGTTAAGAAGATTCAATTAATATATGTGAAATAATTAATAATTATTATTATTAATTATTATCACAATTATATGTGACACAAACTGTATACTGTATAAGATAAAAG
Organism: Bos javanicus; assembly: GCF_032452875.1. NCBI lineage: Eukaryota > Metazoa > Chordata > Mammalia > Artiodactyla > Bovidae > Bos > Bos javanicus. The sequence continues at coordinate 96,575,233 of NC_083870.1, read as the reverse complement.
AAGGTAGGGGTTGGAAAGAGAACTTACTGGTAAGATCTCTTTTAGTTGGTGAGATGCAAGTTAGTCCTTACAGGATGAACAACTTCTGGTTTTAAATTTTTCATCAGCTAACAAATCAGACATGGAGTATCTCTTCGCGGCTGCTCTACCAAAGTGCAGCTGCTGTATTATAGGGGACTAGAATGCAAAAGTAGAAAGTCAAGAAACACCTGGGGTAACAGGCAAATTTGGCCTTGGAATACAGAATGAAGAAGGGCAGAGGCTAATAGAGCTTTGCCAAGAGAATGCACTGGTCATAGCAAACACCCTCTTCCAACAACACAAGAGAAGACTCTACACACGGACATCTCAGATGGCCAACACCGAAATCAGATTGATTATATTCTTTGCAGCCAAAGATGGAGAAGATCTATACAGTCAGCAAAAACAAGACCAGGAACTGACTGTGGCTCAGATCATGAACTCCCTATTGCCAAATTCAGACTTAAATTGAAGAAAGTAGGGAAAACCACTAGACCATTCAGGTATGACCTAAATCAAATCCCTTATGATTATACATGGAAGTGAGAAATAGATTTAAGGGGCTAGATCTGATAGATAGAGTGCCTGATGAACTATGGACGGAGGTTCGTGACGTTCTACAGGAGACAGGGATCAATACCAATCCCATGGAAAAGAAATGCAAAAAAGAAAAATGGCTCTCTGGGGAGGCCTTACAAATAGTTGTGAAAAGAAGAGAAGCAAAAGGCAAAGGAGAAACGGAAAGATATAAGTATCTGAATGCAGACTTCCAAAGAAGAGCAAGGAGAGATAATAAAGCTTTCCTCAGCAATCAATGCAAAGAAATAGAGGAAAACAACAGAATGGGAAAGACTAGAGATCTCTTCAAGAAAATTAGAGATACCAAGGGAACATTTCATGCAAAGATGGGCTCGATAAAGGACAGAAATAGTATGGACTTAACAGAAGCAGAAGATATTAAGAAGAGGTGGCAAGAATACACAGAACTGTACAAAAAAGAGCTTCACGATCCAGATAATCATGATGGTGTGATCACTCACCTAGAGCCAAACATCCTAGAATGTGAAGTCAAGTGGGCCTTAGTAAGCATCACTATGAACAAAGCTAGTGGAGGTGATGGAATTCCAGTTGAACTATTTCAAATTCTGAAAGATGATGCTGTGAAAGTGCTGCACTCAATATGCCAGCAAATTGGGAAAACTCAGCAGTGACCACAGGACTGGAAAAGGTCAGTTTTCATTCCAATCCCAAAGAAAGGCAATGCAAAAGAATGCTCAAACTACCGCACAATTGCACTCATCTCACACGCTAGTAAAGTAATGCTCAAAATTCTCCAAGCCAGGCTTCAGCAATACATGAACCGTGAACTTCCAAATGTTCAAGCTGATTTTAGAAAAGGCAGAGGAACCAGAGATCAAATTGCCAACATCCACTGGATCATGGAAAAAGGAAGAGAGTTCCAGAAAAACATCTATTTCTGCTTTCTTGACTATGCCAAAGCCTTTGACTGTGTGGATCACAATAAACTGTGGAAAATCCTGAAAGAGATGGGAATACCAGACCACCTGACCTGCCTCTTGAGAACCCTATATGCAGGTCAAGAAGCAACAGTTAGAACTGGATATGGAACCACAGACTGGTTCCAAATAGGAAAAGGAGTACGTCAAGGGTGTCTATTGTCACCCTGCTTATTTAACTTCTATGCAGAGTACATCATGAGAAACACTGGGCTGGAAGAAACACAAGCTGGAATCAAGATTGCCGGGAGAAATATCAATAACCTCAGATATGCAGATGACACCACCCTAATGGCAGAAAGTGAAGAGGAACTAAAAAGCCTCTTGATGAAAGTGAAAGTGGAGAGTGAAAAACTTGGCTTACAGCTCAGCATTCAGAAAATGAAGATCATGGCATCTGGTCCCATCACTTCATGGCAAATAGATGGGGAAACAATGGAAACAGTGTCAGACTTTATTTTTCTGGGCTCCAAAATCACTGCACATGGTGACTGCAGCCATGAAATTAAAAGATGCTTACTCCTTGGAAGGAAAGTTATGACCAACCTAGATAGTGTAACAAAAGCAGAGACATTACCTTTCTGACAAAGGTCCATCTAGTCAAGGCTATGGTTTTCCCAGTGGTCATGTATGGATGTGAAAGTTGGACTGTGAAGAAAGCTGAGTGCTGAAGAATTGATGCTTTTGAACTGTGGTGTTGGAGAAGACTCTTGAGAGTCCCTTGGACTGCAAGGAGATCCAACCAGTCCATCCTAAAGGAGATCAGTCCTGGGTGTTCATTGGAAAGACTGATGCTGAAGCTGAAACTCCAATACTTTGGCCACCTCATGCGAAGAGTTGACTCATTGGAAAAGACTCTGATGCTGGGAGGGATTGGGGGCAAGAGGAAAAGGCGACAACAGAGGATGAGATGGCTGGATGGCATCACCGACTCGATGGACCTGAGTTTGAGTGAACTCCAGGAGTTGGTGATGGACAGGGAGGCCTGGTGTGCTGCAACACATGGGGTTGCAAAGAGTCAGATACGACTGAGCGACTGAACTGAACAAATCAGATTATACTTTGTTCCATTTTCAATTTACTGAAGTGATGACATATTGTCTACTTTTCAAGATGTGTTGTAAAGTAAATATATAAAGCAATAGCAAAATATTTCAGATCATTTTTATACTACTAATGGTGAAGAAAATCTTATTTCAAAGGACAATCCTTTAGGTCTTGAGATGGTATGGTACTCTCAAAAGGCTCAAACAGTAATGGGAAGGGTAGCTTTATTACATTATTTATATGGAATCCTCATGAATGAGATGCTGAGTCTCTTATTACTTAGAGACTAAGGTATTTCTTTAACATAAAATAATAAAAAATTTCCCATATATACTTACTAACATGTTAACTAAATATAGCATTTGTCAGGTTTTATAAAAATTCTCTAAATTTAAACACTGCAATAGATAATAAGCTTTTCAGGTCTGATCATATTACCTAACAGTCTCATAAATAAAACAGATGAGTTATAAACAGTTGAACTGACATATGAGTAAGTACTTAAATGACAGAATACATATGTAGAAACTGTTTCAACTTAATTTATATTATTTCGATAAGTTAAAATACAAAAAGTATGTATATTGAACCACTATAGACAAAATGAATCAATCAGACTTCAAAGTAGAATGTGATTAAAATCAGTAAAAATAGCTACTATTTACAGAGAACCTGTGATGTGTGAGACACTGGCCATATAGTATTTCATAATACACATCTGCCACTGACAACTCTTCTTTTTCACTCCAGTCCCTATTTCCTTTTCTTTCTCAAATACTTCACAGTTTTATCTAACTTCTCAGAATCTTAGAAATGCCATAAGTAGGAATATATCCAGGAAACACTGAACGGAATACACTAAATGCATTCCAGGGTCTTTAAGAAGTTCCCTGAAAAAACAATCCACCATGGTCAAAGAAATGGAAAAAACAATCCTAAGAGAGCAGGTACAAAAATCCATGGCATTATGCCTTTTTCCCCATTGTGACTTTCTCTCCATTATTACCAGATATGTCTGAATATAGTGAGAGCCAGCAAGGTATACTGAAAAGAGGCCTAATCTAGAAATAAAACTTAAATTCATGTCCATTCTGTGCCACTTACTGTATGATCTTAAAGTGACTCCACCTACACAGAGTTAAATTTATCTGTAAAATAAAAGGCATTGAATTAAATGACCTCTTAATAACTTCTGCCTATAAAATCACAATGGCTAATTAATTTTTAAAAATAGATTTGAGTAAGCTAGGAGTTGTTACACATTCTCACTTATTTAACTGGTTTAGTACACAAGAAGGTGTGTAATAAATATTTGCTCAATAACTGGGGACAAGAAATGGAAAAAGCGACTGTCAAGATCAAATGGAGCAATGTTAAATAGTCTTAGTATCTTAGTGAATTGTTCATATATTAGTGCTAACTGCAAAAGCCAGCACCTGCTAGTGTCAAGAGGATTTAGAAATTCAAGGAATAAGATGCCAAGAGTTCTTCCAACACTGTTCCTATACCTGACATGCAGAAAATATCACACTGATGCCTAAAGCCACATTTTGATTCCCAGAGAACAGAGCAGAACAAATCCAGAGGATAAAACAGGGGACCTGAAAGCTCATGTCAGAATGTACTTGTGGTCTCCTGGGAAACTCCTGAAATTCAATAGGCTAAGAATATCATTCTACTTCCCAGAGAAGACACCGCTGTGATATATACCATTAAAGGCTGACAGCTGCGCTTTAAACACACATGCAAATACTTAGGTACCCTCTACAGAATGTTCAGCTGTAGTACAAACCTGAAGAAGCCTTGGATTGTGGATGGATGTGTGCATGCATGATCAGTTGCTAAGTTGTGAGCATCTCAGAGAGTCCGTGTACTACAGCCCTCCAGGCTCCTCTCTTCATGGAATTTTCCAGACAAGAATACTGGAGTGCATTGCCATTTCCAGGGGATCTTCCCAATCCAGGGATCGAACTCACATCTCCTGTGTCTCCTGCACTGGCAGCCAGATTCTTTACCATTGAGCCACCTGGGAAGCCCTTGGATTATGGATGTGTATGTGTGCTTAGTCCCTCAGTCATGTTCGACTCTCTGTGACCCCACGGACTGTAACCCTCCAGGCTCTGCTGTCCATGGGATTCCCCAGGCAGGAATACTGGAGTATGTAGTTATTTCCTTCTCCAGGGAATCTTTCTGACCCATGGATTGAACCCAGGTCTCCTGTACTGCAGACAGATTCTTTACTGTCTGAGCCACCAGGGAAGCCCTGGATTATGGATACTTTTGTTTAAAAGTGTTGCTGCTGCTGCTGCTGCTAAGTCGCTTCAGTTGTGTCCGACTCTGTGCGACCCCATGGACTGCAGCCTACCAAGCTTCTCCATCCATGGGATTCTCCAGGCAAGAACACTGGAGTGGGTTGCCATTTCCTTCTCCAATGCATGAAAGTGAAAAGTGAAAGTGAAGTCCCTCAGTCGTGTCTGACTCCTAGCGACCCCATGGACTGCAGCCCACCAGGCTCCTCTGTCCATGGGATTTTCCAGGCAACAGTACTGGAGTGGGGTGCCATTGCCTTCTCCGTTTAAAAGTGTAACTATTGCTATTTGTCATAGCTATCAGTTACATGTCAGTGTAACATAGTGGAAAGAGAAATGGCTTTGGAGTCAAAGTGACCTGTGTTTCGTCTTTCTACTTTTACCATTTTATAATTGTGTGACCTTAGAAAATTACCTAAACTCTCTTAGCCACAGTTTCTGCCAACTATTAAATACTGACTACCTCACAGATTTTTTTAATAAGAATTAAAAGAATAGTAGATGAAATCTAGAACAGACACTGGCAAATAACTGACCATATTTGTAGCTAAAAATTCAAAGACCAGATAGATAAGTTGATCAAAATCTCTGTCTTCAACAGAAGCTTCTCAACCAAGTGACAGAAATAGGGACAAATGGATAATCGTATACAGTGTGGTAACTGATGTGAGAGGACCATGGGCACATGCAGAAGGTATCAGGACTGCAGGAAAAATTCTAAGAGAAGATATCTTTTAAGGTGAGTTGTGAAGAATAAGTGAACAAATGAACAAGGGATTTAAGTCCCTAGCAAAAGAAGCCATATGTTCAAAGGCTTAAAACTGTTAAGACTGCTTGGTAAGTGAGAGGATCAGAAAGCCCTTCAGTGTGGTTGGAGCACAGCGTGTGTGTCCTGTGATAGAAGGTGGAGCTTCAGAGGTAGGCAAAAAGAACCACATCCTGGAAATGCCTTCTATGGCATGCTAACATATATAACCTGGAAGGTATTTGGAAATACTATAGGATTTTAAGCAGAAAAGTGCCAAAATTGAATTTATTTAGTAGAAAAATCACTCTAACTACAGCATAGAGAATATACTGAATATATAATGACCAGGGTTAGTGAGATCATTGCAGTAAATAGTTCAGGAGACAAATGATGAGGGCCTAAACGGACACAAAGACTATAGCAATAGAGGAAAAGAACTAGGTTCAAAGGTATTTAGTCATTTACAAAGTTGGTATTCAACAAACAACGATAGAGTGAAAAAATGAAGGAATGAGTGAATGAATCAGTACAAAAATCAATGACACAAAAGGAAAAAGATATTCAGAAGTTAGACAATAAAATTTGAGAAGTCATCCTCTGAAGAACATAAGGGATAAGAAGAAGTCTAAGGTGGTTCCCAAGTTTCTAATTTGGGTGACTGAATATAACTAACTACAAAAGAAAATATAGGAAGGAAGAGATTTATGATGACAGTATTATGAGTTCAGCTTTGAAATGTTGAGCTTGTCATATCTAGGAATATCTAAATATCCTATAGGCAGGTAAAAATATGAATATGCTACTCATTAAAAATATGAATATGGTACTCAAGAGAGAAGCTTGGGTTGGAGACAGAAATATGAAATCAAGGGCATAGATAAGCATTAGTGAAAGTCATGAAAATAGAAGAGATCACCCAAGAAGTCCTAATTATGGCTTGAATTATAGGATAAGGACTCTAAATACACATAACCTAGTTAGTAGTTAAGAAGTATTAAAGACTAGAGAAGGAACATTATATTTTTGTCCAAATTTGCATAGGATGGGACTAATATAATGAGAAAATAAAACAGGAAGATTACCTTTAAAAGTTATTTCATCAAAATATCAATAGTTTTATACTTTTAAGAAAGAAAAAAATAATCTGACAATAAGGAATCATTAAGCTTTTCATTTAAGAATTTAGATTTACTGTTTTAGAGCATACTAAACCAAGAAGAAACTAACAAAACCTTCCTTATTTTGCCTTTAGCAAAATAATGCAGTAATAAAACGTACATTTTAAAGTCATCGAAGTAGCCATGAGCCAATTACTTTACTTATGAGCTTTAGTTACTACATCTGTAAAATAAGGGTGATAATACCTACTGAAAAATTGTTTAATTAACGTATTTGAAAATACATATAGTGACATTATGGAAAATATATCCTCCTAAACATTATGCTAAAGTGGAACAACATGGTATGTGAATAGCAATAGGTAAGGTAAGTCACTTAAGTCGTGTCCGACTCTGTGCAACCCCATAGACAGCAGCCCACCAGGCTCCCCCGTCCCTGGGATTCTCCAGGCAAGAACACTGGAATGGGTTGCCATTTCCTTCTGCAATGCATGAAAGTGAAAAGTGAAAGTGAAGTCGCTCAGTCGTGCCCGACTCTTCTCGACCCCATGGACTGCAGCCCACCAGGCTCCTCCATCCATGGGATTTTCCAGGCAAGAGTACTGGAGTGGGGTGCCATTGCCTTCTCCACTGAAAAGCAATAGGTCACAGAAATTCTAAATAGGTTAGAATCAGAAAGGGTGAAAGATGTAATTAAAAACTGAATTAATCACTAGTTGAACTGAACTCTCAGTCAGATCCTAAGCTATAATGTGATAGTAAGCTAATTTTAAAAGCTATAAAACCCCTTGGAACTATTGATCTCTACTCAGTTGGCTCAGTGGTAAAAGAATATGCCTGCAATGCAGGAAACCCAGGTTTGATCTGGGTCAGAAAGATTCCCTGGAGAAGGGAATGGCAACCCACTCCAGTATTCTTGCCTGGAGAATTCCATGGACAGAGAAGCCTGATAGGATACAGTCCATGGAGGTTGAAAAGAGTCAGACAGGACTGAGCAACTAGCACTTTCACTTTCTTTAGGCAGGAACTGTTGTCTTTTATCTCCTTGTCCTGATATAAAGTAGGCAGAGTTAAATGAATGTGAAAATAATACCGAAATTCACTATGTTGAAGGTGCTACCACATTATTTAATCATGATTAAGAAAATTTTTGAGCACTTTATGTTATACTTACACATATCATATCAATCTTCATAATAATCCTATAAAGTAATATTGTTTCCTTTCATAGAGGAAGAAAGCAAGGTCCAAAGGAGTTAACTACATATCAGAAAATCACATGGCCTTTAAGCAGCAGAACCAATGTTTGAAGGAAAACTACCATCTGGCAGTTTTAACCTATAAGATGCCTTTGTATAAACTGGAAACCATTGTCCCTTTGCATGGATACAGCTCAACCTATAAGATGTCAACCTATAAGATGCCTTTGTATAAATTAGAAACCATTGTCCCTTTGCATGGATACAGCTCTTTCTCAGGGTGCACAGCATGGCAAGCCAAATATAGGCTGGATTATAACCTTTACTCACATCTGTCTGTGACCCATCATAAAGAGACCCACCTGCACAGCTACAAACAGAAGCCCCAGTATAATGGGCAAACAAATGAACTGACAATGATTCATCAAATTATCTAGAGTTATGTTGTCCAATAGGGTAGCCACTAGCCACCTGCAGTTATTTAAAATTAATATTCAATTCCTTAATTTCCCTGGCACAATAACTACATGTGGCTAGCAACAACCACATTGGACAGTGCGGATATAGTAGAATATTTTCAACACTGCAGAAAACCTCTTTGGACAGAACTGATTTAGAATAAACATGCAAGAGTATTCAGTTCAGTTCAGTCGCTCAGTCATGTCCGACTCTTTGAGACCCCATGAATCGCAGCACACCAGGCCTCACTGTCCATCACCAACTCCCGGAATTCATTCAAACTCATGTCCATTGAGTCGGTGACGCCATCCAGCCATCTCATCCTCTGTCGTCCCCTTCTCCTCCTGCCCCCAATCCCTCCCAGAAGCAGGGTCTTTTCCAGTGAGTCAACTCTTCGCATGAGGTGGCCAAAGTATTGGAGTTTCAGTTTCAGCATGAGTCCTTCCAATGAACACCCAGGACTGATCTCCTTTAGGGTGGACTGGTTGGATCTCCTTGCAGTCCAAGGGACTCTCAAGAGCCTTCTCCAACACCACAGTTCAATAGCATCAGACTTCAGTATTCAGCTTTCTTCACAGTCCAACTCTCACATCCATACATGACCACTGGAAAAACCATAGCCTTGACTCAGTTCAGTTCAGTTCAGTTCAGTCGCTCAGTCATGTCTGACTCTTTGCGACCCCATGAATCGCAGCATGCCAGGCCTCCCTGTCCATCACCAACTCCTGGAGTTCACCCAGACTCACGTCCATGGAGTCAGTGATGCCGTCCAGCCATCTCATCCTCTGTCGTCCCCTTCTCCTCCTGCCCCCAATCCCTCCCAGCATCAGAGTCTTTTCCAATGAATCAACTCTTCGCCTTGACTAGACGGACCTTTGTCGGCAAGGTAATGTCTCTGCTTTTGAATATGCTATCTAGGTTGGTCATAACTTTCCTTCCAAGTAGTGAGTGTCTTTTAATTTCATGGCTGCAATTACCATCCGCAGTGATTTTGGAGCCCAAACAAATAAACTCTGACACTGTTTCCACTGTTTCCCCATCTATTTCCCATGAAGTGATGGGACCAGATGCCATGATCTTTGTTTTCTGAATGTTGAGCTTTAAGCCAACTTTTTCACTCTCCACTTTCACTTTCATCAAGAGGCTTTTGAGTTCCTCTTCACTTTCTGCCATAAGGGTGGTGTCATCTGCATATCTGAGGTTATTGATATTTCTCCCAGCAATCTTGATTCCAGCTTGTGCTTCTTCCAGCCCAGCGTTTCTCATGATGTACTCTGCATAGAAGTTAAATAAGCAGGGGGACAATATACAGCCTCGATGTACTCCTTTTCCTATTTGGAACCAGTCTGTTGTTTCATGTCCAGTTCTAACTGTTGCTTCCTGACCTGCATATAGGGTTCTCAAGAGGCAGGTCAGGTGGTCTGGTGTTCCCATCTCTTTCAGGATATTCCACAGTTTATTGTGATCCACACAGTCAAAGGCTTTGGCATAGTCAAGAAAGCAGAAATAGATGTTTTTCTGGAACTCTCTTGCTTTCTCCATGATCCAGCAGATGTTGGCAATTTGGTCTCTGGTTCCTCTGCCTTTTCTAAAACCAGCTTGAACATTTGGAAGTTCATGGTTCACATATTGCTGAAGCCTGGCTTGGAGAATTTTGAGCATTACTTTACTAGCGTGTGAGATGAGTGCAATTGTGCGGTAGTTTGAGCATTCTTTGGCATTGCCTTTCTTTGGGATTGGAATGAGAACGGACCTTTGCCAGTCCTTGGCCACTGCTGAGTTTTCCAAATTTGCTGGCATATTGAGTGCAGCACTTTCACAGCATCATCTTTGAGGATTTGAAATAGCTCAACTGGAATTCCATCACCTCCACTAGCTTTGTTCGTAGTGATATTTTCTAAGACCCACTTGACTTCACATTCCAGGATGTCTGGCTCTAGGTCAGTGATCACATCATCATGATTATCTGGGTCGTGAAGCTCTTTTTGGTACAGTTATTCTGTGTATTCTTGCCACCTTTTCTTAATATCTTCTGCTTCTGTTAGGCCCATACAATTTCTGTCTTTTATCGAGCCCATCTTTGCATAAAATGTTCCCTTGGTTTAAAATATTAGTATTGAATTCTCTATATGTCTGTCTATCTATCTATCTATGATCTACCTCAATTATCTACATTTATATCTTGCATTCCTAAGATTATTACAAAAGGCATCTGCATAGGATGTGAATTTTTTGATGAAAAATTAAATTTGACATGATTTTACTGAATCTTCAGTGAACTATGGATCTGAAGGAATTGGAAGAAAGGAGCAAGAGATAAAAAAAATGCATAGTGAAGAAGTGATTATTTGTAGGAACACTGAAGAAAAGAATGTAACAAAATTACTCAAAGAAGAAAATAATTTTAAGTTTATTACGGCATCAAAAGTTTTTAATTTATTTATATTACTTGCAAAGAATATGTCTTATAAAGATATGTAGGGCAGACTCTTTAAAACACATTTTGGGCATTTCCTTGAAATCCTAAAAAGGATATTATACAGGAAAACTATGAAACATAAAAAAATTTCATTGCTTTTAATTTAATGCTCCATAGCACCAGAAACATGAAGATCAGTTAAAAGAAGCTCAATGAGGAGAAACAGAATGAAAAAAGATACCGATTTATAATAAAATATTAATATATAAATATGTATACTGAATCCCAGTGATTTTTTAAAGACCATAATAACTAAATACAAACAAATGGAGGATACAAGCTTTAAAGAAAAAGTTTAGGAACAATGTAAGGGTATAACTTGGACAAATCCAATGATATAAATGAGGTAACATTTAAGATAATGTTAAATAGATTTCAAAAACCAATATTTATTTTCAAATGTGGAAATAAACTTTTGCTTCAGCTGATAAGTGGAAAGAGCAATACATATTACTGAAAACTGAATTTTTTTTAAGTCAAAGTATTAAGATGAGTCTTAGAACAGAAATCTGGTACTGATGATCCAGCATTCTATTTTAATTTTGGTTCTCATAAGGCTGATATATCATCTTTTTAATGACCCTAATAGAATATCTCCAAAGAAATAAATTAACAAGTTTCCTCCTAGAAGGAAATAACATGTGTGATGATGGAGTTCATTCAGAAGAGAGTTCACACTTACTCCTACTATCCTAACATCCACCTCCTCATTGAATTCTTTTGACATTATTTTTAAATACATATGGTTTAAATTTCTAAGGGAAAATATACTGGAGTAGAAAAAAGAATAAGCTTGATAAAAACTAAGAAAAGTAAATATACAAGAAATGTTTTTCTTAAACATTTAAACCTGTACAGAAATCTATGTGATATACTGAGTACATTTGTTTTTTAATAAAATATTCCATATCTCAGAGATTCCAAAGATATCAAATGATGTGGTAGTTGCTATAGAAACTATTCTTTTTTAATGAAACACAGATTAAATAACTGCATAAAACAAATTCAAATTTGAAATGCAATTACTACTCTAAAGCATATTTACATATTTGATTTTATAATGGTTACAGAAAATAAGATAAAATATTAAGAATACCTTTTACATGTGCAAAACCAATGGCAGTTACCAACTTAATTGCAATTCTGCCCCTAAATACAATAGTGTTGGGTATAATGAAATTCTGTTTTATAATAAAAACTCATACAAACTCTGTACCAGTCTACTGCTACTTGGAAAAACTAATTTGCATGCAGTGAAACATTTCTGAAATTTATCACTTTGCATACATTGTGTAAATTCAGAAAGAGTACAAAAGACTCCCCAAAGGCCTGTCAACATCAGACCAATACTAAGAAAATGACCAGCAAGTAACCACTGAAGTCCCACAGCAGATGACTTGACACAGCAGACAACAAACTTCTGCCTATTTAGTGCTTCCTCCTGGCCTTCAGAGTCAAAGTCCAGATTCCTGATGGTGTACACTCCTGTCTTATCACTTACCAGTGAAATATCATGGACATTGGAATAAAAAAGATCAAGGTTTATCATTTACAAGCTATGATATTTTGAGCAAGACTTAACCTCCCTAAACCTGTAAAAAAAAAAAAAAAAAGAAAGAAAAGAAAACCTGCCTTACAAGATTACAGCAAGGATTAATATTTTGTGTATAATGCCCAGCATGGTTTCTGCACATATTTGGTGCTCACTGCCTGACAGTTGCTACTGTTGTTACTATTACTGGTAAGATTATTACTGTTACCACTACTACTGCCACAAGTCCCATAAACACACTATAACAACAAAGTAAAGCCATGGAAACCTTTTTGACTCCTCTTGCTTCTTTTTTTTAAACAGGTCTGTACAGTCTTCCCAATGGGTGCACTGAGAGACAGGGTAAGGGGTGCCAGCTGTTACTCTTTAATAGAATTGGCTATAGAGATCACATGCTTGGGCTCATCTCAATCTCCTGCTTATCTTCTGTGGATACATTAGTGGAGACAGGCTTCATTTTGGAAGAGCCCCCCAAAACAGAGCAAGCCAACTAACAACTACAATTGCTCTTAATTTAATTATAATTTTAGTTTCAATTAGAGCATTTTGTGCATTCATTATTTATTCAGACAGGCCTTCCCTGACCACCTATACCTTTCCTGTATGGAACATATGCATAACACTTCTCTCCATGTATTTTGTATTGTGGGATTGGGTTGATTTCATTATTGGCCCTTATTAATGTGCCCTCTCTCTCTCTCTCTCTCTCTCTCTCTTTCTCTTTCTCTCTCTCTCTCTCTCTCTCTCTCTCTTTCTCCTTGCCTTTTGCCATGCATTCAGACTCTCAGCAATGTGGCTTGCTTTAGAGACTTATGTAAACAGAGGCTTGAAAAGACACTTCTGCATTTCTCCTTCCTCTTTTGCTCCTCTTCCCTTATCATGAAAAGAAGTCCCAGCTAGACACTTGAAAATTAGAAACTACACAAAGCAGAGTCAAGTTGCCCCAGACATCTTTAAGTGTGATCAAGCAAGACTAGTCAAGCCCAGTCCAGATAAGCAGGATCACGGGTAAACCTGAAGACTGTGAAGAAAAATTAAGGCTGCTGTTTTAACTTACCAAGTTTTGGAGGTGGTTGTTTAGCACTAACAGACAATTGATACCCACATTAAAAAATTTTGTACCTGCTTTTTATCTGCCACTAATGCCAAAGAAGCTGAGGTTGAACAGTTCTATGAAGACCTAAAAGACATTCTAGAAATAACACCAAAAAAAAGATGTCCTTTTCATCACACGGACCAGAATGCAAAAGTAGAAAGTCAAGAGATACCTGGAGGAACAGGCAAGTTTGGCATTGGAGTACAAAACGAATCAGGACAAAGGCTAAAAGAGTTTTGCCAAGAGAACACACAGGTCAAAGCAAATACCTTCTTCCAACAACATGGACATCACTAGATGGTCAATAATAAAATCACATATTGATTGTATTCTTTGGAGCCGAAGATGGAGTAGTGCTAGAAAAAAACAAGACCAGGAACTGACTGTGGCTCACATCATGAGCTCCTTATTTCAAAATTCACAATTAAGATGAATAAACTACAGAAAAACACTAGACCATTTGGGTATGACCAAAACAAATCCCCTATGATTAAACAGTGGAGGTGACTAATAAATTCAAGTGATTAATCTATTACAGCAGACTTAATTTTTCTTCACAGTCTTCAGGTTTACCAGGTGATCCTGCTTATCTGGACTGGGCTTGACTAGTCTTGCTTGATCACACTTAAAGATGTCTGGGGCAACTATAATCTACCAGATTATACCTAGTAGAGAGAGTGCCTGAACAACTATGGATGGAGGTTCAAAACACTGTACAGGAGGCAGGGAACAAAACCATCCCAAAGAAAAAGAAATGCAAGAAGGCAAAACAGCTGACAGAGGAGGCCTTACAAATAGCTGAGAGAAAAGAAGTGAAAAGTAGAGGAGAAAGGCAAGGATATATGCAACTGAATGCAGAGTCCCAGAAAATAGCATATGGAGAATTAAGAAAGTCTTTTTTTTTAATTACTTTACAATATTGTATTGATTACAATGCAAAGATATAGAGGAAAACAGTAGAATGGGAAAGACTAGAGTTCTTTTCAAGAAAATTGGAGATACCAAGGGAACATTTCATGTAAAGATGGGATCAATAAAGAACAGAAATGGCAAGGACCTAACGGAAACAGAAGAGATTAAGAAGAGGTGGCAAGAATACACAGAACTATACAAAAAAGGTCTTAATGACCTGAGTAACGAAGATGCTGTGGTCACTCACCTAGAGCCAAACATCCTGGAGTATGAAGTCAAGTGGGACTTAGAAGTATTACTCTGAACAAAGCTAGTGGAGGTGATGGAATTCCAGATAATCTATTTCAAATACCAGGAACTTCCCTGGTGGCTCAGATGGTAAAGCATCTGCCTACAATGCAGTAGACCCGGGTTCAATCCCTGGGTTGGGAAGAACTCCTGGAGAAGGAAATGGCAACCCACTCCAGTACTCTTGCCTGGAGAATCCCATGGATGGAGGAGCCTGGTAGGCTACAGTCCATGGGGTCGCAAAGAGTCGGACACGACTGAGTGACTTCACTTTCTTTCACTTTATTTCAAATACTAAAAGATGATGCTGTTAAGGTGCTGCACTAAGTATGTCAACAAATTTGGAAAACTCAGCCATGTCCACAGGCCTGGAAAAGGTCAGATTTCATTCCAATCCCAAAGAAGCGCAATGTAAATAAGGCACAATGTAAATAAACTACTGTACAATTGCACTCACTTCACATGCTAGCAAAGAAATGCTCAAAATCCTTCAAGCTAGGATTTAATACTATATGAACTGAGAAATTCCAGATGTACAAGATGCATTTAGAAAAGGCAGAGGAACCAGAGATCAAATTGCCAACATCTGCTGGATCACAGAAAACAGCAAGGGAATTCCAGAGAAATATCTACTACTGCTTCATTGACAAGGCTAAACCCTTTGACTGTGTGAATCACAACAAACTGTGGGAAATTCTTGGAGAAACAGGAACACTAGACAACCTTACTGACCTCCTGAGAAACCTGTTTGCAGGTCAAGAAGCAACAGTTAGAACCGGACAAGGAACAAGGGACTATTTCAAAACTGGAAAAAGAGTACATCAAGGCTGTATATTGTCACCTTACTTATAGAGTACATCATGTGAAATGCCAGGCTGGATGAATCACAAGCTGGAATCAAGATTTCCAGGAGAGATAAATATCAACAACCCCATTTATGCAGATGATACCAATCTAAAGGTAGAAAGTGAAGCATAACTAAAAAGCCTCTTGATGAGGATGAAAGACTGGAAAAGCTAGCTTAAAACTCAGCATTCAAAAAACTAAGATCATGGTGTCCAGTCCCATCACTTCATGCAAACCAATGGGGAAACAATGGAAACAGTGACAGGCTTTATTTTCTTGGGCTCCAAAATCACTGCAGATGGTGACTGTTGCCATGAAATTAAAAGACGCTTGCTCCTTGAAACAAAAGCTACGACCAACCTAGACAGCATGTTAAAAAGCAGAGACATTAGTTTGCCAACAAAGGTCCGTCTAGTCAAAGCTATGATATTTCCAGTAGTCATGTACAGATGTGAGAATTGGATCAAAAAGAATGTATGCTGCTGTTGCTGCTAAGTCGCTTCAGTCGTGTCTGACTCTGTGCGACCCCATAAACAGCAGCCCATCAGGCTCCCCCGTCCCTGGGATTCTCCAGGCAAGAACACTGGAGTGGGTTGCCATTTCCTGCTCTGATGCATGAAAATGAAAAGTGAAAGTGAAGTCGCTCAGTCATGTCCGACTCTTAGCGACCCCATGGACTGCAGCCTACCAGGCTCCTCTGTCCATGGAATTTTCCAGGCAAGAGTACTGGAGTAGGGTGCCATTGCCTTCTCCAAAAAGAATGTATACCTGTGGCCAATTCATGTTTATGTATGGCAAAAACCAACACAATATTGTAAAATAACTATCCTCTAATTAAAATAAATAAATTTTTTAAAAATTTATTTAAAAGAGAAGCCTGAGAACCAAAGAACTCATGCTTTCAAACTGTGGTGCTGGAGAAGACTCTTGAGAGTTCCTTAGACAACAAGATCAAACCAATCAATCCTGAAGGAAGTCAAACCTAAATGTTCATTGAAAGGACTGAAGCTGAAGCTTAAGCTCCAATATTTTGGCCACCTGATTTGAAGATCCAACTCACTGGGAAAAACCCTGATGCTGGGAAAGATTGAAGGCAGGAGGAGAAGGGGGCAAAAAAGAATGAAAGGGTTGGGTGGCATCACTGACTTAATGGACAAGAGTTTTAGCAGACTCCAGGAGACTGTGAAGGGCAGGGAAGCCTGGTGTGCTGCAGTCCATGGGGTCGTAAAGAGTCGGACATGAGTTACCAACTGAACAACAACAACTTTATCTGCCAACCCCACTAGAATGTGACTTCCCTGAGTGCAAGACCCATGTCTGTTATATTGAGCACTGTACATTGAGGCTAGTATGCTGCCTAGAAAATAAAAGGTGCTCACATATTTGATAAATATTTCTTTAAAAAGAAAACATTATTACATGAAAGGTATCGTGTCTTTTGAAGACATTACATAATATGTGAACACAATATGACAAGGACAAGCTATTTTTATTTATTTATTTGGCTGCCACAGGTCTTAGTTGTGGTACATGGGATATTCAATTTTCACTGTGGCACGTGGGATCTTTAGTTGCAGCAGGTGAACTTTTAGTCTGAGCTTGTGAGATCTAGTTCCCCGACCAGGGATTGAACCTATGCAGGGTCCCCAGCATTTTGAACAAGGATTCTTCCCACTGGACCAGGGAAGTCCCACATCTTGCTTTTATGTACCGGTCTAATTTAGAAGTAATTGCTGATGTTGTTTATTCGCTCAATCATGTACGACTCTTTTGTGACCTCATAGACTGTAGACTGTCGGAAAAGAAAATGGCAACCCACTCCAGTATTTTTGCCTGGAGAATCCTGTGGACAGAGAAGCCTGGTGCGCTGCTGTCTGTGGGGTTGCACAGAGTCAGACACGACTGAAGTGTCTTAGCATGCATACATGCATTGGAGAAGGAAACGGCAACCCACTCCAGTATTTTTGCCTGGAGAATCCTGTGGACAGAGAAGCCTGGTGTGCTGCTGTCCATGGGGTTGCACAGAGTCAGACACGACTGAAGTGTCTTAGCATGCATACATGCATTGGAGAAGGAAACGGCAACCCACTCCAGTATTCTTGCCTGGAGAATCCCAGGGACAGAGGAGCCTGGTGAGCTGCCGTCTATGGGGTTGCAGAGTCGGACGTGACTGAAGCGACTTAGCAGCAGCAGCAGCAGCAGATTGTAGACTGCAAGGTCCCTCTGTCCATGGAATTTTCCAACAAGATTACCAGAATGGGTTGCCATTTCCTAGTCTAGGGGATCTTCCCGACCCAGGGATTGAACCCACATCTCTGCATCTCCTGCACTGCAAGTGGATTCTTTACCACTGAGCCAGCGGGGAAGCCCACAGAAGTAATTAGGGAGTTAAAATGTTTATCTATATAATAACTACATTAGACAGATATTTAGTATCCTAATAGAAACAGAAATAAAGTGTAAAAATCCAAGAAGGGAAACTATCTCTAATAGGAATAAGCAGTATGAGGCCCATTTTTCTCATCTTTGTAATTCAAGAAAACTGTCCTCATGGAAACCCTCAGCCATTTTCTGACTTGATAAGAGAACAATTTCTCATATGAAAGAGCATTTTAAAAAATTCATAACAAAACATCTCCAGACTTACTTAAACTCAGGCTACAAAATGGCATCAGTATCACAAAATCAGTATCAGTCAAATCCGTATACTCTATTTTTCTTTTCATTAGGCACATGCACATAGTTTTAAAATACTGATATACAGCTCCGCTCTTCTCCATCCCTGATCCCAGCCCTCTTTTAACCATTTCCGACTTTATTTCTTCTAGACTATATCCACCATATCTCTAAATAGTATATATCTCTCTCTCAATTTCTTGTCAATTCAGGACATAAATGGTGATTTCTGTAAAGGATTAGGTTTTAGCTCACATATACCTTTCACCAATAATTTTTTATAATTATAGGATAGCTTTATAAGCTTAAATATTTTATAAACACATATCTGTATTCCTTTTTTTCTTAACACTAGTCTCTTTCTAAACTCTTTTCACTGTCGTATGAAGATATTTTTGTCCATAGTCTTCCCTCATTCTTTAATCCACTTCACCACATTCCTTCTTCCGTAAACTAAATCCTTACTGACAGTTAGCTTTATATTCTTCTTCTATATAATTTTCTATAAACATAATTACAATTTCCATGCTCTGTCTAAAAATTGATTATTAATCGATTAACACCATTTGAAAGAGAAAAACATTTCACTACATGACTAGATAGTATATTATGATAGCATTTTTTTTTATGGATCCAATGTCATAACTCATAGATCATTTGAAGAATATTCTTTGCATCATGGCAAAATGTACTCTCTTTTTGTATTCAGGTCAGGAAGCAACAGTTAGAACTGGACATGGAACAACAGACTGGTTCCAAATAGGAAAAGGAGTATGTCAAGGCTGTATATTGTCACCCTGTTTATTTAACTTATATGCAGAGTACATCATGAGAAACGCTGGGCTGGAAGAAACACAAGCTGGAATCAAGATTGCCAGGAGAAATATCAATAACCTCAGCTATGCAGATGACACCACCCTTATGGCAGAAAGTGAAGAGGAACTCAAAAGCCTCTTGATGAAAGTGAAAGAGGAGAGCGAAAAAGTTGGCTTAAAGCTCAACATTCAGAAAACGAAGATCATGGCATCCGGTCCCATCACTTCATGGCAAATAGATGGGGAAACAATGGAAACAGTGTCAGACTTTATTTTTCTGGGCTCCAAAATCACTACAGATGGTGACTGCAGCCATGAAATTAAAAGACGCTTACTCCTTGGAAGGAAAGTTATGACCAACCTAGATAGCGTATTCAAAAGCAGAGACATTACTTTGCCAACAAAGGTTCGTCTAGTCAAGGCTATGGTTTTTCCTGTGGTCATGTATGGATGCGAGAGTTGGACTGTGAAGAAGGCTGAGCGCTGAAGAATTGATGCTTTGAACTGTGGTGTTGGAGAAGACTCGTGAGAGTCCCTTGGACTGCAAGGAGATCCAACCAGTCCATTCTGAAGGAGATCAGCCCTGGGATTTCTTTGGAAGGAATAATGCTAAAGCTGAAACTCCAGTACTTTGGCCACCTCATGCGAAGAGTTGACTCATTGGAAAAGACTCTGATGCTGGGAGGGATTGGGGGCAAGAGGAGAAGGGGACGACAGAGGATGAGATGGCTGGATGGCATCACTGACTCGATGGATGTGAGTCTGAGTGAACTCTGGGAGTTGGTGATGGACAGGGAGGCCTGGTGTGCTGCAATTCATGGGGTCGCAAAGAGTCGAACACAACTGAGCGACTGATCTGATCTGATCAACTTTTTTAAACTATACTATATTTTATTTCATATTTTAAAAATGTATTTGTGTTCTGTTTTCTTTTTTCCTATTGTTTTTATATAGCTCCCTATTTTTTTCTTACTAACAAATGAATAGGTATCTTCAGCATCTATTGCATAGGAACACTTTTTTTCCTCCAGAGGTATTCTTCCAAGAATCATCTGTCTTTGCACGCTAATGTGGATTGCTGCATTTCCTAAGCATTCTGCCTAGCCACCAACTTACGATTTTCCTTCACTATCCACTGGGATTGCATCCATTTTTCTCTCCCTTCATATTCTCCTTAATTTTGCTGGTGTATATGTCCAAGCTACTTGCTGAGACAGGAAGTCTCAGAGATACAAATTCCAATATCCTACATGTCTAAACATGACCTTTTTATTTAACTGAAAAATTGGCTGGACATAGGATTCTAGGTTGAAAATAATTTCTTTCAGAACATCAAAGGCATTATTCCACTTCTTTCTGGTCAAAGCATATAAATAGAATTTCATTTCAGGACTTCTCTGGTGGACAGTAAAATAGAATCAGCCTGTCAATTCAGGCGACACAGGTTCCATCCCTGGTCTGGAAAGATTCCACATGCTTTGGAGCAACTAGAGACTATGGGCCACAAGTACTGGGCCCTCACTCCAGAGCCCACATGCTGCAACTACTGAGATCACGTATGGCGTCTACTGAAGCCTGTGACCCTAGAGCCAGTGCTCGACGACAAGAGAAGCCTCCACAATGAGAAGCCCAAACACCACACCAAACAGTAGATCCCACTCACCACAACTGGAGAAAACCTCACAAAGCCACAAAGACCCAGTTCAAACAAGAAATAAATAGATACTTTTCTTCTAAATTAATTTCAGTGTTCCTTATAGTAGACAAAATTGGAAAACCTAAATGCTCATCAACAGAGGGAAATTAAATAAGTTGTATATCTATACATCAGAGTATTCAGTCATAAAACATAACAACAATGTGACAATATGGGAAGATGTTCACAATAAATACATAAGTGTTTTCTTAAAACTGGTTACTAAAAACATATTATATTTTAGCTCAAATATAAACAGAAATACACATTGTTTACACAAACACACATGCCTGATATCTATGTGAAAAGAAATGGAAGCTATACACCAAAATATTAATGGTGGTTACATTAGAGAAAATGTATTTATGGGTTATTCTTTTACATCCATTGTTGTTCAATCACCAAGTCCTGTATGACTGTTTGCTATCCCATGGACTGCAGCATGCCAGGCTTCCCTGTCCTTTGCTAGCTCCAGAGTTTGCTCAAACTCATGTCCATTTAGTCAATGATGCCATCCAACCATCTCATTCTCTGTCACCCCCTTCTCCTCATCAATCTTTCCCAGCATCACGGTCTTTTCCAGTTAGTCAGTTCTTCCTATCAGATGGCCAAAGTATTGGAGCTTCAGCTTCAGTAGTAGTCCTTCCAATGAATATTAAGGTTTGACTTCCTTCAGGATTGACTGTTTTGATCTCCTTGCTGTCCAAGAGACTCTCAAGAGTCTTCTCTAGAACCACAATTTGAAAGCATCAATTCTTCACCACTCAGCATTCTTTATGATCCAGCTCACACATCCATGCATGACTACTGGAAAAACCACAGCTTTGACTATATGTGCCTTTTTCAGCAAAGTGATGTCTCTGCCTTTTAATACACTATCTAGGTGTGTCATAGGCTTTCTTCTAAGGAGCAAGCGTCTTTTAATTTCACGGCTGCAGTCACCATCCCCAGTGATTTTGGAGCCCAAGAAGATAAAGTCTATAATTGTTTCCATTGTTTCCCCATCTATTTGCCATGAAGTGATGGAACCAGATGCCATTATCTTAGTTTTTTGAATGTTGAGTTTTAGGCCAGGTTTTTCACTCTTCTCTTTCACGCTCATCAAGAGGCTCTTGTGTTGCTCTTCACTTTCTGCCATTAGGGTGGTATCATGAATATCTGAGGTTGTTGATATTTCTCCCAGCAATCTTGATTCTAGCTTGTACTTCATCCAGTCTGGCATTTTGTATGATGTACTCTGCATAGAACTTAAGCAGAGTGACAATATACAACCTTTCCAAATTTTGAACCATGCCATTGTTCCATGTCTGGTTCTAACTGTTGTGTCTGGATCTGTATGCAGGTTTCTCAGGAGACAGGTAAGATGGTCTGATATTCCCATCTCTTTAAGAATTTTCCACAGTTTGTTGTGATCCACACAGTAAAAGGCTTTAGCATTGTCAATGAAGCAGATGTTTCTCTAGAATTCTCTTGCTTTTCCTATGAGGAACGGATGTTGACAATTTGATCTCTGGCTCCTCTGCCTTTTCTAAATCCAGCTTGTACATCTGGAAGTTCTCAGTACACTTACTACTAAAACCTAGCTTGAAGGATTTTGAGCATTATTTTGCTAGCATATGAAATTATAACAATTGTGTGGTGTTTGAACATTCTTCTGCATTGCATTTCTTTGGGATTGGAATGAAAACTGACCTTTTCCAGTCCTGTGCCCACTGCTGTTTTCCAAATTTGTTGACATGCTTAATGCAGCACCTTAACAGCATCATCTTTTAGTATTTGAAATAGATCATGTAGAATTCCATCACATCCACTAGCTTTGTTCACAGATATGCTTCCTAAGTCCCACTTGACTTCACACTCTAGGTGAGTGACTCTGTCATTGTTACCCAGGTCATTAAGACCTTTTTTGTATAGTTCTTTTGTGTATTCATGCAACCTCTTCTTAATCTCTTCTGTTTCTGTTAGACTCTTGCTGTTTCTGTCCTTTATTGTGTCCATCTTTATATAAAATGTTCCCTTGGTATCTCCAATTTTCTTGAAGAGATCTCTAGTCTTTCCCATTCTATTGTTTTCCTCTGTATCTTTACATTTGTCAGTTTAGAAGGCTTTCTTATCTCCCCTTGCTATTCTCCAGAACTCTGCATTCAGTTGGGTATATCTTTCCCTTTCTCCTTTACCTTTCACTTCCCTTCTTTTCTCAGCTATTTGTAAGGCCTCCTCAGATAACCACTTTTCCTTCTTGCATTTCTTTTTCTTTGGGATAGTTTTGGTCACCGCCTCCTGTACAATGTTACAAGCCACCATCCATAGTTCTTGCAGCACTCTGTCTATCAGATCTAATCTCTTGAATCTATTCATCACCTCCGCTGTATAATCATAAGGGATTTGCTTTAGGTCATACTGGAATGCCCTAACGGTTTTCCCTACTTTTTTCAACTTAAGATTGAATTTTGCAATAAGGAGCTCATGATCTGAGACACAGTCAGGTACATGTCTTGTTTAGGCTGACTAAATGTATGTGAACTATAAAAAGCAGAAAAAATAGCACACAATAGAGGCTTTTTTATTTTTGGTAAAAATACATAATATTTACCATGTTAACCTGTTTTAAGTGACCACTTCAGTCATGCTAAGTATATTCACAGACTTGTGAAAGAGCTCAAGAACTTTTTCATCGTGCATAACTGAAAGTTTACCTATGCCCAGTGAACAACTACTCTCCTTTTTCTCCATTACATGGCCTCTGGTAGCCACCATTTTATTTTCTGTTTCCATGAATTTGAGTACTTTGAATACCTTATATAAGTGGAAACATATAGGAATTGCCTTTTTGTAACTGGCTTATTTCACTTAGGGTAATGTCTTCATGGTTCATCCATGCTGTGGCACGTGTTCAGATTTCCTTCAAGACCTAATGCTATTCTGTCGTGTGTATGTACCACATTTTGTTTAGCCATCCATGGGCATTTGGATTGATTCCACCTGTTTGCTACTGTGAATAATGGTGCTATGCAGATGGGTGTGAAAAAATCTCTTCAAAACTCTCCTTTCAGTTCTTTTGGGTGAATAAAGAGAAGCTTTTTAAACTGTTCTCTTAACTACCCTACCAGACAAATTGACATTCTTCATATCCTCTGTAAGACAGTCTATCCTATTCCATTGCACATTAACTGCTGAAGGCTAAGAGGCTAATCTCTTTGGTTTCTATCATTCAAGTTATATTGTTTGTAAGAAGTCTGTTTTATCCAATAATAAGACCATTTATGTCAGTTGCACTTGTTATTATACTTTAATTAAATATTTGTTGTTGTTCAGTCACCCAGTCATGTCCGAATCTTTAAGACCCCATGAACTGCAGCATGCCAGGACTCTCTGTCCCTCGCCATCTCCTAAAGCTTGCCCAAGTTCATTACACAGTTTATATTAATTAAATACTAGACAATATGTATTCATATTTAATATATTGAATAATATATTCAACATAAATGTGTATTTATATTAAATATTTGTTGTTTGATTAAATATTATTTATTACACTTCAATTAAATACTCCACAGAGTGCTGAATTATAAAAGTGAAAAGTGAGAGTGAAGTGAAAGTGCTAGCTGCTCACTCATGTCCAACTCTTTGCAACCCCATTGACTATAGCCCCTCAGGCTCCTCTGTCCATTGAATTCTCCAGGCAGTAATACTGGAGTGGGTTGCCATCCCCTTCTACAGTGGATCTTCCCAACCTGGCAGATTCTTTACCATCTGAGCCATGAGGCAAGGCCATAAATGTGAAGGGAGGATATTTATATAGAAATATAGTTGAATGTTTGTGGAAACTTTAAGAAGGTGAAGACAAGTACTTAAAAAACTATTGTTGAATTAAGTACAAGATATACAACCATAAAATACTTAAAATTATAAAAATCTAGAAGGATTCTTTACACAGCTTGTTTTATAAGTGCCTTTAAATTCTCACTCAACTTTGAAGACAGAAAAATTGGAAAATGCAGACAATATACTATTCAAATATGCATTCTTTTCTTCTGGCTTCAGAAAAGCATTCTTTTTTTTATTTTATACAATTTTAAAACTTGACACTCCATTTACAATTATTATAAAATATCAGCCATATTTTTTGTGCTGTACAAAATATCCTTGTTGCCTCTTTTAGTTAGTTAGTTCAGTTACTCATTCGTGTCTGACTCTTTGCAACCCCATGGACTGCAACACACCAGGCTTCCCTGTCCATCACCAACTCCCGGGTTCTCCTCAAACACATGTCCATCGACTCAGTGATGCTATCCAAGCATCTCATCCTCTGTCATCCACTTCTCCTCCTGCCTTCAATCTTTCCCAGCCTCAGTGTCTTTTCCAGTGAATCAGTTCTTCACATTAGATGGCCAAAGAATAGGAGCTTCAGCTTCAGCATCAGTCCTTCCAAAGAATATTCAGGACTGATTTCCTTTAGGATTGACTGGTTGGATCTCCTTGCAATCCAAGGGATTCTCAAGAGGCTTCTCCAACACCACAGTTCAAAAGCATCAATTCTTCAGCACTCAGATATCTTTATGGTCTAACTCTCACATCTTTACATGACTACTGGAAAAACCATAGCTTTGCCTATATGGACATTTGTTGGCAGAGTAATGTCTCTGCTTTTTAATATGCTGTCTATGTTGGTCATAGCTTTTCTTCCAAGGAGCAAGCATCTTTTAATTTCATGTCTGCAGTCACCATCTGCAGTAATTGTGGAGCCCAAGAAAATAAAATTCGTTGCTGTTTCCAATGTTTTCCCCATCTATTTGCCATGGAGTGATGGGACCAGATGCCATGATCTTCATTACATGTTCTTCACGTAGCCTATCTTACACCCTATAGTTTGCACCTCCCATTTCCCCAGCCCTATATTGCTTATACTAGCTCCTTTCCCCACTTGCTACTACTATTTGTTCTCTCTACGCGTGTTACATTCACTAGTTTGTTGTACTGTTTAGATTCCACATATAAGGGATATAATACAGTATTTGTCTGGCTTTGACACATGTCACTTAGCATAATGCCCCCCGAGTCAATCCATGTTACTGCAAGTGGCAAAACTTCATCATTTTTATGGATGAGTAGTATTCCATTTTATATATATACCACTAATTTATTCATTAATCTGTTGATGCATACTTAGGTTACTTGCATATCTTGACAATTGTAAAGAATGCTGCTATGAACACTGGGGTGCATGAATCCTTTAAAATTAGTGCTTTTGTTTTATTCCCAATATATATCAAGAAATGGAATTCCTGGGTCATATAGTAGTTCTATTTTTAGTTTTTTGAGAAACTTCTAATCTGTTTTCCACAGTGGCTAAACCAATTTAAACTCTAATCAACAGTTTTTGAGGGATCCCTTTTTTCCAAATCCTTGACAACTTTTTTTTTTTGTATGTGTTCTTTTTGATAGCCGTTCTGACAGGTGTGAGGTGATAATTCTTTGTGGATTTGATTTGCACTTCTCTGATGATTAGCAATGTTGAGCAGCTTTTTATGTGCTTGTTGGTCATCTGCATTTCCTCTTTGGAAAAATATATATTAGGTTCTTCTACCCATTTTTTTAATTGGGATTTTTCTCTTTTGAATTGTATCGTATACGCTGAATTCAGTTCAGTTCAGTTGCTCAGTCATCTCCAACTCTTTGTGACCCCATGGACTGCAGCACACCAGGCCTCCCTTTCCTTCACCATCTCCTGGAGTTTGCTCAAACTCACGTCCATTGAGTCGGTGATACCATCCAACCACTTCATCCTCTGTCACCCCGTTCTCCTCCTGCCTCAATCTTTCCCAGCATCAGGGTCTTTTCAAATGAATCAGTTCTTCACATCAGGTGACCAAAGTATTGGAGCTTTGGCTTCAGCATCAGTCCGTCCAATGAATATTCAGGACTGATTTCCTTTAGGATGGAATTGATGCTTTTGAACACCACAATTCAAAAGCATCAATTCTTCGGTGCTCAGCTTTCTTTATGGTCCAACTTTAACATGACTACTGGAAAAACCATAGCTTTGCCTATATGGACCTTTGTCAGCAGAGTAATGTCTCTTCTTTTTAATATGTTGTCTAGGTTGGTCATAGCTTTTCTTCCAAGGAGCAAGCATCTTTTAATTTCATGGCTGCAGTCACCACTGCAGTGATTTTGGAGCCCAAGAAAATAAAGTCTCTCACTCTTTCCTCTGTAGCCCCTTTGATTTGCCATGAGGTGATGGGACCAGATGCCATGATCTTAATTTTTTGAATGTTGAGTTTCAAGTCAGCTTTTTCACTCTCCTCTTTCGCTTTCATCAAAAGGCGGGTTCAGGATGGGGAACACATGTACACCTGTGGCGGATTCATGTCAATGTATGGCAAAAACCACTACAATATTGTAAAGTAATTAGCCTCCAAAAAACAAATTAATTAATTAATTTAAAAAAAAAAGAGGCTCTTCAGTTGCTTTTCACTTTCCACCATAATGGTGGTGTCATCTGCATATCTGAGATTATTGATATTTCTCCCAGAAATCTTGATTCTGGCTTGTGCTTCATCCAGTCTGGCATTTCACATGATGTACTCTGCATATAGGTTAAATAAGCAGGGTGACAATACACAGCCTTGGCATACTCCTTTCTCAATTTGGAACCAGTCCATTGTTTCATGTCCGGTTCTAACTATTGCTTCTTGACCTGCATACAGGTTTCTCAGGAGGCAGTTCAGGTGGTCTGGTATTCCCATCTGTTTAAGAATTTTCCACAGTTTTTGGAATTTGTTGGATATTGATCCATTAACATTCATATCATTTGCAAATATTTTCTCCATTCAGGAGATTTTCTTTTCATTTGGCTGAAGGAGTTTTCTTTACTGTACAAATAGCTTTTAATTAAGTCTCATTTGTTTATTTTTGCTATTATTTCCATTACTCTAGGATACAGATCCAAAAATATTGCTGTGATTGATGTCAAAGAGTTTTCTATGTTTTCCTCTAGATTTTTTATAGTATCTATCTTACATGTAGGCCTTTAATCCATTTTGAGGTCATTTTTGCATACGGTGTTAGAGAATTTTAAAAACCTTGCATTTGTACTCTCCTCTCCCCCATGATTACTGTTTTTCATATCATATTTTGCATCTCACATCACTGCTTATTTTGGCTACAGATGATTTTGCTACTTTTGTCTTTTAACCTCCCTACTAGTTTATGTGTGGATGATTTCTTATTTTTAGTGTATATTTGCCTTTACTGGCAAGCTTTTTCATTTTGTAATTTTCTTGTTTCTTGTTGTAGCCTTTTTTTACCTAGAAAAGTCCCTTTACCAGTTGCTATACCATTAGTTTGGTGGTGTTCAACTCTTTGATCTTTTGTTTTCCTATAAAGCTTTTGATTTCTTCACCAAATCTAAATGAAAGCCTAAAAGGGTAGAGTATCCTTGATTGTAGTTTTTTCTCTTTCATCACTTCAAATACATCATTCTACTCCCTTCTAGCCTGCAGAGCTTCTGCTTAAAAAATTAGATGATACCCTTATGGGAGTTTCCTTGCACATTATTTATTGCTTTTCCCTTGGTGCTTTTAATATTTTCTCTTTATCTTTAATTTTTGTCATTTTAATTACAATGTGTCTTAGTGTGTTCCTCCTTGACTTATGGTATGCTCTGTGCTTCCTGGACTCAGGTTAGTGTTTCCTTTTCCAGGTTAGGGAAATTTTCAGCTATTATGTCTTCAAATATTGATATTGTCCAAGGGGTCTCTTAAACTGTGATTTCTTTTCATTCATTTTTTTCTGTTCAGTGGCAGTGATTTCCACTAGTCTGTCTTCCAGCTCACTGATTCATTCTTCTGTATCATTTAGTCTACTACTGATTCTTTCTGGTATATTTTTTTCATTTGAGTTATTGTATTCTTCATCTCTGTTTGGTTGTCCTTTATATTTTCTCTTTGTTAAAACTTCTAAATTATCACTCTATTCATCCATTCTTTTCCTGAGTTCTTTGATCATCTTTATATCATTACTCAGAATTATTTCTCAGGTAGACTGCCTATCTCCACTTCACTTAGTTATTCTTCTGGAGTTTTACCTTGTTCCTTTGTCTGGAAAAAGTTTCTCTGTTATCTCATTTTGTCTAAGCTGCTATTTATGTTTTTATGTATGTAATAGGTTAGTTATGTTGGAAGAAAAGTTATGTTACCTTGTTATGTTATTTATGTTATATTACCTAATTATGTTATTTAGCTATGTTATCTAGTAACTTCGGAAGAAAAGCTATGCCAAACCTAGACAGCATATTAAAAAGCAGAGACATCATTTTGCTGACAAAAGTCCATATAGTCAAGGTTATGGTTTTTCCAGTAGTCATGTATGGATGTGAGAGCTGGAGCATAAGGAAGACTGAGCACTGAAAAACATACTTTCAAACTGTCATGCTGGAGAAGACTCTTGAAAGTCCCTTGTACAGCAAGGAGATCAAACCAGTCAATTCTAAAGGAAATCAACCCTGAATATTCATTGGAAGGACCAATGATGAAGCTGAAGCTCCAGTACTTTGGCCACCAGATGTGAAGAGCTGACTCACTGGAAAAGACCCTAATGCTGGGAAAGACTGAGGGCAGGAGAAGAAGGGGAAGACAGAGGATGAGATGGTTGGATTGCATCATTGACTCTGCATGCACAGAAGACGGCAGTGGAGGAAGGATTCACTGAAAACCTGATGACTAGAGATCTCTTCAAGAAAATTAGAGATACCAAGGGAACATTTCATGCAAAGATGGACACAATAAAGGACAGAAATGGTATGGACCTAACAGAAGCAGAAGACATTAAGAAGAGGTGGCAAGAATACACAGAAGAACTATACAAAAAAGATCTTCATGACCCAGATAATCACGATGGTGTGATCACTCACTTAGAGCCAGACATCCTGGAATGTGAAGTCAAGTGGGCCTTAGGACATCACTATGAACAAAGCTAGTAGAGAAGATGGCAGTGAAGGAGGATTCACTGAAAAGCTGATGTTTGTGTCTCCTTTGCTGCCCTGCCTGTAGGATCATCAGTACCATCTTTGTAAGTTCGATGCATGAAGCAGGGCACCTAAAGCCAGTGCTGTGGGACAACCCAAAGGGATGGGGTGAGGAGGGACGTGGGAGGAGAATTCAGGATGGGGGGAAACATGTATACCTGTGGCTGACTCATGCTGATGTATGGCAAAACCCATCATAATATTGTAAAGTAATTATCCTCCCTTAAATATTTTTTTTTTTAAAGAAAAAAAGCTGACATCTGAGAACAGACTTGATGACAGGGAGAAAACTATGCAGGTATGTAATGCCTTTTAAATTATGTCCTACTATTTCTCTCTTAGGGTATTCTGGATACTGTAACAAATCACTGAGACCCTGAAAAAGAATTTTTTTAGCTCTTTTTATTTGTATATAACATACATGCAGAAAAGCATACAAATTTTAAGTATGAATTATCACAATGAACACACTTGTACAACAATTACCCACATCAAGAAACAGAACATTTCCAGAACCCCACATCCATTATCTTGCCACTTACCAATCACTATGTCCTATTTTTCTCCCAAAGGTAAATCCTATCCTGCTTTTAACACCTTAGAGTAGTTTTTACTGGTCTTGGACTTTACACTAATGAAATCCTAAGACATATATTATTTTGAATTCATTTCTTTCACTCAACACTATGTTGCTTATAGTTTGTTCATTCTCATTGCTGCAGAGATTTATTTCCATAATATACAATTTAAGCATACATTCCACTGCTGATGGACATTTGGGTTGCTCCACTTATCAGCAATTCCAAATAATACTGCTATCGACATTCTTGTACCTGCCTTTGGTGAACATACATATACATTCGGGGGAAGGGTACACCCCTGCTAGTGGGTCATAAGGTGTGCATATGCCCAATTTAAATAGCTGCTACCAAACTTTTTCAAGTGGTTATGCCAGTTTATACTGCCACCAGAAGTAAATGAGAGTTTTGATAGCTCCACTTCTTGTGTGGAAGATTCATTTTGAAAATATTTTGTAACAATTTGTCATACATTTTTATCTAACATGTTCTTTTAAAATTAAATATTTTGCTAGACATTCTTTCATATTGAATCCCAAAGTCTGTAAGTTTACTACTAAACTTAAGGAGTTAACTTACTTATGTGATACCAAGTAAACAACAAAGTGTCACCTATAGTCATCTAAACATATCTTATACTACCAATTATCTATTATTCCAAATTATAAGCTTTTTAATCCTCTTCTCATATCTCTTAGAAAAAAAATGTTTCTATGATACTGGAGGGACTATCTAAGATCATCTCTCCCCCAAATACAGACATCTGATGGATTAGTCACCTGTTCCTCTAAGAAACCACTTCCCTGCTGCTAAAGGAAATTATCTATGTACAATACAACCACTCTAGGGGAAAAAAAAAAAAACAGATCTATAAAACACATAGGTATACATGAGCATGACTGCTAACTATATTTAATACTTTTATTTTGTTTAACTCCATGCCAAATCATTAGAGAAACTCTAATTTTATCCACAAATGTCAAGAGACAAAAAAATTATTTCAAGCCTAGGAGTTTAGAAAGTATTTATTCTATTTTCTAAGAAACAAACCTTTTATAAAAGGAGCTTTGATATATTGTTAACATTTTACATTAGCAATATGATAAAAAGAGCTGAACAATCTAAAGTAGTTCTTCCTAAAGGCAAGCTAATTCAACCATTCTTAGCAACTAGGTGATCAAGCTATATACGACTTTTACTATGTGCTAGGGACTGTTACTAATTCCTTTGCAAATGTTAACTCAATTAATTCTTAAAATAATTGCTAGTAAACAGCCAGAATTTGAATTCAGGCAGAAACCTAACTTGAGTTCATGCTCTCATATAACCAAAATAACCTTTTTTTTTTTTTTCTGTTTTAATAAATCTGAGCTCTACCTGACCTTTTGATCATTTACTTCAGGGAAGAAATTTCTGATCATTTATTTAAGGTAAGAAAAGTATACATGAAGACTCAAAGGTAAGAAATATAGTCCTTTGCTACATGTATATTTAGCTTTTTTAAAACAGTATGTCATCAATTTTGCAAATATATTAAAGGGAAATATGAAAATATACCTACATTTGGACAATATAATGCATCTTTTAAACAGTTTAGAAGTACAAAACCCAGAGAGAATAAAAATAGCTTGAACTTGTTCTCTAATTATTCTTTAATCAGGATGCAATTTAAATCAAGTTTTTATCTGCCCATTTATCTAGTAGATTCTAAGCATACTATCTGAAAGTAATAACAGGCAGTTTCATTGTATTCCTCAGGAGAGAAAGAAGAAATAAGAGAACTGTAAGGTCATTTAGTCAATTTCCTGTTCAGGCATCTTACTTTCTGTATTTTCCAAGGCTTTGTAGAGCTACAATAAATATAGCCCTCTCTAGAATGAACCTTCTCCCCTCAGTGATAAAAATGATTTCTGGAAAAATGAAACTATATTGATGTTATTTTGTGCGTTTGGTTTTTAAATTGAGATATAACTGACACATAGTATTGTATTAATTTTAGGTATACAACATAATGATTTAATATGTTTATTTTATGAAATGACTACCACAAGTTTAGTTGCCACACAGTTACAATTCTTTTCCTTCTGAAGATGACTCTTAAAATCTACTTAGCAACTGACAAATATACAGTGCACTATGGTTAACTATACTCAATGTACTATAAATTATATCTTTGAGGTCAATTTTTTTTTTTAGGAAAGGCCTGCCTGCATGAAGCAAAAAAAAGAAATTTTTGCTTTCTTGCTCTGATCAGATTTCCACTCATAATGGCCCTGGTTCCTCTGACTGGTTTTGCTATTAACACACAGAGTTTTAAATCAAATACTTCTATAACACATATGACCAAAACAATCCAAAAACACCTGGCAAAAAATTGGTTCTATAGCTTTGAAAGTCACTTCAATCTCAGTTCTCTCTAAACGCCATCCTAGTTTCCTAAAAGTTGTTGTTTGTGTTTGACTCTTTGTAGCCCCTTGGACTGCAGCACACCAGGTTCATGTTCCTAAAAACAGTAGGAGTAGTAACTACAGGTAAAGAATTAGTACCAAACTATATTTTGTACATATTCAAAAATGCTTCTTTCTCCAATAAACCACAGCACCTGAAATTTACATAAGAATAAGTTCTTCAGTTCAGTTCAGTCACACTTTGTGTCCGACTCTTTGCGACCCCATGAATCGCAGCACGCCAGGCCTCCCTGCACATCACCAACTCCCGGAGTTCACTGAGACTCACGTCCATCAAGTCAGTGATGCCATCCAGCTATCTCATCCTCTGTCGTCCCCTTCTCCTCCTGTCTCCAATCCCTCCCAGCATCACAGTCTTTTCCAATGAGTCAACTCTTTGCATGAGGTGGCCAAAGTATTGGAGTTTCAGCTTTAGCATCAATCCTTCCAATGAACACCCAGGACTAATCTCCTTTAGAATGGACTGGTTGGATCTCCTTGCAGTCCAAGGGACTCTCAAGAGTATCTAGATAACACCACAAAAATGCCTTAAAAGATAATGCCTTACACATGTATAGCACCACACACTTAATCCTTGAAATAAACCTGTATTTGTACCATTTATCATAAGAGAAAATGAGACTCAGAGAAGTTACCATATATGTACAAAATTATACAGCTTCACTGTGCTAGCACTCAAATCCTCAACTAAGTCTATTATAAATATACTGCCTAGGCTCCCAAGTAGGCTGAAAGGAATAAAAATAATTGTGCTGAAAGGATAATTGTACATCAACATAAAATAGTGGATTAATTTTTCAGAAAACAGCACATGATAGAGCTTTGAGGAAAGAGATGTGTATTTTAAATGTAAAGATAGCTGAACTTTGGGAGATATATAGCTTGATGCCCTGCCCAGGGAGAAAATGTTCCAATGGGATATCACTGATGAGATATGGCTTAGTCAGTAATGTGAGGGGACAAACCTAGGAAAGGCACATTATATATATATAGATAAGTAGATTTCATAGATTAAACTAGGCTTGTACTGGTAGTTTTATCATCTGTAGTAGTACAGGCTTAGTTGGTACTTTTATTTTCTACCAAGCACAGGAGGTTGTCATTTTCCTCACAACATTAAAAATTGGTAGATAGGACTTGCTTAAACAAATCCAAAAGTGACATCAATGAATTGCCTCTAGCTAAACCATTTAAAATAAATCAAGACATGTTGTTTTACTGATTTAAAAAAAAAAAATCAACAAGTTGTATGCCTGTATCTTTGTTCTTTAAAAATATAAAAATAAGTTCAAATATAAAATCATTCCAATCAGCTCTGTCATCTGAAATATTTCAGAAATTTATAAAACATTATCTCTTCACAGTATTATCTCCTTACAGAAATCACAGACCTTACAGTAGCTGAATGATTAAAAATATATATATAAGAGAGCATCTTAGGGATTAAGGCAAAGGCACTTTTTAATTCTTTCCTGGTGGGTATGCCTTCAATTATATAATATTCTATTTCTTTCTTTCTTAAAAAAGTAATTGTAAGGTATACTTAGAGAATGAGGAGTAGGGAAAAGCTAGTGATCATCTGTTAAATTCCCTGCCTCTACACATATTGTGTTTCCAAACAATTTTATAAAACAATCCAAACAAATTAAAAACAAGTATCTTATCAAATATTAGTATGACTTCTATAATAGCACTAAGCACTAAAATGAAATGCAGTAGTAAAGTGGAGATAACATTTGTTTTTCACATTTTATTTTCTTTTAGCTACTGCATATAATTTTTGTCAAGGCTTAGGCTGATAGCAGTACTAATTGTAATGGCTGACACTGTAATGTACTTAAAATCATCTGTGATATGTCACTTACTATAATGATGGCCAAGCGATTTAACTACATGAGTCTCACAGTACTGATATAAAACTGATAATAATAAATACCCTCCACATAGTTGGTCTGTAAGAATTAAACAAGTTTCAGAATCCTGTAACAACACATGTCTTAACACAATGACTCTGTGTCACTGAATTCATATGATTATGCATATGAAATTTCTGTGATGTTCAAGAAAGTTATAAAAATGATAATACTATCATTTCTGACATCATATTAAAGTTACATACTCTTCACTATTAAAAAATCTCAAATATAACAGTGTCACTTGAGAACAATGAAATAATATATGTGAAAAACAGCACAAAGCAAGCTATCAATAAATGTTTGTTTAAAAATCTACAAGTGAAATCCCAATAAAGCCAGGAAGATTTAGTACACTATCTAATCTAGACTATTATGACTGCAATATTCACATATAATAAACTTTCATTTATAAAATAGAATATTATGTGGTATATTAAAATCATTAATTATTAATGTTTTGAGTCCAAAGATCCTATGCAATGTTATTAGAGCCAATATAATGCTAATTCCCCTTACAAGAATTAGTTTTAGTACATATTTAAAAATACATACATACATAATTTTATACATGTAATTGCTTTCAATATATCTATACAATTTTTCATAAATATGTAAATATGAAGTAAAATCTATTTTTAAATGAATATATTGAAAGATGTATAATACTCAGAAATTATATATACATAATGTTTAAAAATCTTTAAATAAATGATTCATTTTTATATCCAACTCACCTTTTGGATAATATATATCTATACTCATATTGAACTACACACACTTACATTGAACTACACACACTTACACTGATTTTATCTCCTATCCTGGCTCTCTCAGAGTCAAGTCTCAAATTTCTAAATGCATCTTCATCATATCCATATCAATATCCCATTATTACCTCAAATTCCATGGGCCTAAAACCTGGGCTTCCCAAGTGGCTCAGCGGTAAAGAATCCGTCGGCCAAGGCAGGAGACACAGGTTTAACCTCTGGATCAGGAAGATCCCCTGGAGAAGGAAGTGGCAACCCCCTCTAGTATACTCGCCTGGGAAATCCAATGGACAGAGGAGCCTGGTGGGCTACAGTACATAGGGTCACAAAAGAGTCAGACTTGACTTAGCAAGTAAACAACAACAACAAAATAAATCTATCCTTTCCACAACAAAACCATTTCCTCCTTTGATTCTTCCATTTCTGTTAATGAATCCCCAAGTTTAAAGACTCAGTGTTTTTTTTATTTCTTTCTCTTTCCTCTCTGGAAGATATACAGAAGAAACAGCAAAGGACCCTGGAGTCAACTGGATCTGTTTCTACTTCTGTTTGTACTTCTTACTAGCTGTGTGAGTTTAAGCAAATTCTTTATTACACCCTTTCTAAACTAACGTTCCATGTATATAAAAATAGAAATTCATTTCCCTTACCTTGTAGGATTTTTAAGCCTTAAATATAATGTATATAAGATGCCTAATAAATAGTGAGCATTCGTAAATATTGACAAAGCAACTTCTCGTCCTTAAACATATCCAGTAATCAGGAACTATAGATGCTCAATTTGAAATGTCCCCATTCTCACAATGTGTTCTGGGCCCTTCTCATTTAAATCCTTAAGTTTTGGATGTCATCTATTTCCTTATCCATCTGGGCCAATGGCCACACACACACACACACCCAGCCTGTTCAGAGTCCTCTTCCTATCTGGGAGTTTAAGCTCCCATGGGCATTTAAACTACTTTCCATCAATTTAGAATCTTGGAACAGTTTATTCCATTCAAGTTCCTTCTGCCTACCTTCCAATACTCTTGTTCATCCCTATGATCCTTTGATTTCTGTAAAATTAGAACTAGTTTTATTGAGCCCATCTTTGCATGAAATGTTTCCTTGGTATCTCTAATTTTCTTGAAGAGATCTCTAGTCTTTCCCATTCTATTGTTTTCCTCTATTTCTTTGCATTGATCTCTGAAGCAGGCTTTCTTATCTCTCCCTGCTATTCTTTGGAACTCTGCATTCAGATGGGTATATCTTTCCTTTTCTCCTTTGCTTTTCACAGCTATTTGTAAGGCCTCCTCAGACAGCCATTTTGCCTTTTTGCATTTCTTTTTCTTGGGGATGGTCTTATGCGAAGAGCTAACTCATTTGAAGACACTGATGCTGGGAAAAATTGAGGCCAGGAGGAAAAGGGGATGACAGAGGATGAGATGGCTGGATGGCATCACCGACTCGATGGACATGGGTTTGGGTGGACTCCGGGAGTTGGTGATGGACAGGGAGGCCTGGCGTGCTGCGGTTCGTGGGGTCACAAAGTCGGACATGACTGAGCGACTGAACTGAACTGAGGACTAGCTTTGCTACAAATTCTCCACTGCCTCTTCATTATTTATCTTTCTTAAGGCTGTTTAATCACTCTGCATCCAGTCTAGCTCATGTCACCTACCTTCTGTCACAAATATGATTTCTAGAGCTGCCCTTCTAATATACTCTCTCCAATGCTCCTCTACTTTTCAGTAAATGTTCCCACTACCTCCTTACTCTAAAAATCTGGCTTTGCCCAGATGCTATAATTTCTCTTGCAGAATAAGAAGAAACTTCTCCTTTTTCCTCATCTTAGGATCTCTAAGATGAGAGGAGGGACAGTATCCTCACCTCAGCTCCTTGTTTGTTTGGAGGCCAAGTCATGAGACCAAAACACACATTCCCTACTGACAGTGAAATTACTACAGAATTCCTTGTTACTTCCTCACTGAGTACTGAGAAGACAATGATAAATAAGGCTAATACAACGGGACATACAGTGGGTTATACTGAGTTAAATAAAACCTGGGCTTTATTTCATGATATTTTAAATTTGCATTTGCTGTTGTTCAGTCGCTCAGTTGTATCTGACCCTTTGCAACCCCATGAACTGCAACATGCCAGACTTCCTTGTCCTTCACAATCTCCCAAGGTTGCTCAAACTCACAATCATTGAGTCAGTGATGACATCCAACCATCTCATCCTTTGTCATCCCCTTTTCCTCCCGCCTTAAATCTTTCCCAGCATCAGGGTCTTTTCTAATGAGTCAGCACTTCACATCAGGTGGCCAAAGTATTGGCACTTCAGCTTCAGCATCAGTCCTTCCAATGAATATTCAGGATTGCTTTCCTTTAGGATTGACTGGCTTGATCTCCCCGCAGTCCAAGGGACTCTTAAGTCTTCTCCAACACCACAGTTTAAAAGAATCAATTCTTTAGCATTAAGTTTTCTTTATGGTCCAACTCTCACATCAATACATGACTAGGGGAAAAAACATAGCTTTCACTAGACAGACATTTGTTGGCAAGCTAATGTCACTGCTTTTTAATATGCCATCTAGGTGGGTCATAGCTTTTCTTCCAAGGAGCAAGCATCTTTTAATTTCATGGCTGCAGTCACCATCGGCAGTGATTTGGAGTCCAGGAAAATAAAGCCCATCACTGTTTCCATTGTTCCTGTTTCCACTGTTTTCCCCATTTGCCATGAAGAAATGGGATCAGGTGTCACGACCTTAGTTTTGGTTGAGTTTTAAGCAAGTTTTTTTACTCTCCTCTTTCACCTTCTTCAAGAGGCCCTTTAATTCCTCTTTGCTTTCTGCCATGGGGTGGTGTCAACTGCATATTTGAAGTTATTGATATTTCTCCCAGCAATCTTGATTCCAGCTTCTGCTTCATCCAGCCCGGCATTTCACATGATATACTCTGCAAAGAAGTTAAATAAGCAGGGTGACAATATACAGCCTGACGTACTTCTTTTCCTATTTGGAACCAGTCCATTGTTCCATGTCCAGTTCTAACTGTTGCTTCTTGACCTGTGTACAGGTTTCTCAGGAGGCAGGTCAGGTGGTCTGGTATTCCCATCTCCTGAAGAATTTTCCACAGTTTGTTGTAATCCACACAGTCAAAGGTTTTAGCACAGCCAATGAAGCTGATGTTTTTCTGGAATTGTCTTGCTTTTACTATGACTCAATGGATGTTGGCAATTTGATTTCTGGTTCCTCTGCCATTTCCAAATTCAGCTTGAACATCTGGAAGTTCTCAGTTCGTGTGCTACTGAAGCCTCACTTGAAGAATTTTGAGTATTACTTTGCTAGCGGGTGAAATTAATGCAATTGTACGGCAGTCTGAACATTCTCTGGCATTGACTTTCTTTGGGACTGGAATGAAAAACTGACCTTTTCCAGTCCTGTGGCCACTGCTGAGTTTTCCAAATTTGCTGGCAGATTGAGTGCAGCATTTTCACAGCATCATCTTTCAGGATTTGAAATAGCTCAACTGCAATTTCATCACCTCTACTAGCTTTCTTCGTAGTGACACTTCCTAAGGCCCAATGACTTCAGACTCTAGGATGTCTGGCTCTAGGTGAGTGATCACACCATTTTGATTATCTGGGTCATGAATATCTTTTTTGTATAGTTCTTTTGTGTATTCTTGCCACCTCTTCTTAATTATCTTCTGCTTCTCTTAGGTCCATACCATTTCTGTCCTTTATCGTGCCCATTTTTGCTTGAAATATTCCCTTGGTATCTCTAATTTTCTTGAAGAGATCTCTACTCTTTCCCATTCTATTGTTTTCTTCTATTTCTTTGCATCAATCACTTAGGAAGGCTTTCTTATCTCTTCTTGCTATTCTTTGGAACTCTGCATTCAGATGGGGATATCTTTCCTTTTGCTACTAGCAAGTTTAAAATTACCTATGTGGATTGCTGAAATAGACCTTTCCATTTCAAAGTCAAGCTTTCAATGGAAGAGGAGGTTAGTTGAATATGAGCATGGAATTTAAACTCTACTGTACCCTCCCTTCTCTAGCTTTGATAATCTTTACTCTTCTACCCAAATCAATTCTATCTTCTACCAATATCTATTCCACTCCTGAAAAATGGATCTACTTACTAATTTCCAAATATTGCATACATTTATGCCTCTTTCTCTGTGTATTCTCCAGTGCTCTTCTACCCCTCATTTAATATTCCCACTACCTCCTTACTCTAAAATCTGATTCTCCTCAGATCGTACCATTTCTCTTGCAGAAGAAAAAGAAGAGGCTGCTTCTTAATTATTAATGCCGATAATATTCTTTCCTTTCTCAGCCAGAAATCTTTCCTTCACAAAGTTTTGTAGTCTTCTAACTACTTGCTACTTTGTCCTGTGGCAGGATTATACAACCCATCCTGTCAATGGCAGGCTTGCTACAGTCCTTGAACAGAAATGTGAGCAGAAGTGACATGTGCCATTTCCAAGAAAAAGCTTTAAAAAGAACTACTGCATAGTTCCAATATGGTCTCTTTTCCTATGAGACCAGAAATGTCCCAGACAGAAGCTACTCCATCATCTGGTCTTTACATGAAGATGTGGAGCAAAGCTACAACTGATCCACAGTGGACAGATACTGGAAGCAAGAAATAAACTTTGTTGTTACAAGCTCCTGGGATTTTTGAGTCATTTATCACTGTATAACTTAGCCTAAACTGGTTAATGTGAAGTGAAGACGCTCAGTCGTGTCCGACTCTTCGCAACCCCATGGACTGCAGCCCACCAGGCTCCTCCATCCGTGGGATTTTCCAGGCAAGAGTACTGGAGTGGGGTGCCATTTGTATCATTTTAACATAATCATTTCCGTGCTTTAAGATTTATCTTAAGCATCACAGTTTCCATAAAATTTTCCCAATCAGTTAAGTCCTAAGTTTTTTTTTTTTTTTCCTCTTCTAAATTCCTAGAGTTCAGCTGTACTCCTTTATGGCAATTCTAGTCTATTCTTATTTTGAATTATTATTTACATCTGAATCTTGTATAACTGCTTAATGGCTGCTAACATCACAAAAACACAGACAGTCAAACATTATGTGCCTCTTAATGAAACACATAAAATCACTTTTGAAATAGTCTTTAGAAAAAAGGAGCCCAAATCTAATCAGGCTTCTAGATGTACCCAGTCATTTATAGGAAATGTAGAAGACAGAATAATGTGTTGAGCTACATCAAGGGAAGGCAACGAGCAAAATCCAGGAAAACAATCTGCTTTCTTCAAACAAAACAACTGTAAGAAAAAAAAAAAAGAGATGCAAGAAGAAACTATGAAATAATCAAATTAAAAACTAACTGGATATTTTATATTATGGAATTAATACTATTTGATCTGATTATATTTTTGTTATAAATATATACATATTTGGTGTAATCATACATATGTATGTCATATAGTATGCTATATACATACATACATGTAAAGAGAGAGAAGAAAGAAAGAATGCGTCTTGGTACGTATTGAAATATTTAAATAGATTCAACTATATATCTTCACTCTGTTTCAGAATAGTCCTAGGAGGAAGAAGGACAGTAAAAAAGATAAGTATAATTGATAATTACTGAGTTTGGATGATGGATATGTAGGAATTCTTATACTATCCTTTCTATTTCCATATATGTTTGAAATTTTTCATAATATTAAAGGTTATATTAAATGGAGCTATTTTAAACTAGCTGCATAACACAACTTACTTATAATTTATATCCAAAATGGTCTAAGTTGGTAGCTTATAGATATGCTGATCCTATAAAACTTATGTGATAAGTAAAACCCTGACAATCTGAAACAGTGCCTTCTATGACTATAGACGGAAGGAGAACATAAACAACCTGATTGGCAGGTGTTTTCAACTTAGCCTACTGGGAAGAAAAAAACAACGCATATATATATATATTTTTTTTTTTCACAATGACGGTCTAAAACATGAGCTGCAAATTTTATGAGCTATGCAGTGAACACGAGATGAAAATAAGGAAGTAAGCAGAAAATAGTGAGTGGTAAAGACCATGTCATATCAGAAAGCCTTTGACCCCTTCTAACGGTGGCACCTTTATTTATTTAGCTATTTAACTTGTATGCAGAGTAAATCACATGAAATGCTTTTGGAAGGACTGATGCTGAAGCTGAAGCTCCAATATTTTGGCCACCCGATGCAAAAAGCCGACTCATTGGAAAAGACCCTGATGCTGGGAAAGATTGAAGGCAAGAGGAGAAGGGGACAACAGAGGATGAGGTGGTTGGACGGCATCACCAACTCAGTGGACATGAGTTTGAGCAAGCTCCGGGAGATGGTGAATGACAGGGAAGCCTGGCGTGCTGCGATGTCACAAAGAGTCAGACACAACTTAGTGACTGAACAACAACAAGGTGGGCAACAGCTACTCAGCTCCAGCCAAAAGTGAAAATGCATCAGTGCAGGTCCACTTTGGCCAAGTCTCCTGATTCTTAAAGAGAAGCCAGAAATTTATACTTTTATGTGAAATCTCCATGTTTTTAAAAATACAGCTTCATGGGCTGTACTTAGTTGCTCAGTCGTGTCCGACTCTTTGCAACCCCATGGACTGCAGCCCGCCAGGCTCCTCTGTTCATAGGGATTCTCCAGGCAATAATACTGGAGTGGGTTGCCATACCCTCCTCCAGGGAATCTTCCCAACCCTGGGATCGAACCCAGGTC
The DNA here is from genome assembly GCF_032452875.1 of Bos javanicus. Classification (NCBI taxonomy): domain Eukaryota; kingdom Metazoa; phylum Chordata; class Mammalia; order Artiodactyla; family Bovidae; genus Bos; species Bos javanicus. The sequence goes on along the minus strand of NC_083870.1, from coordinate 96,532,979 downwards.
TCCCCCATCGCAGGCCAGATTCTCTACCAACTGAGCCACCAGGGAAGCCCACAGCTCTAAAAGCCCAGCTAAATATATCTGGTCGCTTGATCCATCCCATGCGATGCCGGTTTGCAATGATTTGTCTAAGAAAAACAATATGGCATGATGGGTTGAAGGGAGATGTACTCCAGATCTTTCCTGATAGGAAGAATTTATTTTGCTGATAGCCATTGAGGTGGAAGAAGAAAGACTTTACCTGATTCATTGCTACCTGTGATTTATTTATACATGTTATTTATAAATAATTTATTTATTGTGTAAAAAAAATATGAAGGTAAGCTCTTTGTGGTCAATTGTAATTTATTTCTTTCACCTCAAAATATGGCTCCACTAGATAATTCTCTGGTAAATTAATTTGAAAGAACGGTCATAAGATTTGGTTTGTATAGTGAGTCAAATGGATCAAATTGTCTTACCTTTGGCTTATACAGGCAGTCTATGAAACACAATACCCCTAAGTCAGTCCAGGAACTGTGCTGGTTTCTTCACATTTATTTGAGCCCCTAAGTCTGTCCCTTCGAAGAAGGCAATGGCACCCCACTCTAGTACTCTTGCCTGGAAAATCCCATGGACGGAAGAGCCTGGTAGGCTGCAGTCCATGGGGTCGCTACGAGTCAGACACGACTGAGCGACTTCACTTTCCCTTTTCACTTTCATGCATTGGAGAAGGAAATGGCAACACACTCCAGTGTTCTTGCCTGGAGAATCCCAGGGACGGGGGCGCCTGGTGGGCTGCCGTCTATGGGATCGCACAGAGTTGGACATGACTGAAGTGACTTGGCGGCAGCAGCAGTAGCAGCAGCAAGTCTGTCCCTTAAGGGCTTCCCTGACAGCTCAGTTGGTAAAGAATCCACCTGTAATGCAAGAGACCCCGGTTCTATTCCTATTTGGGAAGATCCACTAGAGAAGAGATAGGCTACCCACTCCAGTATTCTTGGGCTCAGCTGGTAAAGAATCTGCCTGCAATGCAGGAGACCTGGGTTTGATCCCTGGGTTGGGAAGATCCCCTGGAGAAGGGAAAGGCTACTCTAGTATTCTGGCCTGGTGAATTCCATGGACTGTACAGTCCATGGGGTCACAAAGAGTCGGACACAATTGAACGACTTTCACTTTCACTAAGTCTGTCTTAGTTCTGACACATGGTAGTTTAGATAGTCCACAGAGGAATTACCTATGGGGTACCAGTGGATAAGAGACAGAAAAGAACACCACAGGCCATTTACCATAATACTAACACTTTTTGATTAACAGGATGTATGGCAGAAAGGTAAGAGCTTCAGCTATCTTAGGCTCCAACTTTATGTATGAAAGCCAAATTTAAATTTTGTCTTATTATAATAAAAAAAAATAATAATTAAAAGTATACTTCTATGACCCAAGGAAGCCAATATGGAAAGAAACAGGAGGTTCTACTCGCAAGCCCAGTCAGACATGAGACTTACCCATTATTGCCTGTGCCTGATATAAATTTGCTTATAATTTTGTAAGGGAATATGTACAAAATTGGGAAATATGTACACAAAACAACATGAATACCAGTAAGAATGTGATAAATATGGTTCAAATAATGCTATATATAACTTCAGTTCAGTTTAGTTCAGTTCAGTTACTCAGTCGTGTCCAACTCTTTGCAACCCTATGAATGCAGCACACCAGGCCTCCCTGTCCATCACCAACTCCTGGAGTTCACTCAAACTCATGTCCATCGAGTCAGTGATGCCATCCAGCCAATTCATCCTCTGTCGTCCCCTTCTCCTCCTGCCCCCAAGCTCTCCCAGCATCAGAGTCTTTTCCAATGAGTCAACTCTTCACATGAGGTGGCCAAAGTACTGGAGTTTCAGCTTTAGCATCATTCCTTCCAAAGAAATCCCAGGGCTGATATCCTCTAGAATGGACTGGTTGGATCTCCTTGCAGTCCAAGGGACTCTCAGGAGTCTTCTCCAACACCACAGTTCAAAAGCATCAATTCTTTGGCACTCAGCTTTCTTCACAGTCCAACTCTCGCATCCATACATGACCACTGGAAAAACCATAGCCTTGACTAGACGGACCTTTGTTGGCAAAGTAATGTCTCTGCTTTTCAATATGCTATCTAGTTGGTCATAACTTTTCTTCCAAGGAGTAAGAGTCTTTTAATTTCATGGCTGCTGTCACCATCTGCAGTGATTTTGGAGCCCAAACAAATAAAGTCTGACACTGTTTCCACTGTTTCCCCATCTATTTCCCATGAAATGATGGGACCGGGTGCCATGATCTTCGTTTTCTGAATGTTGAGCTTTAAGCCAACTTTTTCACTCTCCTCTTTCACTTTCATCAAGAGGCTTTTTAGTTCCTCTTCACTTTCTGCCATAAGGGTGGTGTCATCTGCATATCTGAAGTGATTGATATTTCTCCCAGCAATCTTGATTCCAGCTTGTGCTTCCTCCAGCCCAGCATTTCTCATGATATACTCTGCATAGAAGTTAAATAAGCAGGGTGACAATATACAGCCTTGACGTACTTCTTTTCCTATTTGGAACCAGTCTGTTGTTCCATGTCCAGTTCTAACTGTTGCTTCCTGACCTGCATATAGGTTTCTCAAGAGGCAGGTCAGGTAGTCAGGTGGTCTGGTATTCCCATCTCTTGAAGAATTTTCCACAGTTTATTGTGATCCACACAGTCAAAGGCTTTGGCATAGTCAATAAAACAGAAATAGATGTTTTTCTGGAACTCCCTTGCTTTTTCCATGATCCAGCGGATGTTGGCAATTTGATCTCTGGTTCCTCTGCCTTTTCTAAAACTTAAACAACTTGAAATAATCATGTTTATTTAAATTCCATATAACTATTAACACTTTTTCAAAATGATTAATTAAAACTTGCAAGGCAAAGAGAAAGACAGCTTCAGAACTAAGAAATGTGGTGATTCCTTATGTACCCAAGGATTTTTTTATTTTTCATCAGAAGCAGTTTTCTCAGATATAGAAAACTAATATAAGTAGAAAACGGATTTTAAATCTCCATTTATAATTTTTAAAACTCTGCAGTATTTAAAAGTCAAATCTGATTTTAGGAATTCCATATACATAAGTATTTTTTAAATTATACTTCTAGTCTTTTTCTTCTCTTTAACACATTCATGATACTCAAATAGCACATCCACTTTAGACCTGAAATATCTAAGAATTAGATCTCCCGTGGATAGATCATAGCCAAATAATAAAAGAGAGACTGATTTTAAAAACTGAAGGAAGAAAAAACAAAGATCTAGTGTTTATTCAGTATGCCAATCTCTTCTACTTAACTGGAACAAGGAAGGGGTAGGAAAAGCCTGCAGCAGAAATATCAGGAAAGCTAGAGATGAAAAGCTTAGAGATTTTACTAATTTTTAGAATGTTAAAAAAGTGAGAGAGAGAGAAAGAATGAATTGATAGATACAAAGATAAAGAGCTTGAAAAAATAAAATCATCAATATAATGCTAGGACAGAAACAAAAGGCATTTATTTGTCTATTCTGACAATTCTTAACTCTGTTTTAGACAATTTGATTGAAACTTATAAAATTTCAAAGTATTTATTGTTCAGAGAAGTTACCTACAGGATAATGATGCTTCTGTCATTTGAACAACAAAAAAACTCAATCTCACAGTTTTAAGTAGGCAATGCGCTTTCAAGAGTAGTTGGCAACTTTTGATAACCTAAATGAGAAATAGCATAAAATTGGAAACCTAAAAAAAATTGCACTTGTTTCATTTCTTCAGAAAGACATGCACTTCAATGTAAAGTTTATTTACTTTCTGGGAACATCTTTTTGCCAACTTCAAATCACCTTGAATATAAGAATGCACAAAATGATAAAGAAAAATTTCTACCTCCTTCCTCTCCCAAAAGAATTTGACCCCTGGGATAATCTGGTTCACTAATTAATTACAACACCTATGTCTCAAAATGTACACTTCAGATTTTAATTAAAATATATGCAATACCTCATTATTTATTGACTTTCTTAATTGAAGAAACTCAATCAACTAAAAACCACTGATCTAGTCATAAGACAAAAGCCTCCTAGTAACAGAAAAGATATAATCAATGCAAAACAACTTAAAATTAGTCTCAACTCTGATAAAGGTAATATTTATTTTCCCCAGGACCTTATTAAATTTAACTTCTAGAAATTAATTTTAAAAAACATAAAAATTAGATGATGACTCCTTCCTCAGAATATAGGGAAAGTTACTTTCATGATGTTGTACCCTAGACTACATGTATTTTATATTAAACTGAAATAAAAGATCCAGTCTCTTTAGAGAAAGGAATAAAAATTATCCACCCTATTTATTAAATCACTTGACTCTCGGGACTTCCCTGGTGGTCCAGTGGCTAAGATGGCATGCTGCCAGTGCAGGGGGGCCAGGTGTGATTCTTGGTCAGGGAACTAGATCCCACATGCCACAACTAAGACTAGGCACAAAAAAATAATTTTTAAAATCATTTCATTCTTCATGCAGTTCCATAATATGAGAGATACTAGGCTTCAAATAAAGGATCCCATAATACCAATAAACCTAAACTGAGATAAGTTCTTATAGGTTTTTATAGTAAAGTTCAAGTATTTTTTACCAAGTTGGAAAAATTTTACTAGCATTTCTCATAATCATTGCTATTCTTGTGGCAGTACACTCATAATGACATTAGTAAGATGAGAAGTTAGACCATTACTATTTTGGATGATATTTCCAATTTTAATTAACCCTGTATGTGAGACAGCAAAAGAGACACAGATGTATAGAATAGTCTTTTGGACTCTGTGGGAGAGGGAGTGGGGGGATGATTTGGGAGAATGGCATTAAAACATGTATAATATCATATAAGAAATGAATCACCAGTCCAGATTCGATGCAGGATACAGGAAGCTTGGGGCTGTTGCACTGGGATGACCCAGTGGGAGGGAGGTGGGAGGGGGGTTCAGGATAGGGAATACGTGTACACCCATGGCGGATGCATGTTGACGTATGGCAAAACCAATACAATATTGTAAGGTCCAACGGCTAAGACTCCATACTCCCAACGCAGAAGGCCCGGGTTCCACCCTAGGTCAGGGAACTAGAGTCCACATGCCAAAACTAAGAGTTTGCAGGTCACGACTAAAGATCCCACATGTTGCAATAAAGATAGAAGATCCTACATGCCACAACCAAGAGCTGGCACAGCCAAATAAATAAATAAAAACAAATTTAAATAAATAAATAAATAAAATAAAATTCTTAATGTATTTATGATACACATCTATAAAATTGCTTTCGTCCAATATCTAGAATAGCAACATGATCAGAGAGTCTCTTTTATGTATGTATAAAACATATATATGTTTTACATGTCTCATGCATCAAACCTGGACTAGCGATCTGTTTAACATATGATAACATACATATTTCAATGCTGTTCTCTCAAATCATCCCACCCTCACCTTCTCCCACAGAGTCTAAAAGACTGTTCTATATACCTGAGTCTCTTTTGCTGTCTCATATATAGGGTCATCGTTACCATCTTTCTAAATTCCATATATATGCGTTAGTAATTGGACACGACTGAGCGACTGAACTGAACTGAACTGTATTGATGTTTTTCCTTCTGACTTACTTCACTCTGTATAATAGGCTCCAGTTTTATCCACCTCATTAGAACTGATTCAAATGCATTCTTTTTAATGGCTGAGTAATATTCCATTGTGTATATGTACCACAGCTTTCTTATCCATTCATCTGCTGATGGACATCTAGGTTGCTTCCATGTCCTGGATATTATAAACAGTGCTGCAATGAACACTGGGGAACATGTGTCTCAATTCTGTTTTCCTCAGTGTATATGCCCAGGAGCGGGATTGCTGGGTCATATGGAAGTTCTATTTCCAGTTTTTTAAGGAATCTCCACACTCTTCTCCATAGTGGCTGTACTAGTTTGCATTCCCACCAACCATGTAAGAGGGTTCCCTTTTCTTCACACCCTCTCCAGCATTACTGTTTGTAGACTTTTTGATAGCAGCCAAGGAATTGGAATTTTAAATCTTATCTGTTTAACTGCAAACCCCAGGTCTTATTTACCTTTTCATGTTGCATAAAGAGATGGACACCTCCAAATAAGGGGCTTCTTTTCATGTTATACTCCATTTATAATAATTATGAAATATTTGCTATATTTCACATGTTGAATATATCCTTGTTGTTTATTTTATACCTAATGCTTTGCAACTCCTAACCCTATATTGCCCCTCCCCACTTCCCTCTCCCACTAGTAACCACAAGTTTGTTCTCTGTATCTGTGAGTCTGCTTCTTTTCTGTTATACTCATTACTTTGATGTATTTTCTATATTCCTAAGATAAGTGATATCATACACTTTTGTCTTTCTCTGATGCATTTCACTTAGTATAATCCTCTCCAAGTCCACTCATGCATCCATGTTGCTGTAAATGGCAAAATTTCACTTTTATGGCTGAGTCGTATCCCACTGTGTGGGTGTATGTGTATATGTGTATCACTTCTTCATCCATTCATCTGTGGCTTCCATATCTTGGCAATTGTAAATAATGCTTCTATGAACATTGGGGTGCATGTATCTTCAAATTAGCACTTTTGTTTCTTTCAGATTTATACCCAGGACAGAAATTGATGGGTCATGTGATAGTCCTATTTTTAGATTTTTTTTAAAACCTCCGAACTGTTTTCTATAGTGGCTGCACCAATTTACACTCCCACCAACAATGTATCCACTAGCTCTTCTACAGAGAAAAGGTGTTTGACAAAATTCAACACTAATTTATGATTTAAAAAAAAGAAAAAAAACCTCTCCAGAAAGTGGGCATAGACAGAACTTATCTCAATGTAATAAAGGCATTATACAATAAACTCACAGAAAATATCATTCTCAATGGTGAAAAATTCAAAGCATTTCTTCTAAGATCAGGAACAAGATAAGAATGTCTACTCTTCCCACTATTTTTCTAAGCACTGAAATCAAAACTTTAATTTAAAAACTTCCAACAAATAAAGTCCAGGACCAGATAGCTTCACAGGAGAATTCTATCAAACATTTAGAGAAGAGTTAACACCTACCCTTCTCAAATTCTTCCAAAAGATTGCAGAGGAAGGAACACTCCCAAGATCTTTCTACAAGACCACTGTCACTCTCATACCAGAACTAGACAAAGATATCATAAAAAAGAAAATTATAGGTCAATATCACTAATACATAGATGCAAAAATCCTCAACAAAATACTAGTAAACTCAATCCAACAATACTTTCAAAGGACCATACACCATGATCAAGTGGGATTTTTCTCAGGGATGCAAGGATTCTTCAATATATGCAAATTAATCAATGTGACACATGACATTAACAAACTGAACAATAAAAACCTGATGATAACCTCAATAAATGCAGAAAAAGCTTCTGACAAAATTCAACACTCCTTTATGACAAAAACATTCCAGAAAGGGATATAGAGGAAACCTACTTCAACATAATAAAGGCAATACATATATGACAAACCCATAGCAAATATTATATTTATTCAAATATTTTAAAAAATGATTCAAATGTTACAAAATAATGAAGCACAAGCTTATCTTTGATTGTTTCCTATCAGAACATAACTTTCTTTAAAATATATATATTTTATTGAAGTATAGTTGACTTACAATGTTACAGGTGCACAGCAAGGTGATTCAGTTAAACAAATACACAGATATTATTTTTCAAATTAGTTTCCATCATAGGGTATTACAAGATAGTGACTATGGTACCCCATGCTATATAAACCTTTGTTGTTTGTTGCATATCTATTTTTAATTAGAAATCTAGCATTCTATTCCAATTAAGTTAAACAAGTGGAATCAAAATATCATAATTTTTTGAGTTCAGCAAAAATTCCTAAGTTTTCTAAAATGTATTTTATATATATATATATATTTATACAAAAGCTTTTCTACTACACTTGATAAAGGCTTGAGAAAGAACATCAAAAAAAAAAAGAAGAGATGGAGAAATTGGAGAACATAAACTAAATGAGGACCACAGCCTTGTCTAACTCAATGAAACTAAGCCATGCCTGTGGGACAACCCAAGACAGGTGGGTCATGGTGGAGAGATCTGACAGAATGTGGTCCACTGGAGAAGGGAATGGCAAACTACTTCAGTATTCTTGCCTTGAGAACCCTATGAATAGTATGAAAAGGCAAAATGATAGGATACTGAAAGAGGAACTTCCCAGGTCAGTAGGTGCCCAATATGCTACTGGAGATCAGTGGAGAAATAACTCCAGAAAGAATGATGGGATTGAGCCAAAGCAAAAACTATACCAGCTGTGTATGTGACTGGTGATAGAAGCAAGGTCCGATGCTGTAAAGAGCAATATTGCATAGGAACCTGGAATGTCAGGTCCATGAATCAAGGCAAATTGGAAGTGGTCAAACAAGAGATGGCAAGAGTGAATGTCGACATTCTAGGAATCAGCGAACTAAAATGGACTGGAATGGGTGAATTTAACTCGGATGATCATTATATCTACTACTGCGGGCAGGAATCCCTCAGAAGAAATGGAGTAGCCATCATGGTCAACAGAAGAGTCCGAAATGCAGTACTTGGATGCAATCTCAAAAACGATAGAATGATCTCTGTCCGTTTCCAAGGCAAACCATTCAATATCACAGTAATCCAAGTCTACGCCCCAACCAATAACACTGAAGAAACTAAAGTTGAACGGTTCTATGAAGACCTACAAGACCTTTTAGAACTAACACCCAAAAAAGATGTCCTTTTCATTATAGGGGACTGGAATGCAAAAGTAGGAAGTCAAGAAACACCTGGAGTAACAGGCAAATTTGGCCTTGGAATACGGAATGAAGTAGGGCAAAGACTAATAGAGTTTTGCCAAGAAATGGGAGTACTGAGTATGAAATATAAAAAGTGAAACAAACTAGATAAAATTAAAAGAGCATCACATAGTCCAGATGTTTTTAAACATGACTGCTCATTAGAACATGACTGGAGAAAACAAGCACTACCTGAGCATTTGTATTTTTCAAAAAATTTCAAGATAATTCTGATATGCATCTGCATGTTAAAAAGCGATAATGGGTTTTTCTATTAAATCCTACTTACAGGGGCCTTCCCTGGTGACTCAGATGGTAAGCAATCCACCTCCAACGCAGTAGAAACCAGTTTGATTCCTAGGTTGGGAAGATCCTCTGGAGAAAGGAACAGCTACCCACTCCAGTATTCTGGCCTAGAGAATTCCATGGACAGAGAAGCCTGGAAGGCTAGGACAGCACAGTTCAGTTCTGTTGCTCAGTTACGTCCAACCCTTTGCGACCCCATGGACTGCAGCATGCCAGGCTTCCCTGTCCATCACCAACTCCCGGAGCTTGCTCAAACTCATGTCCGTCAAGTCAGTGATGCCATCCAACCATCTCATTTTCCAATGTCCTTTCTCCTCATGCCACTAATCATTCCTAGAAATAGGGTATTTTCCAATGGGTCAGTTCTTAGCATCAGATGGCCAAAGAATTGGAGCTTCAGCCTCAGCATCAGTCCTTCCAACAAATATTCAGGACTGATTTCCTTTAGGATTGACTGGTTTAATCTCCTTGCAGTCTTCTGAGTTCAAGAGTCTTCTCCAACACCAAAGTTCAAAAGCAAAAATTCTTCAGTGCCCAGTTTTCTTTATGGTACAACTCTCAATCCATACATGGCTACTAGAAAAACAATAGCTTTGGCTAGACAGACCAATGTTGGCAAAGTAATGTCACTGCATTTTAATATGCTATCTGGGTTGGTCATAGCTTTTCTTCCAAGGAGCAAGTGTGTTTTAATTTCATGGCTGCAGTCACCATCTGCAGTGATTTTGGCTGCTGCTGCTGCTGCTGTGTCACTACAGTCATGTCCGACTCTGTGCGACCCCATAGATGGCAGCCCACCAGGCTCCCCCGTCCCTAGGATTCTCCAGGCAAGAACACTGAGTCTGTCACTGTTTCCATTGTTTTCCCATCTATTTGGCATGAAGTGATGGGAACAAATGCCACAATCTTAGCTTTTTGAATGCTGAGTTTTAAGCCAGCTTTTTCACTCTCCTCCTTCACTTTCATCAAGAGGCTCTTTAGTTCCTCTTCCCTTTCTGCCATAAAGGTGATGTCACCTGCATATCTGATGTTATTGATATTTCTCCCAGAAATCTTGATTGCAGCTTGTGCTTTATCCAGCCCGGCATTTCACATGATGTATTCTGCATATAAGTTAAATGAGCAGGGTGGCAATATACAGCATTTCCCAATTTGGAACCAGTCCATTGTTCCCTGTCTGGTTTAAACTGTTGCTTCTTGACCTGCATAAGTTTTCCCAGGAGGCTGGTAAGGAGGTCTATTCTTCCCATCTCTTGAAGAATTTTCCACAGTTTGTTGTGATCCACATAGTCAAAGGCTTTGGCATAGTCAATGAATCAGAAGTAGATGTTTTTCTGGAATTCTCTTGCTTTTTCTCTCATCCAATGGATGTTGGCAATATGATCTCTGGTTCCTCCTCTTTTTCCAAATCCAGCTTGAACATCTGGAAGTTCTTGGTTCACTTACTGTTGAAGCCTAGCTTGGAGAATTTTTAGCATTATTTTGCTAGCATGTGAAATGAATGAAATTGTGGAGTAGTCTGAACATTTTTTGGCACTGACTTTCTTTGGGATTGGAATACAACCTGACTTCTTCCAGTCCTGTGATCACTAGTGAGTTTTCCAAATCTGTTGGCATATTGAATGCAGCACTTTCACAGCATCATCTTTTAGGATGTGAAAAAGCTCACCTGGAATTCCATCATCTCTACTAGCTTTGTTTGTAATGATGCTTCCTAAGGTCCAGTGACTTCGGATTCTAGGATGTCTAGCTCCAGGTGAATGATCACACCATTGTGGTTATCTGGGTCATGAAGATCTTTTTTGTATAGTTCTTTTGTGTCTTCTTGCCACCTCTTCTTAATATCTTCTGCTTCTGTTAGGTTCATACCATTTCTGTCCTTTATTGTACCCATCTTTGCATGAAATTTTCCCTTGGTATCTCTAATTTTCTTGAAGAGATCTCTAGTCTTTCCCATTCTACTGTTTTGCTCTATTTCTTCGCATTGATCACTTAGGAAGGCTTTCTTATCTCGTCTTGTTATTCTATAGAAGAGACATTACTTTGCCAACAAAGGTCTGTCTAGTCAAGGCTATGGTTTTTCCAGTAGTCATGTATGGATGTGAGAGTTGGACTATAAAGAAAGCTGAGCACTGAAGAACTGATGCTTTTGAACTGTGATGTTGGAGAAGACTCTTGAGAATCCCTTGGACTGCAAGGAAATCCAACCAGTCCATCCTAAAGGAAATCAGCCCTGAATAATCATTGGAAGGACTGATGCTGAAGCTGAAGCTCCAATACTTTGGCCACCTGATGTGAAGAGCTGACTCATTTGAAAAGACCTTGATGCTGGGAAAGATTGAAGGTGGAAGGAGAAGGCGACAACAGAGGATGAGATGGTTGGATGGCATCATCAACTCAATGAACATGAGTTTGAGTAAACTCCAGGAGTTGGTGATGGACAGGGAGGCCTGGCGTGCTGCAGTCCACAGGGTCGCAAAGAGTTGGACACGACTGAGCAACTGAACTGAACTGAACTTCATTCAGATAGATATATCTTTCCTTTTCTCCTTCACCTTTTGCTTCTCTTTTCTCAACTATTTGTAAGCCCTCCTCAAAGAAACATTTTGCCCTTTTGCATTTCTTTTTCTTGGGGATGGTTTTGATTACCACCTCCTATACAATGTTACAAACCTCTGTCCATAGTTCTTCATGCATTCTGTCTAACAGATCTAATATCTTGAATCTATTTGTCACTTCCACTGTATAATCGTAAGGGATTTGATTTGGGTCATACCTGAATGGCCTAGTGGTTTTCCCTACTTTCTTCAATTTAAGTCTGAATTTTGCAATAAGGAGTTCATGATCTGAGCCACAGTCAGCTCCCAGTCTGGTTTTTGCTGACTGTATAGAGCTTCTCCATCTTCAGCTACAAAAAACATAATCAATCTGATTTCAGTATTGACCATCTGGTAATGTCCATGTGTAAAGTCGTCTCTTGTGTTGTTGGAAGAGGGTGTTTTCTACTACCACCGCATTGTCTTAAAACTCTGTTAGCCTTTGCCCTGCTTCATTTTGTACTCCAAGGCCCAAACTTGCCTGTTACTCCAGGTATCTCTTAACTTCCTACTTTTGCATTACAATCCCCTATGATGAAAAAGACATCTTTTTTTTTTGGTGTTAATTCTAAAAGGTCTTATAGGTCTTCATATAACCATTCAACTTCAGCTTTTTCAGTGGTTGGGGCATAGACTTGGATTACTGTGATACTGAATGGTTTGCCTTGGAAATGAACAGAGATCATTCTGTCATTTTTGAGACTGCATCCAAGTACTGCATTTCAGACTCTGGTGGACTATAAGGACTACTCCATTTCTTCTAAGGGATTCTTGCCCACAGTAGTAGATGTAATGGTCATCTGAATTAAATTCACCCATTTCTGCCCATCTTAGTTCACTGATTCCTAAAATGTCAATGTTCACTCTTGCCATCTCCTGTTTGACCACTTCCAATTTACCTTGATTCATGAACCTAACATTCCAGGTTCCTATGCAATATTGTTCTTTACAGCATCAGACTTCCATCACCAGTCACATTCAAAACTGGGTGTTGTTTTTGCTTTGGCTCAGCCTCTTCATTCTTTCCTGAACTATTTCTCCACTCTTCTCCAGTAGCATATGGCCACCTACTGACTGAGGAGTTCATCTTTCAGTGTCATATCTTTTTGCCTTTTCATATTGTTCATGGGGTTCTCAAGGCAAGAAAACTGAAGGCGCTTGCCATTCTCTTCTCCAGTGGACCACATTTTATCAGAACTCTCCATCATGACCCGTCCATCTTGGGTGGCCTTACATGGCAGGGCTCATAGTTTCATTGAATTAAACGAGGCTGTGATCCATGTGATCAGTTTGGTTTGGTTTTTTTTGATTGCAGTTTTCATTCTGTCTGCCCTGATGATGGATAAGGATAAGAGGCTTGTGGAAGCGTCCTGATAGGAGGGACTGGCTGTGGGGGAATCTGGGTCTGCTCAGATGGGTGGCACCATGCTCAGTAAATCTTTAATCCAATTTTCTGTTGATTGGTGGGGCTGTGTCCCTCCCTGTAGTTTGGCCTGAGGCCAAACTATGGTAGGAGTAATAGCAGTAATGGTGACCTTCTTCAAAAGGACTTATGCCAGCATCCACCAGGGCTCCCAGGACTGTTGTATTCAGTGCCTCTGACCCAGTGGCAGGACACTGTTGACCCATGCCTCCACTGGAGACTCCTGGATATTCACAGGCAAGTCTGGCTCAATCTCTTGTGGGGTCACTGCTCCTTTCTCCTGGGTCCTGGTGTATACAAAGTTTTGTCTGTGCCCTCCAAGAGTCTGTTTCCCCAGTCCATGGGGTCACAAAGAGTCAGACAGGACTGAGCGACTTTCACTTTCACCTTTCTGGTGATACAGAGTTCTATTATTTTTCTGTTGACCAAACATGATCAGTTCAGTTCAGTTCAGTCGCTCAGTCGTGTCCGCTGTTTGCGACCCCATGAATTGCAGCATGCCAGGCCTCCCTGTCCATCACCGACTCCCGGAGTTCATCCAGACCCACATCCATCGAGTCGGTGATGCCATCCAGCCATCTCATATTCTGTCGTCCCCTTCTCCTCCTGCCCCCAATCCCTCCCAGCATCACAGTCTTTTCCAATGAGTCAACTCTTCGCATGAGGTGGCCAAAGTACTGGAGTTTCAGCTTTAGCATCATTCCTTCCAAAGAATCCCAGGGCTGATCTCCTTCAGAATGGACTGGCTGGATCTCCTTGCAGTCCATGGGACTCTCAAGAGTCTTCTCCAACACCACAGTTCAAAAGCATCAATTCTTCCGTGCTCAGCTTTTTCACAGTTCAACTCTCACATCCATACATGACTACTGGAAAAACCATAACCTTGACTAGACAGACCTTTGTTGGCAAAGTAATGTCTCTGCTTTTCAATATGCTATCTAGGTTGGTCATAACTTTCCTTCCAAGGAGTAAGAATCTTTCAATTTCATGGCTTCAGTCACCATCTACAGTGATTTTGGAGCCCCCAAAAATAAAGTCTGACACTGTTTCCCTATCTATTTGCCATGAAGTGATGGGACCAGATGCCATGATCTTCGTTTTCTGAATGTGGAGCTTTAGGCCAACTTTTTCACTCTCCTCCTTCACTTTCATCAAGAGGCTTTTTTAGTTCCTCTTCACTTTCTGCCATAAGGGTGGTGTCATCTGCATATCTGAGGTTATTGATATTTCTCCCTGCAATCTTGTTTCCAGCTTGTGCTTCTTCCAGTCCAGCGTTTCTCATGATATACTCTGCATAGAAGTTAAATAAGCAGGGTGACAATATACAGCCTTGACGTACTCCTTTTCCTATTTGGAACCAGTCTGTTGTTCCATGTCCAATTCTAACTGTTGCTTCCTGACCTGCATATAGGTTTCTCAAGAGGCAGGTCAGATGATGGCCTGGTATTCCCATCTCTTGAAGAATTTTCCACCAAACATGATACAATGGTATTAAGTGAGTAATAGTTACAGTCACAATGTAAAAGGTGTTTACCAGTTTTCATAGTCAATAGCCAGACAAAAGATAAAAGTAATTACAATTGCAAGCCATAATGGGAACAGGATTAATTTAATAATATAAAATAAATACACACAATCTGAGGGAGTCAAGCAGAGTGATGTGGTAAGTGGAAGTCCAAATATGTACATGTTTTCATCCATCCAGGCAGACTATGTCTTTTGGTTCCTGCATTTAATCCATTAACATTCAAGGTAATTATTAATCTGTATTATTCTATTACTGCTTTCTTAATTGTTTTGGGTTTATTTTCTGTAGGTCTTTTCCTTGTCTTGTGTTTCCTGCCTAAAGAAGTTCCTTTAACATCTATTATAAAGCTGGTTTAATGGTGCTGAATTCTCTTAACTTTTGCTTGTCTGGTAAGGTTTTGATTCAGTCTCCTGTGGGGTCACTGCTCCTCTCCTCTGGGTCTTGGTGCATGAAAATTTTGTTTGTGCCCTCTAAGACTTGAGTCTCTGTTTCCCTCAGTCCTCTAGAAGGCCTATAAGCAAATATTGCTGGCTGTCAAGGCCAGATTCCCTGGGGATTCCCAGTCCCTTTGCCGGATCCCCAGGCTGGGAAACCTGACGTGAGGTTCAGAATAATAGCGTGAGAAGTTCTTTGGTATTATTGTTCTCCAGTCTGTGGGTCACCCACCCAGCAAGTATGGTATTCAATTTTATTGTGATTACACCCCGCCTACCATCTCACTGAGGCTTCTTCTTTGCCATTGGATGTGGGGTATCTTTTTTGGGTGGGTTCCAGTGTCCTCTTGTTGATGGTTGTTCAACAGCTAGTTGCAATTTTGGTGCTCTCATAGGTGGAGATGAGTGCAAGTCCTTCTACTCTGCCATCTTGAACCAGAAGCAAATATTATTCTTAACAGTGAACATCTGAAAGCATTTCCTCTAAGATCAGGAACTAGACAAGGATACCCTCTCTTGCCACTCATATTCAACATAATTTGGAAAGTCCTAGCCACAACAATCAGAGAAGAAAAAGAAATAAAAGGAATACAAATTGGAAAAGAAGAAGTAAAACTGTCACTGTTTGCAGAGACATATTATACACAGAATATCCTAAAGATGCTACTAGAAAACTACTAGAGCTAATCAATGAATAAAGTCAAATTAAGACACAGAAATCTCTTGCTTTCCTATATACTAACAGTGAAAGATCAGTAAGAGAAACCAAGGAAATGATCCCATTTACCATCACAACAAAAAGAATAAAATACCTAGGAATGAACCTACCTAAGGAGGCAAAGGACTTGTATTCAGCAAACTATAAGATACTAATGAAAGAAATCAAAGATGACACTGATAGATATACCATGTTCTTGGACTGGAAGAATCAACATTGTGAAAATGACTTTACTACCCAAAGGAAGCTATAGATTTAATGCAATCCTTATCAAATTACCAGTGGCATTATTCACAGAATTAGAACAAAAAATTTTACAATTTCTATGGAAGTACTAAAGACCCTAAACAGCAAAGATGGTTTTGAGAAAGAAAAACACAACTGAAGGGATCAGACTCCCTGACTTCAGACTATACTACAAAGCAAAAGTCATCAAAACACTATGGTACTGGAACAAAAACAGAAATATGAATGAGTGATTTTTAAAATTAATAACATAGTCCACAGCATAGTGATTTCTTCTGCAAAGTCTGACATAGAGATTAATATCTTCAAATGAATGATTTCTAAACTTCTTTAAAAAGGCAAGTATATATTCTTTTTAAAAAAAAAAAAGGCAAGTAAACTATAATTGTTGGCAGATTGTTTTTCCCATTCCTTTACAACAAACCTCAGGTATTTTTCCATAACATTGTTCAAAGTTTTTATTTAGGAATTTCCAATCCTACATAAAAATTTTTATTCTTATATAAAATTCTAGGCATCTTTGCATTTGCTTGCTTTGTTTTCCTTCAATTGACATGTAAGTATATTATTTTGAAAGTTTATTTAGAGTCAAATATTCACAATCAATATTTCTCAAAAATATATGACAAATAAAAACTTCTCCCTTTACAGTTTGAAAAAAAAAGAAAAATTTCTCTGAACCCATTAAATAAATGGGATATGTAAAAAGTAAAAATTATCATATTCCCATATGATAAAAACCATTAATGAATTATCACAAGCTTTCATAATTGAGATAATTTTTTATAATCAAAAAAATAAAATTCTGTTAAGAATGAAAATTTTTCTTAAATCAATACTAAAACTAACACTTGCTCCATTGGTGAAATTTAACAATTAATAAAAATATTCTGAAACTCAGAAGACTGTGCTGTTCTTAAATGACTCAAAGATAAAGCTATGATTTTGTTAAGAATATGTATTAAAGTATTGGCATCCTTCTAACTGAATGCTATAGTTCTCTAGTATCTCTCCTTGAAAATGACCCTGAGCCAAGATACTGAAAGTGAAAGTGAAGGTCGCTCAGTCATGTCCAACTTTTTGCAACCCTGTGGACCGGACTGTACAGAATTCTCTAGGCCAGAATAACAAAGTGGGTAGTCTTTCCCTTTTCCAGGGGATCTTCCCAACCCAGGGATCGAACCCAGGTCTCCCACATTGAAGGTTGATTCTTTACCAGCTGAGCCACCAGGGAAGCCCAAGAATACTAGAGATGGTAGCCTATCCCTTCTCCAGGGGATCTTCCCAAACCAGGAATCGAACCAGAGTCTCCTGCATTGCAGGTGGATTCTTTACCAGCTGAGCTACCAGGGAAGCCCAAGATACTGAAACTGAAGCCAAATGCAACATTCATAGATCTCAGAAATACAGACATTATCAGAGTTCCTTAAAAGAAATAAGCATATAAACATCATGGAAACAAAAGGTGTTTTCTGTTCCAAAACTTTTGGGATTTTTCATAAAGCTCAGCACAATGATGTTACAAAAGATAAAAACATGACAAAAAATAACCTGAAGTTTAAAAAATTTTTTCTTAAAAAGGATAAAATTATATCAGTCCACAGTCCCTCTTCTATAATTCCAAAATCCTTAAGTCTCTAAAAATAGTAATTTTTGTTCACAACTTTAGTGCTAAAACTAATCTGCTAGTAAAACTTAAATTGATGTGAAGCTATTCATAACTTTAATTCAATTAGTGTGAATATGATTAATGTGTTTGATTATAGGGCACTCTCCCATACTTCACTGGAAGTGTTCTGTAACAAACAGTACATAAGAAATGCATAGGTACATAAGCCATTACATAAGACAATACTGCCTTTCCATAACAAAAAATAATCTGAATTCTGAAATATATTTGCATGCAAAGCTGCCCTATAAGAGACTGTAGACCTGGATTTCCTCTTCTTTTAAAGGTGATTTTACTAGTAAGTCTTTAGGAAAAGGCACACACACACATACATGTACGCTCACCAACTAAGCTATCACTTCTTTGAGGGTATAAACATTCTGCACTTTCCATACACTATCTCTGCCACCTGAAAAGTAGGTGTTACTATCCCAAATTTACAAATAAGGAAACTAAAGTCAAAAAAACTTAAATATTTTGCCCAACTATTAAAAAAATATAGAAAACATTATTCTCATTTCTAAGGGTTTTTAAAATTTCAAGATTCTGTCTATAGATAATTTCAGATAATGCAAAGCTGCTTTTAAAAAAAGACCCACTTTGTTCACAGAAAAAGTGATCAAGGTTCAGGTCACTTTAACAGACAGCATAACTCTAAAATTTTTGCTCTACATGGGCCTCCAAAAAGAAAAAAACCAACAAACTTGGCAATAAAAGAAAACCAATTATTTTATCAGGTACTTAGAACAAAAGCTTTCTTAAGGATAGCTAGAAAGGCAGAAGATTCTGAGAAACTGAAGCAGGTACAATCTAGCCTGAGACTAACCTTTAGTTAGCAATAACTATCTTTGTAGAGTTCAGTTCAGTTCAGTAGCTCAGTCGTTTCTGACTCTTTTCAACCCCATGAATCGCAGCACGCCAGGCCTCCCTGTCCATCACCAACTCCCAGAGTTCACTCAGACTCACGTCCATCGGGTCAGTGATGCCATCCAGCCAACTCATCCTCTGTCGTCCCCTTCTCCTCCTGCCCCCAATCCCTCCCAGCATCACAGTCTTTTCCAATGAATCAACTCTTCGCATGAGGTGGCCAAAGTACTGGAGTTTCAGCTTTAGCATCATTCCTTCCAAAGAAATCCCAGGGCTGATCTCCTTTAGAATGGACTGGTTGGATCTCCTTGCAGTCCAAGGGACTCTCAAGAGTCTTCTCCAACACCACAGTTCAAAAGCATCAATTCTTCGGCGCTCAGCCTT
This sequence comes from Bos javanicus, assembly GCF_032452875.1. Taxonomy (NCBI): domain Eukaryota; kingdom Metazoa; phylum Chordata; class Mammalia; order Artiodactyla; family Bovidae; genus Bos; species Bos javanicus. The sequence continues at coordinate 96,513,917 of NC_083870.1, read as the reverse complement.
CTTCACAGTCCAACTCTCACATCCATACATGACCACAGGAAAAACCATAGCCTTGACTAGACGGACCTTTGTTGGCAAAGTAATGTCTGTGCTTTTCAATATGCTGTCTAGGTTGGTCATAACTTTCCTTCCAAGGAGTAAGCGTCTTTTAATTTCATGGCTGCAGTCACCTTCTGCACTGATTTTGGAGCCCCCCCAAATAAAGTCTGACACTGTTTCCACTGTTTCCCCATCTATTTGCCATGAAATGACGGGACCAGATGCCATGATCTTTGTTTTCTGAATGTTGAGCTTTAAGCCAACTTTCTCACTCTCCACTTTCACTTTCATCAAGAGGCTTTTGAGTTCCTCTTCACTTTCTGCCATAAGGGTGGTGTCATCTGCATATCTGAGGTTATTGATATTTCTCCTGGCAATCTTGATTCCAGCTTGTATTTCTTCCAGTCCAGCGTTTCTCATGATGTACTCTGCATAGAAGTTAAATAAGCAGGGTGACAATATACAGCCTTGACGTACTTCTTTCCTATTTGGAACCAGTCTGTTGTTCCATGTCCAGTTCTAACTGTTGCTTCTTGACCTGCATACAGGTTTCTCAAGAGGCAGGTCAGGTGGTCTGGTATTCCCATCTCTTTCAGGATTTTCCACAGTTTATTGTGATCCACACAGTCAAAGGCTTTGGCATAGTCAATAAAGCAGAAATAGATGTTTTTCTGGAACTCTCTTGCTTTTTCCATGATCCTGCAGATGTTGGCAATTTGATCTCTGGTTCTTCTGCCTTTTCTAAAACCAGCTTGAACATCAGGAAGTTCATGGTTCACGTATTGCTGAAGCCTGGCTTGGAGAATTTTGAGCATTACTTTACTAGCATGTGAGATGAGTGCAATTGTGCGGTAGTTTGAGCATTCTTTGGCATTGCCTTTATTTGGAATTGGAATGAAAACTGACCTTTTCCAGTTCTGTGGCCACTGCTGAGGTTTCCAAATTTGCTGGCATATTGAGTGCAGCACTTTCACAGCATCATTTTTCAGGATTTAGAATAGCTCAACTGGAATTCCATCACCTCCACTAGCTTTGTTCGTAGTGGTGCTTTCTAAGGGCCACTTGACTTCACATTCCAGGATGTCTGGCTCTAGGTCAGTGATCACACCATCATGATTATCTAGGTCATGAAGATCTTTTTTGTATAGTTCTTCTGTGTATTCTTGCCATCTCTTCTTAATATCTTCTGCTTCTGTTAGGTCCATACCATTTCTGTCCTTTATCGAGCACATCTTTGCATGATATGTTCCCTTGGTATCTCTAATTTTCTTGAAGTGATCTCTAGTCTTTCCCATTCTGTTGTTTTCCTCCATTTCTTTGCATTGATTGCTGAAGAAGGCTTTCTTATCCTTTCTTGCTATTCTTTGGAACTCTGCATTCAGATGCTTATATCTTTCCTTTTCTCCTTTGCTTTTCGCTTCTCTTCTTTTCACAACTATTTGTAAGGCCTCCCCAGACAGCCATTTTGCTTTTTTGCATTTCTTTTCCATGGGGATGGTCTTGATCCTTGTCTCCTGTACAATGTCACGAACCTCATTCCATAGTTCATCAGGCACTCTATCTATTAGATCTAGCCCCTTAAATCTATTTCTCACTTCCACTGTATAATCACAAGGGATTTGATTTAAGTCATACCTGAATGGTCTAGTGGTTTTCCCTACTTTCTTCAATTTGAGTCTGAATTTGGCAATAAGGAGTTCATGATCTGAGCCACAGTCAGCTCCTGGTCTTGTTTTTGCTGACTGTATAGAGCTTCTCCATCTTTGGCTGCAAAGAATATAATCAATCTGATTTTGGTGTTATTAATAGTCAAATTTTTGGATAGGAAGAAAAATTCTAAATAATGTCCTTATTTTAAAGTATAATATTTACAAGAAGAAAATTCCTTCTGGAAATCTGACCATCTTATAGAACTGGGTGTGTACTTAGTCCCTCGATCACATTCTACTCTTTGCAGCCCCGTGGACTATAGCCTGCTAGACGGATTCTCTAGGCAAGAATAATGGAGTGCATAGTGATGGATTTTCCCAACCCAGGGACTGAATCAGTCTCCTGCATTGCAGACAGTCTTTACTGTCTGAGCCACCAAGGAACCCCTTTATGGAGATACCTGCATGCTTTAAAAAAGTATGTATCTCTTCTCTCTTTCAGGAAATTCCTCAAAATTCACCTCATACAGAGACTTCTCCCACCATACACAGTTTAGCTAACAATTCTATATTTTCCAAAACTTGATGTCTGCCTTTATTCTGATAGAAAATCAATTGTGCTAATGAAGAAAAATGAAATGTCTCATACCAATCACTGTATGTTTAAAGCATGTTTTTATTTGTAAAGTACATCAGTTCAGTTCAGATAAGTTCAGTCACTCAGTCGTGTCCGACTCTTTGCGACCCCATGGACTGCAGCATGCCAGGGCTCCCTGTCCATCACCAACTCCCGGAGTTTACTCAAACTCATGTCCATTGACTCGGTGATGCCACCAACCATCTCATCCTCTATCATCCCCTTCTCCTCCTGCCTTCAATCTTTGCCAGCATCAGAGTCTTTTCAAATGAATCAGCTCTTTGCATCAGGTGGCAAAAGTATTGGAGTTTCAGCTTCAACATCAGTCCTTCCAAAGAACACCCAGGACTGATCTCTTTTAGGATGGACTGGTTGGATCTCCTTGCAGTCCAAGGGACTCTCAAGAGGCTTCTCCAACACCACAGTTCAAAAGCATCAATTCTTCAGCTCTCAGCTTTCTTTATAGTCCAGCTCTCACATCCATACACGACTACTGGTGAAACCATAGCCTTGACTAGACGGACCTTTGTTGACAAAGTAATGTCTCTGCTTTTTAATATGATGTCTAGGTTGGTCATAAATTTTCTTCCAAGGAGTAAGTGTCTTTTAATTTCATGGCTTCAATCACCATCTGCAGTGATTTTGGAGCCCAAAAAAAATAAAATCTGACACTGTTTCCATTGTTTCTCCATCTATTTGCCATGAAGTGATGGGACCAGATGCCATGATCTTTTTTTTCTGAATGTTGAGCTTTAAGCTAACATTTTCACTCTCCTCTTTCACTTTTATCACAAGGCTCTTTAGTTCTTCTTAACTTTCTGCTGTAAGAGTGGTGTCATCTGCATATCTGAGGTTATTGATATTTCTCCTGGCAATCTTATTCCAGCTTGTGCTTCTTCCAGCCCAGCGTTTCTCATGATGTACTCTGCATAGAAGTTAAATAGGCAGGGTGACAATATACAGCCTTAATGTACTCCTTTCCCAATTTGGAACAAGTCCGTTGCTCCATGTCCAGTTCTAACTGTTGCTTCTTGACCTGATACAGATTTCTCAGGAGGCAGGTCAGGTGGTCTGGTATTCCCATCTCTTTCAGAATTTTCCACAGTTTGTTGTGATCCACACAGTCAAAGGCTTTGGAATAGTCAATAAAGCAGAAATAGATGTTTTTCTGGAACTCTCTTGCTTTTTTGATGATCCAACAGATGTTAGCAATTTGATCTCTGGTCTTCTGCCTTTTCTAAAACCAGGTTGAACATCAGGAAGTTCATGGTTCATGTATTGCTGAAGCCTGGCTTGGAGAATTTTGAGCATTACTTTGCTAGTGTTTGAGATGAGTGCAATTGTGCGGTAGTTTGAGCATTCTTTGGCATTGCCTTTCTTTGGGATTGGAATGAAAACTGACCTTTTCCAGTCCTGTGGCCACTGCTGAGGTTTCCAAATTTGCTGGCACAGTGAGTGCAGCACTTTCACAGCATCATCTTTTAGGATTTGAAATAGCTCAACTGGAATTCCATCACCTCCACTAGCTTTGTTCATAGTGATGCTTCCTAAGGCCACTTGACTTCACATTCCAGGATGTCTGGCTCTAGGTCAGTGATCACACCATCGTGATTATCTGGGTCATGAAGACCTTTCTTGTACAGTTCTTCTGTGTCTTCTTGCCACCTCTTCTTAATATCTTCTGCTTCTGTTAGGTCCATACCATTTCTGTCCTTTATCGAGCCCATCTTTGCATGAAATGTTCCCTTGGTACTTCTACTTGAAGAGATCTCTAGTCTTTCCCATTCTATTGTTTTCCTCTATTTCTTTGCACTGATCATTGAGGAAGGCTTTCTTATCTCTCCTTGCTATTCTTTGGAACTCTGCATTCAAATGGGTATATCTTTCCTTTTCTCCTTTACTTTTGGCTTCTCTTCTTTTCACAGCTATTTGTAAGGCCTCCTCAGACAGCCATGTTGCTTTTTTTGCATTTCTTTTTCTTGGGAATGGTCTTGATCCCTGTCTCCTGTACAATGTCAGGAACCTCCATCCATAGTTCATCAGGCACTCTGTCTATCAGATCTAGTCCCTTAAATCTATTTTTCACTTCCACTGTATATGTACAGTACATACATATATATGTATGTGTGTGTGTGTGTATATATATATATAAAACATCTGAGTTTTTTTATTCAAACTTCAACAGAATTAAGTAAATACCATTTGCTGCACTCTCTCTACCAAAAACAACTATACTGCAAATATCACCCGCATTTTACAGACAAGGAAACTTTAAGATCAGAAATTTTGAATCTGAGGTCTGCATCTAATAAGTTACAGAAACATGATTTATACAAGGATTTGAGCCCCAGTTCTTTCCACTTCACTTTGTTAATGTATGCTTAGCTTGGAATGTTTTCTGTAGGGAAGGAATTTTCGTCATAGCTATTATTTCATCAGTATGCAATATGTTGCAATACAAACAGAAGGCCAAGTAATGAATCCAGATAATGTCAAAAATAGCCAAAAAACTATAATCGTACATTAATTATTTGCAGATTGCGCAAGTTGTTTAACTTCTCTGTGCCAAAACTTCTTCACATATTAAATAAAGATAATACTTTAGAGTGTAGTTATGATGTTGAAGTAGATTAAAACATTTAAAGTACTTAGTACAATGTCTCGCACATAAACACTGCATGAATGTCAGCTACTGCTCTTGAGATGAGAAATCACCAGATATACATATTTTGTACCAGGTGTCTCCAGAGATCAATAGCTGGATACCCAATTCAAAAACAATCAATCCTACACTTGCTTGTGATCTACAATATGGTCTAGTGGGAAAAGGTAATGTGTGTCAATTTGATTCTCTCCCAGGAGTCTGACTTAAGAAGCAAAGATTGAGCCAGTTATTAGTGATTTATAAGTTAGTTTGGCTCATACCTTCATCAGTTTCCTCTTATCAGGGACATGTATGGATGTGAGAGTTGGACCATAAAGAAGGCTGAGCACCAAAGAATTGTTGCTTCTGAACTGTGGTGTTGGACAAGACTCTTGAGAGTCCCTTGGACTGCACGGAGATCAAATCAGTTAATCCTAAAAGAAATCAACCCCGAATATTCATTGGAAGGACTGATGCTGAAGCTGAAAATCTAATCCTTTGGCCACCTGATGAGAAGAGCTAACTCAGAAAAGATGATGATGCTGGGAAAGACTGAAGGCAGGAGGAAAAGGGGATAACAGAAGACAAGATGGTTGAATGGCACCACTGACTCAATGGACGTGAATTGGAGCAAGCTTCGGGAGATGGTGAAGGATGGGGAAGCCTGGCATGCTTCAGTCGAAGGGGTCACAAAGAGTCAGACACGACTGAGTGACTGAACAACAACGACAACAATGATGCTAAATATGCTCTAAATCTAGCTCTTCAGTCTTCCTTTTTATATCACTTGGCAGCATTCAAGCTGTTGAACATGCCACAAACATTTTTTGCCTGTCCTCTTTAATCTATCTCTTTAGAATGCACTGAAGTACTGGAACTGCTCAACACTTCATCCCAAGCTGCTTCTCTTTACACTCTTTACACTCCCTTTAGGCAATTTCATCCACACTCGTAGTTTCACTAATTAACTCCATGCTACCCCAGACTTTTATTGTATATTCAACTGCCTTGCCAATCTCTCCACTTATTGGATAACTCAAAGATATCTCAGATTCCATTTGTCCAAAACCAAACACATGATCTTCCCTCTCAAACCCAGCCGAGATCCCTTTCAGGACTCCCTATCTCCATAATGGCATCACCAACTATTCAGCTGCACAAACTAAAAAATTAGAAGTACACTTTGATACATCCTTCCCCCACATTCCCATCTTTCACTAAGTCCTATTAATTTTGCCTTTTAAGCATTTCTCAATCCCTTCCCTCCATTTTTGGATTTTTGACCAAAATTCTTATCCTAGCCTTTAAGGCCCTGAAAGATCTGCTTCAGCTTACCTCTTTTGTCTTCCTATTGCCCTAAGTACAGCCACACTTGTCTCCTTTCAGTTCCTTAAATATAATACATCATGCTTCCTCCTACCTTAGGGTATTTGCACATGGTTTCCCTCTGCCTGGGCCACTCTTTGACCATCTCTTCATTTATTCAATCTCTATTATATCTCAACTAAAATTTCACTTCCTCAGAGAAACTCCTTGAACATCTAGACAATATCAGGTCATTTAGTCACTAATTTAAAAAATATTTATTAATAACTACACAAGGTATGGTTCTAGGAATATGGAATTAATAAACACAAGACAGACCCTTGCCTTCATGGATCCTACATTCTAGAGGAATGAGACAGTAAGCAATAAAAATACTAAATAGATTAAATTATATGTGTGAAGGCAGTAAATCTATGGGAGGAAAGAAAAGAAAAAAGAATAAGGTAAGAGAATCACAAGTAGGGAGTTTTCAGTGCTTTATTTGATGCCTAGAGAATAGTTGGCACTCAAACATGTGTTGGGTGGAGTATGAAAAAGAGAATGAGCATGTTCAAGTTGAGGGAGCTTAAACTATAAAATAAGTAGAGGAATTACTTGGTGCAAGAACAGAGATGCCATGAAAGAAAGACAAACCATGCAGGTCTTATGAGGAAATGGTCTCTTAAATCATTCTTGATGGCTTTTTACAGATTCCAGTTTCAGTCACTGCATGGTCTTAGCATAACCACAACCTCCCTCCCCTACCCCCAGAGGGCTGGATAATTCAAGTGGGTCACTCTTATAACCAAAATACCCCATCAGGACACATATACAAAATTATGGATACCACTCTATCACCCACCACCACACATTTCACCAAAGCCACTGATTTTCTATACACAGAGAGAGAGAGACAGACACACACACACACACACACACACACACACACACACACACACACAGCTATCACTTTGATGCTCCAGTTCTTCAGTTCCCAATCCCTCTTAGGGACAAACCCTCTCCCACATACACAGGACTGTAAAAGCTCTTTCTCTCTTCTATGACCCTGTAAAGCTTAGGTCATTATCTCTCCAAGCCAGCCAAATTTACAAGGCAGTCCCCTCAGGAACAGAATTCTAGGTCTCTTTGCCTGTTAGTCTCCTTGCACTTTAAAGACTAGCTTCCACCCACATAAAAGTGAATGTGCATCCCTTTGTGATTCTGAATGACCTTCAAGATTACTGATCCCATACACACCCACACTCAGGCTCCAGCCTCCTTTGGTAGGGTTTTGAAGGGCTGGGTGTCCCCTCAAGCCTCTTGTCCTCTTAAGGACTCATATGAGGATTTGCATACTTTCTCTGTGACAGGGTGACCCTCAGTCACTACACTTCCCTGAAGCACAAATACTCATATATCCCGTCCATGGCACTGCCTGAAACTAAAGTAACACTCCTCCTACTTAATCTGCCTCCTCAGAATCAGAGTCCCTCTCCCTTTAGAGGACCCTCCCATAGTCCACAGGATTGTGTTCAACCCCTCCTGTGACACAGCCTACCCCCTACAATCAGCCCCTATCACAGGTGCCCCTCCGGAGGGGCGTCGTCTTCCCTGGGGTCCCAGCCCTTTCTCAGCCAGTGTTCACTCCAAAGAGTGCACACACTCTCATACACTCGTGCGACGCCTCGACTGCGCGGCCTCTGCCCCGACACTCAGAGGGGTGTGCTCCTCCCTTGACCCTTGATCCCGAGGTCATAACCTCACCGCGCAAACACAGAGGATGCCTCTTCAGGAGTAGCGCCAGGCCCAAGTCCCCTGTCCCCTGGGGCCCAGGCCAGCGCCGTGCTGCCTCAGCGCTTCCACCTGATCGACCGCCCCCACAGACCTGCCTCAGGCGCCGTCTGGCTCCGCTCCGCCATTTTTTGTTGTCGTTCCGCCTCTGAGCCCACGCGAAAATTGCGGGGCAGTGGGGAGCGGGCGATGGGATCCGCCGGCTGACAGGAGCTCCCTCAGGAAGACGCTGCGCGACGGTTGCCAGGGCAACGGGCAGCCGGCGTGTAGACGGCCGGCGCGTGGCGCGTGGCAGGAGGGCGGGGTGGGAGCAAGCGTGCGTCCGAGGCCCCGCCCCCTCGGAATGATACCTTCCTTGGCGGGGTTTCTGCCCAGCTGGGACTCCGCGGCGCTTTTTCCTTGCAACCCGGCCACCGCGTCCTGACAACTGAGCATGCTCGACCGCCGCTGAAATGCCGGGGACCTGGTCCGCTGGGGTCGCGCTCTCATGCCGCGCAAGCAGGTGCACGTGCTGACTGAAGAGCTGAATGGCCTGGCTTTGCTGTGGTTAGTGCTCAACTTTGAGAGTTGGGGACAGATTTCTCAATTTCCCAGCGCTTCTCCCTACCGTGTGCCTGGCCCTGATCAAGGTGCTGAAGAACTTGTATCTTCAACTGGAATGCCCTGAGAATAATTATGTGCCCATCCCACCCCAAACACGTGAAGTACTAACGAGGTTGCCTCCTCGCCTCTCTACCTCAGCATTAGCCCCCAACTGTAGCAAAGGCTTCACTTTCCTCTGTTTCGCTAGTCTTATTTAGTCTTTTTTGGAGGGTAAATCGTGTCGGTCTCTTGAGATGCCATGGACAGTAGCCCGCCAGGCCCCTCTGTCCTTGGAATTTCCCAGGCAAGAATACTGGAATGAGTTGCCATTTCCTTCTCCAGGTATCTTCCTGACTCAGGAATGGAACCTGTGTCTCCTGCATTGACAGGCAGATTCTTTACCACTGAGCCACCTGGGAAGCTTAGTCTACCTCTCAGAATAACCTAGGGTGCTCTTTCCCATTTCTGCTAATTGTCACTACCTTCTAAGACCAAACTAGAACCTTATTCTTAATTGAACTGCTCTGTCCCCCCATCGGAGAAGGCAATGGCACCCCACTCTAGTACCCTTGCCTGGAAAATACCATGGATGGAGTAGCCTAGTAGGCTGCAGTCCCATGGGGTCGCGAAGAGTCGGACACGACTGAGTGACTTCACTTTCACTTTTCACTTTCATGCATTGGAGAAGGAAATGGCAACCCGATCCAGTGTTCTTGCCTGGAGAATCCCAGGGACGGGGGAGCCTGGTGGGCTGCCGTCTATGGGGTCACACAGAGTCGGACACAACTGAAGCGACTTAGCAGTCCCCCCACAGTCACCTGTGCATTCGTGTCCGAATGTCTGAACATTTACAATGCATCATGCATTATTTACTTCTCTTTTCCTCTCTTGACAGTGAGCTCCCTTAAGCCTAGGGTCAGGTATTTATCTTTGCATACTCCATAATACAGCATTGTGCTTGAGGCAAAGGAAGTGTTAAGTAAATGTTTATGGAATGAAAAGTTCCTAAATTCATGCCTGCACATCCTTACCTGTTCTATTGAGCACTTAATTTTTTTACCAAATACCTTGCTAGGTAGGCCCCTAGTCCTCCAGAGGCTTGCAAAGAAAGGGAAAGAGATAATGAATTTGATGGAGGTTAACTAGTCTTACAAGTGCTACAGGATCAGAGGGATGGAAATCTAACTTGGGGGAGAGGGGGAGGGGATGGCTAATCAGTGAAGACTGCAAAGGGAAGTGGATACCCTAGCTGAGTCTTGAGGAATGACTAACTGCAAGCCAGGGAAGGGAGAGGAATAGTGTGCCAGGTGGAGGGAGCAGCACGTATCCAGGCACAGAGGGTGGGATCACTGTTTGAAACTGCAAGAAGTCCAGTACTGCCTGGGTACAAACCACACAGGGTGAAGTGTTGTGTCTAAAGAAGTTCTTGTACAGTTAAGTAATTTCTTCTTTTGGGTTCCCAAAAAGCAGAGCCTGAAGCAAGGATTTGAGTGCTAGTAATTTTGGGGGGAGGTAAGACTATGAAACAGAAATGAGGTATAGACAGTGAAAGAGGGAAGGGAAAAAAAAAAAACAAGAAAAATGTGTTATTTAGGTAATTGCTTTGGTAGAAACTAGGCTTAACCTCACTGGAGACCCTCTGAAGAACCTGGTATTAATAGAATGTGCCTCAACATTGTCCCACGAAGAACAAGGGTCATTTACCTCAATTTCCACCCCATTGGTTGAGGGTTAGGACCTTGAACTCTTTCACATTTCCTGGTTACACTGGTCCAGTGCAAAGCTGCCTTCTTAAGGCATAAAAGCAGGACTAGAACACTTTGGGGTGGTTTGCTGGCAACAAGCATGGAACTGTCCATTCACCCACACTGAATCAAAGATAAGGTGTGGACACCACAAGAATCTTCTGTAGAAAATTACATAAAAATACCCATCAGAAAATACCCCTCACATTCCAGCAATTTGAAATTCACAAGTCATGTCAATACAACCATCAAGATGAAAATACACAAGTTTTCATATATCAATCCTAATGACTGAGTAGTAAAGGCTGTAAGGCTGTAAGAATTTCAGTGTGGGAAGGCTGAGGGACAAAGGTGTTTCATTAAATATTGTGTGTGTGTGTGTGTGTGTGTGTGAGTGTGTGTGTGTGTGCTCAGTCACTCGGTTGTGTCTGACTCTTTGTGATCCCATGGGCTGTAACCCGCCAGGCACGCCTCTGTCCATGGAATTTTCCAGGCAAGAATACTGGAGCAGGTTGCCATTTCGTACTCCAGGGGATCTTCCTGACCCAGGGATCAAACCTGTCTTCTGCATTGGCAGGCGGATTCTTTACCACTGCACCACCTGAAAAGCCCTCATTAAATACAAAAAGGTGGTAAAAAGGGAGTTTGAAGATCCAGGTTCTACTCGAACTCTGACCTTGTAACTTTATAATCTTGGGCAGATTACTTACATTCATTGAGCCTCAGTTTCCTTTTCCAACAAATTGAGACAGAAGTCCTGCCTGCAATAAAGTATTCGCTAAGTCACAAATGGTGTAATAGATTACAATGCATTTGGCAAGTATAAATTTAGTAAATAAAGGATCTAAGATGTTTTAGAACAATTCACTTACACATACATCGCTTGATTTTTTTCTGCTGAGGCAGACTCTGTGCAAGTGCTAGAGATGAAGAGGGGAATATAGCACTGTCCATGTTTTCTAGGAGCTCACAGTCCAGAAGGGTAAGAGATTTAATCAGTAATTACAACTCAACACAGGCAATGGCACCCCACTCCAGTACTCTTGCCTGGAAAATCCATGGACAGAGGAGCCTGGTAGGCTGCAGTCCATGGGGTCACTAAGAGTCGGACACGACTGAGCGACTTCACTTTCACTTTTCTCTTTCATGCATTGGAGAAAGAAATAGCAACCCACTCCAGTGTTCTTGCCTGGAGAATCCCAGGGACGGCGGAGCCTGGTGGGCTGCCGTCTATGGAGATCGCCCATAGTCGGACACGACTGAAGCGACTTAGCATAGCATAGCATAGCATACAACCCAACGTGATCAGTGTTCTGATAGAAAAAAGCATGGGAGATTGTGGGAGCCCAGAGGAAGAGGGCACAAACCAGTGTGGGAGAGAGGGTATCAGTGAAGGGAGATTCAAGGAAAGTTTTCTGAAGGAGAGAGTGTCTGATCTGATCTGACTCTTCAAGGGCAAGTACCAGTAAGGTGGGCAAAGAATACAGGGATACAGAGAGAAAGGATGATCGAGGCAACAGGAACTTCATGGACAAAGCAAAGGATAGTGTATCTGCAGCGCCAGGAAGATTAGAGCCAGAAAAATCAAAAGACTGTGTAGTAAATAATCTACACAAATGTATGAAGCACATAGAAGATTCTCATCAACAGGCAATCCAGGACTTCCCTGGTGGCTTAGTGGTAAAGAATCCACTTGCCATTGCAGGAAACACAGATTCTATCCTTGGCCCGGGAAGATCCCGCATGCCATGGAACAACTAAGCCTACATGCTGCGATTACTGCGCCTGTGCTCTAGAGCCCAGGAACCACAACTACTGAAGCCCACGTGCTCTAGAGCCTGTGCTCTGCAACAGGAGAAGCCGTTGCAGTGAGATGCCACACACCACAAATAGAGAGTAGCCCCCACTCACTGCAAGGAGAGAAAAGCCCAAGCAAACAAAGAAGATCCAACACAGCCAAAAAATAATGTAAATAAATAAAATTATTTTTAAATGATAATCTGAAAAGTCAACAAACATGTTTCTATGGAACTAAACTGTTCAATTTAAATTTTAAATAAAATGTAAAAACCAATTATTTGGTCAGACTGTCCACATGTCCAGTGCTCAATAGCCACATGTGGTTAGTAGCAACTATGCTAGACAGCATACGTAGAATATTTCTATCACTGCCGAAAATTCTACTGGACAGCACTGCTAGATAAATGCCAACTGAGCAGAGGGGATGGAATGCCTGGGAAGATCTGCACTGGCAGGATCAGGTTTAGTTCTCCTGTGTATCAGCTCCTCTTTAGAAAGGAGTGCATTCCTTCTGGAGTTCTCAGAGTCTTCCCTTTTTTATGTGAAATAGCATAGCCTGGGACACAGGATAGAAATGCCCCCCACCTGGGTCGCGATAGTTAGTTTTACCAGGCTACCATTCAGAGTGTCCCTGGGAGATCTGCTGTCCTCAAAGATCTCCTACAGCTTCTGCCTCCACAGACAGACACCCACCTACCACAAAGCCAATGTGACTTTCTTCAGAAAAATATTCTCTGTTTAGCATTCACCCACTCCCCCCTGTAAACACTTATTAAAATGACACCTACTCTGTGCCTGGCACTGAGTTAGATGCTGTGTGGAATGAGAGAAATATTCAAGTTATAATTACACTTCTCACATGCACAAACTCATTTAATTCTCACCGTAAAATTGACATTAATGTTATCATCCTATACAGAAGATGAAACTAGGATTCAGAGAATTTAAGTGACTTACACAAAATCACAGTCAGAAAATTGCAAGCTCAAGGAAGACTTGAATGGTGCTAAGAAATTCACCTATGTTATATTATTATCAAAAATTCATGCTTTTAATGTTTATAATCTAATTAAGAAGAAAAGATTTAAAAAGCTCCAGTTAACTTGTAGAGTTCAGGTGAAGAAAGGAAGTCCACTCTGGGTTGCTTCATAGGTTACCACAACTGTCAACTAAAAAAAGTGTGCAACATGAGAGTTGCGATTTAAGTTTTACTTGGGGCAAAATGAGGACTGCAGCCCAGAAGACAGCACCTCAGATAGCTCTGAGAGACTGCTCCAAGGAGCTAGGGGGAAAGGACATTGTGTATGTGATTTTGGTGAAGGGGAGGCTACATACAATCAAGCGCATATTTTTCCAAAAGGTTTCTACTAGTCTCGTGAAGCTTCTGCTAGTCACAAGAAACGGTCATCACCACGAGGGATTTTGGTGCTTTTCTAGATATGAAGAGATATAAGAATTGGGTTCATAAAATCAGCTCTGGAGAATATCTTTCTGAAGACCTGTGCTGCCAGTTTTCCAGAAGCATAGAGTGCCTCATTTCTGCTCTCCACCATGAACTTCTTCAGGGGCTGTTGAATGTCAGCAGCTGTAGCAGCACATGATTTAATCCTTGTAGAGGTAGATGGCAAGCACTCATGGCAAGTGCCAGTTTGTGGTTGACACACGAAAATCCAGTCTACAATTTTGAAAAAATGTGGTAAAAACAGTGATACAGGAATGATCAGAAAAATATAGGAGCATCAAAGAGAGATACTTTTGACAAGCATCAGGGACGGATTTTTGGATGAAATGATCTTTGAGCTGAGTATTAAGGATGAGATGGGGTCAGCCAGATGGAGTGTAGGGTAGAGAGAAGAGAAATGAAAATACTTTTTAATCAAACTTGTCATTTGTATTTCTACTTTGCTTATGTTGGTTTTAAAAATATTTCCAACGTTTTCTTATTTGGTTCTTGAGATTAAATTTAAAAAAGAATTGTGCTATGCTAAGGCTATAAAAGAATTAGTTAAGGATTTTTTCTTAACATGAATTAAGTGTTTAAAAGTTAGAACATGACTGAACTCAACAGAAAGGAAAATTATCTGATGTTGAAAGGAAGAGAGAAATCAATGATGCAGTCATTTATCCTTATAATTTACTCTACCCAGACTGCTCTTTTTTCCAGATATCTACCTGACTCACTTCATTCTGGTCTTATCTCAGATGACATTATTGGAGAGGTGTTTCCCTACAATACTACTTAAAATGTACTTCTTAGACATTTCATAGTTTTTAGTACTGTGAATGGTATCTCATGTTCTATAATTTTTTATAATTGCTTTGTTTGCTGCTCAGGTAGACAAATGCTATTGATTTCTTAAGTTAATAATAGAATTGTGAAATTCAGTGAACTCTCATATCTAACATTTGTTGACTGTTTTCATATTTTTTAAACTATAAGAAAAATCAATAGCAAAACCAGAGTTGTCTGTACCCTTCCTACTCTTTTAACATATTTCATTTTCTCTATTATTATTTTACCAGAGTCTCTAGTATTGTGTTTAAAAACTGGGATTCTTGTCTTTTCCTGACATTAAAAGAGCTGCATCTAAAGTTTTTCCATTAAATGTAACTTTGACTCAAATCTTTGTCAAACTAAGGAATTTTTCAAAGAGTTTTAAGTTACACATTCCCAGGTGGCGCTAGTGATAAAGAATCCAGCTGCCAATGCCAGAGACATAAGAGACCAGAGTTCAATGCTGGATCGGAGAGATCCCCTGGAAAAGGAAATGGCAACCCACTCCAGTATTCTTGCCTGGAGAATCCCATGGACAGAGGAACCTGGCAGGGTCCAGTCCATAGCGTCATGAGTCAGACATGACTGAAGTGACTTAGCACACAGCACATTGAATTTTAGGTTTGTCATAGATTTTCTTCCAAGGAGCAAGAGTCTTTTAGTTTCAGGGCCATAGTCACCATCCGCAGTGATTTTGGAGCCCCAAAAATAAAATCTGTCACTCTTTCCAATTTCTCCCCATCTATTTGTCTTGAAGTGATGGGACCAGATGCCACGATCTCAGTTTTTTGAATGCTGAGTTTTTGTTTTGTTTTATTTATTTTTTAATTGAAGAATAATTGCTTTACAGAATTTTGTTGGTTTCTGTCAAACATCAACATGTATCAGCCATGGTATACAAATGTTGAGTTTTAAGCTAGCTTTTTCATTCTCCTCTTTTACCTTTATCAAGAGGCTCTTTAGTTCCTCTTCACTTTCTGCCATTAAACTGATATCATCTGCATATTTGAAGTTGTTGATATCTCTCCCAACAATCTTGATTCCAGCTTGCAAGTCATCCAGCCCAGTATTTCACATGATGTATTCTGCATATAAGTTAAATAAGCAGGGTGACAATATACAGCCTTGACGTACTTCTTAAAAAGCAGAGACATCACTTGGCACACAAAGATCCATATAGTCAAAGCTATGGTTTGTCCAGTAGACATGGACAGATGTGAGAATTGGACCATAAAGAAGGCAGAGTGCCAAAGAATTGATGCTTTGAACTGTGATACTGGAAAAGACTCTTGAGAGTCCCTTGGACAGCAAAGAGATCAAACCAGTCAATCCCAAAGGAAATCAACCCTGAATATTCATTGGAAGGACTGATGCTGAAGCTGAAGCACCAACACTTTGGCCAGTTGATGCAAAACACAAACTCATTGGAAAAGACCCTGATGCTGGGAAAGACTGAGGGCAAGAAGAAAAGAGGACAACAGAGGATGAGATGGTTAGAGGGCATCACTGACTCAATGGACATGAGTTTCAGCAAACTCTGGGAGACAGTGAAGGACACAAACTTGGTGTGCTGAGGTTTATGGGGTCACAAAGAATTGGACATGCCTTAGTGACTGAACAACAACATCGCATTTTAAACCAAAAACCTTATTTTGCAACTGCTAAGATAATCATGTGTTTTTTTCTCTTTTAATGTAGTAAAATTAATTTATAGATTTTCTGATGTTAAGATATTTTTGCATTTTTGGATTAAATATTATTTGATCACAGATTGTTTTTTAAATGCATTGGTGGATTCAATTAACTATTTTAGTTTTAGAATGTTTACAAATATGCTAGAAATAAAATGGGTCATCTGAGCCTAGAGAATTTGGGAGGGGAAATTTTTTGTTATCATTTCTGAGTTTTAATGGTTATTATTTTGTATCTTTCTGGACCCAACTTTGAAATTTATATTTTCCAGAAATCCATCAATTTTATTATGTTTTAAATTTTCATATTTTAATTGTTAAGATCTCTCTTGTGTCTATTTATATTTTTTATTATGAATGGTATATATTTCCATCTTTTCTTGATTCACATTACCAAAGATATATTTATCTTACTGATCTTTTCAAAACTTTTAATTTTATGAAGCTCCCACCCTCCCTCTCTCTATCCCCTCTCACTCTCGCTCTCCTTAATTTTTTTTTCTCTCTCACACAGGATTAGATTAAGATACAAATTACAGGAAAACTCAAAATGCCAATGGCTTACACAAGACAAAATATGCCTTCTTTCTTAAGTGTAAAACATCTTGAGCTAATTCAAGGTTGTTATGTTTCTCTAGGTGTCAGGGATCAAACTATATGTATCTTGGTGTTGTACCTTGCATGGTTTCCATTTCAGTCCAAGATGACTACTGGACTTCCAGTCATTAAAGTTGTATTTTTAGCTAGCAAGAAGGAGAAATGTTTTTTAAAAACACATTCCATAACTTGCACATATAATTCTGCATATATCCCACTGAGCTGAATTTGCTCATAGAAACACTCCTAGCTGAAGAAATAAGTCTCTATTATGGGCAGTTATATACTCAGAGCAGGAAAGGATACATAATTGGAGGGGCACAGTGAAAAATTTGAAAGACAAATTTTTCAAAAACTGTATGTGAGACAGCAAGAGACACAGATGTATAAAACACCGTTAAGAATTTCAAGATGGCAAGGTGAAAGCATCAGACTAATCTTGGAGCACTGTACTGTGTGTGACTGCACAGGTCACATGCCCATGAAACTGATCTTGCCCCAGGGTTCTCTATTTAACGAAGAAAAGGAGGAGAAACACTTAGAGACAGCTGGAAGTCTATGCCCCCATTATTTAATTTAATCATTTCTGCCTTTTCCCCCCTTTGTGATTCTTTGGGACTTTCCAGGTGTCTCAGTGGTAAAGAATCTGCCATGAGTCAGGTGGATTCCCTGGAAGAGGAAATGGCAACCCACTCCAGTATTCTTCCTGGAAAATCCCATAACCAGAGGAGCCTGGAGGGCTATAGTCCATGGGGTCAAAAGAGCTGGACAGAACTGAGCACACATGCAGGCATGCATGGCTCTTGGGTATACTCTTCCTGATTTGAACATTTAGCTAATTGCTGTATTTCCTAAAAAAAAAAAAAAAAGGTTATGTATTTCCTTCCATGTACTTAGATAGGTATCATTACTGTTGCCATTTTATAAAGCATAAGAATAAGCACAAGAAGATGAATAACATGATCAAGTTCAAAGAGTTTATTGGCAACGTAATTGGGATATGAACCCAACCAACTTATCTGGATTCCATGGTTTCAACTAGTCCACCATGCATACATCTTAATTGTACCTGTCACTTGAGTTGCAACTTATTTTCATGTATCTTCCTTTCCAGTTGTGGGTATATAAGTAAATTAAAAATGTGCCCAACAATTATTCCATTTAAGGACACACACTTGGGTGATAAAACCATAAAGAAGCATATAGAAGTGATTGTGTGTCCTTGGTAAGTCTTGATTGTCTCCAAGAAATATAAGTACCACATATACATACACACACACACACACACACACACACACACCCTCCATGAGGTGTGATTATTTCTTGTGTGAACTAAAGAGGAAATCAGTAATGATATCTTTCTGTTAGGGATAGGCAATGACTGAGAAGAGCAGAAGCTAAGGGAAAACTGACACAAATCAGGCATATATCAACAAAACATCATAGGACAAATTGTTCTCCTTCAGAGAGAGAAGTAGAAATTCAAAAGAAGGGAATGAGATCACAGGCTTCAGAGATTTGGAAGAAGATGGGACGATCCAGAGGGATGGTACAGGGAGGGAGGAGGGAGGAGGGTTCAGGATGGGGAACACGTGTATATCTGTGGCAGATTCATGTTGATATATGGCAAAACCAATACAATATTGTAAAGTTAAAAAAAAAAAAAAAGTCAAGGGAATGCCCTTGGCAGTCTAGTGGTTAGGACTCAGCACTTTCACTGCAGTGGTCTGGGTTCAATCCCTGCTTGGGGAACTAAGATTCTGCAAGCCACACAGAGAGGAAAAAAAAGAAAATCAAACAAGACTTTGAACAAATGTTGTCATAAGGAAGTCCAAGCAGATGTATTAATATGCGGGCTTTGGGGAGAAGTCCAGTTGTGTAACTAAAACTCATGATCTGGAGTTAGACTTCCTGGGCTCAATACCTGGTTCTACCACTTACTGTTTGTGTTTGAATAGCACTTAAAGCAGCTTAAGCCTCCTGACTTCATCCCAGCTCTTCAGATATTTTACAAATCAGAGACCAGCCTGATGTTAGTGAAAGCTGTGAACCTGGGTGGCGCAAGCATCTTAAGCCAAGCCTCAGTTCCCTAAGGCGGTAATGGTATCTGTCTCAACCAATGTAGGGATATTACAGGAACCAATCCTTGGGAAGCACTTGGCACAGACACCACTTGATAAAAGTAAGCTATCATTACTGGATTTTTCCTATGATTAAAAAAGATACTGAAAAAAAAAAAAAGAAGATAGAGTTAAAGAAGAAAGGTCAAGGAAACTGAGAAGGGAAAATGGTCCCAAGGATGGAAATTCCCACAAAGGCCACCCTCTTTTTGAAGGACCAAGTCTAAAAAGCTTCACTTGCTCCATAAAAAGACACTGCTGAAAATGGATGTGTTTCAGTCTCTGTTTCTCCCACTTCTTGCTAAGTGCTACCTCCTTAAAGAACTTTGTATATTTTATATAGTTCTTCATTTTGGTGAGATTAGCAGGACAGGGTAGTCCAAGAAGAGTCAGACTTCACTTCACCAACCCTTAATACCTAGGGACTCCAGTGGAGATGAGACTGGAGAATGCATTGTACCCATATATAAATTAACTTTTTTTAATTGAGATCTCACAAAATATATTGTCTGTGCCTTAGTTTTATCACTTAATGTTAATGAGAATTTTCTCATGTCACAAGGTCTTCTTTGAAAACATTATTCCTGTTGCTGTAAAAAATATTCATCTTATTGAGGTGCAATAACTAAACCATTCCCTTCTTCTTGGATATTTAGGTCAATTAGGTCCTCCCTTTTTTTTTTTCTGTCATAAATAATGCTGTAGTGAACATCCTTGTGCATGTATCTTTGATCACCATCTTCAATCAGTTCTTTGGTTTGGATTTCTAGATATGAGGTCAATGGATCAGAGAGTGTGAATTTTCAAGACTCTTGCAACATATTGATAAATCATTCTCCCTAAGGACCTCATCCCTTTATCCTCTCATAGGCAGGGTGTGCAAGTACCTGTTACACGATACCTTTACCAACATTCTGGCTGTGATATTTACACAAAAAATGTTTTACCCAATTAACCAGGACACATGCACTGATAGAACTTAAACATCTGCTGAGAAGAAACTTGAGAAGTTTGGTTTAAATGTGGAAAAGCTAATTGCAGTTGTCACAGATGGGGCACCCGCCAAAAAGGGGGAAAATTGTTTCATCAGTTTAGGAGAGAAGGATTGTGCAGTCCAGCTTTCATGCCTCTTTCAGAGTGTGTGGTATGAACTAGAGGGTGTGCTGAGTTCTCTGTGATTTAATGAAAGTACAGATGAAGATTTCAAGCTTTCTTAATGCTCATGCCTTAACTGATACTTATTTGTATATTTGAAAGAAGACTCAGTAGGGTATGGAAATCTAGCTTATTTAATGAAGGTGGCTTGATTTTTTTAATATAAATTTATTTATTTTAATTGGAGGTTAATTACTTTACAATATTGTACTGGTTTTGCCATACATCAACATGAATCTACCATGGGGGTACACGTGTTCCCCATCCTGAAACCCCCTCCCACCTCCCTCCCCGTACCATCCCTCTGGGTCATCCCAGTGCACCAGCCCCAAGCTTCCTGTATCCTGCATTGAACCTGGATTGGTGATTCGTGTCATATATGATATTATACACGTTTCAATGCCATTTTCCCAAATCATCCTACCCTCTCCCTCTCCCACAGAGTCCAACAAACTGTTCTATACATCTGTGTCTCTTTTGCTGTCTTGCATACAGGGTTATCATTACCATCTTTCTAAATTCCATATATGGCTTGATTGTTAAAAACTATTTTAAGAAATAAAATTTCAAGCTTGAAGCTAACATCCATTCTCTGACATCCATTTTGCTAAGTACCCCCAGTGTCATTAGACTGGACTTAATGATGTAACAAATATCAGAATACACTGAGCTTGAAACTGTAGGGAATAAAACAAAGCTATTGCTGACTTGTTCACGAAAGTCACAACATTTAGTCTGAACGTGAGGCCACAGAACCATGTTATCCAATGCCCAGAAGAATAACAAATTCTAAAGCCATAGCGTTACATGGGAGAGATGGAGTAACAATTTCAGAAGAGGTTCACAGATTAATGCCAATAAGACTAAACTTCCAGAACTGCTATTGGATAAGCATCTCTTCTATCAGTTTTAAGAGAAAGTGATTGTTATTGAGAAATATCAATAACCTCAGATAAGCAGATGACACCACCCTTATGGCAGAAAGAAAAGAAGAACTAATGAGCCTCTTGATGAAAGTGAAAGAGGAGGGTGAAAAAGTCGGCTTAAAACTCAACATTCAGAAAACTAAGATCACGGCAACCAGCCTCACTGCTT
Organism: Bos javanicus; assembly: GCF_032452875.1. NCBI lineage: Eukaryota > Metazoa > Chordata > Mammalia > Artiodactyla > Bovidae > Bos > Bos javanicus. The sequence continues at coordinate 96,492,792 of NC_083870.1, read as the reverse complement.
CATGGCAAATAGATGGGGCAACAGTGGAAACAGTGAGAGATTTTATTTGGGGGGGCTCCAAAATCTCTGCAGATGGTGACTGCAGCCATGAAATTAAAAGATGCTTGCTCCTTGGAAGAAAAGTTATGACCAACCTAGATAGCATATTCAAAAGCAGAGACATTACTTTGCCAACAAAGGTCTGTCTAGTCAAAGCTATGGTTTGTCCAATAGTCATGTATGGATGTGAGAGTTGGACTATAAAGAAAGCTGAGCTCCAAAGAATGGATATTCTTGTATTAGTCATTGGAAGGACTGATGCTGCAGCTGAAACTCCAATACTTTGGCCACCTGATTCACATCAGAACCGACTCATTGGAAAAGACCCTGATGTTGGGAAAGAATGAAGGCAGGAGGAGAAGGGGATGACAGAGGATAAGGAGGATAAGATGGCATCACTGACACAATGGACATGAGTTTGAGTAAGCTCCGGGAGTTGGTGATGAACAGGGAAGCCTGGCTTGCTGCATCGATGGGGTCACTAATAGTCAGACAAGACTGAGTGAACTGAACTGAATGATATGATTAACTATGCCCAGTAAAAATATCCCTCAATTTGTGTATGAAAGTATATAAATTCCAGAACTGCCTGGAAATTTACTGCTATGTAATGAAACACTGGGCCATTAATTTTTTCTATACAATATGTGAAAAGAATGCTTAATATACAGTAGTGATATAAATCTGGAATTGGAATAGAGATGTTTTGATTTATAAGTACAACAGTTTTCAATAATAGTTTAACCTGATAAAAACCTATATCCTCACTGAGTTGATCAAAATAGATCAATGAAACTACTAGGGTGAAAACTGTATATTTCTGTCCTGTTTAAGAAATAGGATTAATTTTTTCAAAACAGTTGTGCTACAATTTGATACATTTTAATTTTATATTTTTTGAACAGGGGCCTTCCCAGATGGCTCAGTGGTAAAGAATCCACTTGCCAGTGCAGGAGATGCCAGAGACACAGGTTTGATCCCTGAGTTGGGAAGATTCCCTTGTGTAGGAAATGGCAACCCACTCCATTATTGTTGCCTGGAAAATTCCAAGGACAGAGGAGCCTGTCCACAGCATGTGCTGCACCCCGTGGGTTCACAGTGATTCAGACATGACTTAGTGAAGGAACATTTTTGAACAGCCTAAAGGTTTCACTTCCCGTCATTGTATTGTCGACTGAAATATAACACACAACCTTAAAGTTGAGAGTTATGTTTTACTTGGTGCAAATTTTTAGGACTTCAAGTCCAGGAGGCAGCATCTCAAGTAATCCTGAGAGAACTGCTTGATGCAAGAAGGGAAGCTGAGTTATACAGAAGTTTGGCAACAAAGGGCAGGTAGTCAGAACATCAAAAGATTATTGTTAATTAGGGAAAACCAGATATCCCAAGTTAAGGAATTTAGTGCTTTTATACGTATGGGAAGATGCAAGAGTCTGGGCTCACTGAAATCATTCCTTTGATAAGTACCTCAGCATCCTGTTTTCACATCCTGAATATCCTCAGGGTTTAACACAGGGAGCAGTTATAGCATGATGGCTGCTAGATAGCAGGTATCCTTTTCCTTCCTGAGTTTCCTCAGGCTCACTGGCTCATGTTGGAAGGTTGAAATGGCTGATGACTATGGATGTGAGAGTTGGACTGTGAAGAAGGCTGAGCACCGAAGAATTGATGCTTTTGAACTGTGGTGTCGGAGAAGACTCTTGAGAGTCCCTTGGACTGCAAGGAGATCCAACCAGTCCATTCTGAAGGAGATCAGCCCTGGGATTTCTTTGGAAGGAATGATACTAAAGCTGAAACTCCAGTACTTTGGCCACCTCATGCGAAGAGTTGGCTCATTGGAAAAGACTGTGATGCTGGGAGGGATTGGGGACAGGAGGAGAAGGGGACTACAGAGGATGAGATGGCTGGATGGCATCACTGACTCAGTGGACGTAAGTCTGGGTGAACTCCGGGAGTTGGTGATGGACAGGGAGGCCTGGCATGCTGCGATTCATGGGGTCGCAAAGAGTCGGACATGACTGAGTGACTGATCTGATCTGATCTGATAGCATCCTTCCTGAGCTGGCTTAAAAAAGCTGACTTAGAACTCAACATTCAAAAAACTAAGATCATGACATCCAGTCCCATCACTTTATTCAAATAGATGGGGAAACAATGGAAACAGTGACAGATTCTATTTTCTTGGGCTTCAAAATCAATGCAGATAGTGACTGCAGTAATGAAATTAAAAGATTCTTGGTCCTTGAAAGGAAAGCTATGACAAACCTAGACAGCATATTAAAAAGCAGAGACATTACTTTTCTTTTTTTTAATTTTTTTTTTTACTTTGCAATATTGTATTGGTTTTGCCATACATCAACATGCATCTGCCATGGGTGTACACGTGTTCCCCATCCTGAACCCTCCTCCCACCTCCCTCCCCATACCATCCCTCTGGGTCATCCCAGTGCACCATCCCCAAGCTTCCTGTATCCTGCATCGAACCTGGACTGGTGATTCATTTCTTATATGATATTATACATGTTTTAATGCCATTCTCCCAAATCATCCCCCCTCCCTATCCCACAGAGTCCAAAAGACTGTTCTATACATCTGTGTCTCTTTTGCTGTCTCGCATACAGGGTTGTCATTACCATCTTTATAAATTCCATATATATGCATTAGTATACTGTATTGGTGTTTTTCTTTCTGGCTTACTTCACTCTGTGTAATAGGCTCAAGTTTCATCCACCTCATTAGAACTGATTCAAATGTGTTCTTGTTAATGGCTGAGTAATACTCCATTGTGTATATCTACCAGAAACTATAAAAATCTTAGAGGAGAACATAGGCAAAACACTCTCTGACATACATCACAGCAGGATCCTCTATGACCCACCTCCCAGAATATTGGAAATAAAAGCAAAAATAAACAAATGGGATCTAATTAAAATTAAAAGCTTCTGCACAACAAAAGAAACTATAAGCAAGGTGAAAAGACAGCCTTCAGGGTGGGAGAAAATAATAGCAAATGAAGCAACTGACAAACAACTAATCTCAAAAATATACAAGCAACTCCTGCAGCTCAATTCCAGAAAAATAAACGACCCAATCAAAAAATGCGCCAAAGAACTAAACAGACATTTCTCCAAAGAAGACATACAGATGGCTAACAAACACATGAAAAGATGTTCAACATCACTCATTATCAGAGAAATGCAAATCAAAACCATAATGAGGTACCATTTCATACCAGTCAGAATGGCTGCGATCCAAAAGTCTACAAATAATAAATGCTGGAGAGGGTGTGGAGAAAAGGGAACCCTCTTACACTGTTGGTGGGAATGCAAACTAGTACAGCCACTATGGAGAACAGTGTGGAGATTCCTTAAAAAACTGGAAATAGAACTGCCATACGACCCAGCAATCCCACTGCTGGGCATACACACTGAGGAAACCAGAATTGAAACAGACACGTGTACCCCAATGTTCATTGCAGCACTGTTTATAATAGCCAGAACATGGAAGCAACCTAGATGTCCATCAGCAGATGAATGGATAAGAAAGCTGTGGTACATATACACAATGGAGACATTACTTTTCTGACAAAGGTCTGTATAGTCAAAGCTATCATTTTTCTAGTAGTCATGTATGGATGGATGTGAGAGTTGGACCATAAAGAAAGCTGAGTGCTAAAGAATTGATGCTTTTAAACCGTGGTGTTGGAGAAGACTTTTGAGAATCCCTAGGATTAGCAAGGAGATCAAACCAGTCAATCCTGAAGGAAATCAGTCCTGAATATTCATTGGAAGGACTGATGCTGAAACTGAAGCTCCAATTCTTTGGCCACTTGATGCAAAGAACTGACTCCTTGGAAAAGACCCTGATGCTGGGAAAGATTAAAGGCAGGAGGAGAAGGGGATGACAGAGGATAAGATGGTTCGATGGCATCACCAGCTTGATGGACATGAGCTTGAGCAAGCTCCGAGAGTTTATGGTGTACAAGGAAGCCTGGCGTGCTGCAGTCCATGGGGTCACAAAGAGTTGAACACAACTGAGCAACTGAACTGAACAGACTGATAGCATCCTTGTTTACTGATATGGCAGAAAATATTACATTTCTCAGAATTATTGAATATGACAGGCAATAGGTAATAATAAGTAGGCACAAGTTTTGGAATAGAGAAAGTCAAAGTACAAATCCTGGCTCCACCAATGCATAAAATTCTCTCCTTGGCCTTTAATGTCCAACAACCTGGCTAGGCTTGCCTTTCCAATCTCACCTCTGACCCCACTTCTCTTCACTCACCATGCTCCAGCCACACAAGCTCCTTGCTATTCCTCAAACACTTAAAGCTTGTTTCCCTTTCACAATCTTATTGCTCCCCTTTGATGGAACTGCTCTTCCCTCATATCTTCATATCATTTGCTCTCTCACTTTATTCGTGTCTTTTTTCAAATATCACCTCCTCAGAGACATCCTCCCTGACCATTCAATTAAAATAACCCACACTTTCAGTCACTAATTATTACATTAGCCAGATTTTTTTCTTTACTATCTAAAATCATAAAATTTATTTATTTACCTAATTGTTTATTAATTATTTTCCCATTATAATCTCTATGAGAGCAGGAGTCTTACCTGTTTTGTGCCCTGCTGTATCATCAGCAGATAGGATAACTTTTGGACACATCATAGATACTTAATAAACATTTTTGAATGAATGATTCAATACATGAATGAACCAACAAAAGCTAGGATAATTCTATGCACAGCTATTTGGGGAGTACACAAAAGGTGTACCTAACCTAAATTTGCAGTTGAAATGGAGTATGATCAAAGGAAATTTCCTAGAAGAAGGTAAACTATAATCTGAGGTTTTGAAGGATGAGTAGGGAAGAAGGAGAGGATTCTAGGTGAAGGAAACAGAGATGTGAGGGGCAGAGGATGAGAGAATACAGCCTGAATACTCAGGAAACTGCAGGTAATCTGGGATGATTCATCAAAATATGAACAGGAGAAAATGGCTTCTGTGTGGTTGGAGGGGTTGAGTATGGTCCCTGAAGCCTTATAAATGATTTGAGCCCCAAAGCTGCTAAAAACATCCTCTTTCTAAATTATCCCAAGGGTGATCAAAATAATCTGGACTTTCTTTCCAGTAGACTTCCAGAAATATGAAAAGTTAACCACAACATGGAATGAGGAAGAATTCTTTAAAATTCTCTGTGTGTGACTTGTTCATTTCCCTTCCTACATCCACTCCCCAATTAAGATCTGATAGAGATTGAGGTCAGCTCAGGACATCCAACAAGATCTATAATTATAAGCCAGCAGATTCTATACAGTGAGTTCATCCCTCATAGCTGCATTTAATAATGTGTTGCTATATGTGTCTTGGCAGATGCCCCACAATAAACTGATTGCAAAAGATGTCATTTCATGTATGCATGTTTCCATTGCTTTTACAGTGGCCAAGTTAAGAGCCACATGTCCTCTGCATTTAGAAGGAGAAAGGATACATGTTGCTTTGCAGCGGGTAAAATGGTCCAAACAGAAAACCATATCCATACCCCAAGGAGTTTGTAATCCAAAAGCAAGAGTGGACATGCTATGAAACACTGCAGAACAATACCCACATAATACGTGCAGATAGAGCAGCATATGTCTATCACAGCTGGAGTGCTTTGTAAAGGATCCCCAAACCATTGCTAGTCGTTGAACATTACCCCAGTTCAAAGCACAGAATACCATCTCTTATCAGCAAACTCAGAAAAGCCAAGCAAGATGCTTAAAATAGACATGAGTAAAGGTCCTATTCCTAAACTGTAGAAAACTAAAAAGTAAAGCTCCCTGACAAGTAAACTACTGCCAAGCACATTACCATCCACCCTCATTGGTAACATACTCTGTATTCATGTTGTCAGAGGCAAATACAACTCATTGACTTTTCCTGATAAGATGCCACTTTGTTCTTTAGTTGTTCAGTTGTGTCCAACTCTTTTGCAACTCTGTAGACATTAGCCCTCCAGGGTCCTCTGTCCATGGAATTTTCCAGGCAAGAATCCTGGAATGGTTTGCCATTTCCCCTTCTAGGTTATCTTCCATATTCAGGGATCAAGCCTGCACCTTCTTGTCTCCTGTGTTACAGGCGGATTCTTTTAATGCTGAACCATTGGAAAGTCCAAGATACCACTAACCAATGATTAGATGAAGATCTTGGATAAACATCTTTTGGGAACAAAAAGGAAAAAGTTAAAGAATTAATCATTTGGCTTAAGTTCATTAATGATTAAAACCCTAGAGCTGTTACTGCTTTTGTTATCCTTGTTGCTAACATCTGCAAACAAAAAATAGAAAAGGAACTGGGATGTGATGAAAAGAACATTGAAACGAGAGCCTGATCAGCTTTTTATTCTCAGCAAGTCACCTCATCTTTCTAAGCTCCATTTTTCCTAACTGTAAAATAGGAGCAATTAATTGTGAACAGTCTACTTCACTAGACTGTTTAGTCTTTGTGATCCCATGGACTGCAGTCTGCCAGTCTCCTTTGTCAGTGAGATTCTCCAGGCAAGAATACTGGAGTGGATTGCTATGCCCTCCTCCAGGGGATCTTCCCAACCCAGGGATCGAACCCAGGTTTCCTGAATTATAGGTGGATTCTTTACCAACTGAACCACCAGGGAAGCCCAGAAATTAGTTTGCATATATTATTAAGGCATTTTCTAAACCAGAAAGCACTGCAAATGTTAGAGCTTATTATGTAATGTCCATTGTTTCCATGTTCTCCTAAATTTCCGTGGAAACCATTCAAGTGACCCTCTAAGGATTTTTGTTATTTTTTAAATATATTTTACTTTTTAGAATAGTTTTAGATTTATAGAAAAGTTGAGAAAATAGTACATAGAGAGTTCTTAATATCCTACACATTATTCCCCCTATTATTAAGTTCTTATGTTAGTATGGTTTCCAATATTAATACAGTATTATTAGCTAGTTGATGCATGCTTAATTGTGTACAACTCTGCAACCTCGTGGACTGTAGCCCTCCAGGCTCCTCCATATTTTCAAGAATACTGGAGTGGGTTGCCATTTCCTGCACTAGATTATTAACCAGAGTTGATAGTTTATTGATATTTCCTTTGCTTTATCTAATATCCATTTTCCTTTCCAAAATCCCATGCTGAGTATCACTTTACATTTAGTTGATATGTCTCCTGAGGCTACTCTTAACTATGACATTTTCACAGATTTTCCCCATTTTTGATGACTTTAAGCGCTATTACTCAAAATGATGCCCCTGTATTGCAATTTCTCTGATATTTTTCTCATGATTAGACAGTGGTTATGGGTTTTATGGAAGATGATAACAGAGGTAAGTTACCATTTTCTTCACATAATATCAAGTATCAAAGGCATATACTACCAATATGATTTATGACATTGAGGTTGCTCTTGATCACCTGGCTGTGGTAGCATTTGTCAGTTTTCTTCACTAAAAAGTTGTACTTTTTTCCCCCTTTCTGTACTATATTCTTTGGAGGAAATCACCATGTGAAGCCCATACTTAAGGAGTAGTTATGCTTCCTCTCTCTGGTTTTGTTTTTACCAAATAAAAGCAATATGTCCACGGTACAGAGCTTGCCCTTTTGCAACGGGGACTATTACCTTTTAAGATATTTTCAAAGAGCTGGTATGAATCACTCTTTTCAGAAGAAAAACTACAGTAATAGTAGCTTTCTGTTCCTTGCCTTGAAAATCATTTTCAAAAATGAAAATCATTTTCAAAAAATCATGTTCCCATTTTTACTTCAAGATAATTTTTATCTTAAAGAAAAAAAGTTTTCTTTGTTAAATTTGCCATTCAATGCTTAAGGGGGCCTGTCCTCTTCATACAGTTCTGCCTTTCCTTCTTTCTTCTACTTTTTTATCTGCACCTTCTTTAAAAAGAAAACTCATGCATTCATTTCTTCTTTTAGATTTTTCCACCATGCTGCTTCAAATATGTTGCTTGTATAATTTTCTGAGATAAAAAATTAGAATCTAAGCATCTCTCTGAGGGAATATTACCTTTGAAGTTCAGGGAGGCATCAGAATCAAAGTGAAATCTACAATTTACTTCCCTACAACAAATTCTGGGAAGATAAAACTAACAAGATACAAAAGGAAAAATCTGTTTCAAACTGATAATAAAGATGCAGTAATGAGTAGAAATAAAGAAAACATGAGGAAGTCATGAATAAGAACTACTTGGTTTACAACAATTGCATTTCCCTAAACCTCAGCAAGCCAAAGTATCTAAACCTCAAACTTCTGATTCAGTCATTCCTGGACAAACTTTATTTCTCAAATACAAGTTTCTGTGGCAGAATAAAAAAAGTAAACATACAGATGCACCCAGTGAAATCTGACACAAGGAATTTAGATGGATTAAACAGGAGCCACTAACATTTGTCTTGAAAGAAGATCATACAGAGGTAGGTAATCTTTTTCTGGGGCTTCCCCGGTGGCTTAGCAGCGAAGAATTCACCTGCAAAGCAGGAGACGCAGGAAACATGAGTTTGATCCCTGGGTCAGGAAGATCCCCTGGAGGAGGGCACAGCAACAGACTCCAGTATTCTTGCCTGGAAAATCCCATGGACAGAGGAGCCTGGTAGACTGCAGTCCATAGGGTCTCAAAGAGTCAAATGTGACTGAACACGCATGCAATCATTTTCCAAAGATAGTAATGTGGATGTACAATTCTTGTCATCTTGCAAATCAAAAATTTGCACATATCTAGGAAAGAAATTTTGCATTTGGCTAACATACTCTTAATTTCTTTTTTAACAGAAAAAAATAATAATAATGATTAAAAGCTTCCTAGTCACAAGCAATACAGTGGAAAGTAAGGAATACCAGTTTTCGAATCAGAAGAAACTGAATTCAAATTCCAACCTCACCACTTACTAGCTGTATGACTATATGATAAATTATTTAACTTTCCTGAATCTCTATTTCCTCATCTATAAAAGACACACTAGACCTACCTTATGGGTCATTAGGATGATTAGATACAAGGTAGGTTAGATACATGGCTGCTGCTGCTGCTGCTGCTAAATCGCTTCAGTCATGTCTGACTCTGTGTGACCCCATAGATGGCAGCCCACCAGGCTCCCCCGTCCCTGAGATTCTCCAGGCAAGAACACTGGAGTGGGTTGCCATTTCCTTCTCCAATGCATAAAAGTGAAAAGTTAAAGTGAAGTCACTCAGTCATGTCCGACTCTTCGAGACCCCATGGACTGCAGCCTACCAGGCTCCTCTGTCCATGGGATTTTCTAGGCAAGAGTACTGGAGTGGGGTGCCATTGCCTTCTCCAAGATACATGGCAAAAAAGTCTAATTAATATATAGCAGACTCTGAATCAGACAGAGAGAAAGAAGATATAATTCGGATTCTCAGTTTTTAATCTTAGTGGAAGAAATGGAGACTAATCAAGGAAAAACTAAAAACAATGAAATTATTAAAATTATAAATTCTACAAAGTCACTTAAAAAAAAGGTAGTTTTCCCTGAGTAGGTGAAGATGGAACTAAAATATATCACTGGAAAAGCTGAAAGAAAAGTGAAAATGTTAGTTGCTCAGTCATGTCCGACTCTTTGCAACTCCATAGACTGTAGCCCAAAAGATTCTTCTGTCCATGGAATACTCGAGTATTCAGTAGCCACTCCCTTCTCCAGGCGATCTTCCTGACCCAGGGATTGAACCTGGTGTCCTGTATTGCAGGCAGATTCTTTACTATCTGAGTCACCAGGGAAGTAGGCATTAAATAAATAAAGCCCCAAGGAAGAGCAATTAAGATAAAGGAAACATGATATGCAAAGTTCCCATGATGAGGGAAGAAAGGGTGCTTTCAAGGAAATGAAAGAATACAGGTTTGAGGGGTAGTGCAGTGAGAGATGCAGCAGAAGCCAGGACAAGCAAAGTCTTGTAGACCATCTTAAGGATTTTGGTCCTTGCCGTACAAATAATGAAAAAGCATTGAAAGGTTTTGAACAAAGCAGTGACATTTTTTAAACAGGTTCACTCAGGCTGCTGTGGGGATAAACTATATGGGGCAGGAAGTTCAGTGCAGTTCAGTTCAGTCACTCAGTCGTGTCCGACCCCTTGCAACCCCATGGACTGCAACACGCCAGGCCTCCCTGTCCATCACCAACTCTTGGACATTACTCAAATTCATGTCCATTGTATCACTGATGCCATCCAACCATCTCATCCTCTGTCGTCCCCTTTTCCTTCCGCCTTCAATCTTTCCCAGCATCAGGGTCTTTTCCAATGAGTCAGTTCTTCCCATCAGGTGGCCAAAGTATCAGAGTTTCAGCTTCAGCATCAGTCCTTCCAATGAATATTCAGGAGTGATTTCCTTTAGGATGGACTGGTTGGATCTCCTTGCAGTCCAAGGGACTCTCAAGAGTCTTCTCCAACACCACAGTTCAAAAGCATCAATTCTTCGGAGTTCTTTATAGTCCAACTCTCACATCCATACATGACTACTGGAAAAACCACAGGTTTGACTAGATGGACCTTTGTTGGTAAAGTAATGTCTCTGCTTTTTAATATGCTGTCTAGGTTTGTCACAGCTTTTCTTCCAAGGAGCAAGTGTCTTTTAATTTCATGGCTGCACTCACCATCTGCAGTGATTTTGGAGCCCAAAACAATAGTCTGTCACTGTTTCCATTCTTTCCCCATTTGTTTGCCATGAAGTGATGGGACCAAATGCCATGATCTTAGTTTTCTGAATGTTGAGTTTTAAGCCAACTTTTCACTCTCATCTTTCACTTTCATCAAGAGGCTCATTAGTTCTTTTCTTTCTGCCATAAGGGTGATGTCATCTGCATATCTGAGGTTACTGATATTTTTCCCAGCAATCTTGATTCCAGCTTCTGCTTCATCCAGCCTAGCATTTTGCATGATGTACTCTGCATATAAGTTAAATAAGCAGGGTGACAATATATAGCCTTGACATACTCCATTCCCAATTTGAAACCAGTCTGTTGTTCCATGTCCAGTTCTAACTGACCTTCTTGACCTGCATACAGATTTCTCAGGAGGCAGGTCAGGTGGTCTGGTATTCCCATCTCTTTCAGAATTTTCCACAGTTTATTGTGATCCACACAGGCAAAGGCTTTGGCAAGGTCAACAAGACAAAAATAGATGTTTTTCTGGAACTCTCATGCTTTTTTCTTGATCCAGCGGATGTTGGGAATCTGATTTCTGGTTCCTCTGCATTTTCTCAATCTAGCTTGGATATCTGGAAGTTCACAGTTCACATACTGTTGAAGCCTGGCTTGAAGAATTTTGAGCATTACTTTGCTAGTGTGTGAGATGAGTGCAATTGTGCGATAGTTTGAGCATTCTTTGGCATTGCCTTTCTTTGAGATTGGAATGAAAACTGACCATTTCCAGTCCTGTGGCCACTGCTGAGTTTTCCAAATTTGCTGGCATATTGAGTTCAGCACTTTCACAGCATCATCTTTCAGGATTTGAAATAGCTCAACTAGAATTCCATCACCTCCACTAGCTTTGTTTGTAGCGATGCTTCCTAAGACCCACTTGACTTCATATTCCAGGATGTCTGGCTTTAGGTAAGTGATAGATACAGGAATTCTTGAGGAAGCCAAGGCAGCAGGCTAAGCTGGGGATGAGAGAGGCATCAGAAGAGTAAGTGCAGGCACAGAGAAATTAGTAAGCGATAGAACCAAAATTGGCAGGTCTATCTTCCCCCAGATTTTGTGTTTTCTAGCTTTGTATGTTGTAATAAAAAACTAAATACCCACAGTGAACAAACATAGGAAGCAGGATACTGAGTTTAAGAATTTCCACAAGGCCTAGCACTTAGGTTTCTTCCCAAGGATAGAATCACATGGAGAAAGTGAAGAGCACAGAATAGAAGTGTTCTCAGAAAACCAAGGGACCAAACATATGAGGGAGGGAGAGTGGCTGGGAGGTAGAAATGGCACTGGGTACAGACACTGTACCCAGCACAGATTGAAGCTCTAGGCCCAGCTCTGCCACATACATTTGAACAAACAAAGCCCTTCTCCTCTTCAGACCAATCTCATCTGTGAAATGACCAGGAGGAACTAGTTGATCTCTAGGATTCTTTTCAGTGCATATGTTTCCCTAACTCTGGAAGTCATATCTATAAAGGCAACTTAGCACAGTGGTGCAGAGTACAGGTTCTGAAGCCATCATATTAACAATAAACACGTAATGAGCATTTACCATGCCCCAAGCATTATTCTAAGTATTATATACAAACTGCCTTAATCGTGTCAATAAATCTGCTGCTGCTGCTGCTGCTAAGTCGCTTCAGTCGTGTCCAACTCTGTGCGACCCCATAGACGGCAGCCCACCAGGCTTCCCCGTCCCTGGGATTCTCCAGGCAAGAACATTGGAGTGGGTTGCCATTTCCTGCTCCAATAAATCTGGTGAAAGTGAAAATGAAAGTTGCTCACTTGTGTTGGACTCTTGGTGACCCCATGGATTATACACTCCAGGGAATTCTCTAGGCCAGAATACTGGAGTGGGGATCTTCCCAACCCAGGGATTGAACCCAGGTCTCCCACATTGCAGGCAGATTCTTTACCAGCTGAGCCACAAGGGAAACCCAGGTAGTAACTATTATTATTCTCATCAGCTTCACTTTATGTTTGAGAAAATCTAGGCATAGAGACGTTAAATAACTTTTTCAAGATCTCACAATTAATAAGAGACAGAGATAGGATTTCAATATCATAGTCTATGTGTTATTATATGCACATTCTTTTAAGGATGTCTAGGTTCAAATACTGGCTCTGAAAAAAAATACTGGCTTTGTTGTTTTTCAGCTGTGTAGGTCCCTCTGTGCCTCAGATTTCTTATCTGTAAAATGGGAATAATAATAGTTCTTACCTAAATGTATTTTATGAGGATTAACTGAGGATATATGCCTATATATTTACATCGAGATACATACACAGTGATTAAAACAATAGGCATTGGAATTTAGTAAGTACTCAGTAAATGTTTGGTGTGATTATTAATTGATGGTCCAAGGAAGAACAGACACATACATTGTGGAAAACACTTGTTGGCAACAATGACTCTGATCCCAAGTTTTCATGGTGTTTCCAAGGCAAGGAAGCAAAGTTTAGATACAGAGACCCTACAAAGGAGAGCTATTGTCTGTTCTATGCAAAGGATTTCTCCTTGTTTCTCTTTAATTGATGTCCTCACTTAACATTTGAAAATATGAAAGAAACATGGAGATGGTAAATAAAGTAACCTATGAACAAAATAAAATATAATCCCTAAATATAGTCCAAAATAATGCTAATTCATTTTGGAATGCCTTATTGTTTTTATAAACCAATTTATTAAGTCACAGCCAGAATTTAAAAGAAATAACATAATAGGATGGTATAGGATTGGATAGAAAACATCACAGTGCATTGCAAGTAGTAAAAGTAAGTATTTTTTTTCATAAAAATTTTGTTTCAGAGGGAGATAAACAGAGAGATCATGAAAATTATAGTCTTCAACTTGCACAGTTTTTAAAAAGTTTAAGTAACACTGAACTAGACTACTCACTCAACAAACTTACACTATCAGTAGTTCGTGCCAAGCATTCTGCCAAGAGCTGGATTCATAAGAAATAACTGAGCTCCAACTTTAAGTGAAATGGGAAAACAAACACTAAACAAAACCACATATAACCTTACGGGGCTTGCACCTCACTTCCCGGTAGAAGAGTGATGTTTAGGAGAACAGGAATGTTTGGAATTGCTAAAGTATCATGGTAACTACACCCCTGGGGAAAAGGGTGCTTATTCTATCAGTAAGGTAGCTTGATATATTTTCTTTGCTTTTATATTTGCCATGATTTTTTAAAGTCTAATGTTTACATAGCCAAGGAAATGGTGAGATATAAATCACATTTTATGTAGCTGATTTAATATATTTTCTTTATTTTTAACAGATTCTTTTCTTCTGGAACATCGTGGGGGGCAAAGGGTGGCATGGGAGATCCTTGTTCACTCCTTCTCCTCTAGATCCTACCACTATGGGTTAAAAACAGAAGCTGTTGAACTGTGGGAAATAGACATAGTTTAAGCCCTGCTGTAATTAGTCCAGGAGCCCCACAGATTGTTAATGAGGTTGTTTGAATTAACACCTGCTCCTCGAATGGTTGGGTGTGAGCCCATTGGCTGCCAGGCCCCTTGAGTCAGCGAGAGGGATATGGGTTTGGAGGGAGGGGTCTGCACGCTGCCTTGCAGGTGTTTTCTGAGGGTCCCTGAATCAGTATTTTATTTTCTGTGTATTTTGTGTCATTCACTAAATGCAAGAGGCTGGGCTAGATGTTAGAGGAAATGCACAGGTGAGAGACAGCCCTTGCCCACAAAGAACTCATGCAGAGAGACAAGATATTCACACAAGGGACAAAAGCCCAAAGCAGATGTGGGAACACTGCGTGAGAACACTGACCTTGGAATGAATCATGGTCCTATTGCTTTCTAGCTGTGTGACCTGGGGCAAAATCACCCTTAAGGAGTTTTAGTTACCTTATCTGCAAACTCAGGATGATTGGGTATTAATAAGGAGCAAATGATAGCCATGAGTGAAGTGGGCAGTATCTCACTGAGTGAATACAGTAACTGAGCTGATTACAAAATCAAAGTGCCTGCAAAGAAATACAAATGAAATGCTTTGGAGCTTTAAGAAGGGAACATATCAGGAAAAACTTCTTGGAAGTGGCATCTGAAATAAACCTTACAGAATTTGTCTGATGTTAGAAGGAGGCAGTGGGGGGAAATATTGCCAGGGAGGAATGGAATAAACAAAGGCATGGAGGTGGGACGACCTGGGACATTCCAAATAGCAGGCATGTTTTTGCTGTGAATTGTAATTATACAGACAAATAAGTGTGGGCTTCCCAGGTGGTGCTGGTGGTAAGGAACCTGCCTGCCAATGCTGGAGATGCAAGAGAGGCAGGTTTAATCCCTTGGTTGGTAAGATCCCCTGGAGGAGGGCATGGCAACCCACTCCAGTATTCTTGCCTGGAGAGTCCCCATGGACAGAGGAGCCTGGCGGGCTACAGTCCATAGGGTTGCAAAGAGTTGGGCATGACTGGAGTGACTTAGCATGCATGTAGACAAATAAGTCCAGTTGCTAACCTCAAAAAGCTCATAGTCTAATGAGGAGACAGACTCACGAACTGATAAAGCAAAGTGACACCAGTTTGTGATAGAGGGACTGTGGGAGTCCAGTGGAGGTCCACTTGGACCAGTCTGGGCTAAGGCTGACCAAGTGGGAATGGTAGAGGATGAAGGGGGTGAGTGGGACTCTACGGTGGCAGGGAAAATGCTGACTGTGTGGCCCATTCTCAATAGAAATGCCAGTAAGGAAATCATATTGGCACACAGGATAGGAACATGACGAGGATGAAAACTGATTTGGTAGCAGTGAGAGAATACAAGAGGCAACCAAGAGCTGGAATCAGAGAGGAAAATGGCAGAATTCTAGAACTTAGAGTTGGAGTCATTTAGTACCATGATGAAGCCTGGAGTTTCTTGTGAAGCTAGGTGGCTGAAATGGAGAGAAAGTGAGTCATTGGTGATGAGGATTTCAAGGATAGTGCGATTAAGTGACTAAATAGACTATTACTGTCTGTTGATGACTAGGAGGGCATAGATAGGAGAGAATGCTCCGTGGAGCAGGTCAATGAACCAAGTATTAATATAAATATCACCCAGAAAGGTGGGATTGTGTCTTGGAGGGCAATAGCTGGTTTTAGTGTTTTAAATGCGCTATCTACTTACTGCTGAGCACCTGCTCTATGCTAATCACTTCAGGCTTGCTTTAGTATCTCCAGTTGTGTAGGTTAGCATATTAGCAGGTTTGCTGTGACAAAGGAAGGTCCAAAATAAGTGGTCTAAATAAGATACAAGTTCATTCCTCTGTCATGTAAAAGTCTGGATATGTAGTCCACGGCTGCTATGACAACATATAATCATCAAGGTTCCGGGAGCTTTTCTGTTTTGTTGTCCTGCTACCTCGTATCTCTGTTCCCACCATGGCTTCTGCATTCCTATCAACTAGAAGAAGGGACAGTGGATAGTGTGACCCAGAGTCACCAAGAGTGACCAAGATTCAAGAGAAAGAGGATTGGATTCCCCTCTTGGTGAGGGAGTAGCAAGGTCACATTGCAAAAGAGAAGGTGGGTAGGGAGATATTGTTGTTGCCACATTTGGAAAATGCAATCTGCCACGCTTTATAAAAATGACCTTTAACAGAATGCTGCTCATCTTAATAAATGTGAGTAATCTGCAGGACAAATGATCATGAATAAAATGGATTCCATTTACTTGTTCTGTTCATTTTAATCTATAGAACAACCTTATAAAGTAGATTTATTTCACACCCTCATTTTACAGATATGGGAAGTAGGTAACCTTCCAAGATCCATGAAACAGTTGTGGAGCTGGGATTTGAACCAAAGCCTGTTTGATTCCCAAGTTTGTGCTCTTTCCTGACATGGCACAGCCTCTCGTGAAGCCTGGCATCCAGAGGAAATGCAACAGAAAAAAAGATTTGCTTTTCCTATCACAGAAATGAAGTCGCTCAGTCGTGTCCGACTCTTTGCGACCCTGTGGACTGAAGCCTATCAGGCTCCTCCATCTATGGGATTTTCCAGGCAAGAGTACTGGATTGGGGTGCCATTTCCTTCTCCAGGGGATCTTCCTGACCCAGGGATCGAACCCGGGTCCCCCTGCATTATAGGCAGACGCTTTTACCGTCTGAGCCACCAGGGAAGTAATATTTGGCAACTCGAACCAAGTTAAATCAAACTCCTCAAGGAAAATCTTAGAAACAATATCTAAAAGATGTACATAAAGCTAAAAAAAAAAAGTTAGCTTTGAAAGAAATACATTAACCAGCTAATGAAACAAGATCTATATGAACACCATTTCTTCATTCACTGGTACCCACACAACAAGTAGTAATTCCCTGTTTCATTCTAAACAGATTCAAATTAGATTAGAAATGTCAATAAAATAAGACTTAGAGATTTTCATTATCATGTTAACACACTGGAAATGTCCAGCAAGTGGCAACCACAGTCATTGATGAGAGCAATGGCAGGGAGCCCAGAGAACTGGGTTCTATTTCTGGCTCTGCATCTCATCAGCTGTGAGAACTTGAGCATATCTCTGAGCTTCCCTAGACTTGACTTTTCTTGCCAGTAAAATGAGGATGATATCAATGGTCTCTAAGGTTCTTTTCAGCATGAAAACCTATGTGAAGGCTGAAGACTCTTTTTCTTACCATTTCCTGTAAGTCATGATTGCCTGAGTTATTTTCTACTAATAAGCAATTAATCATCTAATCTATTAAATGCAAACTGCAACTGTTAAGGAGCAACTAAGAATAGTTAAAAACTGTTAGAGCAAAAGCTCTAATCAAATGTTTCTGAACATATGCTCACAGGTTTACTTAAAAACAGCACTTGTTCATTGTTCCCATTAAAATCTCCTGTGATGAAACATCAGAGAATGCACAAATTCTGTTATATTCATAATACTACAATGTAGCCTCATTCTGACAATGGAATACATCATTTACTTCACAGCTGTCTTTTTTAAAAGGTATCTCTCTCAAGCTTCGATGTTCGGTCTTTCACCTTCTAACCCCTGCTTGTTCTTCAGAACTCAATTCTAGAATCACTTTTTCCCCAGGAATCTTCCCAGACCTTGCCTTCCCCCTCTCCCCAGAGGCTGCCTTGGTATGCTCCTATTCTATACTTTCACAGTCCTCAGTGCTGCTCCCTACTTTAGTACTTGTTATACTGTGGGGTCACAAAGACTCAGACACGAGTGAATGACTGAACACACACACATACTGTGTTATATCGAATTGTCAGTCTGTCATTTCCTTATTTACTGTCCCCTAAGGTTGAGATCTTCTCAAGGACAGAAGACAACTCTATTGCCAGTGGTTAGCAGGAAGCCTAGACCTAGTAGGTGCTTAATGCATACTTGTTTAATGAATAGACTTCTTTCATTCCCTTTCAGGAGATGTTGATGATGAAGACAACAGATGCATTTCTACCTTATGTCAAATCCACAAATATCCATACTTTCACACATGCCTTTTCTCCTACAAATGTATATAGTTGGAGACTTTTTTTAATATTCCCAATGCAAAGGGGAAAGAGGAAAGAGAAGCAACTTGTATTAACTGGTTACTTTACACACTTTTTCCATTAATATTAAAAACAATCTTCAAAACCCATGAGGTAAGTACTATTAAATCTATTATATAGAAACTGAGGCTCAGAGAGATAAAGGCACTTGCCAAAAATCACAGGACTCTTATATGATGGTGGAGGGATTAATCTGACTTATCTAATATCACACGGCCTCCCCAGGGAGAAAAGGGGGAGCATTGGCGTGGTGGGGGAGAAGGGGGTGGGGGTGGAAGGGTAGGGATAGGGTTTCATGCTATGTTTTAAAATTAACATATCCCACTCAAGTTTATACTTACTAACCCTGAATTTTAGCCCTTTACACGAAGATTCAGCAACAAGTGTTCCTCCACCATAACTAATACCTGTATTCCTCCCCAGTCATTATTTGGGGCTTGGAGGTTGTGCAGATGGTATTGCTAAGTTGTTCTCATTAAGAGAGAAATAGGGCGGGACAGGGGAGGAGTGTGGCAAATCAAATCCTCCGGACTGACCAATCAGATAAACAAAGAAACACAGGTGCCCTTATAATTAAGGTGCACAATGAGCTTGTAATTCCTTTGTGTGAAAATTCAGGACTTCTAAAGAAAAATATTGCCATTAATACAGGAATTGTCTTCCAGAGGAAGAAAGTAAGTTTCCAAGCTCTTACTAATTGTTTTGTTACATCCAAGTTGACTATCCTAGAGACACAGTTGACTTGTAATTGTAAAATTATCACAGATTCATTTATGGTGTATTGGGAAGTACATTGTAAAATTATCACAGATTCATTTATGGTGTATTGGGAAGTACAAAGTAAATTATCATTTACTTTGGAGAATTGAACATAATTCTAAAACAATACTATGCTGATAAAATTAATATGAATATATTACCTTTAATTAAATGTATATATGCACATATGTATATAGTTTAGCCTAAAATATATTTTCAATTGATGACAAATAGTTTTTTTTCCTATAGCATGGTTCTTAATACTATGATGATTTGCTCTTTTTATGAATTTTTCATAAGCAGTATTAACTTAACATATTCGATTACAAAATTGAAGATGCTTTATTTTTTATCTTTGTGTGGAATTTTTCAATTATTTTCAAAAGACTTCATAAATCCAGAGAATAGATCAAATCTCTAATTGTAATAAACAAAATGCATGACCAAGTAAAGTCCTAAATATGCCAGATTGTTTTATTTGAAGAATCCATGGCTGAACTGTTTTTGGAAAAGTTAAGACTGGAAGAATTGGTATTTTTGTGTATATCTTGTTTCTGAGTTTGACTTCTGTTTTAGTAATATAAGTGCATGTAGATGCCACATGGGTTTCTTTTAAATGGAGACCGCTTCCTGCTATGAATTCTGACACATTTTGCATTTACATAATCTTTTGGCATTAAACAATAATATGTTCAGGTATCAATATAAGGAATATGCACTAAGATCTTTATATTAGTGTAAAAAGAACTTACAATTTGTAAACTGTGTAATTATTTTAAAATTCTAATTATACCACATACTATCCTTATTGCTTTCTGTTAACTCAGTTAATACTCAGAACCCCCAAGAAGTCAGTTCTAATGTGATGTCCATCTTACAAATGAGAAAACTGAGGCACAAAAAGAATTAAGTAACATAACCAGGATCATAGAGCTTGTAAGTGGTAGAGCTTGGATGCAAACCAAGATAGGTTTTAAATCCCATGATCTTACCTACCATAGTATAACCCAAGTAGATTCCCTGGATTTGAATACTAAAATTGTTAAAAAGAAAACAACTTGCTTCAAGGGTTGTGCCTAAATTATTTTTTTAAAACTGACATTGAATATATATATATATATAATATATATACACACACACACACATATATATATGCACACATGTGTGTATACATATATATATGCATATCTGCCAGTATATTAAGCTAAGTGCTTTAAGTACCTGTTGCATTTAACCCTCACCACCACACTATGAAGTATTTATCTAACTGTGTAGACTCAGCTTGTTTAACTTGCCTCAGCTTGAGCCTCAATTTCCTTGTCAGCTGATGTGGGGATGAGATTGTAAACAGAGTGCATAACACACTGTCTAGCACAAAGTAAACTCTCATTAATGTTAGCTATTATTGTCATTGCTGTTTTTAGACTTAGAAAAACCAAGTAACCTATTCAAGATGACGTACTTTAAAAAGGGCAGAGCTTATTGGAAACTGCATCTGTTTAATACCTTAACTTCAGTGGTTACGACAGTGTTCTTTACTGTGCTAAACTGAACTGAATTCTTGCCTGCTGGCCTTTCCTACATTGTCTTGCTCATTGTAGGTACTTTGATAATAATCAGAGATGGTGATTCATTAAACAAAATTTGTTTTAATTCCAAAACAATAAATATTTACCCTTGACATTTAAAAAAATACAGACAAGCAAAAGAGAGAGAAATAAAAATCACTCCAAAATAACCATTGCTACTCTTTCAAAAACAGGATACAATTTTGTGACCTCCTTTTCTCAGTTTGAAATGTATTGTGAACATCTTCCCATGTTGATAAATATTCATCAACTGCATCATTCTTTATGTTTACAGAATATTCCATTGTATGGATGATCAGTTCTCTTTGTTGACCATTAAAGACTATCTCCAATTTATTCCATATTTCAAAGAATGCTACAGTAAATAATCATAGAGCCAAGTCTTTGAACATATTACTGATTACTTCTTTAAAACAAATTTATAAAAGTGAAACTACTGGGTCAAAGAATACAAGTTAGAATTTTGAGTTGGTATATCCCCATCTTCTCAGGAACAAAACTCTTTTGTATTACACAGTCAAAGGAGACTGTGGGAAACAGCTCTTATAGCCATCAGGGATTATTCCATATTAAGGCTGCACTAAGAATTAAACCATTTAAAACTTGGATTAAATGAGATAATCCATGGAAAGTGCACATAAGTTCTTAATAACTAACAGCTATCCTTATAATGAAAATAACATCAAATTCATTTCATTTGTCATTCCAAGTCCTTCTACTACCTAGGCAGTCACTTTATTTGTGTCCAGTTGAAGGTTTGAATGGATCAAGTCCTAAAAACAGAAAATGTGAAAATTCTGAGAATTGTAAAATAAAATAGTAGAACAGGGATTAGAATAACTTTTACAGTTTTTCCTCCTGATTCCCTTGTGATGTGGACCTCAGTGTTGTCACCTATAAAGAAACATTGGATAAGATGATTCTTTAATATTTCCATTCTAACACTACTGCGTTAATGTTTACTTCAACCCAGTAAGTCTTGTCCTACTCATGCTTGTATTTCCTGTATTTTGAATCAAAGTAGATTTCCTTTAGGCAATAATGGGCATTGTCAACCTAACTGAGTTTCTGAGTTTCTGGGCTCTTGGCGGGAAAGTTTTACAAAGGTCTGGAGGGCTTGAAAAGAACGTTTTTTAAACAATTTTTCCCACTTTTAACTATCAGATTTATCCAGCACCAGACCAACACTCTAATACTCAAAAGACTAGTGTGGTTTAAGAGGCCACAGAGTAACTCTGCTCTCCCAAGTCACTGAAGCCAATAAACATAGCTGAAATCATAATGCACAAAAGTCCCAGTCATTTTTGTTTGGGATTTAGTAATGTTAATCATTGTCTCTCTCACTTTGGATGTATCTTAGACACCAGCCAAATGGTCAAACATGGCTTGAAGGACCCAGTTAGTGTGTCCACACTCCGTCAAAAGTATATCCACACTTTTCCAGTGCACTTTTGCCTAAAGCATAAGATTTAACCTAGTGTTAGTCACTCACTCGTGTCTAACTCTGCGATCCTATGGACTGTAGGCCCCACCCCCCCAGCAGAGCCTCCCCAACTCCCCAACCTCGAACCCCACCCCGCCTCCTCCCCTATTCTGTTCATAGATTCGCCAGACGAGAATACTGGAGTTGCAATGCCCTCCTCCAGGGATCTTCCTGATCCAGAGTTCCAATCTAATCTCCTACATTGCAGGCAGATTCTTTACCATCTGAGCCATGAGGTAAGGGCTACGATTTCATCTAAGGATTCCAAATTGATCGCGTTTGTAAATCCTTGGAGCCCAACACGGTATTTGGTCAAAACATTGGTCAGTTGCTGCTGGTGGACTTGAACTGCCAAAAAAAAAAAAATGCTAACTCATTTAAAATTTAAGCACCGGTAGGCAGTATTGGTGAAGAGATTCATTCATTTAACTTTTTAAGCATAAACTCGATGCCAAGCCCGGAGCTAGGCGCCAGGGTCGGTTCTGCCACCTCCTGCTCAAGGCTCCCCCTGGAGCCAGCGGTGGGGGTGGCAGCAGCGACGGCATTGGCAAAGCGACAGCGCAGCGCCGGGCGAGCGAGCGCGGTGCGACTCCGCGGACATCCTCCCGCCCGCCGCGCCCAGCCCAGCCCAGCCCAGCCCAGCCCAGCCCAGCCTCCGCCGCCTTCGGCTGGATAGCGCCGCAGAGAAGATGCGCCTCAAGAACCAGGTAGCCGCGCCTCGGGCGGGCCCCATCCCGGCGCCCCGCCCACCCGCTGTCAAGGGCGACAGCGGCTTCACGGCCACGTGGCCGTGACTCGGTCGCTCCAGGCGCCCAGTGCCGCCACCCCGACTCTTAGAGAGGGAGAAGGGACCCTTGAAGGCAGGAGCTGCCCCCTCGCGCCCCTAGCTCGCGGACTTCTGGCGGTCCTCTTGACCGCCCACGTGGAGGCTCTGTTCCCGATGGGCTCCTGGTCATTCCCTCGCCGGCCACCAGAGACTTTCCCCGCCTCTGGGGAGACAACCGAAAGTTGGGTTGCCGCGCACCCCGCCCCGCGTCACAGCCGACCCAGCCTGGCTGAGTCGCTGCCCCGCGCGCGCCACTCCCTTCTGGCTTTGCTGAACTAGCTGGTGGCGCCAAAAAGTCCGGGCTGCTTCGAGCGAGCGGGGCCCTAGGGTGATGAGCGAGAGAGCACAGATCCTCGGGGGGACCCCTCAGCCTGTGTGACTCCAGCTAATTGTCTAGAAGCAGCACCCTCCGATGCGTTTCCCCGATTACAGCCCGTCGTCAACTTGAGGCTTGGGGTGTTTCTGTTACACGAAAGTCAGGAGGCGCGTCTGTTGCAATGAGCAGTGCCCTTGTTCAGCAGAGGAAAAAGGGAGGATCAGATGTTGGCTGGGATATATTTGTGTGTTGTAATCGTTGGCTCTCTTTGGGCTGGGGTTGTCAAACGTTTAGGATTTACTAAACGCAGGTCTTGAAGTCTTGAACCTGCTACAGACAATTCATTTCTAAAAGAGAGAAAACCTCCCATCCCCCAACATATGTTCAGGGATTTGGGGAGACCACAGGGAAACTTCCCAGAGGGACTTCTCAAAAACAACTCCAGGTTTGGGGGAAAATGAGTCATACTGACTCCCCAGGGGTTAGCCAATACTGCTTTTTTTTTTTTTTTTTTTTCAGCAAAACCCCAACCAAGTTCAATGCTATCTGCCCCCAGCCGCCCACGTGCTCGCGGAGCCACGAGTGGCCCCATCACAATAAACGGGGAGATGTAAGATGTCATTTCCAGAAACTGGGGAAAATATTCAGACTTTGACATTTGGACTGTTTTTCCACTCTAATAACATCAAAACCACCAAGGATGGTAATTCTCATAAATCTTCCCTCAGGGCATTCCCTATATACCCACTCCACAACACATTTTGTCACGACCCCTGTGGGCTCCTGAGAGCGGCCTTGTACCCCTTACCTAGCTGCTTTATTCTAGTAGAACCCCTTGAAGAAGGCTGTCTCACATTACCTTCCTGCATTTGTGAGCCTAGTTTTTCATTATTTTATACTTGCAAACTGACACTGAACAGGCTTTAACCTCAGTCATTTCAGAATAAGTTTGATGTTTTAAGTGAAACGTGAATGGAGCTCCATTCATGAGAGAAGTAGTCTGTGTGAAGTGTTTTGTAAATGTGAGTGGGTTGAGTTAAAACACTGAATAAAATTAATGTAATGAGGAATCAAAAAGTTCAATCCAGCTGTTCGCCTCTGTGCTTCCCTGATAAAGTGACAGTGCAGTGCTACAAAGTGATCTCCTGGTGGGTTTTGTAGAGTGAATGGCTGGATTCCTTCTGTTCCTTTTCTGAAGCACTAACCATTCCTTAGGGCTGATGAGGTTGTGATCCACCACCTATATAGAGGATTTTCGCCCTCTCCTAACTACCTTCGAAATATGTGAGGGATTTATATGCAGCTTTTTAGTTAAGAAACTTGTAAGTAATCCTCTTTAGTTATCATTAGTATTAGCTTCTGAAACCTTTGCTTGCTTATAAGATAAGGTACTTGGGTGTGATTGTAATAGAAGTGGAGTTGTGGGTTAGAGCTGGTGGCCTCACTAATTCCACTTCTTAGAATGTATTTTGAATTAACAAGAACTCCTTAGTATTTGTGTAGAGACAGTGTAGTTTAGCATGAGGAATTCTAATTCAGATATTCTCTATTCAAATCTATCCCACCTTTCAGTAGTTATGTGAATTTGGGTAATCAATTTCTTGGTCTTCCTATTTTTCCCCATTCTTTTATTCCCAATAGACTAATGGGGCTAATACCAGCCTTTGACATGGGAATTGAATGGAATACCATATATGCACAGTGCCTGGCGTGTGAGCACTCTGTAAATACTCCTATTGTTAACAGTCCATAAACAGTAGCTATTACCATCACTGCTGCTACATCTGAAAAATACCTATCTATAGTTGGGGAAAGAGGTTGACTGCAAAGGGGCAAGAGGGAATTTTCTGGAGTAATTGAAATATGCTATATTTTCATTAGGGTGTTGTGTATCCATTTGTCACAACTCATCACATTGAACCCTTAAGATCTCTGCATTTCTGTGTATTACATCACAATAAAATGTATTTAAAAAAATTAACCTCCAAATGTGTTAAGTACATCCCTTTTGAGAGGTAGGAGTTGACGTAACAGTGTAATTCTGCTTAACCTAGTAATTCGTTTCCAGAGGTCCCTCTGCCTGTGAGGTATCTTCTTCATAAATTCATGTTGGGTCATAGGAAACATAGAGAGAGGGATCTCTAATTTTTCAGGTTGTTGTCAGGAGTGATGGTCCATGGAGAAGAATGATTATTTGGCTTGTGCCAGGATTATATTTAATTTGGAACTTGCATATGGTATTAGTTTTTACTAATAGCTTTTTAAAAACCCGATTAAAATGTTTTATTTCATCTAGAAATGCTCATTTGCATAATATATCCATCCAGTAAGCACAGTTCCTGAAAGGTCATAGTGATTTCACATCCCTTTCCTTGCTTTCAATAAATTCTTTGCATTGCTGGTAGTGAAGTGAAATACCTAATGTGCATTTAGCATAGTATCAGGCACATAATAAATGCTAATATATGCTAGCTGTTATTATTTAAATTGATATGTTCATCTTTTTTGGAGGTCAGAAATCAATACTATACAGATTTTAGTGTAAATTCACTATAAAGATGCTGTGAAAAGTTTTTGAAGTGGAAACAAGCCAATAATTATTAATAAAATATTATAAAAATAAAATCTCACTTATCCAAACATAGTGGTCATAAAAACTTTTCAATGTTAGCCCTTAGGAATACAAGCAAAAGCTATGGAGGAAGCAAAAACATTTCTGAGAACCAAAAAATATGCCACAGAGAGTATATTAAATTGTTTACTCATGGGCAAGCCCTTTGGACCCTCCCTCAAGCCTTTTAATTCTTAAGACATAGTTCTAACATGCTTAGATCCCTAGTGTCTCAGCCTGCAGCAGATTAGATGGCCTGCTAAGATGGGAGACACACTGGAATTTTCAGTAAAGGTGAACTGGAAGTAGGTGCATGTGTGCATGCATGCTCAGTCACTAGGGCATGTCAACTGTTTGCAACCCCATGAACTATAGCCCGCTAGGCTCCTCTGTCCATGGGATTTTCTAGGCAAGAATACTGGAGTAGATTGCCCTCTCAACTGAAAGAAAAACAAATTATAAAAGACACGAGAAATTAATCTTAAGTAGAAGCAATAATTGAATTTGAGTACTGAATAACAATTGCCAATTTTATTGAAAGTTTCCATTCTATTCTTTAAAAGTTACATCATGGTATACTCTGTTGTAAAAGGGGAATAGCATATACCAATGTATTTTTAGGAAGCTTTCAATCTGATATGATTAGAATTAGGAACTTTGGTTTGTTAAGAGGCAAGCTTTAGTTACCTGTAAATTTTACTTAGTGTGTACTGATTTATTCCCTTATGATGCTGCATAAATGAGGTGTCCATCAACATGCATGCTTGTGATTTGTGATTGGGAACTGGATTTTTTTTTAATAACTTAAAAGATTTTTTTTTTTAATGTGGATCATTTTTAAAGTCTTTGTTGAATTTTTACAATATTGTTTCCGTTTTATGTTTTGTTTTCTTGGCCATGAGGCATGTGGGATCTTAGCTCTCCCACCAGGGATCGAACCCACATCCTCTGCATTGGAAGGTGAAGTCTAAACCACTGGGCCACCAGGAAAGTCCCATGAACTGGAGTTTTTAAACTTCATTCTTTTCATGCAGTGACATAATGAGATGAATCATACATGATATATTAGGTTGCTAGGGCCACCATAACAAATACCACAGACTCTGTTGCTTAAACAATAGAAATTTATTTACTCACACTTCTGGAGGCTTGCAGTCCAAGATCAAGGTGTAGCCAGAGTTGTTTTTCTGACGCCTCACTCCTTGGTTAGTATATGGCCATCTTCTCACTCTTCATATGGACTTTCCTCTTTGTGTGTTTGTTTCCTAATTCTCCTCTTCAGTCATTTTGGATCAGGACCCACTCATAGACTTAATTTTACCTCAATTACTATGTCTTTACACACCCTGTTTCCCAATACAGTCATATTCTGAGGTATTAGAGTTCAGGTTATCTACATATGAATTTGCATGGGGGGACACAGTTCAGTACACAACCCATAGTATCTAGTAAAGCTGTGTTGGTTCTTTCGGAATAGCACTACACAGTATGGGAAACAAGTGAGATTTTACTTCTTGTTTTGAAATAGTTCAGTTTGGATCTAGATGTTGTAGTTCCCTGTTGCAGTAAGAAACCCAAACATATCCATCGGGCATAACATACACACACACCTTTTACTTATGAGGTTGATTACAACTGAATCAGTAAGGGTTGTTGTCCAACTGAGTTTAATCTATGACTGTAGCCTTTCAGGCTCCTCTGTCCATGGAGTTTTCCAGGCAAGAATACTAGAGCTGGAGTGGGTTGCCATTTCCTGCTCCAGGGGATCTTCCCAACCCAGGGCCAACCCAGGGATCAAATCCGTGTCTCCTACCTCTCCTACACTGTCTCCTATGCTCCTGCATCTCCTACTCCTAAAGTCAGATTCTTTACCACTGAGCCACCTGGGAAGCCTAATTTGTTACTGGGTCCACTAAAATCATGTCCTTCATTGATTGGCTGTGCAGTGGATTCCTAATCTTTCTGACTCTGTAGCACTTGAGTGGTAGAGGTAGAAGATTTGGCTTTCTGGAAAGAAACCATTTAACCCTTTGATACCTTGATACCTAATTCTGTCAT
The DNA here is from genome assembly GCF_032452875.1 of Bos javanicus. Lineage (NCBI taxonomy): Eukaryota > Metazoa > Chordata > Mammalia > Artiodactyla > Bovidae > Bos > Bos javanicus. The sequence continues at coordinate 96,464,911 of NC_083870.1, read as the reverse complement.
CTGAACTCTTTGACTTTCCAGTTATTTCTGCAACACAATAATTATACTAATCACTCAATTCATATTTTTTGCATATTCAGGCCATGAATTTATGGGCCCAAATTTGCTGCACAAGTAACCTTTTTCACTCAAATCAGAAACCAGTGATAGTTTACTTAGAAGTACCTAAACTGCCCACGTCATGATTTATTCCCCTTTCCAGTTTTAACTTTATCTCATCTCCACATGTTCATGTGTCAGGATTGATAATTTATCTAAAGAAAAAGAAAAAATCTTCATTGAAAAAAAAGAGACATAAACTTATGTTGTGCAAAAATGGGTCCCAAATGCATTATGTGTGTTACTACCAATTTGTTTAATTTGCACAGCCTCTGAACAACTGGCAAAGTGGCTAGTGTTGATACTGCAGCTGCCATGGAACTCCCAGTTGCTTTGGGAGTTTTTACATTTTATAAGTATGCTGACAGAGTTAACAGTTATCCACAGTATGTTAATTACAAACACTTATTATCTATAGTACCACCTTGATGCTTGATCTTATATTTCCTTTAATAGAAATGTTACAGCTTTTACCTTTGGCTATAATGGGGATTAATCATCACTTATATGTTTTCACCTGTAAGCAGAAAATTTTGAGTGAATTATAGTTGAGATGAGGCTATCAGATTTAAAATGCAATGCCAACATAGCTTTCTTTTTTTCAACTTATAAATTTTCCATTAACAGAAAATTGCTAATGTCAGTGAACCTCCTGAAACCATTTTACATGACTAAATGATTGACTGATTAATTCAGTGAAAATTTGTTGAGTGTTCAATGTGGGCCAGGCCCAGTTATAGTTGCTTGGAATACCTCAGTGAACAAAACTCAAACATCTCTATCAGTAGAATTACAAGGGGAGATAGAAATTAACATATGCCTGTTAAAAGTTATAAAAAAAATAATAGAGTAGGATAAAGGGAATCAGGAACTTGGGCAGGGGACTGCAGTTTTGAATAGGGTTGGCCTCACTAAGAAGGTGATGTTTGAATAAACTTGATGGAAATGAAGAAGTTAGTCAGTATGTCTTTCTGAGGAAAAAGCAGAGGGAATAGCCCAAGGAAAGGTCCTAAATCAGGAGTGTAATTTGAGGGGTCCAAGGAATAGCAAGGAGGTCAGAATAGCTAAATAGGAATGAACAAGAAAAGAGTATAAATTGGATTATAAGGTTTGTAGGCAGAATAAATTTTATCATGGTTCATCATCCACTGATAAGTAGATGTGGGTGCATGCCCAGTCACTAAGTCCTGTCTGGCTCTTGTGACCCCATGGACTGTAGCCCTCCAGGGTTCTCCTTGGGACTTTCCAGGCAAGAATACTAGAGCCATTTCCTCCTCCAGGAGATCTTCCTGACCCAGGGATCAAACAGTGTCTCCTGCACTGGCAGGCAGATTCTTTGCCGCTGAGCCACCTGGGAAGCCCCAGTGAGTTAGATAGTGCTTATATACTAAGCACTTGGCAGTGGTGGGTAGTTAGTTGCTCAGTCGTGTCCAACTCTTTGTGACCCCATGGACTGTAGCTGATGGGATTTCCCAGACAAGAATACTAGAATGAATTCCCATTCCCTTCTCCAGGGGATCTTCCTGACCCAGGGATCGAACCCCGGTCTCCTGAATTGCAGGCAGATTCTTTACCATCTGAGCCACCTTGTTTCTGGCAAATATTAGAACTGGGATTAGGAAACAGGAAGGGCAGAAAAATAACTTAGAGATGCTGATGAGTAGGTTTCTGAGTCCTATCTGACCATTGTCACATGGACCTCACTAGGGGAATTCATTTTTTCACTTAGCCTTAACCATTTGATACTGAACCACTCTTTTTCTTTTTTTTTTTTTTAATTTATTTTAATTTGTTTTATTTCATTTTTTAACTTTACAATATTGTATTGGTTTTGCCATACATCAACATGAATCTGCCACAGGTATACACGTGTTCCCCATCTTGAACCCTCCTCCCTCCTCCCTCCCGGTACCACCCCTCTGGGTCATCCCAGTATACCAGCCCCAAGCATCCATTCTTTTTCAGTTAGATTTTTCTGTCTTCAAGATTTGAACTTTTAACTAGAATGAAAAAATTCTAGTGGAGAGCTACTCTTGATTTGAAAGTTTGAGATATGTCAGCCTCAGGAGACCCATACTATAGATTGCCATTATTCTTTCTTGTTTACTTCTTATAGAATGAATATTATAATTATTATATTTGTCCTCTGTCCATGGGATTCTCCAGGCAAGAATACTGGAGTGGGTTGCAATTTCCTTCTCCAGGAGATCTTCCTGACCCAGGAATTGAACCTGGGTCTCCTGCATTACAGGCAGATTCTTAACCATCTGAGCCACCAGGGAAGTTGGTATAGTTTACAAATTATATATGTTACCTCATTTGACCCTCACAGCAAATCTGTGTGAGAAGTAGGTATCCATTATTACATTTTGAACTGGGTATCTTACATTTACAACCTAGATCTACTCTATTCTTTTCCCCATTCTTTCTGTGGCCTTGGAGGCTGACCTTTATAGACTGCATCAGTAGGCCCTCTTTCCCTCTTGCCTGTAGAAGGATTTGGCCAGTGGGGACACTGGCAGGATATCTAAAGACTGAAAGAAAGTGAATTCTGGGTATTTATTTCCCCAACTCTCTCTCTGCTAGGCTACTGGTTAGTAGTGGCTGTGTGCAGGCCACAGCCCATATTTATCCTACAACTACACCTCTCTTTCTCTCTGTCTCTCTGTCTCTCTCTCTGTGTGTTCTCTCAAGGTCAAAGAGGTGATGAGTCTCCACTATTGCTAGCCCCAGGGTGATTCATCATCCTGTGATGAATTTCCTTCGTTAAACCTTGCTCCATTTTACTCTTTGAGTATGCCTTCTGTTTCCTGACTCTGATTCTGACTGAGACACCACTTTTAAGATAACAATTTAGACATTGGGGACTTTGCCCAATGATACAAAGCTTTTAAGTGACATCGTAGGAACCTGGTTTTATGATTCAGAAGCGTAATCAATTTTGAATATACCACCGAGGAATATATCTCAATTGGTGGATACTGTTGAAAACCTTTCTGCTTTGGTCTCCAGTTAAAAGTGTACTGTATGGGATATTATTTATTGTATGTCCTTAAACATGGAAGGGCTTTTGTAAAGATTAGTACTCTATAAAAAGAAATACTATTCCCCTTCTTGCCAAAACAATACAAACAAACAAAAACCCTGAACATGATATATCTTCATAACAGAAGAATGTAGACAAAATCAGGAAGCATATACATTGTTTGCTTTTAGTTATTCATGGTAATAAAAATAGGGACAATTGTGAATAATCAATAATCTTAAATTTCTCATTTTCATCTCTCTACTGGTCTACCATAAAATTCTCTTAACTCTTAGCCCCACTTTTCAGTCTCTTCCCCTCCAAATAGCCCCCAAAACCAAACATCTCTAAAACTTGTACATGTGACCCTGTCATTTCCCTGAGCTCCACTATCCACAAGATGAAGCCTAAGCTTTTTGGTTTGTTATCATACATTTATCCTTACATTTATATCTAAGTATTTGGCCCCCCATTTTCGCTCACTCAAATCCTGCATTTGCTCTGATGTTAAACCATTTGCAACTGACCAAAGGTGCCGCTCATTTGGGCTTCCCAAGTGGCGCTAGTGGTAAAGAACACACCTACCAATGCAGGAGACATATGAGACAACGGGTTCTCTTATGGGTCTTATGGGTTGGGAAGATCCCCTGGAGGAAGGCATGGCAATCCACTCCAGTATTCTAGCCTGGAGAATCCCATGGACAGAGGAACCTGGAAGGCTACAATTCATGCAGTAACAGAGAGTTGGACACGACTGAAGCAAGTTGACATGAATGCACGCACGCTGCGCATTTGCTTTTGCTTGTTTGCATTTGCTGTTTTCTCTGCCTACAATCAGTTCAGTTCAGTTGCTCAGTTGTGTCCGACTCTTTGCGACCCCATGAATCGCAGCACACCAGGCCTCCCTGTTCTTCGCCAACTCCCGGAGTTCACTCAAACTCATGTCCATCAAGTCAGTGATGCCATCCAGGCATCTCATCCTCTGTCATCCCCTTCTCCTCCTGCCCCCAATCCCTCCCAGCATCAGAGTCTTTTCCAATGAGTCAACTGTTTACATGAGGTGGCAAAAGTATTGGAGTTTCAGGTTCAGCATCAGTCCTTCCAATGAACACCCAGGACTGATCTCTTTTAGAATGGACTGGACTTGCAGTCCAAGGCACTCTCTAGAGTCTTCTCCAACACCACAGTTCAAAAGCATCAATTCTTCGGCACTCAGCTTTCTTCACAGTCCAACTCTCACATCCATACATGACCACTGGAAAAACCATAGCCTTGACTAGACGGACCTTTGTTGGCAAAGTAACATCTCTGCTTTTTAATATGCTCTCTACGTTGGTCATAACTTTCCTTCCAAGGAGTAAGCGTCCTTTAATTTCATGGCTGCAATCACCATCTGCAGTGATTTTGGAGCCCAAAAAAATAAAGTCTGATACTGTTTCCACTGTTTCCCCATCTATTTCCCATGAAGTGATGGGACCGGATGCCATGATCTTCGTTTTCTGAACGTTGAGCTTTAAGCCAACTTTTCAGTCTCCACTTTCACCTTCATCAAGAGGCCTTTTAGTTCCTCTTCACTTTCTGCCATAAGGGTGGTGTCATCTGCTTATCTGAGGTTATTGATATTTCTCCCAGCAATCTTGATTCCAGCTTGTGCTTCTTCCAGCCCAGTGTTTCTCATGATGTACTCTGCAGAGAAGTTAAATAAGCAGGGTGACAATATACAGCGTTGACATACTCCTTTTCCTATTTGGAACCAGTCTGTTGTTCCATGTCCAGTTCTAACTGTTGCTTCCTGACCTGCATATAGGTTTCTCAAGAGGCAGGTCAGGTGGTCTGGTATTCCCATCTCTTGAAGAATTTGCCATAGTTTATTGTGATCCACACAGTCAAAGGCTTTGGCATAGTCAAGAAAGCAGAAATAGATGTTTTTCTGGAACTCTCTTGCTTTTTCCATGATCCAGCAGATGTTGGCAATTTGATCTCTGGTTCCTCTGCCTTTTCTAAAACCAGCTTGAACAACTGGAAGTTCACGGTTCACATATTACTGAAGCCTGGCTTGGAGAATTTTGAGCATTACTTTACTAGCGTGTGAGGTGAGTGCAATTGTGCAATAGTTTAAGCGTTCTTTGGCATTGCCTTTCTTTGGGATTGGAATGAAAACTGACCTTTTCCAGTTCTGTGGCCACTGCTGAGTTTCCCAAATCTGCTGGCATATTGAGTGCAGCACTTTCACAGCATCATCTTTCAGGATTTGAAACAGCTCAACTGGAATTCCATCACCTCCACTAACTTTGTTCGTAGTGATGCTTTCTAAGGCCCACTTGACTTCACATTCCAGGATGTCTGGCTCTAGATGAGTGATCACACCATCATGATTATCTTGGTCATGAAGCTCTTTTTTGTACAGTTCTTCTGTGTATTCTTGCCACCTCTTCTTAATATCTTCTGCTTCTGTTAGGTCCATACCATTTCTGTCCTTTATCGAGCCCATCTTTGCATGAAATGTTCCCTTGGTATCTCTAATTTTCTTGAAGAGATCTCTAGTCTTTCCCATTCTGTTGTTTTCCTCTATTTCCTTGCATTGATTGCTGAGGAAGGCTTTCTTATCGCTCCTTGCTATTCCTTGGAACTCTGCATTCAGATGCTTATATCTTTCCTTTTCTCCTTTGCTTTTTGCTTCTCTTCTTTTCACAGCTATTTGTAAGGCCTCCCCAGACAGCCATTTTGCTTTTTTTGCATTTCTTTTCCATAGGGATGGTTTTGATCCCTGTCTCCTGTACAATGTCACGAACCTCCGTCCATAGTTCATCAGGCAGTCTTATTATGTTGAAGAAGGATTTTGCTTCCCTTTGAGGGTGTGATATATTCTTTTGTGGTACATATTATACAAGATTAGAATATTCTTTTACTTAATTACATTTTTTTAATCTTTTAATTTTTTAAAAAATTGGCCATGCTGCATGGCATGTGGGATCTTAGTTCCCTGACCAGGGATCAAACCCACTCGCCCTGCATTGGAAGCATGGAGCCTTAACCACTGAACAGCCAGGCAAGTCTCTAGAGTATTCTTACAATAAAAAATTTCAAAAGACAAACATTTTTACCAGACTAAAGTAAGCTTGAATTATTTCTTCTGATTTCTGAAATGGAAGACACACAGTCTGCAAGGGGGAAGTGATCAGAGTAAACTTAAAATTTAGCAATTTGTCCTCTAGTAACAAATAGTGTCATGCAGAGTCATAGTGGACTGCTTTTCTAGATATGTTCTGTTTGGTGGGAGACATTCTCTAATTCATAAATCAGAAAAGAGTTAATAAGTTTGCCAAGCCATATTTGGATAAACAGTGCTATAAAGATTGTCATAATAATGATGGAAAATTGGACATATATGAGATGGAGTGACATTCAGCAGGGGATGAGGTCAGGATAGGACATAATAGGAAGAAAAATTTTTTTCCTACAAAATATTGAGATAGGAAATGTTTGTGAGTAGAAGCATTATTACATCATGTTTGTAGAATACCTTTTAACTTCTTTCTTACCTTTTTCTGCATAGAAAGTGTGGTATATTAATAAAAGGAACATGAAAATTATTAAAAAATAAAAATGGAACTCCAATTAATGGTAAGAATTCTGAGATAATTCCTTCATCACATGTGTTCTTGCTCCTGTATTTATTATCCTGGTTAATGGCATCATCATTTTCCCACTGGACCTAAGTAGAAGGATCTTGAATTATCCTAGATCAATCCCTCTTCCTTATCACCTGCTTTCCCTTATAAGTCTCTTAAACCAGGTCAGGTCAGTTCAGTTGCTCAGTTGCATCCAACTCTTTGCAACCCCATGGATTGCAGCACACCAGGCTTCCCTATCCATCACCAACTCCCAGAGCTTGTGCAAATTCATGTCCTTTGAGTCAGTGATGCCATCCAACCATCTCATCCTCTGTCATCCCCTTCTCCACCTGTCTTCAATCTTTCTCAGCATCAGGGTCTTTTTCAATGAGTCCGATCTTCGCATCAGATGGCCAAAGTATCAGAGTTTCAGATTCAGCCTCAGTCCTTCCAATGAATATTCAGGACTGATTTCCTTTAGGATTGACTAGTTTGATCTCCTTGCAGTCCAAGGGACTCTCAAGAGTTCTCCAACATCACAGTTGAAAAGCATCAATTCTTCAGCACTCAGCTTTCTTTATGGTCCAACTCTCACATCCATACATGACTACTAGAGAAGACCATGGCTTTGACTAGACAGATCTTTGTCAGCAATGTCTCTGCTTTTTAATAAGCTGTCTAGGTTGGTCATAGCTTTTCTTCCAAGGAGCAAGCATCTTTTAATTTCATGGCTGCAGTCACCATCTGCAGTGATTTTGGAGCCCAAGACAATAAAGTCTGTGACTGTTTCCATTGTTTCCATTGTAGTCAACCTGATTTCTTTAGTTAGCCAACACTGATTGAGTGCCTAGTATGTGCCTTGTTCAGACCGGGAAATGATGTAGACAAAAATTCCTGCTCTCAGGGGGTTTTCATGTTCTTAAACATCATATTTCTCTGATTTGAAGATAAGATTCCTGAAATGGAAACCCACTTTTACAATCAGTGTTTGAAAAAAATGCGATTATCATTGCCTGTGCATGAGTGCAGTTTGTGAAGCTCATCCAAGTTATCTGTGTAACTGTCACCTTGTTTATTTGCGTTTGGAACCCCCCTATACAAATTTGTATCCCTAGTTGTCATTTAACATGTTAAAAAGTAGCCAAAAGACACACAAAAGGGGAATACACATCAAAACCATTTTTGGTACTACTTCACATCCACTCGCTATAACATAAAAAGAAACAAAAAAATTAAAAAACCGAACTCAGTGTTAGGGAGGATGTGGAGAAATTATAGTCTTCATATCTTGCTGGTGGGATTGTAAAATGATGCAGCCACTGTGGAAAAGTTTGTCAGTTGTTAAACAGGATTACCATGTGACCACCACAATTCTTTTCCTTAATTGTATACCCAAAAGAATTGAAAACAAGTATTCAAGTACAGGTACACACATGTTCATAGCCAAAAGGTGGAAACAGCCGAAATATTTATCAATGGATAAAGAAATTGTAGTATATACACACAATGGAATAATATTCAGCTGTGAAAAGGAATGAAGTTATGATACAGGCTACAACACTGATGAACCTTCAAAACATACTAAGTCAAAGAATCTAGACACAAAAGATGACATGCAATTTTGTTTATATGAAATATTCAGAATAGATAAAACCACAGAGTTAGTAGGCATATTGGTGGTTGCCAGAAGATAGGGACAAGGGAAATGGAGAGTAAGGGGTTTTACTTTGCAGTGATGGAAATATTTTTGAACTAGACTGAGGTAGTGGTTGCACAACATTGTGAATGTACTAAATGCCACTGAATCATTCACTTTAAATGGTCAATTTTATATAAATTTCACCTCAGTTATTTTTAAAATGTTATACTCTGATGCAAAATTGAAAGAAAACTTATTGTGTACCCTGAAATTTGCCTGTCATATGCCATTCAGTGCAGTTAAAAACTGAATACATTTTCAAATCTTTTTATGTAGATTCTAGAATTTCAGAATTCAGAGATTGGTCTGACCTTTCCATGTGTCACCAAGGGCTGTCATATAAGCATATCTTAACATCTCTATGTCAAGAGCTCAACTTCCAATAGAAGCTATATGGCTCTTCATGATACCTAAATATAACAGGGGTATGTATATCCTTTTTCTCTTCAGCAGCTCAGAGCATGTTGCTACGCCCCACTAGGAATCATGAGTGGTGTTTTCTCTTTGCAGCTAAGTCATGAAGTAGGTACTGGTGGCAGAGTTACAGCTTGCCTGGGACAGGTGGATTCAGAACCAAGATCCAGAGCTGTGACTTAAGGACTTTGTGAAGCGGACTCCTGCTATTGCCATGTGGAGGAGGGCCTGGGCTGGCTGTAGCTGAGAATATGCTAGACTAGGTCCTCTTCTAACCAGTGCAGTACCACCAGCATGATCTCATTGTAGCAGTGCTCTCCCACTGTCATCAGCCAAGTCTCAGAACTCAGTGGCACTGTGAGACTGTATTTCCACACCCTTACAGGCCTGGAACCCTGACCATCCTACTCCATCTCTTAAGAGTGTGGCTGGACAAAGCCATCTGCTTATTTCCTATGGCAAGATACTCTGAGTGCCTGTAGCACTCAAGCATGGTTTACACTCTTAATGTGATAAATCTTTTAACTTAGGAAAGGGAGAACAGAGAGGTTTTTTGCTTTTGTTTTGTATTTATTAATTTATTTATTTTTGGCTGTGTTTTTATTGCTCTGTGAGGGCTTTCTCTGGCTGCAATGAGCCAGGGGCTACTCTTCATCAAGGTTCGAGGGCTTCTTATGGCAGTGGCTTCTCTTGTTGCAGAGAACAGGCTTTAGTTGCTGTCAGTTCTGTCCCTTTCTTATGTCTCTCTGGGCATCATTCAAGGTCATTTTGTTTCCTTGCAATTGAAATGATGCATACATATTATTGGTACATGCTTAGTAGTTGAGTAAAACTTTCATAAAGTAAATATTATTGCCATTATTATTAATACAATCATATAAATGGTCTTCCCTGGTAGTTCTGTTGGTAAAGAATCTGCCTGCAATGCAGAAGACCTGGGTTTGATCCCTGGGTTGGGAAGATCCCTTGGAGAAGGGAACGGCTACCAACTCCAGTACTCTGGCCTGGAGAATTCCATTGACTGTATAGAGTGGCTTTCACTTTCAATCACGTAAATATATTCTGTTGCTTACACTTCTTCCTTTCTCTTCTGATGCCTCCTCTTGCCACGTATCCTGGTCATTGTCTGCTGTTGTACTTGTTGCTTTAAAGCTGCCTGTAGCTTTCCACATGAGTTTGAGCAAACTCCGGGAGATGGTGAAGGACACAGGAGCCTGGCATGTTGCAATCCATGGAGTCACAAAGAGTCAGACACGACTTAACGACTGAACAACAACAGCTTTTCACTATATTAATTCCACTTTTGGAAATACCTGCATAATGTGACCTGGAGATTCATCAGCTTCCTCTGTGGCCAATCTCTAGATTTCTGTTCCTTTATCAGCATCTGCATTCATCTGTTTCTAAGACTTTGCTTTGCTCATCTAGCTAACCACCCCTCTCCCACGAGGATCTCTTGGAGCATGTGCTCTTTCTCTTGACATGCAGCGTTTGTTGACATTTTTCCTACCTCCAGATATCAGGAATTTCTCTCTCTTCTGTCAGTAGTGAAACATTTTTCTTTTGTTATGTCTTCCTGCTTTTATGGGGATCCCATGAGCACTGGGGCTTGGGCTTTTTGTGATGAGAGTTAATTCATTCTTTATCCCACATCCTTCCTTTTTTCAAACTACTAAATGTGGCTTTCAGTCAGAACCTCCCACTATACCTGGAACTGCTGATCCCATCCAGCTTGTAGGCCCACTATCCCAGCCTTTTCCCTTGTTTATGGTGTTTTCCCCCCACAAAGGGTTTTCTGTTTTCCTTCTGTTCTACCTGGAAGTAACATTTAAAGTAAGGATGAAGGAAATATAGGAATTAGCTAGTGGAAGAAGGGAGGCAGGATTGGGTAGGGTGATTAGAAGAGATGAGAGATCCAGTAGAAGGAATAGGCTGTGCAAAGCCCCTGAGGCCAAGAGCAACATAGGTGTGTGACAGAGCAAGGTATGCTGAGATAATGCAAGCACTGCAATGTAGCTGGTGCATGATAGGGTGAAAGGGATTAGAAGGTGAGCAGTAATTCTAGAAGGTTAGATTGTGTCAGATTAAAGAGCGTCTTTCCTGGATATTGAGAATAGAAAAAAATAAAATAACCTGGAAATTAAACTTGTTGAGTTTTGCCAAGTGCAGGTGTTTTATTCTTAGCTAAGTTTTCCCTGGTCCTCCAAGGGCTGGAACATGAACTACTGACATTGTGTATGCGTTATGCATGGCTTGGATTTCTTCCTGGTCATTCTATCCACCTTCTTTCCTATCTGGTGGGGGGAATTGGTCTAGACATAAGTTTAGACTTATTATCTATTTTCTGGATTTGTTGACTGTCATGATATGGTAGTTGCTTCAAGTTTCTAGGAACCTGTTTCTAGCCCTTCCAAGTTTTGTATGTATTGAGACTCTCAGATAAGTGCTTTTTCCTCACATACAAGGAATTGACCTTGTCCAAATTTACCAGGTTTGAATAATCACCATGTGGATATCTTGAAGCTACAATCACCATGACAACCCTACAAGAATCACACACCTCCAGCCACAAAAGACTATGATCCCGTAGGAAATCTACCATCCTATGTGTCCTTAATGTTCTCTCCCATGTGAATCCTTGCCAGACAGATTGAACCCACATTTCTTTCCCTCTCCCTTGAACTCTGGGCTCTGACTATTTTGTTTCTTCCATTTATTCAACACTAATACCTTCTTACATTTCATCTCTTGTTATATCATTTAGCTTTTTATGTATTTCACTCTTGCATTCTCAACTAATCTTGAGTTCTTTGAGAACAAGAGAACATGGATTTAACTATTTTGTAATCTCAAGAGCCAGTCTTGTGGCTAGAGACATGGGAGATATTTGGTATCTGTCTGCTAAGTGAATCTATTGATTGGCATTGAGCTGCAGGAAAACATGGAGAATGTGGAAAAGCTGCCTGCCAGGCAGCATGACATAGGTCCTGAAGTTATCAGACCAGGAATGACAGCCCCACTGGGCTACTCACAGGCTGTGTGACTTAGAGAGTTGCGTTAGTCTCTCTGAGACACCCCCTCCACCTTCTTTTCTCTCCTCTGTAAAACAAAGGTGATAACACAGCTTATTGTAAGGATCAAATGAAGTAACGTATCAGCAAATGAAGTCACTGATGTTATTGTTATTTTTCATAGAAATGGATCTTTGAGTTGGGACAATCAGAAGCATAGGGAAAGGCTAGAAAAGATTATTTATTTTAGAGAAGACTGGGGAAAGTTCCTTATTTCTTGAATTAAATAAAAGATTCTTTTCTTGGATTAACTGCTGCTGTGTAGTTGAACAACCTGATTTAAATTTCGGCCCCACTGTTTGATAGCTGTACAACACTGGGCAAGTGAACTTAAGCTCTGTGCTCGATTTTATAATCTGTAAAATGGGGATAATAATATTTACTACATAAAGTTATCGTGAGAAGCAAATGAAATGACCCCTGTAAACTTGGGGCTTCCCGGATAGCTCAGTTGGTAAAGAATCTGCCTGCAATGCAGAGACCCCAGTTCGATTCCTAGGTCAGGAAGATCCACTGGAGAAGGGATAGGCTACCCACTCCAGTATTCTTAGGCTTCCCTTGTGGCTTATCTGGTAAAGAATCCACCTGCAATGTAGAAGACCTGGGTTTGATCCCTGGGTTAGGAAGATCCCCTGGGGAAGGGAAAGGCTCCCCACTCCAGTATTCTGGCCTGGAGAACTTCATGGACTTTATAGTCCATGAGGTGACGAAGAATCAGACACGACTGAGCAACTTTCACTTTCAAACAGTGCTTATCAACATGGTGCCAAGCACGTAAAAGGCTCCTGGTAGGCTGGTTTATTTATTGCTACTTACACCAGTTACCTATTTCTAGATAACTAACCAGTCTGAAACTCAGTGGTTCGTTATGACTCATGAGTATACAAATCAACCGAGCAGTTCTTCTGATCTTAGTTGGGCTCGTTCATACATTTGTAGTGAGCTCTAGGTCAGGTAGGCAGCTCTTCTGATCTTGGCTGGGCTCCCTCACATGTGTGGAGTTGGCTTGTTATAGGCCTTTCTGGTGACTAGTGCATGTGTTCAGTCATGTCCGACTCTCTGCAACCCTATGAACTGTAGCCTGCCAGGCTCCTCTGTCCATGGAATTTTCCAGGCAAGATTACTGGAGTGGGTTGCCATTTCCTACTCCAGGGGATCTTCTCAACTCAGGGATCAAACCTACATTTCCTGTGTCTTCTGATTTAGCAGGCAGAATCTTTACTAATGCACCGCCATTAACATAATAGACTGTTCTAGGATGGCCTTGATTGGGCTCACTGGGCTGTTTTCTATGTAGTCTTTCTTTTTCTGGCAGGACAGCTGGGGCTTGTTCACATGATAGCTGAGCAGGATTCCAACAGAAATTGAAAGTAAGCAAGAGCTGACACAGTAGGAACTCTACTGCATCCTATTGACCAAAGCAAATCACAAAGCCAGCCCAGATATAGGAACCAGGAAACAGATTACATCTCTTGATAGGAAGATCTGCAAAGTCACATTGTGAAGGGCATGTGTACAAGGAGGGTTAACGATTATGACCAGTTTTGTAGTTGCTCTGCTACACTACTCTTAACATTCCTTATAAAAATAATAGAAACAGATATTTGTAACACAGTTTGCAGAACAAAAGTCTTTTTGCCTATAACCCCTGAGTCTTACAGCAAGCCAGTAAGTTAAGTATTTCTGAGGCTGTCTTAAGTATCTGCTTCTATTCATAACTTTTTCTTAACCTTCTTCTTCTTGTTGTTAAGTTACTCACTCACGTCTGACTCTTCGTGACCATATGGACTGCAGCAAGCCAGGCTCCCCTGACCTTCACCATCTCCCAGAGCTGGCTCAAACTATGTCCACTGAGTCAGTGATGCCATCCAACCATCTCATCTCTGTCATCCCCTTCTCTTCCTGCCTTCTCTTTCTCAGTATCAGGGTCTTCCAATGAGTCAGCTGTTGCATCAGGTGCCCAAAGTACTGGACCTTCAACTTCAGCATCAACCCTTCGAACAAATATTCAGGACAGATTTCCTTGAAGATTGACTGGTTTGATCTCCTTGCAGTCCAAGGGACTCTCAAGAGTCTTCTCCAGCACCACAGTTCAAAAGCATCCATTCTTTGGCATAAAGCCTTCTTTATGGTCCAACTGTCACATCCATACATGACTACTGGAAAAACCATAGCTTTGACTATACCAACCTTTGTCAGCAAAGTAATGTCTCTACTTTTTAGTATGCTGTCTAGGTTGCTCTTAGCTTTTCTTCCAAAGAGCAAGTATCTTTCTTAATTTCATGGCTGTAGTTGCCATCTGCAATAATTTTGGAGCCCAAGAATATAAAGTCTTTCACTGTTTCCATTGTTTCCCCATCTATTTCCCATGAAATGATGGGACCAAATGCCATGACCTTAGTTTTTTGAATGTTGAATTTTAAGCCAGCTTTTTCACTCTCCTCTTTCACCTTCATTAAGGGCTCTTTAGTTCCTCTTCAGGAGAAGGCAATGGCACCCCACTCCAGTACTCTTGCCTGGAAAATCCCATGGATGGAGGAGACTGGTGCGCTGCAGTCCATGGGGTCGCTAGGAGTCAGACACGACTGAGCAACTTCCCTTTCACTTTTCACTTTCATGCATTGGAGAAGGAAATGGCAACCCACTCCAGTGTTCTTGCCTGGAGAATCCCAGGGACGGGGGAGCCTGGTGGGCTGCCGTTTATGGGGTCTCACAGAGTTGGACACGACTGACGTGACTTAGCAGCAGCAGCAGCAGTTCCTCTTCACTTTCTGCCATAATGGTAGTGTCATCTGCATATCTGAGATTATTGATATTTCTCCCATCAGAAATATTGATTCCAGCTTGTGCTTCATCCAGCCTGGCATTTTGCTTGATGTACTCTGCATTTAAGTTAAATAAACAGGGTGACAATATACAGCCTTGATGTACTTTTTTCCCAATTTGGAACCAGTCTGTTGTTCCATGTCTGCTTCTAACTGTTGTTTCTTGACCTGCATACAGGTTTTTCAGAAAGCAGGTAAGGTGTTCTGGTCTTCCCATCTCTTTAAAAATTTTCCATAGTTTGTTGTGATCCACAGTTAAAGGCTTTAGTGTAGTCAGTGAAGCAGCAGTAGACATTTGTTCACATTTAGGCACTAAGGTTTCCGCCTCAGCCTTCAGCTCTCCTGACTCTTCAAGGGTCATTATTCACTTTCATGGTTACACTGATACTCTAGCCTAAACCTTCCAAGCTTTGTTTCTCTATGTCTAACTGTTTGTTAACCAGCACTTCATAGTTGTCACGTGACCACCTCAACCTCAGCATGTCCAGATGTGTACCTAGATGTGTTATCATTCTAAAATATAATTATACTGATAATCCCAGAGTAAAAATACTATGGAAATACAAAATATATGATGTAATTGTTTGGTCCCTCTATGACCTTTATGTATGAACTTTAACTCAAAATTTAGAGACATTGTAAATAATTTTCTGTAATTAACACTCGTAAAAATATTCTCTTGGATAAAGGCATTGCCTATTTGGTCTTAATCTTGGGTTGGTAATTAGGGTCCTAGAGATAGATTGCGTAGTTGAGGAGTTTAGGAAATTCAGTTTTTATTTAGGGATTTAGTGTGCTACTAAATATAGCATGTCCCATTTTCCCTTTTCCCTCAAACTGTCTCATTGATGTAACATGAAACCAAATAGAACAGTGCTGAACAGCTTGAAAGAGTGAGTATCATGTGTTGAAAAGGAATATCACAGAATCACCTGATAAAAATAGCTTGTATCCACAGCAAGCAGAGATTGGTGTACTCCAGAAGAGTATGTGGTTTTTAAAGGTTTTATTCTCTTTTTTATCCTCAAGAAATTAATAGATGTTTGCAAAAACCCTACCAGGTAAGGGTTTGATGGATGGGGTGAAAATAAGCTTTAAACTTGGTCAAGCAATTAGTTCTTAAAAAGAAGCAGCAGTAATGTAGTTAAAAAGATCCTTTACCTTTCCATGTTATCAACCAGATATGTTTATATTTCTGAGGATTGTGGTAGAGTTTTGACAAAGTCAAGATTAAGAAGACTGAAGATGAAGGGACCATTTGTTTATTTATTCAACAGATCTTAACCAAGGGACAACATGATTTTTATATTCAACAGGCATTAACAAAGGAAATCAAATTAACAAAGGAAATACCCTGGGTATTGAAGGATACAAAGGTAAAACAGACATGGATCCTCAAGGTGTTTCCTGCCATGTAGGGAAGACATATTCACGTATTAATATAAAAATAAACATATAAATACTACCATAGAGCTTCCCAGGTGGTGCAGTGGTAAAGACCCTGCCTGCCATGCAGGAGATAGAGGAGTCACAGGTTCGATCCTTGGGTCAGGAAGATCCTCGGAGTAGGAAATGGCAACGCACTCAACTATTCTTGCCTGGAAAATTCCATGGACAGAGAAGTCTGGCAAGCTACAGTCTATGGGGTTGCAAGGAGTTGGACATGACTGAGCGGCTGAGCACAGTACATAAATATTACCATGTCAAAAGAAATGGATACCCTCAGAAAGGTACAAAATGATATGGAATTTGCGTGTTCTGTTATTTATATATTCTGACAAAGATTGATTGAATACCTACTGTATCTAGGGACTGAGGAGGGTGTTGGATGTCACAGTTGGTGCTGGGGTCACAAATTACATTCCAGCAGAGCATATAAATTATAAGCCATTAACAATTAAATAGTAAAATAATGCACTTTCAGATCACAGTTAAATGACATGAGAAAAATAAGGTTAGATTAAAGAGCATAGATCTTGGGATGTTATTTTAGGTAGATGGTCAGGAATATGTGGAGATGGGGGTGGGAAATGGAGATCTTGAAATAAAAGACTAGACATGACTGCTGCTGCTGCTGCTGCTAAGTCGCTTCAGTCATGTCCGATTCTGTGCAACCCCATAGACCGCAGCCCACCAGGCTCCCCTGTCCCTAGGATTCTCCAGGCAAGAGTACTGGAGTGGATTGCCATTTCCTTCTCCAATGCATGAAAGTGAAAAGTGAAAGTGAAGTCGCTCAGTCGTGTCCGACTCTTAGCGACCTCATGGACTGCAGCCTACCAGGCTCCTCCATCCATGGGATTTTCCAGGCAAGAGTACTGGAGTGGGGTGCCATTGCATGGGAAAATAAGGACTGTTTGGGGAAGAAAAGTTCAGTTGGACTAACTTGGGGATGGGTGAGATGGTGTAATAAGGCTCAGGAGAGTTGGTGAATCTCCATATCCTAGTATTTTGAAGGACTCTAGTGGAGAAGGCAGGAACAACCTGGGACCAATGGCTGGAGGTTTTAGGGGTAGTCTACGCTGTCTAATAGTAGAGGGTAGAATGGGTTCTGGCACTGCTATAGCAACATGGTTAACTGCATGTAAGCTCTGTAGGGACACAGGAATGTTGTCTTTTTCATCTCTGTATCCCTGTTGGTCTGTCCTACTGCCTAACACATAATATGTGTGATCAAGAGTTCATTTTTTAATTGCATTTCTGAATGTCATACATGTAGTTGTGTGAAATCCATGGATCTTCTTGTAGGTATTCAGTTGAGATATATGTGAATTTAAATGGAGGTCTACAGATAAGTTTTCCCTGGAAGGGTAACCTATTCTGTTTGCTCTCCTATATAAGAGGAATAAAAGTAACCTCTTTTTCATTTCATAGGCATTTTTTCTTTCTCGGATCAGAGAGTGGTTTTCATGTCTGTAGAGCTGTACCTGATTTAAACAGAGTATGGTAATTTCATTTCTATTTTTTCACTTATTCACAATCATTTATTTATTTCAGAGAGAGTAAGTAATTTATTGAGGATTTCACAGACAGTAATCACTGAGGCCTTGTAGCTCTAAGTTCATGCTTTTTCAGCTATATCCTGTTGTCTTATATGAAACAGATTTCATTTCTTGCAAGTTCTGTTTATGTATCTCTGAATCATATTTCAATTTCTTTAACAGCAGCACCATTTATCAACTAAGAGGACTGCCTGTTCTAGATGGAGACCTAGTCACTGTGCTGATGAGGACACCTCACTGTCTGTCTTTCATTAATGAAGCCCTCCTGGATCTTTCTGGGCCCCATTATTTTCTTTTGTCACCTCTAGCATTCATACCCAGACCCTTCTCACAAGCTGGTTTTCTTATTATTTCTTCTGGTGGAGTATTATCTCCTTAAATGTTCTTGTAACCCAAGAGCCATGTTTTAAACCAGGAACTCTGTTAGTATTTTGTGCAACATGAGACACAGGTGCTTATGAAATATTTGTTTGATTCAGAACCACTCATGGGTGAAAGGAAAATTACAGTCAGTTCCTCCAGGGTAGGGATCATATTGTCAACCGTATTTATATTCCCTGCCACTACCATCTGGCCCAGAGTATGTGCTCAATAAATGTGTTCTGGATATGTGGCCTTGGGTCCCCTATACCCTTGCAGTTTGTTCTTGGCATCTCTGTTTAGTAGTATTCCTCTTAGTGATGTTACCTTTTTTTTTTTTACTTCACCATCCTTGAGGCAGGATCTGGGACTTATTCATCTCTTTAATTATGGTAATAATAATAACAGCTTGGTTTTTAAAGTTATTATTATGTACTGGGCATTATGTTAAGTACTTTACATGAATTATCTTATTAAGCCCTTACAATCATGCTCTGAACCCAGGCAGTCTGACTCCAGACTCACACTTCTAACCTTGGTCCTATATTGCCTTTGTAACCCCCTCCCTGTGCTCAGTAACTCATAGGGAGTCAGTCCTATCCTAGTGAATTTCTGAGGAAGGCTGATTGGAGATATTACCTAAGTATTTTAAACATTTCTAAGTCCTTTCTATTTTAGTTTTAGGGCTGTAATTAATATCTTTCATGAAATTCTGTGAGCTTTTTCCCTCTTGGGTAAATTTGCTAAGTGCAGAATTATTACAGGAAATAGCTAGACTAAGTTAGAATTGGTGTATTTGCCACCCCTGGCTTTGCCAGGCAACAGGATTCCTTGTTTTTCCAAAGCTTTCTTGGCAGTTAATGTAGTTAGACGTAGGCGGATATGCATAATGTAAATAATGGCCACTGGAATGGAGGGGATAGCAATTATTGAGACAGTATCTCTAGTTTTCAGGAGATATCCTACAACTGCAATGGCCAGAGAGGACTGAACACTGCATTTGTTTCCCTATTTCCTCATTTAGATTTCTACTCATTTAACACTATTAAGAGCAGTTCCTGGAAGAAAAATTCATGGTCTCTTCCATGGGACTTTCTTCCCCATTATTTTCACTTTCCTCTTACCTGACTTTTCATTTGATGGCAAGAATATAGAATTTGAGACTTCTACCACTAACTGGTGAGATTTCAAAAGGGCAGAAAGTTATATTATTGTTTTAGATCTCAAGTTTTTCCTGTAAATAGCACATACTCCGTAGGACTGTTGGTGGAATAACAAGACCCATATTCCTAACTGTGGCCTGCAACAGCCAGTATTATCTGATCTCAGCCTGTCTCTCAGACCACCCAAATCCAGCCCTGCTCCAGCCATCTTGTCTCATTTCAGGATGCTCATTTCAGCTGGCTCCTGCCTTGGGGTCTTCCTGCTCTACTCATACCTCCAACTCTCAGATGGCTTCCTCCTTCACTTGGCTCAGGCCTTTGCTCAAATGACCCCTCCTCAGACAACCTTCTGACCCTCGGTCCAGAAGAGGTCTCCTTCCCTCCCTGTTCTGTCTGTCCCCTTTATCCTGTATTATTTTCCTTATACTGCTTACTTAAACTATTTTGTTTTTTACTGCTTGTTTGTTTTCTCCTCATTTAAATGTAAGTTCCAAGAGGTTGATGACTTCATCTTGTTTCTTTATCTCCAAGTGGTGCTTGGTACACTGTAAGTACTCAAACAGTATTTCTTGCTAAGGATATAAACATGCCTGGTATTATTCATTCCTTGAGGAATAAATATAAATCTTAATTTCAGTTTTGTAACAGCTTTTTTCTTGGATTACACATATTTTTATTTATGATAGTGATGATGATCATGATGTAAGTTTAAAGTGTGTAGCATTATAAAACAGCATCAGTGTACACTACAGAGTGATCACCATCACAAGTCTAGTTACCATCCATCACCATATAGGTTCCCCCTCACCCACTCCCAATCCCTTGTCCTCTGGTAACCACTAATCAGTTCTCTTCATCTATGAGTTTGTTTTTACTATATTTCATTTGTTTGTTGTTTTTGTTTTTAGATTCCACATGATTGAAATCTTATAGTATGTATCTTTCTCCATCTTACTTATTTCACTTAACATAATACCCTCAAGTTCCATCCATGTTGTCAAAATAGCAAGATTTCATTCTTTTTTATGAATGAGTAGTATCCCATTCTGTATATATATACGTGTGTGTGTGTGTGTGTGTGTGTGTGTGTGATCTTATCCATTTATCCATTGATGGACACTTAGGTTACTTCTCTATCTTGACTATTATAAACAATGCTGTAGTGAACATAGGGGTACATTTATCTTTTTGAATTAGTGTTTTGGTGTTCTTTGAGTAGATACCCAGAAGTGGAATAGCTGGGTCATATTATAATTCTATTTTTAATTTTTTGAGGAATCTGCATACTACTTTACACAGTGGTTACACCAATTTACCATCCCACAAACACTGTATAAGGGTTCCCTTTTCTCCATTTCCTTATTTGCTATTTCATGTCTTTTTTATGGCAGCCATTTTAACAGGTATAAGGTGACATCTTTTTGTGTTTTTTATTTCGTATTCTGATAACGTTAAACTTTTTTCGTATGCCTATGGACCATCTGTGTATCTTCTTCAGAAAAATGTCTATTTGAATTCTCTACCCATTTTTTAATTGGGTCGTTTGTGTTTTTTGTTGTTGAGTTGTATGAATTCTTTATGTATTTTGGGTATTGAGCCCTTATCAGATATATGATTTTGAAAATATGGTCTTCCATTCAGTAGGTTGCTTTTTCATTCTAATGATAGTTTCCTCCATTGTGCAGAAGCTTTTTAGTTTGTTGTAGTCCCATCTGTTTATTTTTGGTTTTGCTTTCCATCTTTTTTTGAGTCAGGTACACAAAAACATCACTAAGACCTATGTCAAGGAACTTACTAGCTATATTTTCTTCTAGGAATTTTATTGTTCAGATCTTATATTCAAGTCTTTACTCCATTCTGAGTTAATATTTGTAAACAGTATAAGATAGTGGCCTAGTTTCATTGTTTTGCTTTTGGCTCTCCAGTTTTTTCAACACTATTTATTAAAGAGGCTCTCCTTTCTCCATTATATGTCATATTTCTGTTCACATTTATCTCTAGATTTTTAAAAAATTTCTTCTTTGATTCTGATGAAGACCTATTGGTTATTCAGAAGTGTGTTGTTTAAGCTCCATGTTTTGTTTTAGCCTTTTTGTCTTACAATTGATTTCTGGTTTTGTACCATTACGGTTGGGGAATATGCTTGATATGATTTCACTCTTCTTGAATTTATTGAGACTTGTTTTTTTATCTGTCTGGAGAATATACCATGTGCACTTAAGAAGAATAAGTATTTTGCTGATTTTTGATGAAATGTTCCATATATATCCATTAAGTGAATCTGATTTAATGTGTCATTTAAGTCTACTATTCCCTTATGTATTTTCTACCTGGATGATCTGTCTGCTGATGTAAGTGTGTTATAGTCCTCTGCTATTGGCATATTCCTTTCGGTTTTTCTCTTTAAATCTGTTAATATTTGCTCTGTATATCTTGGTGCTCCTGTATAGGATGCATGTACATTCATAAATTTTATGTCTTTCTGCTTGATTGACCCCTCTACCATTATGTAATGCCCTTCTTCTGTTCTAGTCTTTGTTTTAAAGTCTGTTTTGTCTGTCATGAGTATAACTACTCCAGCTTTATTTTCATGTCTATTTGCATAGGATATCTTTCTCCAGTCCTTCATCTTTTGACTGTGTGCATCCTTGCTTCTGAAGTCAGTCATTTACAGGCAGCATATGAATTGTTTAAAAAAAAAAAGCCATCAATCACTCTATATAGAGTAATTATTAATAGGTATATATTTTCTGCCATTTTGTTCAGCTTTCTGGCTATTTGTCATTCCTCTCTTCTGTTGCTCTTTTCTCTTGCATTTTGGTGGTTTTCTTTAGTGTTATGTTTAGTTTCATTTCTTATTTTCTTTTGTGCTTTTACTGTAAGCTTTTTTTCTTGTTGTTACCATGAGTTTTACGTGTAACATCCTATGTAAATAACAATATTTTTTGATAGCAACTTAAATTTGAACATATTCCAAAGCTATATCTTTTTACTCCCCACCTCCCCATGTTTTATACTTCGATTATATATTTTATATTCTCTTATTTTACATAGTCTTTAACTCATTATTGAAATTTTAGTTAATTTTACTACTTTTGTATTTTAATCTTCATCCTTACTTTACGTGATTTATCAACCTTTACCATTTCCAGTGATATTTTTACTTTAATGAATTTTCTTTATATTAATTAGTGCCATTTTTTAGTTTAAAGAAATCCCTTACCATTTCTTATAGGATCATTTCACTTTTGCTTATCTATAAAACTCTTTTATCTCCTTCAATTCTGAAAGATAATCTTGCTGGATATAGAATTCTTGGTTGGGAGAGTTGTTTTTTTTTTTTTTTCTTTTTATCACTTTGAATATATTGTGTCACTCCCTTTTGGCCTTTAAGGTTTCTGCTGAAAAATCTGGAATATGGAATTTCTTTTGTAAGTAACAAATTGGTTTTCCTTTGCTGCTTTTAGGATTCTCTCTTTATCCTTGACTTTCACCATTTTAATTATAATGTGTCATCATGGGTTTCTCTTTGGGTTCATCTTATTTAGAACTTTCTGGGCTTCCTGGACCTGGATATTTGTTTCCTTCCCCAAATTAGAGTTTTCAGCCACTATGTCTTTAAATTATTATTCTGACCCTTTCTCTCTTTTCTTCTCATTCTGGAACTTCTATGATATAGATGTTATTGCACTTGATGCAGTCTTAAAGCTTCCTTAAGATATCCTCACTCAAAAAATTTTTTTTTTCATTTTTGTCTTCTGTCTGGTTGACCTCCATTGTTTTGTCTTCCAGTTTGCTTGTTCATTTTACTTCATCCAATCTTGTTTTACCCTTCTAGTTTATCTTTCAATTCAGTTATGAATTCTATTTGATATTTTCTTATATTTTCTATCTCCCTGTTGCAAAGTTTTTGCTGTGTTCATCCATTCTACTCCCAAGTTCAGTGAGAATCTTTATGACTATTCCTTTTAACTCTTTATCGGGCAGGTTGCTTATATTCATTTCATTTAGCTCTTTTTCTGAGATTTTGTTTTGTTCTTAGGATTGCAGTGTATTCCTCTGTCTCCTAGGGCTCAAGTCTTAGTATATTTGAATGAATTAGATAAATAAGCTACTCCTCCCAGTCTTGAAGGAGTGGTCTAATGTAGGAGATATCTTATGGGGTTCAAAAGCACAATCCTGCATGACCACCAGAACCAGGAGCCCCTACAAAGCTATGAGTGTCTCATGTTGTGGCAGGGCTGCACTGCTGCTGTGATGCCCTAGTGGGCAGGGTTGTTCCCCTAGAAAGGCTTCTGGACCTGTCTACAGTATGCTGGTGGGTGAGGCTGGCCCCTGGAATAGCTTGAGGCTCATCTGTGGTGGCTGCTGGGTACTGGTGAGCAAGGTTGGCTCCTAGAACAGCCTGGGTTATGCATCTTTTATTTTTATTAATTTAACTAATAAAATTTTATTTGACATTTGATTAAGAGACTCAGAGTCAAGTCAAGGCTTGCTGTGGATATATCTTCCTGTGGAATATGGGACGGACTTTTCTGTAGAAATCATTGGAAACTGATTTTTAGAGAGGCAGCTAATGTAGGATGGGAAGAACTGGAGTTGAGCGGATAAGAGAACACCAACATTTTTGTCTGAATATGACGGAGACTGTAACCAAACTGGATAGGCAATTAGTGCTAAATGCCTTGTACTGATAGTGTGACCTCGTTCAAGTCCTTCTACCTCCTCTGCACTTCAGATTCCTTACATGTAAAATGAGGTCCATAACTGGGGAAAGGAGATGGGGAGGGACTGCCTACCACATAAGGCTGTTGTAAAACTATTGAGAAAATATATCTGATAACAGCATATGTTGAGTACCACTCACATAAATTGATATAAATGCATATAAAGTGCTTGGCACCCAATAGGTACTCAACAAATGATACCTATTATTTATATTAAAATTATTAAAGCACTTAAAAGTGATTTGAAACATTTGTAAAGATTTGGATGTCTGGTGTTAATGACTAGCTTTTCTTGAATTTAAACAAACTTTAAACAAACTGTTGGATTGTTTTCTGCTCCCCGTTTGCACTTATTAAGCATGGGAAGTCCCTTGAGCATAGTAGGAATATGGAGTCTAGAAACAGAAATGAATGCAAGTCCTGAAGTGAATGAATAAATGAATAGGCAGATGGACAAGTGCCCAAACCTAATCTTAGCCCATGCAAGATTCAGTTTTCTTCCCCCATTGAATTCCTGCCCATCATGTGAAGGATGCCCAAAATGCCAGTAGCAAGAAAAATAAACTGTAGCCTGGATAATTCACAGATGTCTTTTGTATCCCAATATGAATGTGAAAAGTGAAAGTTGCTCAGTCGTGTCCAGCTCTTTGTGACCCCATTGACTATACAGTCCATGGAATTCTCTAGGCCAGAATACTGGAGTGGGTAGCCCTTCCCTTCTCCAGGGGATCTTCCCAACCCAGGGATTGAACCCGGGTCTCCCGCATTGCAGGCGGATTTTTTTTACCAGCTGAGCCACAAGGGAAGCCCAAGAATACTGGAGTGGGTAGCCTATGTAGCGGATCTTCCCAACCCAGGAATTGAACTGGGGTCTCCTGCATTGCAGGTAGATTCTTTACTAACTGAGCTATGACGGCTTCCCTTGGGAATGACATAAATAATAATCTTGATACAGAGATTGATTGAGTACCTGCTAGTGTCAGACATTGTGCTCAATCCTTTATCTAAATCCTTCTACAACACTAGAAGAAACTACTGTTGTCTTCATTCATTTTTCAGATAAGGAAACTGAGCTTTCCAAAGATGAAATGATTTTCCTAAAGTACCCCAGCTAGAAAGTGGAGGAGTTGAGAGGTCAAACGAAGTCATTTGACCCCAGAGCCTTACTGAGTCATCACTCTCTAAGGTGGTTTGTTGTCTCTGCTAGATTAAACTCTTTAGGAGGTGAGACAAATCTTACTCACCTTTAACTGCCATCCATCCCCAATGTCCATCTCAGTTAATGGTTATTAAGATGAAAATTTTAAATCCCCTCTTTTTGGATGATGCCCTGATATATATTTTGAGCTATAAGATAGAAGGTGTCTTACCTGAATGCCTCTATGGTACTAGAAGGTATAAGTTCTTTTGGTCTGAATTCAACTCAGTCCTTTGCTCAGACAGCCTCCCTCAAGACTCACAACACCTGGAGCTGGAAAGCATTACTCCACCTTTATAGAGAAAGAAATATTCTCCAAGTCCTTCTGTAAGCAATGAAGTTGGAATATAAACTCAGGGCCCTTAATTTCACATTTCATTATTTCACCTCCTTTTTATCCTTAAACTTTTAAGAAACTTAGAAACTTTGGGTATGAGAGCAAGGATATTTAACAGAATCTCTTAATATTGTTAAAAAAGATAAGCTTACCCTAATTGTGAGACAGAAGCTATTTTAATCTCTAAAATAGGCACAAATGCTTTATTGATTTTTTTAAGCAAAGTAACAAAAACCAATGTCCCTCTTTTTGTGAGAAATCATTTTTACTAGGTGTTGTGGCCTGCATGATGCTAAATAAGGATTCTAGCTAAAGTGCATTGCAAAACTATTTCAATGCAAAATCAATAATATACATGAGAAATTTATGAAAGATGAAGCAAGGACAAAACAACTCCTTACCTTTTAGCAAATACATATACATGTATGAAAAATTAATATACACTGTAAATTTTTGGTCATCCACTGGGGGTTTGGGATCTAGTGGCTTTATAAATGAGGAAAATAGCAGCAGCTGTGTCTGAATATAATGGTAAGCATAACCAAACTAGACAGACCATGGATACCAAAGACCTTTCGTGCTTAGAAAGGTAGAGATCTAACTGGGTACAAGCTCTTGATTTCCAGGTAGGACTTCTTTGTCTCCAATTGCTTTCCAGACATCTTCCAAGGACCATGTGAACATGACTGTGAGCTATTATCTGGACAGTCATGGCTATAAGAGATGCTGTGCAGTGTAGAGACAGAAGGAGTAGGATAGAGAGGGAGGGGGGACTTGAAAATTATTTAGGGATACAATGCCTGGCTCATAACAGTTACTTGATAGATCAGATCAGATCAGATCAGTTGCTCAGTCATATCCGACTCTTTGCGACCCCATGAATCGCAGCACGCCAGGCCTCCCTGTCCATCACCAACTCCCGGAGTTCACCCAGACTCACGTCCAT
Source organism: Bos javanicus (assembly GCF_032452875.1). NCBI lineage: Eukaryota > Metazoa > Chordata > Mammalia > Artiodactyla > Bovidae > Bos > Bos javanicus. The sequence goes on along the minus strand of NC_083870.1, from coordinate 96,438,434 downwards.
CGAGTCAGTGATGCCATCCAGCCATCTCATCCTCTGTTGTCCCCTTCCCCTCTTGCCCCCAATCCCTCCCAGCATCAGAGTCTTTTCCAATGAGTCAGTTGATAAGTGGTTGTTAAATAAATGAAAGTACAATCTAAAGGATTCAGGAAATCCTGGGGATGAAGGACAAGGAGATAATATGTAAAAAAAACAAAACAAAACTGTGCAAGTCATTCAACCTCTCTGAACCTCAGTTCCTCATCTGTAAGATGGGAAAGGTGAGAATACTTCCTATATTAGTGAATTAGTCATAGTTCTCCAGAGAAACAGAATGAATATCATGTATGCTTGTATGTATAAGAATTGGCTCATGTATCAATAATTATGGAGGCTGACAAGGCCTAAAATACACAGTCAGCAAGCTGGAAACCCAGGAGAGTCCATGGTATGGTTCCAGTATGAGTCTAAAGGCCTGAGAACCAGGGGAGCTGATGGTGTAATTCCAGTCTGAATGCCTGCAGGCTCAAGACCCAGAAAGATGTTTCAGCTGAAGTCCTAAGACAGGAAAGAACTGCTGTCCCAGCTCAATGCAATCAGGCAGAAGTTCCCTTTTATTCAAAGAAGGTTGGTCTTTTTGTTCTGTTCTGGTTTCAACTGATTGGATGAGGCCCAGCCACACTGAGAAAAGCAATCTCCTTTAGTAAGTATACTGATTCAAATGTTAATCTCATCCAAAAGATCCTCAACCATACCTAGAATAATGTTTGGTCAAATATCTGGGTACCATGTAGCCCAGTCAAGTTGACGTATAATTTAACCACCACATTTTCCATGCTTGTTATGGAAATGCTATGTGAGATTTAAAGCCCTGTATGGATATAAGATAATACCACTATTTATTCAAATTTAAATGTATTCTCTTGAGAGTCCCTTGGACTGCAAGGAGATCCAACCAATCCATCTTAAGGAGATCAGTCCTGGGTGTTCATTGGAAGGACTGATGTTGAAGCTGAAACTCCAATACTTTGGCCACCTGATGGGAAGAACTGACTCATTTGAAAAGACCCTGATGCTGGGAAAGATTGAGGGCAGGAGGAGAAGGGGACAACAGAGGATAAGATGGTTGGATGGCATTACCAACTCAATGGACTAGGTTTGGGTAAACTCCAGGAGTTGGTGACGGACAGGGAGGCCTGGCACGCTGGAGTTCATGGGGTCACAAAGAGTCGGACACGACTGAGCAACTGAACTGAACTGAACTGAAATATATTCTTTAATGATAATGGCTTTATCTAATGCTTTACAAATACCAGTTACTGTTAAACTTATTTTATATAAGTTCTGTTAAACTTATTTTATCTCATTTAATTCTCACAATGACCTTATCACCCCTTTTATGCCTTGGAGGGATCCACGTCTATAACTGTTACTGCTCCCAGACTGCCTGCACTATGGCATGCTAATCTGCTGTGATTTGCATCCCAACTCTTTCACTGGCTGCAAGGAGTCAGTAGTTAACTACTCTGTGCCTTGATTTTCTCTTCTGTGATTTAGGATAATATCTATAAAGTGCTTAGAATAGAGCTTGCATTTAGTATATAAATATTAATATATACTATGTATATATGTTATTGATATTTCTCCCGGCAGTCTCGATTCCAGCTTGTGCTTCCTCCAGCCCAGCGTTTCTCATGATGTACTCTACATATAAGTTAAATAAGCAGGGTGACAATATACAGCCTTGACGTACTCCTTTCCCAATTTGGAACCAGTCTGTTGTTCCATGTCCAGTTCTAACTGTTGCTTCCTGACCTGCATACACGTTTCTCAAGAGGCAGGTCAGGTGGTCTGGTATTCCCATCTCTTTCAGAATTTTTCACAGTTTATTGTGATCCATACAGTCAAAGGCTTTGGCATAGTCAATAAAGCAGAAATAGATGTTTTTCTGGAACTCTCTTGCTTTTTCCATGATCCAGCAGATGTTGGCAATTTGATCTCTGGTTCCTCTGCCTTTTCTAAATCCAGCTTGAACATCTGGAAGTTCACAGTTCACATATTACTGAAGCCTGGCTTGGAGAATTTTGAGCATTACTTTAATAGCGTGTGAGATGAGAGCAATTGTGCAGTAGTTTGAGCATTCTTTGGCTTTGCCTTTCTTTGGAATTGGAATGAAAACTGACCTTTTCCAGTCCTGTGGCCACTGCTGAGGTTTCCAAATTTGCTGGCATATTGAGTGCAGCACTTTCACAGCATCATCTTTCAGGATTTGAAATAGCTCAACTGGAATTCCATCACCTCCTCTAGCTTTGTTCGTAGTGATGCTTTCTAAGGCCCACTTGACTTCACATTCCAGGATGTCTGGCTCTAGGTGAGTGTGAGTGATCACACCGTCATAATTATCTGGGTCATGAATATTTTTTTGTGTGCAGTTCTTCTATGTATTCTTGCCACCTCTTCTTAATATCTTCTGCTTCTGTTAGGTCCACACAATTCCTGTCCCTTATTGAGCCCATCTTTGCATGAAATGTTCCCTTGGTATCTCTAATTTTCTTGAAGAGATCTCTAGTCTTTCCCATTCTATTGTTTTCCTCTATTTCTTTGCATTGAACACTGAGGAAGGCTTTCTTATCTCTCCTTGCTATTCTTTGGAACTCTGCATTCAAATGGGTATATCTTTCCTTTTCTCCTTTGCTTTTCACTTCTCTTCTTTTCACAGCTATTAATAAGGCCTCCTCAGAGAGCCATTTTGTTTTTTTGCATTTCTTTTTCTTGGGGATGGTCTTGATCCCTGTCTCCTGTACAGTGTCACAAACCTCCATCCATAGCTTATCAGGCATTCTGTCTATCAGATTTAGTCCCTTAAATCTATTTCTCACTTCCACTGTATAGTCATAAGGGATTTGATTTAGGTCATACCTGAATGGTCTAGTGGTTTTCCCTACTTTCTTCAATTTAAGTCTGAATTTGGCAATAGGGAGTTCATGATCTGAGCCACAGTCAGCTCCTGGTCTTGTTTTTGCTGACTTTATAGAGCTTCTCCATCTTTGGCTGAAAAGAATATAATCAATCTGATTTCAGTATTGACCATCTGGTGATGTCCATGTGTAGAGTCTTCTCTTGTGTTGCTGGAAGAGGGGTTTTTCTATGAGCAGTGTGTTCTCTTGGCAGAATTCTATTAGGCTTTGCCCTGCTTCATTCTGTACTCCAAGGCCAAATTTGCCTGTTACTCCAGGTGTTTCTTGACTTCCTACTTTTGCATTCCAGTCCCCTATAATGAAATGACATCTTTTGGGGGTGTTAGTTCTAGAAGGTCTTGTAGGTCTTCATAGAACCGTTCAACTTCTTCAGCATTACTGGTCGGGGCATAGACTTGGATTACCATGAGTGGTACCATTGAGTGGTTTGCCTTGGAAACAAATACAGATCATTCTGCCATTTTTGAGATTGAATCCAAGTACTGCATTTTGGACTCTTTTGTTGACTATGATGGTTACTCCATTTCTTCTAAGGGATTCCTGCCCACTGTAGCAGAAGAACTAAAGAGCCTCTTGATGAGGGTGAAAGAGGAGAGTGAAAAAGTTGGCTTAAAGCTCAACATTCAGAAAACGAAGATCATGGCATCTGGTCCCATCACTTCATGGCAAATAGATGGGGAAACAGTGAAAATAGTGTCTGACTTTATTTTGGGGGACTCCAAAATCACTGCAGATGGTGACTGCAGCCATGAAATTAAAAGACACTTACTCCTTGGAAGGAAAGTTATGACCAACCTAGACAGCATATTAAAAAGCAGAGACATTACTTTGTCAACAAAGGTCCATCTAGTCAAGGCTATGGTTTTTCCAGTGATCATGTATGGATGTGAGAGTTGGACTATAAAGAAAGCTGAGCACTGAAGAATTGATGCTTTTGAACTGTGGTGTTGGAGAAGACTCTTGAGAGTCCCTTGGACTGCAAGGAGATCCAACCAGTCCATCTTAAGGAAATCAGTCCTGGCTGTTCATTGGAAGGACTGATGTTGAAGTTGAAACTGCAATACTTTGGCCACCTGATGTGAAGAGCTGACTCATTTGAAAACATCCTGATGCTGGGAAAGATTGAGGCAGGAGGAGAAGAGGGTGACAGAGGATGAGATGGTTGGATGGCATCACCGACTCAATGGACATGGGTTTGGGTGGACTCCGGGAGTTGGTGATGGACAGGGAGGACTGGTGTGCTGCGGCTCATGGGGTGCCAAAGAATCAGACACGACTGAGCGACTGAACTGAACTCGTGTATATATGTAGCAATTGTATGTAAATCGATACATATTAATTATGTATTAGTGTTAGTAGTGTTAGTGGTGTTATTAGTGGTGGTTGTGATGACAGTGATTACACAAAGACAAACTCACATGCCTTCCAGGGCCCGTCAGCTAACATCAGTATGTGAAGCAGCCAAGGATAAGCTGGAAGAAGTAATAGGATATGTGGAGACCTAGAGAGTGTCCTCTTAGTTTTCCATTAGGATTGACTAGTTTGCTCTCCTTGCTGTCCAAGGGACTCTCAAGACTCTTCTCCCCTACCACAATTTGAAAGCATCAGTTCTTTGGTGCTCATCTTTCTTTATGGCCCAACTCTCACATCCATACATGACTACCCAAAAAACCTCTTAACTTAAAGACACTGAAATCTGGGAATTTATAAAACACTGCTCAGCCGCCATCAGTTTTTGACCCCTAGTCTACCATATGCCAAGCTGTGTAATGAGTGTTTTACAAGTAGTTCCCTTAACAATCCTTCTAGTGAGGTGGTCTGTTTTACAAAAAGTGAAAGTTGCTCAGTCGTGTCCAACTCTTTGTGACCCCATGGACTATCCATGGAATTCTCCAGGCCAGAATACTGGACTGTGTAGCCTTTCCCTTCTCCAGGGGATCTTCCCAACCCAGGGATCAAACCCAGGTCTCCTGCATTGCAGGTGGATTCTTTACCAGCTGAGCCACAGGGAAGCTCAAGAATGCTGGAGCGGGTAGCCTATCCCTTCTCCAGTGGATCTTCCTGACCCAGGAATCAAACCAGGGTCTTCTTCATTGCAGGTGGATTCCTTATCAACTGAGCTATCAGGGAAGCCCATTTTACAGATGTCAAAATCGAAGCTTACTTGCCAGGTAGTAAGTACCAGAGGAACTGGGACTGAGTAAAGGCAACAGAGGCTCAACTCCAAAGCCAGTAGTACTCTTTTTTTTTTAATTGGAGGATAATTGCTTTACCACGTTGTGTTGCTTTCTGCCATACAACAACACAAATGTCATAATTATCTATATATCCCCTCCATCTTGAGCCTTCCTCCCTGCTCCCAGCCTACCCCTCTAGATCATCACAGAGTGCCAGGCTGGGCTCCCTGTGTTATATAGCAGCTGACCATTACATGCCAATAAAAGTAGTACTCTTCTGACCCTGCTGTATGGTGTAGAGGTTGCTACATGAGTGGAAGTGGGGTAGGCATCCTACAGGCCATCTGTCAGCATTGTCCCCCTTATAGACATGCTTTCTTGCTGATCTGCTTTTCTAGGTTGTGGAGTTCGGGCAAGTGAAAGAAGGAAGGTGCCTGTGTTCCTTGCAGTCTCCCTGGGATGTCTTCAAGACCCTCCCTGTACAAATCACACATCCTGCTGACATCACTCTCTATGCTCCATTCTCATGCCTGACATAGGATCCTGTGTTGGTCACCATGCAGGTTATGACTGTGTTTGTGTTACTCACTCCTTTGTAAGCTTAAAAGGGTTGGGCCTTTATTCATCTTTTCATCCCCTGCCACACTTGCACACTGGTATCCATTGAGTGACATCTGCTGGGTCTGAGTTCTGCTTGTGTCTATCTCACCAGGTGGTGAATTCAGGCAATCAGTTTACTGTCTGAGATGTTTGGTTTGCCATCTTCAAAACTGGGATAATAATTGTCACAGGTTAGATTACCTAGAAAGCAGACTCTCAGATATAGACTAGTATGCAGGAGGTTTACTAGGGAGTACTCTTGGGATCATTGCCAGGGAGGGAAAGGGAGGGGAGGAGAGAGGATCAGGATCAGGCAGGGGGAGAAGTGGGTTTCCAGTACAGTCTTAATAAAGGCCTCAGGCAACCCCAAGAGGATCTCTTGAGATAGCCCTTCAAAACTGTCCTAAGTCAGAATAAGAGTCCCAGGTCATATGAGGTCTTCATATTAACCAGTCACTGGATGTGAGGTGCCCCAAGAAGGGGTCATGACCTTGGGAGAGACAACTCTCTTCATTCAGCTGAGGGCTATCTATGGGACTGAGTCCTTCAGTCCTGAGGGAAGATCTGGGTGGCTTATCACAGCCTCAACAGCAGAAGCAACTTCCAGGGTCATTGGAAAGCTGGTACATACAAAAGCATACTCAAAAGTGCTAAGCAAATATAAGGTTTTAGTTAATATTATATATAATATATATAATAGTAATTATATATGTATAATTATATGTGTATAAATATATAATATATGTACTATGTATACATACATAATAATGTATTAATATATAATTACTATTTATATTTATATGTATTAGGGAATCAGTAAATATTTCTTCAACTTAGTTTAGTCTATTTTCTTAGAGTAGGGTCTCAGTTAGAATCAGGAAGTCAGCATATACCCTTGTTTTTATTCCTCTCACTTCCCCAAAGACACCCTTTCCCCTCTCTCTTTTGTTATTAATCTTGTCTTAAAAGTGCTTATACTATCTTATTTTTAAACCTCTAGGGTTGGTTTGATTTGATTTCCTTTCCTCTGAAATGACTATTCTGAACTCTGACCTTAATCCGGGATGGTTAGAGCAGCTGGAAGCACTTTCTTAACTATCTATCTATCTTCACACTTTATATCCCATATAGGCTCAGAGAAATTCTAAGTCCTGGTACAGTTTTTAAATATTGCTAGCATTATTCCTACCAGCGAGGTTAATTAAACATCATTGAGTGCTGGCTCTAGCATTCCCAACTTTGTACTGACCCTGGAGTCAATTCTGTCAGCTTACAGGGCTCAGACATGAGTACACCTTGGCAAAAACCGTCAGTATGGAAGATGAATGTTGCAGAGATCAAGAATATTGAACAGCTCTGAGTCAATTCCAGGGACCAGCTGCTTATAGGAAGAACTGTGTATGGGAGTTCAAAGGTGTAATACATTCTTGATTTCGCGCACACACACACACACACACACAGATTGCTTAGGCAGTTATTCTACGAATTTCATTACATGATTTCTCTCAAACATGCACTCATGCGAATATATTTCTAACACAAATCTCACTGTCACTTCCCTGACAAATATCTTCTGTAGCTCCCTAACATCTCTGCCATAACATCTAAAGTCATAGGAAAGCTCTTTTAGTTCTCTGTATATATCAGGATCTTTTATCTCCATGCCATTTCCTTTCCCCAGAAACCTTCTCACTATTATGCATTCTTGAGGTCTCAGTTCAAATGTCATGTCCACCGAGCAGCCTTCCCTGGCTTCCCCACAATGCCACAACACTTTCCACTCTGTATTGCCATTGCTTCCAAATTGTGAGCCACTGAATGGGAAAGAAATTAATTCATGGACCTGACAGAGAAGTGAGAGGATGAGGGTGGAGGGAGAATGAAACAAGTTATATGCAAAGCCCTTTTAGTTAAAACTTATGTTCTGTAGAGTCAGAACTCAATTATGTATATGTCTAAAAGTGTGACATAATATGTCTGATATTTGATTTTGTTCTTGGTTTTAAGAAGAACCAAGAACCATCTTTTGATTCAAAGATTAGAAGAGCTTCTAAGGAAAGGTGTTCTGACAGTAAAACTTTCCCCTGACTGCCCTCTTGTGGAGGTGCTAGAAGAGCCCAGAGATGATAGATAAAAACAAACCTTGTTCCCCAGGTTGAGAGAACAGTGTTCTGGATTGTTCATTGTTCTGTGTATTCAACCTGCCATATGTAGGTAATTACAGATTTTTAAAGAATTAGAGTATAGCGAGACTTGCCTCACACGGAATTCAGTTTGTCTCTGGTAGATCAGATGGTTTCTTGAGAACATTAGAATATCCAGTGTGAAGGTTAATGAACAGCACATGGAGAAAGGCCATATGTGGTTAAGAGAGGTCACTGGTGGATCTAAGTGCAGATGCACACCAGCTTTCACTAGCATATCTTCACAAGCTGAAGGAAGCGCTATTAAGCAAGAACACTTCAGATTCTATTTCCCCTAGACCAGTGGCTCTAGCCATGCCAAGAATCATCTGCTGAGCTATGTTAAAACACTGATTTCTGAGCTTCTAATTCAGATCTGATTCAGCGAGTCTGGGTCAGAGCCTTAGGAATATGAATTTTAGTGAGTACCCTGTTGTGATTCTAATGGATGAGACCCCACATATCTTTCAGTGGAGAGGGGTTTTGTAGACTCATGTATATGCTTTTCCATAACTAGGGCAACTTTGTGTAGAAGTCATGATATTCTGACCCGTCATCCCATATAGTGTACTTTTTAGACCTCATGCCCTGATTTTTGGCTTGAAAGACATTGTGGTGCTCATTTCTGTACATGGGATTGCTAGTTAGAATTAGTGTTTGATCTATAAGTATGGGACAGTTTCCCTAACTCCCTTCCTCTCTTCCTCCCTTTCTTTGTACCCACCCTCCTGTCTGCCTGTCTGTCTATTTACCTTTGTACCTGCTTACTCATATTTATGGACCAACCTATGCTCCGTGCCCTGCGCCAAGTGAACCACAGGAAGAGCCAGCCATTTGAAACAGAGGTTACCCAAGATTTGGGCATTTTTGAAGGGGAAAGATGAAAGGCACTGGCTAGGAAAATAACTTCCCTTAGAGAATAATACCAACTACCATTTCTTGGGTCCTGATGCATACAAGGTTTTGTTTGAGCTCTCCGAGCATCTCTGGTGGGTATGGGGTTTGATTCTAACATGATTTTGCCCCTCCTACCATCTTCCTGAGGCTTCTCCTTTGCCCTTAGATATTGGGTTTCTTTTTTTTTTTTTTTTGGTGGGATCCAACATTCTCCTGTCAATGGTTGTTTAGCGGTTAGTTGCAATTTTAGAGTTCTTGTAGAAGATGAGAACACACATCCTTCTACTCTGCCATCTTGGTTCTGACTCACCTTGGTTCTCAGCTATGAAGATAACACAACCCTTATGGCAAAAAGAGAAGAGGAACTAAAGAGCCTCTTGATGAAAGTGAAAGGGCAGAGTGATAAAGCTGGCCTAAAACTCAACATTCAGAAAGCTAAGATCATGTCATCTGGTCCCATCACTTCATGGCAAATAGATGGGGAAACAATGGAAACAGTGACAGACTATTTTCTTGGGCTCCAAAATCACTGCAGATGGTGACTGTAGCCATGAAATCAAAAGACTCTTACTCCTTAGAAGAAAAGCTGTGACCAACCTAGAAAGCATATTAAAAAGCAGAGACATTACTTTGCCAGCAAACGTCCATCTAGTCAAAGCTGTAGTTTTTCCAGTAGTCATGTAAGGATGTGAGAGTTGGATCATTAAGAAGGCTGAGTGCTGAAGAATTGATGCTTTTTAACTGTGGTGTTGGAGAAGACTCTTAAGAGTCCCTTGGACTACAAGGAGATCAAAGTAGTTAATCCTAAAGGAAAGAAGTCCTGAATTTTCATTGGAAGGACTGATGCTGAAGCTGAAGCACCAATACTTTGGCCACCTGATGCAAAGGACTAACTCATTGGAAAAGACTCTGATGCAGAGAAAGATTGAAGGCAAGAAGAGAAGGGGATGACAGAGGATGAGATGGTTGGATGGCATCACTGACTCAATGGACATGAGTTTGAGCAAGCTCCAGGATTTGGTGATGGACAGAGAAGCCTTGAGTGCTTCAGTCCATGGGGTCACAAAGAGTTTGACACAATTGAGTGACCAGACTGAACAGACTGACCATTTCTTGAGCGCATACTAGGTGCCAGGTAATCTACAAGGCTTTTTAGGTACATTATCACTAACCCAGCAAAGTAGTTCACAGGTGAGAGAACTGGGAACTTAAAGAGATAATGTAACCATTTAAGTTGTCCAGAGTCACCAAGTTTGAAACTGTAAGTTGAATCTAGGTGTGTCTGACTCCAAAGCTCACTGCTTGCTTTCTCTGGATGAATAATATCTCTAACTACCTGCAGATGGGCACCAATGTTCATCAGCCTTTTCTAGGTCCATCAGTTAGTTTCTTTCTCATTAAACATAGAATTTTAGTTGAAAACTCCATTTTCAAGAAAGTAAACTAGCAAATCAAGGATTTGTCCAGGGCACTGCTACTAACATCTTCCCAGTTTTTGGAAAATCTAAAAATCGGTTGCATTTAAGCAAAGAGAAGTATGCTTACTGTGTTTTTTTAAAGAGATTTCTGAAGCTTGTTTAAGGACCAAACTGGGCAGCCATATTTCTTAATTTTGTATGTTGTGGAGAACCTGCGGCAGTGTTGGCACTCCTAAAAGGTCAATAGCAAGTTGTTTGATATTTCAAGTTAATTGTGAGTCTCTGCATGTTTGCATAGCTGAACCTTTATTGCTAAAGGTCCCTTATAAATGTTGCATTGCCCTCAATGTTTGAGGCTGCCTTGAATGCCTTGTATGCCAGTGGAAATGCATTTGTTGCAATGGGAAAGCATTTAACACAATATAGTTCATTTTCCTTTAGTCATCAAAACACTTTAAAAAATTAAATTTCTGTTTTTCTGACTATGAAAGAAACATGTTCAATTGTTTAAAATTAGGAAAATATAAAACTGTGTATAAAGAAGATGAAAGTGTTAGTTGTTCAGTCATGTCTGACTCTTTGTGACCCCATGGACTGTAGCCTGCCGGGCTTTTCTGTCCATGGAATTCTCCAAGCAAGAAAACTGGAGTGAGTAGCCATTCCTTCTCCAGGGGATCTTTCCAACCCAGGGATCGAAACTGTGTCTCTGCATAAAGATGAATCAACCATAATCCTCTCATCCAAGAATAATGGTAGTAATAATTTTAAAACTGATCTCTGAGTAAGGTGTGCTTACTGTGTGTCAGCCACTGTTGTGAGATAGGTAAGATAATCCTAACTTTGTAGATTTGGTAGCTAAGTCTTAGAAAGGTTAAATAACTGTCCTTCTGAGTGGCAGGTACTGTAGCCTGGATATAGTGTTTTATTTTTTTCCCTAGTTCCAAAGCTAATGCTTTGTGCATGTGCCTCGCCCATGTAATCACTGTTAACATTCTAGTATGTTCCTTCCAAGTCATTTTTATGCATATTTTCATGCCTGAGATCATACTGTGAACAGAATTTTTGACCTTCCTATTTTCACTTAACATAAGGGTATAAGTGTTTTTCCTATATAATCTAGCTCTGCCTTCCTCTCTGACTTCATCTCATACCTGTCTGCCAGGTTTCAAGATCTCATGCAGAGGACAAATCTGATGAACTGAGGTTTGAAATGCTTCCATCCCTTAGTTGTCCCAAGTTCTTCCTCCGTCATTGTGATCTATCCTCAATCATCCTGGTAAAATATTTCTTAAGTGACATTCTGTGAAAATTTTTTTTTTTAAGTGTCTTATAAGTATTTAAAAAAAAAAAAATGGATGTCACATTCCAGCCATACTGACCTGTGTGTTCCTGGAAAAAGCCTGGAGTGTTCCTGCCTCAGGACCTTTGCACCAGCCACTCCCTCTGCATTAGCTGTTCGTGTCTCAGCTCTCAAATGGTTAGTTTTTTTTCTCATCCTTTAGATCCAAGCTTAAATATGTTGGTTTTTCCTGAACGTCTGTCTCAGATAGGTCCTGTTCTCTTTCTTAGCCCTTGTGGGTTTCCTTCATAGCACCTGTTACAAGTTACTATCGGTTTACTTTATTTGGCTTTGTATTGTATCCTCATGTCACCTTCATCTTTGTAGATCTAGCCTAGTATGGGCCTAACATGACTCTATACTGAACTCATTTGTATACACGTGCATGTGTGTGTGCTAAGTCGCTTCAGTTCCACATAAGTTCCACATAAGGGTACCAGTCACACTGCCCCCTTGCTAGTGTGATCAGTTTCAAAAGTCTTAGCTAAGTATACACCTGTGAAACCATCCCCTCAGTAAAGTGGTTTTAAAATAAAGTGAAATAGAAAAAAAAAAAAAAAAGTATTAGCTTTTTTGATAGGTGACTCAAATGATGCCTGCACATTATAGATACCCAGACATTTTTGTTGAATGAATAAAGGAATCTCACTTGATAAGGGGATGATATACATTGACACGTGGCCAGAGTTTCAAGAACACCAGAATCCTTTTCTCGGTCCATTTTCCTATCAGGTAACACAGAGATGTGTAAGTGCAGAGAGTGATGGCAAGCAGAGGTGCACAACTGGGCCCCCTCTTCAGCCCTGGTAACCTGGGCTGGACCTTGCAGAGGGTTCCTTTTTCTGGACCTACGGGCAGCCAGAACCTAAAAACAGGGTTGCCCCCTTTCCCTTTTCCCTACATCTGCATCAGAATGGTGAGCAAAAGAAGACTATTGTTGCTGGAATAGACCTCTCCAAATGTCATTTCGATATCATCTCCTTAACAGATAAGCTACTATTTTTATTCATTGTATCACATTAACAAAGACTTTAAAAACTGATAATATTTAATGCATGGCATAGTAAAAACTTTACTCTCTGAGACTGTGAGCCAATAAAAATCTCCTGAACCTGACTGGATTTGTTCCTGCAAGCCTCTTTTTCAAGTGAGCAGTGAGGGGGAGATAAAACCGGAGACCTGCCCTTATCAGTGTTGTTTTCATGTATGTGTGTTTTAAACTAGTCATGAGGTTAACACCTTAAGGGAAAAAATCAAAATAACCTTTTGGCCAACCCAATATTTTCCAAATGTTTGTTAGCCAATTTTAAGCCCTCTTCTGGGTAACTGTTCACATGTTTTGTCTGAGTCTATGTTGATGTCTTTTGTAATATATTTATGTGAGTACTTTAAATAGTAAAAGCAGTAATCCTGTTTTATATCTGTGGCAAATGTTTCTCCATCTTATGTTTCTTATAATTTTTACTGTTTTAGTCTTATTAAGATTTTAAATTTACATGTAGTCCATTCTGTCAATTTTTTTCCTTGTTAGTTGCTTTTAAACTTAGAAAAATCCCAGATTGGATAAATGGTTACTCATATTTTATTCTTATTTTATGCTTTGATGAATATGTCTGGTTTAGAAGGTGCTTTTTAGTTGTATAAAGGAACATTGAAATTGTTTGAGCTGTAAATACCTGGTTCTGTAGTACCTTCCCCGAAATTGGTGTAAACTTTTTTTCCAATTTGGCTTTGAAAAAAAGTAGATTTCAAAAAGAGGTATGTCCAGATAAGCTCTAGAGGTATTTCTTTGTTTAGTTCCTTGGAATCATTCAGCTTTTTTTGTGCTCTCCCTGCTATCTCCTGGAATAGTATGCAGAGGAACCCTTTAGCATACTAACATAATAAGGATGCTTTTTATGGCTTAAGAGATCTTGGGAATCCTTGGGAAATTGTTCAGTGACTGTCTGCAATGGAATTAATGTGTTTAAGCCAGAAACCTGAATTCTATGTAAGAGATACATTTTCAGAGCTCTTCTTGCTGTGAGCTCTACCAGCCCTCCCTCCTGCTGTCCCAGAAGTGATGTGCACTTGCCCCCCGCCTCCCCCGACCCATGCCGCCCCAGATAATTCGATTGCTGCCAGTGTTCCTTTGTTGCTTGTTTTTCACGGACGGGAGGTTGTGTATTATTCTAGAGGGCTGGGGGCTGCTGTGGTGTCAGGAGCTCCACAGATCCAAAGCTGGTCCTTCATTCTGAGCACCTCAAGTCACCCCCTGGCCTTGGCTATTCATCATCTAAAGGGAGAGACCCCCAAAGGCAGGTTTGATCCTTGAGTCAGGAAGATCCCCTGGAGCAGGAAATGGCAACTCACTCAGTATCCTTGCCTGGAAAATACCATGGACAGGGGAGCCCAGCAGGCTGTAGTCCATGGGGTCGCAAAGAGTGGGACATGACTGAGCAACTGAGCTCACACACACTGATTGTTCTGACCTGTATTTTCAAAGGGAGAGTGCTGGTACCAAGGAAAAGGGTGGGAAAATCAGTTATCTTATTGCCTTAAAACTAAAGAAAATGAGCCCACACTCTAAGGATATTTATTTTATCATCCATTATTTTCCTTAGAAAGACCTCGTTGGAGCAGAAGATTCTTTTCCTAATCACCATGCTGATTTGGATCCCCAAAAGAGCCACCCAGAAATGGGACTCTGAAATATGATTTATTTTAAATTAACGTGTTTTCTTATTTAAACCAGCTTGGTATAATAAGGAAACAGAGACACAGAGAGGGTTAGGAATTTAGCCAAGATGTTACTAACTAGACAGAGCTACTTAATTACAGAGTAAAGATGCTTGGTGTTCATGTCTTCCACGCCAGGACTTTCTATTGCTTCTTTTCTCACAATCTCCAGAGAAGTATATTTTACAGCTTTGGCAATGAACAACAAACAGAATACATATAGCTTCTATTTTTAAAATTCTTTGCTAAAATGACCCACTGAGGACAGATACATTTTTATTTTTGTGAGTTTTACCTTAGTGATGTGACGTAAATTGTAACCACCTGAAGTAGAGGCTGACTTTTCTACATAAAACTTACTATAGACTAAATAATGTCTAAAATTATGTCTAAAATTTATATGTTGAAGTTCTAACACCCACTGAGACTGTATTTAAAGATGGGGGTTTTAGGAGGTATTTGAGGTTAAAAATGTTAGTCATTCAGTCGTGTCCAACTCCTTGCAACCCCATGGACCATAGCCCACCAGGCTCCTCTGTCCATGGCATTCTCCAGGCAAGAATACCAGAATGGGTAGCCATTCCGTTCTCCAGAGGATCTTCCCCAACCAGGGATCGAACCCAGGTCTCCTGCCCTACAGGCAGATTCTTTATTGTGTGAGCCATCAGGGAAGCCCAGCTGAGGTTAAATGAAGTCATAAATGTAGAGTCGTAATTCAGTAGGACCGGTGGCCTTATAAGCTGAGGAAGAGAGAGATCTTTCCCTTTCTCTGCCATGTGAGTCCACAGCTAACATGAAAGTGTTTGCATCTATGAGCCAGGAAAATCACTATCATCAGAACCCAAGACACCTTGATCTTAGGTGTTCCAACTTCCAGAACTGTAAGAAAATAAATTGCTGTTGTTTAAATCACACGGTCTATGATATTTTGTTATGATAGTCCAAGCTGACTAATATACAAGTTTTATTGTCTTACTACATTCTGGTTCTTAGACCCAGCAGACCTGAAAATTACAAGCTCATTGAGAATGATCTGTGGGTTTTTATTTCTCTGTTTTTGTGTTCTGTTTTTGGCCATGCCATGCGGCATGCAGGATCTTAAGTCCCCAACTAGGGATAGAATCCACGCCCTCTGCAGTAGAAGCATGGCATCTTAACCACTGGACCTCCAGGGAAGTGCCATGGTCCATGTTTTAGAGAAAATTGTTCTGATGGTTTCTTTGATGCCCTGGGTTCCTTTTGTGGATTTGAGTTGTGAATGCTTCAGAGCACTTGCTTTATTTATAAGAAATAGCTTTTTTTTTTTTTTTGACTGGTAAGAAATAGCACTTTTTTTAACTGGCAATGTCCTGGCTCACTGGTGGGTGGCAGCTGGCCTGTCTTCCATTAAACCAGGAGTAAAGGATACTTTAGCGTCATGATGTCACTGCAGCCAGAGTTCTTTGCTATGCTCTGGACTCACTGCTGGGCTCCTGAAATCACTTAATTAAAGATAAACACACATATACCTGAACAGCATTAACACTTGTGCTTGTTTTGTCTTCCCTGCCATGCTGAGTTATTAATTAACGTTTGTATAAAACATCTGAATCATAGAATTCTTTTAGGAGGTCATCCCTTCTCTCTGTAGACCAACTCTTCCACTTGCATCTATAATGAAATTCTGAGCTTCTCATCCTCCCCACCACAGATTTGGTATCCTCACACCAGTGGATCCAGCTGATGTCAAAATTGGAAGCAAATATTTAACATTGCAACCTCGGACAAAGTATGAGGTCTAAAAATGTGTGACCTTGTGCCTCATAAAGTTCTTTTTTTAATGAATGTATTAGCTCATTTAAAAAAAATTTAATTGGAGGATAATTGTTTTATAATGTTTACAGTGTTGGTTTCTCCCATACAACAATGATAATTAGTCATAATTATATATATATATATATATATATATATATATATATATATATTCCCTCCATCTTGAGCCTCCCTCCTATCCCCCCACCTCATAAATTCTTGAAATAAAAGAAACCCTGTCCCTGGTCTGCAGGTGTTAGCAGAGTGGTAACACTACTTTCATAGTGTTAACCATCTCTGAGGATGGACAGGCTCCTTGGATCACTCAAGGCTCTAGAAACCAGGAAACAAGAAAGAAAACCCACCCACATACCAATGAGCACCTCTCACATCCTCCTACAGACCTTGTTCTCCAAATGCTATTCAGTAGACTAATCAGTTAAACCTTGGCGAGCTGCAGTGATGCTTCAGATCCATTCAGATGACTATATTTGGTTCCTAGACAGGGTGGAAGCAAGCAGGGTGCAACCACAGCTCTATTTAATAGCTGATGATGTTGACCTAAAGCAAAGCTTGAGGAGTCCACAGCAAAGCTCTGTGACTATGAGCCACCCTGAAAACCAACCAGCTCTCTAAGGATTATCTGGCCCACTGTCAGACACTGGGATCAAGAGGAGAATTAGACAAGATCTGTGGCCTTGCAGAGCCCTCAACATAGTGGGAAAGAAAGACCTATAAACCCATCATTACAGCATGAAAAGTGCTGCAAAAGTGAAAAGGAAACAGGGGAGGAAATAGGAATAGAGAGGAGGGTACCTAACGCATATTCTTAAAAACTGGCCGAATTAAGTTAAAGAGATAAGACATTGTGACCTTGTAAGTTACCTTTTAGATTCTAAGTAACCTTCATAGTTTCTAATTGCAATGAAGAAAACACAAGTTTTGATATATGTCTTTTAAACTTTGAATTTCAGCATTTTCTCAAGTGTTGGCTTCTTAAAAACTTCTTTCTCACCCTTTTTGTAGTTAGAGTGGACTGGAGAGGTGGGTGTGTGTTTTCAGTGCATGCTACCTTGGGTGACATGGATGAAGCCATGTGCAGGAAAACGCAGCTACTGGCTAAGGCCACCTGCAGAAGAATAGGTGGGGAACCTCAGTGCCCAACAGACTCAGCTGTTTGTTTTAAGAGTCATGTAAAAACCTGGCATTTGGGGTCCCAGCATGGAAAGCACAGCATTGGGATTCTGAGATTGATATTTGGGCATTAGGCAGGTAGAGATTGTAAGAAAATCTGTCCACTGGAGGCAGTTGGAGGATTCTGGTGCTGAGATCAGTGGAAAATGGCAGAGGCCAAGCTCAGTCAGAGGTTCTGTACATCAACCTGCCTTTCCATTTCCTCCTGTTCAAAATGGTGATAGTTTGGCCTGTCTGATAGTTATAAGGGATAAATGAAAGTCACATGCCTACAGACACTGGTCCTTGAAAAAAATCTAACCTTCCCCACCCTTCCTTCCTTCCCATACCCCCTTCCCCTGCCTTTCTGCACTACTCATTTTCACTTATCGGGAACTCGTAGTCAGTCAGTCAGTTCAGTCGCTCAGTCTTGTCCAGCTCTTTGCAACTTCATGCACGGCAGCACACCAGTCATCCCTGTCCATCATCAACTCCCAGAGCTTGCTCAAACCCATGTCCACCGAGTCAGTGATGCCATCCAACCATCTCATCCTCTGTCATCCCCTTCTCCTCCTGCCTTCAATCTTTTCCAGCATCAGCAGGGTCTTTTCTAAAGATTCAGTTCTTTGCATCAGGTGGTCAAAGTATTCGCACTTCAGCTTCAGCATCAGTCCTTCCAGTGAATATTCAGGACTGATTTCCTTTAGGATTGACTGATTTGATCTCCTTGAAGTCCAAGGGACTCTCAAGAGTCTTCTCCAACACCACAGTTCAAAAGCATCAATTCTTTGGCGCTCAGCTTTCTTCACAGTCCAACTCTCACATCCATACATGACCAGTGGAAAAACCATAGCCTTGACTAGACAGACCTTTGTTGGCAAAGTAATGTCTCTGCTTTTTAATATGCTGTCTAGGTCTTCCCTGGTAGCTCAGAAGTTAAAGCATCTGCCTGGAATGTGGGAGACCGGGGTTCAATCCCTGGGTCGGGGAGATCCCCTGGAGAAAGAAATGGCAACCCATTCCAGTACTCTTGCCTGGAGAATCCCATGGAGGGAGGAGCCTGGTAGGCTACAGTCCATGGGGTCGCAAAGAGTCAGACATGACTGAGCGACCACTTTTCAGGTTGGTCATAGCTTTTCTTCCAAGGAGCAAGTGTCTTTTAATTTCATGGCTGCACTCACCATTTGCAGTGATTTGGAGCCCAAGAAAATAAAGTTTCTCACTGTTTCCATTGTTTCCTTATCTATTTGCCATGAAGTGATGGGACCAGATGCCCATCACTGGCCAATCTTAGCTTTTTGGATGTTGAGTTTTAGGCCAGCTTTATCACTCTCCTCTTTCACTTTCATCAAGAGGCTCTTTAGTTCCTCTTTACTTTCTGCCATAAGGGTAGTGTCATCTGCGTATCTGAGGTTATTGATACTTCTCCTGGCAATCTTGATTCCAGATGTGATTCATGCAGCCTAGCATTTCACATGATGTACTCTGTATATGAGTTAAATAAGCAGGGTGACAATATACAGCTTTGACGTACTCCTCCAATTTGGAACCAGTCTGTTGTTCCATGTCCTGTTCTTAACTATTGCTTTTTGACCGGCATACAGATTTCTCAGGAGGCAGGTAAGGTGGTCTGGTATTCCCATCTGTTGAAGAATTTTCCGTAGTTTGTTGTGATCCACACAGTCAAAGGCTTTAGTGTAGTCAACAGCTCACAGTACACAGATCAACACTAAAATGTTCTCTACGAAATGGACCAATAAGGCTTCTAAGGGAGGTGGAGATACAGTAACTTCTAAGACACTTAGTGTGGTATTGCCATTTGAATAAATGGAAGGAAAGGTTTGCTGCAATAAACAAACAACCCTAAAATCTCAGAGACCTAACAAGCTTACTTCTTACTCATACCAGAGTTCAACAGGGTTTGAAGAGGCTGTGTTGCTGTCATTCAGGACCCAACCCCTCCCATTTAGTGGCTCTGCCTTCTTTTATTGGCTGGGAGTTTTCCTTGGTACCTCTGCATCTACTTAGTAGGCAAGGAAAGAATGAGAAGATAAAACGTCATACACAAGTTATTTATGGACCAGTGTTTATTTCTACCCACATTCCAATGGCCAGAACTCAATTTACTCAGCCCCACTGTTGCCTAGCTGGGTGGCCAGGCAGGAGAGGAGACAAGATTTGGTGGACACATAGTAGTCCTTGCCCCATGGCAGAACTAACTAAAATTGGGCAAGTTATTGGAAAAGAAGTGAATAGCCTTCTCTCGTTGAAGCTCTATAAGCAGTCTAGTGACCCTTTGTCTGGGATATGCTGTTGGGGTGGGTGGGGGCCTTTCAAGCCAGAAAAATGAGAGGACATTTTTCTCTGTGAGATTCTCTGATTTGGTAAAGCAGCAGAGAATTGGAACCAAATTACCTAGCTGAATTTCTGGTGCCTTAAACTGAGTTCTTGGAGTAGAAATAGAACATTGAATTTCATTTCATAAATTGTTCTTCCAGCTTGACGTATTGGAGGTTTTTAGCATGCGGGATCACACCTGGCTGCCCGCCACCTTCTGCCATTGCAGATATGCTTACAGGAAGCTGTAAGAGGATCTGTTTCTGATGCTGGCGGCATCTTACTAAAATGCTTTTGCTGGCATCATGAAACAGGAGCAGAATTCAACTGGGACCAATAATGAGGCTATTTAGAAAGTTCTTTTCTCCACCACCTGACAAGGCAGATATGGTGGGGATTTTTCCACTCTCATTCTGTCGATGGTGGCCGAAATTAGTTCAAGACCATCAAAAGTGTTTAGACCTCCAGAGCCGAAGTCCCAGACCCATAAAGAGGACAAATCCTCTTTTTCCTATCTAGTAAGAGAAAAAGAAGCTCACCCCAGAGACTCCCAACACAGAGGTTTGTCATCTATTTGTTCTTTTAACAGACCTCGAAAAAGCACAGCCATGTGTTAGTTTGAAAGGAAAAAAGTATTGGCGTTTGTTTAAAATATCTCTAGATAACATTACTGTGGCAGATGCTTTTGCCCCATGAAGTAATATTAAATTGAAATATTTTTTCCTAAGCACTTTCACTTCTATCTTCTCATTTAAAACTCCTGGTTATTATTGTATGAGCTAGGAATTTCATGATTTATTCCAATTTAATAGATAAGACTACTTGAGGTTCAGAGAGATTAAATGACTTGTTTAAGGTCTATGAGATGTAAATCAAGATTAGTACTCAGTTATCTACACTTCCAAACTCTTTCGCTGGACCACATGAGATTATCTTAGCTGATGCTTTTTCTTTGGGCTGGAGGGGAAGGGGTGGTGGTGTTACAGACCATTATAATGGGTTCCCTCTATATGCTGACCCATTCATCCATCTGGCCATCCACAAACTCTGTAGCAGGCACTGTGTTTGAGATACAAAGATGAATGAGGGTCTTTGCCTTCAGTACGTTCACAGCTTAGGAAGGGAGATTGTTGTTGTTTAGTTGCTAAGTCTGGTCCAACTCTTTGCGACCTCATGGACTATAACCCACCAGGTTCCTCTGTCCATGGGATTTTCTAGGCAAGAATACTGGAGTGGATTCCCATTTCCTTCTCCAGGGGATCTTCCCAACCCAGGGATCAAACCCACATGTCCTGCTTGGCAGGCAGTTTCTTTACCACTGAGCCACCTGGGAAGCCCCTAGGGCAGATGCACATGTAGATAAATAAGTGATAGATACAATTGTATGTGAAGACCCCAGGGTATGATGGGTGTGTACATGGGGAAGGTGCAGGATTAGACACACAGTGAAAGCATGATTAGTTCTTTCTGATAAGGTCAGGGATGGTGTCACAATGGGGATGACTTTTGAGCTGACTCTTAATGACCATCAGACACATTAAGGACTTGGGGGCATCCCAACCAAGGGTACCAGTTTGTGTGCAGAAGCGTAAGAGACTGAGAGAATATGGCCAATGTATGGATATTCTGGCATATTTGGGGATGGTTTGGAGAGTAGTGAACTCTGGAGGGTACCTGGCAACACTGCTGGGCTAAAAGTGAAGGATGACATTCTATAATGCTTTTATTCACTCGTGTCCTTGGTCCCATAGTGATATCTCAATTCTCTAAACTTAGGGAATGTTTGGGTCTGACCTACTAGAGGCTTCCCTGGTGGCTCAGATAGTAAAGAATCTGCCTGCAGTGCATTAGACCTGGGTTCCATCCCTGGGTTGAAGATCCTCTGGAGAAGGGAATGTCTACCCACTCCAGTATTCTTGCCTAGAGAATTCCATGGACAGAGGAGCCTTGTGGGCTACAGTCCATGGGGTTGCAAAGAGTTGGACACAGTTGAGCAACTAACACTTTGACTTCAATTCACATAGTCTAGAAAGCAATGGCAGCCCACTCCAGTACTCTTGCCTGGAAAATCCGATGGATGGAGGAGCCTGGTAGGCTGCAGTCCATGGGGTTGCGAAGAGTCAGACACGACTGAGCGACTTCACTTTCAATTTTCACTTTCGTGCATTGGAGAAGGAAATGGCAACCCACTCCAGTGTTCTTGCCTGGAGAATCCCAGGGATGGCGGAGCCTAGTGGGCTGCCGTCTATGGGGTCGCACAGGGTCGGACATGACTGAAGGGACTTAGCAGCAGGAGCAGCAGCAGTCCTTGATTGTGTACTCTCTTGTCTTATTCTGTCCTTATTCCCATAAGTCAGCTTGGCCTCCTTATTGTAATGGTAAATGTTCAAAGATCCTGAACCATGTCATGTTCTTGCTGCATCCCCTATCCCAGAACTAAGTACATTGTGGATGCCAAGGAATTGCTTAGTGGTTTGTAAATCTTCATAAATCAAGCAGTTAACTCTAGGGAATGTTCATAGGGTATGACATCATGAGGCGGGGAAGCATGTGGCTTTCAGTTCAGTCAGGTAACCCAGCACTGTGCCCATCATGGGGACATAGATGAGGACTGGCTTTTGCCCTAGAAGAGCTCTCAGTCTTGAGTGGAAGGTAGACATGCAAGGCAGTCATTGCAATTCCATGAGGAATGGAATAGTCTTAGGAACAAGTTCTGTGAGATGTCAAAAAGGGAACTGTTCATTCTGCCTGGGGGAAATTGGGAAGCTTTACTGTCTGCTCCTAGTCTGATATAATCTCTCAAGGCAAGGGATTTGTGTGCCTTGTTTAATGTTGAATTCCTAGTGTCTGGCACATAGTAGGTGCTCTGGGAATTAATACTTGGACTTGATATTGAGGAGTGAGTATGTGTTCACCAAGCAGAAGAAGCAGGGGAGATTGTGATCCAGGCAGAGAGAATAGCTTGTACAATGATACACACGAGTACACATTTTTATTTACCTAAATGTTGTTCTTTGAATGTAATTCCAGAGAGTGTTCTTGTAAAGTGTGACTATTAGTGGGCTTTCTTGATAATGGCCTTTCTTTTTTTGTTGTTGTTTTTGACCACATGCTCCTCACATATTGCTGTGCTAAGTGTCTTAGCAAGGTTGACCATAACGATTATATTTACCAGGGACTTTGTCAACATCATAAGTAGGTATCAGATTAAGCTGGTTTTAGCTAATATGACCATGTAACCTGATTTGCCTTGGACAGTGCTGATTTATGCCTGTTGTCTAAGCATAGTTATTAACAAAGCCTCCTTGTACTCTCAAATGTATCTGAGTTTGATCAAGAGAAAGAAGGGTTCCTTCTCTCAAGCATCAATCTGGGAAAGTGGTTGATGTAGAAAATCCCACCACCAGATTTCAAGGGCACTAATTCAACACCCATTTAACAGATATTGATTGAATGTGATTCTATTCTGAATACTCCAAGAATCTCCAAGGACGACCAAGACATGGTCTCTCCTTGGCCCTTATTTCAAAGTCATGATTGCTTATATCCTGTCTTTCTCGTGGTTGGTTGTGAGAATATCACAATAAATACTCTGAAAATGTTTGTTGAATGATTATAATGAGTCAATGTATGCATACGTAACTCTCTCTTCCTCAGTTGCCCTCATCTGTCAATGCAGGGATAACAGTAATAGTACCTACCTTATAGGACTATTGTGATATTAAGTGAGTTAGTGCATGTAAAGAGCTAAGACTGGTGCCTGGCATATTACTTATTGAGCATTTTTGCCCAATAGAAGTTTTTATGTGAAAGCACTTTGCAAATGAAACAGAGCTACCTATAGCTTTATGTAGCTTAAAAATGAGAAAAACATCTATTTGGAAGCTTTGCTTAAGGAAGGTTGCATTTTTCAATTCATTCAACCATTTGATTATGAATCAGATATGATCATACCCTTAAGGAGCTTAAGCCTAATAAGAGAAACAGACATGCAAAACAAAAGACTATGAACTTACGTACTTTGTGTCATGAAACAATGGCTTATAATTTGTGGAGTCTGTTATAGGTCTGCTGGGTACTCCTTAATAGACCATTCATTGAAAATCTCAGTAGAAGAGGAGATGGACATTGAGGTTAATCAAGGAAACAATGTAGTTAGATTGAAATTCTAGAAAGGTCACTGTGGTTGGTAAGTGGGATTCAGTCAAAACTGGAGGTAAGAATATGTTGATGATAATAATCCAGGAAAGAGATGCAAAGACTTGAACCATGACAGTAGCATTGGGTGTAAGAAAAATTAAGGAGATATAATCTACACAACCAAGCAGTTGGCAGGATTCTTGGGAAATTTTTTTTAATTGGCTGCACTAAGTCTTAGTTGCAGCACATGGGATCTTTAGTTGTGACCAGCAAACTCTTTGTTGCAGCACATGGGCTCTAGTTCCCTGACAAGGGATCAAACCCAGGCCCCCTGCATTGTGAGCATGGAGTCTTAGCCACTGAATCACCAGGGAAGTCCCAGGACTCTTGGGAAAACTACAGACAGCTTTTCTCAACAAAAAGAGGTATATCTTGAAGGATAAGATAGATTTCCAAGCCTCCTTCTCAACAAAAAGAGGTATATCTTGAAGGATAAGATAGATACACCATTTTTATTTTCCAAGCCTCCTCCTCCTCCTCTACACCATTTTTATTTTCCAAGCCACAAGTTAAAACCTGTGTTGTCTTTGCTATTAATTGTTGAAGTTTGTATTTCTGTAAGTGAATAATGAAAGTGGATTAATTGTGAAGCTATAAGGTAGGTAGAAAGTATAAGAGGAGTAAGCAGTATTACCCTGCTTGGTTGGGGAGCCTCAGAAGCTGAGACTTGCCATTTGGAGTCTCAGGTAACAATTGTTGTTGTTCAGTAGCTAAGTCATGCCCAACTCTTCAAGATTCTGTGGACTGCAGCACACCAGGCTTCCCTGTCCTTCACTATCTCCCGGAGTTCAAACCCACATCTACTGAGTCAGTAATGCCATTCAACCATCTCATCCTCTGTTGTCCCCTTCTCCTCCTGCTTCAATCTTTCCCAGCATCAGGGTCTTTTCCAGTGAGTCAGCTCTTCACATCAGGTGGCCAAAGTATTGGAGCTTCAACTTCAGCATCAGTCCTTCCAATGAATATTCAGGATTGGTTTCCTTTAAAATGGACTGATTTGATTTTCTTGCTGTCCAAGGGACTCTCAAAAGTCTTCTCCAGCACCACATTTCAAAAGCATCAGTTATTTGCCACTCGGCCTTCTTTATGGTGCATCTCTCATATCCCTACATGACAATTACCAATGCTTTAAATTAGATGTAATAAATAAGGAAACTTGGGCCTAAGGGTGGTAGCTTTGGTGCTAGAACCCAAGTCTTCTGACCCTCAATTCACCTTTTACCCACAATATTATCATTTAGACTAGGCTAGATTGGTTTCCTCACTGGTTTCTTAGTTCCTCAGAGTGCCCAGGAAGTACGTGGGGGCAGTGTAGGTATTTAACGGGGCCCAATCTTCCCCCCACCAGGACACTTGCACCATTTTACTTGTTTATATGTTGGAGACTTTCCTAAGATTTTACTTTGAAAAATTCACTTGCTGGAAAAAAGTTTGAAAGCAAATCCTCTGGAGTTACAAACTGGCTAGAAATAGCATGGTAGTCCTATAGTGCAGAACTGTCTACTCTCCTTTTAAACTAACTATGTACCTATCCATCTGTATATAATGATTTGACTTTACACACATGTACATATGCATATTAAATATCAATTAATGTTACTGTCCATATAGGTAGTTATATTAGTTACATGATATTTAGAGTACACTATTAATTCTCCTAAGCACTTGAATTTCCTAGAGTTTTTGCAGAGTTGTGGTTGTTTGGAGCATGGGAATGTGAGCAGGTGATGAATTTATACTCCAAGCTGTAACATCGGCAGCACTTTCCTCTTTTCCATACTTTCTACATCATCCGGGCCTTATTGGAGTTCTCTGTGATTGAAGACCTCTCCAGCTACACAAGCACAATTTCAGTGTGCAGACCCTCCCATTATACTCATTAAATAAGGTTGCAGCCAGAGCATCTCCCCCTCTAGCAATAAAATAATGTCTCTGTTGAAAGCTCATGGCTTCAGCTCATGGGTTTATTCTAAAGAGAGACTTCCACTTTATAGAGTTTCTGATTTTAGTCACTTGAACATTTATTAGAGGGGAAAAGATCATTCTTTAGCAGAGATTTCTCACTTCAGAAAAAATGGTTTTGTGCAAGGGTAAATTCCAAAGGTTAGTTTTTTTTGGAACGATCTTTGAGATTCATCTATTTATCATTTATTTCTGAGAGGCCATATCTTCACCTGCCATGTGAATATATTCATTTTACTTTAACAAATATTTAGAGTGCCAACTATGAGACAGCCACTGTACTCAGCTGGAGGGAAACAAAGACAGATAAGAACAATCCTTGCCCTGGAGTACCTTGAAAACATCTCCAGGAGACAGACCTGTAAACAACCGTGGTAATTCTCTGGCATGAATTCTGTGGAGGCAGGAAGAACAAGCAGCTATGAAAGCTCAGATAATGAAGCAGCTAATTTTGCCTGGTGAGGCTGAAGCCTTGAAGGATGGATATGATTTTTTCTCAGGAGAGAAGTCATACCAAAAGGAATGAAATAGCAGGGGGGGAAAGCATGGGATAGAAAGGCCAAGTGATGTAGGAGATTAGAGTAGCCAGCTTAGAGTGGTATATATGGAAGGGAATTTCCCAGAGAAGTCAGAAAGCTTAAATGAAGGTCAGATTATAAGGAGTCTTGAACATCATACTGCATAATTGTATTTGATATAGGCAGTGAGGATCATGAAGTTAAAAAGTCACGGAACATAGATTGAATCATATGAACTTGACAGGATTTGACTGCTTTTGACCTAGAAAAACAATTTCATATGTTCAACCTAATATAAAAATTAGTTAACATTTTGAGTACAGTATTACAGGGTAATACATGCCGTACATCCATTATCTCATTTAATCTTCACAACCTTAGATTGTTGTCCTCATTTTAAGCATGATGACACCAAGAGCATCTTTGAACTTAAATCCAGATACTAGTCAAATTTTTAATTTTAACCTACCATCTATAGTTCTGTAGTTTGTTAAAATAACTCTAATGGCCAAACTAGGTATTGGAGGAACATGACACTAATCTGGCTCTTCATTTGGGGCAGATTTTAAAATCTCCTTCAAAAACTTGTTTTCCCTTTAGCCAGCATTCTTATACTGTAACATCAGTTGAAAAATCTGAGTTAGCCTTACCGAAAATTTTGTTTGCTAATTAAAAACTATTTACATGTAGACCCTGACATATTAGAGCTGGCATCTTTCTCTTCTTCTTTACTCAAAAACATTCTGGTCCAAAGAGAACAAGTGATTTGCCCAAAGTCTAGAATTATTAGTGATAGATGGAGCTGACCTTGAGATCGCCTGACTCTTCTCTGTTCCCTTGCGATTTAAAATGGACCTTACTTTCAAGAACACACATTTAACACCTATTGTACATGAGGGCCATTGTTCTAGGCATGTTCTTCAGTAATACTCTTACACATGGATATGTGCAAAACTTCTTGTTAGCTGGATGGCACAATTTGGCTATATACTGATACCAACTGAAAAGATATGTGGAAAGAATCTGTCTCTTACTTATTTGTATCTTGTAATTGACACACATAGATTGTGTGGACTTGGTAATAAATTTTTACAGTGAAGAATTCCATTGAAGTCACGGCCTTTGTGCATTTACCCCAAAGTACCCATACACTAATAGACAGCAAAGACAAATTTCAAGTAGGAGTTTGTATCTGAATTGTGAAATCTTGAAGATGACAAAAGAGTTTCGAAATTCTTGAAAAAGAAGTTTTAATAATATACATAGCATATATGACACTCACAGTTTATATTCCTAGGGTTTTGAAGGCTAGCAAAACCTTCAAGCACTTTCATTTTATTGGCAATGTAAAAATAATCAGATGTGATGATTAATTGATTATCCCATGATCCATTTTATGGCTAATAAAGTAGGCAAGGTAGGTATTGTGCTTAGTCACTCAGTCGTCTCCGACTCTTTGTGACCCCATGGACCACAGCCACCAGGCTCCTCTGTCCATGGGGATTCGTCAGGTAAGAATACTGGAGTGGGTTGCCATGCCCTCCACCAGGGATCTTCCCAATCCAGGGATCGAACCCAGGTCTCCCACATTGCAGGTGGATTCTTTACCATCTGAGCCACCTACCAGGGAAGCCCAAGGTAGGTATTAAATAACAGTAAGTACCAGGTTGGGGTAAAATTGGAATTCTTTTTTATGTTCTTCTTTAAACTGTCCACAGAAGCTTAGGTTATATGTAACATAGTTTGTAAAACCTTGATGTAGGGTTTAAAACTGTGATTTTAGTTATTCACTCTTCTCAATAAGGGAACAGACTGAATAGTGAGATCAGTAACAATAATCCTTTTAAAAGAACTTAAGTATAATTTCTGTAATAACCTAGAATTGATGGTGACTTGATAAAAGTTATATATTTGTGAATAGTGTTAGAGTAGGACCAGGGCTTCTCCAAGAGCTGAAATTTCACAGAAGCCCAACATTATTATGGTTACATAGAGCAGAATGTTAGATAATTTCATAATATCATAGAGCAAGGTTAGCATGAAATCAGTATTTGTAACCTACAAGGCTTTGGGGGTTACAATGTTAAAACTTCTGTTCAAAAATCTTATATTAAAAAAATACTCATCCTCGTTAAAGGTGTGATCCTTTTCAAGGAGGTATTTTGAACTTGAATCTGCTGTTGCTAAGGTGTTGCTAAGGGAAATGAGCTACTCAGCACTAATGTATAACTTTACTCTTCTGCCTAAAAGTAGTTAAATCGTTCCCCCAGCTTCAGAGTCAGAGAGGGAAAGAACTAAAAAGGGTCAAGTGGACAGTTGCCTCTTTCTGACAGTTATATAGCATGCTTCTTGTTTTTCACATTTTTTTCTTCACTTTTCATAGAGAAAGGAAGTGGCCTTCCTAGGCATAAGAGGGTTGAAAAGGCAAACTAGGCTGCTGAGTAGGGCAGAGCTTGTAATGAATGTAGACTGTCCCTGGCTAAGGCAGAAGGAAGTGCTTGACCACTGAGAGAAATGCTTCTGCTGATGACCAACCTCAACAAAGGGCTTTTTACAATAAACCAGCAAGCTGTAAGAGTGGTTTGAAAAAAGAAAATTATGTATCAATGAATGAAGCACCAAATCATTGTGCCCTAAGCATTTGGTTCAAAGTTCTAAAATATTTGGAATTAATTATTTATGTTCTTTTATTGTGTGCCCATTATGTTCCAGATACTGATATTCTATGTACCGGGGTTCTAAGGGAAATAACATACAATTTCTACCCTTCAAGCTCACTGTACAATGTGAGAGTAACAAAGAACTAGAATTCATCGAATACAATATGCAATAGAATTGTTTGAAAATTGTTGAAGTTCAGAGTTATGCTCACAGTTGAGTTTTTGATAAATAAAATTTTGAAAATATTTGGAAAATTTAACCTCTTGGGGATTTAGTTGACAATTCTATCTGAAGATCAGGCACTCTTACCTTTACTTTCAGAGATGGAGGAGGGTCTAGAACACACAGAAAATAATGGCAGGCAAAAACATGCCCCTGTAATTCTCAAGGACCAGGATTCTATCACCGCCTGGTGGCAGAATACTAAAATTACAGGTGTAAGTTAGGTAGTTGGGGTTTTTATAATTATTGTTATTGTTTTAGATGTCAGCGCATAGCAACAGTATTATTCTTAATGTTAGTTTCTGATTATAGAGTAACAGTGGATAAGATTTAAATTTTTTAAATATACACTTTTCTATATAAGGTAGAATTTATAGCAAAAAAAGTGTGGACTGAGGTTAAACATATTTAAGCTGAAAACCTAAATTTGCATCTTTCTAGCTGTGTGATCTTGTGCAAATCACTTAAATTCTCTAATCTTTCATTTTCTTATTTTTAATCTCAGAGTTGTGAGATTAAATGGGATTTATAAGCAAAGCACCTAATGCAATGTTTGACACACAGTTCAGTTCAGTTCAGTTCAGTTGCTCAGTCGTGTCCGACTCTTTGCGACCCCATGAATCACAGCACGCCAGGCCTCCCTGTCCATCACCAACTCCTGGAATTCATTCAAACTCACATCTATCGAGTCAGTGATGCCATCCAGCCATCTCATCCTCTGTCGTCCCCTTCTCCTCTTGCCCCCAATCCCTCCCAGCATCAGAGTCTTTTCCAATGAGTCAACTCTTCGCATGAGGTGGTCAAAGTACTGGAGTTTCAGCTTTAGCATCCTTCCTTCCAAAGAAATCCCAGGGCTGATCTCCTTCAGAATGGACTGGTTGGATCTCCTTGCAGTCCAAGGGACTCTCAAGAGTCTTCTCCAACACCACAGTTCAAAAGAATCAATTCTTCGGCTCTCAGCTTTCTTCACAGTCCAACTCTCACATCCATACATGACCACAGGAAAAACCATAGCCTTGACTAGATGGACCTCTGTTGGCAAAGTAATGTCTCTGCTTTTCAATATGCTATCTAGGTTGGTCATAACTTTCCTTCCAAGGAGTAAGCATCTTTTAATTTCATGGCTGCAGTCACCGTTTGCAGTGATTTTGGAGTCCAAAAAAATAAAGTCTTCCACTGTTTCCCTATCTATTTGCCATAAAGTGATGGGACCAGATGCCATGATCTTCATTTTCTGAATGTTGAGCTTTAAGCCAACTTTTTCACTCTCCTCTTTCATTTTCATCAAGAGGCTTTTCAGTTCCTCTTCACTTTCTAGATGCTTAATAAGTGTTAATTCTTGTTTTGGGTGTTTTTTTTTTTTTTTTCATAGAAGTGCTTACTGAATAAGAGGTTGTCTTTCCCACAGTCATCATATCATAATTTTCCTCTATTTGCAACTTTTAAAAAATGGAATGGATTCAGTTCAATTCAGTCACTCAGTCGTGTCCCACTCTTTGCAACCCCATGAACCGCAGCATGCCAGGCCTCCCTGTCCATCACCAACTCCCGGAGTTTACCCAAACTCATGTCCATTGAGTCAGTAATGCCATCCAACCACCTCATCATCTGTCATCCCCTTCTCATTCTGCCCTCAATCTTCCCCAGCATCAGGGTCTTTTCAAATGAGTCAGCTCTTCACATCAGGTGGCCAAAATATGGATTCAGAGGAGATCTCAAAAGGGGTCTAACTAGAATGAGCTGACTGCCAATATCTCCTTCCTGTCTTCCTTTTCAACCTTCATACCTATATGAAATACTCAGAACAAACCCTGTCATTCTTTAAGCCTACCTTCAGTTCCAGCTTCTCTCATGAAGCCTCCCCCCATCACTCCAGATGATATCCTCACCATTGACTGCCCTTCAGTATTTCATTTTGATACTATTTTATTTACATTCTTCCTATTCTTCCTACTATTAGGATTTATGCATAAAATGAACCTCCTCTCCCAGCCAGACTGTAAGCTCCTTGGTGTACATTGTGACTTGTATTTCTTTTTATTCTTTATGCTAAGAATTTAGCACTGAACTTCACCCACAGGACCAAGTAAATGTTTATCTGCAGCAGAAATTTTTCATTAGAATTGGAACAGACAATTCAGCCTTTCTTAGTTATTATTGTCTTTTTATTCTCTAATTATTTTGGGAGACTTTGAATTGTATTTTCTTCAACAAGATTGCCTTATCTTGTAGCTAGGTATTAATTCATACAGTTTTTCCGTATTCTCCATGTTAATAATAATAACTACCATTTAGAGTGCTGCCTCCACCAAGCCTGTATCCACTTAATTCTGGAAACAAACTTTAATGGAAGTATTATTTTACCCATTTTTACACATGAGGCTATTAAAATTTAAGGAGCCTAGCATATTATTTCCTCCTGAGAAGGTTTTTGTGCATGCGTGTGTGCTCAGTCACTCAGCTGAGTCTGACTCTTTGCGACACCATGGACTGCAGCCTGCCAGGCTCCTCTGTCCATGGGATTTTCCAGGCAAGAATATGGAAGTGGGTTGCCATTTCCTACTCCAGGGATCTTCCCGACCAAGGGGTCAAACTGATGTCTCCAGCATCAACAGGCAGATTCTTTACCACTGAGCCACCTGGGAAGCATCAAGAAGATGTTCATCAACCCCTAACGAATCAAAAGTAATAAGCTGTGGGATAGTATTTGAGGTGATGAGTGTGACTATTGATCTTCATTCATTCCCTATGACTGGAGTGCCGTCTGGAGCCAAGCTCTGTACTGTAAGGGGCTGAGAACAAAGAAGCTGATTCAGTGTTTGCTGAGCAGATACTCTATGTAAGAGGTTTTGCCAATCTTGGAAGAGGAAGTTGGGGACAGGGCTGAGAACTCAATTGTGCCTGCTTAGATTTTGTGCTTTGTAGCTTTAATTCTTTATTTGTCTCTCACTCCAAATTTATAGCCTGGTCATAATGAAGGATTAAATGAGATACATTTGTGAGCATGCCTAGTTAGAAGCACGTTGCAAAAAAACCTTTTGATTTTGTAATTGAGAAAAAAGTCAAACATGCCTTCCATCTTCCCTTTCCTTTCTCTTTTAGTCTGTGCCCATCTTCCTCATTCATTCAGTATGTGTATACTATGTATCTTTTTATGTGATTGTGGAGGGGAGCTCTTTTTTAGATGAGGAAAACACCTTTCTAGAATTCTTAGCTATAAAAATTGTCACTACTGTGATGTTGAATGAGATTGTGCATATCAAGTGCCTAGTACAGTGCCTGGTATACGGTAGACTCCTAGTAAATCTGCAGTGTTCATTCACACTTTTTAAGTCCTACTATTTCTTTCTTTCTTTCTTCTTCTCTTCCCTCCCCTCTATTCCCCTTTACCTTCATCTTTCCCTCTTCCTTCTACTTCTCCTCTCCCTCCTTCTTCCCCAAATTACCTACCTTGTCTTTTATAGTACACCTATTTTTTTATTTGTAGTTACAGAATTATAAATGAGTCCAGAGTTTTAAAAGGCCCTACATTGAATTATTTTCAATATTGTATTAATCTAGTTAAACACTATATCCTTTTGTGAATATTTATATCTATACTAGGGTTTTTTCCCTTTGTTTTTTATTTTTAGTACAGCTCATCTGAACTGAAATGGAAAAGCCTCAAATCCCTTAATACAGGGGTCTTCAGAAATCTCTGTGTGTCTGCACATTGGCCCTTCTGAGTTCTCTTAAGTGATCATGAAGAATATATCAGTGAAAAGTCCAGTCAGGGACACCCCTAAATTAGATTTCTTGGATAAATGTGTATTTACCATTTTTTAGAATTTTGTAAGTAAGGCAATTTTCTTGTTTTTTAAATTTTCTTTCCCAGAAAGATACCCTGGTTATTTAAGAGTGTGGTCAGAGGCACATTTGAAAAATCATGCATTGTTTCTGAAAAGAAGCCTCTGCTTTCAGCTGCTGTTCTAGCATAGGCTTCTGAGTATGGTAAGAAAGCAGGGAGATCAATTGTGTATCCACCCTTCAGTTAGTTTCCCTGCCTAGGTGAACTCTTGGCCATTTAAGTGGACTAGACATCCATTTGTCATATTTCTCACACAGTAGCATTCTTACAGCTATTTCCCACAATCCATAGTAGATATAACTACTTAGGAAAGGGAAAGGCATCACACAGTCAGGTCATATATTAATATCTCTAGTAGAACATCAACAGTGAGTTCCTGATCATACTGATAGACTCTGTGTCATTCTGGCAGGTTCTTCTTTCCTCTGTGGTATGTTTGCATTTTCTTATAAAATTTGACTTATTGTTTCTACAAGAAAAAAAAAAACTAGACAAAACCAACACCACAATTTATCAAAGGAAAATTAGGCTTTAAATTTTATCAAAAGCCCTTAAATATAGTATGCCATTGTCTGGGCATACTGATTGTATTTTCCCTAAAAGAAGAAATGCCAGCAGCTCAGGTTTATTTTTCAAAGGAAGAGAGAGAGGATAAAAAGAAATTGAACCACAGGAAAATGTCAGGTCATAGTCACTGATGATGCTATTTAAATGATGTGCCATAATCATATTAGACCAGAGCACAAGGAATTCCTGAATTCTGCATGACAGCGAAGAAGGGCTGGCAATTATCTGTGTGTGTGTGTGTTTGTGTGTGTGTGTGTGTGGATATGTGTCTGTTCACTCTACCTTTCCACCCCATTTTGCTAATTCAATTGAGGGGCAAGAAGAGGTAATCCAGACACCCGGAACAGGAGGAAAAGGTCTGCAGCTGTGCTCGGAGGGACTGGTGTGAAGAGAGAGGCTCAGTCTGACTTGGAGTTGTGTGCTATTGCACGTGAATGCTCTGGAACTGCTCTAATCGACTGAAAATGAGCCGGCTACGGTCATATGGAACAGGTCTGTTTAGCCACATCGCTGGGTAGCATGGCAGATGGTAGACCGTCAATGGGTGGTATTGATTGGCTGGATTTGCCTTAGGGTAACAAGACTATGGGTCCTTAAAAACCCGCTTCATCTTATTTTCCTTTGTGCAGCTACGTACAGTTGTGGTTTTCTCTTGTCACTCCCCCAGCCCCCAATATCTCCTTTTTTCCCTTTCTAAATCAAAAGCCTTCCTTGGTAATCAAAATACAGAGGTTACCTTGAGATAAACACTCTTTAAATTATCACCAAGGCAAGAAAACTCGAGAATATTTTATTTACTAGGCTGATTACATTTTAATGTTTGAAGAAAGTGACATTTTTAAATTAGTGTTTAAGGCATATGGTGAGTGTACAAATTAGCTTATTTCATACAACCAGAATTTGATGAGAGCAACTCCTCCTTCTCACTCCCTAGTTAAAAATTGTCATTTGAAACTTAATATATGCGAGGAGGTTAAATGGTATTAAGGGATGCAGACTTGACTTAAAGATGAAAAAGACAGTTACTGTTGTATGTGGCTAAATGTTATCTGGATGGGCTGGAAAAACACTAATGTTGACATCCGTGTTTGCAAGAGGATGTGAAAGTTTCAGGGCTTTAATTTTGTCCAGCCAAGAAAACAAAATCCCAGGTATCTGTGTGTGTTGGTTTCTCTTTTAGATATGAGGGAACATAGAACAGTGCTTGCTTGCTCTGTGAGTAATAAAATCCTCCTTAAAAAACAAGCCATATAATGATATAAGTGATGAGATTTATTTTTGTCAGGTGGTTCTTTATCCTTTTAACGTCATTCCTCCATCACTTGGGGCTTTCAACTTGAGACATTCGATTTATTCCTGGCAGAGTAGCAGATTAATTGGGATAGAATTGTACAAAGGAGATGCCAAGTTTAACTATACAGACAAAATAGTGCACGACAGAATTGTTCCATTTCAAGGTGGATCCTAGGGAAAAGGAACAGCACTGGGGAGATATATGTGATTAGTTTGCTCTTGTGGTTGTTAATAACTATTTGTATAATTGTGTTCTAAAAAGAGATGCTCAAGGCTTAGTTTTTTGTTTGTTTCCAGTATCTTTCAAGCTTGTGGTTACTTCCTATCATGAAACATCATAGCAAATATTACTCTGAAAAAAGTTAACACCCTTAAACTCTTGCCTCCATCTTGTGTGTGCTTCACTCATATGCACACTTTCAAATTGGGTTTTATCATGTGTCAACATTTCTTTCAAAATATCTCCACGAAGATTTTGGTTTTCCCCCCTTGCTCTGCATTGATTGGATTTTCCTTTTTCATCCTTTGCTGAATGAAACAAAGCTTGTTTGCGTTTCATTCTTCACAGTTCTTATTAGAATGGGTGGTGGTGTTTTGTTTCCTCACTATTAAGTCAGGAGAGGGAATTTTATTTGTTTATTTTGACAAGACACAGAGAGAGATACAAGACAGATGCCTGTTAGGATGCTGGTGTTTCTCATGTTACATCCTACACCAAGAGCTATTCCAAGGGAAAAAAAAAAAAACACACAAAACAATCTTTTAAGATGGTTCATTTGAATCTGTGCACTCTACCCACCTGGTGGTTATACAGTGAACTGTTACTTTAAAGAGTAGTTTAAACACCAGCCATGTTTGGGGCAGGCTGCTCTTGCAAAGAGAGCAGTACATATAACAGGAGTCTACTGTGTGTGAGATAAGGGGAAAATTCAGCTCACTGACTAGAGGTTTTAATGTGCAAACTCTAGGGAAATAATATATTGACTGTTCCGTGGCACGCAAGAAAATTGAAGAACCCTTTGCAGACGGAGTGCTTTGCAAAGGATTCTATCTGTTTCTCTTAAAACAAAATCTGTGGCAAGATGTTTGAAATCAGCAGGACGCTTAATGCTGCTTTGTTAAATAATGAGGTAATATTTTGTCACTTTTTTCTGGGCAGCATCTGTTTTTCCCCCCCTCTTCATTTTTTCCTGTGTGTTTATGAAGGATTCCTTTTTTTTTTCTTTCTTTCTTTCTTCTTCTTTTTTTTTTCCCTTCTCACTGAAGTCAAGGAAATACAATTCACGCTTCCATTTCTGTTCCTTCCTTTCCGTGCTTTCGGAGAATTTGGTTGTCTTTTTTTATTTGCAGTTTCAGCCGGCTGCTGTTTCCTAGCCCATTGTGCCACGTAAGGCTTCTCCACTGCGCGGAGTAGGTAGTTATTAACGCTGAATTGGCTTCTGGTACAGTCCATCTGGACTCTGTATGGGAAAGCTGTCTGCCGGCGACTGATGCTGAGATATCTGCAACCTTTGGGATGTGAGCATGGTGGCGAGGGGCTGACTGATAGGAGATTACTTCTTTTAAGGGAAATTGTTATTAATGAGTCAAGAAACTGCTCATTTATGGTAAGAAGGATACAGCGGCACTGGCAGCCCCACTGCTCTAGGATATCATTTTTAGGTTGCCTTTGCTGCTGGAGTGAGACAAGTTTCTTCCCGTGGTGGTGGTGGCTTGTGGTGGAAAAAAAAAAAAAAAAAAAATCATGCATGACTGGGAGACTCGCCTGCCTGATTCTTGCGATAATATATTGAGAATCTGTTGCTTTACAAATGTCATACCACTGATGTAGCGGTCAGCCCCTCACTCTGAAAGATGAATGGTACTATTGGAAATGCAATAATAAGGTTGACTTTTCCCAACAATAGGATTCTGCCTTTGTCTTTAGAGAAAAGGCCTCTGAGGACATTTGTGCGTTTGTTTGAGGATTCTGTTGAAAGACTTTAGAGTGGAGGTTTTTGG
The DNA here is from genome assembly GCF_032452875.1 of Bos javanicus. Taxonomy (NCBI): domain Eukaryota; kingdom Metazoa; phylum Chordata; class Mammalia; order Artiodactyla; family Bovidae; genus Bos; species Bos javanicus. The sequence goes on along the minus strand of NC_083870.1, from coordinate 96,401,576 downwards.
AGAAGTGATCGATGTACAAAGTGCATGGATTTTTTAGCCTAGCAAAACCAGCTAATGATTTATACTGTAATATACACTTACTATTTTGGAAAAGTGGCCAGAGTATCTTCTGATACACCTAATGTTAATTTATGGCTCACTAAGCATGCTGATATTAGTATGGATGAGAGAAAAGGATTTTAAGAAATTCTGACTTTTATAAGCTCCAAAGAAATATACAGCAAATATTTTGTTCCCAGTGAGCTGTTTTTATTTGTGTGTTTGTCAGCATTGTGTTCATGTTTACTTTTCACAGTATCTTGATATTGGTGAAATTGCACTCAGAGTTTCTATTGTTGATTTAGGGCACCTGTACCTGCTCTGGGTACATATACTGAACTCCTTAGAGTGCATAACCTGTGCATTTGTCCTTCGTACACAATTCAAAGGATACTGTAGTACTATTGTGACTCGTAGGACTCTTTATACATTTGTTCAAGAAATTATTTTAAAAGTTTATGTAATTCAGTATTGTTCCACTTTATAGGATTATGGTTTTAACATTTCTACTTTTCAGTTTCATGTACTTTCATTTCTAATAGCTGAATTTATTTATATCCAAGTGTAATTGTTCATATTGTATGTATAACAGATATTGTTTTATGGTGTATCTGTATTTATAACATGTGTGTGTATATCTGTATATTTGTATCTGTGTGTTCTTGAAATAGTAGCTTGGAGAGAATAGTTTTAATTTTTAATGTAAAGGTTATTTCCTTTGATAATAATTTTTCACAGACCCATTTATTCTTGGACTTTGAAGCCCAGAGTGTAGCATGATTTTCGGCCTGGCCTGTATTTCCACATGGCTCTATCCCATCCTGCTGTCAACTACAGCCAAAGATTAAAAATTGTGTTAAACTATGACTTGAGTAATATTTGTTACTTCTGTGTATTTATTGAGGAACAAATTGACTAAATTATGAATTAAATAAATAGTGATAAAACTGCCTTTGGGGTAAACGTAAAGCATAAACTTCTCAGATAAGCCACTTTAAAACCCAAAGTAGAACAACAACAAAAAAATTATACTACTGAAGGCTTAGTAGCATAGAGGTTATGAAATGTATAAAATAGGCAGACAAACTGTATACATCACCACACACTATTTTAAGAGGCCAAAATAAAAAGACATCCTTGGAAGGAGAGAAACAAAATCATGTGTTCAGTTAAGATGAGCACTCTGCACTGGTTATGAAATGAGGCTGTTGTCAAAAGTGTATTTTACCCTTCTGTGAAGCAGTACAGAAAGCAAAGAGAGAATGTGTTCCAGTAGATTTTTAAAAATTCAGATCATGCCCCCATCCAAGCTGAGAAATAAATTCATTTAAATAAATCATTCATCATTCTGTTTTGAAAAACTCAGGCAGAAGGCAGAAAGGTAGAGGGTGGCAGCTGACCCCCTTCACCCCCAGCTTTTTTTTTTTTTTTTTCTGTTTATGAGGAAATAGTTTTCTGAAGGAAACTTGTATGAACCTAGTTCACAGAGCAAGCCCAATTCTTTTAAGACGCTGGCCATATTAGCTGCAGAAGGAGCATTACTTACTAAAAATCAGCAATATTGGGAAATAATAAAGTTAAAATGTAGATATATTTGCACATTAAAGTGCTTTTGTTGTATCTTTAAGCCCAGAGGCAGATCATTAAATATGCATTTCGCTAGAAAGCAACTGTCGAAAAAGATAAGGTGGTTGAAAACATTCTATGAGGGAAAAGCCCTCCTCTGAGGGGTGGGGTGGTACAGCCCTCAGGACGAGGGCAAGGGAGAACACTCCCACTGTTAAGGTTTGTAAGCCGCCAGTGACCTGCAGTTGTTACGGTACTTTTGAACTGGGAGGAGGGAAAAGGTAAAAATACAAGTATGGCTGTTGTTGCTTCAGCCTGGCCTTAATTACCAGACACAAGAAGCAGTTCAGAAATCTGGTCTCTGTTGTTGTAGAGGTCACCAAATCATTAACATCGTCAATCTGGCAGTAGCTAATTTAAATAGCACCTGATGTTGCAACGCCTCCCTTCGTTTCCCCAGCCAATCAGATCCTGGCTTCGGCTGACAGATGGTCCCATAAATGGATGTAAAAAGGGGAAGCTTCGAGCCAATTTCAGCAAGGCTCTGTTCAGTTGTTCTTATCTACATCCTAGAATCGGGGGTTTCAGCTCACTGCTCCTTTTCTTTCTTTTTTTTTTTTCTCTCCCCCAACTCCCCCCATCAGATAATTGATTTACTTTACAATCATCCACGCTGTGTTTGTGGATCTTTAAAAATATATAACAATAGTCATTTAAAAATATATTCTGAAACCTTTGCAAATTTTAAGAGAAGAGTCGAAGCTCTGCGAGACCCAATATTTGCCAATAAGAATGGTTATGGTAGGTATGACTAGATTTATAATCTGTTGTTTGTGTTGCTGGAGGGAAGAAAAGCATCTCCACCTTGACCAGTCTTATGCTTGCACAAGAGTTTAGTTCTCTGCTGCTGTTTGGTTCCTACATTTACTATCTCTTTTGTGTAGAGAGTGCGGGTAGGTCCTTTTATTGAGAAGCAGTGGGGAAATAGATTTTCATTTTTAACAGGTCATTGTCAATTTTCCCTTCAACATAAAGGTGGGGGTGGAGAAGGGGAGGTGGGCTGAAATAATTGCTGGTTTGCTGAAAGAGGTTATATTACATGAGATAATAATGGCAAAAGAAGGATTTTCTTTTCTTAAGGGAAAGGGAGGTTTGTCTATGTGCCTGGGTTTTGTGGGGCTGGAGGTGGGTGCAGCCGGCTTAGGAATCTCTCCATTTCTGAGCTGGAAATTTAAACCTTGCGAGGCAGCTCCTGAATCCTGAATGTTGAGATGGGCAGTTGTGTTTCGGGGGACTGCGCAGTCAAAACGGCAAAGAGAGTGATTTATTTGGGCTTCAGTAAATGCTGCATCTTGTATTTCAAAGAGTTTCCTGTCATGACCTCATAAAAAAGAGGAGGCGGCTTGTATGTGTAGCGGTGCCTGGCGTGTTGAGTTGTTGCTTCCTTCTCTGGGCAGCAGCTCTGTTAGAAGGAATGTCAGCTTTTACATAACGTTCCTTTCCGCTTTTGACACACTGTGTGAGGGTCCATCTTCTTCTGATCACAGATGGAGTGGAATGGCTTGAAGATGGTAAGTGAAAAGAGGAAGGCAGCTTGGAGATTCCAGCCGTGTGTGTGTCTGTATGTGTGTGCATAAGGATGGTGGACTGTGCATTGTAAATCACTGTGCAGATCGTTTGTGTATGTGTGTGTTTGTTAGTATTTCTCTTTTCTGAAAACCAGAATCCATCTCCAAGTGTGATGGCACTGCATGCACACAAGGAACACACACTGTCTCTTCCATCAAACTCACATTTTAGCCAAGGAAGGCTGGTGTCTTTTTTGACAATCACAGTGTCACCATCACTGTTGGCTGGCGTGTCCACTGCCTCTGTGAGCTTTCAATGGAATTGCACGACTGTTAAAGTTAAAGGCACATTTCTTTTTCCGTCTCCTGCTCGGAGTGATGGGGAAGGCTGGGAATGAGGGGTGGAGGAGATGAGGTGCAGTACCAGCAGATGCAATTGTGGAACAGGACTTTTGGATGTGGAAGGGGAAGTGGAAAACCTTTCTGCCAAAGTAGTAGATCTATTTTTAGTATCATCTTTTTCTGAAAAAAAAAAAAAAAAGCAGGGAAACTCCTTGAGTCCCGCTCCTGTCGCCTGATGTTGACCCTGAAGATATGGCACAAAATGGCACAATCAGATGCCACGGGTGCCCACTTTGACTTTGAATTTCACTAGCAATAGCTTTCACGGGGTTTCAAAGCTGGTATGGGGGAAGGCTGTAAATTCATATCAATCTCACTTATTTTTTGCTAGAAAAGCCTGGGGAGGACTTTTCACTCTGCATAGATGTTATAACAAAGCTGTGGTCTTTTTCCCATTCTTAGCGGATTGCCTTTGTCTGGCTGCTTGTTTTGATGGGTGTAAAACAAATAAGATTAGACCGAGCAGCCCAACTGAAAGCGATAGCTGGGAGGAAAACCCAATGAAAGGTTGCCGGGGAAACGAACAGAGGAAAAGCCGAGTAGGGAGCAGGTGGCTATCATGAGAACACACTGCAAACAGTGTAAAAAAAGGAGGGGGGGGGACAGGACCTCGATTATCTTTGCTGTTCTTTGTGGCCGGCCCAACTTTAATTATTCTTTATAAATAGGTGTTAATTACATTTCTAACTCTGGTTTACAGTGATTTTTAGAAATCTATTTTTAAGCATCTGTTCTGTCTCCCCTGGCTTTTTTTTTTTTTTTTTTGGTTTAAAGAGAGAGAGAAGGAGAGGGGGAAGGGAGGGTAGGGAATCTTGCTTTTTTTTCCCTCTCTGCCTCTCTGTCTTTCCCCCTTTTCCCTGCTGTGAAATTGTACGTGCGAAAAATCGCAAGGAATCCTGTGAGGCCATTTGAAAAAAATGTAAATTATATTGAATGAAGTTGACAGAAGCATAATAGTGAACTCCCACGGCTGATACGTTCTGCAAATGATTTCTTCGAAATTTCCAGCAAAATATCCATAGGAGAAATATAGGTAGAATAGATTTACCCTAAGCAATGATTTTGTGCTAGGCAATATTGGTGTTTTTACTACATCAGATATTGATACTACAGTTCCAGGGAGTTCACTGTATCTCTTATTTCATATCCCGAGTAGAAATTACTTTTTAAAAATAATACATGAAAAGCTATATTCTAGTCTACTACTTCACCTTCATCTCTATGCCTCCAGCCGCAGGATCCATCAGGCTGTATCCTTGCAACTACTGCCTTCCATTTGGCATTTGGTCCTAGTCCTGGTCTTGGCATAAACTGAGTGAAAAGCTGATTTTTTTCCAGCGTCTCTGAACGTCTGGGACCCATGCGTGCACTGGGTGATAGGCATCTCTCGCTTTTTCTCTCTCAAAGTGTGCTTTACTAGTGGTCTCTTTCTCATGATGGTGGGTACCAAAAGGACTGAAAGATATATTACTTAGGTTAATAGAAGGTATCATAAAAACAACTGAAAGTATGATCTATTATGGTTTCTTCCAGAGAGATAAATTAGGTACATGATAATTTTAAGCCCAAGAAAGAGAGATTAAAAGGCACTGAAATGTGTTAAAAGGTTTGGAAATATAACTGGCTGTATTGAAAGTACTCTTAATTTTACTCTCTCCAATGCAAATCTCCGCACCACCACCCTCCACCCCAATTCTTTCGTCCTTGCAGATGCTTATGTTTTATCTTCTTATTGGGGGATTTTTAAAATTTGTTTTGACTGTCGAGGTAATAATAAATAAACTTATATTTTTTTTTGTCATACACTTAAACCTTCCTCTCATATCATGAATACACATTCATATGTCGCTATTAAAAATAGAATAGTTTTCTGATTATCTCGAATGTATTTTTTCTGAGAATTTTTTGGTATGTTTTAGTTAGGGGGAAAATAATTTCTGTAGGAAATGTCACCTTGGCTTGGGTTGTAAAAAAGACACGTGGTTCTACTGCTGACCTTCTTTGCGTCTTTGTCTTAAAAATATTAATACATACTACCTGCATGTGGAGGTGTGTCTTTATGGAAACACAAGGCTGAGTGTGCATTTATTAAGAAATGAAAATCTGATTGGGAATATTTCTGCAAAAAACACCTGACTACATCACAGTTTTAGTAATCAGAATGTTCATGTATCTTATTGTAAAATAATGCTTAAATAATTTAGTATTTAAATTTTTGAATGTAGATGGGTAAACAGCTGGAAAATCTCTTTGAAAATCATTGATTTATAGGACAATGTTAATATCTCATTAAAAAACTAGCAAGCAACTTAACCATTCATTTGTGACCTCAGTTCCATTCATTCCTAACTGCCATTCCTTCAAGTCATCCTCCTGACCAGATATAGATGAGTTTGCTTCTGTTTGATAGTTTTCCAAAGCCCTAAAACTTTTTTATCTTCCTGTAGCCTTTCCTTGGTCCTTTGAATAGTCAAGGATTTTATTATGATAGGAAGACCATATTGTTGTGAGGTAATAACAATAGAATATTTTTTAAAGAAAGAGAAAGAAAATGGGCTACACAGTTTAGTATTAAAACTTCGTCTTGAAATAGAGTTTGAGACAGGTTAGACTTCAAATATTTTAAACTTAGCATTTCTATTGGGGATAATCTATTTAAATTTTTAAATCTGGAAATCATTGCATGAATAGTGCTCTGTGTGTGTGTGTGTGTTTAATACCTCTAAAAGAATTTATAAGTGAATCAAGGTGTTTTACTCAAGTAAGGGTTACCATGAACAATAAAAGGGTTTCTTCAGGGCAGGTCTTTTTCTTTGGTTTGATTTCTTCCCTTTGCTCTTATTTCCTTGTTGTGGGTGGGTTCTCTTCCTATATGTAGACCAAAAACTATTCCTTCCATGAGGAGATATGTTGATATGCTGCTCCAGTTAGCCCTTGGTATCTTAATGCCTTATTTTAATTAAGAAAAAGCTGAAACAAATTATCAGTGTGTACTGCGAGTAAGAAATGGCGGTCTTGATAGAGGTCACTGTACATAGACAGAAGTACTTTGGCCTTGACAAATTTCTCCATCAGTTTCAATGATCTGTGGCCACTAGGCACTTAATTTATATGCCTGGACACTTAATATGTACATTTGTTGGCGAGCTGGCCAACGGATTCTAGACACGTGAGTATGCGCTGGCAAATGCTGCAATGCAGTATTTTTTCCCAATGTCATTGAGAATTTTGGGGGATTGAAGAGACATAAACGGTCCTAAGCTTTTATCTTACTGTTTTCCAGTCGATGGGCCATATTGCATAGAATGGGCCAATTCCCCTTTTGAAAGTGAAGTCAACATTTTATTGCCCACTGTCCATCTCCCATCCATTTGATAGATTCTGTGTGTGTGAGCAAGAAGGATTGTGTGTGTGTGTGTGTGTATGTGTGTGTATATCAATGTAAGCATTTGTGTTTCTGGAATCCTGCACCTGTCTTAGGCTTTCCTTATTTGGTATTACCAACTGTGTATACATACTTGCAAATATATGTGCATCTAAAAATGGAAAGAAAACCAAACTGGGCCGTCTTCCCATAAAAAGTGGCTTCTCTTCCTCACAAACTCCAAGAGTTTTCTTATTAGAAAAATACAAAAATTCATCCAAAAGACCTATCTAAACCCCTTGGACCATTAGTAACCAAACACCTTTCTTTAGTTGTGGTTTGAGAAACCATATATGTGCAGATTCATAACAATATTTGTACACTAGATGCTGCCCTTTCAACCAAGCGTTTGGGTTCAAGTTAAAATATACGTGTATATGAAAGCAGAATTGTGTTTTCTTTGGGAGCATTTGCACCTAATCTTTAACCATTGGTAAAAACGAGGAGGAGGTCAGGTGGCTTCTCGTGCTTCATTTTGTGAAGTGTGTGTGTGTGTTTTAGGAACTTCCTTATATTTTTTAAATCTCAGTGTATTTTAGGGGTAGAGAGCTTTTATAGGTAAGCAGCTTTCTAAGGGTAAAAGGAAAGGTGATCTGTGGGTAGCTGGAAGTTATCACAAGCAGTAATTGTCATAAATTAGCCTTCTAGAGGTGGAAGGAAAAACGAAAGCTGGAAGACAAGAGTAAAGAGGGGTACCAACATGGATCTGAACCTTGCCGACATAAGAGATAATGAGTGATAAATCTGAACTGGTGCAGTGCAGGATGCCCGATAATTTCTCAGAACCTTGACTTTGCAGGTTCATTACTTCTTTGCTTGCTTGTTCACACCTTTAATTATATCCAGTTTGGGATGCTAGCTGGGGGCACCGAAGATGAGCCATTTTGTTTGTTGTTTACTTCATTAAGCATTCAGGCAGTGTGCTCACAATAGCTTTGGAGCATCAGCAATAGGAATCAAGCACTTTGGAAATGGAATTGTTACAAAAGAACAAAAAATGAGAAAGCAATCAGTCAGCTAGCTTGCTTTAGATGTTCACATCCACTCTGCCTAATGGTAATATTTATGCTATTCCTTGTACATTCATTAAGAAATCACTTATGCAGTGTCAGTGCTCTGAATAGGCGATGGCTCTCTCTCTCTCCCTCTCTCTCCCCTCCCCATCTCTCTATCTCTGTCTCTCCCCATGCCCTCTCCCTACTCCTGAGATTTTTACCTTTTGATGGACCATTTTAGCACTGGCCATTTTTGCTTTGGGGAAGAGCATTATTCAGATCTTCATTGTATCAAACACCAGAAATATTTTCCCCTCTAATGTGGATCCCCGCCCCCTGCAAGGATCAAGAAAGATTGAATGCTGAAAAAAGAATTCTTAAATAAATTTTGGTCGAAAAAGCAGTGAAAATGTTGAAGAAATAGGGTCAGAGTAATTGTTGTAGTTGCATTTTTGTCTTTTGTTGTTTTAGGAAAGCCTTATTTTTAACCGCAAAAGTAAAATGCAAAACTAGCAGATTTGATTTTTTTTAATGGACAAAAATTACAAGTCATAGGTTTCTCCTGAAAATAACTTTCTCTGGACTCTAGGTTTGAAAGTTACTTTTAAAATTGAATTTCATTTCTTAATTACTCATTTTAAAGCTATAAAATATACTAATTCATGAGGATTTTTTTCTGTAAGAGGTTTAGTTCCCTTTTTAAGATATGAGGAAGCAGAGAAACAATTCCAATCAAAATGGTGAATTCTAAAAAACACACCACAGTGTAGAGGTTGCTTCTGTTTTGCACTTTGTGGCTTTGAATCCACTCCTGCTCATTCCGAGTTAGTTACCTTCTATTGTCTGCTCTCTTGGAACAACTCACCCTTGATGTTATTTTGCCAACTGTATTCATAGTCGAGGCTGGCTGCCATTTGTTGTTGGATGAAGAAATATTTGTTGAAGACTTACTATGTGCATTTTTTTTGAAATGTGAAACTGAAAGTCACCATTTCTTCTGACACTGATCAAAATATATTTTAGAGACTAAATCTCTGTGACTTCGGGATAAATGGGAGTGAGGGATTTTCAGGTTGGATGTCATTCAATGAGGTTTATGTCAAATTTTGGGAAAAGATCTGCTGAAACATTCAAGTACATAAATGTTTTTCCTTTTGTATTTTAAGAGTCTGTGCATGACTCTAGAAGATAAAAATAAAAATTCTTCTGGACACTTTTGTCTATAAGCTTCCATGTATCCAGATGTTCACTCTCAGGAAAAGGTAAAGTTTGGACAGCTGGAAGGAACTTGTCTATCTGCTATAACTCGACTAGATAACGTATTAATTTTGCAAAAATAAGAAGGCCTTGCTTCTGACACGGATGATTCTCTGAATACGTTTTCTCATGTTACTCTCCAGGGACGATTTGAGAAGATGGTTACCTCCTTGGCATACCACTATGCAAACTTTTTTTTAAGTTATATAGAAGTATAGCTGATGTCACCCCTGTGTAGACTTTACGTTTGCTAGTAAAAGAGTTACTTTGTCATGTACACCTAGATATTATGTGCAGTGTGTGTATATGTGTGTGTTTGTGTTCGTGTGTGTGTGGTAGGGATAGACAGCCATGACCCTCAGTGTGTCCTGTGAAGTATCAGTAATGGCTTTTCAAGTAGCCTGTGTTTTCCTCAGCTGCCAGTCTAAACCCTTTAGAGTTTTGCTTTCTAATTTGTACATGAAAAATAACAGGCTGAGTTGAACTTTTTTTCTAGTGCCCCCTTTGAAGATGCAACAGTAGTAAATACAGCTTTAATGATAAACTTTAGCTCTAAGTGCTATTTAAAAGTCTGTAGTGGAAAGCCTGAGAACTTGCAATCTTTACTAATGAAACTTTCATTAGGAAAGGACTCACTTAAAATGGAGTAAATGACTAAGTCCTGTAATTTGTGATTTTGACCAAATTTGACTCATCGTTTCTTATGTTACTTTTTGTAATGCAGCCAGCCACACATCTAAAATTCTGGATATTGTACATGTCTTCAATATTAATTATCTCTGTTAATGCACTGGGTACAGACAGTACAATTCCCATAAGTCCAGATTCTTACTGTAACACTAAAACAAAAGTGATATTTATAAATAATATTGGGAAAGTTGTCCTCATAGTAACCGTTCCCCGAAGGAAGCTTTACATAAATGTGCATTTATTATTCACGATATTAAAAGGGAATCCTTAGCTTTTACTTTTTTAATTTGGGCTAAAATATGTAAATTGGTTTTATTTTGAAGTTGCTCTGTTTTAGGTGGCTTTGGGGGAGGATAACTTTCTAGCTTGATTATATTTTAATCGTCTCTGTGGTAGAAAAGGTTCCAGGCCTGAAATCAACCTGGTTATTGAGATTAGAAACCAGAGGGCCAGTGTGCAGATGAGGCTACAAACTTATTACATTGACTTGGGCACATGTAGGAAAATTAGATTTGTTTCTAACTAGATACCACCCTTCCCATGTCTTTGTTAGCAGGGCCAGCTCAGATGCCGTGGAACCATGAGTCTGCCTCAGACTGCGAGGACCTTCACAGGGCATCTGTACTGGCAAGCCTCTGCAAAGAGTGCTCTGTCTTAGGAAACCAGGATGTGCAAAGAACTTCAGCGTCAGATGGACTTGGTTAGAATCCTGGCTTCTCCAATTAGTAATAGGGTGATCTTGGATGAGATACCTAAACTTTCTGGGCCTCAGTTTCCTCATTTTTAAGATGGGAATGATAATGGCTAACTCAACGGAGGTTCAGTGAGGATCAGATGAGAAAGTATTAGAAGGCAGTCGTCATACACAGGATGTAAAGATGCGTAGAGGACATTCATGCCCTTTCAGTCTGTAGTCATTCTATCCATGCCAGATGTCCTGGAAAGGAGTAATATTGCATGCTATGCACACAGTCTCCTTCCTCTCCATGGAACTCATGAGGATGGAGGTTTTGTTTGACACACATTGCTTTTTAAACATAGACAGGCCCTCAGTTCTTCCCTGGAGTTGTGTGGCTTTATTAAGTTTTCTGTATTGTCCTAGGCTTTTGCCTAGGTATGGCCATGATCACCTTTGGAATTAGAATTAACTTGGGATTTGTCATTAGAAAAAAGGTGAATATAAAATTAATTCTAGTTGAAGCAGTTTTTTTCCATTTCATGAAAGAGTGTGTTTAGGAACTTCAGAATTCAGCCATAAAGAAAACAAAAGGAAGTTGATGGTTGGATAGCATCACTGACTCGATGGACATGGGTTTGGGTGGACTCCGGGAGTTGGTGATGGACAGGGAGGCCTGGTGTGCTGCGGTTCCTGGGGTTGCAAAGAGTCGGACACAACTGAGCGACTTAACTGAACTGAACTGAAGGTTAACTGATATGGTTTCGTCTTTGATGTCTGTGATAGATAGATAGAGTGAGTTATTTGACTTTGGCCCAGAAACCGACTTACTTTAGACCTATTTTTTCCCTTTATCACATCAGCTTTTCTTCCCTCTATCCCTCTTGTTTCCCCAACAGACTCGGTTTTGAAGTTCTATTTCTCAAGGAGTTGGGAAGAGGTTGAGGCAGAAATCAGTTTAATGAGATTTTTCTAACTTGCCATCAGTTTTTCTCCTGCTTGGTGAGGCAGGATGATGGATGACTTTGGCAGTATAAACAGCTCTAGAAGTGATCAGATTGACTGAGAGGTGTGGGAGGTGGGAGTGGAATGCTGGCCCTCAATTAATAGCCTCCCATTTGAAGGAAGAAAAGAGAAAGGGGGGAAATCACCCCAAAGGTCTTGACATAGGTGTTGATCACACACATGTGGGAAGGGGTAGTGGGTGTCAGGACTGGTGTTAGGCCAAGCCTAATTTTATACCTTTTCCCAAGGCTCTGAAGCAAGAAATAAATAGGCATATAAAATAAATTCACGAATTGTTTTCAACTGGGACCTGTTGCTGTCACCAGTGAGGGTGAAGAAATAACACATGTAGTCCCTTCAGGGGATTCAAGAATTAAAATGGAAACATATCTTTAGAATACTGTTTTAATATCATGGATTTTGAATTCCACTCTATATAATCATAGCAAGGATGTGAAGGGAGTAATTTTCTTTCCTTCAATTTAACACTTAAAACTAGGGGAAGGGATTATAAATTGATCTGATCCCCCAAGTGCCATTTTGCAGGCCCTATGTTTTTATGAGAAAGATCCTTTACTGTAAAACAGACAACTGAACTTTTCTCTTTCTACATGTATACTATCTCAAGGCTTCACCAAGTTTCATCAGAGGATTTTGTAAGCAGCCTTATATGTGGAATGCAAACTCTCTGGAAGAATTTGGTCAATTTTTAGATTGTGTTTATATGGTGTGAAAGAAAGGGGCTTAAATTTGAAGAAGGTAAACTAGAAGATGTTTCTGCATATTTGGTCCTAGAAAAATCTCATACCTAGTAATCAAAGACCAAAACGAGATGTTTAGGTAAAGGATTTGAACAGGTGAGTGAACAGGGGAGGGGCAGGTGGATATTCTTAGGATCTCCTTCCCAGATAAGTGTTTACATTATTTTAAAATGACACATATTTAAGCCTGTATATGTTTGCATTATTTAAAAATGATACATATTTAAGCCTATACTTGAACCTCAATTCCTTCTTGCTTTATACCTCTGGCTTCAGGTTATCTGCAAGAAGGAAAAAAAAAAGACTTCTAGCTTAAAAGAGCTTTAGTAAGGACTCTTGAACAGGTGAACTTTGGAGACATGGGCTTGTATTTGATATAATGTTAATGGTAATGTTCCTGAACTGTCAGTTGTTCAGGAATAGAGGAGGAAGTTTACATTTCTAGAACTTCAGCTGTTCCCAGTCCAGTTCTGCTGTAATGGATCTGTGACCATGGAGATAATTTCTCGTATTCACTTAACATTGTAGGATAATTTTAACCCTGTGTTGGCAGTACAATCTCTTTAATGTAATTAAAGAAGGGACCGTTGGCCCCTTTTTATAGAAAAATAAAGCTCAACTGCCTGCCTTAGGTTACGTGTTTAGCAACACCAGAAGTCCTAGATCCAGAGTGTTTGAGAATACATCCAACTTGACTTCTCAGGAAGCGAGGGGAAACAATTCCTTTTCCAGATCAAGTTATTCTATATGGAATCAGCAAACACAATTGTGTGTCTGTTGCATATAAACTACACTGTCGGTGCCTCCTGGGATGTCACAGTATTTAAAACATACTCTAATATAGTAGATAAGGATTATGACAGAATGTGCAAATTGTCTCAGCAGAGGAGGTACAATGTACAGAAGAGGGAGACATTCACTGTTGCAGGAAGGAGACACGGCTTCATGGAGGAAATGCCATTTGAGTGGGGTCAGGAAAGATGGATAGACAGAAAAATTAGGAGAAAGGGGAATCACAGATGGAGGAAATAGTATAAGTAAAAACACAGAGGTGGGAACTTATTTATGGAATAAATAGTTTGGCATGAGTGCAGCATTTGTTGTTGTTCAGTTGCTAAATCGTGTCCGATTCTTTACAACCCCATGGATTGCCGCACACCAGGCTCCTCTGTCCTCTGCTATCTCCCAGAGCTTGCTCAAATTCATGTCCATTGAGTCAGTGATGCTATCTCTCTCATTCTCTGCCATCCTCTTCTCCTTTTGCCTTCAATCTTTTTCAGCATTTGAGTCTTTCCCAATGAATCAGCTCTTCGTATCAGGTGACCAAAGTATTGAAGCTTCAGCTGCAGCAACAGTCCTTCCAATGAATATTCAGGGTTGATTTCTTTTAGGATTGACTAGTTTGATCTCCTTGCAGTCCAGGGGACTCTCAAGAGTCTTCTCCAGTACCACAGTTCAAAAGCATCAATTCTTCAGCGTTCTGCCTTCTTTATGGTCCAGCTCTCACATCTGTACATGACTACTAGAAAAAACCATAGCTTTGACTATACAGACCTTTGTCGGCAAAGTGATGTCTCTGCTTTAATACGCTGTCTAGGTTTGTCACAGCTTTCCTTCCAAGGAGCAAGCGTCTTTTAATTTCATGGCTGCAGTCACCGTCTGCAGTGATTTTAGAGCCCAAGAAAATAAAATCTGTCACTGAGTGCAGCATAGGATGTGTAAAGATAAAGCTAGAGAGATGGGTAAAAGCTATGGTTTAAGGTGATTTGGGTGTTTTGTCTTGGTTTTGGCTTTATTTGAATCAGTAGCTAAGAAATGTCTTAGATCAGAGGACTAGAGTTTCCTGATGGTTTTGCAGGGGGTCAAGACCTATCTTTATTGAGTCATGATTTCTCAGAAGTTGAAGTCATCATGAAGATGCTTCTAAATTAAATATTGTTTGTTGAGAGGGTGTCAACATTGAAGCACTCTTCTGGTTATGGTGTGATGTTATAATGCTGCTGCTCATCAGCGGAGTCCTACTGAGGATTGCTTTTAGGGTTACAATGGCAAAGAGCGGTAGAAGGGAAAGTACTGACTTTATTTCAGATCATAGAGAAATGTGCCATTAGAGGAGTTCACTGCATTCTCTCATCTACTGGTACTGGTGCTCATTTTGTGAGATGGGTGGCCAGAGAGAGGATGGTGGTAGTTTGGGAATAAGATAATTTCCTCCAGAATATAAAAGTACCCACTTCAGACTTTCAAGTGCATGTACTGAGACATGCTTGTCTCCTCTGGTAGTCTGGAAGCCCTAGGGGGCGGAGATCATGTCAAAGGTCTCTTACTTCAATGTTGGGTACACGGTAGGCACAATAAATGTTTATGGAATTGTTATCATAATCTTTTTAAACAGCTTGATTTACAGAGTTAGAAAACTTGTGAATCTTGGGTCTGTCCTCAGTTTGTGGGTCTATTTAGTCCAAATCACCTAACCTTTCTGAGTTTCAGTTTTTTAATTTGTAGAATAGAATTTACTACAGCTTCATAGCTTGATGGGAAGATCAGTTAAACTATATCCTTAATATGCTTGAACAGACAAGATAAAAATATTAGCTAAATTACTAAGTTCTAGTTTGCCTAAAGTTGTTTTACTGAGTCTTGACCAGAATTTAAAAAAATTAAAATAGTAAATGAAATAGAAAATTTCAGTTGCTGGTACTTAGTAAGGGTATTATTTCGTGAAACTTTTGTTTTAGTTACTGATGTTCTGAGTTGCAATATGAAGTTGCTGTGTTCAATATATTTCCAGCTTGTTTTTACTTTGTTAGATTGTGGTTAGTAAAGTTTGAAAAACACTGTTCTAGATGACAATGAGCTCTGAATTATCCAAAGGGAAAAAACTAGACAACTTTTTCCAGAGCTGTGCAATGCAAGTTCTCTAGTATCTTCCAAATTACTAAAGAAAGGACAACTTCTGATTATTTTAGATTTAAAGTGGAACATTATATCCTAAATCTTTGAAAATTAATATCTACCCAATATATGTTGGTGCTCTGTATTAATTACAGTATTTGTTAACTAGCAAATCTCATTCCTTGGTTGAGCTCTTTTACCTGAACCTGCAAAGTAATAATAATAATGAAAATAGTAAGTAGTGGAGGTGAGTTAGATGTAGGACTAGAAATAATGCAATTAGCTTTCACTAGTTGAGCTCTATGACACAGACACTGCGTCTTACAGACAGCATCTCTTTTAATCCTTAAAACAGCCTTAAATGGTAAATATTACTTTTCCTGTTTTATGGATGAGCTAACTGAGATTTTGGAAGATAAAGTTGATAGTCAATAATTGTTTGGGCAAGGATTTGTTTTGAACCCAGGTCTGTCAATTTTGTCTATTTCCAGAACGAAATTTTAAAGAACTATTCAATTTCATGAAGTTGTAGTAAGATGCCTACTGTGTGTTAGCACAGTACTCCTCTACAAAGACAGGTGGGTCAATTGGTCTTTACCCTCGAGTGCTTACTACACGTGCTTGAGATTTTTCTGTGCATGAAAGTAAGTAAAATGTGATTTAATCATAAGAGGACAGACATAAAGACTCTCATACTAAATATTTTATTTTTGCAAGTACTCAATAAAGTGCCTGGCACATAGTTGTTATTTGCTATTGTTGTTCAATTGCCAAGTCATCTCTGAGTCTTTTGTGACCCCATGGATTGTAGCCCCCCAGGCTCCTTGGTCCATGGGATTTCCCAGGCAAGAATACTGGGGTGGGTTGCCATTTCCTTCTCCAGGGAATCTTCTCGACCCAGGGATCAAACTCATGTGTCCTGCATTGGCAGGCGAATTCTTTTACCACTGAGCCACCAAGGAAGTCCCTGGCACATAGTAGGTATTCAATAAAGATGCACTAAACTGAATTGAAATTGGATTAATTCTTCCCTGATGACTGGGGAGAGAATGGGACAGTACTGGAGAAACTTTGTGCTAAAGAGTGTCTTTACATACAGTGTGGCAGGTGTATCTCTCCTAAAGCCACTGAAACTCCTGGAATGGCAGCATGGAAAAGCCCACCAAAGTTCAAGAATTCGAATTATAAACTTCAAGTTTCATTCAGGCAGAGAGAACCTTTCCCATTTTAGAATGAAATAAAAATCTGTGACAGAGACATTTGGAAAATGATAAATGGAGGGTGGGGTTCCTTAGAATTAAAAATAGCATTAATTATTATTGTTGTTATTTTTACTATACCACTTACTAACCTTATAACCTCAAGCAAGTCACATTACCTCTCTGAACCTCAGTTTCCAAATTTGTAAAATATTTATCCCTCTGAGTGTTGTAAGGATTAAATAGATCCACTTGATAAATATTTACTAAGCACTTGGTGGTCTCTGAGAATTTATTATAATAAAGGAGACATAGCCCTCTGCCCTCAAAGAACTGAGTGTTGGTGAAAGTGCTGTGAGAGTAGGATTCAGATTCCTACCACATGAACAGGCCACCACTGAAAAAATGCAACACCCTGCAGTCTGCTTTGGGGCATGCCTGTTATGGTCATGCATGCCTCATTTGCATCATTAGAAGTTCAGGTTTATTGAGGGTGCTATGATAGTCGAAGAATTGATGCTTTTGAACTGTGGTGTTGGAGAAGACTCTTGAGAGTCCCTTGGACTGCAAGGAAATCCAACCAGTTCATCCTAAAGGAAATCAGTCCTGAATATTCATTGGAAGGACTGATGTTGAAGCTGAAACTCCAATACTTTGGCCACCTGATGCGAAGAGTTGACTCATTTGAAGAGACCCCTGATCCTGAGAAAGATTGAAGGCGGGAGGAGAAGGGGACAACAGAGGATGAGATGGTTGGATGGCATCACCAACTCAATGGGCATGAGTTTGAATAAACTCCAGGAGTTGGTGATGGACAGGGAGGCCTGATGTGCTGCAGTCCATGGGGTCACAAAGAGTCAGACACGATTGAGCAACGGAACTAAACTGATGACAGTCATCTTCTTAGCCCCTCCTTCCTTTGGGACCCAGCCATGCCCATTGTTACAATGTTACCTTATGTAGTTGTCACTCAATGGATCCAGCCTAATTCAGCAAATATTTGTCAAGTTGGTTGGGTACTGTACTGGGGAAGAGAGGGTAACATTTGCTGAACAGAGTTGAGTTTAAAACAACTTTGGAGCACAAAGGGGGAACATTATCATGAGGTGATGATAAACTACCCTAGTGCTAAAAGTTCCTGTGATCTGTTCAGGAAGAAAATAGGGTCCCAAAGAAAATACGGCAGCAAGCCTAACAAAAATAATATATTCTTTCTCTTTCTTGGTGCTGTTTTGTTCATATTTCATGGGGAACCACTGTATTGCTACAGGCACAGAAGTTGAGATGAGATCACAGAGATGGCTACCAAATAGATTTGTGGCTTAGGACCAAAGCCCACCACCTTCACCAGACCCAGGAGATCCTCCATAGGAAGGCCTTGCCCACCTTTCCAGAGTCAAGTCCTGCACCTCTCTGCCTTCCACTCATTCTACACTGTGGAACTGTACTCTGCTATGCTGTTCTTATGCCCAAACAGATCCCTGGGTCTCAAACATCCTCTGCTTTTCTTCGCCTGACTTCCTGAGACAATTTGGAGGTGATTTCTCACTCAGCAAAGATTGTCTGTGTGATGCCGGGTTAGAGCCTCCTCTGTGAGCACTGCCGGCATCCGTCCATCATTGATCTTCCACATGGCATAATCAGTTGCTGATTTGTCCATTTCACGACCACCTCAACACTTAAGACTGGGTTTATCTCTGTATCTGGCTCAGTAGGTGCTCATTAATTAATTGTTAATTGAATGATGTAGTTGGATGTCTGTTAGATTGTCCATAAAAGGTTCTTAACTGATGGCCTATTAAACTGTAGCCTATGAGAGAGATGTTGGCCCCAAAGCCCCATAATCGCTGACTGATTTTGAAACTCCTGTTGCTCACCAACCACAGTTCTATAACTTTAAGTTGAAGATTTTGAGTATTCTGTTTACATGAAACTTCTCCTGATTACCATGACTCATCTATGATTCCTCAATAATTCTTCTTTCTTCTAGACTCCTTATGTCACTTGCTCTTTGTACCACACAGTTAACGATGCATCACAGTGATAGTGGCCCTTTATAGTGTAGTGTCAGACTTTGCAAAAAGAACTTTGCTTAGGTTATCTCATTAAACCTCACAGCAACTCTAGAAAGCAGGTATTTTTATTCCCGTTTTGAAGAAAGAGCACCAAATAGCTTATATAACTCACATAAGGTCACATGGGTAGGAAATGTCAGATTTGGAATTCCAAGCCTGGTCTGTTTGATTCCAAAGCCCATGTTCTCTCTCCCGATATCTGTTCAGTTCAGTTCAGTCGCTCAGTTGTGTCCAACTCTTTGCGACCCCATGAATCGCAGCACGCCAGGCCTCCCTGTCCATCACCGTCTCCGAGAGTTCACTCAAACTCAAGTCCATCGAGTTGGTGATGCCATCCAGCCATCTCATCCTCTGTCATGCCCTTCTCCTCCTGCCCCCAATCCCTCCTAGCATCAGAGTCTTTTCCAATGAGTCAACTCTTCACATGAGGTGGCCAAAGTGCTGGAGTTTCAGCTTTAACATCATTCCTTCCAAGGAACACCCAGGGCTGATCTTCTTCAGAATGGACTGGTTGGATCTCCTTGCAGTCCAAGGGGCTCTCAAGAGTCTTCTCCAACACCACACTTCAAAAGCATCAATTCTTCGGTGCTCAGCCTTCTTCACAGTCCAACTCTCATATCCATACATGACCACAGGAAAAACCATAGCCTTGACTAGACGGACCTTTGTTGGCAAAGTAATGTCTCTGCTTTTCAATATGCTATCTACGTTGGTCATGACTTTCCTTCCAAGGAGTAAGCGTCTTTTAATTTCATGTCTGCAATCACCATCTACAGTGATTTTGGAGCCCAAAAAAATAAAATCTGACACTGTTTCCACTGTTTCCCCATCTATTTCCCATGAAGTGATGGGACCAGACGCCATGATCTTCGTTTTCTGAATGTTGAGCTTTAAGCCAACTTTTTCACTCTCCTCTTTCACTTTCATCAAGAGGCTTTTTAGTTCCTCTTCACTTTCTGCCATAAGGGTGGTGTCATCTGCATATCTGAGGTTATTGATATTTCTCCTGGCAATCTTGATTCCAGCTTGTGCTTCTTCCAGCCCAGCGTTTCTCATGATAAAAGTTAACTCTGCATATAAGTTAAATAAGCAGGGTGACAATATACAGCCTTGACATACTCCTTTACCTATTTGGAACCAGTCTGTTGTTCCATGTTGCTTCCTGACCTGCATATAGGTTTCTCAAGAGGCAGGTCAGGTGGTCTGGTATTCCCATCTCTTTCAGGATTTTCCACAGTTTATTGTGATCCACACAGTCAAAGGCTTTGGCATAGTCAAGAAAGCAGAAATAGATGTTTTTCTGGAACTCTCTTGCTTTCTCCATGATCCAGCGGATGTTGGCAATTTGATCTGTGGTTCCTCTGCCTTTTCTAAAACCAGCTGGAACATCAGGAAGTTCATGGTTCACGTATTGCTGAAGCCTGGCTTGGAGAATTTTGAGCATTACTTTACTAGCGTGTGAGATGAGTGCAATTGTGTGGTAGTTTGAGCATTCTTTGGAATTGGAATGAAAACTGACCTTTTCCAGTCCTGTGGCCACTGCTGAGTTTTCCAAATTGCTGGCATATTGAGTGCAGCACTTTCACAGCATCATCTTTCAGGATTTGAAATAGCTCAACTGGAATTGCTCAACAAAGCAATTTGAGCTCAACAAAGCTCAACACTAGCTTTGTTCGTAGTGATGCTTCCTAAGGCCCACTTGACTTCACATTCCAGGATGTCTGGCTCTAGATGAGTGATCACACCATTGTGATTATCTTGGTCATGAAGCTCTTTTTTGTACAGTTCTTCTGTGTATTCTTGCCACCTCTTCTTAATATCTTCTGCTTCTGTTAGGTCCATACCATTTCTGTCCTTTATCGAGCCCATCTTTGCATGAAATGTTCCCTTGGTATCTCTAATTTTCTTGAAGAGATCTCTAGTCTTTCCCATTCTGTTATTTTCCTCTATTTCTTTGCATTGATCACTGAGGAAGGCTTTCTTATCTCTTCTTGCAATTCTTTGGAACTCTGCATTCAGATGCTTATATCTTTCCTTTTCTCCTTTGCTTTTTGCTTCTCTTCTTTTCACAGCTATTTGTAAGGCCTCCCCAGACAGCCATTTTGCTTTTTTATATTTCTTTTCCATGGGGATGGTCTTGATCCCTGTCTCCTGTACAATGTCACAAACCTCCATCCATAGTTCATCAGGCACTCTATCTATCAGATATAGGCCCTTAAATCTATTTCTCACTCAGTGCCTGCTACATGCCAGACACTGTTCTAGGTGCTGGAGATGCAGTGATGACTCAGACAAGTCCCTTGCCTCATGGAGCTTTCACTTTAGAGAGGGCAGACAGACAGCAGAGTAAATAAATAAGTGGATATTAGCAGGTAATATATATTGTGTGATATCTTCACATAATGGAATGTTATTTTAAAAATACAGATAATGGAAAGTGGCACTAATGAGTACATGTCATGGACATACCGGGAGGCCACCACAGTTCACCCACTGTCTTGTTTCTACTTGATGAGATAGAACAGTCCATGTTCTACTCTGAAAGGCCGGGCTTTATACATCCAGCTGCTGACTTTTGGGTGACAGACTTGCCTTACCTGCACATAGTGTAGGGTGGTTATCCCTGGAAAAGTAATTCGATGATTAGGTTGAGGTATCTGGGCCTCAGTAAAGCCCAACATAGAGAACTCATAAGTAAGCCCAAGGTCTCTGCTCATAAGTTGTCTGTGAGGGAGAGGCTCTACTCTATTGCCCTACAGTTGAGGCTGCGAAATGGAGTAAACATCCTGAGAGGGTCAGAAGGAAGTTTTGGCCAATCATTCAGCTAAGGACAAGGTCAGTTGGAATGTTTTGTCAAGTAATTTCATAAGATCTGGTAGCTCTTTGCATAAGCCTGGACCTGAAAAGTGCAGGAGCCATTGACTCTATCTTAGGATTCTTTATGTTTGTAAGAATATTATAGTGGTTAAGAGCATAAGCTTTGGGCACTTCCCTGGTAGTCCAGTGGTTAAGACCCTGTGCTTTTACTGCAGGGGACATGGGTTCAATCCCTGGTCAGGGAACTAGTCATGAGACACGGCCAAAAACAAAGCAAACAGACATACGAGAAAAGATCATGAGCTTTGGAGTCAGAGAAACTGAGAGCTTTTTCTTTCCCTTCTTACCTGTAGTGGAGTCCTATAAGGTCACTAACTTGTCTGAGCCTCAGTTTGTCAATAAAATGGGGCCAATAATATCTACTTTAGTGGCTTGTTCAGAGGATTAATTGTCAGTATATGTAAACAGGCTGGTTCAGGTTCTACTACTAGCTACGTAGTCCCCTCAGGGTGTGCATTTTATATATCAATCATTTATTGCAAGGCTCACAGAAAGAGATTTAGACTAAAATATGTGAGCTACTTCCCATTGTATAGCCTACAAAAAGGAGAGCATATAACCTCAAAACTGAAGATATCATCTCAGAAAGGACTGTGGATGCCAGAGGAAAACAAGATTTGATTTGCTCCACATCTTTACAGTAGAGACGGAAACAGCCAGTCTTCCATCACAAAGTTGTGTGGGCTCCATCCTTCTGAAGTCACAGGCCCTTAGAGGCCTGAGGCTCTGAGAAGAAAGGTACTTGGTAAAAGGGCTTTGGAATCTGAAATCCTAAGTTCAGTTCTACTTTTAAGTTTGAGTACTTAAAAATGTGTGTTTTCATTGGTCAAAAGGCCCCTATACTAACTAGAATTGTAAATAATTGATGCTACTTGATACTTCAGTGTGAGCCACTAAAGAATATTGGTTTTATAATATAGATAATATAGATAAAAAACCTCTATATTTTTATTTGCTCTCCATTGTATATACTATTGCCTAAAATTAGATTAAAAATCTTAAGATTAAAAAGGTGAGAGAGAGAGAAAACTCTTATCCCAAAGCTCCATTGCTTTCATTAGCAATGTGTAGAGTTAAAATTACTTAAAACAAACTCTCCATTAGACTCTCTTAACAGTAGAAAAATACTTATCCAAGCATTTGACAGCACACCTTTTGTGCAGAGCACTGGATGAAGCCCTAAATATTTTCTTCCTCTTGTGGTTAATGGCATGTTAGTATTGTGATTTTAGAGACTTATTTGACCCCCTCAGCTATTAGTTTGTGTTTGTTTGATCTTGATGCCTGCACTCATCTAAAGTGAACAGTGAAGAAAAGGCTTAAGAAAAGATTTAAAAATTCAGAACCACATTTTCCTCTTTCTCAGCACACTGCAGAGTCTGGTGGATCAGGAAAAAGAAAGTCTCTTCCAGGATGTCCTTGTCCTCTCTCCCTCTAAACTCTCCTAACACCCCACCCTTGCCTCTGCTCACGGACTCATTCAGTGGGCTTTAGCTGATTTCTTTCTGGGTACTGCATGCAGGGAGCAGGAAGTCAACCAAAATTCAGGCCCTGTTCTCAAGAAGCTCCCAGTCTGTAGAGAGACAGGCAGGTAGACTGTGACTGAATGCAGGATGGTAAGTCCTACAACAGGAGAGAGAGGAGGTTCCCAAGATTGTGTGGGTCAGGGAGGCTGGCTTCAGCTGAGTTTTGCAAAATGTCAGGGTTATTTAGATGGTGATGGGAGAAGCATTTTAGTGAGGGGATAGGGACCACACCTTCAAAGACATGGAGGAGACATAACGTGAAAGGAGCATACCGCAGGAAGCATTTCAGACTATGGCACTTCCCATATCACATTTTGGAACTTTGTTTACAGATCTATCTGCTAATCCCTCGAGACCTGAATTCCTAGAGGGCAGGTATCAAATGCCTTGGAACTCAATTATCTAAAAATAATAAAATATTTAATCTTTGCCACATCCCTGTTCAGTTCAGTTCAGTCACTCAGTCATGTCCAACTCTTTGTGACCCCATGGACTGCAGGACACCAGGCTTCCCTGTCCATCACCAACTCCCAGAACTTACTCAAACTCATGTCCATCGAGTTGGTGATGCCATCCAACCATCTCATCCTCTGTCGTCCCCTTCTTCTCCTGCTTTCAATCTTTCCCACCATCAAGGTCTTTTCCAATGAGTCAGTTCTTCATATCAGGTGGCCAAAGTATTGGAGTTTCAGCTTCAGATCAGTCCTACCAATGAATATTCAGGACTGATTTCCTTTAGGATGGGCTGGTTGGATTGCCTTGCAGTCCAAGAGATTCTCAAGAGTCCTCTCCAACACCACAGTTCAAAAGCATCAATTCTTCAGCGCTCAGCTTTCTTTATAGTCCAACTCTCTCATCCCTGTGAACCTTACCAATACTGAGAAAATTGAGACATAGAACTAATAAGTAATATGGCCAAAGTCACACAGCACAACAAAGATTTGAACCTAGACATTCAGGATCTGGTGCCTGTGTTCTTAAACATTATGCTATGCAATAGACATTTGATAAGTGTTTGAACTGGTTTGAATTGGATGGATGTAGAAGTAATTACATGATAATGTATTCTCTTATTTCTTTGGAAAAAATGGCCAGCAAGCAAGACTCTGATATTAACAGCCAAGTATTAAGAAGCCCCCTTGGTTTTCGCTATGGATTATGTGACATGTAGAAAATCTTACAGGTGGAAATGGTCTCTGGGCTCTTAATCCTCAGACTTCAGCCCGATTCAAACTCAAAGTGAAAATGAAATATGAGTTTAGGCCTGAAACAGAGGAAATCAGAGGTCAAAGGAATCTGCAAGTGAAGAGACAGAGGCTATAAAGATTACCCAGAAAATGGAAGACCCCTGGCCTTAAAATACAGTCTTTTGAAACAGTTTTAAAGAAGTTGAGGGAAACAATAAAGGTAAGTACATGTAGCTTTAAAGGATCAAAGTGCTCCTGTTTTTAAATTGATTTTGAGGAGGAGAGAGATGAGAGAGGTTTATGATAAGAGCTGAATGGTGGGAAACAGAGCAAGGAAAACAGATTTCACTTAGAGCACAGAGAGCCATCCTTTCACTCATTTATTCTACTAATAAAACTTGGAGCTGGTCTCTGGGATTACAGATGAATCAAATACTGTCCCTGTGCTCAAGGAGTTCACAGTCCAATGATAGAGGGAGATAGCAAGATGGAGAGTCCCGATGATGCTCAATGTCTGTGTTGGAAATGTGTACAAGGGATAGAGGAAGGGGCCGCGATGGGTGGGGAGGGAGGGAGCATTAGGCCTGCTGATGAGAGAAGAGGGCCTCCTGGGCCAACAGGAGTGCTTTACAGAGCATAGCATGGGAGGGAACACAGTGTGCTCTGCTTTGCCGCTGCTGGTCACAGAACAGTGCTGCCCAGAGTGTGCTTTCCAAGGGCTTATGGAGGTTGTGGTGGGTAAAGGAGGAAGATGGGAGCCAGATCCCAGCTCTGCACCTTATGAGCAGGGACTAGTCGCTCTACCCCTCGTTTTCTCCTTAACTCTCAGTTTGCTCATGGGTAAAATGCCATTGGTGGGAGGAGGGAGGATGGACCCCAACCCTCTCTGAGGATCTTCAGGAAGATTAAATGAGATGTTGAATGTGCTTACAAACTTTCCTACGTCTAGCTTGTGATTTAATGAATTCTTCCCAGTGGCTTTGTAAAGGTTCGTCTTGTTTCTGCAGGGAAATAACACTTGCCACGTAATCTCTGCTCTTGCCAACACACCTTTCCCATGGTAGCCTGGAAAATCCCTGAAGTGCATTTGGTCCATGTCTTTGCCCTTTGGGATCCACAGGAAGGCAGGAGCCATCCAAGTGGAGGGTGGACCAAGAATACACCCTGCTCTTAAACCCTGAGAGGGTCCATGTCGAAAGCCAGGAGCGCCCTCCACTCTCAGTATACAGACAATGTTGTGGTGATTTACTGAAATTTCCCATGAAAACAAGAGGGTTTTCGTTTTGAGAAATCTGAAGCCCTAATGACTATGCTTATTGCATTTGAAGTATCTAACTTTAACCCGTTCACAGTAAAGAGTTTTTTTTTTAAGGGCTAAGTGCACCTGAAATTGTGTTTGTAAGTGATTAAAATGGTGCTTTCATCATTCAGTTTTTAAAGTTCACTTAATCTCTCCCCCTTTGCTCTATATTTCCCTGACTGGCATTATTGTGAGAACTTATTAGTTAATGCTTGTGAAGCATTCTGAAGATAGAAATGACTATTGATATAGCTGATGAGTAGTAATGTTTTTAAGTGTTCTTTTCTATTTCAGAAATTAAATTCCAAGGACAAATCTTTCCAGCTCTCAACTTTGCCACCTGCAACACATTTTAATGGGCACATATTTTCAGTATGTTATGTTTTAGACAACAGGAATGAACATATACTAAGTGATTACTGTGTGCCAAGCTCTGAGCCAAATGCCTTAAATTTGTTATTTTTCAATCTTCACAGTAACCCTGCAAGGCAGACAGAAAATTGTTCACATTTTTCAGATGAGTAAATTTAAATTACACCTCAGAGTGTCGTAAGTAGCTAAGCCAAGGTCAAGACTGGAGTTCATTTTCAAACCCAGATCAGATCAATTCTAAACTTCATGTTCTTTCCATTACACCATGTAGAATTTTGAATTAAGATCTTTCCAGTAATATGAATTTATTTGGCAGTATTTACTAATAGCAGATACATAGTCTAGAATTGTTTTAATCAGATTAGATTATTGACTTTCCCTGAGACTACTGGATTGCCTTTTATGCTGATAGGAATTCTTTGCCCAGACTTGGAGGTTTGGAAAAGGGCACAGAATTTGGTTTCAGACTTGAGTTGATTGTGTTCTGGCTGAGTGACAGTGGGCACTGCCTGAAGCCTCATTTCTCCACCATATGTCAAGTGACTTCACTTCAAGCCGCAGGCCTCATCTGTAAGTGACAGGAGTGACAATTACCTACTTTGCAAAGTTGTGGGAAAATTAAGTGAAGTAATACACGTGGAGATACGTGTCACCTTTTGTGTGTGTGCTGTTGGGAGTATTGGAAAGGCTTCTGGTAGTTGCTTGCCTAGACATCTTCCTGTGTAAACCAAAGTACTTCTTAATCAGCCTTATCACAGGATCTCCTTTGAGATTGAGCCTTTTTGCCACATTCCAAGCAGGGACTGTGTTAGGCACTTAGTATGTGCTTCTCCATTACCACATTTATGACATTATATAGTAATTACTTATTCACTTATTTATTTACTTCCTTGCAGGCAGGAACCTCTTTTATTTCCTTCATATCCCTGGCATTTAACAGAATGGCTTCTGGCTCATCGAAGGAACTCATTAATGTTAAGGAAGTTAGCTTGGCTTTTGTTCCTTTATACTGCTTTTCTTCTTTTAAAAGCTAACTTCAGTTGTGGGAAGGGGCTATTCAAATGAACTGGTATATTATCATTATTAAATTGTAACTTATAACTTGCCTTAAAATATGCCTGTAACTAAAGAAGTGCAGGCTTCCCTGGTGGCTCAAACAAGAAAGGAATCGGTTTGCAATACAGGGAACCCAGGTTCAATTCCTGGGTCAGGAAGATCACTTGGAAAAGGGAATGGCAACCCACTCCAGTATTCTTGCCTGGGAAATCCCAAGGACAGAGGAGCCAGCAGGCTGTGGTCCACGGGGTCACAAAGAGTCAGACACAACTGAGTGACTAACATACGCTATAACTTGCTTTAAAATATGCCTGTAACCAAAGAAGTTTAGGTTGCACTGATTTGGCAACAGCTGATTCCGAATATTTGGTAGCCTTTCACTCTTTTAAAAGGTAAATTTGGGGGATGAAAAGAATATGTCAAGAGTCGAAAGACCTTGCAAACAAATTTATTTTGTGATTTCAGAGATTGATTACCCTACTCAAAGAAGTAAACTCCTCAGTAACCTTAGTGTATTGTAATTTGGATGTGTCATATCCAAATTATTCTTAGGGATGTATTAAATTAGCCCTTAAAGGACCTTACCTGAGAATTATTTATTACACACTTTGAATTTTAAAAAGATGCACATATATATATGCATATATAATAATTTTGGAACTTTATCATGTGTTTTTAAAAGGCTGATTATTTCTCAATTTTTAAAATACCAGTTTGACTCTTGCCCAATTGGTATGAATTAGATTTAAAAGGCATGTTTCGATAAAGACAAAAGATTGTGAAGACAGAAATAGTAACATATTTATCCTCTGTTCTAATCCAAAATTCTCACTGTTATGAAGCAAATCATAATGCATATAGTAGGAGAGTTTGAAAAATAGCACAATGAGATTGAGATGAAGGAAAATGAAGAGAATTTTAAAAATAAGATAAACTCATGGGTAAGGTTTATGCTTAAGAAAAATTAGCTGCAGTGAGGTCCTGTGCTCTTTCTGTACACAGAGAGGGCTACAGATCTGGCACTCGTTTTCCTAGCAGTATTACAAAGAGGGAACCCAGTGAATTACAGGATGTAGCATCCATAAAATAAAAGTAAATCCATCACACAGATAATAGAGAATATTAGTTGTTCATTGTCATAATAACGTATTTGCCTCAGAGCAGATAGAAGTATTCTGATATTTGTGATTTTTTTCTTTTTTTTGCCTCTCCACTTTGCCTCTTGTTCATGAGATTTTTATAAATATGTATTAGGAGGATCTCCGTAAGCAGGAAAGAGAGAGCGAGAAGCTTAAAAAGCATAGCGTGGAATGCTGCTTGACAGTGTCATACATTCACAAGATGTCCTTGAAGATGGAGCACAGAACAGAGATCAGGGAAATCTTGGCAGCTGCAGTTGGGAAAATAAATGGCTGTTGTATGATTGGGCAGATCCTGAAAGCAGGCTCCTGCTCAAACCATGTAATTAAGAAAAGTGGGAGCTTTTGTCCAAGTGCAGAATGTTCATAATATCAGAGTTTGTCAGCAGGAGCTTTTAGAATGGATCAGTACTTTTCACTCCCTGATCCAAGAAACGGTTTTCTTATAAATCATCCACTCTCCTTGCTGTCCTCATGAAGGTTGCCACCAGGCGATAAGGCAGACTTCAGAGTGTAACCTTGCTAATACGCAATGATTTAGGTGAAGGGGAAACCAAATCAGACTGTCTCAAAAAATGCGATTTTTATTCATTTGGGCTCCTATGTAGAAACAAGCAGAGCGTGGCCAAGGAGAAATCCTGCAGGACAGCTCTGGGAAGGAGATGGCATCCTTGTTAATACTGGGTCTGAACTGGGTTGAAGTATTTGATACTTTTTTTCTTTTTAAAATATAACTTTCTTTCAGATTATAAAGGTGCTATTGTAAAACAAACAAAAAACTTGAAGAATAGAAATGGTGACGAATATAACAATCACCTATAATCCTACTATTTATTATTAGCATTTTCATTTTTTCCCTCCTACTCTGTGCATGTTTATGTGATTGACATAATCCATTTTTAATTCTACCTTTTCTCTACATTGATTACAAACATTTTCTCATGTTATAAAAATGCATTATAAACCTAATTTTAACATTTGTAGAATACTGTATCACAAAATCATACGATAGCTTAGTCACCCCTCTGTTGGGCCCTCAGCTTGTTTCTATTTTTCACTCTTCTAGGCACACTGTTCTTAAGATATTTTACTGTGCATACTTTTGGTCTACAGAATTTTGGATTCTCTTCTGAGCTTCAGAATGGATCAACAGGTCTAAGAATATGAACATAAGGTTCAGAAAGGTTGTGCCAATTTATATTTCCACCTATAAAGATAAGAGAGACTATTTCATGACACTTTAAAGCAACACTTGCAAACCTTGAATTTCTGTGTATGTTCTCAGTAAGCATTTTGTCCAGAGATAATTCAGATCCACACTTCTCCCTGCCCAGTTCAGTTCAGTTCAGTTCAGTCGCTCAGTCATGTCCGACTCTTTGTGATCCCATGAATCACAGCACGCCAGGCCTCCCTGTCCATCACCAACTCCCGGAGTTCACTCAGACTCACGTCCATCGAGTCAGTGATGCCATCCAGCCATCTCATCCTCTGTCATCCCCTTCTCCTTCTGCCTCCAATCCCTCCCAGCATCAGAGTCTTTTCCAATGAGTCAACTCTTCTCATGAGGTGGCCAAAGTACTGGAGCTTCAGCTTTAGCATCATTCCTTCCAAAGAAATCCCAGGGCTGATCTCCTTCAGAATGGACTGGTTGGATCTCCTTGCAGTCCAAGGGACTCTCAAGAGTCTTCTCCAACACCACAGGTCAAAAGCATCAATTCTTCGGCGCTCAGCTTTCTTCACAGTCCAACTCTCACATCCATACATGACCACAGGAAAAACCATAGCCTTGACTAGACGGACCTTCCAGGTCTGCATTATCACCAACCATGGTTTTCTAGAGCCTAAGTTTACTTGCTCCCCCTTGCTTTCCAAGAGGGTGTCCCTTTTTTCTAATGTTTCTTTCTTATACAAAAACAAACAAAAACACCTGAAAGGAAGTCAGTGAAGAAGGAAATCAAAAACCAAATTGCAAGTGTGATAAAGGAATTTTTAAAACTACCGTATCAGATTGATGTTCAAAACCTTTTCACTGATGAACAGATAGATGTACTATGCAGCTGTGTGCCTTGTCCCTGGGTCTAATTTATATATTGGTCACTTACATTACATGCACTGAGGTGCTGAGAACTGGTTTGTTTCTCTCAGTGTCTTTGACTTCGTAATGTCCCAAGATGATCACTGTCCTTTGAACTGGAAGAACCGTTGGCATTATACAATTCCTCTCAACAAAGCAAACGTTTCTCTGTGCAGATTTTTCTAGATACTAATTCCCTCCACTTCCCTCTGCTCTCTTCCTCATCTCTACCCCAACTGTGTTAAGAAAACAAGTATCTGTTCTCAAAATAAAAAATATTTTTATGTGGATTTCTGAAAAATTTAATCTGAGTTTGCACAGAACAAATGCAGAGAAGTGACCCTATGCTTTAGGTCATGATATAGATACCAAATAACCCACGACTTTTTACAGCTGAATCTTGGTGAGTTTGCTCACACTCTGAGCCACTAGCCAGGCTTTTTATAAATACACAGTATTTAATATGTTTACATAAATTGTGCCACTGGCTATTCTTTATGCATTTAATCAGAAGTCTGACTTAGTCTGTGGACAGTTTTACAAGTGACTCATTAGTGTTCTTTGTATGGAAGACGAAGATAACATAGATACCATCACAACTGGCTCCCATCCCAACAGGAATCCGTAGCTTATTATTAGGCATTTTGGTTATTTTGTCTACATTAAATATTCAGAGTTTGAGGTCTTAGGGAGTAGAATGGGAAGGAAATTGTTTTCCAATTGATTTTTTTATTAAAGGTGATATTTTTTCAGGAAGCCTGAGAGCTTGCCCATGAAATTACATTTATATTAATATAAAGACATTTCTTTTTCAAATATGTCTTTAACAAAGAGAGCTTATTGAAAGTTTGGGACTGTATTTACAGGCCATTTTGGAAAAGAAGACTGAATGGACGGTGGGGTGGGTGCGGTTTGAGGGTTTCCTTGTCTTTACAGTGAACTAGGTGATTAAGCCATCCCTCTGCTCTGGAGAGTTTTCTGTAAAAGTCTGTTAAAACCAAGTACTCGGGGGTTTTAGCAGCACTGCCCCAGGATGGGCACACTAGGAGATCATTTTAGGCCAAAACTGAAGCCCTAAAGGGACACTGTAAGATATTAAGGAGGCCAGTATTTATTTAGGAGGAGAAATGTATGTGATGTGTCTGGGGAACAAGATTAAAAACTCGGATTTCTGTGATTTTGAGAATAATGCCTAAGAGAAATTAAATTTTGATTATGCTTTTCATTTAAATGCTGGCCCTGCTATTTTAAGTATTAATGCCTCTTATTCTCTCCAGTGGCTGCTGATTTTGAAAAAAAACACAACCCTGACTACCACCACTGAGAATACTTTTGGCATGCCCTGTGCTCATCTCCAGTGAAGAAGATGCTGTTTCAGAGGAGTAATGCCTCAAGCTTACCTCATTGTTCCAAATAGTCATTTGTTCAGGACATAAGCATTCAGACCAGAAACAGGATTGTCAGTTCAGTATCAGAGTGGCATATGACTTGTCTGTGTATAATTTCATTCACGTGCTTTTGGTGAGGGGGTGGGGGTGGGAGTCATCAGAGACAGTCTGGAGGGAATTGCTTAAAGAAAGGGGTGTATACCATTGATTTTAATTATTTGTTTATCTCCCCTCCTTTCTCATTCTCTCAACTTGAACTCTGTAAGAGTAGGGATCAAATTATTTTTGTTTCCCCAATTCCTCCAATGGTGCCTTAGTCTATAAAGCATTCAATAAACTTGTCTTGAATTGAATACACTTGTTTTAAAGATATGCTGAGAATTTATTACCACATAACTTCCTAGAGTAAATAGGTCTTTCAGGTTATTTGTGCATCTGCCCAAAGGTATTATTAAACTGTCAGCATGTTTTCCCCAGTTGGAATTAATTTTTTTTTCTAGAGTTTTCTAGTTGCCTTCTAGTAGAATCTACAAAAACTTGGTACAAATGGTTTGGGGGGACATGCAGGCAGTCTTCAGCCAGATCCTCCTGTCTAGCAGTCTCTGTGAGTCATTACCTTAGTGGTGGGGGTATAGTCCTAAATTCCCTTTTCCTAGAGTGATCAGATCATAGATCTCAGCCCCTCCTCTTGGGCCCCACTAATAACTAATGGCTCCTTCCCAGTTGAATCATAACCAGGAAAGCATTGCATTTAGAAAAAACTTAATCTGAAGGGATCTGAGCAAATTAAAACCTCTTGAAAAGGAGAAGAGAGTATAGAGTTTATGAGCTGATGGACAAAACTTTAAAGAAATATGAATTTGGAGGGGGGGGTGTTGTAAGGACATTTTTAGTATCTTTCAAGGAGCAAGAAGCAAAGTGAAGAATTATTCCTAAAAATAATATGTCTTCAGGAACACAGAGCCTGCTGTGTAATTTTCTAACTTTGGGGATTTGTTTTTCAGGCTTTTGAAAAGGGGGTGAGAGGCAGTAGTCTGGGCTGCTCCACCAGAGTCTCACATAGTGCATGTCAGAATTTTATAAGGGTTAAGTGGGAAATGCCTACAAAGAGAATTAGGACTTTTATTTTTGTTCTCATGAATAATTTAAATCTATTTCTTTAATGGCTTGATTCAGTGACTGCCCTTGGTAAACATTATTCTTCATGCTCTTGGGAGTGCTTGTTCTATTACATAAGGCTTAGCTTTTATACATAAATTTTCAAAAGTCCTTCCAACATGGTAAAAGAAAACACCTTTAAATACTCATTAAAATATTTAATAAAATGCATATGTGTATTGCAGATGTACACACCTGAGACGTGTTTGCAATCAGCACAGTCCTTTAGTATCTTTCTAGTTTCCGGGAATACTGACATTTTGAGGGCACTGAAAGTAGAAGGAAGAGTATTTGAAAAAGAAACATATACCTGTGACCTTCTTAGGTTCTTTTCTCTTGATCCTTCTGCCTGCTTTTAGAGTATCAAGGCCACCCCTCCCCTAGAAAATCAGAAGTTGAGAATAGCTGAGTGTGGCATGATAGAGTTACAAGGGTCCTGCGCTGATGATAAATGTCAGCAGTGAGTTCTACAGGCGCAGGTTCCTGTAATATAAACTCGTAATCTTTTATTTTGCCTCATGACGTAAATACTGACGGTGTAAACTAGGTTAAGATACATAAATGCAAGACCATACAGTTTATTGTCAGACTGCCACTTCCATGGAAAATACTGGAGCAGAGCTATGGCGTGTTGTGGCTGACAGAACTGGTGAGGGGGCTGTGCTGGGACCCCTGATTTGCCTCTCCGGGGCCTAAAATAGTGATGTCCTCAGGTGTAAGGCGAGAGACCAGCCCTATAATTCTAACCTGGCTTCCCCACCCCTGAGCTTGAGTACAGGAAAGCCTTGTGAAGAGTGGGGGATAGAGGGAGCTGCAAGGGATTCATGAGCTGATGGAAGAAACATTAAAGGAGGCTTTAAGTCCTTTTTAGGATTTCAGAATGGCTCTTGCTTAATACACTTAAAGGACTTTCTGGCCATAGGACATGCTTATTCTCTCCTCTGTCATGTGGACCCTTTGGCAATAAATATTTGTTTGAATGAATGAATGAATTCTGAGGGCAAGAAATTCCATGAAAAGAGTGATTTGGGAAAGAAGGGAAGTTTCTGCCCTTTGATTATATTGCTACTCTTAGAGTCGATTGGGAGATTTCAGTCTGAGACCAAGGATTGATTTTAGTGTACCCAAAGTGTTATGTGTATATATAGAGATAGATAGATAGATATTTCCAAGGAGAAAGGGCAAAGGTATTCAGCAAGTTCTCTACAGGGTCCATGTCAGCCAAAGCTTTAGCAGTCCTGCTTGAATGAATGCCTCTTAAAATCTGCATTTAAAATAATATCTAAATGTATGTCTGGCATATGATAGGAACTCAATAAGTATTCTATCTTCTTGCTATACAGAAGATGGAGATGACACTACTAAAATTATTGGCTTATACTTCACAGGGTTGTTAGAAGGATTTAGGAACTATGGGACTTGCAAGCACTTTCATTCATTCAGTCGTTCTTAATGCAGAACCTACCCATTCTCAGGCCCTGTCCCACATGCAGGAGGTACTATTATAAATAAAACAGATGTGGTCTCTCTACTGTGGAACTCGGAGTTGAGGTTGCCATTCTTTGTGAACTGCAAAGTACTCTACTCAGAAGAGTAAGGAAATAAACATATCTCCACACCTATATTCAGGCACATTTTTGTGATATAACCATCTTCATACTCCCCCCAAAGATAAAATAGAAGTAAGCTCTCATCCAAATGGCCATGTCTGCATTGTCACAAGAATACGCAATGAGATATAGGCCTGGACCTAAGTGCCATTTCTGCCTAACTAGCACTGTGACCTTGTGCAAGTCACTTCCCCTTTCTTGTCCTCAGATTCCTTGTTATGATTACAGGGTTGGACTCAGTGGCCCCTGATGTTCTTTGACATCATGCATCCACCCTGTGAGCTCAGTGAGGGCCAGCTCCCAGTCTTTGTGTATCCCCTGGACCTTGCACAGTACCTGGCACTCCAGAGGTCCATCCCCGTTCATCTAACATTTCCAGATCTAGCTATCATGGAAATAAACCCTTTTTTTAATGAATATAACCTGGCCTGTCCAGGAAGCAGTATAACATATACTTTAGGTGAACAATAACGAAGGATGTTATTGAATGGTTACTTAGGACAGTTGGGAAGGACCCTGGATTGTGGCAACAGAGAAGCCACAAAGGGCTGAGAGGGTTGGCTTTTTTTTTTTCTCAGTATCATCCTGAGAAAAAAAGAAGCCTGGCCCAACCTCTGCTTCTTCTCCCTCCTGCCTCCGCAGAGATAAACGTCCCTGCAGCTGCATGCCTGAGGCCTTCCCTCTTGCTTTTGTTGTATATTTTGCAGGAAAAAAAAAGAGGGTGGGAGGGGTGAGGTTAATGTGTTGAGTGTGAGTAATTAGTCATTCAAACCATCGACATTGACAGTGACAAGATTTGAGTGCCTGCGTTATTGTGCACTGCTTTAATAGTTTATCCCTGAAATTTTCTGCCTGTATAATGTTTCTTAAAATACATCATGGGAACATAAAAGATTTAATGCAGTGCTTTGTGTAACCATTAGAGTTTGAAGTCAACTGAACCTCCTCAAGGCTCTCTTCTGGATGCTGACTGTAATTCTGTTCTTAATTGCTGTTCAGAAGAGAGAAGGAAGGCAAGTCAGGGGGTTGGAACCTGGTCAGCTACGAAGTTGGCCGTGAGACCCACACAGAATCCTTCATTAAAGTACATATGCACACTTAAGTAACTGATATATTTACTTGCAGTGAAAATTGTGCTATTAGAATATCAAAGGTGTTACCCTGGGGAAGCAAGCATTCTGATTTCGCCAAGCCAGCTTCTGAATTTATTGGAGGATAGCTTCCCACGAACACACATGTTTACCTCTGGTCTTTTTCCCAAGTTGAGATTGCAGGTGTCCTCTCTGTAAGGTCTAGCATGTGACCTTAAAATGCCGTAGTTTCATACTCCATACATTTACATCCTCGCAGCTTCTCTTATTTTCCAAGTAACGCTCTTGGTTCTCTTGTGTGTCAGTTTTCAGTCTGACATTTTACATTTCTGATTCTTTTTTTAAGCCTGTCTTGCATCCTGGGATGCGTCATTAAGACCAGCAAGGGGTCTTATTACACAATGTATATTAACACATTTGCAAATGTTTCTCAGCTTTAAAACTGTACGCTTTTATTGAGAAAACTCTGTGTGTGTGCATATGTATATTTCCCTCAGTTCCTTCTGAGTCCACAAAAGGATAACTGTGCAGTGTGTGTGCAGAGTAAAGAGAGCTCCATCTCCAAGAGACGGGAATGACTTGACCTGATTTATAGGTTTGTTCAATGAAAGGAGCTCAGTACTGAACATTGTATTTCATGGTTCCTTTTCAGAGGTTTGGACCCCAGTTAGGGTAGGATTGTCTGATGCACAGATGGGGCTCAGCTCCAGGAGTCAACATAAATTAGGAAATCCACACAGGATGTAAGGAGATCCAGAAGGCTTACTGGGGAACTGAAATTTCTTTGCTGCAGACCTGATACTTCCTAGGCCTTTCTGGAGCAGGGAGACCTGTGAAATATTCACAGGGACAAGTACTGGCTTTCACGACATGTGTCTGTGAGTCAAGCATCCAGTGAATTAAGAATGAACACAGCTGTCAGATGACCTGTTACAGTCTTGGTCCCACAGCATCTCAGCGTGCCTAGGTATGACTTACATTTGTCCTGCTCCATCACTGATACTCTAAATGCTGCCTTACTGCAGGATATTTCTCAGGTGTTTGAGTAGGAACCGTAGTGGTGCAGGGAAGGCGTTCTGTAGATTGTGGGACTGATTTTTTTGCCACTAAATCAAAATGTAGCTGTTGGGCAGCTCTGTGGTTCTGCTGGCCGAGCCTCCTGAACTGGATAAATTCTGTTTTTCATGTTCCTTGGTGAGTTGGTGGTGCTCCTTAGGTTTGTTGCCTGGACACCTGACTCAGTGAAGCAGTGAGACAAGACAGCAAAGGGAGGCACTGCACAGACCCAGGAGGCCGATGGCTTGGCAGAGCAGAAACCTACCTCCCAGCCAGGAGTTGTGATGATGTTCTAAAACATCATCTCCATTAGCATGATCCCTCCCCTGGGCACAACGCCCTGATTCTTTCCTGGACCCTTGCCTCAAGGGCAGAGTATCTGCATAGGAGTTACTGGGTGCATTTTTTTTTTTTTTTTTTTTGTTAATCAGTGCTGAGGAGAGCTTGATTTAAGATTCCTCTACAGAGCCCTTTACTTTCTCCTTGCTCTCTGGACCAGCCTAACACAATCCCACAGTTGTCCTGAAAGTTTTGATGTGATAAGTGAAGCCACTTAGTTACCTACGTGATGGCAAAGAATCTTAGACGCTTCCCACCTTCCTCCATCTGCCTTGTTTCCCTGATTCCTCTTGAGACTTATTTTCTTTCTTTTGGTTTCAGTTCCCAGTTGTGATTATCAGAAGAAGAAGCAATTAGAGCAAAGCTTATCCATGTAGGGCATAATGAGGAGTAATAGTTACGATGCTTCTAGCCACTTTATGTTCTAGGCATCTTACATACATAAATAACCCTGCACAGTGGTGTTATTCTGGTTTATAAAGAGAAAACAGGCCCAAGAACCCAAGTGCCTGAGATCACGGAGCTAATAAGTAGTAGAACTAGAGTTTTAAGTCAGCTAAAACTCTAAAACTTATTCCCTTCTTACTATACCACTATGTTTCAGATGAGCAAATAAGCAAAAAGCAAAACAAAACAAAAACAGCAACAACAAAAAAACAGCCTCTGGACATTGATGAGGATGAGCAGCAACTAGAACTTTCATATGGGAGAGTCGGTTGGTACATCTATTTAGAAAAACTATAGACAGTACCTACTAAAGCAGAAATACCCCTGAACCCCAAAATAGACTCCAAAGAATATTCCCAACAGAAATGTGTATGTACACCATAGGATGTGTATGTAATGCTCATAGCAGCATTATCTATAATAGTTAAAAAAAAAAACAAAACTAAAAATAACCCAGTGTTCTTCAAAGTAAAAGAGATACATAAAACATAATATTTTAATACAATGCAATTTTCTCCAGACATGGAGAAGAACAGTCTACCTCTATATTTCAAAACATGAAAGACACTCAGACATAATATGTGAAAAGACATAAAAGGGTACATTTTGTGTGATTCCATGTATATAAAATTTAAAAAAAAAATAAGTCTATGAATTAGAAATCAGAGTAGTGGTTACCTTGGTGGGTGGTATGAATGATGAGGATGGGGACACAAGAAAGTCTTCTGGAATGCTGGTCATTTTCTGTATCATGGTCTGAAAGGTGGTTACTTGAGTGTGAGTTGTGTTCATTTTGTAAACATTCCTTGAGTTGTACCCTTGAGACTTGTACAGTTTACTACATGTGTATTAGATAAACAGGCTTATCTCCCCAAATTTCTCAGAGCAGCCAAATAATAGTAATAATAATGGAAGCTACTAGTAATCAGATATCTGCTAAGCTTGGGGTTTTTTTGTCTATAAAAAAACACAGACGATGTTAGAATATGCCTCACTCCTTTCTGGTGGGGAGTCAGTGAGAGAAGTCACATCAGGTAACTTGCAGTGCCACCAGGAAAGCCCAAGAATACTGGAATGGGTAGTCTATCCCTTCTCCAGGGCATCTTCCCCACCCAGGAATCAAACCAGGGTCTCCTGCATTGCAGGTGGATTCCTTACCAGCTGAGCTACCAGGGGAAGCCCTAGAATGACTTTAATGGATATCAATGATTGTGGTTATGTTCCCACCACTATTCAGGCACTTTACATATATTCTGTCACCAGATCCTTCTTAACACCTTGCAAAGCAGGCAGCATTGTTCTTCTCCTCTTTCAAATGAGGAACACTAAGGTTCTCAGAGTTCAAGTCCCTTACCCAAAGTTGTACAACTAGGGAATGACAGAGCATGATCCCATTTCCAAGGAGCTGATGTTCAATTTCACAGAAGATGGAAATAACACCGTAAAGATGAGGAAGGGATGGAGCTCAGATAGAATGGAAAAGTGGGACCGATGGACTGCATTCGGGCCAGGAAAACTGGGTACAGGCCTAGACTCTGCCCCACTTTCCTGTGATGACAAAGAAATCTCTGGATGTCTCTGGAATTCATCTCCAACAGGAGAGTTTTGAACTGAATTGTATTGCCTGAAGTGCCTTCTTTCTGGCTCTGCAGTTTTCTGATTCTCAGTGCTTGTCATACCATACAAGGCATCTTCATGAACCAGCTCCATGAGCTTAAACCCACTTTTCATGTAAAACCTAATTCTAACAACATCTTCTTGGGACTTTCCCTGAGTACCCCTGTCCTTTAAGCAGGATTGATTGCTCCTCCATTACATGGCCACTGTCCAGTTGCAGCCCTTTGCCTTCTATGTCCTCTGTGGACTGTAAGCTCCTTGTGGATAGAGACTGAGGCTTGTCTCTTTATTCCACGCATGCTGCCTCAAACAGTTAACACATTCGTGGAAATATTTCTTTAAGTAACTATTTAAATACACAGAAGTCTTTTTTTGAGTAATGTGTGAAAGGACCATCTGGGGCTGGACTAGACTTGAAGTAGAGACCTAGAGAGAACTTTCCTTCATGTTTTTTTATTTTATTTGAGGTCCAGGAGAAACAATAACAGAGTAGCTGGGGAGAAACATCATTAGATAACTTTGTAGCTCCCCAGCGTGCTTTTATGAAATCTAAAGTTTGATCATTATTAAGCATCAGTGAAAATCTAAACCCTTCCCATATGAAACAGCCCCACTTAATTTAATGTCATTTTACTTTATGAGATAGTTAATAAACAGGTACTGTATTTGATCTTGTGAGCGTAGCCCTCTATGTTTAGCTTTTTCAGCTTTAATGGAACTATAATTTTAATCATGATTATTACTTTACATTTTAATTATAATTTGGTGTGGCTTAAGTATACATTTCTGAGAGTGATTGTGTAATGAAAACAGGAATTAGCTTTTCATTAACAAAATAATGGGAGAGTTCCCACTGCATTCTAGTCTGTGTTCAAAATCTATGGGCTGGCCTAAAAATAGCAAGGGGAGTTTAACATTTTGGTTAAAAACATGTTTCTAAATTGGCTGTGTTCACAACCTCATCTCTTTTGCTCCATCCTGCTTTATCTTGTTCCCTTTCTTTACAAAAAATAAAATCAAATCTTGAAAGAGACTTTGTGTCTTTGAGATATCAAAAGGCTTAATATTTTTATTTTTATTTAGATAATTAGCACCATGGAGCCTCAGGTGTCAAATGGCCCGACATCCAATACAAGCAATGGACCCTCCAGCAACAATAGAAACTGTCCTTCTCCCATGCAGACAGGGGCAGCCACAGATGACAGCAAAACCAACCTCATAGTCAACTATTTACCCCAGAATATGACCCAGGAGGAATTCAGGAGTCTCTTTGGGAGCATTGGTGAAATAGAATCCTGCAAACTCGTGAGAGACAAAATTACAGGTACGCTCTTCTTCACTATTCTAGGCTTGGGATTCACAGCCACCTTGTTCCATTAGAAATGCAGACTTTGGCAGGAGTGCGTGTGTGTGGTGGTGGCTTTGAGTGTTTGCAGCTTGTGTCCTGCATTCAAGGATAGCATGGTTACAGTCACAAATGCATATGTGTGTGAATACTACATGCAACCGCTTTGCGGACTGGTAGGACCAGGAAGCAGATAAAGATTTTGGAGCTTCCTCAGCTTTGCTTTATGTGAAATAATCCTTTGGTTGTATCCTCTTTTATTCTTAATCAGCCACCCCTACACTCTGTTCTTTAGTTCTCAGTTCTGCCCTCTGCCCCCAACCCCGTACTCGTCTTTGTCTGTTTATTCCTTTCCTCTTAAACGTTTGGTTCGTGTGTGTCCAGTGTTCTTCCATGTGTCCGAGACAGTGTTTTAGAGGCGGCTATTGTCGTCACAACTGCCCATTGTCCCTGGGAATAATAGGCCTTAAGGAGAGCAGATTATTCTGGAATAAATCTACTCTGTCATGGGAGGGAGATGCTACATGAAGGAATTTTATGTTATGTGTTTGTTGTGAAGATACTCTTTGAGAATTCAGAGACTTTTTACTGGAAAGTAAAACAATACCCTACCCTTCAATACTTGAAAGCTTTAGGTTG
Source organism: Bos javanicus (assembly GCF_032452875.1). Classification (NCBI taxonomy): domain Eukaryota; kingdom Metazoa; phylum Chordata; class Mammalia; order Artiodactyla; family Bovidae; genus Bos; species Bos javanicus. The sequence goes on along the minus strand of NC_083870.1, from coordinate 96,360,803 downwards.
TGATTTTTTTCTAATTGACAGTCATTCATTGAGGACCTCGAGTCTGCCAGATACTGACGCTATAATCCTTTGGGGCTGGGGATGGGGGTCGTTTCCCTGTAATCTTTCTGGAAGTGAGAATGTTTTCTTAGAAAAATATTGGACTACATCGTGATGGCAGTGAAGCTGCTATGCTTTGATGCTCCCCTCCTAAAATCATTCACACTCAGCTTTGAGTATTTATCATTTTTGAATGTTGACTTTTATTTCCCTCTCTCTGGACAGTTTAACTGAAGAGCAGCTGGCCTATATAGGAAAAAGGAAACTTTAAAATATTGAAATACGTTATCTTGATTTTTAAATCAGAGAATACAGTGTATTTGTGTGCATGTAGCCATATTCTCCAATTCTTCTGATTCCCTTGTCAATTTGTCCCCTATATATATTATTTTGAAAAATCATAAAACTCAAATAATTGTTAACATATAAAAATCACATAACTCACCAAATTTAATTTCCTCTTCTGTAAAGTTGGAAAATAATACTTATCTTAAAGGATTTTTTGTGAGGACTAAATGGAAGATTGGATATATACTGCCTAGCACAATGCATCTTGCAGAGTAGTCTCTCAGTAACGGGGAGGGTATTATTATTATAAGCGCAGTTAGTATGTTTCAAGAAGAGTGACTAGAACAGAGAAATTTTATCAAGGTCTCCAAATAGGGCCACGGCTTTGGTGTTCTTATCCCAGAGCCCTGGATCATCCATCCTTTGACAGAACTGCCTATGCTGTCAGAAAGCCAATGTTTAGATTCCTGAATAATCTTTATATAATAGGATGATAATTCAAACCAAATTAAAACCAGTTAACCATATGATTCTTCCTCCTACTCCTGTATGGAAAATGTATTTTTGGTATAGCCTTACCTTCTAAATAGGGACTCTGCCAGCTATCTTAGTGAATATTATTAAGCACCTTTTCAAAAGAGTTCCTTTAGAAGTGTAGTGAGATTTTTCAGAAGTACTGATTCATGGTGTTGTTCTTTGTTTTCTAAAGACACATGTTTAAACAAGCAGATTCCTTTACTGAAAGAATGCTAATTTGGTAGTTCACTGAGTGGATTTGAATAGGAGTGACAGCTTCGAAGACAGCCTTTAATTTGGTATACAAAACCGAAATTGTCAACTTGGGTTTGTTTAGCACCCTCTCCAGCACAAGCAGAGACATACAGTGGCATCTGAGCTTAAAGAAGAAGCTTATGGGTTGAAGGCAGAAATACAATTCAGGCATAAATTTATAATTATGCATTTTTTAATTCAGGGGGAAAAAGAATTTTATTTGCAGAGAACTTATGGGAATGAGGCAGGGAAATATAGAAAGACCAGAGATATTTGCCCTCATTTGGTAGCAGTGTTTAATAAAAGTAGAACTTGTGGCTGTAAAGAGTGCTTATTAAATTCTTCATTTACACTACCTAATTAATTCTAGCATTTTAAATTAACAGTGAAACTGGTCCCTGCTGTACCATTCCATAGATGCAGCATATTTCCTCCATCCACCCGTTGTTCAGGTTTAATTGGCTACGCTAAAAGTCAGAGAAGGAGAGAGAGAGAGAGACTGTGGGGAGGTAGGGACGGAGTGGGGATCTCTCTAATGGAAGACCCTCTGAGGCCTGCATTTGGGGTTAAGTGATAACACAGGCTGGGAGGCTGAGGTTTCACACCTGCCAAGTTAAAAGGCTGCTGGTGGTGGTTCAGAAGTCAGGGTAAATGACATCATAGGTATTTTTGTTGCCCTGATTTTTAACATCCCAGTCCCCCCTTTTCCTCCAACACCTCCTACAGATCTCAATGCATCTCGATCCTGTGAAGTTTACAGGGAGTTCTAAATACCCAGTGGGAGGATTAGGGGGTGGGAAGTGGCAAAAAGATAAGAATTCAAGATTAAGATTTTCCAGCCTAACCACTCCCTAAGAGAATGTAATCGATCTCCTTAGAAAGTTCTGGCTTCTGAAAGTACAGGAGGGTAGGGAGGGAGGGAAGGAAAGAAGGAGGGAAGGAGGGAAACAGAAACTGTTAATGGTGTTGCCAGTAGGCTGGCTTCACTCCTTGCTGTGGGCTGTCAATGAATTCTCCATTTGAATTTGGGCATGGACTTAAGTGTCATGCGGCCAAGAACATACTTGCTATTATTTATCAAGCACTTACTCTAGGCCAGGTACTTACTGGACACTGAACATACCTTATTTTATTGAACACTGAGAACAACCTCCATTTCCTTAGATGAAGACGCAGAAGCTTAGTGAGGTTTAGTACCTTACCGTGGCAGCACGGTTTATTAGCAGGTGATGGAGCTGGGATTCGATCCCCGTTTCCAAAAGCGTGATCTTACATGGAAGCATGTGACAACGCCCCTGCCTGTGTTACCTGAAGATGCCTGCTAAGCCTCCCCCATAACCCAGTGAAACATGGCATTCCTCTGAGCAGCAGTTGCTCCACTCTGCCAAGTCTACCTAATGCTCCATGGCTTAAAACAAGACCCCTGTGTATAACCAGAGGCAAAGATAACAATATTTATCATCCTCTGGGGATATAACTCAGCCTTCAGTGGAGAGTCAAATTTACTGAAAATGCCAGGTTTAAGATTCCCTTACAGTGGTTTTGGACATCTCTGTTACTTATCTTCTCAGAGATATTAGATTTTCTTTTTTCCAATTGGGAAAGGACACTTATCAGGATAATCTAGGTACCGGGGAGAGAAAATATATGTTGCAAGTTGCTTTTGTGTGCATCTGTGAACACAAGGAGGCTCTGGAAGCTATGTTCTTTATTTTTCTCCATCCACCTGCACCTCTGCTCCTGGAGAGAAAGGAAGATGGCATGTGTCCTGCAAGGATTCGTGCCACCGAGGAACTCAGGCAAAGAACACCAAACCCCTGGTAGAAATTCTGTTATTCCCGTGGACTGTGGATAATTGAATTAAGTTCTTTTTTGTTGTTGTTGCCTTTTTGTTTTTCAGGCTTTGAGATTGCATTTCTGAATCCAGGTTCCTAGATGATTAGTATTTTAGGGGAGGAAACATATGGCTGAACCAGGATAGTTCGGTGGTTCATGGTATATCTTAAAGCCAGCACAGCTGGAATGCTAAATTGCATCTTTATAATTGTCTCTCTTGTTATCACCCCTCTCGAAAAGGAACAGAAAAAGGAGGGAGGAAAGTAACAAAGAAAATTCCCCAGAAATAAATCAGTGTACGATAGCAAGGAGTTTTGATCTGCCTATCTAGACTGTGTGATTATTTGCATCATGGTGATAAAAAAAGAGTTATATTTTTACTTGATATCACTCTTCATGTACCCATGCAGTATGGTTTTTAAGACTAGTTTTCTATCCATTTCAGGCAAATGAGAACTCTGAAGTGGGGGTTTAAGGATGGGGTGGTCCAAAATGAACATTATCCATTATAAAACTGAATATATGGAGTGACCAGTATATGAAATAGACTATATGGACTGTGGGTGGTTGAGGAAAGGTGAAGTCTCCATTAGCTAGAGCTATTGAGGTGGCATTTGAAGAATGGGGTTAGGATTTAGGTAGACAGAAGAAAAGCAAAAGGAATGGAGCAAAAAAATCTAAGAACAAAAGTCTTTTTTTATTCTTCTGCGCTTTGGACAAAGGAAGTAAAGCCGGGTCATGCCTCTCAGACGCAGTCCTCTCATACTGAAGTGCTGCCAAGTGAAGTTAAGCATATGAAAACATTAAGTCAGGGACTTCCCTCACAGTCCAGTGGTTAAGATTCAGAGCTTCCAATGCAAGGGGTGTCCATTCAATTCCTGGCCAGGAAACTAAGATCCCACATGCTGTGCCCTGGGGCCAAAACAGAGAACATTATCAGTTAGAGTTGCACCTGATGGACAAAGACAACATTTCCTAAACCCCACCTCTAATCCATCTTTTCATTCTTCCTTTATAATATATGACTTTGGCGTAATTAATATTATCATTTAGTGGAAAGAGCAGAATAAGGCAAAAAAGATGCTTCACTACTGGAGGCATGAGGGTGAATGCTTTGCCACAGCCTTTGTGTGTAGAATCACAGCTCTAATTAAAGGAACCAACTCAGTGTTGATTCAGTGACACTGGGTAACTTCTGTTCTTTCTTAGATTTGTGAAAGTGCTAATAATTCCCTCTCAGGAGGTAGGATTGGACTACAGCAGTGGGTGGTTGGGGGTTAGGGGTTGGGAGGAAGCTGTGTCTGTTAGAGCATCAAGGCCAAGAGGTATTACATAGGATACAGTCTCTTGGGTTCAAGAGGGAGAGGCGAGTGAGGATTGTGGGTTACCTTATGTTACCTCATATATTTACAAGGAACTGGACTAATAGGGACATTGTGGGAATTTAATTGTTTTGCTTCTAAGATAACATTATTAACAATAAAAAGGCTATAAAAAAAATCCTAAAGTACAAAAATGCTTTGAATTTACTTCTGAAATGTCAGTTCAGCCCTGGGGTAAGTTTATTGATGTAATTTCTGACAGCATCCAGCAAAGACAAATAAAAATAATAGCAGCAGCTTTTGTATGTTTTTGTGTGCTTTCTGTGTATTCTGGATACTATATTACAAGCTTTAAATATAGTCGCTCATTTAAATAGTAAATTGGGACTTCTTGGAGATTCATAATCATAGCCAGTGTTTATTGAGTGCTTACTATGTGCTGATCATTGGGCTGAGATCAATAAATGAAGTTTCATGTAATCCCCAAGACAGTCATTTTACAGTCCAAGAAACTTGAGCTCAGGAGCAGTTGAGTCATTTACCCAAGATGACTTAGCTTCCAAGTATCGGAGCTGGGACTTGAACTCTTGGCTCTCTGACTAATTGTGAGTTGTCCCATTATAGTTTATCTCTGCCAGTTTCCCTAAAAATACTAAACTGACATCTCCCCCTTGCAAACCAACACAATTTATATTACCTAGGGAATGAAAACTTTTAGTACAGGGAAAATATAATTAGAGTTTAAAATCTTTTGTCTCGGAAGATAGCATGATATGCATTAAAAAAAAATACCTGTGACCAGTAAGGTCACTGCTTACCTGAACAGAAAGAATAGACTTCGAGTGGTTCTTATCTTCAAATTCTCTCTTCACAAGATACCCCTCACTGTGTTCTCCTTTTCTTTATCTTCCAAGCACTGTGTTGAAATGGATGCCGCCTTAAGTTTAAGCATACTTAAAACCCAGCCTCAATTATGCAGATCCAAGAAAATCCCAAGATATTGATTAGCTAAATGAACTTTTCTACATGCACATCAGAGGGTTATGTGTTAGCAATGGGAAGGGTAGAGGAAATAGTAGCATTTATCAGCATATTTTGCTGCTGATTTTGCAAATGTACTTGATACAGTGCAATGTGCCTCCTGAATTCAGAGGAAAATCAGGCAGATTTGCATCTATTATTTTATTTATCACCTCCCTGCAGTCATTTTATACACATTCCACAAAGAAGAGTAAAAGAAATTTGAGTTGTTGACTTGGGGAGAGGATTGATTATTGTTGGGGGTTGAATGGAAAATTTTTAGTTAAGGAGAAGATTTGACAGACTAATGGGGTTACAAAACAGGAGAATAGGGGTCTGCTTTATTAAGGGGAACTTAAAGAACTCCAAAACGTTAAGTGCAAACCGTGAACCATATAATCATTGTGCCTCTTACACACCCATCAAGGGCAATCAGGAACCTCCCATCCTTTCTAATTAGGACAGGTTGGCAATTGAGTGGAGCTGTGAGGCTTAGAGCTTGTGCAGGTACATTCTGTTTCTTTCAACATATTTTTTTCCCAGGACGGCAATAGGCAGGATTATAGACCAGGTATGGTTTCCTTTTGCCCCCTGGCTATCTTTCCCTTCATCTTCCCTTCCAAATCAGATGGTTCTGTCCTGCTTCTGAACTCAGATAACCATAGGAAAATATTCTCACATCCCAAGAGAGGTGTCTCAAGGGATTTTTACCTGGGATGTGAATCAGGACTGAGTATTTTAAGGATTTTCTATTTCTGTACTTTAACTGGCTGTTTGGTTCCTAAGACCAATTCCCTGTTCACTCAGCCACCCCTCCTCCCCCCAACACACACACACACACACACACTCTCTCTCTCTCTCTCTCTCTCTCTCTCTCTCTCTCTCTCTCTCCACTTCTCTTCCCCCCTTCTCTATAGAATGACCTGGTTGATTGAGACTAGGAACTAAGTAGGAAGGTAATGTCTAACTGAAATTTCCATACATTATCTAAAAATGTAATTCATCAGCTTCAGGGTAGGAGGAAAGTGCTTTCTGAAATGTGTTAATGGGAAAATCATTTTTTCTTGTCTTCTGTGAGCTGTGATAGTGGTGATTTTTTTCATTCTCCCCCACCCCACCCCGTACTGCTCTTAACTGATGAACTTTGTTACCTTTTATTCCTTGTCAGAACTAAAGATCTTTAAGTTGCCTTTTTGTTTTTCCTACAGTCCCAAAATTGAGCTTTGATGGGAGAAGATATTTCTAGTTTGGAGAAAAGATAAAATTCAGATGGAGACCATATAGTTGTATAAGGCTTTTACATTTGTGAAAGATTTTCAATCAGCCAACTTTATTTATTTAGTGTCTGCTCCCTCAGACCAAATAAATGTTATATCTTTTCCTTCTATTCTCTTAAATTCTGTATCAGAGTCTGTGAGGAAGCTAAAGAGAATAAGACGTAGTTTGTGCCCGCATGTTGCTGCTAGCACGGCCAATGAGTAGAGGAAGTCAGGACAAATTACAGGGCCCTACAGCAGTCTGCAGGTCTGGGAGTGGCTGGGAGCCCATGTGACGCATAAAGGTGGGGCCACATTTGCTGTTTTCTGTGTTTTGGCGGCAGGGGAGTGGGGGGCGGGGCGGTGCAGGAGGGGCCTAGTGGTTGGGCGGGGGATGTTTGTTTTGTTTTTCACCAAAGCCCAAACTTGCTTTTCCTGACCTTTGCTGTTAATTTCACTGGAAAGAGAGCACAAAAGGATTCATAACAGAACAATGAAGTTGGCGGTTTGATGAGGTACCTACTGTGTGTCAGGCCTTCCCGGGTGGCGCTAGATCCCCTCAAGGAGCGCATGGCAACCCACTCCAGTATTCTTGCCTAGAGAATCCCATGAACACAGGAGCCTGGAAGGTTACGGTCCGTGCTTAGTCGCTCAGTCGTGTCTGATTCTTTGAGACCCCATGGGCTGTAGCCCACCAGGCTCCTCTGTCCATGGAGATGCTCCAGGCAAGAAAACTGGAGTGGGTTTCCGTGCCCTTCTCCAGGGTATTTTCCTGACCCAGGCATCGAACCCAGGTCTCGCACATTGCAGGCAGATTCTTTACCATCTGAGCCACCAGGGTAGCCCATGAATACAGGGAGTAGGTAGCCTATCGCTTCTCCAGGTATCTTCCTGACCCAGGAACTGAACCAGGGTCTCCTGCATTGCAGGCGGATTCTTTATCAGCTGAGCTACCAGGAAAGCCCTAGGGTTGCAAAGAGTCGGACACAGCTGAAGTGACTTAGCACACATGCACACAGTACTGTGTGTCAGCAACGGTCAGACACATCATGTATGTTATCTCATTGAAGCTTTGTACCAGTTATGCATGGTCCATGGTATTATCTCCATTTTACAGATCAGAAAGCCAAGGATAAGAATCAGTTAGTTGCACAGCACTGTTTACAATAGCCAGGACATGGAAGCAACCTAGATGTCCATCAGCAGACGAATGGATAAGAAAGCTGTGGTACATATACACAATAGAGTATTACTCAGTCATTAAAAAGAATACATTTGAATCAGTTCTAATGAGGTGGATGAAACTGGAGCATATTATACAGAGTGAAGTAAGCCAGAAAGAAGAACATCAATACAGTATTCAGTTCATACTAATGCATATATATGGAATTTAGAAAGATAGTAATGATAACCCTATATGCAAGACAACAAGAGAGACACAGGTGTATAGAACAGTCTTTTGGATTCTGTGGGAGAAGGCAAGGGTGGGATGATTTGAGAGAATGGCATTGAAACATGTATATTATCATATGTGAAATGGATCGCCAGTCCAGGTTCGATGCATGACACAGGGTGCTCAGGGCTGGTGCACTGAGATGACCCAGAGGGATGGGATGGGGAGGGAGGTGGGAGGGGGGTTCAGGATGGGGAACACATGTACACCCATGGTGGATTCATGTCAATGTATGGCAAAAGCACTACAATATTGTAAAGTAATTAGCCTCCAATTAAAATGAATAAATTTATTTTTTAAAAAAAAGAATCAGCTGGAGAATACAAAGCCTATGGTATTTCTGTTACCTTACTACTCTGCCGTTGCTGAATGAAAATGAATAAAACATCAGCTATGGGTGTTCAGAGGAGAAAAAGATCACCGTGGGCTGGGGTTCTCAGAGCAAGTGTCAAATAGGAGTGAGCCTTGAACTTGGTAGAGAGTAGATTATCCGAGATGAGTAGACACAGAGAAAACAGCTGAGCCAAGCTTCAGAGACATCGTCAAGGGATAGTGAATAAAACAGGCAGAACTACTCCTTGGGGTAAAGTTAGGACTCACTTTGTGTTGATGAAATAAGGTCAGAGTGGTTAAGTAATTTATCTAAGGTCACAGCTAATAAGTTGTGAAACTGAGATTTGAACCGAAGTCTGTCAGACTCCAAAGTCTGTGTTCCTTCTACTTTGCCAATAAATAACCTGACCTAACACAGGAGGTGGACAACTTGGCAGACTTCTCATGGTGATTTGGGAATTACTGTTTTTCTCACTGAGGTCAGAGTCATGTTCTCTAGTGAGTCTCTTTCCAAAAACTTCAGTTTCGCACTGATTTATAAGTTTGGTTTTCTGCTTGGCCCTTGTTTTGTTGTTGGATGTCTAGTGAGACAGGGCCCAATCTACACTGAGTGGAATACAGCTAATTAGGGTAATTAACTCCTATGGCCGCCTCTCTTCACAAACATCTTAAATCAGATTAAATAATTTTATTGGTAGTATGACTGTGAAAGGTATACTTAATAACCCCTGATATTTGCCTTTCATGTTTATTTGCAAAGGTTTTTATACTCAGTACCTCTTCTGACCCTATTAAAGTACCCAATATCGGCAATGTCTATACTTACTTTACAGATAAGACCAGTGCACCCCAAAGAAGAAACTCTTGACTTCTTATTTTCCTTTCTTCCTCTTTTTTCCTTTCTTTGCTTGTTTCCTGTCCTACCTCCTCTTTCTGCCTTATTTATTTATATGCCATTTGACCCAAAAAGAATTTGAATTGACTTATGAGATAGAAAAGAGCTAAAATTTAAATAGCCATAGATTTAAAAAAAAAACAAGGTAGAAGGGAAATAGTAGAATGGTAAAAGGAGACCAGAGAGAAAGTTCATAAATTAATTGTGGCTAGATGACTCATCTCAGAAGTAACAGACCACCTCTCCAAAACCACCTAGTCTGAGTTTTCTTTACATCAAGGAAACGTGGATGATGACAACCTTGATCCCATTCTCAAGTGGTAACCAGGTTCCCAGCCCTGCTCCCTTCCCACCACACTCACTAGAGCCTCTGATCATGAAGACTGTTGCCAATTATCCTATAGGGTGGGGTATGAAGCCTGAAATCACATACATAGAGTTTTCTTTTTTTCAAATTAAATCCATGTTGGATTGATAGACTTGTTTTTTATGGCTGGGGCAGGCAGCCAACAGAGAAGCTGCCTGAGTGGAGTCCCTGTTTTCATTAATAAAAGGTATAGACAGTTGAAGCAGGCTTCCTTGCCTGCTGCCCTGAACTGAGATGCAGGTGGCTTCTGAGTCTCCACAGTCACTCTGTCCCCTTTACATCCCAGGGTTGGGCATGCAGAAACATCAGACTTCTGCGCCCATCTCCCTGGTGAGGGTTCCTACACTGAGTTCTGGCAAGTTCCCCATCATCCAGGACCCTGAGCTGGTTAATAAACAGGAGAAACAAATGTCAGCCTCACTTCCAGGTACTGACCCTGGAAGCTGCAATTAGTCCTCAGCTGCCTTTTCTCTCCCCAGTGGCCCTCACCTGTCAGCAGAGCCTTCCCAGTGAGACAGACCACCCTTTAACTACAAAAGAAATGAGCACTACCCAAGAGCTCTACAGTCCCCAACACACACACACACACACACACACACACACACTCACATACTTTCTGGTCAAAAACACCAGATGCCAGAAAAAAGAAAACCAGATGCAATGCATTGGACTAACCAAAGGTGGGACAGGTGTCAAACTCCTGTACCAAAACCCCCTCCCCACACACACACACTTAGTAGAAGTGGGCATGCCCTTGCATAGGTCTGTATTCACCTAGACCTCCATTCTCAGTGTACAATATAAAGATAAATCTTTACCTTCTTTGAACAGTACTTGTGAGTTCAAACCAAATGCCACATGAAGACACTTGTAAACTAAAGCAATAAATGGGACGGGCCCCTTCTATCTCATAACTCCTTCCCGCTTCTCTCCAAGGGTTCTACCAACTGGGCCAGCAGATGGATAAAGGGAGAGGAATGGAGAGGAGTGTAAAAGTGGATTTCTGTTCTGGTGTAGTCCTCAGCATGTTATTCCAAGGAGCAAGTACGACGCAGGGTGTGAGAAGGCCGAAGAATGGAACGGGAACTTAGATTTATTAAGTACTGCTAGACGCCAGCCCCTCTATTATCTCATTTAATCCTGGTCTTGCCCGCAAGAGGTAATGGTGGCCCTGTTTTTCAGATGAGAAAACTGAGGCTCAGAAAGTTTAAAATGACTGACCTGAAGTCACACACTTGGCAGGCGACCAAGCTGTGTACCTGTGTCTGTCTGACTACATGCTGCGGCCAGTTGGGTCAGGAGACCTTCACAGAGAGGGTTCCTTGTATTTTGCTGTTTCATCCTGAGTCATGAACGTGGCTGTGTAGGATGATCCTGGTAAGCCTCAGAGATAACTACAGTAATAATGCACAGCAGTTTTAGTGGCTCTGGAAGATTATAAATGAAAGCCTTTAGTTCAGTATTGGAAAATGTCAGGACGGTTTCTGAGAATTATTTAAAAATCATACCAGCTTTTATGAGTGGCAGCATGAGGAACTGGAAAGAGTCACCAGGTTCTTATTCTAGCTCTAGCTCTGGGCCATTCAGTACCTCAATGCCTCATTTTATGCTGGGCATAAAATGGCAATGACACTGGCTCTTTCCACCTTGCCATCTGTTGTGACATCAGATGAGCTAATGTGTCCATAAGTAGTTAAAGAGCTACACCAATTCAGGACATTACCGTGGTCACCCAGAAGGTAGGCTACTGTAAGCAGGGGATCTGAGGGTAAAATAAATACTAAAACCCCTATGATAAGCTAGCTTTGCTTTCTAGTCCAGATGTTTTGTTCAGTTATCTACATACATCTCAACAAAAGCTGATTACCTCTTTCAGACATCAGCGTGTAACTGTTATTAATGCTCAAGCTGATCAAATTACAATGCCACAGATCCTACTTGTGCTTTAATATTAGATTTTGGATTCCGGTCTATAATGAATGATTTTTCTCCATGCATTGGAAAAATTGGTTAGCAGAGTTCATAAGAAAGTTTAATTAGCAGGCTGTTTGTGAAAATAGCGGCTGTGAGTCATCATTCAGAATGAACTAACATTTCTTAGGGTTGGATTTGTTCTTCTGTTCCTTGAGCAGCCACACAGGATCTTTGTGTTTGGGAAGCTGATGTCTGCACACTGCCCACTTGAACTGCATCGTGTAATAAATTAATGACAAAAACAGCAAATCTGAAAAGCTAGAGAGGAAGAGGAGGTGTAAGGTGTTTATATATTTGAGTATGTGTGTCTCTGTCTTCCAGGGAAATATCATGGACCTACTATAATCCAGGATTGTATGAGGCAGGAGAGCCTAGTGATTAAGAGCTAGCTGCCTATGCTTGTATCCCGGCCTCGCAACCTGAAAAGTGTTAGTCTCACAGTCATGTCCGACTCTTTGCAACCCCATGAACTGGACTGCCAGGCTTCTCTGTCCATGGAATTCTCCAGGCAAGAATACTAGAGTGGGCAGCCATTCCCTTCTTCAGGGCATCTTCTTCATCCAAGGATTAAACCCAGGTCTTCTGCATTGCAGATGGATTCTTTACCGTCTGAGCCACCAGGGAAGCCCTTACTAGCTGTATAACAGGCAAATTTTCATTCTTTCTGTGCCTCAGTTTTCTCATTTGTAAAATAGGGATAGTGATAGGATTGTTGTGAGCATCAGTATATGTAAAACACCCAGAACAACACCTGACATATAGTATATAATTCTCACAGCAGTTCTGTGAGGTGTATGTATTATTTGTCCTATTAAACGGGTGAGGAAACAGACTCAGAAAGGTTAAGTAACTTGTCCTAGGTCACACAGCTTCTAAGAGGCAGAGAAAAGTTGAACCCATGTTTATTTGACTCCAAAGCCTCTATTTTTATGTACAATACTAAACTTCTCTAAATGTGCCTGGTTAGTAAGGTATAGATAGTGTTCACCTGTGTGCCTGTGTATATATATACCTATAAGTGTGTATTCCTGCTTGGGGGCCCATGTAGTCACACACAATTATGTTTTGTTTTCCTCCTGGATCTTTGGTTCTCCTAGTGAAACTCCTTGAACTCGTTGCTATTGATATGTAGCAAGCTAGAACCAGACTTGTACAGTGTATGCTCAGTCTCTCAGTCGTGTCCGACTCTTTGCAACCCTATGGACTGTAGCCCGCCAGGTTCCTCTGTCCCTGGGATTTCCCAGGCAAGAATACTGGAATGGGTTGCCATTTCCTTCTCCAGGATGTACAGTGTGTACTGACATGAATATCTATACACAGATGTCTGATCTCCCCACTGTGCATTTCTGTCCTGTCTAGATTATCCCAGAAGCAAGTCTGTGTGATGTCTTCTGAGAAATAGAATCATGGACTATCACAGTGAAAAGAGACCTTAGACGTAATCTCTGGCTTGGTCTCCATGTTTTCTGCTAGCCCTTCTGGTATCTCGGGAATTGTCAATGTCCACACCCCCAACTTTAGGTTAATTATATCTTGAATTCAGTTCTGTTTCAAAGAGTAATGTTCATTTGGGAATTCTGTCTAAACTTCTTTCCCAAAGATATTTAATAGGTAATTTATGTTTAAAAAATAGTTTATGTGATTGCATGAGTTTTGGGAACTGAAGTAAATCAAGTTAGGAAGGGGTTTCTTTTTATCACTACTTCTCTAAGTCTGTGCTCATGTGTACTATAAATCTTAAAAAGAATGGTATATAATATGTAGCATTACCCAAAAAAGCTTTTCTTCTCCAACATTTTGTGGAATGTACACTCTAAACCAAGAGGAAGAAATGGAGCTCCTTAAGGTAGAAGGGAAGAAGACAGTTTGGGCCAGTTACTACCTGATGACCTCATTTCTTTTGTTAAGAAAGAGGTGGGGTCATCTACTGCATGGGGATGGGCAAGTGGAGGCCTCGGTGACCCAGGAAAGTCTTTCCAACACCCAGGAGGAACAGAAAATGATGTCACATGGGTTCATCTCTCAAGCACCGGCAAAGTCCCATCATATACTCGGCATTTTAGCTGAAAATTATTGAGTACTAGATATGTTCTGGAAATTATTTACATTATGGATTCTTTTGGTCTCCTGATTGTCAGGGTGACATTTCATTTTCCATTGCTCAAAAAAGCTGAGTTATTAGAAAATGTTTACATCTGGTGATTCTCACACACATCCCAGATACGCCTTCATTTTCACCTCTCCCAGGCATCTAGCTCAATGTAATAAGGTTGGTCACACGTGCTTGGTGTCCATTCCCCATGAAGCCCTTGGCTTAAAAAAAATAATAACATAAGTTGACTTTCCTCCTCAATTCTTGCTCTACAGACTCCTTTCTGTGTGAGTTGTTTTGTTCCTAGGTTTTTCTTTCTTTCACTTCAGTTCAGTTGCTCAGTCATGTCCGACTCTGCAACCCCATGGACTGTAGCACACCAGGCTTCCCTGTGCATCACCAACTCCTGAAACTTGCTCAAATTCATGTCCATCGAGTCGGTGATGCCATCCAATCATCTCATCCTCTGTCCCTCCTCCCGTCAACCTTTTCCAGCATCAGGGTCTTTTCCAAGGAGCCAGTTCTTCACATCAAGTGGCCAAAGGATTGGAGCTTCAGCTTCAGCATCAGTCCTTCCAATGAATATCAGGACTGATTTCCTTTAGGATTGACTGGTTTGAACTCTTTGCTGTCCAAGGGACTCTGAAGAGTCTTCTCCAATGCCATAGTTCAAAAGCATCATCAGTTTTTGAACCACAGTTCAAAAGCATCAGGGCATTTCTTTCTTTATTTTGTCTTACTTCTTACCTGTAAGCTGAATGGTGAAGAAAAGGAAATATAGACTTTTGCTTCTTATATCTCTTCTTTTTCATGCATCTGGGGACTTTCTTTCATTTCTAACATTTGTTGGAACCAAACTGAGCTTTCAGACCATGGTCATGAGCTTCCTGATGGCACTTTGCTATCAGTGAAGTCTTTGATGGTAGGGATAGGGAGTTCCCCACAGCTATTAGTAGTAAGTCCAAGGCCAGAGAACCCCAGGTGCTTAGTTCAGAAAAGACACACTGACCAAGATTTTCCCATAAAGTTCTTCTCCAAGTCATATTTGACATGTTGACTTATCTCTGCACAGACAATTATGTATCTCACCTCCTTTGTTGGGAGCTATGAATTTTCTTTTACTTCGAATAAAGGAAATTTTAATAGGTTTATATTCAGTTAATATTTATGAAGCATCTCCCTTTTACCAAGCCCTCTCACATACCTTATCTCGATTAATTTAAATCCCAACATGATATCAGAAACCTCCACCTGCTCTTTATAAGAACAGTGTCTGATGGGAGTTTCGAAAGCCATTGTCTTAGTGCCTAAATACAGCAATTCCTTTCTTCCACAGGCATTTCACCCAAAGACAATCTCATTTTGCCCAAAGGCTGATTACAGTGTATATAATTAGTATTAACCTGATAACTTTTTCTACCTCTTCCTTTGTCGCTAAACTCTCCGCTGATATTAGCTGCATTTCTGAAATCATCAGTTGGTTCACATTCATTCTAGGGGGAAAGTCTTGTCTGTCTGACCTCTGTGTCATGTGAGAGTAAGCCAACCAAGAATGAAGAATTCTAGTTCGTCTCTCTGGCTTGCTGGGAGTTTGCCAAATTCTCCCTCTTTTTTTTTTTTCCTAGTTAAAAATATTTAAAGATGTGACTATTCTTTCATGTCTGTAAGAATATTCTGAACATAAATTAATTTAATGTTGCTTCTATTAAGAATATTTTATTGCGCCAGGGTCATCAGTCTGAACACTTCTTTCTGTGTGATAAATGCTGAAAGTAAGATAGTTGTCATTGAGGCTTCTATTTTCTCCCATACATTACCTAGAATATTTTTTCCTTTTTTTTTAAGTCTAAATTCTTGATACTGGCGTTTTATCCTATGAATTGCCTTTCTTTCCTGAACAGACAGAAGAAAAATGAGGTTCAGATTAGTTCTTAAATTCTACCTGATGAATTTATTGAGGCTTATTATTGAAAAGTATGTTTGAAGATCTGTTTGGAACAACTAATTTTATAGGATGGGCTTCCCTGGTGGCTCAGACAGTAAAGAATCTGCCCGCAGTGCAGGAGACCTGAGTTCAATCCCTGGGTCAAGAATATCCCGTGGAGAAGAAAATGGCAACCCACTCCAGTATTCTTGCTTGGAGAATTCCATGGACAGAGGAACCTGGCAGGCTACAGTCCATGGGGTCACAAAGAGTTGGACATGACTGAGCGACTAAACAACAACAATTTTATAGGATAAACCAAAAGGGTAAATTAACCAAAAAAAAAAAAAAAACCTCCTTTGAGAATTGGTTGATTGTCTTTCTTTATGAAACAGTGTACTTTGTAGCTGGTCCTTCTTGCTTTGGGGACTCCGGGAAATCATCATATATATACTCGGAATTTCCATGTACCTTACCCCAGTAGCAGAGGTAGTACTTTACATCTACTTGAACAGGTTGGTTGATATTTTCTCTGAAGTCAGGAAACTCTGTTAAAAGCCTGTGTGAGTCCACACAGATGAACTTGTGTCTTGGGATCTGAGGCCTCTGAATATCAGTTTTCTCAATGGTAAATGGCAGTGATCATGCCTACCTTGTAGGATTGTTTTAGGAAGCAGAAGAGATGATATAAATAAAGCCGTCAGGTAGAATTTGAACGTTCTCACCACAGAAAAAGATAAATATGTGTTGATAAACTAGATGGGAGGAATCCTTTCACAATGTATACACATATCAAATCATCATGATGTACACTTTATCTTACAAGCTTTTTGTCAAATTATACCTCCATAAAGCTTGGAAAAAAAATAATAAAGCACTCAGTACAGTGACTAACACATAGTAAGCCCTCAAAAAAAAATGATATCTATTTTGTTACTATTTATTTGCTTATTGAATTCATGCATTCATTTAGTCATTCAACACAGATTTATTGAAAGCCTACAATGTGCCAGACATGGGTTATGCCAAGATTAATAAGACCTGTATCCCTGTCCTAAGGAGCTTAGGGTCCTTTGAGAGACACAGTTGGTTTGACAAGTTTATATCAAATGCCCACTGTGGACCAAGTGCTTTGCTTGTTTTCATCTTGATGTCACATGATGAGTTCTCAACTGGGAAATTACATCTTCTTAGGAAGCCAGAATGTAGCCTCTGGAAATAACCAAGTACTGCTTCAATGTAATTTTAAATACTTTGGGAAATCAGAAGAAGGAAGGCTGGGTTCTGTCCTTTTTTAATAGTGCTTGTTGTTGGCAGAGAACTGAGGCACTCAAAATTTCAGATGTCTAAATGGTTTCTGAATCTGTGCCAGACTATGGGGAGATCTCTTATATACATCTGAGCACTCAACTTGGAGTCGGTATTGTCAGTTCAGGTTGATATCAACAGTATTGACCTCCTGGAAGTGATAGTTATAAACTGAGTAGCAGTCTTCTCTCCTCAAGGAGTAGATGCTCAAACTGTCCCCTCCTCCTGGAATGCTCTTGTCTGTCTATTGCCTGGCTATCTCGTCTCATATCAGTCTTTTCCAATTAGTCTCAGCTCATATATATCTTCTAGAAAATCCTCTCGCCTTCTCTCCATCATAACACTTAGCCACACTCTACTATAGTTGTTGATTCACAGTTCTGATTTTCTTACTAGGCCGTGAACTGCTTGCTTCTTGCTTGGTCGTCTGGTGCTGAATTTGTAGGAGACTCAAAGAGGATTGATAGTTAAGTCTTTTCCAAGACTGTCATTCCGTGATATACCAGGTCCAGTTTGAGAGACACAGTCAGTGTAGAAGATGGGAATGGAATACTTTGGGGTATATATGGGAATTAAATGGAAAGAATGAGAATTTGAAAATAGTCCTAGAAAACTCAGGCTCTCTTGAAGTCTCAGGCACACTGTGCTTTGTCAGGGCAAATGTTTAACACACAAATAAGCACATATTCAAGAAATCAGGGCACAGCAGAAGGGTACAGGCTCTGGAATCAGATGAGTCTGGCTACTATTCTCCAGCCAAATAACCCTGGTATGTTGCTTCTCTTTTTGAGGCCTCAGTTTCCCCTTCTGTAAAACAGGGATAGAAATGCCTGCTTCAGAGACTATAAAGATTTAGATAATAATGTATGTAAAGAAGGAGATCAGCCCTGGGTGTTCTTTGGAAGGAATGATGCTAAAGCTGAAACTCCAGTACTTTGGCCACCTCATGCGAAGAGTTAACTCATTGGAAAAGACTCTGATGCTGGGAGGGATTGAGGGCAGAAGGAGAAGGGAACGACAGAGGATGAGATGGCTGAATGGCATCACTGACTCGATGGACATGAGTCTGAGTGAACTCCGGGAGCTGGTGATGGACCGGAAAGCCTGGCATGCTGCGATTCATGGGGTCGCAAAGAGTTGGACACAACTGAGTGACTGATCTGATCTGATATGTAAAATGCTTAGCCCACAGTATGTGCTTAATAAATATTCTCTATTATTTTTATTTTCTCATTTAGAAAATCAGGATAAACTGTGGACATGGGGTCTCAAATAAATATAATTTAGAAGCTTTGTGTCTTAGCATTAGAAGGGATCTTATGAGTTGATTTTGCTAACTGCTACAACATCCCCTGATAAAATGTATACCTGGCCTCTGTTAGCATAGTTCTAGTCATGGGGTGCTTACCACCTCACAAGACAGCCCACATCTTTATAAAATCATTTGTAGAAAGTTCTTCCTCTTATCAAGGCAAAAATCCACTCCCTAACTTTCTTCTGTTGCCTGATCCTCATTCTCTCCCCTGGTAGCCCACATAGCAAGTCTACCCCTGCCTTCCCATTGCTGCGTTTCAAATATTGGAAGGGGCTTTGAGCACCTCTAGAATTTTCTCTCCTTCAATATTAAAGCCCACAGGGCTTTCAACTGTGTCTCGTGAGTTCTGGTTCCATATGTCTTACCACCATCCTCTGGGAGCATAGCAGAGAACCAAAAAGACTTGGTTTCTGCCATCAGTGAATTGATATTCTGATTAGGAATGAGGGAGTGAGACAAGTTCCCTGAAGGCAGGAACAATTTTTTGGTCACAGTGGGCCCACTTGTAGTATCTGGCATGTATTAGGTGTCAGTTAATTGTGAAATTTATGTACCTATTGCATGGTATGTGCTCCAATGTGAAAGTAAAGCATCAGAAATATTCTCCACCTTTGAGGAGATTGGGATCTCAATCAAGAGATAGCATCCCCAGAGACATTGGTGAAGGCAGTGTCTATTGGGGCATGGGAGCAAAAAGGAAAGGAACCAGAACCTATTGTGAAAATGTTAGTCACTCAGTCATGTCTGACCCTTTGCAACTCCATGGACTGTAGCCCTCCAGGCTCCTCTGTCCATGGGATTTTCCCAGCAAGAATACTGGAGTGGGCTGCTATTTCCTCCTCCAGGAGATCTTCCTGACCCAAGGATAGAACCTGGGTCTCCTGCATTGCAGGCAGATTTTTTTTACCATCCGAGCCACCAGGGAAGCACTATTGAGCATCTGTTTTATACCAGGCACTTCACGTGCATTATCACTCTCAATACTCCTAATAACACCATGAAAAAATAATAGTAAGTCCACTTTACAGATGAGATTACCACAGCAAAAAGGGGGGCAATGTAAGAATGCAAAATCTGAGAATGAAAAGAAATAGCACATATTAAGGAACCCTGAGAGCTTTCCTATCATAGGGGCTTCCCAGGTAGCTCAGCAGTAAAGAATCTGTCTGCAATGCAGGAGACATGGGTTTAATCCCTGAGTCTGGAAGATTCCCTGGGGAAGGAAGTGGCAACCAGCTCCAGAATTCTTGCCTGGGAAATTCCATGGACAGAGAAGCCTTGTGGGCCACAGTCCTATCTGAGCTTCCCTTCCCCATAACTATGGTTAGATGTGTTGTTTTCTCAGAATCCAGGGTATGGGAAGGTTCATTTAACTTAGCAAGGGTCACACAGCAATAAGCCAAAGCTGCATTTCTTAGAAGTGCCCACTGAGGCCAGTGATGCTGGTACAGGGATCACACTTAGAAGAATAAGACTTTAAACCATGCTTAATTTGAGGGAATTGTGTGAACTACCAAAAGAAGATAAATCCTCCGATTAGTTGGCTCTGCCAACACCCAATCTGCAGGAGAAAAGCCAAGACCCAGACAACCACAGAGGTGGGATGGGAAGGAGCAGAGCCATGGCTGCTCTAGAATCTCAAAGCATCCCAGTCATTGTGAGGATGGAAAAGGGTCCCCAACATAAGGGGTGTGCATCCCCTTGAGTTCTTGCCTGGTGTCAGACACTCTGCTGTGCCTTTGCACAGAGAGCCAAACCCCATGGAGAGAAGGTATGAACTGGGAAGTCACATAGACCTGGGTTCATTCAAATCCTAGCCTGGAAGCCTACTTCCTGGTTGACTTTGGGGCCGGTTATTGCACAGTTATTAGCCTCACTTTCCTCTCCTCCTCACAGTGAGCTTGATGGTACCCATTTCGAACAGGATTAAATTAGGTAATTTTATAAGCCACTTAGCTGGGTGCCTGGCACAGAGTCAGCACTGAATAAATTGTAGCTGCTGTTCATCCACATGTTAATATAGTTAATCCACAATGATGCTTTGATTGTGAGGATAAGGGATTATCCCTGTTTTTCCAGATAAGGGAACAGGCTGGCGAAGCTTAAATGATTTAACCAAGGATATACAACAAGTACAGTTTGGGGCCACACACTCTAACACATATATACATGCAGTAATAGCCATGGAGCTCTCTGACCCACTTCAGGGTGTGTTGAGATAGGTTTCAAGGCAGCTGGTGGCAGGGAAAGTCATCCCAGGACTGGCAGGGAGGGAGTCCTGGGGTTTGGAGTTGGCTGCAGTGAACCCAGCATGTGGATTACTGCCGCGCAGGTGATCTTGAGGTGACTGGGGATTTTATCATGTGCTTTGAGAACAGAATTTCAGCCTGAGCTAGGAGTTCTAACATCCACAAAAACTCCTTACTCGACTCAGAAGTTTTTATCAACAGCAGCTACCCACCTGGCTGCCCCCAAGGGGACTTTGCTGATGAGGGGAGTAGCTGTCAGGTTTCTGGAGAATGACAGTTTTGGGAGAAAGAGCAGAGTGTGCAGGTTGATGGGCAGAAATGCTGAGGTTCCTTCCGGTCAGCCCTGAGAGGAGACAGCTTCTCTTCTGCTGCCATCAGCCGTGAGGATGTCAAATTAGGGTCCTGCTGTCATAACCTCTAGGGCCCCAAAGCAAGGGACAACTTCTATCTGGAATGACTGGAAGATGAGGGGTTGTATTTAGCTGTGATGATAACACTTCCTAGAGTTTGAATACAATAAAACTGCTTAACACAAACTATTGAAGGTAATTTGCTTTTTCTCAGGTGGTTCAAAAAAACTTCAGAGCAATTTCCAGGCCTCAGAATAGTCACTAACACTTTAGTTCCAACAGAGTAACTGTAGTCACAGCAAAGGAGACTGGATTTGCAGTCAGAAGATCTGGACCAGGGGTCAACAAACTATGGCCCAAAAGCCAAATTGAGCCCACTGCCTGTTTTTCTAAATAAAGTTTTATTGACACTCCGTCATGCTCATCAGTTTACACATTATGTGTGGCTGCCTTCCTGGTACAATGGCAGGATTGTCATGACAGAGCAGAGGACCCACCAATCCTAAACTATTCAGTCTCTCACCCTGAACATAAAACAGTTTGCCATCCCCTGATCTAGACTTAGTTTCAGCTATTCAGAAAGAGTAGAGCAAATTGCTATTTCCTCAGAGCTTCAGTTTCCAGCAAATTGCCATTCCCTCAGAGCTTCCGTTTCCACAACTGGGAATGATGATTCTCTCTCCCACAGGGTTGCTGTGAGAATCAAATGCGACAAAATGGGTGGGAAAGCACTTTGGAAGCTCAGGATCTCTATGGAAAGGTGGGCAGGGATGGGTTTTACTGTTCATCTGATCTGTGCTGGAGAGGAACCCACCAGGACATATTTTGTTTCTGGTTGTTTTTTTTTTTTTTTTTTCCAGTCTCTGGTGTCAGCTTGTTGTCCTGTTCTCCCTTTGACACAAATACTAAATGAATTCCCCTCTCAGGCACTCTCATGCTCTTCTCCTGCCAAACATAAACATATTCTGGTTATACACTTCCAGCAATGGAGAATTAATACAAATGTACGTATTCATTCTTCCCCTTCTCAGATATCTGTTGAGTACCTACTGTGTTCAAGTATGCAGACTTTATAAACTAGATTCTATAGGGAGAAGTGTTCTGTTTCTAAGGAGAGAAGTTAGGTATAGAATTACAACAGAAGAGAGATAATGCCACATCGTAGTATGAGGACACGGCATGTCTTTGTATGTGTATGTGCACATGTGCACCATTTAAAAAATAGAAGTATTCAGGTTCACATTTAAGAAAAGCTTGTTAAAAACAAGAATCTGTTTAATCCAAAATACACTAAAGCTCCTTAAAAATGTAGCCATTATGTGTAACAGTTTTCTCTTCAAAATTACATTCTAATTTTAAGTTTCCATCCCAAACTGCCAAGAATGCCTTTCTTGCCCATTCATGGTCACTGAGGCCTCTCATCCAAGCCTGCTGGTCAGCCTATTAAGGATTATTAAGGACTGGTCACACGAAAGGGTTATCCTGGGCATCAGGGAGCCAGGCACTCACTATAGTTTGTAAATTTTGAAGGTACTCTTTATTTGGGGCTTTCCAGGTGGCTCAGTAGTAAAGACTGCATCTGCCAAGCTGGTTCAATCCCTGGGTCCAGAAGAGCCTCTACAGGAGGAAATGGCAACTCACTCCAGTATTCTTGCCTGAGAAATCCCATGGTCAGAGGAGCCTGGCAGGCTACAGTCCATGGGGTTGCAAAGAGTCAGACGCGACCTAGTGACCAAACAGCAGCAGCAGCA
Organism: Bos javanicus; assembly: GCF_032452875.1. NCBI lineage: Eukaryota > Metazoa > Chordata > Mammalia > Artiodactyla > Bovidae > Bos > Bos javanicus. The sequence goes on along the minus strand of NC_083870.1, from coordinate 96,338,260 downwards.
GTCATTTTATAACATTTTATCTTTTCTTTAATTATTGTTTCTCTTTTATTGATGATTCAGTGCACACAACTTCAGTGATTTAATTTCTTTGATTTGCTGTCAAAATATGCTCATAAACTGGGAGCAAAAAAAGTTTAATTTTATGTTCTGAAAGTACTGTCACCATACCTGTATGGTCAGATCTTGCTACCGTTGATAAAAGGAGATGATGCAGTTATTAGAGAAAAAGAAGAAGGAAACTTTATCTATTTCTGGGATGCTCTACGCTCCAGACTGGTTATCCTGGTCTTTCCCAGTATGGTGACTCTTTTGGTCCTCATGGAAATAGTGTTGATATTCTTTGTGAATGTGTATGCTCCATATTTTTCTACGGACTATGTACAATTTGAATACAGAAGTGCAAATCAAAAACCCATCACCAATATATGGCCACCAAAATTAAAACATAAAATTCTTCCTCATTTTACTCCCTGTCCCCCTCCCCCCATTACTAAAAAGTTTCTGAAAGAAATGAGGCTTGGGTTTTTATATTTTCTACCTAAGGGATTTAATTCTCTCTAGAGGTTTTTTTTTTTTTTTAAGAATATGCTTAGATCCATCAAGTATTTTTTTATTAGACTTAGCTGTATTCCTTCTATGATGGCAAGAAGCACATGAATGAAGCTTGTTCATGAACTAGGCTAACCACAGGTAGTTTCGTTGTGTTGCCAATTTATCTCATAGCTTTCAACTCACAGGCAAGCCTTTCCACCCGGCTCCTCCTCCTGTTCAGTGCAGTGCCCTGTTTTTGAGTTTGCAGTTCGTTATTTTATTTTATTTTTTTTTTTATGAAAACACAGTCTATTTGAAGGGCTGCTTTTTCTAGGAATAATGACAATACTGTGCTTACGGTACTATAAAAGTTCCTCTTGTCTTTTTGTTTATTCTGGAAAAAACAAGCTTATACCTCATATTTGTGTCTTGAGAGAAACTCATAGAGTCTACCCTGTTGCCCACCCAACATTTCTTCTAAAAATATATATAAGCAAATGTATGCGTAGTATGTGAGAGTTGGAGCGTTGAAGAACTGATGCTTTTGAACTGTGGTGTCAGAGAAGACTCTTGAGAGTCCTTTGGACTGCAAGGAGATCCAACCAGTCCATCCTAAAGGAGATCAGTCCTGGGTGTTCATTGGAAGTGTCACACGAGTGTATGTTCCTCGGTTCTTTGTCTTGTCACAACAAAGATTTGGAGCAACGGACATTAAAGCCCTCGGCGCATCACAGCTCTTCGGTCTTGGACAAACCGTGCTACAGCTCTTAGGCAAATCAGTGTTACAGCTCTATTTTATTTAGAAGATAGCAGGAGAGAGAGAGAGAGAGAAAGAGAAGAGTGCATGCACGTGGGAGAGAGAGTCCCCAGTTCGTTATTTTATATCAAGGAGAATCTCTGATCTTTTTTCCCCTTCCATTCTGAAATGATGTTCATCGGGTTTTTTAGTTTTCCCCAAAGCACTTCGTTCTTGACGTTAAGTGCAATCTCTCTCTAACCCTAAAGCTGGTGAGGATAGCACAGTTGTGCTCACTGCAGTCAGGTACTAAGGAGATGGTGGGTTTGCAACCACACAGACAGGTCAGTAGATATGATGTATCTTGCTGGGCAGGAGTCTTTCCTTCACTTGACCTTCAGAACCTTCCTAGAATCCGAGTGTGTTTTCCTTCCTCCTGAAGCAGAGCTCTAAAATAAAGATAAAATATAGAATATAAAATTATAGCCACTATATATACTTAAGATTTCCATAAATATATGAATAATTGGAAAGAAAGTATCTCAGGGAACATGCACCACTAGTAAGCATGATAAATTCTTCCACATATATTTCATCAGTGCAGTGAGTCATGAATTGCTTGAAGTTAAGTGGTGAGTGTTTTGTCTATGTTTTCCATATTTCATTTTAATTTTATACAAATTAAATTTAGTTGGATAGATTGACTCTGTCTGACCTGTTTCCTAGTACTCATACATAAGGTTTGTCACTGAGATTATTGCTTTTAAAATGCCTTTTAAAGCCCCTCAACTTGGTGCATGACTGTTCAAAAGAAATAACTGTAAGAATAGTTTACAGCAATTGTTAAGGCTTCTCTTATATACATGGTAAATAGGACTGATAAATTTGCATGATGAAAATAAATTTAATTAGGTGAATTTAGCTAGGCTTGATGAGGTGAAGCTGAATTTAGGATGAATGACATTTTTAAGCCAATGAATTAGTCTCATGTATTTTTGGATTTGCAAAAAATTTTCTCAGAACACGTGGCAGGGTCTTGTAATTCTCACACACACAGCTCTGTCTCTAATTCTTACTTTCCTGTGCACGTGTGTGAATGTGTGTGCCTGAGCACTGGCATGTGCATGCACACGCTGCTTGTACACACATGGCTCACATACCACGCACAGCACAGTAAGAGAAGGGGCCCAGCTACAGGGTGCTCCACGTTCTCTCCCCCTTCTTCAGCTACTAATTCTGGCTGGTGAAGGCATATCTGGCAAAGTTTGCCCCTGTCTTTCCTATTCTAACCTTGTTATTCCAAAACAGAAGGAATATCCTAATGTATTGTCATTTTAGGTTTCCCATTTTAGGGACAAAATTCAGTTGAATTTCCTCCTGATTCTCTCTACTTCCACCCTGTAAAGAATAACAAAGTCACCCATTTTCTGATCCGGAACCCAACTTGTTTTCCCAGGTTCCCTCCTACAACCAACATAAACACAGACATTTACCAGCAAAACAGAAGCTGTTGGAAAGATTTTTTGGCTGCTGAAATGGGCTCCTGTCACCAGGACATGGCAGACTTTTTGCTGTATTGTCTCCCAGCCCTGGCCCCAGTACTCCAAAGAGAGCTTTATGTAATCAGTCTTTCCTGACATGTGACGTCCTGTCATTTTCCTCCCCTTCGGCTCTGCTGCCGCCCACAAATCAATAACATTGCCTGGGAAGTTCAAGCTGGTTGTGCAGCCACCCTAAGCTCTGTATTTCTTAAAGGGTATGTCAGAAAATGTAAAGTTTCCTAATGATATTTCTGGCTGATGACACATGGCAGAGCTGATGGACTATTTATAATCAGTGGCACGATCGCAAGCACATTATTTTTATTTCACTTAGGGGGGAGCCCTGTCACTTGCTACTGCTCGTTTCAGACAAGTTGATGCCATCTTCACCTAAAGTAGCTAAATCCTCTTTGCGGAATTCATTTGCACTCTTCCCTTTGTGTTAGGCACTCCCCAGTTCCTTCCAATCGAGCCACCTCCCCTTTTTATTGTTCTTAAGCTGGGTGGATGATGAGGGCATGAATGATTTGTAGCAATTGCTTTAAATTCAGGCCATGCCTTCAATATAAATGTCTCCGGTCTTTGCTGCTTGGATCTTGCTACGGTCTTCTGAGTGTGGGCGTGGCTGACATGACAGAGGCAGCAGACACAGCCACTGCATCCAGCACTTGCCCCAATTTTACAGGTCTGAACATAGCAGAGCTGTCTTTTGTTGAGCAGCTACTATGTTCCAGGTAGGCATTTATTTCAGATTCAGTATCTCATTAACTCTCTCACACCTGTCTGTGCAAGTGCTGTTATCTGCAGAGAAGAAATATCAGGGGATGGGGGGAAGCAAGAGATTAAATGAATTCAGAGTCACACAGCTTAATTCCTGGGAAAAACCCCAGGACTCCAGTTCAAATCTCTTCTAACAGACCACACCTTCTTTCTTTCCACTTCCCTGCCCCGCCTCTTCCCAATTAAGTGGACACTTGTGGGTATATGATGTGTATATGGTATGGATGTAGGAGAACTTATGAGTTCCCAGCTAGGGCAGCTCCTGTGAGTTTAAAGGCTGGCCAGAGTGAGAGATAAAAGAAATAGAAACTTCTCAACCTGAGAGTAAACCCTGGTATAAAAGGAACCATATACTAGAAGGTTTTGACACATTGCAATGGGAAGTGTTACCTCTATCAAGATAATGAGCTCTCTCTCTCTCTCTCTTAAAAAATGTTTCCACAGGACAGAGTTTAGGGTATGGATTCGTTAACTATATTGATCCAAAGGATGCAGAGAAAGCCATCAACACTTTAAATGGACTCAGACTCCAGACCAAAACTATAAAGGTAAGAGGTTATATGTTATATGCCTCTTTATTTAGGAGACACTGGTTAAATTTCATCCTTTGATCTAATAAATCCAGGCTATGAGGGAGCTGGCGGTGGCTTCTTCATTTTTTCAAAGGACACTTACTATCTACTGTACTAAATGAGGGACACAGATCATTACAGAAGAACAAGGTGAGAGCTGAGTAGAAGGAGGGGACCACAGGCTATAGGACTTCCTATCCAGGGAGCAGGTAAGATGCCAGGGATGACCCACACCAAGAAGGCTGGGGACCCCAAGCCTTCAAAGATGGTCAGAGCAGAGCCAAGGGAAGAAGCTGCTCTAGGTGGAGATAACACCACATGCAAAGCTGTGAAAATGTATATATACATTGTGAGTGAGGAATGACATACAGAACTCTATGACCTGAAATTCAGTGAGAAGATGATGAAAAGATGAGGGTGGGAAGTGGGCAGAGGCCTCACATGCTAGGCCAAACAGCTTGGCTTTACCCACAGGTAAAGAGGACTGTCTTAAACAAGACTTGAAAAGGAAGAATCAGTTATAAAGAAACACAGTGGTATAATAGGGATGGGTACTATAACATCTGGGAACATAGTAAAGGGATGACAGGAAAAGTAACATTCTAGCAATCCAGAAATAATCAGACTGGTAGGTAATATCTCAAGAGGGGTTGTTTTAAGTTAAAAAAAAAAAAAATCCAGTTATGCAGAGTCTAGTAAAAAAAAAAAATCCAGTTATGCAGAGTCTGCTCCTCCAGACGGAGGTTTCTGTGGCTGGATTGTCATGCTCTCGGTTCAAGTTTCAACCTGAGGGGATCCTTGAGGAGGCGGTGCTGTTTGCTTTTGGCCAGTGACCCCTGACAGTCGGTGGTGGTCTCCTGGATGGAGCCTGCCTCCTCCTCAGCCTCCCTTTCCCTTCTTCCCCTACCTACGGGCAGATTTCTGTTTGGGGGCAGCTGCCAGCCGATTAATGAGTCCCATCCTTCATAGCCTATTAAACCACGAGGAGGTGTCTCCTGGGCACTCTTATCCTCACGACAGCAGGTCTGACGCAAAATAGGACAAAAGAGAAACCTCTCCCAGAATGGAAATCTATAGATGGCACCAGCTCTTAGCATCTGAAAACACAAAATCAGAACTTTTTAGTTCAACAGACTACTTTCCTAACATCCAGATGGATAAGGAGGCTACCTGGTGTAAGATAATCTTAGCTGGGAGTTAATCAAAACAAAAAACAGAAACCTCTTTTGTGAATGTATTATGTGGTTATCTATTTTTTCTTTTCTACTCTTTCTGCCTTCCTTCCTTCCTTTCTACCTTCCCTCTTTCTTTCCTTCTTTCCTTTCCTTTAAGCCACTCCACTTTTGGAATTTCATTTAGCTTATTTCTAAAGACGATTGCTTTCCAGATCTCATACAGTCTGCTTCACAAAGACCCCAAAACGGGTTTGATTCAGGTTGCCTCAGTCTCAGCTTAGAATCAGTCCCTGTGAGTTCTCTAAGGGGGAAATAATTGAGAGTTGTGTAATTATGGAGTATCCTCTGAGAGGCAGGAGTGTTGATTTCTATCGAAGGAAAAACATACCTATTTTCAATGCTTTGAGATGGGATGCTCTTGTCACCTGACTCTTAGATGAGGCCACACCAGGTTGATGGCTGTATTTGTGGGTTTGATTTTTCTCTGTTATCCAGTTCAGCATTAGAATGTCAGGCATTTGTTCTTTCCCTAACTTGAACTGAGAAAGGTACTTTTCTTTCCTCTAGTTTTCTTAAAACCCAAGCCTCCCCAAGAGCTTATGATCAAATTCTCAGCCATCCATTCTGCTTTTTTTAAATAAAATATCCCATGAAGCTGTTGGGGATTCCCCAAAGGCTGAGTGGACCCGGCTTTTCTGACCTCAGAATGCACTCCTTGGCCCACAGTGCAATCAGGAGCAGTGCTTTGTCTCAGTGGATCTTAGAGACAAGGAACATTGATTATTTTCTTTCTGTGAAGAATCAATCTGCCTCCTTCCCTTCTCTGTATCCCTTTCCCCACCCGCTCAGCCACCCTGTGCTCACCCAGCATCAAAACCCTGCCAACACGTTTGCACCCAGCAGTAACGTGGGCTTCCGTAGGATCCAAAATGCATGATGCCACGGCTGAATCAATAATTTCCATTCTCTACGACGAATGAAAATTTAATGTGCAAACCTGGGAATTTCAGCCCTTTCATTAAAGCAGTTTATTTGCCATACTAAAAATTAAGTTTGAGTGATAGGTTCCTTTATTAACTTTTCTTCCCTTTCCTAAAGGGACACAGTGTTTAAGGTAAAAATCATATTAAAGAGAAGGAAAAAACCAGACCCTTTTCCTGTGCTGTTAATAGTCTCATCATTTATTAATTTTTTTAAAATTGCTTTTCTGCCTTTCAGGCTGCTATTTACTTCTTCTGCATCAGTTTGCTTTAATAAGTGACATGAGATTTATCTCTTTGCTCTGACTCTCATGAAGGAATAGATAATTTGCCTATCTGAAAAAAATAAGTATCTTCTTTGGAAGCATGCATTATATAGATCTCCTCAGAACCATGTAGGTTTGCAAACTTTGGTCAAGTCTGTCTCTCCTTTTGCTTCATGCAAAACACATGAGTTTAAATGTACAGCACAGATGCAGGCAAACCAAGAGTTAATTACTAAGCTTTGAAGGTTAATAATGAGCAGCTAGATTCAGAGAGAGTTCTAGGAAGCCTTGAGAAGTGGTGGAAACCATCGTGAGCCGGAGAGCACTAAAAAGGGCAGCTGTTCTTCAGCTACTGCTGATTATTTAGGCCCAGTTCATTGTCAGATCTTCCACTTATTCCGTAGAAGCCAAAATCTAGGTATTTTATGCCAAATCTCCCAATTTTGAAAGGTTGAATCAACTAAGAAATTTTTAGAGCATTATGTAGGCAAACCAAACAAAACTTAAAAGAGTTGACCTGTGGAGAAGTTTGCAACCTCTGAACTCAAATTTAGATACACAAACACTGTTTTGCGTTTTGAAAGTGAGTGATTCATTACTAGGTTGCTAGGAGAAGGTGCCCACAAATGATAGTTCCCTGTTAACAGATATTCCTCTCCCCTTGATTAGTGGGGATGTCTTGTAACTGTGCATGAATACTGAGGACCCATGGAGGGCGAGACCAAGTCTCTGTGCTCAAGGAGAATACAGTCTTGGTGCAGACACAGCATCAAAGCAGAAAAAAGAGACTGCTTCATTAAGTAATCCCCTCCAAGTAATGTAGATGACTGCAGATAACTTGCCTATTAGGAAGAAACAAGTATCTTCGTTGGAAGTATGCATTACCAAGATCTCCCTGGAACCATCTAGTACATGCTTGCAAAATGAGGCTGCAGAGGAATTGTTCTTTGAATCATAACTTCTTTAGTGGGAGAAAGTGGCCAGGTCCCCATCCCTCTGGAGATCAGGCTCAGAGATGAAGTGACTTGTGCAAAGGCACACAATTGGCCAGCAGCTGAGCTGAGTTAGCATCCAAAGATACTGTGAAAGAGTCTTCCAGGAGTTACTTGATAGGCGTGCATGAGCTTGAAAGGAAATAATAGTAATGATACCTTACATTGAGTGTGTATGGTGTCTAACTCCTTTGCATTTTATGCTTAATAATATTTAACCCTTGAAGTTTCCCAAAGACTAGAAGCTTTACACACATCAGCTCTGATTCTTAAAATAATGATTCTCTCCCTTATACAAATGAGGAAACTGAGGCCCAAAGAGGTTAAGAGACTTACCTAGGATCAGTTAGTAAGTGAGATTTAGAGTAAGAAAAATATGTGTTAAAAATAACTCTGGCAATAGGTCGCCTGTGTTGGAATGTCACACCACCTGCTTGCTCAGCGGCACATGTATTCTGTGAGTGTGTGGGTGTGTATTTGGTTCTGTGCACACATGGGTTATACTCACTGGCAAGGGAAGGAGATATAAAAAGCAAACAGATGAATTGTGTGGCTCCTCTAGGTTCTTCAGTAAACAGATTTGCAGTTCAGGGCTTCTGCCATCCTTCTGGAGACAGACCTGACTTCAGATCATGTCTTCTTAGACCCCTACCTTCCAGGCCCTGCAGTAGGTCCTTAGGTGACCCAGAGACGACAGTGCCCTGCAGAGTCTTCCATCCATGTATGTCAGAGAGGCATAGGGTAAGGACCAAGGGGTTACTTACACTGACTAGCCCCGAAGACCCCAAACTGGGTCTTCTCTCAGCATTTCAACCCTAAACCCAATGAAGATAATTTGCCCCGTTTAGGGCCTCAGAAGTGTTGTTTAGCTCCCCGTAACCCACTTTCTCCAACAGAGATCACTTTAGACTCCAAGAAGCATTGGGTTAAACAGCTGTGGATTCTGGAAAATAATTCCCAGTATCCCCTAAACTTCACAGTGGATGCCAGTCCAGTCCTGAACTTCCCTGTAGGCTTTACAAAACAGCTTCTGAATTTACTTTTTATTCCAGCTTCTCACTAAGAAGCACTCCCCTTCTTAGTGCTTCTTCAGAATGCAGTTGCAGTGGTCCAGCTCTTTGTTGCATGAATTAGGAACAAAGAAAAGTAGATGATTCTGTAGTAGTCTCAAAAGAGGGATATGTTTATCGAAAGTTTGGGCTGACATACAAGTGACACTGACCACCTCCAGTAAAAAGTGATCCAAAATGGAATTTGAGGATTTGGAATCCTAAAGCTCTGAGCAGTGGGACACCTGTTTGGATTTTAACCCAAGTTTGAGAAGCAGGATTAGAGAAGCATTCAGTGCTCTGCCTCTGGAAGTTCCTCTCTCATGGGAGACACAAACACTCGAAGGAGCACCTCTAATGCAGGGAGGTGGGGGTGGCCACGGGGCTGCAGGGGTCCCCACTTGATTGGGGTAGAGGGGCGGGAGTAGGAAGCTGTACCAGGTTTGAGCACAGGAGGGATCTAGTCAAAGTGAAGTTCCAAGAAATTCCATCCGGCAATGGCATGTCACTTGGGGTGTTTGACGAATGAGGCCAGCGGCCTGCGGGCTGTTATGCTAAGTTTTTGTCAGCCTTAGACTTTGGTTTTTCATCATCTCTATTAGGAGCTTTGTTTTACTCATTTTAAAAGCAAAGCAGGCTTATTTATAAATAATTTGGAAAATTCATTATCATCTGATGAAGGCAACATCAGCCATTCCCAACTTAACGCTGTTAACATTTTTGTGTTTCCTTCCTTTTCCCATTGTATTACATTCACAAATGATTTTGTGGCTTTTCTTGCCCTAATCATTGCATTCAGCTATTCCTCAAATTCTGAAACTGTGACTTTAAAGACAGCATTCCCAGAGCACAGCTCTTGTGCAAACTGAAGGTGTGAGTGATTTCAGGATTAGGTTTGGCTGAGGAGACACAAAGGCTGCTCCTGCCACTCTGCCTGAACCCAGGAGAGTTGGCACTCCATCAGGAGAGAGGGTGAGAGAGTAAGAAGGAAGCTTTATCATGAGGCAGCAGCCTGGTTCCAGAGGGACCAGGGTTAGAGGAGGGGAAGGTGTGTGAGTGAAGCCTTTTCAGAAGGGAAAAAAAACCTCTTTTCTCCAGGAAGGAGAGCAGTTCCTTTATTTCAGCCTCTCTTGCTCCGACACTGCTTAGCCATTTCTCCCTTTTCGCTTTATTCTTCTAATAGCACTAACGGTGCCTCCAGGGGAATCTTTCCACACTTGAGTTTCACAGGTTCCCGTTTGCCCCTCCCGCTTCTTTCTCTTGCCAGGGGTCATCAGGGAGCCTCGCCTCCCTCCCTCCGCCCACAATCCACCTGCCTCGCTAAAGGCCTCCATTCCGCTGAGGCATCTTTTCTTTGCACTCAGCATAAGCAATTATTTCTCCTATCACTGCCCTTAATGCCTCCCGGAGAGTTAGCAGATCATTTTTTGCTGACGGATATCACCCCACCCAGAAATGATAGACTACCTCCCTCAGTCTCATTAATAATAAAAAGGCATTTGTCTCTCCTCCTCCATTATGGCTGTAGTCAGAGCCAGTGTGGGAGTGCTTCCCGGCCAAGGTCAGCAGGGGCGGCTGGATCACTGAATCCCCAAGGAGTGAAGAGAGAGAGTGGCAACACCAGTGAAAATGGGAGACCCGTTTACCCCAGCAGTACGGGACCCTCTTTCTCTCCTGTGATAGATTCTTTTCAGCTGCTTTGCTTCCCAGGGCCCTGTTAACTTGCTCTGAGTGAATAATTTCAGATACAGGTATAGGAGTTGGAAAGATGGAGATACAGTTAGTGAGGTTCATATGTTTCCAGTATCTTAAAGGTCATCCACAGTGCCCCGTGTCTGGGAGACAGGAGAAAATTGGGCAGGTACAGGTTACAAGCACACCTAGGTTTTCATGTGGAATGAGGCTTAGGGCCTTTAGCTGGCTGCCAGTGTAAAAGATCCCACAATGTGATGTGAGCTGCTTAAAAACAATCGTCCACCTCAGCTGTCTTAGGAGAATTGTCCACTCCAGATCCCAGGAAGCAGTGGTCCTTTCTGGTCTACTCTGGTCAACCCATCCCAGGTGTCTTGTTTCCCATTCTCAGCTCCGTGTTTTGAAAGGACCAGACACTATAAGGCTTGTTCAGAGGCAAATGAAGAAGACAGCCAGATGGTCCTGCACTCACGTATTCATCCACAGTGGTTGCTCTTCCATTCTCTAGAGAGGAAAAAAAAAAAGTCTGCAGTGACTCTGAAGCTCAATCTTGTACGTCCAGAATCTGAGAAGACAATCTTTGTGTCTGTCATTTGCCTGGGGTCATAGTGAGTCCCTGACTGTCAGAGACATTCGTATGGAGTCACTGGGGATGACTTAGAGGGACTGCTATAGCAGACTGGAGTCTGACTAAATGATCCTAAAGGTCCCTTGTAGCTCTAAGTTGCTATAACTTTGTGTTGTTTCTGGACTTTGAACTGTTCTGTCAAGTATAATTGCCACTAGCCACATATGGCTATTTATATTTGAATTTAAATTGATAAGTTAATAAATGAAAAGTTCAGTTCCTCATTCACACTAGACACATTTGAAGTACTCAGGAGCCACATGTAGATGGTGGCTACCACGTTGAACAGCACAAATCTAGAACTTTTTCTGAAAGTTCTCTTGGGCAATGCTGGCCTAGAGCATCAGTGGCCCTGGAGAATAAAAGATCATTTCTCCATGGTTACTGTGAAGCCCCAGAGCAAACCAGCTGGTCTGTCAAAGGTCATAGAGCCACATCCCTCTCTCCTTCCCCTTTGTTGTCCATTCAAAAGAGCTCTGAGTTCAGACAGAGTCAGATCCAGCTCCGTTAAAAATTACTAGGATGACCTTGGACAATTTAGTTTATTTCTCTAGACTTATTTCCTGATCTGCAGAATGGTCCCTTCCAACTTTAACAGTATAGCTAATAAAATATTATAGCATGATCTTTCCAGCTTGGTAATTTTCCAAGGACAGTAGCAGCTTGTGCCAAGTACATGGCTTCTATTTCACTGTCCACGTTAGCCTGGCGTAGTGGAAAGATCCCAGAGTCATATCCAGCACTGGCACAGTGCTGGCTGTGTGACTTTGGACAAGTACTTGTCACACTGAGCCAGAATTATCTCACTTATAGGTAATCCTGGTTTATAGGGAATTCTCAAGATGCTTCCCAGAATGAAGATGATAGTGAATAGGGTTACCCCAAGGTAAGAATTACATAGAGAGAGGGGAAGACTTTTCCCCATCTGCATGTTTCAGAGATACATGAAGAATGAATCTGAGTCTCACTTTGTGTAGTGGAAAGTATTATGGAGCTTTCAAGAGGCCACAGCAGTCTTACCAGTATAGTGAGAGTCAGAAGTTGCAATTTAGTGAGGACACTCAGTATCTTAAGCCCTGAGTCTGAGACCAGCTCTTCCACTAACCAGGCCATGAAATCTTTAGCACATCTCTCTCCCTTCCAGGGACCACTAGACAGACCACAAGGTGCTTATACCAAGTAATCCCCCTTGATAATTTGATGGGCTTTTAAAAAGAAGTTGTAAGGCACATGAATTCTATCACCACACCCCTTTTTAAAAGAAGTATTTATCCAGTCTACTGTGTACCAAATACTTTCATGATATTGTTGGATTCACTTCATATCCATGGGTCCCTCTAGCTCCTTCTTTACATCTGAGTCAGTTCCTGGGAAAAGAGCTAAAATGTGTTCCATATAGTACATTACACATTTTTTTTGCTTCAGTTCAAAGAATGTTATTGAGTTCCTGCCCTCTATAAAGCTTGGAGACTAGTTGCCACAGAGAGTCTGCAGAGACCACCAGAATGCTCTTACTTTGGGGGAGATGAAATGTTAGCACAGATGGTTGTGATGGGTGGGAGGGTGTGATAGCTACTGTCATTGAAATGTGTATCATCTGCAGAGTCTGAGGGGAGAGCAGGCCTTTGTGCCTGGGCTTCACGGAAGAAGTGGCATTCAGTCTGAGCCTGGAAGGATGAGCAGGAGTTCATTTTACCATGAGGATGATGGATAGCAGGAACAGAGACATTTTGTTTGAACTGAGGCTTAGGCTGCTTAGAGGGGTTAGCAGGAGATTAGAGGTGGATCCAGATCCCAGAGGACCTTAGATGCTCAGGTAAGGGATTTGAGCTTCCATCACAAGGTGCTGGAGAAACACTGAAGGTTTTGAGCAGGAAGAAGCAGCACAATTTTAACTCATTAGAGGGATTTCCCTGGTGGTCCAGGAGTTAAGACTCCACACTCCCAATGCAAGGGGCCCAGGTCCGATCCCTGGTCAGGGAAACAGATACCACGAGCTGCAACTGTTTGCACGCTGCCGCTGAAGATTCTGCATACCACAACTAAAAGGATCCCGCACGCAGCAACGAAGAGCGTGTGTGCCACAACTAAGACCCAACGCAGCCAATAAGTATTAAAAAAAAAAAAAAAAAGAACTCATTAGAAACAGTACCATCAGGTCTTGCCCCTGATAGAAGGACATCATATACTAGGTGGTGGGTGGGGAAAATATGAGGCGTGGGGCCACGTAAGCAGACACCTGTCCTGTCTGTGGGTAGGGCTGCAGCCATAGGCACAGGAATAAGCTGATTCTCACAATAAAAACTGTCTTGTCTAGGAACTGGCTGGCTGCTTTCTTCTCTCCCTACTCCCAGAGGTGGGATCAGAGGTCCCAGGGAGGGTTTGCTCCTAGAAGGCCTTGGAAGCACCAGAGTCTGTTCTCTGCTGCCATCCTTCCTGTCTCTTTGGAATGAATGTCCCCAGGGATGTGTATGTTCTGGGAAGTTTCTGCTCACTCAGAGAGTACTGTGTTACAACAGACTGGGGAAAATCTGCAATCTGATCTTCTGAAATAAGTGTATCCTCTGCTAAACTAATAGTCCTGCATGTCAGGGGTTGTTGTATTCATCTTTGTACTGCCAGTGTCTAGCATCAGGCGTAAGTACACAGCAGTTGTTTCAGAGCCCTATTGATTGAACATTTGCTGTGTGGCAGGCATCTGCAGAAGGGAATGGCATGGGAAATCCCATGGACAGAGGAGCCTGGCAAGCTGCAGTCCATGAGGTTTCAAAGAGTTGGACACGACTGAGCAATTTACCACTTTCACTTACTATGTGCCAGGCATGGTGCCTAAGAATCATATATGCATCAGCTTGTTTAATGCTCTTTTAGCTCTATTAGGAAGCTTCCAAACTAGGTGATTCAAGTGATAAGCTCAGAAAGTGTAAGTGACTTACCCCAAGCTTTACCATTTGTAGCTAGTAAGTGATTAGGATTCAAACCTACATCTCTCTACCAAAACCCTTGCTCTTAACCTCTGTCTCTTTCCCATTGCTGAAGAGATGCTCCATTTCTGTTAAAGTAACATAAATGAGAGCTTCCTTGGAGTTATCTGTCTCAAAATACAGTTGTCTGATGCTCTAAATATGACGTATCAGTGAGACCCACAAGATAAGGGGTGATGAGGACAGGAAGGATGCTCCTAGTATGTGGAACCAGAATAGAAATAGGAGAAGATTAGAAGCTATGGGAGAGACAGGTTTGAATTCAGCAGAAGGAAGAACTTTCCAATAGTCAGTGATGGCCAGTGATTACATAGGATGCTTCCTGTCCTTGGAAATGTATAAGGTGGTTGGCCAACTGTCTTACATCCTGCCCTGAACTTTTGAGCTCACTTCCAGCATCAAATTTCTATGAAACAAATTTCAAAGATAATGCATTCTGCTGAGATCACCATTATCACTTGTCACCCTTACCACTTACCGTGAACTATGGTTGTGGAAATGAACAGTTTTGTGAACAGAACACCAAGCTCATGAAAACATCCTAGAAAATGCTAGAGGTCCTTGTAATTCAAATGAGCTCAACAAATGACACCTCTGTTTTCTACATCCAAGTTTTTAAGCCAATTGAGAGATAAGACAGAAAGAAAAACTATGGAACCCTAAGTTCTTTATTACTGATTAAGGCCCAAAGGCTTCTGTGGACACTTTGAACTTCTTAACACAGAACCCCATGCTTTGACAAACTAATATACTATGTCATGGGTGCTTTGGACCCCATAGGACTCCCCACATGAGAGCATAGCCAACTCCCATAGAACATAAAAGCGGAAATAGAAAGTGGACTTCCAACTGGCATCTGGCTCCCAGAAGGGAGGAAGCAGGCAGCGTCTGTGGCTCACATGCTCATTCCCTTTATTAAAGCCTATTCAGAGCCATTGCACCACTTCCCTGGAGAAGAGGGGATGCAGGGGTACAAAGGAGCTGGATGTTATCCAGGAGGCATCCTCCATGTGGAAGGAAAGTGAGTCTCCCCCTGGCAGGAACAGCCCTCTGCATTGCACTCTCCACCTGTTTGCTTACTCTCCTCACTGGACTGTGAGATCCTTAAAGAAAAAACTCTCCCAGCAGAGGGCCTGGCACACAGTACATGTTCAAGAAAGGGATGAATGAGTGAACACTCACCTTCTATACCAGTGTTTCCCTAAAGAAGCCCCTTTCCTCTCATCTCACCCTCCTTGTAGCGCTCAAGACCATGTCTTTATCATGCTTTCCAAGTGCCCTCTTTTTCTGTTCCATGTTGGGTCAGACGAGGGCCACAGTGTTGCCAGATGATTCAGGAAAGGTTTTCCCCAGGCCGTGTTGTTCCTGCCACGCCCCAGCTGTGAGCAGGTGAAGGTACCTGTGAGTGCTGCGCAGCGAGGGGCAGATCCCGCCTTGGTCCTGCTGCCCCATCTGGGACGAATGACAGTGCCTGCCTTCCCACCTTGGTGAGAATCTCTGAGAGCAGCCTTGTGAAGTCACTTTGAAAAGTGAAAAGTACTTTGTAGATGGCAGGCAGAGGGATCTGTAGGAACTTGCTAGAGGAAATTCATGGCTGTGAAGTGGTAAAGGATGATCCCAGGCCCCACCAGTCTGATGGAGGAGGACAGAGCTTCTATAAGTGTTCACTAGTCATGTTCCAAATGGTTGCTTGTGTGGTCAAATTGAAAGATGTGCCCTATGGGAGCTAGCATCCCAGGGTGACCCACAAAAGTCAGTCTGAGTCATCCCATAATAATATTTACTAAGTAGATTCTAAATTCTAGGTATGTGCTAGATGCATTAAGTCTGATGTCTTAATTCTTTTTGAAAAGCCATAGAAGGAGAATTCTCCTCCTTTTTGTCAGTAAACAAACAGACTTATCAAGATCGAATTACTTGCCCAAGGTCACAAAGTTAGTGAGTACTGGAGGCAGCCCACATCTCAGAAGCTCTGTGCTGTACTGTCCCTCTTGCAGAGAGTAGGAATAACTGTAAGCATGTAGGAACAGGAAGGGAGAGGGAGTTTGGAGTGACTTGATCTTCCAACAAGATCATTTGTACAGTCACCTGCCTTTGGGCCGCCCTTCCCCAGAGAGAGGAGTGGTCTCCCTACTCCAGCTCCTGAGATTCAGAGCAAGATTGGTGCAGGCATAGAAATGCCAGTCTTGTCTTCGGAGATTCTGGATGAAAGAAGTGAGCAAGACCCAGATGGTCTGAGACTCAGGGTTCTTTAGGGCACTACCAGTGTTGGAAGCCCTGGGTTCTAGTGGGGTTAATAAACAAGCAATTGTGTTAAATGTCAGGACGGAGCTAAAAGTCAATGATGTTTTTAGAAATATTTCAGCCTAACAAAGGGCCTGAGACCTGTAGTCACTCAGTTAGGATTTAATAAATGTATGAAGAAACTTGAAAAGTTTTCATACTGGGACAAGCATTTGGATACTGAATGTGGGAAGGTCCGTTTTCTGTTATTTTTGTCCACTCCCACTTCTGCAGGTTTCCAGGATGGGGGACTAAGAGAAACGATAGACCTAAAGTTCCAAATAGAAGAGAAAAATTAAGTGGGATATAGGCTTTGGTGAATGATTGAGGTGCTGTTCACCCTTGAGATCTGTCGCTGGGCTGGGACTGGAGTATGTTGTAGTAATCCTTCCCAGCTGAGATTCTGCCTCTGTCAGAATCCTCTTCTGGGGAATCGATTTTGGTTCTGTCATTAACTTTCCTGTGCCAGCTCCTTTTCCCTAGCAGGCCTGTCCCCAGCCTGCTCTCCCCTGTACCCCAGCCTGCTCTCCCCTGTACCCCAGCTCAGACTGCCCAGAACTAAGGGGATCAAGGTCATTACTACCCATTATGCATTGATGGGGTGCCAGGTAGGCACTGCCCTATGCCCTTAACCTTCACCATCTCTTTTGTCCTCACAGCAGTGGAGGGTCATCATCAGGCGATGGTTCCCTGACCCCACCACACACTGTCATACAACCTGTCTCCCCGCCTGTCTCTCCCCATATAGCCCTGGAACGGCACTCACCTTGTGGCATTATGATAACTGGTCCATTTGTGCACCATTCGTCTCTGCAGCTCATTTGTTCAGTACCTGCTGTGGTGTTGCCTGTTGCTGCTGTTGGACTCGGAAGTCCACTGGGGCAAGAGACCATGCCTGTTCTTGCTTGCTGTGTATCCCCAGCATACAGCACTATGCCTGGCTCATAGTAGATCTTCAGGAAATGTTTTCTAAGACTGGCCTCTAAATCTAGTTCTTGAACAAGATTCAGTCCTTCCTACCCCAGATTCTGGAGAATAGGAGACTTATCTCTTAGCTCACAGCTTAGCCAATAAAGCTATGATTCTGGATGCTGAACTCTCAGTGATCCCCCTAAGTGGAGGAATTCAAGCTGCAGTTAACCCAACATGCCATTAATGCCCGAGTCATTCATTATGACCTGTGGGTGTTCATTCACTCTTTCAGTAGATGTTGAGCACCCTGTGAGAGTCCGGGTAAGGAGCTAGAACCACAGAGATGAATGAGACACACACACGCAATGCATGACCTCAAGGAGATCAGCAGACTAGATAGAGAAGTGGAGAATCAAGGTCAGAATGGGTTAAATACCATGGATACCATCAAGAGCACTGCCAGGGAGATTTTTAAGAGGAGGTAAAATTAGGGAAAGCCATCTAGAGAAGGTGGCGTTCGAGCTGGACCTTAAAAGGGCCATACAATTAGGACCTGAGGAAGTAGGTGGGAAAATGTTCCCTATGAACAAAAGCATAGAGATGGGGACGTATGTTTTTGGGAACATGAAGATCATTCAGATAGTTAATTTGTCAGCAATCGGCAGGGGTGAGATAAGGGTGACCCTCATTACCACAGACATATCACTGTGATGTTTTTATTTTCTTCTCCCTACCACTCCCTCCTCATGCCTAAGAAAAACAGTTCTGCTAGATTATAACCTGAAAGGTCAGGGTAGGACAGCCTTATGTGGAGTGATGTCCTGTCTTGGCAGTCACATGGTCCTTCAGTCCTCCCCCCTAAATGCACACACAAGGACCTTCCATGCAAAGACCTTTCTGCATGTCGTCCATTTGCTGGGAAGGAGCCTACAGAAGCCACACGTGAGTTTCTGGAAGAGGTAGATGCTGCCGACAGGATTCCTTGCTCCACTGGCAGTAGGAGGCCAGTGAGGCAGATTCGTCACTAGCATCATTTTATCTGTTGAGTCAACATCTATTTTTAGGTGTGGAACCCATAAAGGGACCTGGCATCTCTGCATGGAAAGGGGTAGAGTGAGGGGATACACTCATCCTTCATGCCCCTCTGTGGGATTCACTGCTAGACCCATTCTCAGAGGCAAGGTCTGCTTCACTGATGGAGGTTTAGTTCCTAATGCCTAAGGTCCAATTTAATGCATACAATTCCTTTTGCAAACATGCTTTCGTGTGTGCAGATCACACATACACACAAGCATACCCACTCATTCCCTCACCCCTGTAGTCTTAGCAGGTCCTGTGAATTGTTTATACAAATTAAATAAAACTGAAAAATGCTAAGGCATATAGGTCCCTTCCTGTCCAACATTGTCAGATGTGCTCTGAAATGACTGTTTTCATCATCTATTCTGAGCCATAACTGCCGCAGAAATAGCTTTAGCAGGAAAATGCTTTTGTTAGACTAGCTGTAAATTATATTTCAAATGTCTGATGTTGTTTTCTTAAAAAAATAAATAAGTAAATGAAAGTCTAAAATTAATGACTGCTGGGGTTTGCTTTGCTTATGTGTACTGCTACAGATTTGGCTTCTTGCAGATGGAATTTCAGATCTGTTTACACTTCTGTGTTAGCTTTTTGGGGAGAAAAAAAAGCAGTTGAGAGATCTGGGAGGACAAATTTATAAAGTCAAACTTATTATAACCATTGGAGAGGCTCACGTCTCTCTCCACTGGCCTCTCCTCCCTCCTTCCCGTCGTGCCCTCATTTTTGTTTATTGTGGTTTTAGCTGCTCTGCTTCCAAGTTCGAAGGCAACTGGTTCTTGCAGATGCTATGACAAGGTCACATATCTAGTTTCGCTAGCAGATGTTCATTCAGCCCCATTTCACCAGCACTTTGTCATTCAGCGAGAGCAGACCTTGTGGGAACAGATTGGAACAACACAAAGGATGGGACATTTAAAAAAAAAAAAATCTTGCAGAGAACCTGATCGCTTTTTATGTGTTCAAGAAGGGACTGGGGGTTGGGGGTGGCAAGGAAAGAAAGCTGCAGAGCAGAGTTTCATGGGGATTTTTTTTTTTTTTTTGATTTATTCAAAGATTATTATGTGTTGGATACAGTAAATCATCTATACACCCACATCCAGGAGGTAAATCTTCAGAACTCCATGCGTGGGTTGTTCTGCATTTAACAGCTGCCATACAGTAGCTATTTTGTTCTGCACTTAGAGACCCTCATCTGTGCATTTGTTTTAAGTTATCATCCACTCTCCTTTTGTTCCTCTATTGCTGTTCTCCTGGTGCTCATTACTAGTCCAAGCACAACTAAAAATCTGGGAACTACAGAGTTAGTTATTTGAACTGACACTGTGAGTTAGAATGATAGACGCAGGGCTGTCGTCTCGGTTGTGGACTCCGTCTCTACTTGAAAGGTGTTGCCTGTAATGCATTTAGCACCTCTTGCCTTTTCCTAGGTCTCATATGCCCGTCCGAGCTCTGCCTCAATCAGGGATGCTAACCTGTACGTTAGCGGCCTTCCCAAAACCATGACCCAGAAGGAACTGGAACAGCTTTTCTCACAATATGGCCGTATCATCACCTCACGAATCCTGGTTGATCAAGTCACAGGTGAAGTATTTCTAGGCTATTTCCTTCCTTTGGGTCTGTGCCCTGTGACCCACCGGAGCAGAAGGGTAATGGTCACTTAGGGAAAAGGGTATGGGTCATAAGTAGGCAGCTTTCTGACTTAAAAGAAAGACTTTTTATCAATCAACGGCTGAAATTTAAAATGGGCCATCCTGGGAAGTAGAAGGACTCCATCATGGGAATGGTTCCAGCAGCAGCTAAACCACTTGGCAGAGTTGTAAGGAGGATTCAGCCATCAGGCTGGGAGTGGGGCTGAATGACCTTCAAAGTCTCTTTCAACCCTCAACCAAATACCATTACTTTTGCATGTGAAAAGAACCTCTGTGTATAGCTCTGTCTGCTCTGATAGCACTGTAGAGTTAAAGGGAAACTGAAACTGGCTCATTTCACAGGTAAGAGAGCAGAGGTCCAAAGTGGGACACCTGTCCAGTTAGTAGCAGTGCAGGGATAACCCAGGATCGGATCCTGTGGTACTTGGGCTATCATAAAGAAAAGCAGCTGCCCCCTCTCAGTAAGAAAGGTACCCAGGTTGCATTTTTGATGACAGAAGGTTTTCACCTACTCTAATTAAAAACATCCCCTGAGAGTCCTTTGAAAGTGAGTGTTAGTCACTCAGTCATGTCTGACTTTTTGTTCCCCCATGGACTGTAGCCCAGCAGGCTCCTCTGTCCATGGAATTCTCCAGACTAAAATACTAGAGTGAGTTGCCATTCCATTCTCCGAGGGATCTTTCCGACCCAGGGATCCAACCCGGGTCTCCTGCATTGCATGCAGATTCTTTACCATCTGAGCCACCAAGAGAGTCATTTAGCGTGTGTTTATCATCTGATTATTGCAACAAACCTCACTGAAGGCAGCTCTGCCCCAGATGCTAGGCAGAGGAACACCAGAGATCAGGGACAAAGGTGTCACAGCCCCATCCTTACAAGACCACAGTGTGATGAGTACCAGCTAGAGCTGCCCAGCGCCCCAGGAGAGCTCAGGAGGTGTGCTGTGCCTGGTAGGCACTGATGGAAGGGAAGTCTCCATCAAGGGGATGGTGTTTGAACGGAGTTTTAGAGAATGACTTGAAGGTGTCCGGTGAGAAAGAGAGATAGAACATTCTAGGTAGGTGGATAGGATATATCCCATAGAATAGGTGATAGGACATACCCAAAGGCATGGAGTCAAGGAGGAACACAGCCTGTTCAAGGAATATCTGGCAGTTAGTTTGGCTTACATGAAGTTCAGCAGGGAGTTGGGACCAGATCATCAGGGGCATTAAATGCCATGCCAAGAAGTCTGGAGTTCCTCTGTATATGCCACCTGGAGCCATGGAAGGGGTTTTTATGGGTTTTGTTCATTTGTTTTTCTGCCTTTGGAGTAGGGAACAATGAGGAACAGGTACATTCACAGGGTAAAAAACAGAAAAGGTACAAAAAGGTATAAAAGGTGTTTTTAAAGGGTATCGTATGGTCAGAGTTTGCTTTCAAATGGATTATTTAGCTGCCAGGTACGGGGAGCACATTGAAGGGCTAGAAACTGGACAGCGGATGATCAGTTATAGCAACTAAAGGAAGGCTTGAGGGCTGAGCAGGATGGTAGAGGAAAGCAGGAAGGGACAGATGTGAAATATGCCTGTGTTCTGTGGGCAGGAATTGCCAGCCCAGAGCCATGATGGCAAAAAGGCAGGCAGATGCATTTTGATGGGTGAGAGAGATTCAGGAAGCCAGGCTCAGCCCTGGCCCCACAAGTGGGCTGACTCCCCTAGAAACATTGATGGGACTCAGCCCATAACTTCCTGGGGATCTTTACCAGTTTGGTTTGTTCACTGTTTACAAAGGCTCTTTCTCTTTCCCCAGGAGTGTCCAGAGGGGTGGGATTCATCCGATTTGATAAGAGGATTGAGGCAGAAGAAGCAATCAAAGGTCTGAATGGCCAGAAGCCCAGCGGTGCTACGGAACCGATTACTGTGAAGTTTGCCAACAACCCCAGCCAGAAGTCCAGCCAGGCCCTGCTCTCCCAGCTCTACCAGTCCCCTAACCGGCGCTACCCTGGCCCACTTCACCACCAGGCTCAGAGGTTCAGGTAGGTGTACCCACAGGGGCAAGAGCCCCACTACACAAGTACAGAGCTGGGCAAGAGCCAGGGAAGCCCTTGGCCCTGAAGGATGTGGCTGAGTGAGGACATCTGCCCCCTGGAATCACTGTGGGACACTCCCCCTGAACCTCAGTTTCCACTGCTGTAAAATGTGATGACTGGGCCAGAATGCTCTTCTAAGCCCCCTTGCAAACTAGCACATGACTGTGATTAAACTTCAGATTCTTTAATTGAAACAAATTTCTACATTTAACCAGATAAGAAGGTTCAGTTTCAACAGGAGTTCATCACAGATAAGGAACTACATTCAGCAGTTTAGACTTAAGGCTAAGGCAGTGAATGACTTTTAATGAAGTCAAAGAAAAGAGTAGCCCAGGAGGCATGTCCTTGCCAAAGGGAGTGGTCTGGTCTGCTCTCCTCTTTCTCTTGCTTCTGTTGGGTTGGGTGGGGGGATTAACCCAATCTTCTGTGTTAACTTCACTCTGACATTAAGTCAGCAGACTTTGGGAAGGCAAAGAGGAAGACTTTGTCCAAGCCTTATTTGCATTTCCCTGAGGTACCCAACCCCTAGGAAGCTCCAGGTGCAGTGGGACGTTCTCCTTCTCCTGGGACATTTCTGAAAGGCAGATATCTCTCCATGAAGGCAGTCTGACATTGACCAGTCTCTACTGTGCAAGAGATAAGAATATTCTTAACCTACCCATAATAATTCTAAATAATTATTTTAGTTGACCCATGCCCTGACTTCCCTTTAATGAAAGGGTCTTTCTCTTTTTCAAACATCACATAGATAATAGGCCCTTCCATCTGGCCACAATGAGGAGAAAAATCAGCCTCCGAATGTCCTCCCATGCCCCCTGAATATGAAACGGTTAATGATTTCATGAAGAGTCCAAGTCATTTAATTTTTATTTTGTGCGAGAGCACATGCAGTATTTATGTAAAAAGCCTTTCCAGCAGGCTTCTAATGGTGGAAACTATGGTTACTACTGCCCCATGATGTGAAAAGCTTGTCCCTGAGTAAGATACTGAATATGAAGGAGATTATAACAAAATGGCAATTTGCTGGGAGGTGCTTTCAGGTTGTAAATAGTAAGCTAATTAAAAAAAAAAAAAAAAGTCTGAACCCTCAAACTCCTTCCTGCCCAAAAATGTGTGTGGTAAGAAGATTTAGTTAAAATATCCAGGCTAATAAGAAAGATCCATTCTGATATGCATGATGTGTGTGCATGTATTGTTAATCCGTAACAGAGACCTTTATTCATAAAATTCATTACAGTAAAAGTGAACAATATAAGAAGCCATTAGTCCCTTTTTAAAAATTTTCACACACAACATATATAATATCCACACATGTTCTAAGAGATGGGGCAGAGTGAGATTAATTTAGACCTTGAAAGAAAGGAAGGTTCATTTAGACACTTGCTTTAAACTCTAGCATTGACCTCAACATGAATTACGTTAGGTAGGAAAAGGGGAAACTACCAGTGGATAGGCTCCTGAGCACCGGGGAAAGTTTTTGAGCTTTTCTTCTTTGAAAATGGAGCATTCTTATTAATAGTTCCATTGAGCGATCTTGCCATCTGTGAGGCATTAACCCAGAGACCCTCCTTCTCTTTGCAGGCTGGACAATTTGCTTAATATGGCCTATGGCGTAAAGAGGTAATTAAAACTCCACAGATTGCCAGATGTCCGTGTTGGCACAGACTGGGGCTAGAATTTTTTTTTTTTTTAATTCACTAACTTTACTTTTTTTTTTTTTAATTCTTCCTTTTTCTTCCACCAGCATGTCAGATTCTTTTTTACTTTCAGACCTCAGTTGGTTTTGTTTCTTTCAGGGCACACAAGTGTGTTTGTGTGTTTCACTTTTTCTTTTATTTGCAGGTGGGCTTCTCCTACGGTTCAGGTGCCACAGCTACCAAGCCCTTGATAATCTGGTCCTCGAATAGCTCCCCTAAGAGGGAAGGCTGTGACTCTTTGCCAGCTGATTTTGCAAACTTGCAAGGCAACTGTTTTGCATTAGCGATGCCAAGATTCACTTAAGAGGGCAGATTCCAGCGAATCAAAATTAGAACATTTTGCTTATCATGGTTGACAATCTTATGATTGCCAGTGGAAAAATTAGATTTTGGACTACCAGCCCTGGCCAAAGCATGAATAAATGCGTGGGTGACCTTATGACTCCTGCCCCCACCTCAGTGTTCATTTCAGGGCACAGTTTGAGAATAAAGTGTATCTGTGTGCACCTCAACCAGAGGTTTCTTTTGTTACAGGTTTTAGCAGTAATTATCAGTCCTCCCTTGGTTATATGTGTATGTACGTTTTAAACTTGCTGTTTCCTTTATTTAAAACCTTTTTGTGGGATCAAGGGTTCAAACAGAGTCAAAGTTTGGGGGACTTTCTAAATGTAGTCACAGGAGTGTTCCAGACCTAGTCTGAAAACTGAATCTGTAAATTGGGTGCTGTATGTCACTGTGTCCATGAGATTCCCACGTGTACTTTTGATAAGCCCCATTGAGCTCCCAGGGACATAGCATCTTTCTCATCCTGCTCTGCAGAGCTGCACACTTTAATTCCCCTTCCTACTGTCAAGGGAAAAAGTGTGGTCATGAGTAGTCTGAATCATTCTCCCCATATGAGGTGAGTCTTTCACCACTTGGCTGTGCAGGGTAAGTGTTGGGTTGCCCAAAAACTTTGCTTGAGTTTTTCTATAACATCTTATGGAAAAGCCCACACATACTTTTTGGCCAGCCCAGTATCCTGCTCTGGAAACCGGCACACAGAAGAGGAAGTAACTGGATTGCAGACTTCACTCTCAAGGCACCAGCCTCTCGAATCGCAATCCCAGCCCCTGTGAGATTAACTGTGAATTACCTCCATGGATCTGGCACACGGCTTGCCTGTTCCCACATTTTACATTTTTCCCAGCTCTGTCCCATACCTTTGCTCCTCTTGGACTTAGTGAGATGCTATGAAGAGAGTGATGCTTATATACAGATGAGGTCAGGGAAGACAGCACACACGCTGCCATCTTCTCCAGTTCCCCACCCATAGTTAAACATCACGAGTCGATAAGAGCATTCTCTTTTCCTACTAAGCCCAGATTTGGATCCAGAGTCCTTCCTACCAAAGTGCTCAGGTAGCATTAACCACCTGCAGTTGAGGCTCTACTTGAAACCTCTTTGCTAGCCCCTGACTTTGGCTTTATAATATTTAGCTGTTCTCTACCTATGAACTGAAAGAAGTCCGTTGACTTAGTTGGAGGAGAGAAAGTTGAGAAGACAGTCTTCAGAAATAATGCAAATAACAATTACATATGGATTTGCCCTTCTAAGAATTCGTACCATGATGATTTGGGTTTTGTCCTGTTAATTTGTTTTTAAGTAAGAGGGAAGATTGACTTAGTGAATAATACCGAAAATAATATCTGTTGAGTTGTTGTGTTTAGCATATTTTCAGGAGCCATTTAATTATTTAAATAGTTAGATACAGAGTATTCTTTCATAGGACTTTCAAATCCTATGTGTATATGGATATATGCTTATTTTTAAAACAGTCCTAAATGACACTTAATCCATTCTCTTCCCCAGTTTTTGCTTCCTCTCCTTCTATCCCTCTCTTCAGGAAAAAAAAAAAAAACACTAACCAAATGAAAAGCAAATACTAGTCAGTGTATAGAATCAAAATACCCATATAAGTTTGGTATAAGTAAAATGTTAACAAATATTTTTTCTGCTGTAGGCACTGGTAACCTAATTGTTTCATCTGATGCATCCATCATGAATCACATACATATTTTATCAGACAATGAATAGTATCTGAAGGATTGTTTTTCTTTCCAAGATTATGTGAAAACTGAGAAGATTTCGAAGCCTAATACAAAAGTAGTCATAATAGGACAAATAACAGTTTCCTGCTTTTCTAATGTACAGTGATTCAAGATATGTAAATGTGCAAACCACTTGAAATCTCACTCCTGTGACGCTTAGAAATGAATTCCAGATAATATAGCATCAAGGAGTGATCACCTTTATTATTATTGCTCAGGGGTTTTTTTGGAACTCTCTTGAATAAATGCTAAATGAAACATAAGCTGCCCTTTGGAGTAATAACAAGTCTTGTCTGTTCATTCTCATGTATCTCCATTCTCAATACTGTCAAGAGATCTTTAACGATTGTTAAGTCAAGGGACTGCAAAGATGGTGGACTTGAGCACTTCTAGGGCCATCGCCTAGACTTCCTTAAAAAAAAAAATTTCCCAAGCATTGACCTCTACCAGTGTTATTCACCTATTCAATCAATAAACAGTTATTGAGTGTTTTCTATGTGTCATGTCTGTGAGATTCCTGTATGGCTTCCACTGAATAAAGAAATAGAGTGAAAGGATGGGTGAAGTAGGGCCCCTTCTATGAAGAGTTCACTATCTACTGTGGGGAGGGAGGGAGAGGGTCAGGGTGAGACACCCTATGAACATATACTGTGATAGCGTGACAGAGCCTTGCTCTGAGAGTTCTTCCTGGTTTTTAGGAGTTGAGCTAGGATTTTCTGTTGGCATTTACATGCCTTAGCCAGTCTAGCTGTTCCCATCAGAAGAAATGCCACAGACATTAGTTTTTGCATTTTGGTTTTTAAACCCTGAAGACTCTCCTGCAAACACTCACTCAGCCCTCTGCCCCGTGTCTGTGTCTGTGCATCTGTGTGTTATCCACGGTCAGACTGATGTCTGGACCAGTCCCCCCTTCTGCTTGTCCCCCCAGGTTCTCTCCAATCACCATTGATGGGATGACAAGCCTTGTGGGAATGAACATCCCTGGTCACACAGGAACGGGCTGGTGCATCTTTGTCTACAACCTGTCCCCTGATTCTGACGAGAGTGTCCTCTGGCAGCTCTTTGGCCCCTTTGGCGCAGTGAACAACGTCAAGGTCATCCGCGACTTCAACACCAACAAGTGCAAGGGATTCGGCTTTGTCACCATGACCAACTATGATGAGGCAGCCATGGCCATTGCCAGCCTCAACGGGTACCGCCTGGGAGACCGAGTGTTGCAAGTTTCCTTTAAAACCAACAAAGCTCACAAGTCCTGAATTTCCCATCCTTATTTATTAAATTATATATATAAATATATACGAACAAAACACACGCGCGCACACACACACACACACACAAAAGAGAGAGAAACAAACTTTTCAAGGCTTATATTCAACCATGGACTTTATAAGCCAGTGTTGCCTAAGTATTAAAACATTGGATTATCCTGAGGTGTACCAGGAAAGGATTTTATAATGCTTAGAAAAAAAGAAAAAAAAAAAACACAAAAAAAATACCTTTGATGCATTGAATGTTCTTTCATAGCTGTCGTTGTTGACTATATATACATAGATAGCGACGTGCAGGGATTTTTACCCAGCCAGCTAACTTTACTACCTTCCTTGAAGGTGGATCTTTTTAAGATGACCATTCGCTCATTTGAAGAAGAAAAACAAAAAACAAAAAAAAAAATAATAAAAATAAAACAATTTTTACAAAGTAATGGGATTCAAAGAGAGAAAATAAAAGTTTTTTTTTTGTCAAAATGTTGATCCAATCAGATTGGTAAAAAAAAAAAAAACAACAACAAAACCCCCACACAAATTAAAGAGGAATAATAAAAATTGCAAAAATTAAAAAACTTTTGCAAATTTTTTTATTTTTCCTTTTTTCTTTTATATCATGTGAACTAAAACAGTCTTCTGTTAGGGGACGGGGGCGAGGGGGATACCTGATGACATTAACAATTTAATAACATTAACATTGTTGCCAAAGAGGTGGTCTCTTTGCTGAAAATGGGTTTCAAGAAAAATCTATTTTTATAAAATATAAAGAATTTTTACAAGAGAATCTGGATTTGAGAAAAAAATATTTTGACTGGCTAATTTAGGGGAAATTGACAACTTTGTCGCGTTCATACTGCACTGGTAACTTTTTAGAGATCAAGATGTGTGTTTTAAACTGGATTCGTAGACTGTTTTTTGAAGGATGGGCTATAAACAGATGATCTTCATATCTTTTCATAGCATGTAATAATAATATAAAAAATTATTAATTACTAGGGGAAAGGAGTGTTCGTTCTACCCAGGGTACCACAGTTCCCCACAGTCAAAACCCAAAAGCAAGGAGATGAGTTGAAAGACAGTTTTTCTTTAAGTCATCAGTATGGGATGTCAGCAGAACAAAAATTAAAAAGATTAATTTTCCTTTCAATCTAAAACTTCCTTAGTTTGAGCAGTAGGTGCTACGAAATTATTTACATATCTTAGTATCATAGTTAAATGTAATGTGTTTAGGAGAGGAAAACAAAAGATACATTTGCTTTAAATTCATTAAGGAATTTTCAAATTCACTTTGTAGCCCATGCTGATAGAATTGGGCTGTGTTGGTACATTTGAAACACTGTTTATGTTGCTTGAAACACTTATTTATTTAATCGCAGATGTGATGATGCCTATGGCCGAGATCAAATATAGCTAGATTGGCTAGACTATGTATTTGTTTACTTAAACTATGGGAAGAAGCATATTATTGTGTCATTCTGTTGTGTGTGTATGTGTATATACAATATAAATATATATATATAAAGTTATTTTTTCTTTGGGTTAATTTATTATAAGTTGTAACACTTGGCTAGTTTTGTTTGTATATGTCTTAAAATGTTTTCTTATGATATTTAAGTGACAGTTAAAGAGGTATCAAGGTAACTTGTGTAGAACTATTGTTTGATATATTGTCATGTTTGTTGTGAATATTTTTTTCTTACTGCACAGTAGAAAAATAAAAACAACTGGGTCTTTCTTTTAATGTAATTCAGATTGGGGAAAACAAAACAGAGCTAAGGGAACAAAACGACTGAGGGAGCATTCTCCCACGTCCAGTGCACTGATCATTTTAGTATGTTTGTGCTTTGTACGGTTATATATTTAAAACAAAAACGAAACAAAAAAATACAAGGGTTCATGCTCTTCCCTGGGTAATAGAAACAGTTACTCGCTATGCATAATCTAGTTGATAGTTAAATTTGCTATTGCTTTTCTTGTCTTGTTATATACAATCTTTTCAATACCAGTTTAGTCTTAATGGTAATAAAACGTTATGGTTATTTATAACTTGTGCTTATTTTGTGCGTTTTTTCCCATGCTGAACCCACTAAGTGCATGTAGACAGAGCTGTTGTTTTCACACCGGAAAGGCAAACTTTGTGGTAGTAGTCGTAGTGGTAGGCAGATAACGCAAACCAGGCTGCGCCGTAGACTCCTCCTTGAAATTTTTTTTCTATTTTTTTTTCCTCGTTTCGGTTTTGAGAAAAAAACAAAAAATAAACACCAGATTTCAGTTCAGAGAACACTCGTTCAACATTCAGGGAAACCTTTTTATATCACCTGCTATGAATGAACGCAGTTTGCTGGCAAAGTTTTGATGCATTTGCTAAGCATTAGTGGGAAAGGCATGCCAACATCTCTTCTCTATAATGTGTTCACTCTTGGGGGAAAAAAAAAGGAAAAAAAATCTTAGGACCAGGCAGTTGTATACTTTAGAATGACTTCATGTTAATCTTGCTAGTTTAGATGATTTCTGAGGGAAAGTATTGTAAATGTTTTTTTTTTCCTTAATCTTGTTGTGTTTGAATTATTTGTACTTTATCTGTCCAGACAATAAATGAAAGTGTGTAGAATGGATTTGAGCTTCCCAGATTTTTAAATGTGTTTATTCACACGTGTTTTTTTTTTTTTTCTTTTTGGTAGCATCTTCAGATTCCCCCAATATTTTTACCGTTAAACGAAAAAGGCAGAGTAAAATTCTGTTTTGCAACTTAGCCAAGTCTCTCAAAGTCAATTCAGTATTCAAAAGTCGTTGCCCTAGTTCTACACTACTATAAGGTGTGGTCTTTAATCCGCAGTATAGGCGTCATCTGGGAGCTTGTTAAAATGCAGAGTCTCAGGCTGTATGCAAATCTATATTTAACCAGATCCCCAAGTGAATCACTGGTAAAGTGTCAGAAGCACTGTCCTGGTTGATAACAAGCCAACACATTTGGCAATGTGTTTGGCTTTATGATCCATTCGCGTCTGTTATTCATTTATAAGTGTACTTGTGACTTGTGCAGAAGAAAGGGAGTCACTATTTGCGGACCATCTATTATGTCTGTGTGGTGCCCTCTGTGTTCCCTCCCTTGGTCCCACAGCGATCTGGAAGAGGGAGATAGCACTATCCTCATTTCACAGATGGCAAGACTGAGGTCAGTGAAAGAGATTAAGTAACTTGAAATGGCTAGCAAATTTCCAGCTGGAACTTATATATATATAATTTATCGGGCTGTACCAGGTCTTAGTTGAGACATGTGGGATCTAGTTCCCTGATCAGGGATTGAACCCAGAGCCCCTACATTGGGAGCACAGAGTTGTAGCCACTGAACCACCAGCAAAGTTCCCCAGTTGGAACTTGAATCCAAGTCTGATAGCACAGACGTCGGTGCACCACACTTCAGTTTTGAGATGGCAGAGCTTGAGCAATAGTAAGGAAACAGACCATCTCTACTGTAAGTGACAAGAAAGATCACTTCTTTATTTAAATTCATTTTTGCTTAGAAGTGGCAAATATCTGACTTTCTGCAAATATCTGCAAATATCTGGCAAATTTCTGACTGTGTATAAAGTACATGATTTAAGCTCAGCCTAGGGGGAAAAGACTACCTAAAATATCATCAAGTCATATTAAAATATGATCTGAACTTTACAGATGAGCGTTATAGTGATTTCCTGATATGATCATTCACTGATGATGTACTGTCTTTCTTTTTCATCTTCTCACTAATTGAAAATTCATATTACTCCATAAAACATCACATCACCATCCACAAGCTGACACAGGAAGAAGAAATGCCCCCACTGATCCAGAGGAAGGAGTAGTCAAGATTCACCTCCATTTCTCATTACCTCCTTTTTTATTATTATATTAAATTACTTCAGTGGTTAGCATAATTAAATTCAGGGCAAAGAATGGGATTTAATTAACCACACTAAATATTAAAACTCTAAGCCAGCCTGAACTTCACATACTTAAAGTTTCTTCCTTTAGTTTTATCTTAAAGGCAAGACCCTACGTTCCTTTTCTGAAGAAAAACAGGCATTCAAACTAATCACTGCCCCCCAGGAATAACAGAGCTTCACAAATGTGTGTCTAGGGTTCAAAAATGTTGCTGCCAAGCCTATGATAGTTATCACCAAGCATCACCACCCCTGCTCCTTAAAGGTGTCATTTTAGTGCACTTTAAACAAATGGATACATTATTTTGGAATATTGGAAGTTGGTGGAATCTTACCAGTTCAAACAGTTCATTCCCCAACCTCCAACAGATCTATCCTAAAAGTTTCACAAATAGCTGTAGGTGTTTAAATAGATCTTTAAAATATCCGTAGAAGGGTATTCTACATACGCCCTCTCAGCAATGCTTCCCACCATCAGCATAATGTGTCTGCCTAACATCTAATAAAAAATCCATCTCACTGCAAGTGTAAGCCTGTTACCTCAAATCTCCAGGCAAACATTGTATAGTTTCTCTAGGTGTTTCTTGGAAAAGGTTTAACAAATCACAAGAATGCAGAGATTATTAGATTTCTTTCAGGTCCTAGGTACATTATGTTTTGCTTGGATGAAAAATTGCATTCCAGAGAAGACTGAAGGCATTTACTTAGTATTAGTTCTGTCAACGTGATAGAAAGAGAAGGCAAAAAAAAACACAGACTTGTGTCCACAACCAGCCTGCATCATCACCACCATCATCAAAACTACTTACATCTTCTACCAAAGATCAAACACAACCAAATGATGGTTGCAGCCAGCAGTTTTCATCAACTAGGGTCCTGTTTAAATTTCTTTCATCAAAATCAATCATTACTTGTTCATTTGTAAATAAAACATTTGAATCCCAAAGAATAATATTTAAAAGCATATTTGATACTCATAAAGCCTCTTGGGGCCCCTGCTTAGTCAGTGTTTGGGTCTGGCTACTTTATCCTTGTCAGAGTTCAACACTTAATCACCTTTTACCGTAGATGATTCAGGAAACTCCCAGTTCTTGAAATTGTTTTGTCCTGCCTTTCTGTAGGCACTACGCATTTGTCCCCTAACAGACAAATGCATGCAAACACACGAGGCAAACATTTGTACAGTTGAATAGGAAATGGGGTTTTCTACTTTCATCTGCAAATTCAAAACTCAGATCTGATAAGACAGCATTAACAGCCAGAGTATGATTTCTAAATGGAAGAGCTATTGAGGCCATCCTTCCTGGATCCATTCCACAGCCTTAACAAGCGCTCACGGAACACAGCTATATAATATCCTTACACCCTTCACTGCCTTTGTTCTACCTGTAAAAGAGAATAATAAAAGGAAATTACATTTTATTTCCATGAGCTAAAATCAAATTTTAATATTGTCCAAAAATGATTCGAACTGTTCCTTTATCTTATTAGCTTTTTGGCATATTAGGTAATAAGATAATTTCTCATGGTACAGTATTTATGTTAGAATCCTATTTCTCTCTGTGCAGATCACTTACAGAAGTGTCTGTTAACAGGAGAGAATGATGCATAATCGGCACTTAAGATTAAAATAGACCTGAGAACATAAACGTGTTCCTTCAATTAAAGGAATACCATTTCTCCAGTCTCATCATTTTGGGATTCCACGGCAGAATAAAAACTGGCTCAAAATCACCCAACCCCGGGTTAATTACCAGAAGTCCTCGCTATGCAAGTCCAGTGTGATCTACTAGTAGTTCAAATGCAAAGTGGACTCAATGCCACTCCAAGATGCCATGTAATTATTTTAAATGGTTTCTAGCAAAGTCCTCGAGGTTTAAGAAACTGTTTCTAGAAAGAGCGCTAGCATTTATTATCTTTCCAGTATGCCAGGCACTGTACATTTAGCATTTGGTCCTTCTACCAACTCAGTGAGGAATGATATCCCCTTTTCACACTGAGCAAAAAGATTCAGAGAGATTTGGCATCTTGTCCAAGGGAGTAGGTGGTGAAGACAGAATTCAAACCCAGACCTTTGTGACTCCAAAGCTCCCAGTTATACCACCCTGGCTATAAGCCAATTCTGTCATATTTAGCATTTCATTTCAATTAAAAGTGGAGATGAGTCCTGTTATATAACAAACAAGGGAAATAGCATTAATTCTCTGTGCCTGGGGCTAAACTTCTCCCCAAATCTTTAATGGAAAAATGAGTCCAATAACTTCAGTTTACTAGCAAATTGAAAAACAAAACCTAAAAGTAACAGTTTAAACTGCTGTTTGCCCAGCAGTGCTAAAAAATCAAGTAAGATTATTTGTTGACAGACACCAAAAGTCATTGAGGTAGAAAGGGGTCAAGGATAGGATTAGAAAGTAAGAATGTTTACAAGCCACCTTAGCTGCCCTTGACCTTGGTCCTGTTAGACTCCCTATGAATTAAAGGCATTGTGTGGACGAACCAGCATTACTGAGGTGGGAGCTCCTTTTACTCCCTGTGTGCCACCAGATCCTCAGACCAATCCTGGGAAGCACATTACTTAATTCCCATGTTATATCTGACAAAACAGGCTCAGAGATGTTAAGTATCTGGCCCAAGATTGTACAGCATGAAGTAGAATTGGAATTTACATCCATGCCATCTGGTTCCAGTCCAATGTCTTTCCACTAAACCACACAATGACCTTTCAGTGTGACACCACCATCAGTGAGGAAACCAACCTAAGCCTTATCCACACTAGAATCCTTACCCTGACCATCTGCCATGTGCCAGGCATTGAGCTAGAGGCACACGTTGAGTAAACATACTCAATTTTCTTTTCTTCCACTTATTTTGTGTGTGACACTGCAGTAGGTTATGACAGAAAACAAAGCAAAAAAAGCGGGGGGTAGAAGTTTGGAATTCTGTTACAAAGACAAAATATATGGAACAATTATTTAGCTATGCCAGATCGCTTCTATGTTGGGAGGAGAATTAGGGGAAATTTTTAAAATCCATGAAGAGTGAAAGGAGTATTCCAGGGCCCAGAAAGGAAAGAGAATATGGCCTGAAGGGAAGAGGACAGCTCTGGTGAAAGAAAGTTCTGGGTTTGAATTCCCTGGTAAACTGTTTAATGTCTCTGAGACTCCTGATCAGAGAAGGAAGGATATAAAATATATCGAACTTCCCTTGTGGCCAGTGGTTAAGAATTCAGTTACCAATGCAGGGGACATGGGTTCTGTCCTGGTTCTGGGGAGATCCCACATGCTGGAGAGCAGCTAAGCCCATGCGCCACAGCTACTGAAGCCTGAGAACCCTAGAATCCATGCTCTGCAACAAGAGAGCCATCACAATGAGAAGCAGACACTGCGACTAGAGAGTAGTCCCAGCTTGCCGCAACTAGAGAAAGCTCAAAGCAACAAAGACCCAGCACAGCCAAACGTAATAAACGGTTAAAAAAAAAAAAGATAAAATACATCAAGTCTCTGACACTCAGCAAAGAATAGTAAAAGTCAAACTGTAGCCAGAAATCTTCCCAGAGAAAAGCAGCTCAGATGGGGCCATCTGACTGACTGGAAGGGAGGAGGGCAGTGGGGGTCAGTGGTGGATGCCTCTGAATGTAAAGAACAGAGAAACCCTCAAGTAAAGGAGGGACAAGATAGTAGAGATGCATGTGGGAATAGGTGCTTGGAAATCTTACTGGGTCTCATGGTACTTGAGTTGCTTTTGAAACATTGGGTTGGCCAGTTGGGTTCTAATTGGGTTCCCCATCATACAGAAAACCCAGAACAAACTTTTTGGCCAACCCAGTACAATAGTAACTGCAACCACACACCAGAAGAGGCTCTGATTCCTCCTCAGCAACCAGAGAGGGAATTGGCCCATCCTCTGGAGCCCAGCCACTAAAGTGACTCCGCCATTTTACTTTCTTACTCCCTGCAACTCTTCAATGATGCACTTTATTGAAGGCCCACTTATCCCTGCATAAACAGCTCAAATTCCAGAGAGAGGGACCAGGTTGACCCTGGTGGGCTGGCATTTACAGGCTGCTGCTATTATCAATTCTCTTTCCCACAGACCAACCTAGTCCAAACAGCAGAAGCCAGGGCTGGAGTCATGTGCTATACAACATAGCCTGCTGGTAAAGAATGGCTTGGGTGGGGCAGGCAGCTTGAAGAGCCTGGGCAACACAGTGAGGAGTGTCTGGGCATGGCAGAGCTAAGGAAGGCCTTCCTGAGGTTAGTGAACAGATGGAGGCAGGTGCTGAGGAGCCTAGGTAGGCAGTCGTGGGCAGATAGCAACAGAACAAGAGAAAAAGAATTGAACACTCAGGCTGAAGCAGTGGTTTTCCTTATAAACACAGGGTGCTAGAAAGTTTTAAAGGAGAGAAATGAGGCATTTTCATTCATAAGCAAATACCTGTTAAAAGACTGATATCACCAAGTCCAGCTCCTCTTGGCTGTAGGCACAAGAGTCGTAAGATCTGGCTCACCCAAGGCGATCTGATCAGACTATTTATAAAAGGTAGCCCTCCCCAACTTTTCACACAATTGGCCTTGGCCTTGCCTTCCTTGGTGGGGCTTCCCAGGTGGCATTAGTGGTAAAGAACCCCCCTCCAGATTCAGGAGACATAAGAGACATGGGTTCAATCCTTGGGTCGGGAAGATCCCCTGGAAAAGGGCATGGCGACCCACTCCAGTATCCTTGCCTGGAAAATCCCATGGACAGAGGAGACTGGCAGGCTATGGTCCACAGGGTCACAGAGAGCTGGACACAATTGAAGTGATTTTGCAAGCAGCATGCATGCACTGCCTTCCCTGGTAGCTATGAGAAGTCCTTGGAAGTCAGTTCAGCCTCTTTATTTGGTCCTCCCTGACCCCCAGCATTAGTGAGAGCAGGGCTGGGGTTTGTGGTGGCCCCATCTGCCCACCCCTTAGCATACCCTCATCAAACTGGGCCCTCCAGGAGCAAGATGCCACCACTGGATCAATTTCATCTCTGGGCTCTCATGACTTGGGGAATAGAGGAGGGGAAGACAAATCAGTGGGTCCAACGACATCAGGAGACTGTTTTTCCTGGCTCCAGAGGATAGAGCTTGAAGAATAAAGTAGAAAAATGGAAAGAACACTTTCCTATGAGAGCTGGGTTCAATTACCAGCTCTGCTACCAACTTCCTGTGAGATTTTGAACAAATTATACAGTTGACCCTTGAACAACTCAGACTTTAGGGGTGCGATTGGCCCTTTGGCAATTGAAAATCTGAATATACATGATAGTTGGCCCTCTGCATCCCTGGATTCAACCAACCATGAACTGTATAGTACTGCTGTGGTGTTTACTATTGAAAAAAGTTCGTGTATAAGTGGACCCATGCAGTTCAAACCCATATTGTTCAAGTGTTGACTATATATTCCAGACCTACTTTTGCTCTTGTATTCCACACCCCAATTAATGGGGGACACCCAGGAGTATTTCTAAACTCCAAACCCCTTCCCCTAACTATGCAATCATTTACCAAACTCAGTCATTTTCACCTGCTGAAAATTTCTCAAATTCCTCCCTTTCTCCCCCTCTTCATGGCTGATATCCTAGTTTGAGTCTTAACATCTCATTCAGAGATCACCTGGATACCGTCTGTGTTTGTACACAGATTCTGGCACTAACTTCACAGGAGAACTTCCCTCCTCACCATCAACACTCCTTTCACCCCCTCAGCCAGGATGATCTGCCAAAAACACTAATCTGACCAAATCACTCCCCTGCCTACATCCCATCACTGGATTTCCATCACTCAGATGATACAGCCCAGGCGCCTGAATATGATTTTCAAGGCCTTGCATCACCTTGGCTCTGATGGTTCAGCTAGCTTCATCCCTCTTTTTTTTCATGCCTCATAATTTGTGGTCCAGCTCTGCAAAACTAGGAACTGTTTCCTGAGTACACGCAGCATTTGTCACAGTCCTACTCACATTTCTTCTTTCTTTCTAATGGAACTCTGATTTCATTGGGGCACAAAATGCTTAGCCACAAAATATCTTTCAGTTTTCCTTACAATTAGAGGTAGCCACATCACAAG
Organism: Bos javanicus; assembly: GCF_032452875.1. NCBI lineage: Eukaryota > Metazoa > Chordata > Mammalia > Artiodactyla > Bovidae > Bos > Bos javanicus. The sequence goes on along the minus strand of NC_083870.1, from coordinate 96,301,273 downwards.
GTTCTGGTCAATGAGATATAACAAGTCCTTGGTGAGGCTTCCAGGAAAGCTCTTTAAAAGATGACACAGGGGCTTCCCTGGTGGCTCAGTGGTAAGTCTGCCTGCCTCTGCAGGAGACACGGGTTCAATCCCTAGTCTGGGAAGATCCCACATACCTCAGAGCAATTAAGCCTGTGTGCCACAACTACTAAACCTGTGCTCTGGAGCCCATGAACTGCAGTTACTGAAGTCCATGTGCTCTAGAGTCTGTGCTCTGCAACAAAAGAAGCCACTGCAAAGAGAAGTCTGTGCACTGCAACTAGAGAGTAGCTGCTGTTCACCATAACTAGAGGGAAAAGCCCACCCAGCAATGAAGACCCAGCACAGCCAAAAATACATTAACAAATAAAATCTGTAACCTAAAAAAAAAAAAAAGTAGAAAAAAATGTCTAAAAAAGAACAGATAACACAATATTTACCCTTTTCCATTGCCCTCTTCCCCTTCTTCCTTCCTCCCACATGGAATGCTGGTGTGATGTCTGGAGCTGCATGTGTCTGGCTGCAACCAAAAAGGCACTAGTAAAAACCAATGAATGGCAGATCAGAAGCACATGAGGTGACTAGGTCCTCGGTGGTACCTCTGAATTGCTATAGCAACCCTGGATTATCTCCCCAAGATCTCTTATTACTTGAGAAAAAAATGTCCTCCTTACTGCAGAGCTTCCCAACCACTGAACATATTCTCATTGATGTGCTAATTTTATTTCCTCGGCCCTCTGAGCCACCAGGTGGGACCCTGGGCTCTTACAACCCCTGAGCATGCATCTCTGGCCCCACACGTCTGTCCCTCTACTGGGGACAAATGAATATTTTTGTACTACATCACCATGTGACAAAGACTAGACAACTTTGTCTCACTGGTTTAACTTTGCTTACTACTTTGTCGCACTTGGCTGTTGCCTGTGCCCCCGAGTTTGACCACATTGATGAAGCCTATCTTGAACTTCAAGTTCACACCAGATGTTCAGAGCCCTTAATGTCTCCACTGCCATGAATTCCGTCCCCACTCACCTCACTGTCACAGCTGTATTTCTTCCTGCATCAGTCCATGTGGCTAAGGCTTCTCCTGGGCTATCCATCCAGTGGCACTGACCTGTCTTTGACCTCTCATGCCCCTTGGGGCCTTGATCCCTGCCACCCACTAACTGGAAACCTCAGCATCTTTGCTCACCTCCAGATCCCCAAGGCTGGCTCTCTCTCACATGCTTGCTCTCTCACTCTTGTTCATCACTGGGGATGCACCCTTCCTCTCTCTTATCCTACTTTGCTGGGAAAGGAATGATCCTACCACAGAGTTACCCTAGTGTCTTACCGAAATGGTTTTTAGGATTTACCAAGGGGCCAGGTCAAAGTCAGCTAAGAAGAGCTCTATACGATGTCCACGACTAGTGCCCCTTACCTTCACACCCGTTTACCAGCCTGATCCTCTGTGCTTGCCTCCCTCCACTCCTACAGTAATGCTTTCTCTCAGTAATTCCTTGTCCTCATTGTAATCTGGCTTCCAATGCTCTCTTTCCCCACAACCTCAATGTCCATCATATATGCTTATATATGTCTGAATCTCAAATATGAACAATCCAAATTCTTACCTGTGGAGTCTATGCCAACCTGGGGACGTAGCTAGACACCCAAAGGGCTTAGACAGTGTGCAGAATCCTGAGGCTCCTGTGACAGAATGAATATCTAAATTCTCTAGGCCTCAGTTTCCCCATTTGTAAAAGCAGGACCAGTACTACCTAATCTCAGCCTCATCAGTCTGATACCAGGAGGAAGCCCAGGGGCAGGCTTGAGGACCCAGAATATATTAGAACCAGTCTAGGCGCTGGGGGAGGGGGAGAGTGAGGGGGAGAGGAAGTTTTCAATCAGGTGCTGAGTTTTCACTGCCAAAAAATTTCCCACAAACAAACCCACCCCAGCAAAGGAAGCTACTGTCGGCTGGCACACTGCAGAAAAGAAGGCGGGCATGAGGCCTCATTAATCCGGCAAACGTGGGATCAGTCGCAGATACCCCCAGCCCACCCACTTCTCACCATCTGCTGCTGCTGCCACGGAGCTGGAGGCATGCAGCTCTGGTGGGAGTCCAGCCTGAAGCCTGCAGAAGGACCTGCGCCCTAGACTACCGGGCAACCTCGACCACAGGGATCCACACATTCCAGGCTGGTGCCCCAGCTGTGTCTTGCAACCCCCATCCCCACTTGAAATGCAATATCACAACCCTCCACGGAGCTCTGCCTCACTTGGAAGTACCCGCAGGAGAAGCCTCAGCACCCTGAACAAATATTAGCAAATAAATGATCAAATTGCATTGACTGAGAACCAACCATGTGTCAGGCACACACCTATCTCTCATAAATACTCCCCCAAATCACACTAAGACTCTCCAAAACCAGTGAGTCTTAATTCTTGATGATTTCGATATGCACACAGATGATCCTTCCAATATAATTGCTTCTGAATTCTCAACCTCTGCTTCTCTCTCCTCATTACTCCCTCCCTGCTCATACGTCAGTCCTTAAGACCTGAATGCCAGCTTCAAGCATCCTCTTGTCAATGCCTACTTCCTATCCCACTCTCTTTACTACCCTGACTCAAAATAACCCTTCAATCCACTGAGACCTTCAACTCACTTTTTACTGTCCCTTCCCTCCCCAGCCCACATGTCCTCACTTCCATTTCTATTCAGTTTAAATTCCGTTGTTGAATATATAATCCCATGCTTACAAGCATCCTTTTTTGGCCCTCCCTCATTTCACTGTACTCTAGTTCATTCACTCTCCCTCTCTCCAAGATGATGCCATCCTGCTTTCTCCTCTTTCTTTCAAACCTCCAATACCTCCTGCCTCGTCTTCACTTTCAAGTGAAGACTCTGCTTCCTATTCCTACTTTCCTGGCCATCTCTAAATTTCTTCCTCATCTCTTTGACCTCTAAATATTGGAGTCTGAGTTCTTGGACCTTTTCTCTAACTACATTCACTCATCAGAATCACTCATCCAGGGTCATTGATTTTAATATAATTTATGTTCAGATGACTCCCAAATATAATTCCAGCCCAGATTTATCCCTTTGGCTCTGAAGACATATATAGAATTGCCAAATTGATGTCTCCTCCTGACTGTCTAAAAGTGCACTTCAAACTTAACATAACCAAAAGCCATGGCTTTTTACCTTCACATGCACTCAATCTACTCTCTTCCCTATTTTAGCAAAAGGCAGCACCATCCTTCCAGTCTTTTAAGGCAAAACCTTTACCATTAACTCCATTTATTTTCCTTCTCTCCTCTAGATATTTTCCCCATTGTGCAGAGATTTGGACCTTTGTTCACTATTGTAACCTCAGCCCCTGAAATAATGGCCCTTAGTAGGTGCTCAATAAATGTTTAATAATGAATGTTAAATAAGTGAATAATTAAGTTAATTGAATTAAATGACTTGAGTATCAAGTCAACCTGTTTATTCAATAAATAAAATAATTACACACTGTGATAAGGTCAACAAAAGAATCCAAAATGCAGTATTTGGGTGCAATCTCAAAAATGACAGAATGATCTCTGTTCATTTCCAAGGCAAAACATCCAATATCACAGTTATCCAAGTCTATGCTCCAATCACTAATGCTGAAGAAGCTGATGGTTCTATAATGAGCTACAAGAACTTCTAGAACTAACATAAAAAAAAAGATGTCCCTTTCATCATAGGGGACTGGAATGCAAAAGTAGGAAGTCAAGAGATAACTGGAGTAACAGGCAAGTTTGGCCTTGGAGTACGGAATGAAGCAGGGCAAAGGCTAACAGAGTTTTGCCAAGAGAATGCACTGGTCACAGCAAACACGCTCTTCCAACAATACAAAAGATGACTCTACACATGGACATCACCAGATGGTCAACACCAAAATCACATTGATTATATTCTTTGCAACCAAAGATGGAGAAGCTCTATACACTCAGCAAAAAACAGGACCGGGAGCTGACTGTGGCTCAGATTATGAACTCCTTATTGCAAAATTCAGATTTAAATTGAAGAAAGTAGGGAAAACCAATAGACCATTCAGGTATTACCTAAGTCAAGTGCCTTATGGTTATACAGTGGAAGTGACAAATATATTCAAGGGATTAGATCTGATAGACAGAGTGCCTGGAGAACTTCAGATGGAGGTTCATGACATCATGCAGGAGGCAGAGATCAAGACCATCCCCAAGAAAAAGAAATGCAAAAAGGCAAAATGGTTGTCTGAGGAGGTCTTACAACCAGCTGAGAAAAGAAGAGAAGTGAAAGACAAAGGAGAAAAGGAAAGATATACACATCTGAATGCAGAGTTCCATAGAATAGCAAGGAGAGATAAGAAATGGAGGAAAACAATAGAATGAGAAAGACTAGAGATCGCTTCAAGAAAACTAGAGATACCAAGGGAACATTTCATGCAAAGATAGGTTCAATAAAGGACAGAAATGATATGGACCTAACAGAAGCAGAAGATATTTAGAAGAGGTGGCAAGAATACACAGAAGAAGTATACAAAAAAAAAAAAAAAAGATCTTAATGACCCAGATAATCATGATGGTATGATCACTCACTTAGAGCCAGACATCCTGGAATGTGAAGTCAAATGGGCCTTAGGAAACATCACTACGAACAAAGCTATTGGAGGTGATAGAATTCCAGCTGAACTATTTTAAATCCTAAAAGATGATGCTGTGAAAGTGCTGCACTCACTATGCCAGCAAATTTGGAAAACTCAGCAGTGGCCACAGGACTGGAAAAGATCAGTTTTCATTCCAGTCCCTAAGAAAGGCAATGCCAAAGAATGTTCAAACTATCGCACAATTGCACTCATCTTACATGCTAGCAAAGAAACGTTCAAAATTCTCCAAGCAAGGCTTCAACTGAGAATTTCCAGATGTTCAAGCTGGATTTAGAAAAGGCAAAGGAATAAGAGATCAAATTGCCAACATCCACTGGATCATCGAAAAAGCAAGAGAGTTCCAGAAAAACATCTACTTTTGCTTTATTGACTACATCAAAGCCTTTGACTGTGTGGATCACAACAAACTGTGGAAAATTCTTCAAGAGTGGGAATACCAAACCACCTTACATGCATCCTGAGAAATCTGTATGCAGGTCAAGAGGCAACAGTTAGAGCCAGACATGGAACAACAGACTAGTTCCAAACTGGGAAAGGAGTATGTCACAGTTATATATTGTCACCCTGCTTATTTAACTCATATACAGAGTACAGATTTTATTTTGGGGGGCTCCAAAATCACTGCAGATGGCGATTGCAGCCATGAAATTAAAAGACACTTACTCCTTGGAAGGGAAGTTATGACCAACCTAGATAGCATATTCAAAAGCAGAGACATTACTTTGCCAACTAAAATCCGTCTAGTCAAGGCTATGGTTTTTCCAGTGGTCATGTATGGATGTGAGAGTTGGACTGTGAAGAAAGCTGAGCACCAAAGAATCGATGCTTTTGAACTGTGGTGTTGGAGAAGACTCTTGAGAGTCCCTTGGACTGCAAGGAGATCCAACCAGTCCATTCTAAAGGAGATCAGCCCTGGGTGTTCTTTGGAAGGAATGATGCTAAAGCTGAAACTCCAGTGCTTTGGCCACCTCATGCAAAGAGTTGACTCATTGGAAAAGTCTCTGATGCTGGGAGGGATTGTGAGCAGGAGGAAAAGGGGACAACAGAGGATGAGATGGCTGGATGGAATCACCGACTTGATGGACGTGAGTTTGAGTGAACTCCGGGAGTTGGTGATGGACAGGGAGGCCTGGCGTGCTGCGATTCATGGGGTCACAAAGAGTTGGACATGACTGAGCGACTGAACTGAACTGACTGACAGAGTACATCATGTGAAATGCCAGGCTGGATGAAGCATAAGCTAGAATCAAGATTCCTGGGAGAAATACAATAACCTCAGATATGCAGATGACGCCACCCTTATGGCAGAAAGCAAAGAAGAACTAAAGAGCCTCTTGATGAAAGTGAAAGAGGAGAGTGAAAAAACTGGCTTAAAACTTAACATTCAAAAAACGAAGATCATGGCTACTGGTCCCATCACTTTGTGGCAAATAGATGGGGAAGCAATGGAAACAGTGACAGACTTTATGTTCTTGGGCTCCAAAATCACTGCAGATGGTGACTGCAGCCACGAAATTAAAACACACTTGCTCCTTGGAAGAAAAGCTATGAGCAACCTAGACAGCATATTAAAAAGCAGAGACATTACTTTGCTGAAAAATGTCCATCTAGTCAAAGCTATGGTTTTTCCAGTAGTCACATATGGATATGAGAGTTGGACCATGAAAAAATCTAAGCGCCAAAGAATTGATGCTTTTGAGCTGTGATACTGGAGAAGACTCTTGAGAGTCCCTCAGACAGAAAGGAGATCCACCAGTCCATCCTAAAGGAAATCAGTCCTGAATATTCATTGGAAGGACTGATGCTGAAGCTGAAGCTGCAATACTGGCCACCTGATGAGAAGAACGACTCATGGGGAAAGACCCTGATTCTGAGAAAGATTGAAGGCAGGAGGAGAAGGGGATGACAGAGGATGAGATGGTTGGATGGCATCACTGACTCAATGGACATGAGTTTGAGAAAGCTCTGGGAGTTGGTGATAGACAGGGAAGCCTGCCATGCTGCAGTCCACGGGGTCGCAAAGAGTCAGACATGACTGAGCAACTGAACTGAACTGTGATCAGGTCTGGGAAGGAAAATACTACAGAAGAAAATAGCAGAGGGGTTCTAGCTATGCAGGGTAGAAGTCTTTTCCCTGAGAAAAAGACTTTGAAATGAGACCTGAAGGTTTAGAAGGAGTCATTGTGAAAGAGACAGGCAAAGAATATCCATACAAAGTCCTAGAGGTAAGTGAGAACTTAATAGGTTCTTCAGTTCAGTTCAGTCGCTCAGTCATGTCCGACTCTTTTCGACCCCATGAATCGCAGCACACCAGGCCTCCCTGTCCATCACCAACTCCTGGAGTTCACTCAAACTCACGTCCATCAAGTCGGTAATGCCATCCAGCCATCTCATCCTCTGTCGTCTAGGAAGCAAGAAATGGCCAGAGGGTCAGAAGAACAGGAAGTGAAGGGACAGAGATGTCAGAAGACATTGGAGAGCTGGCTAAATCATACAGGCTTTTGCAGACTCCAGTAAGGACCGTGGATTTTATTCTAAGGTCACTGAATTCATCTGTCTTGTCAACTTTCTAAAGAGTGTGGAGTAATGTTAAGACCTGAGGATTTGGATCCCTGTTCTGCCAGACTTACACTGTGTGACCTCTACCAAATATCACTCCTTTGGGAAAACCATTTCTGACCTGCTTCCTTTGGATCTGTCTTCAGATTCAAGTGAGATTAGCCAGGGATCGTCAGAGGTGTCATTGCCAGGGCCTGTAGGGCATTTTAACCACATTGTTAAACACACAGACCAAGTGAAAGGGAAAGCTAGAAATGGATTGCATTTAAAGAGGTTAAATATAGTTTATACCAGCAAGGGCTGTTTTGCTATGGTGACAGTTAAAAGGCATTTTCTAGCAATGCCTGGGGGTTTCCAGCCAAGATTCCAGCTAAGTGCCTGGCATTTGAGAAGGGAGGTTGAAAAGTGACCTACTAACAGGAAAGTACCTGGAGCCTAGAGCTCTGTCCTGTTAAGACCACAAAGTTGGGGCTGGCTTTGTCAATCCCTACTTCTGATTTGGCCATGAACCCTCACCCAAACTTTTACCTCTGCAAAAACTTGCTAGGTCTCATCTCCATGCTTAGGGAGAGTTAAATATAAACCTAACGAAACTGCCTTGAGGTCAGGACAGCCCCAAGAAGACTTAAAAAAGGAGTAGGACATGTAAATCAGGCTTGCCAGACCCATGTGTGCTGGTGACCTGAGAGCCAGGCTGGAGTTCTAGGTCAGCTCCAGTTGGGCAGGATAGTAGCTACAGGTAGCTACATCTCGTCCATCTTCAGACAGTTGCCCATGGCTGCTCAAGGGAAATTGAGGCAGTTCAGGGAAAAGGACCAGAGTTATACACATGAACATAGCCAGGTCAAGCCCAGGCATGGGGTCTAGGCACTCAGAGCAGACTTAATAATGATGATGCCTTTTCTTGAGTACAGACCAGGAATCAGGAGCTTGAATACACTCTCTGTCATCTTCCTACACCCCCTTTGAAGTATGTAGCATTTTTCCCACCTTACAGGTGAGGATTCAGATGCAAAGGAGTCTTGTGACTCTCCCACCATCTACAGGTTGTCTGTGGGGAAAATGGGATTCTAGCCCAGTCTTTCTGACTCCAAAGCTTATGTATTCTTTCTACTAAATTTCATTATCTCTCCCAAGATATCTGCTTCCTCCCTTCTCTCACATAGCCTGAGGGAGGGGACATGTAAGGCACTTTTGCAACAAAAGTCTTTGCCCCTCAAAGGTGGAAATTTAAGAATATCATCATTGTTTTCAGTATCAGCATCATCATCTAACCAAGATCCCTTCCCATGCAGCTGTGCCTTTACCTTCCGGAGACCCAAGGTTATTCTCTCATTGGCGTGAAATCCTTGAACTTGGTGTAAGAGTTAAGATAGTAATTTTTAAAATGTAGTTCCCATACAGGCAGCACTGCCTATCAATTAAAAAAAAATACAAGTTTTAAGGCCCTACCTCAGGGTCTAGTCAATTGGAAATTTGGAGTGGCATCCAGAAATCTGTTTTAATAAGCATCGCTAGTGATTTCGGTGCATGCTAGAGTTTGAGGAGCACTGAGGAAAGGCATCCGCCAGCTGCTATAATGGCTTCCCAGGTGGTACAGTTGGTAAAGAATCCTCCTGCCAATAAAGGAGACACAAGAGATGTGGGTTCGATCTCTCAGTCTGGAAGATCCCCTGGAGGTGGAAATGGCAGCCCACTGCAGTATTCTTGCCTAGAAAATTCCATGGACAGAGGAGCCTGATGGGCTACAATCCATGGGGTCACAAAGAGTCAGACACGACTGGGCATGCTCAAAGGCAAAGCTACTGTAACAGAAAACCTGCCCCACCCAGAGAAGTTTATTTCCCATCCACACAAAGTCATAATGGGTGTTCCTGATAGGTAGGAAGCTTTCCTCCAAGTGGAAATTTACAGACCCACGTGGGTCTAGAAAGCCATCCTGTGGCTTCACCATCCCCTAAGGCCCATGACTCCTCTGCATGTAGTCAGCAGACAGGGGAAGAGAGGGGATTACATGTGGGAGGTTTCTATGGAGCCAGCGGCAGAATTACTTCTGCAAACGCCAGGTAAGAAATGTATTTCCATGTGCAAGTGGTACTTGCCTATCACTGGAAGCAACAGCTGGAACCTGCAGCTAAACCTGCCCACTACGAGGTATGTGGGAGATGTGTGCCGGGCTGACACTGGTGAGAGAAGCAGAACTGTCACTGGGGCCTCTCCCAGAGATCCAAGGGGATGGAAGCAGTGGGTCAGAAGCAGGGACTCAGAAACATGAGCTGTAACTAGTGGGAGGGCGCAGGAAGTCTGCCATGGTAGAACTTGGCCATATGGAGGGACCCCTGGAACTTGGTGACTTGCCCACCCCCATAGCAGACCAGCATTTCTATCCCTTGCAATTTCCCCATTCCCCACCCTAGCCAGTTTCCATCTGTTCGTTCCTCTTCTCTAAGAATCCCTGACATGCCACGTGGCTGCCTTTCTTCCGGCCCCATCCTACTTATAAGTCCTGCTGCTGCTGCTGCTAAGTCGCTTCAGTCGTGTCCGACTCTGTGCGACCCCAGAGACGGCAGCCCACCAGGCTCCCCCGTCCCTGGGATTCTCCAGGCAAGAACACTGGAGTGGGTTGCCATTTCCTTCTCCAATGCATGAAAGTGAAAGTGAAGTCGCTCAGTCGTGTCCGACTGGCAGCGACCCCATGGATTGCAACCTACCAGGCTCCTCCGTCCATGGGATTTTCCAGGCAAGAGTACTGGAGTGGGGTGCCATTGCCTTATAAGTCCTAGCTCTCCTCTAAGGTAAGACACAGGCGCCATGGAAAGAGCTTGAGTTTGGGGTCAGACCTAAGTTCAAATCTTGACTGCATCACAAGATTTGCAATGGTTGGTTCCCTTGTCTCATAAAATAGAGATAAAGGTATTAACCTTAATGAGTTGCTGTGAAAGCTAAATGAGAAAATGTATTTCAATCACACATAGTAGATAAGGAAGCTATTTTTGTTGTGCTGATCTTATGACCATGTGTTAAATCTTTTCTCCTAAACTAAAAGATCCTTGACGGCAAGGACAAGGCTTCTTGAGAATACTTAATCCCCAGCACCAGCTTCTAGGGCAGTGCCTGGAACCTAGTAGATGGTTAAGAAATATTTGTCAATATACAGTGTTCTGTTAATATAAAAAAAAAGATCCTGATATGTGACAGGTGGTAAAGACACACAAATCCAAAGTTTGGCCCATCCTCTGGAACTGGCATCCAGTTGTCATCATTCTTACACACGGCAAGAATTGGACTCATTATTAAAATCCCTCCAAGTAACTTCCTTACCAGCTGTCCTTCAGGCTGCAATAAGATGACAAAGATCTGACATCTTCATCACACAATTACTAAAACATCCTTCTTGAGTTGCCATTTTAAAATGTTTGCCTAATTTAGCTGGAATTTGGGTTTAACTACAGGAAGAATGTGGGCTTGAATTTGGGGAAGGGAGGAATAGATGACTGAGGCCCTTACACTCACTGAAAGACTTCCTTGCTAGAGAACGCCCAAGTAACAATGGCCTAGTCAAATAAAGCAAGTGACACAAAAGGAACCTGGAAACATCTTTTTTTTTTTTTTCCAAAGAGGCTTGGAGCAGGAGTCTGAGAAGGTCTAACTCCAGCTAAAATTCCTTCAATGTCTTTCTAGGGCTTCAGGACACAGGTCAGGATGCTTGACCTGGTATTTAAGATCATTTCTTCCTTCCATATTTAAGATCCTTCCAGGTTCTGGCCACACCTCCAATCTCTGCAATCTTGTCCCCTCCTCCCATCTCTGATCCCCACTACTACATACCCCATTGACTGTGTGGACCTTGAGGCTCTTCCAGCTTCTCTCCTGACCAGGGCCCAGTTTTATTTCTTCTCCTGTGCAATGGGGCTGGTCTAGTCCATCAGCCAGCAAATAATTATTGGGGATTTGCTATGTACCCAACATGATTCTAGATGATGGGGGTAAAGCAATTAACAAATAGATAAAAATCCCTTGGCTTTAAAAAGAAAATAAACAACAAAAATGACCAGATAAATGTCAACAATACTGTCTTTTAAATGGTGATAATTGCTGACCGTATTAGCTCATTTCCCTTTTTGCTGGCACTAGTGAGTAAAGGTAGCAAAACAAAACTTGTGCTTGATTCAGTGTATAATTGTTTTAATTAATTTATTTATTTGGGCACTAATAAATGCCACATTTATTACCATGTGGCATGTGGGATCGAACTTGTGCCTCTGCAGTGGAAGCTCAGTCTTAAACTACTGGACTGCCAGGGACGACCCTCAACGTACTGTTTTAAACATCTTTCTTTGTTGTTCTAAAGACTCAGAGAAATGCTCTGTACCTTCTCCTACCATTGCACTGAGACCCATTTACTGATATTTACAGCACATTATATTGTCCTTCTGACTAGATCAGTAGCTGCTTAAGGGCAAGGATAGAGTTTCATTTTCGTGAAGGCACCAGAGATTATCTACTGAATAAATGGGAGAAGGATTGTGTCAACCCTGGCCTGTCTGTCCACTGACCCCTAGTCATAAACCCTTTTCAATATTTTTCAATCCTTTCATTCTTTTCTGCCTCACAAAGTTTCTGCAACTCTTGCAGTGGGCCTGTCCTGGTTTCTAAAGGGGTCTACTGGGGTTAAAATACCTTGGAGCTGAGATCCCTGTGGACATTCTGGAAATAAGCATGGCTATTTTCCAACCCAACTCAATGAAAATAAATACTGCAAAAGTCATCACCTAGTGAGCATCTTCAGTTGCCAGGCACCATGCTAGGCCCTCGACTAGAATGTCTTTCTAATAAGTAAAAAAATTCTCCTTGGTAATCCTCACAGCGCCAGTAACCGTGAGAAATACATGGAAATTACTAGCTGCTATCAATATTACTGTGTCTGAAACTACCGTTTTCCCCTGCATTAGAACAATCTGAACATTGTTAGGCAAAGACATCTAAGCAATTTTAAAATTATTTGAGTCATGACAGAGAGACTCACAACTGAAATATTTACCTTTCAATTTCAGGTGAGGATGTTCCCAGAGATGGAAGATGTGACAAGTTCCCGCATCACATGAGCATCAGAGAAAAGTTCCCCTGACAAGTCACGTGCAGAGATGGGAACCGCTGATTAAGGAGAGGATTAATTTTATCTTCCAAAAATTTCTGCCAGGAAAATACTCTCAGGTTCGTAGAATGGTGAGGCTGGAAAGGTCTTTTGAGGTCTCCTGCTCAGCCCCTTGGCCTGAGGGATGGGGAAACAAAGGCCCAGAGATCAGAATCGCACCCTAATTGTTCAGATTGCCTTTTCATGTGCCCCACACTAAAATTCACTGCAGGAACAAATGAAACAAATAGAGGGGGTGTTTGGATCTTGAGTTGAGTATGGATATCCCTTTACTCAACAAATATTTATTCTTTGCCAGGCACTGTTCTAGGCACTGGAGATACAGAAGTAAACAAAGCAAACAAAAATCTCTGCCCTCATGGAGCTTACACTCTAAAGAGAAGAGGTGGACACTAGAGATACATATGCATGCAGGACTTCCCTGCTGGTCTACTGGTTAGGAATCTGCCTACCAATGCAGGGGCCATGGAATTTGATTCCTGGTCCAAGGAGATCTCACATGCCGCAGGCAACTGAGCCCATGTGCCACAACTACTGAGCCCACGTGCTGCAACTGGAGTAGCCCATGCCCAGCAACAAGTTGTGTCTGATTCTTGTGATTCCATGGACTATAGCCTGCCAGGCTCCTTTGACCATGGGATTTCCCAGGCAAGAACACTGGAAATGGGTTGAAGTAAATAAATATACATACAAATATAAATAGCAAAGACTGTTAAATGACCATTAAAAATAGAAGTATAAAACAGGAAGGCAACAAGGAGGGCCAGTGGAGGAGGGGATAGAAACTTAGGTAGAACAATCAAAGCCCTCACTTAGAAAGTGATAGAAGGAAGGGAGCCATGTGGACACCCAGTGGACAAAATTCAGACAGAAGGAACAACAGATGTAAGGGCCTGGTGAGTCCAAAGAATGCTGCGGAGGTCCATGTGGCTGGAGCATAGGGAGTGAATTGCAAGATTTTGGACATGAGTTCAGAGAGCTAATGAGGAGCTGGAGAGGGGTATACCATATCCTGAGGGTTCTGTGCCATCAGTGGCTGGTTTCCTCTTGTATTTATCCTTGTTTTTACTTCTCCCTTGCCCTATGACTTCTGACTAGGTCTGGTCAATGGAAGGCACTGGTAGGAGATGAGAGAGAGGGACAGGGGAAAAAAGCCAAGTATATCTCCCACTCTCTCTGTTTCAAGTGGTATATCTAGCAGGGGCCACAGCTTCTGATGGGTCCAGCTCCCACCAGACAGGCCTACCTGGTTCTGGCTCCAGAGGGACAGGTCTAGCCCTTGGGTTCCCTTTATTCCAGCATCCCAAGAGGAAGTGGCCACTCCCTGAAATCTCAGGGTTGCTTCATTTTCCCTTGGTTGCTATTCCAGATTTTCTAATGCCTTTGTAGTAAACTCCCTGTATTAAACAGTCTCTTCTAAATTCCCTAGAGTGGGTTGTTTTCCCAGCTGGACCCTGCCTTTATGTAGGCTGCAGAGGCCATTGTAAAACTTGAGCTTTTGCTCTAAGTGACACAGGCAGTCACTGGAGGGCTCAAGCAGAGGTTCATGAAGGGCTTAGAAAGTCCAGATAAAGCATTTGTTTCCATCGGCCTTTCTTGAATTGAAGACACCTGTCCAAAGTCACACAAAATCTGTGATGGAACAGATCCCTGGTGCCTACTCCTCTGCTCTCCACTCAGTGTTTAATAAATGGCATTGAGGATCCAGAGATTTGAAAGACAAGGAAAGATTTTCATATTCTCAAGCAGTTTTGCCCAGGACTCCAAGTTGAAGCCCTTTGGTGGTCAGAAAGGGAGATGACACTGCTCAGAGGGAGGCTTTCCTGGTTGGTTTCCCAGGAGTGCCAGCAGAGTAGAGAAGAAAACCCAACACTCAGGGAGCCTTTGCAATATCCTAGGCACCTTGCCAGGTAATTTCGCATCCAGTGGCTCATTTAATCCTACAAGGACACTACTCAGTGGGTATTTTTATCTTTATTTTGCAAACACAGCTTCTGAGTTTCAGAGAGGTTAGGGAATTGATCCAAGATCACACACCCATTCCATTGACAAGTAGACCAAGGATTAATTAAGACCCTCAAGGTGGCCATCCAGGCAAGGGAGTGGGGAAGTCTTTGGAGAAAGGATTGAACAAGAGGCCAGATCTTTGAACTAAAAGTCATTTGGCTTCTCTGAGTCTCAATTTTCTTATCTATGAAGTAGGAATAATACCAAAGATAATCCATTTCAATGGATTTGGATGGTTGTTCAGACTTGAGGTTGATGCTAAAATTTTATGTACAGGCAGAGATCTGCTGACCCTGCAGAAAAGTCTGACTTTCTTCATGTGTCTTCTACAGATAAGCATCTTGCTGTGTGGATGGCAATTCTAATATTTAAAGAAGGATATTCTCATACATGGCTCCCAAATGTAAACCAACTACCTATTGTATAGACTGTAGGCACATTAGTCACTCAGTCATCTCTGACTCTTTTCGGCCCATGGACTATAGCCCACCAGGCTCCTCTGTCCTTGGGATTTTCCAGGCAAGGATACTGGAGCAGGCTGCCATTTCCTTCTCCAAGGGATCTTCCCAACCCAGGGATTGAACCTTCATCTCCTGCATTGGCAGGTGGATTCTTTACCACTGAGCCACCTGGGAAGCCCATAGACTATGTACTCTGGACTTTAGAGGCAATTCAAAGGATTTTCAAGAGTAAGTTTGATTACATACGATTTTTGCCTCACAAACTATCTTTAGAATCCAACTCCTGCATAAGATGTGACTTCTCTGTTTGTCTGCATGTGGCAGGAGAGTCTGTGGCTCCCAGTAGCAGATTCTCAAAGGAAAAAAATGACCCAAAGTTGGCTAGGAAGCACCCTTCTAGACAAATCTTACAAGTATTGCAATGTTAATAATGATTAGCATGCTATGGTGATTGTCACTACATATACATTTACTGAGCAACTACTACATATGTGTCAGGCATAATTCAAGATTGAATTAGAGAAATCCATGACCCCACATGGCTCACAGTGCTGTGGGGATAATGAACCAAGTGTGGTGGGCAGATTTATTGGAGAAGGCAGAATATGAGCTGGATCCTAAAAGATGCTGCTGCTAAAAGATGCCAGGATTCTTAACAGGTGAAGATGATACACGGGGTTGCCAGACAGGAGAGATGTCTTGAACAAAGATATGGAATGAAGAAGGTGGCAGAGCATGCTTAGAGATTGCTCAGGTGGGATGGAGTCCAGGTTGAGATGTGGGATGAGCAGAAGTAGGGCCCAGCTATGGACACCTTCAGTGTCAGCCAGGATGCATACCTTCCCCTCTGTCCCAGTTTCTCCAGCTCATTCAGCCCCTTCTCTTCCCCAGCACCCATTTCAGGGCTGAATACATATGGATGCTTGGAAGAGGAAAACCCTTAACCTAGATAAAAGCAAGACAGACTTGGATCCCAGTCCTAATTCATCTACTATCCAGCTATGTGACTTTAGGCAAGATCCTTCCTCTCTTTGAACCTCAGTCTCTTCAACTCTAAAATGGGAATAGCCATACTTCTCCTGCCCGTAGCATCCAGTAGGGTGTTCAGTCCTTAGTGGAAGCTCATTTCATGTCAGTTGAACTGGACTCTTGCAGGGCATCAATTGAGGCGGTAGATGGTCATATGATTAGGAAAATAGACCACAGACAGACACAAAGCCCTGTGTTATTGCCATGGTCACTGACCTTGAGCAGTTCTCACTGTATCCAAAGACTCTCAGCCCTCTCTCTGCACACCAAGGTCCCTCTGCTGCAGAGGAGACAGGAGGGACATTTATCAATTGCCTGAACTGATGCCAGACATTGGAAATCTCCCAATGCATGCTAATGCCATCGACCCTCACAGAGATGTGCTGGATTTTCAAACAAGCATATTTGACTCTGATTCACCTCTGGAGAAAAGAAAAGTTACATTATTGATATGAAGAAATATCAGGAACAAAGTCAGTCATCCAAACAACAACAGTTCTCTCCAGGCTTCAAGTTTCCCAACTTCTGCTTAGATTCAGGTGACACACCCTGGTTAGAGAACCCACCATGCCATCCACTCACTTGATTATCTAACAAATGCTCACTTTGAGCAGACCCCGGTAGCACCAAGAGAGCACAGAGCAGACCCTGTGCTGAAGAAGCTCCCGGTCTAGGGGCAAGAACAGGGCAGAACCATGGACCCAGACCACTGGGTAAGATGGTTCATAGGATTGGGTAGCCCAGAGTGCTGTGGGAGCCAGAGAAGGGAGCACTCACTAGCTTGAGGTGCACAAAGCCAAAGAGGTTTTGAAGATACCAGACCCTCTGCAGGCTGGGCGCAGCTGCAGCCACAATGCTTCTGCCCATATCGTCTGCGCACCTGCCCACATCCTCTGCATCACCACACCAATGACCTGCAACCTTTCATCTGCTCCAGGGCATTTCATGCATTCACACCCCTGATTAGGTATGCAAAATGAGGCTTGGGAACCAATGAATGAACCCTTTTCCTGGAAGAGGATTCAGACAAAGTCTCATAGGGAGAAGCTCCAGTTGGCTCTTAGAATGAATATAAGTTCACCCAAGTTGCGGGTCAGGTACTCCGAATGGCATGTGGGCAGAAAAGAAAACATGGGCAGGGGATGATACAGAGTTCAGTGTAGCTCGAGCATAAGGGGAGCGTGGGGGGATGTGGAAGTTGAGGCTGGGTGCTGGGACAAGGTGGATGAGGGCCTTGGACACAAGCTAAAGAGTTAGGACTTTATCCGGTAGGTGATAGGAGCCCATCATGGGTTGAAAGCAGGATAGTGACTTGATCAACCATCAAAGTGACCACAGCATTCTTGAAGTAGATTCAGAAGGGGCCATATTTTTGCACATTGAAGGAGAAAATCCTACAATCTGACTCAAAGGCAAGAAAGTGCACTCCAGGCCTAACAGAGCTTCAGCCAGTGAGCAGTCGCTTCCCCTGCTAGTCTGCAAGGGGCCCAGGACTTCCCAAGGTCACCATTCCTGACAGCGTTTGATGTCGCCAGCAATTCTCCCCACTCTTCTAAACCATCACCTTTCAGCAGGTTCTACACCAAGGACAGATTTGATGGCAAGCAAATGGCCCAGTGGAGAAATAAAATGCTTGTGTTTCTTCAGCAGAGAAAGCTGTTGGGGTTTTTTGTTAACATTATTATTATTTTTCTCTGAGCCATACAAGTGGCAGAACATAATAATATCATTTATTCTAACTCACTCCTGCAAATCAGAACTTTTTAATATTTTCCTTTCAGATGAAAATGCCATTTATCATTATCAAATGAAGTGCTAATGAAAACAACATGTATAAGAAACACATTCACACAGCAGAGCGTGATGGAGCACCTTGTCAGCAGTCCATAGTCTTGCCGTTAATTTGATTTCTGCCAAAAATCACTTAAGTGAGACTTGGGGATTTTTTTCTCAGTGCTCCAGGCCTTTCTACTGAGGCCTGTTTATGCCCCTCTCCTGAGAAGGCTCTGAAATCCTGAGCCAGTTTTAATCTGACTTTTAATGGAACTCCCATTGATTGCGTGAGGGATGTGTACATGGTGAGGAGATGGGGTCATGCTTGCCCTTGTGTGCGTCACTGCTGATGTATCTCACCCAGGATGTATGTGGCTGGTAGACTTTGGCTGCTTCCTGTTTAGGTATGTGTTTGTTATGTGTGTGTTTGTGTACTTCAGTCTGGGTGTGCCTCAGTAAGTGATTACGTGTTTGTGTCCTTAAACCATGAGAACAGTATTTATGCCTGTTCGTTCCCCATTGTAGGCCCATCATCCAGCCTATTGCCTGACACATGCTAGGCACTCCATAAATGGTAATTAAATGAATTAAGTGAACGTGCCTGCATGTCTTCACGAGGCCTGCGTTTTTGTCTGTATGGGTTCATATCTGTGTGACTTATACATGTGGGACCTTCAGGGTAGGAACTATCCCTTATCTCTTGTGCTTCATACAGTGCCTGGCACATGCGAAGCTCTCCGTAAGTACCTGCTGAGTGAAAACGTCTAGGGGTTTCCACATATTTTTTTTTAATGCATAATATAAAATTAACAATTTTGGAAATTTTTCTGGTGGTCCAGTGGTTAAGACTCCACACACCCAATGCAAGGCTCTGGGGGTTTGATCCCTGGTCAAGGAACTAGATCCCTCATACCACAGCTAGGAGCCTGCATCCCACAACTAAGACCCAGTGTAGTCAAAGCAGAAATTAACCATTTTTGAGTGCACAGCTCATTGACGCTCAGTATAAATTCACAGTGTTGTAAAACCATCACCTCAACCTAGTTCCATAACATTTTTATCATCCCCCAAAAGAAACCCTGTACCCATTAAGCAGTCACTCCACATCCTCCTGCCGCCAGCCCCGGGCAACTGCTAATCTATTTTTTGTCTCTAAGGATTTACCTGTTCTGGATATTTCATATAAATGGAATCATGTGACTTTTTGTGTCCAGTCCCTTTCACTTGGCATAATATTTTCAAGGTTCTCCATATATGTTTTCATGTTTCTGTATTTAAGTCTGTTATTGTTGTTTTAAGTCACTAAGGTGTGTCTGACTCCATCACAACCCCATGGATTGTAGCCTGCCAGGATCCTCTGTCCATGGGATTTCCCAGGCAAGAATACTGGATTGGGTTGCCATTTCCTTCTCCATGGGATCTTCCTGACCCAGGGATCCTGCATTGCAGGTGGATTCTTTACTGCTGAGAAACTAGGGAAGCCCATAGGTATGTATTACGTGTTAGATTTTCGGCACAACAGGTGTATCCCGAGGACCTTGCATAGGGTCCAGCAAGGAACAGCTAGCAATGAAGAAGCCTCCTTTTGCCATTTCTCCATCCCCTTTCCTGTCTGGCACTGTGAGCCTTTGGGTAGTCTGTTCCTCAGCCCAGATCACCTTTCCTCACTTCCACCTCTGCTAAAGCCAAGCTAACTCTGAATGATTCCTTAGTGATCTGCCCAAGTGTTATCTACTCCAGGCAGGCTTTCCTGACCCCAGGCTGGGTTACAAGAGCCTCCTCTGGTCTCCCACTGCCCCACTGTGCAGTCATTGACAGTCTACACATCTCTCTCCCTTTATTGGATCATGGGCTCCTAACTGACAGAACTGTATCTTCTTCACCTTTGTAGTCCAGTGCTTAGCATGTTTAGCTTATAGTGGGTAGCCATAAGCGTCGGTTAAAAGAATGATTTTTTTTTTTAGTAAAAGATGTTCCACGTAGACAGAGCAGCCTTACAAAAGCCCTGAGGCATGAGAGGGTGCATTCATTTTCAAAAATTTCTGCAGTTTGACATGACTTGAACCCCGGTGTAAATCAAGAGGAAATAAGAATTTAAATAAGAAGCAAGAAGCAGGAATGTGTCTATCGTGAACCACACTGAAGACAGTGGAAAGTCCTAGGAAGGTTTAAGCAAGTGCATGACATGGTCCATCTGTGAACTAGAATGATCGGTCTTGCTATCAGGTGGAGGATGAGTTGGAATGGACCAGAATACACGAGGGCGGAGCATTTAGGAAACCGCCGCAGCAGCAGGCAAGTAAGGAGGGTGGCTTGGTCCGGCATGGTGGCAGTGGAACTGGAGACAGAGACTTGAGCAGCGCTCAGCGAAGTGTGGTCTGCAAACTGGAGCTGATTTGTGAGCTACAACCAGCCCGTAATGAGAGAAGTACAAAAAGGGAAAGGTAAGAGTAGGGACTTAGAAACCTTTACAGAGATTTGATATTTCAGAATAGCATTTGGATATTGCTGAGATGTTCTTATTGTATTTTATAGGACTGTTGGTCCAGAACATAGCAAAAATGGAAAAATTAAAGGTCCCTCACCACAGATCGTTTACAGGACATGCTAATGAGTGGGGTATGTTAGAGACAGGGAGAGAGGAACAAGGATGTCCCCAGCAAGACTGTCAATGACACAGGCCATGTCTGAAGCCTCTCTGTGTCCTCAAGCAACCCCCAGGGTTCATCAGGATGGAGGATGAACAAGGTCGAGGCTCCCGCCAAATGCCAGGAAAGGTATCTTAGTCTGTTTGGGGTGCTATAACAAAATACCATAGACTGGGTGACTTCAGTAACAATAAATTATTTCTCATGGCTCTGGAGGCTGGTGAGTCTGAGATTAGGGCATCAGCAGATTTAGTGTCTGGTGAGAGCTCGCTTCCTGCTTCATAGTCAGTCATCTTCTCACTGTGTCCTCACATGGAGGACGGGGCAAGGGAGAGCCCTCTGGGGTCTCTTTTATAAAGTCACTAAGATCATTCATGAGGGCTTTGTCTCATGATCTCATCACTTCCCAAAGGCCCCTACCTCCAAATATCATCACGTTGGGGCTTAGTTTTCAAAGTATGAATCTTGGGGAGACACAAACATTCAATCTATAGCAAAAAGTGAGGAAAAAAGCTGGGCCCAGAAGGAAAATGGGCTCTGCGTCCAGGTGGTCAGAAGCCGCAGAGGCGTCCGGCTGTGCTTCCTTCTACCACCAGCTCTGCCCTTGCTCTGCCTAAATGAACAGGACAGCATGAGCTTCTGTGGAAACCGGAGGCATGGAAGACTCTTCCTTATCCTGCATTTAATCAGCCACCAAGCGCTGTGATCTCGAGAGGCAGTCGAGTGTAAGGTTGAGAGCACGGACTCTGGAGCCAGATTTCCTGACTTTGAATCCTGCCTCCACCACATACTAGGCATATATAAACATATATACATCAAGTGCTTAGAACAGTGCTTGGCATATGATGAGAGTTCTGTGTCGTGGCTGTTATGGTTAATGCTATTATACTAGTTGCTTCTACGTCCTAAGTGTCACCTGGATAAACCTGCCCTCTCTCTATGCTTAGTCCCACTGCCCCAACCCAGGGAACCGGCATTTTTCTCCCCAGACACAGTAGCCTCCTCTCCCCCACTGGCCTCCATGTCTTCCACTGGAGTGTCCTTTGCTCCACTCTTGCCCCAGAATGCTCTTTCTGAACCATGAATCTGGCCATGCCACTTCCCTGCTTAAAACCCATCAGTGGCACTCCACTGTCCCCAGGAGGAAGTCCATGCTTGCAGACATAACTCACTATGCCCTTCATGAGTCAGCCCTTTGATCCTCTCACAGCCTCAGCATTTGCCTCAATTGCCTCCACACTCCATGCATCAGCCTCCTGAGCACTTCTCAGCTCCCCACAGGGGGAGCTTTTGCATATTCTGATCTCTGTGTCTGGATCAGCAGCCCCCACTCCTTCATCAGACCAGCTCCTCTGTCTCCTTCAAGCTACAGCTTCTGAGATGCAGCTTCTGACTCCCCAGGCAGAATGAGGAGCCCATTTGCTGTGTTCCCATAAGCCCCATCCCTCCTCAACAGCGCTGACCACACAGTGTTGTCTTCCGGTGACATATCTGCCTCCCCAGACTTGAGCACCTCCAGGGCAGGCTCTGGGCCTAACCCATCTGTGCAGATGCTCGACAAACCCATATAAAATGGGATTGAATTGGAACCAGCCCAATATTGCATTTTAAGAGCCAGAAAGCAGAATAAAGTGGCTGGATCCAACTTCTCCAGGAGAGGCTCATGCGTGGGCAAAGGGAGCAGGGGATGTTCTTTTCTCACACAGTCCTCTTCCTGCTGCCAGCCCCCTTCTCGCCACGTGAGTCTCGTGAGTTGACTCCAGATGGGATGGGCTTGGCAGTGGCTGCCTGGCTGTGTGCCCACCACCCGTGGGCGCCCAGGAAACACTTGCTGAAAGGAGCTGAGGACCATCCAAGCAGTCCAGCTCTCCAACTCCTGCCAGGAGGCATTGGAGACAGGAGTAGGTGGCAAGCAGGAGGTAGGTCACCTGAATCTCCAATATCTCTATGAACTGGAGTCCATAATCCCTACTGTAACGATTGTCGTGGGTGGTCAAGAAGGTCACAGATGTGGGCACATCATGGGCACTTTTTATTCCTGCTCAACCCTTGTTAACTTTCT
The DNA here is from genome assembly GCF_032452875.1 of Bos javanicus. Classification (NCBI taxonomy): domain Eukaryota; kingdom Metazoa; phylum Chordata; class Mammalia; order Artiodactyla; family Bovidae; genus Bos; species Bos javanicus. The sequence goes on along the minus strand of NC_083870.1, from coordinate 96,278,900 downwards.
TGGCATCACCAGGGAAACTGAGGTGAAGAGAATGAGAAAAATCACAGATTTGGGTAGGATCCCACTTCATTTCAGTGTAGATAAGAAAGCCCTCTGAAAATGTACGATATCTGCCAAGGACTTGGCTTGTTTTTAAAAGCCCCCATGGGTGGTGAACTGGGCACTGATTTATAATGTTTAGGAAGAAGAGATAAGCAGTTCAGGAAACATAAGGTTGTGTGTATATGGAAGGGAAGTGAACTGAAACACTACTGTTGAAAAGAGCTAACATTTATAGAGAGAACAGTGCTATATATATATAAAGAAGATCCAGAGCATCTTCTTTCTGTATCCACTACCCCTAGACACTCACATACTTAGGGGTTGACTGTTCTCTTCATTTGGGAACTTGACTGAGAACAAGCTTTGGAAATTTTGCAAACCCGAGTCCACATTCTCGACCAGCTCGTCCTGTTAGTCACTTAGTCGCTTCACCATTCAAGTCTCAGGCTTCTTGTTTGTAAAATAGAGACTGTCATACCCACTGTGCAAGTGTGAGGATCGAGGGAGGTAATGTATGTGAAGTGCCTAGCTCAGCTCCTGGCCAGTTGTAGATGCTTAATAACTGTATTCCCACTCCCTCCTACTCTTCCTAATCATAAGCTCCCTTATTTGCTTATTTAATATATCCTGTATGTGTGTCTCTCAAGCTCCATTCTAAGATCTGGGAAAATAAAGACCAGGATGTAGCCTTCCTTGCCTTATTCAGAGCACCTAGTTCACTTTTAAAATAATAAGAAAGATGGGAAAAGAGAAATAAGTTTTCTCCATTTAGCCTGAATATGGTACGCTGAGAAAGACTGCGACTTTAAAGTCTACTCAATATAAGCATTTAATTCTCCCTAACTTTTCTCCTTCCTTTTCTCCCTTCCTTTCTTCCACAAATGTTTATTTTCCAATCCTGGAAACACAAAGATAAATAAGACATAGTCCTTACTTTGAGGAGTCCACATTCTAATGTGGGAAACCTCAGGTAGACAGATGTTCACAAGACATGGGTGCCTCTATGGTGCGTGATGTTCATGCCCACAGTGAAGGCCCGTGCTGTGACAGAGGGAAGCTCCATGGTGTGGAGGCCACAGAGGACACTTGAGAATTCAGAGAAAGCTCTTTGGAAGAACTTACTCATGGGCTAGATCTTAACAGAAAAGTGGGAAAGTGACATGCAAGAGCAGGAATGAGAAGATATAGTAAAAGGAGTGCAGCCATCAGAGTCAGGTAGACTGCAGTTCAGAGCCTTCTCCCTGTGTGGCTCAGGATGACCCATGTACCCTGTATGGAATTCAGTTTCCTCTTCTGTAAAGTGAAGTAATAATACCTGCAGAAAAGGTTATCATAAGTTTGTTGGCAATACAGAAAGGACTTGCCATAAAATAAGTGTCAATGGAAATTAGGTCCGTCCCACCAACCACCACTGGGACAATGACCTTTTCTAAAGGAGTGTGTGAGTGTGTGTGTGTGTGTGTGTGTGTGTGTGTGTGTTAGTCGTTCAGTCGTGTCTGACTCTTTTCAACCCCATGGACTGTAGCCCACCAGGCTCCTCTGTCCATAGGATTTCCCAGGCAAGAACACTTCAGTGGGTTGCCATTCCCTTCTCCAGGGGATCTTCCTGGACCAGAGATCGAACCCGTGTCTCCTGCATTGGCAGGTGAGCCACCTGGGAAGCCCATCCTCTACTTTTCTAGATTTGGGACACGCAGTTCAAGAAAAAAAAAATCCCTGACTTTCTTCCTCCCTTTTCAAACTGAATAAATTCCTGAACTTGTCAAGTTCAGTTCACTTCAGTTCAATCACTCAGTCACGTCTGACTCTGCGACCCCATGGACTGCAGTGCGTCAGGCCTCCCTGTCCATCACCAACTCCCAGAGTTTACTCAAACTCATGTCCATTGAGTCGGTGATGCCATCCAACCATCTCATCCTCTGTTGTCCCCTTATCCTCCCACTTTCAATCCCTCCCAGCATCAGGGTCTTTTCCAGTGAGTCAGTTTTTCATTTCAGGTGGCCAAAGTATTGGAATTTCAGCTCAACATCAGTCCTTCCAATGAACACTCAGGACTGATCTCCTTTAGGATGGACTGGTTGGACCTCCTTGCAGTCCAAAGGACTCTCAGTCTTCTCCAACACCACAGTTCAAAAGCATCAATTCTTTGGCACTCAAGAACTTGTCAAACATAAATGCAAAGTTATGAAAAAACAATCATAAGTGAAAACTCCAGTTATTTAAAATGTATGGGGACTAATTATTGATCTGATGATATGCTGAATAAAAAGAAAGCGACATGCTTGGATAAAGGGAAATCTTTTTAAGTCATAAATATGCATGTGTTTATTTTCTTCATCTACACTGGAAGCTGCAGTAGGGTGTATTTTCTTAACAAATTACAAGGGGTGACAATGCCATGTTCAGCCCGATGTGTGATGTCTCCCTGCTCACTTATTAACTTCTGCCAAATTAAAACAAGGGCACCCTCCCCAGCATGGGACACAGGAATGTGTAATGCAAATATGGAATGCTATTAGGAAGACTGCCTGGGGAACCTGTACACCGGCTTCAAGTGGTTTCCAAGGAAACTGATGGCACTGCCAGCAGAGGGCGCTGCTAGGAGGGGCAGCACCTTGGTTCTATTCCTGGAAGGGTGGCCCTCCCAGCCAGCTCTCCCTTTCCCCTACAGGCAATCCTTGAGCCACGGGCTCCTCCCACGTCTCACCACTGCCCTGCAACTCCCTTGCAAAATAACTGCCTCCCCTCCGAACCTTGGTTTTCTCACCTGCAAACTGGATCTCCTAGTGTGTGTGCATGCATGCTGTCATGTCCGACTCTTTGTGACCTCATGGACTGTAGCCCACCATGGGATTTTTCAGGCAAGAGTACTGGAGTGGGTTGCTATTTCCTCCTCCAGGAGATCTCCCCAACTCAGACTCACATCTCCTATGTCTCCTGCATTAGCAAGCAGATTCTTTACCGTTTGAGCCATTGGGGAAGCCCAAATCTTCTAGAACCAGGAGATTCAGTATAATGGTGAGAAGCTGAGACTCTATCCAGAGTCAGGAAGACCCCACATTCTAGCTGTGTGATCCTGAGCTATAATAACCTCTCTGAACCTCAGTTTCATCAATTAAATGGGGAAACAACAGCCATGTAAACCTCATGGGATTGTCTGAGAATCAAGGAATATAATACATGGAATGCAGTTAGAGCTAGGCTACGTAGTAGATCTTCAATAACATGCCAGCTATTGTTATTATTGCCTTCCTCACAGCTAAATTAAATCACATAAAGTTTGTGAAAGCAATAAACACTATGCCTCCTCAAAATATTTTCTCAAATGTAAGCAAATGGCTCTAAATTCACTCCCCTCAAAAGACCTCACAGCTTACAGATATATCAGCCAGGCTGGCTGATCTCTGTCAGGTCTGGGCCCCAGGACGTAGCAAAAGGCCAGCCCAGGAAAATAAGCAGAATCACTAAACTTTACCAGATATTGGTTCTGGGGAAGGCTCTGGGCTAAGAAATTCACAAACACAATCTCACCGAGTAGTGTAGTCCTTCTTAAGGTAAGAAGCAGCACCTCATAGTTTTTGTGGACTCAGAGAAGTCAAATCCCTTACCAAAAATCACACAGCTGGTGAGTGGTGTAACCTGACCAGACTGTGTCTTTCTTCCCCAGAACTTTCATCACTTCTGAACCTAACCTTAACCACTGCTTCTTAGAGGGGAAGGAAGGTGGAAGGAGGAGAAACTACTTCACTTGCCCCTCTCAGCTTTGACTAGGGCAGGGACATTGGTTGGGAAGCTGTTTCCAGCTTCCAAAAGGGAAAGGTGGCCAAAGGTGACCACAGCCTCAGCAGTTGGGAGTAAGGGGAGAGCTCAGGCATTCCATGGTGGAATGGAGACGTGTTTCAGAAGGGGCACCTTCAGGATGTGTTCAGTTGTTAAGTAAACGAGTGCTGAGGAAGAGGGATGGACGGACGGGTAGATCGTAGTGCTGTTGTCAGAAACATGGGCTGTGAGTCATCACCCTCATCATTGCCTGAGAGGTAATTTCATGCCACGCCCTGAACTAGGTGCTTTACATGCATGATCCCATTCAGGCCTCACAGCAACCCTATTAGAAGCTATTATTGTCCCCATTTTACATATGAAAGCATGGAGGCTTCCAAGCAATAGCCTATTTGGGACAATTTATATTGCCAGTGACTTGAACCTTATAAAATAAATATCTCACCAGCCCCTTTTAACCATGAAATATATGCCCTAGCTACTCAGTCCCTTTCCCTGACACAAAGAGGTTGGGGTGTCCTATGCCCCTACGTTTGTCCCAACGTCACAATTCCAGCATCCTGGCACCAGACTGTCCCTCCTAAATTGTTCCTCAGGCACCTCTCCCAGCAAATTTAGCGAGCCTGCCTACCAAAAGAACTTAGAGGCACCCAGAAGTTCTCAAAGGGGACAGGCAAATCAGCATCTCCCCACTGATGTACCTAAATCTCTACTGTCCACCCAATGTCTACATTCCCCTGTTTCTGAATCCCTGAGTTCCCCACCCCACTGGCTCACTCTGCAGCTTGGGTGTCAGACTCACAGCTACTCGGAGCCCCGGTCCCCGGAGAGCTATCACAATTGGGTAAATGCAGCTGCTCTTTTGAAGGAGTAAGTTGAGGGCACTTAGCAAATCAACTTCCTAATGAATCTTTTCAGGTCTGGATGGAAGCCGTTCCGTTACTATGGAACTTGGCTTGATTTGGAAATTAATGTGGTAATTTACAGCCACTCTGCCAGGCAAGAAGATTACAGGAGAGGGAGGGAGAGAGTGAGAGGAGAGAGATGTGCAGCGGCAGAGCCTCAAGAGGCGCCAGCCTGGGGCACGTCTGGAGAGCTGGGCCACACACACGGTGTGGGGGCAACACGGTGGCTTCTGCCAGGCTGGGCCTACGTGGGTCAGAGGCGGAGAGAGACACTCCTCCAAGCAGACCCCAAAACTGATGACCTAACTCCTCTTTAGGGATTTGAGTCACCAATACTGTTAATTTATATTTTTCTTGAAAGGTACTCACTTTTTATCTTAAATAAATTTTATATCACATCATACATGAAAAATCTATGTCACATACCAAGAAGAGAAAAGTTAATGTAAAATTAATTACACTGAAAACAAAATTATTACATTTCAGAGAGGCCTTTGCCCACTAGAAGTTGAGTCTGAAGCTTCCTTTCTATTTGGGAAAAATCAAATATTAGAGAAATACTCAAGACAGAGTGTGAAGCCAAGGTATATGTACTTTTTGATATAATCAGACAGATTGAAAGAAGATTTAAATGGAATCTACTTTTTCAACGTATGAGTTCACTGCTATTTCATACAACGACCTTTGCAGTTTATGTATTTGACAAATGTTTACATAGCACATACTATGTGCCAGAGGCTGTTCCAAAAGCTTTTTTAAAAATTAAATCATTCAATCCATTTAATTCACCTAATAGTCCTACATGGTTCAGCATTCTTTAACATTCTTCCTGTCTTTGGAGAGAAGAAACTGAGGCACAGAGAGGTCCAGGAACTTGCAAAAGGTCACCTCAAACCATCTTACATGGCACCTAAAATCATGCATGCCCTGGTGAGAGTGGCCCAGGCCACTGTCCAGGCCTGAGCTGCAAGCACATGGCAAGGATACTGTTCAGGCTCAGAGTTCTGAATAGCTGCATGCTGATTCCTCAATGACAGTGTCTGTGGGAGGCCCCCATCAGGCCGCCCCTCTGGGGCCCTCTGGGGCTCTCTGACTGTGAGTCTGGGTTTTATGACTAGTAGAGGAGAAACAGTTGGATGCTGATCCAAAGAAGAATTCCAGAGAGAAGGTAGTGGAGTTTTTGTTTTGAGGGGAGGGTGTTTTTTTTTTTTTTAAGAGTAAAGAAATACACACAAGCTTGAGAACCACTGCTTTTTTCTGTTAACTACTGAAGGACGTCTCTGAACAGTGCTCCAAGGACCAGTCTAGGGCTGCAGCTGGAGATCAGGTGGTTAGATCTGAGTTCCCCTGGCACAGGAGTGGCAGCAGGGGTGCAGATGGGACCTGTGGAGAGACGAGGGGCTGTCTGCTGAGGGCTTCTGTGATCAGCCACCTCTGCAAGTGCAGGCAGGTGCCCTCAAGGAGCCCCACTCCAGCAGTCCCACCCAGAAGAGGCCCTGCCTGGTTCTGGCCGCAGAGGGTAAGATGTGGGGCAACCTTAACCAAAGCTTCGAGTGGATGGTGGGAACCCTGCATCTTTACTGTGATAACCCTGCAGTATTTCGGAAATCATTAATGCATCATTTCTTTTGCTTCTCCAAGTACCTGAGCTTTGCCCAGTCCAGTGTAAAGTTGAGAATCTTCCAGAAAGAATTTCAGAGAAAGATGAAGTAATATGTAGCTTCCAGTATTAAAAAAAAAAAAAGCCAGAATTTTATCTTGGCTGAAATTGAAAGCAGTATTTTCCCTATAACTAGTTGGGGGAGAGAGGGGACTCTTAAACAGAATGCCTGAGCATCAATAGAAAAACTAATGCAATCCTTCTGCAGAGTTGGGCTACAGTGTGAGTTAAATTTGAGAGTTCATGATGGTTAATGGACTTCCCAGATTGCTCAGTGGTAAAGAATCCACCTGCTAATGCAAGAGATGCAAGAAATGAGGGTTCAGTCCCTGGGTTGGGAAGATCGCCTGGAGTGGGAAACGGCAACCCACTCAGGTATTCTTGCCTGGAAAATTCCATGGACAGAGGAGCCTGGCAGGCTAAAGTCCATGGGGTCACATAGTGTCAGACATGTTTGAGTCACTGAGCACACACACACAGGGACAGATAATAGTTAACATTGGCTGAGCATTTCCTTTGCATAAGATTGTTCATATGACAAATGTTCTACATACACAGTCTCACTTAATCTGAATAATCTTGAGGTTGGTGCTAAATATTGTCCTCCTTTTATAGACGAGGAAAGGGAGGAAGCTTAGTAGCTTGGGCAAGGAGGCAACTGTACCCAAGAAGCAACCAGTTCCCTCAGCCACCGTGACTCAGTTCCCGGAAGCAATCAGAATACATGTCCGGCGAGAGTCTGTCTCCAAGACACACATTTTTAGGCTCACATCACTCAAGGGTTCATATCATATCAGTGTTGGGCTCAGGTCAGTCAAGGACTCACCAGTGAACTTCCAGGTAAGAATCTCTGTTCTGTATCTCATGGATGCTAAAGCCCACAGAGGTTCTAAAGGCAACTGGAAATACACAACCCTGGTCTGCCTCCTCTGGGCACCTCCTAGGACCTTAAACAGACTAGGCACCTGCTCCCACATTCAGATTCCATATCTGTAAATAATTCCAGGGCTTGACACATTTACTTGGCAGCCCAGTGAGTGCCCACAGCTGCCACAGGCTCCAAGCATCAGCCCACATGAGTTACAACACTCTTCCTCCCAGGAGGCAGCTCAAAGGTCAAGCAGGACCTGGTTTTCCCTCTGACTCCTGGGACATTGGAGAAGACCCCTCCCCTTTCCACCTTTCTCCTGCCCTCTGCCCTCCAGACACAGTCCAGCAGAGAGGGGTCTGCCCCTGGCGTACCCAGACCTCTTCTCCCCATCAGGCCTTGGGCCTGGAGGTCAGCCTAGTTCTGCTACTATCTACCACATGACCTTCAACAGGGAAGCTGCCCTCTCTGAACCTCAGTGTCTTCATCCACTAAATAAAGGATTGGAGGCTCTCAGGTTTAGCTTCTACTGTTCCTGCTGCCTGGCAAATCCTCCCTCTACTTCTTAACTGGCTAACTCTTGCATCTTCCTAGCCTCAACTTATGTTATTGGGACAAGGAAGTCTGCCCCAACTTTCATCTTCTACCTCCTATCCCAAGCCGGATTGCACCCTCCATGGTAATATTAATTACCTTATTAAGCACTTACCATATGCCAGGGGCTTTTCTAAACATGCCACATATATCGATTTATTTGCTTCTTGCAACGCCACTGGGTGGATACTATTAGTACCCTTATTTTACAGAGAAGGAAACTGAGAAATAGAGGCAAAATGAAATGACTCAAGTTCACTTAGCAAATAAGTGGCAGAGCTGGAATTCGAACCCCTGCATGGTTCCCATGAGTGATGAAAACCTGTGAGAATGTACGAAGGAAGTCAACTTGCCTTGTCAGAGTTCCTGTTTTGATATACGAGCCCATTCAGGGAGTCCCAAACAAAATTTTCAGCCAAATTACATCTTTTCTCTGGGCAGTTTTATTCCTCAGGGATAGCCTCAAATCCAACTTTCTGGCCAAACTCCCAGCATCCATAGTTCTGTCTGTTGACATTGTCAAGCTGACTCTCGATCCACTCAGAACAGAAGTCCTGGGTGTGGAGGCACAAGGGCATAGCAGAGCTGTCAGAAAACTTGGGCTCAGCGTCTGACATTTGGCGTGATTTTAGAAAAGTTCCTGCTCCTCTCTGAACTGGTTCCTCACTGAAAAATGGGGATACAGTTACCTTACAGACTGAAAAGATCAAAAGCTTGTTGAAATTAGGGGGGGAAAGGAGGGGCGGAAATCTCACAAAAAACCCTGGGCAAGAGAGAAATATTTGATCCATAATTACTCAACCAGCAGCTACCTGTGCCTGGTGCTGTTGGTATTAGGACAAGGAAAAAAAAAAAAATGCCTGTTCTCTCAGAGTTTCCATTTGAAGGTGACATTTGCACTGGAGTTATTTCCCAGACCTGCTCTTCCTGAAGGGGCCTGTCTCTATGAAACGACCACATTCCCCCACATCAGAACCTCAGGATCCTCACTTTCGGGCACCCATAGCCCCACTCACTGCTGTCTCCTCTTCTCCCTCCTCTGCCCCACCTAGGTTAAGGGGTGACCTCTGCCAGTTCCTCCCCTTCTCTGGGCCTGCTTCTTCTTCTCAAAAATAAGGATCCGGAGTCAGATGGACTTCCAGGAACGTCTAAGTGGCTGTCAGGGATTGTGTGGTTTTTCACTCTTTCCTAGAGGGTATTTCTCCCTTGCATGATAAGGTGGTGGAGGATGGTGGGGGTGGGGAGAGGAAAATGAACCCACACATCCAGGAGGGCCTTTGGAGATAACCAGACATGTTCTCCGGAGAAGGCAATGGCAATCCACTCCAATACTCTTGCCTGGAAAATCCCATGGACGGAGAAGCCTGGTGGGCTACAGTCCACGGGGTCGCTGAGAGTTGGAGACGACTGAGCGACTTCACTTTCACTTTTCACTTTCATGCATTGGAGAAGGAAATGGCAACCCACTCCATGTTCTTGCCTGGAGGATCCCAGGGACGGGGGAGCCTGGTGGGGTGCCGTCTATGGGGTCGCACAGAGTCGGACACGACTGAAGCGACTTAGCAGCAGCAGCAGCAGCAGACATGTTCTCATTGATGCTGAGGCACTAAGTTTTACTCCCTGGCCACGTCAAGCATCTTCAAGTTCCTTCACCTCCTGCTAAGATCACATGCTGCTTCCTTTGCTGGGAGCTCCCCTCCAGTTCTTGCCTTCCTGGTCAGGCCCTATATTATCTGTAAACTTCAGAGCAGAAATCACCTCCCCCCTAGTCCATCTATTTCTGCCCTCATTGCGCTAGAGTATAATTTATTGATTTGGACATCTGTTCTCCCACCACACTGAGAGCTACTCAAAGGCAGGGACTGTATTTTATAATATTGTGTCCCCGGGCCCTAGGTCAGTGCACGGCTCATAGCAGGTTCTCAACTGGTATTGAATGGATTAAATTGAATGTAATTTAAAGTCACCTGCTGAAGTTCTCGGTTTCAGGAAATGGCAAGACAGGGACTGGAATCCAGTCCTGGGGATGACAAATCCAGCACGCCTCATCTCCCTGCAGCTGCCAGGAGCTGCCCAGAGGAGGGGTGTCTGGACCAGCCACCCTCACTGCCCTTCCTCCAGGGCAGGGATGGTCTTCTGGAGCCTGGCTACCAGAGAAGGTCCTCAGGATGCCCTGGGGCCACTGTCCATGCTGGCATTGCTGTGCATCCTGTTTTCCTTCCCTGTTCCCCTCTGAGTCTCCACCAGCTCAGTCCCTGGCTTTCTGGGGGCTGAAGCCAAACCACCCTTTCCCCGTTCTGCTCCCTCTCCCCAGACCTCTATAAATACGGGTGGGAGCCCAGCTCTCTGAATGAGGTGGGAGGAGACAAAGAGAGCCAACCACCCCCATGCCTGTCGAGTGCCCAGTTCATATTCCTGCTGCGACTGTATCTAAATTTGCAAATCATCACCCCATGCCCCACCATCATGTGTCATCTTTTATGCATGGCCACCTCTGCCGTGCTGCTCGGTCAGTTGCTACGCAACCGACGACGGCGCCGCGGGGGCCTGACATTAGTGAAAGCAAATTGACCAGAGAAGCCCTCATCCCACATGCAAAGCAGCCAGGGCCTCCCTGAGCCACCCTATTCTTCTCCAGGGCTAGACCCTTGGACCACAGCCTCCTGAGCTTAAGCCGTGGACAGGGGGAAAACCCAGCACTCCTACTTCTCCAAAGAAGGCTGAAATCTGGCCAGTGACAAAAGCTACCTCCAAAGGGAAAGCGGGAGTAGGGGCCAGTGTAGCTTCAGGCTCTAAAATTCTGAGTTTCCAGTGGGATGGACATTGACTCCCACAGGAAGGAAAAGGGGCTACTATTCACTGAGTGCTTACTATGTGCTAGGCATGGTGAGAACAGTACAATGCAAAAACTCTAACTTCCTGGATTCCAGCCCAGCTCCACCATTTCTCAGCTGTGTGTTGTGCATGCAAATTTACAAGGACTGAGACCCAGTCACGGAAAAAGGCTGTCCTCAGACACCTCAGAGGGAAATAAAAGGCTGGATAACAGGCTGGAGGGGGAGGGAGACCAGCAGACCAGAGGGATGAGAAGATGAGGGAAGGTAAGGAGGGGAGGATGCGCCTTGCCCTAAGTGTTTCAGGCCTCTGAGCCTCCTGTTGGGAGGAGCAGAGGAAATTAGGAGTTGGCAGTTCTGATCTCCCGTTCTGCTCCATCCCTCATGGTCCCTACCCCCAGGAACTTGACCTCACCAATCTCCTACTTGAGTATATGCCATTTTGCACTGGGAGGCAGCAAGCCGTGCTAGAAAGAGAAAGAGCTTTGGAAATAATTAGAACTGGCTTCAGATCATCAAATCCTGAAGTTACTTCAGCCTTTTGAATTTCAGTTTTTCAATCTGTAAAATGGGCCTGAGGATACCTACTTCACAGGGTTAAACAGCTGACACTTGCAAAGTGCCTAACGGGAAATCAGCAAATGTTGCTCTTCTCCCCCAAACTTCAATGGCTCCCAATTGTCAGAGAACAAATCTGCTTCCAGAGCCCTACCTGGCCCCCACCACTCAGCTTCTCCCTCTCCCACTCCCTGCACCTCTGTACATGTGCTCAGACTGCTGCGTCTGCCTGGCAAACCTTCCTCCAGCTGTTCACTTTCTGAAATCTGGTCTACCTCTCAGGACCCAGAAAAAAATAAAATTCAACTCCAGTAGGCAAGCCTGCACTACAGGCCATGCCCTAATCCACTGAAATTTTCCAGCAGAAGAAGGAACAAGGAACCAAGAAGCGATCTTCCCTTCTTCAGGGGTTAATTCGAGAAGCTTTCCCAAACTTTGAGATGAGATCACTCAAAGATCAATCATTTATTGATAAATGCCATTTCTGTGACTCCTGGATCCACGGGTCTACATCTCACCCCAAGGATGAACAAGCCCCGAGGATAAGCACAGCTTACAACTTACTGGGCATCAGGCATGGTTCTGAACCCTATAACATCTTGGACTTGACTAACCACTAATTCACAACTATCTGTTAACATATTAACAGTATCTTTAATGTTTATACAAATCAGTGAAGTAGATTTTACCTCCGTTTGCTAAGGAGGAAACTGCAGCTCAGAGAGAAAAAGTGACATGCACAAGTGGATTGCTAAAGATAAAACTGGAGCAGGAACACAGTTCTACATGAAAATAGACTATGAGGCTGTCGTATATGGACTTCATATCATCAATCATCATTAACATTTCAGAGAGATTTGCCCATTTTTAAAACCTACAAGTTACCAGGGGAAGCCATTTATCTGTTTCTTGTCAGGACAAAGTCTGTACCAAACCTAGAGAGGGACGGCGTGGAGGGTGCTGAGAGCACCAGCTCAGCTCTGTGCCCCAGGGCGGTCCACCCTCTGAGGAGTTCCCTTTCTCTGAAACAGAAGGTAAGTTTACCCATCCCGTCCATGTCTATTCTAAAGGGCAAAAGTGATATAGACACCCAAGCGCTAAACTATGAAGCCTTGTTAGGTTTTAGTATCCCCTTAAAAGAGGCATTCCTCCCAACTAGAAGTTTACCTGTTTCTGACATGTGCATTTCTTTAATTATTCAACATTGAATCGTCACTGTTGTTTAAAAGGAGACGTGCCAATTGTATTGCCTTCGTGTTGTATTGAAAAGCATTTCTTCATTATTTGGACTAATTTCCAAACAAATTAAAAACTGTTGTAGCAGTTAAGCTCTGACTGCTCCATCTATTAGATTCAGAAGATGGCAAATTCCTTAAACACAGATATAAACAGTTCTGGTAACACAATCTGATTTTATATAATTAATTTTCTGCCTGAGAAGGCAAAAGTTCTCCTTCCCGCTTTCTTTGCCCTCAAGTTCCTGACGGTTCTCACACTTCTGGCAGACTTTTGGTTAAGGAAAAGCAGATTCTGTTTCATGGGATCCTGTGGTGTGTAAAAAGATAAATCCTCTCAAATGTCCTTTGATCACAGAGATGGCAAGGGTAAAGGAACTCAAGAAGTTCCTTTATGACCTGACCTCATTGCTTCCTGTTTCTTGCCCAGTGCAGCCACAGCAAACACATCTTCCTCAATGCCTGGTCACTCAGTGAACCAGCAGCCTACAGAGGCCCCAGCCTGAGCCAGCCTTTGGGACAGACATGCCCTGGGGGTGCTCAAGGTTTAATAGAGGTGTGAGGCTGAAACAGGTGAAATAAGGAAAAACATATATGCAAGGAATTGTTTAAATAGCAAGAGAGTTGCCTGGACTGAGCCCCTTGTGAAATGATGGGCATATTAGATGGATCCAAGGTCTAGTCTGTGACCAAGATCAGGATTCAATGTGAGATCAAGTTTATGGTTCACTATATGGCCGGGATCAGACTCTAAGGCTGAGACAAAGGTCAGGGCTCCATTTGTGACCATATCAAGACTCAGGCTATGAACAGGATCAGGGCTCAGTCTGTGGCCAAGATTGAGACCTGAGATCCAGCACCAGTCTCTGGCCACAGCCAGGTTAACTTGTGATCAGGATCTTGGCTCAATCTGTGACATGCCATTGGGATTCATAAATAATTTAGTCTCTGCTCATGGATTTCATAGTCTAGTCAGGGAGAGAGTAACCAAAATTATTCTATCAACTATTAAGAGCTTGTGAAAGAGGATAATAGGAAACAATAAGAACATGAGTGTTGGTCACTCAATCGTGTCCGACTCTTTGTGACCCCATGGACTGTAGCCTGCCAGGCTCCTCTCTGTCCATGGAATTCTCTACCCAAGAGTTCTGGAGTGGGTAGCTATTCCCTTCTCCAGGGGATCTTCCAGAACCCAGATCTCCTGCATTCCAGGCAGATTCTTTACTGTCTGAGCACAAGAGAGGGCCAGATTGTCTAGTCTTGAGGACCAGAGACTATGTTCTCAAGAAGGTGAAGCTAGAACTGTGATGCCTTAAGGACCTGGCAAGCTCCATTTCAAAGTCCTTTTTTATATCATTGTTTTGAGCATGTGGCCTCATCCATGTAGTGTCCTCCAATTGCCCCCAGTACTCGGTTGGATGCAGAGTTAGTTCCAAGGGACTCTCCCGCTTTTCCTCTAACCCAAGTGTCACCAACCCTGGGCTACAGACTGGCAATGGTCCATGGTCTGTTAGGAACTGGACTGCAAAGCAGGAGGTGAGCAGCAGGTGAAATCTAAGCCATTCCCCCTACCCTAGTCCATGGGAAAATTGTCTTCCACGAAACCAGTCACTGGTGTCAAAAAAGTTGGGTAGCACTGCTCTAACCAACGAGGTCCTAAAGAACACATAGTTTTCTTCAACCTGAATACTTTCCAGTATCTTCTGTCCACCATGGAGATGCTCTGTTTAACCCTGAAACAAATTCCCAGATAACTCTGTGTCTTTGGTTTGGTTGGATGTACTGGATTTCTATGCAGGGATCCATTTACTCCCTTGTACTACTCATCTCCATCTTGCAGCACAAAGGTATGGACCCTTTCCCTTGGTTTGGATTTAATATCCCTCAGAGGAACAGAATGGTGAAGAAAATCAGACCGTGAAATCAAGGAAACCAAGTGGGTTCTGAGGCCTCAGGAGAATCACCCAATCACTCTGAGCTTCTGTTTCCTCATCTGTTAAGTGGAGCTGAAGCAATCATTGCCCATATTGCAGGGTGTTTTGGATGCCCAGGGAGAGAAGTGATGTAAAAGGACTCTGGAGATGGGGAGAATTACAGCACATCTCCCAGAGATAAAGGAGGCAGAAGAAGTTCATTTCAACTTCATGGGACTGGTCGATTCTCACTGGGGTCCCAGGAGGTAGGATCCCTGGCCCCTGTGTCTATTCACAGTCCAGGTGTGTTGGTGAGGGAAGACTGTGTGCTTCTGAGCCACTTCTCTGGGACATGAGCACAGTTTGTATGCCCACTTGTATATCAATGTATATACCCTTATTGTGTCTTACAGTGGCTTCTTTAGAGCAGATTCTGAGATGGGGAATTCATCTGCAAATGACTTATTAAGGAGATGCTCCCAGGAGAAACCAGTAAAGAAGTAGGAAAAGCAGGACAAGAATGAGAAGGAGCCAAACAAAGATGTGATCTCAGGAAAAAATCCTATGGAGAGCATATCTTAGCCTGATCTTGCAGGAGAACTCTGGAGTGTAAGATGTCCCAACTCAAGAGTGGAGCTGGGCTTTCACACTGTCCCTTCCAACAACCACACAATTATTGGCGAACTCCCAGATACTTCTGGCTGTCTGGGATGGTGGGCAAGTGCTAGTGTCCAGCAGCCTGAGAGCTGTCCCCTGGAGAAAAGTCATAGGTGCCACTGAAGCACATGAAGTGAGGGGTGGAGATCCAAGGAAGCTGTGTAGAGCACCAACATTATCTGCTAGAAGGCTTTCATTGATATTGGTTTCCCCCAGCCTGTGAATTTGCTTTCCAGTCTCTCCAGCTAACCCTTCTCATTTTCCTGTAAGAACTCTACTTTGTCTGTCACTTAAATGGTGGTATTTCAGGGGCTTAAAACCTTTCCCTGACTCCTGACTGCCTGTAGGATAAAGTCCAAGTCCTTTCACATGATTGAAAAGCCCTTTCATGGTTTGTCCTCTGCTGAACACCCCAAGCCTCATCATTAACATGTCCCCCTCACTCTACCCCCAACAAAAAATTCTGTGGTATGGGGAACATATGGGTTCTAAGGAGCTCTCAAACTCCTTGAGCCCAGTAGGGAAGATGGGGAAGACAGAGATATGACAGGAAAATTTAAATCTTTTAGGAAAAAAAGATAAGGTATATGACCCATCTGGGTTCCATGAGGACTTCCCAGGGAGATGAATGTAAAGAATACAGAGGGAATTGGCAGAAAGGGTTGTCTTGGCAGTTTTTGCAACATGAGGGAACGGTGGGAAGAAGTGCAGGAGCAGACTTGGCAGAGAGTAGTCACACATTAACTATTTGTGGAATGAATGAATGAATAACACAGCCTGGACTTTGGAATTCAAAGTCCTTGATTCCTGACTCCTCTGCTTGCTCACTGAGAAACATCCAACAAGTCATTTAACTGCTCTGAGCCTCAGTTTTCTCATTTAGAAAACAGGGCTAATGAGACTATCTGAGACAATAGATAAATATACCTTGCTTCAAAACCCTGCTCAAAGGTTAGTTTTCATTTATTCACCCATTCAAATAATATTTTTGAGTTCCTGTGCTATGCCAGGCCATGTGCTGGAAATTAACTTACAAACAGGAATTAGATGGGAACTCTACTTGTAGACAGAGAGGAGACACATTTAGGAGAGAAGGTGAGGAGAGGAGAAAGTTTAGCTTTCTCCTGTAATCAAGATCTGGGAGCTCAGAGACAGTTTGACTCATGTCATCTACTGAGAAGATTTCCCAAAGAAGATAACATTTGTATAACTATGCCCTAAAGGATGAGTGGGGTCTTGCCAGATGCAGAATGGGTCTGGGTAGAAGGAGCTTATATGGAGACACAGAGGCATGAAAGAGAAGTGTGTTTAGATCTTCGGGACTGGTCTGGATGGCAATTGTGTAAATGGGATGATGTTGAGACGTAAGAGGGAATGGGTAAGTCTCTTGAGGTCAATGGATGGATAACTAAACTGTAGTATATCCAGACAATGGAATATTATTAAGCACTAACAAGGAATGAACTATCCAAGGCATGAGAAGATATGGAGGAACCTTAAATGCATATTGCTGAGTCTTAAGTATTATAGATGAGACCCATCAACTTAGAGAAGTCTGAAACACCGTGGACATTCCTCAGATTCACACTAAACACAGCACAAAATAATGGCTACATAAGTTCAGTGTGGTCAGGCAGTAATTTAACTTCCTCTTTTTTTCTCTTTTGGCTGCACCACGTGTGGCATGTGGAATCTTCCTCTCTAACCAGGGGTCAACATATGCCCCCTGCAGTGGAAGTGCAGAGTTTTAACCACTAGACCACCAGGCAAGTACCTGAACTGCCTCTTAAAATATTAATCAACACTCTTCAGAGGAAGATAATAGCACTCATTATTTCTACATGTAATATCCATAGTGTACAATGTTCAATAAGAAGTTATTAGAAGTACAAACAGAAAAATGCAATCCATATTCCAGGAAAAAACATCAAGTCTATTTGTAAGGTGGCCCAGATATTGGACTCAGCAGACAAAGAAGCTGTTATGGATAATCTGAATGATGAAAAGAAATACAGTGAACAATAAGTAGCCTTAGCAGATAAATTTTATTGTTGTTTAGTTGCTAAATCATGTCCAACTTTTTTGCCACCCCATGGACTATAGCCTACCAGGCTCCTGTCCATGGGATTTCCCAGGCAAGAACCCTGGAGAGGGTTGCCATTTCCTTCTCCAGGGGGTCTTCCTGACCCAGGGATCAAACCTGTGTCTCCTGCTTGGCAGTCAGATTCTTTACCACTGAGTCACCTGGAAAGCCCTTAGCACATAAATAGAAACTAGACAAATAGAAATACAGAAAAAGAACCAAATGCAGGGACTCCCTGGAAGTCCAATGGTTAAGACTCCACACTTCCACTGCAGGGGGCGAGGGTTCAATCCCTGGTCAGGGAACAAAGATCCTGCATGCTGCACTGTGAGGCCAAAAATCTAAAAAAAAAAAAAAAAAGGAGAAACTTCTAGGCCTTCTTAATCATTACCACACACACACAACCACAACAGCACCACTACCACACTTCAGCAATCTCTCCTTTAGATAGTTATTCACTGTGGAAATATCTGTTCAGCATGGTTCTGCTTGAAAATTTTGCTTCTACATCATCAGAGTCATTACACACTAGCTCCCAGGGAGCTTTGTTTGATTCTATTGGCAAGGTACAAGATGAAACACCTTCTAAATACTCTTGAATACCCCTCCCTGAAGAGGTCTTAACCAGTTATCTATCGCTGTGTGACAAACCATCCAAAGCTTAATGGCTTAGCACAACCCTGGCTCCAGACTTCGTAGGTCAATAGTTTGGGCTATCCTCAAGTGGGTTCTCCTGCTGGTCTTGGCTTGGTTTATTCATCTGTCAGTGTATATCTGTGGGTCAGCCTGGAAGCTTTGTGTCTGGGAGTTTTCTGTCTGTCTACAGAATGTAAGGGGGTCAGCAGAGCCACATAATTTTCATCAACCAGTAGGCTAGCCTGGGCTTGGTCACATGGTGATAGCCTCAGTGATCCCAGGACGCCAAGAGAGAAAGCTGCAAGGCCTCCTGAAGCCTAGACTTAGAATTCTCCCAATGTCATTTATTTTATTGGCCAAAGCAAGATGTAAAACCAGACTGAACTGCATTAAATCTCCTGCTGGAAGAATTTGAAAGTATTGCGGCCATTGTTGCCATTTGCCCTAAGGCTTATTTAAGAACTTTTTTTCTATTAATCCTGGCATATGCAAGGAAGAAAGAATGGAGAACACTCCAAAGAAAGCTTTTGTTTTTGTTAATTGAATTATTCCTTGTAACCATAACATATACTAACAGTGTCCTGTATTCCCATAGATTATTTATTGTTATATCTTATTATTATTTACTGAGCACCTCGTATGTGTCAGAGACCAGTGAAATAACAGTGGAAAAGGCATACACAATACTTTTTCCCATGCAATTTGTGTAGTGTAATATGGAAAATAACAAGTAGCTATAATGATTTGATAAGTTAGGTGGCGCTAGTGGTAAAGAACCCACTTGCCAATGCAGGAAACATAAGAGATGCCAGTTCAATTCCAGGGTCGGGTAGATCCCCTGGAAAAGGGAATGACTACCCACTCCAGTATTCTTGCCTGGAGAATCCCATGGACATCCCATGGACATAGGAGCCTGGCAGGCTACCATAGGCAAAGAGTCAGACATGACCAAGGCAACTTAGCATGTAGCATGTGTGGCTTTATTAATCTTTTCCTTTCTGATTTCTGTCTTTAGAGTCTCAATTTTTAAAGCCTTCCATAACTCCAAGATTAAATTAATATTTTCTTGTCCAAATGGATTTGTGGAAGAAGGAAGGTAGATCCCTGACTGGAGGCCCTCTTAACTTGGGTCTCCAATGAACAAACTCAGGCCCTGCCAGAAGGCCAAGCCAAGGAGGGAAACCACAGTTCATCGCCAGACCCAGGTCTTGGCCCCCCCTAGAAAAGACTGATGTTGTGTTCCTTTCACATTATGTGGCCTCCCTAGGTAGACACCATTAGAGGTTAGAGATCCTACTTCTATTCAGTTCAGTTCTGTTCAGTTGCTCAGTCGTGTCCAACTCTTTGTGACCCCATGAATCGCAGCACACCAGGCCTCCCTGTCCATCACCAACTCCCGGAGTTCACTCAAACTCATGTCCATCGAGGCGGCGATGCCATCCAGCCATCTCATCTTCTGTCATCCCCTTTTCCTCCTGCCCCCAATCCCTCCCAGCATCAGAGTCTTTTCCAATGAGTCAACTCTTCTTATGAGGTGGCCAAAGTACTGGAGTTTCAGCTTTAGCATCATTCCTTCCAAAGAACACCCAGGGCTGATATCCTTTAGGATGGCCTGGTTCGATCTCCTTGCAGTCCGAGGGACTCTCAAGAGCCTCCTCCAACACCACAGTTCAAAAGCATCAATTCTTCGGTGCTCAGCTTTCTTCACAGTCCAACTCTCAGACTTGATGTCGACCCAACTCCAGGCTGTATTCTGTCACCACGTCTCCTACTGAACCCCTCTCAAAGGTGTTTTAATGTACAACCTGATGTATAATTTACTCAGTAGCATTTGACTGGATTTCATTCAAATGTATACATTCTTACACACTTATGTAGCTATAGGTGATAGAAAGACAGACAGATAGATAATAGTTAGATATGATACATACAGATAGACAAGAGATAGTTTTGTATTTTTCCACTTAACAGCATATTAGAAAAATTGCCCTATGCTGTTAAATAGATCTACCCTGAGGGATATAGGACAAATAAGTAAATATTAAAGAACCATAAGAGAAGCTGTTTACCCAAGCACCTCTCCTTGGAGTGTCTCCACCCCCAACCTCCCACTGCAACCAGGCCAGTCATCACTGAGAATAGAGCCAAGTACCCACCATCACTCCCTCCCTCCAGTTTTCTGGGTGTTGGATTAATATTTCCTTGAATCACAATAATTAGGTATGAGAGTGGATTTTAGCATCAGTGGCCTGCTTCAGTATGGGGAAATGCATCCCTGATGAGTTTAGGAGAAGGAAATATACCCTGTGGCCCAGTTCAGTTCCCTGGGGCTTGGAAGTGAAAAACCTTAGTTAATAGTAAAGCAGTCTGGGCCTTCCAGTGCAACCTTGGAGGGGTTCGGAGCTCCATTAACAAAATAGAGTTAGGAACAGTACATCCTTTTAGGGCTGTTGTGAGGACTAAGGCAATCGATGCAAAGGCTTTAACAGGCCTCAACACACAGTAAAGAGCTCACTCACTGTTGACTCTGTGCTGTGCTTAGTCTCTTAGTCATGTCCGACTCTTTGAGACCCCATGGACTGTAGCCCACCAGGCACCTCTGTCCATGGGGATTCTCCAGGCATAGAGAATACTGCAGTAGGCAGCTGATCCCTTCTCCAAGGGATCTTCCTGACCCAGGAATTGATACAAGGTCTCCTGCATTGCAGGCGGATTCTTTACCAGCCGAGCTACCAGAAAACCACCCCCACCCCCACCCCCGCCCTGTTGACTCTACCCACCACTATTAACATTCATTTGTTTTATTATTATGTGGTCTTGAGTGAGTCACTGAGCCCCTTTGGGTCTGGGTTTCATGTTTCACCTTGACATGTTTCAGGGCTTCATGATGTTTTTGCACACACTTTTTCTTCTGCTAGAATCCCTTCTGCCTATGCCTACTGGGAAAACTCCTACTCATCCCCCATGTCCATCAGTTCCCCAGGAAACCTTCCTTCACCTCCTCAGGTACGCTTAAGAGTTCTCTTCAGGGCTCCTGCACAATGTATCCCCTTTGTCGTGGACTGCTTCCTTCCTTATTTCTACTATTTATATCTATGTTACCCCTATACCTTCCCCTCCTTCACCTCTTCTACCTTCTTTGCTCAAGTGTCACCTTCTTCAGGAGACCATCTTTCGGCATCCACTGAAAACTGCTTCACACAAGACACTCTTCATCCTCTTCCTAGCCTTAGTCATCTTCCTAGATGGATGAGCTTCCCTTGCGGCTTGGCTGGTAAAGACTCTGTCT
Source organism: Bos javanicus (assembly GCF_032452875.1). Classification (NCBI taxonomy): domain Eukaryota; kingdom Metazoa; phylum Chordata; class Mammalia; order Artiodactyla; family Bovidae; genus Bos; species Bos javanicus. The sequence goes on along the minus strand of NC_083870.1, from coordinate 96,257,846 downwards.
ACAGTGCAGGAGACCTGGGTTCAGTTACTGGGTTGGGAAGATCCCCTGGAGAAGGGAAAGGCTACCCACTCCAGTACTCTGGCCTGGAGAATTCCATGGACTGTATAGTCCATGGGGTCGCAAAGAGTCCTAGATGGTGCTAGTGGTAAAGAACCAGCCTGCCTATGCAGGAGACATAAGACTTGGGTTTGATCCCTAGGTCAGGGAGATCCACTGGAGGAAGGCATGGCAACCCACTCCAGTATTCTTGCCTGGAGAATCCTATGGACAGAGGAGCCTAGCAATCTACAGTCCATGGGGTCACAAAGAATCGGACATGACTGAAGTGACTCAGCACACACACCAGGGTATATGTTCCTTGAGGGCATGGATTCAAGTCTGTTTGGGTCACTGCTATAACCTTACCATCTAGAAAAGGGCTGGGCCTAGAACAAGGGAGACAATATTTAATGAACAAATAAATGAGTGAAGCGGGCCTCCTGATACCATTTCATGCTGGGTATTGGCAATATTGGTGAGACCAGTCAGCTACCAGCTGGTGCTATGATGGAGGGACTCAGTACCAGCTGTGCCCCACCGTGCTGAAGTCTCCCTTCCTTCTTCCTCCCTCAATATTTCCAGCAATACACTTGTAAATGATGGGGATCAGCAGAGTTGAGCTTTGATGCCGAGCTGGTTCCAGAAGCTACACATTCTGCCTTTATTGCCCGATATGGACTCAGAATTGCATCTTTGTATTCCACCACTTCCCAGGCATCTAAAGCCCAAAAGTCCTTGGTCCCTCCCCCTGTCTTTGGACTGGTATGATGTGAATGTCCTCGTTTAACAGGCTAGGCCCCTAAAGTCCAGGAGAGATCAATCAGAGAGACCATTTCTATATACAGGGCATGTGGCCATTGGATCACCTCACAGAGGATTTTCTTTTCTTTTCTGGTTCTCCTGGGTCTTCACTGTTGCATGCGGGCTGTCCTCTAGCTGTGGTGAGTGGGGGCTACTCCTTAGTTGCAAATCACGGCTTTTTGCTGAAGTGGCTTCTCTTGTTGCAGAGCGCCAGCTTTAGGCATTCGCGGGCTTCTGTAACTGTGGCTTGAGGGCTGTAGAGCACAGGCTCAGCAGTTGTGGTGCATGAGATTAGTTGCTACATGGCATGTGAGATCTTCCCAGACCAGGGATCAAACTGGTGTCCCCTGCACTGCAAGGTGGATTCTAAACCACTGGACCACCAGGGAAGTTTGGATTTTCTTTTCTTTACAGATGAAGCTCCTAGGGTCCATCCAGTCCACTGTTTCTCAATCTTTTTTCTATTGTTTCCTACTTAAGATGTGCTTTTAAACAGTTTTTCTCTTACTTCTCTTTGCCCCATGAAATTTTAATACTACAGGTATATGCTGGGTATCTGTTTATGTACTCTGTGTATGTTGGTGTTCTTTACACTTAAAACAGAGTAAGCTCTTTTTCAACCCCCCAAAACCACATTCCCCCCTCTTCAGGTGAAAATCACCGCTTTCTTGGGGGCAATATTGCCCCCTCTGAGAATGTATGATCTAATCTAAAATTTTCATTTTGCAGTTGAAGAAACTGATACCTCAGAGGACGAGGTATTGCCTCAAGGTCACTTAGCTCAGACCCATGGAGTCAAGAGCAGGTCCAGATTCCTGGCTCCTCCTCCCCACACTGCCTCAAACATAGCTGTCCCCTCTCACTCTCACCCCTGCTTTTCCTTCCCCACCTCAGGGCTCCATCCAAATCCAGGCCCCCAACGTTCTTTTTTTTAAGGAATTTGAGGAAATATTATTTGTTATTTTCTTTTTGTTTTTGACTGTACGGGGTCCTCACTGTGGTGCGGGGGCCTTCTCTGGTTGTGGCGCCCAGGGCTTCTCTCCAGTTGCAACGCTCCAGCTCAGTCGTTGTGACATGCAGGCTTAGTTGCCCCATGGCATGTGGGATCCTAGCTCCCTGACCAGGGATCAGATCTACATCCTCTACATTGAAAGGCGGGTTCTTAACCACTGGGGAAGAAGAACCACCAAGGCAGTTTCCAGGCCCTCAACTTTATACGAGCAAGATGGTCTGAAACTAAGGAACCAGGTGCCTTCTAGACTCGGCTGTGGATCAGTCCATGGGGAGACCCAAAGGGTCATCTGGGGCTTCCTTCACAGAGGGCTGGCGTGAAGGGACAAGCATTGCTCACCTTAGGTCTTCACCGACAGATCACACTGACACTTTATTGGAGGTTCAGCCCCATCACCTTTTCCAAATGCATGACAAAGATAAAACTACTGCAGCAATGAAAAAAAAAAAAAAACTTGGAAATAATTAAACAGCAAGGCAGCCACCCATAATGATATTCTGCAGCACACTTTGGGGACAGTTTGCTGCAAAAGCGCCTGAGCACTCTGGTTGTTTAATTAACATTGAAACGGCAGTTCCACAAGAACTAAAAACCCTGTTAATTTATGTGTCTTTTAATGATGCTCATTTAAATACTGTCAACTTTCCATTAGTTTAATATTCATGATTTTGAATCATTAAAACACCCTGATATGGGGGCAGTGGAGGGGTGGGTGCAACTTACTTATATACCCAAAAACACAAACTGAAGACAATAATTTCCAAATTCCTATCTTCCCATCCATCCCACCAAAATCCTAGCCCCTTAGAGAAACTGTAAACCAGCTGGGGTGCTTTGGGGGCTGCAGATAATGCAGCGGATTGAGTGTAGTTTTATCATTTACTGCCCACTCCCCTTTAGAACTGGGGCTTCCCTGGTGACTCAGTGGTAAAGGCTCCGCCTGCCAATACAGGAGATGCAGGTTCAATCCCTGGGTTAGGAAGATGCCCTGGAGGAGGAAATGGCAACCCACTCCAGTATTCTTGCCTGGAAAATTCCATAGACAAAGGAACCTGGGAGGCTACAGTCCACGGGGTCACAAAAGAGTTGGACACAACTGAGTGTGTGCACAGACACACCCCTTCATAACCAAGCTGGCCCACTCTCACTGTGGGTAGTCACAGAACTGGGAGTTCAGCAGGCAAATGCAGGCTCTTGATAAAGCACCAAGAGGCCAGGTTTCAAACCCCACGGTGTTCAGAAATATTTCAATCATGCCTGAGAGACAAAAGTTACCCTGAAATGTGTTTCTGGAAAAGAGGGACATTTAGGATGGCTCAGAATAAGATGCCAATGAAGTGAAGAGGCATAGGTTCAGAAGGGGCTGTGGATGCCTTTGCATGTACAGCTGCAGGACCTCAGACATGAGCGTCACACATGCAATTGCAAATGAGTCAGCCCACACAGAAAGCAAAGACTCAACACACACAGATGCTCACAGAAACACATGCTCAGTAAGAGCACGTGTGAAACTCAGTAAGAGTGTGTGAAAACCACTAAGGGGAATTCAAATCAATCCAGTTCAAGAGGACCAAATTCTCACAGTAGCCCACATAGTACGCTGGCCTCTGAAGATTCCGAACTAATTAAGTAGGGAAGATGGACAAATGAATGGGCAAGAGTCATTCACCATGAGATAAGAACCAGGGGACACGAGGGTGGGACTGTGCTGGGAGCACAGAAGAAGGGGCACGCAAGGGGGAAGTGGGACTGGCATCAGAACCCAGGTTGTCAGTGAAGTGAAGTGAAGTGAAGTGAACTCTCTCAGTCATGTCCGACTCTTTGCGACCCCATGGACTGTAGCCAGCAAGGCTCCTCTGTCCATGGGATTCTCCAGGCAAGAATACTGGAGTGGGTTGCCATTTCCTTCTCCAGGGGCTCTTCCCAAGCCAGGAATCGAACCCTGGTCTCCTGCATGGCAGGCAGATGCTTTATCCTCTGAGCCACCAGGGAATTCCCAGGTTGTCAGTGGGCACTTCCTAAATGCTAGTTCCCATCTCCTTCTCAAGATCTCTCTTTGCAAGAGTATGCTGCAACACTGGATCCTGCTTCCCCTGAGCTAAAAACCAAACGTGGGGGTAAGTCACATCTATCCGTATCTCTATTTATATGTCCTTTCCTCAAGGCAGACAGATTATGATTAAGCATCTTGAGAGCAGGGAACAGAGTGCTGACTTCAACACCACCCAGAGCTGGGTTCCACTTCCTATCCTTATGACCCTGGGCAAAGCCAGTTAATAAATAAATATGAATCTGAGTTCCTCATCTGTGAAACTGAGATAATAGCATTAATATTATTTTTTTATTACTGAGGTACAGTGGATGTACAATATCATATAAGTTTCAGGTGCACAACATAATGACTCAGTTTTTAAAGGTTACATTTCATTTATAGTTATAAAATATTGCCTACACTCCCTTTGTGGTACAACATATCCCTGTAGCTTATCTATTTTATACATGGTAGTTTGTACCTCTTAATCCTCTCTCCACTTCTTTCTCCCCACTAGTTTGTTCTCTAAGTCTGTGAGTTCTGTTTCTTTTTTGTTGTATTCACCAGTTGGTTTTATTTTTTACAGTCCACATGTAAGTGACTTTATACAAAATTTGTTCTTCTCTATCTAACTTATTGCACTAAACATGATACCCTCCAAATCCATCCACATTCTTGAAAATGGCAAAGTCTCATTCTTTTTTAAGGCTGAGGAGTATTCCACTGTGTGTGCGTATCACATCTTCTTTATTCATTCATCTGCTGATGGACACTTTGTTTGCTTCCACATTTTGACAATTGTAAATAATGCTATGAACAATGATCACCAATATCACTTTTATTGAAAATAATCTGTTAATGGGTGTGTCTTTTCACTAGAATGTGATCTACCTTGGGGAATGAACAGTTTGACTTATCTCTGCATATTCAGGGCACGGCACATGGCAGGAACTAGATAGATGCTGAACTGAACCGCACTGTTCACCCCAGAGAAAAGTTGTAATATAAATCAAGTGAAATATATAAAGAGCACTTAGTAGGTGCTCAAAATAAATTAACTGTGACCAGGGAAGGGATCAAGGAGGATCCAAGAGAGAGTCTGAATCTAAAGTAAACCTTGAAGGGTGGTATCAGGTAGACCAAAAAGTAAAGCATCTTACACTGAAAGAACAGAGAGCACAAAGAACCAGGCCAGGAAAGCCCAGCCCCACCTGTCCCTTCTTCAGGCCTCATTCCACCTTGATAGACCCCTCTAAACACCATGCTGTCTCGCAATCCCCTTCCTGTCTTCAATTCCACCTGTTCTTCCTTAATCACCAGTTAACTCCTACCTAGACTTCAAGAACTGGTTCTGGAGTCACCTCTTCTAGGAAGCTTCCCTTGATTCCCAACCTCCCACTGGGGCCCTTTCTGGTTTTTTACAAGTCCTCTGTCCCTGCCTCATCACACCATGTGGTCATCACTGTTTATATGCCTATCTTCTCACTTGGAGATCAAGGCTCACTTCTGAATCACCATTGCACAGCCCAGTGCCCAGCACAGAGCCTGGCACAGAAAAGTTTTTGCCTAACAGATGGAAGGCAGTCTGAGTAAGAATGGTGATTGGAGAATGCAGCCCTCAAATCCACTGGACACAGACACGTGTCAGAAGTGGACATCTGGTATAAACCACCAAGGCCTGGGCCAAACCAGCTTCTTCCTCTCCCTCCCCCAACCACTATCCAGTCATGCTCTTTGCTGGGCACTGGGCATGCAGTGATGATTGATAAGGAGGCCTGACCTCCAAGTGAGAGGAGAGGCATGTAAACAGTGATGACCACATGGTGTGATGAGGCTGGGATAGAGGGCTTGTAAGAGCCCAGAGAGGGCACTAGAGGGAGGTTAGGAGTCAGAGGTCCTGTTGTCTAACAGGATCCTGCTTCCACCCTCCATCCTCTGTGCCTCTTCTACCCCCATTCCCACTGCCCCAGCTCAGGGCTTGCCAGCTCTCCCTGCCTCGGGCTACCACTCCCAGCCCCCCTGTAATCCATTCTCTGTGCAGGGCCAAAGAGACCGAGCTAAAAACGAAACTCTTCCTCAGAGGGAAATCTAACTTCTCAATCTGACCTGGAAGGCCCTCAGGGATGTGAGTGCCGCCAACCCCTCTCCTTCTCCAGCCTCATTTCTCAAGCCTGCCGGCTTTTGCCATCACCTCTTTCTCCTTCAGGCCTTCCACCTGCTGTTTCCTCTGTCTGGAAAATGCTTTCTCCTCTTCACCTCCTCTTCTCCCAAATAATGTCTCTTCACCCTTCAATCTCAGCTTCAATGTCACCCACTCCAAGAAGCCTTTCCTGGTACCTCCCAGGCTGAGCCAGGCCCCCTCCTATCTTCCCTGGGTCCCCCTTCTCTGATTCTGGGCATTTGTCAGATGAGAGAGAAGATGCTTAGTTAGTCAGAGGTAACCTTATGGAACAGGAGGGAGTCCTCCATGGGGCTGTTCTTTCCTGGCTTATTTCACCCTAAGGAGCAGCTGTACATAGACCCCCAAGCATGTCTGTGTGGTCTTTGCCAGGGGAGGGGGGCTGCCAGAGCAAGAGCACCTTCCTCCTGACCTTCTGCCTCTCTACGTTCTTGTGACTCACTGATGGAAAACATCCACCCCTTCTGGGCCTCTTCCTTATTTCATCACTTTAATAAATTAAGAACAGATTGAAAGGCAGGAAACATTGTCTCCTGGGCCCCAGCACCCACATTCCAACTCAATTACAGGATTTGTTTTTCGGGTCTGGCCAGAGGCAGCTGGGATGTGGCAAAAAGAGTGAGAGAAAGAGTTTAAACCAAGAGGCCAGAGAGAAGGCAATTCAAATTCCAGCTCAGCTGCTCACCAGGGGCCTCAGGCAAATTCTTTCACCTGAGTCTCCTAATCCACACCTGAAAAATGGGTGATAACAATGATTCACCCTTCACAGGGTAGCGGGAGCAAGTCGAATGAGTTAGAGAGTGTAAAAAGGCTTTGTAAGAGAAAGAGATCATTGCTGATTCTCTTGGTTAAAGTTAGCATGGTATCAGGCCTGCTTTCCCTTCTAATAACTTAGCTCTGGGATTTTGAACCAAGACTCCCAAATTCCTTGAGGTAAAGTCTTCTCTCGTGCTTCGCTGCAGCTAATACCAAGAAGAGGGACTCCCTGAATCTTTAGTCATACATTCAACTGCTGTTCCTTTTGTTTTCATTTGATAACCAGCATGCTGTATTGGAAAAAAAGCTGAGGTTTGGGTAGGACTTGGGAGATAAAGCCTTGTTCCCAACTGTACTACCTGATTTCTTGCCAACTGCATCACTTTTGCGGCTCACAGTTTAAGTTTCTCTATGTTTAAAGTGAGGGCAGAGGGGGGATAAGTTAATAATCCATTATAATTTCACAGGGTGGAGAATAAGATCAAATTAGACTTTTTACAAGCTGTACACAAACGTAAATTGCTGTTAAAAGGATATTACTAATTCAATTATTATAATAACAACTAAGTAATGATTAAGAAGAATATTCCAGCTAGATGACAATGTCTCCTCTTCTTCAGGGAAGAGAACTGCATAGCTTTCTTTAATCACCCCTTCTGAGTTCTTTGCAATCTATGATACTGGAAGTTCTCCCTTCTCTAACCCAATTATTCCATGCTTCAAGTTAAGCCGTTCTCATTTTATGCTCTCCCTTGGAAAGGAGAATAAGGTCACCATATCCCCTATGAAAACTTTCACCCAGTTTAAGACCATTCATAAGACACACTTCTTCCTTCCAACCTGCCTGAGGAGAGCACACTGAAGGAAAGTGATAAATTCTGTTTTGGAAAGGTAGGTCAGAAGTGCACATAGATCTTTCAACTGAGATGCACAATAGGCTAGCTGGAAATAAAATCTGGAGGTTCAACAGAATGCTCTGTGCTGAAAATAGTGGTTCAGGAGGCCTCAGAATAAAAGTTGCAGCTGAATAGCTTCAATCTCATTAAATGATTCTCCATTTCCTGGCCAAGTAATCCACTGTCATGCCTCCCTGCTTTTGTTCCTTCTGTTTTCTCTGCCTAGAATGTCTTCTCCCTCTTATCCACCCATGTGAGTCTATGCATCACCTCCAGAGAGGCCCTAAAATTGCCAGAGACCTCATTCACCTTTCAACAAAATGCTGTAAACTAGTTGTACATTCCAAGCACTGCACAAGGTATTTTGTTAGACCTAACCTACTCAGTCCTCACAATACCACTGTTAAGTATTATAATCCTCAATTTACAGATGAAAAACTAACTAACGTGTCCAAAGCCATGCAGTTTGTGGTTGATCTAGGGTTCAAACCAGGGTCTTCAGGTGATAATCCCAGAGATTTTATTACTACAAGATTCTGTCAACTATTCCAACAGCAAGAGATGTAAGGCGGGAGTGGACTAGCTTCCAGTTCTCAGACTCAGATTCAGATAAAAGCCTGACCTCAATTTAGGACAGTTACTCAAGCTTAGGGCTGAGTTGGCCAAGCAAATCAGCTGGTCAGCAAATAGAGCACTCCTTTGCTTCATGTTATCTCTTCAGAGGTTGCCTTCCTTTGGAGCTCTCCATGGTACTGATATGACTTCCATCTGCGAGTCCTGAAAGCCTCACATATTCTCCCCTTAGGGATTATGTAGGTTTGTAAGGGGTCCACCTCAGCCATTTCCCAAGTATGTTCCTCAACTTGAACCTCCAACTTTGCTCTTCCCTATACCAGATACTCCTCTCTCACATACCTTGTCTTGGCTCTCATCGGTCTCTTGATGTGAAGAAGTCACAGTAGCTTTCTCAGAGAGGGTTCTCGGGTACCTAATATGTATCAAGCACTATGGTGATGACTTTTACAGGCAATACCACTTATAACCTACTAACATAATACATGGCTTACTTATTTATTGTATGTATTATTTATGGTTTCTTCTCCACCACTAGAATAGAAAGCCCAGAAAGGCAAGGCAAGGTTTATTGTCAATCCACTACTTTATCTCCAGAAACCAGAAAGAGATGCCTAGCACACAGTTGTTTATCAGCAAATAAATGTTGAATGGTTAAGTGAATTATTATAGAAAAAAATTATAGAAAAACAATACTATAACATAAAGAGAGAATTATGACTGCATTTAACATCTCAGAGCTTGGGCAAAATGACTTCTCATGGATGTTTCTTGTCCTTTCCAGATCCAAATTCACAGTGGGCTCTGAGGGAACTGAAATATCAGAGGCAGCCCAAAGAAAACAAGCAAGGCATACCCTACAATTGCTCCAATTTAGTGCCTTGAGAGAGTTTTTAGACCTTAGAACAAAGAGGGAGGGCCCAAGAAGAACCTGGTGGACTCTCTGATTTGAGGAGTCAGAGCTGAAGTCAGGGAGAGCAAGGCAATGAGAGTTCATGAGACAGAATACTGGGGAGGAAAAGCACCACACAGAAATCCAGAGATTTACAGAGATTTCTCCTTGAGTATTGAGCGCATACATGGAAAATTACATAAGGCTTAGGAAAAACCCGTCAGTGCCCAGCACTCACATAGGTCAGAAACAGTGCCTGGTGGTGCAGTGGTTAAGACTTTACCTTCCAGTGCATGGGGTGTGGGTTCGATCCCTGGTCAGGGAACTAAGATTCCACATGCCTCAAAGTCAAAAACCCAAAACATAAAACAGAAACAATATTGTAACAAATTCAATAAAAAACTTTTTTAAAAAGAAAGAAATAGTGCCTGTTTCCACCAGTCAATTTGAAAAACAGCTCATAATTCATAGGGCATTGAGTAAAGCATTCAAAAGGGTCTTACCTTAATAATGGTGAGTAGTTAGCTCTAGACTAGAAGCTGCTCTGGTCCTTTAAAAAAAAATCTTACCATCCAGAACCAAATGGATCAAACCACTCCCAAGTAACTTAACTAAATTCCAGAACAAATCTCAAGAATATTTTAAAAAAGGCAAAACATATTCAAGTAAAAATTATCAGAGATGCAAAGAGGCAGGAAAATATGAGCCATACTGTGAAGAAACATAAATAAATAAGAAATGACACAGATATTAGAATTAGGAATTAAGGACATTAAATAGGTAATAAGATTAAATTTCCTTTGTTCAAAAAGATAACTAGAGTCATAGAAGATATGAAAAAGAGACCCAAGTTAAACTGGTAGAGTTTAAAACTACAGTGCCTGGAATGAAAAATCCACTGGATTGGATTTAAAGCAGACTAGATCTTGTCACGGAGAAGGCAATGGCACCCCACTCCAGTACTTTTGCCTGGAAAATCCCAGCCTGGTGGGCTGCAGTCCATGGGGTCGCTAGAGTCAGACACGACTGAGCCACTTCACTTTCACTTTTCACTTTTCACTTTCATGCATTGGAGAAGGAAATGGCAACCCACTCCAGTGTTCTTGCCTGGAGAATCCCAGGGACGGGGGAGCCTGGTGGGCAGCCATCTATGGGGTCGCACAGAGTCGGACACGACTGAAGCGACTTAGCAGCAGCAGCAGCAGATCTTGTCAAGGAAAAAAAAAACCAGTGAACTTGAAGAAATATAACAAAAAATATTTAAAATGAAACACAGAAAAAGACAGAATTTTAAAATTAGAAGATCATCAGTGACCTGGGGGACAACTTCGAGCAACCTCATATACATATGATTAGAGTCTATGAAGGGAGTGCAGAAAATTATCTGAAGAAATAATGGCTGAAACATTTTCCAAATCTGATAAAAACTATAAACTCATAGATCTAAGAAACTCACCTTACCCCAAACACACCAAAAAAGATGACAAAAACTACATGAAGACACTTCATAATCATATTTCTCAAAACTAGTAATTAAAAAGTCTTAAAAACTATCACAGAAAAAAGAAATATTTTATTTCTTTTTTTATTTCATTTTTTTCAGAGGAACAAAAATAAATTGGAAATAGATTTTTTCTTAGAAATAATGTAAGTCAAAAGACAGTGAAGCAGCATCTTTAAAATACAGAAAGAAAGCTGTCAACTTAGACTTCTATACCTAGTAAAAATACCTTGCAAAGGGGAAAGCAATATAAATCTTTTACAGACCTACAAAAGCTGAAATAATCCATCACTAACAGAACAGTGATGAGTTATAAGAAATGTCAGCTGCTGCTGCTAAGTCGCTTCAGTTGTGTCCAACTCTGTGCAACCCCATAGATGGTAGCCCACAAGGCTCCCCCGTCCCTGGGATTCTCCAGGCAACAATCCTGGAGTGGGTTGCCATTTCCTTCTCCAATGCATGAAAGTGAAGTCGCTCAGTCGTGTCCAACTCCTAGCGACCCCATGGACTGCAGCCTACCAGGCTCCTCTATCCATGGGATTCGCCAGGCAAGAATACTGGAGTGGGTTGCCATTGCCTCCTCCAAGATATGTTAGAGGAAGTCCTTTAGTCAGAAGGAGAATGAAACCAGATGGAAAAATGGAATGAAAAATATCAGAAATGGCAACTACTTAAATGTATAAGGACTTTTAAAATATTATTTAAATCTCTTTAAAAGATAATTGACTTTTTAAGTATAGAATTTCAGTTTGGCAAAATGAAAAGAGCTGTGGAGATGGATAGTACTGATGGTTGTGCAACATTATGAATGCATTTAATAACACTGAACTGTACATTTAAAATGGTTAGATGGTTAACTTTATGTTGTATGTATCTTATCACAATAGAAAATTTTTAAGATAAGTGACTGTTTAAAGGAAAATAATAGCAATATATTGTAGAATTTACACGTGCAATGTTTGACCAAGTTCACATAAATATCAGATGGGGAGAAACAGAAGGGCAGTATTAAAAGGGCCCTATATCGAGTCGTTCAATGTCACTGAAGGTACACTCTGATGGTAATGTTTACTATAAACCCTAAAAAACCACTAAAACAGCACCACAAAGAATCAATACACCAATAAAAGAGATAAAATAGTCATTAAAAAATACTGTCCATCCCAAAGATGACAGATGTAAATCTACCCCACTTTACATCAATAATGGCATGAAAGGTAGATGGCTCCCTGCCGCCCTGGGCCTGTTGAAATGACCATGTGATGAGCATGCCTCTCTCACATCTGGATTCAATCCTCAAAGACATTTCTGAGGTAGACAGAGCATGGTTATTGTTTCCTAACACAGATTAGGAAAACAAGACCTCCTGTGGGAAGATAACTCGTTCAGATCAATGGCAAGTTAGCAAATGAATCCTGATCTCCCTCCTCCCAAGTTGAAGCTGCTTCGACCAAGCCCTGAGACAGACTCCTCCCTTTGAAAACTCATTTATTCCCACCTACCTCCACTTTTCTCTGTCTCGCTCTTAAAAAGAGAAATACAATTTGGCATGAATTAATGATGAGCCCGCCTGACCAATTACCAGGGCTAAGTGCTCTCCCGCTGGGAGCGACCCCCACAAAGCACTAAGTGATGTGGGCCTAGCCAAAGGGCCCCCACCCACCAAGGCCTAGTGCTCTCCTGGGTCCAGGCTTAGAGGAAGCAGCTTTCCAATTAGTTTTTGCCAGACAGACTGGCTTCTCTGCACAGCAAATTGGGTTAGGGAGCTCTCCTCCAGTTGGCCTCTTTGTCTGGTCCCACCCGCCCCAGCAAAGAGGGAGCTAATCAACTGTAAGGCCAAGCCTGCAAGCTTCAGGCCTCCACAGAGGGAGGTCAGCACAGATCTCAGGGTCCTTCTACTAAGGTGGCATTCCAAAAGCTGGGAAATGTACCTGCACTAGTCAGACAATGGCCTCGGAGCCCTGGGATCCAGGCTCCTGAGCTAATCAGAGAAAACCATGCTCAAAGGAAAGAACCCAAGGTCTTACGCTTTCACTCCACCCATAACCACCCTGTTAGTAAAGCCGAGAGTTCAGCTTGCTCAGTGTGCCTTCAGCCTGGGTTTCTCTATTTCTTTCTCTTCTAGCACTTCAGAAGATGCAATGCAGGAGACCCAGTTTCGATCCCTGGGTAGGGAAGATCCTCTGGAGAAGAGAATGGCTACTCACTCCAGTATTCTTGCCTGGAGCATCCCATGGACAGAGGAGCCTGGTGGGCCACAGTCCATGGGGTCACAAAGAGTCAGACACAACTGAGCAACTAACACTACTACTATTAGCACTTCAGAGAGAGCCCAGATGTCATTTGAATATGGATAGAAACATGAGCAGAAAGGAGCCTGGGATCTCATCATGATATATTTTAAACCCTGAATCCCCCTTTTCTGGACCAGCCCAGGTTCTAGCACAGAGGTGGCACTCTCCATCCACAGAGCTCAATCAAGGAGGGCTTGACCTGTTCTACCACACCCTCTAGTGGGCACTGTCACATCGAAGCATTGAACTCGCCCTCAAAGTACTGACACACCACTTCACAGTTTACTGTAATTTCAGGGACACTGTTGCACCTGATCCTCACAATAACTCTGTTAGGCAGTCTGAACAGGGGTTGTGGTTCCAATTTTAGAGCTCAGGAAACAAGTTTGGACACGTGAGGAGATTTCTCAGAGTCAATGTGAAGCAGGGTTGTTACCGAAGCCCAGGTCTCTTGCCAATCCATAGATGCATTTTCTCAGCTTCCCTTAAATGACAGTGTGTTTTATTTATCCTGTGAGCCTGAGGGTCAGGTGTATCTTCTTATATGCTATAACCCTCACCTTCACACCTCATGCACACTAAGGTTTGACTCTGAGCAACAGGGAAGGTTCCAGCACAATGTACCCACACAGTCAGCCAGCCAGCACAGACCTGAGCACCTGTCATGATCCAGGTACTTGGACTCCAACATGAATTGGACCAAGTCCCTGCCATCAGGGAGCCCACAGGCATTTTGAGAAAATTAATAGACAATGACACCTTGTGAACAGCATGACATTGGAGGTGCCACAGGAGTTAGGAGGTGCACAGGGAAGGCCTCTGGCTCAGAGGAAAGGAGAAGCCTGAACCGAGCAGAAGAGTGAAGATGAGTTCACTGGGCAAAGATAGGGGAATGGGCAGGTGGAGACTATTCCAGGCAGAAGAAACCATAGAGAAAAGAAATCACAAGGTATCTTCAGGAAACTTCTCAGTCTAGCTGTAGCCTGAAGCGTGAGGATGCAGAGAGGCATGGGGAGGGACCCATGGCAGGGCCAGACCAAGAGTCCAGAGAGGCTTTCTCAGAGTGAGCTCCCTGTGAGGTGGTAGCTGCAATCCCACAGCTAGGTGGGTTTATGGCCAAATGTGCTTATACCCATCAGGGAGCTAAGCAGAGACAGGGCCTCTGGGGAGTGAGCAGCTGGTGATGCTGAAAAGTGTCTGCCAGGAGAATTCAGCTGTGAACACTTCCCATTCCCAAGAGGTCAAGAGGCCCTGTTGTTCCTCTCTAGTGGAGGCCCTGAGATCACACTGTCATCCATTATTCATTCAACAAACAGTCTGCCTTGTGCCTGTGCTAGCTCTGAGCTAAAACTCCAGGGACATAGAAATAAAAAGACATGGTCCCTGTTTTTGAGGGATGCATGGTCTTTGGGAAGAAAGGGAGCCAGAGGAGAACAGACTGGGGAATTACTGCAGTGCAGTGGGTGGTGGGCACAGAAAGGAAACAGCAAATCTTGTACTGGTGCCAAAGAGGAGAGGAAGCTTGAGCTAGGTTTTAGAGGATGGGCAAGAGTTTGCCATGCAGGAAAGGGTATTCTAGGATGCAAGAAGAGTCTGAAAACCATAAAGACATAAAGGGGCATGGAGGAGCAGGGAGCAGCAGGAAGCAGCTGTGTGTTGAGGTGCACGCATGATGGAGGATCAGGACACAGGAAACCAGTTTTGCTGGCTTAAAGAGCTGGGATGCTCTCCTAGGTTGGGTTTTGGTTTTTAAAGATGACTTCAGCAGAGTGGCTGAAGCTGAGGGCTGGCGCAGAAGGCTTAGATCCAAAGGTACTAAGGAGGAAGAACTGGCAGAGCCAGAGGACTGACTGATGATGGGAGGAGACATTCATTCATATCTTGCTTTTTTAAATCACCAAGTCCTGCTAAGTGAACTTCTTCTGCAAGGTAGATATGAGGATTCAATGAGCTAAAGTAAGTGAGAGCTCCCAGTACAGACATCCTCACCCTCACACCCAGTAAACATAAAGTCGGGACTCAATAAAGATCTACTGTGCTGACTCCATACCTGACTCAAAGAATGAGGAATGAATGAACAAGTGGATGAGGGAACTGATAACCTGTGGACCCCTAGCAAGCAGCATCAGAACAATACAAGTTTTTATGGCCTCCCAGAAGTTCTGGGGAAATGCTACCCAGAAGCCTAGCCTAGTGGTTTATGTTTCTTAGAGAAGACCTGGGTGAGAGTAAATCTCAGGGATTGTCTTGGAGCTTGGGATCCACCTGATCCTCCTTGGAAGATCTAGCCTTCATTCTTCTGTCTGGTGTCAGGCATTGGAGGGTAACATATCTATACCTGACTCTGAGGACCCATCTCTAGAACTGAGGTTTGGGGGTATCCAGCTGTCCCATCTTCCTTGTGCAAACCTCAGTAAGTCAGAAGACAACTAGTGAGAAATGGAAGAAACTCCAAAGGAGTCATTAACATCTCTTAGTCCTACAATGCACAGGCACTGTGCTAGGTATGTATGCATACTGAGTCACTTCAGTTGTGTCTGACTCTTTGCGATCCCAGAGACTGTAGCCGGCAAGGCTCCTCTGTCCATGGGATTCTCCAGGCAAGAATACTGGAGTAGGTTGCCATGCCCTCCTCCAGGGAATTTCCTGACCCAGGGAATTGTACCCACATCTCTTGTCTCCTGCATTGGCAGACAGGTTCTTTACTATTGAGCCACCTGGAAAGCCTGTTCTAAGTATATTATATGTATTATCTCATTAAACACAGCAATCCTGGAAAGAAAGTGATTTCCTCCACATTTTATTGATTAGGAAACTGAAGCATAGAACAGTGTAATCTTTCTTAAGTCATGTAATGACATTCTGGATTAATTATCTATACTTAAGAAACTTATAGAAAGTTGCAAAAATAGACAAAAAGTGATTCAGTGTGATCATCCTAACATAGCAGCTATTATTTTGCCTAGCTCCTGTATGCTTGGCATATACTTAGGATTTTATTATTCATAAAATGTTATCTCACTTTTTTATTTATTTAACATTATATCATAAGCATTTTTCCAGGTAACTATGTTGCCCTCAAACTATTGTTTTTCATGGCTGCAGACTGTCAAATCAGGTGTAAATACCTGACTTTAATTAACCATTTCCCATGGCTGTATACTAAAATTGCTACCAATGATTTTATGTTATAAATAATCACTCTTCTTTCTTTTATTTAAAATGGTCTCCTTTCAGCAGGATTATTTCCTTCGGGCAGACTCCCAGACACAGAAATAAGAGGTCAAAGGGTATGGATATTTTAAGGCTTTTGATAACTGCTGCAAATGCCTTTCTCATGGGAACTTTCAACTTCACTGCCCATGTCTAGATACCTTCTTTACCTGTCCCTCTTTCCCTAGTCCCTTTTGCCCAGGCACAATGCTTCCTTGACCCTCAGTCTCCTTATCTGTGAGATGGAATGAATGACTCTGCTCTGCCAACCCCTTGAGCTGGAGATACAAGTGATTCAGAGACCGCATAGGGAAGAGAATGTTATTTTATTCAATGTCCTATTTATACAACATGGCACCAGACTACATGAGTTGGGAGCCCATATCTGTCACTCAGGAGCTGTGTGTCTTTGGGCAAGTTACCAACCTCTCTGTACTTCAGTTTCCCCATCTGCAAAACAAGAGTGAAGAAAACAATAGCAAACTCCACCCCCCACCCCAAGAGTTGCAGATGAAGTTTTAAGGAGTTATTTTATACAGAAAGCACACAGCAAGAGCCATGGTTGCTATAGAAGTGGTGTCTGATAAGGGAGGCAGCACTAGCAGAAAAAGCTCCAGCATTCCTTCCTACGGGGCTGCCCCGAGGGGAGGGGGCACTTGCCAGGTGCCCAACAGACGGACTTTTTGTGGAAACAGCTGATCTAACTCTAATGGCAGTGACCATTACTCCCTCTCTGCAGCCTGCCCAGTATGGGGTCTGCGTTTCTCTGCCCCCAACCCCACCACCACTCCGCCCTCGGGCTGCTGTGGCCCGATCTTATCCCTTTTTCATCAGGCTGCCTAACTGACCGGAAAATGCAAACGCATCCCTAAATGCTTGAAACCCCCCCCAACAACCCCCAGCCTTCCCCCCGCCCCCGTTCCGGGAAGCCCGGCCCCAGCGCCAGCCTGACGAGCAGCACTTAATTCTTTATTGAAAACCATTAACTGGAGTTCAGTTCTCTGAGCCCCAGTTTCAAATTACCCACAGGAAACGCCAGGCTGAGAGAGTGGCTTTCAAGGGCAGAGTCATCTCCTCGAAGAGACTGGCTCCGGGACTGGGGCTGTGGGGACTTATTTATTTTGAGAGGCAGTAACAGCAACAGCAGCAATCATTTCAACTCCTGGATGCATAAAAGCAGGCGAAGCACCCTCCTCTTCCTGCTCTTCCTCCCTCTCTTTAACAATAACCCAAAGCATCAAGGCTGGCAGGAAGTATTATCACCCAGGATGGATGGGAAACCGATGGCCTGAGGGTCACACAAGCAAGCAGGCAGGCAGGCTCCGGATCTCCCTGCCTGTGAGCCCCATGACCCTCCTGTCACAGCACTTCACGGACCACCCATAGCGGGGCCTGCCCGGTGAGAAGCACTGCAAGGGAGACAGGTGAGGGGAATGGGACTCTGGCCCTTGACCAGAGACCAGTCGTGACTGGGCGGGGAGACAAACAAAAAGACAGGGGTCTCAAAGACCCTGGTTCTAGTGGGGCCTGTCACTAACTGCCTAACCCACGGTGGGGTTAATTATTATTCATGGGACATGAAGGGAGAGGCATTGCTAGAAGAATAAGGACAGGAGTGGGGAAACCGAAAAAAGTGTATCCTCAGTCCTCTCTATCAAGATTTCTAGCCAACTGGAAAGAAACCGCATTCATTCATTCATTTTTGAATCGCCGAAGGTTACACTGAGCAAAGTACAAAGAATTCTCACTGACTCCTCCAAACAGCATTTTGAAGTGGTACTACTAGTCTCCCCACCAACCAAGAAGGAAAGTGAGGCTCCAGGAGTTTGGGTGATTCTCTCATAATTACACACAAGTAGCAGAATCTTCACCCTGACTTCACGATTCCCACGACTTCTTTGTCACCATCACAGTCACAATTTGATGAACATCTGCACTGAGACCCAACAAGGGCATGGAGACCACAAAGGCCCTGTGGATCTCCAGGGAAGGTATCCCAGAGTTGAGAGGTGGGAGAGACTTGGCCAAATGAAAAAAGCAGGGGAGAAAGTTCCACAAAGGGGCAATGACACAGCCCGGGGTTGGGGATATCAAAGCACACGGCGTGTTAAGGCGACTCAGGAATTGCTGAACTGTCTGAACTAAGCACAGACAGTACAGAGGGGCCCTGCCCTCTGGAAGTATGCAGCCCCCAGGAGAGAGATGAAAACACATCAAATGACTTAGTATTTGAGGCAAATTGGGTAAGAATTTTTTTCTAAGTAAAAAGAGATTTCTACTTGTGTATCTTGCCTCCTCCGCCCAGGAGCCTGAGACGCAGCTGAACAAGGAGGCTGGGGGAGGGAAAGAGCTTTGGCCTCAAATCAGGGGCCTCCTTCCCCAAGGCTGACTTACCATCTCTGTGAATCTGAATTTTCTCTTCTCTACAAAGCCCCCTTCCCAGCACTTCACATTACTATACCTGACAGCAGCTTGAAAAGAATCAAGAGATTGGGTTTTATTCTCATTTACTTCGTTATACAAAATGTGAATACTGAGGTTCAGAGACATTAATAACTTGCTTATAGGCATTCCCAGAAAATACTTGACGTGAAATTTGATCTCAAATATAATGGATTCCTCTGCCTTTCTGTCACTTCCACCCACAGATCCTATTCAGCTCTCTGGAAAGCCCAATGCAATAAGCCTGCTCCTCTGTCCACAACACCCCTTCGGATGGATGAAGACAACAGCTGTTGTTCTCACATCTCCTCTTTCCAGCCAAACACTCCCAGATTTTGCACCCAATATGATTACCAAATTACTACAGGATTTAGCCACCCTTGAGAAAGAAACAAGAAAGAACAAACAATAGAAGTAGTTCCCTGATGCCCAGGCTGGTCTCTTGCCTCTGGATCGGCAGCCAGTACCGCAGTGAACTACCCGCGGAAAACAGTCACAGCCTGTTTGCCTTCCCTAGTCCCTCAGCTCCCACAGCCAAGCTGGACACCAGCTTGGACACTCCAGGGATCTGTCTCCACCTAAACCTTGTCCCGTCCCTGCCCCTGACTGGCCCTTATTTGAGCTGGGTCCATTTTCTTGGCCACATTGCTGACTGCAGTGCACGCTCATTCCAGAAAATGCCGACCTCTGCTCCAAGCCGCCTTGTCGGCAGTTTCCCAGACATAGCTGGACTGTTTATTTATTTATTTTTGTGTTAGCAGAGAGGAGAAAATCACATCGGCCTAAAATGAATACTAATGAAATGCCTTCGTTAGCTTCCTTTGTGATCAGAATGAAAAATCGGATTTCCGCAGAATTGCAAGCCATATATTTCTTTCCCCCAACCTTTTTCTTTTTTTTTTTTTTTGCCCTTTCCTCTGATAGGAAGATTAGGTACAACCAAGAAGGAAAGTTAAAGTCATTCCATAAAAGATATCTGCATTTTTAGGGGTGCCTTTGTTGCAGAGGGACAAGGAGGTGCAATTTCTCCAAACCCATTTTTCTCAGCCTGTAAAGCAAATGTACCTATTTGTCCTCTGCTGCAACAATGCCAGCTGCATTCAATCAACTGAGAAGCTGCAAGCCATAAACCTTCTTCCCCCAGCTACTGGGGTGGGGGTGGGGGGAGGGAGCAAGCAAGAGAGGAGGCATGCCATAAAAATTCATCAGAATAATGTAGGGATGAGACGCTCTCAGATCGCCGGCAAGCAATCAACCAATCACTCATCTCGTGGCATTTACAGCACGTCTCATTCCCCTGTTCCTTAAGGACAATTGATTTTTCCTGATTCCATTAGCATAACGGCGTGGAAAATGTCTGCAGTGCAATATTTCTGGAAAGTTCCAACAAGTAGGCTGGGCACTGGAGTGTGACCATCTCCATAAAGCTTCCTCAGGCTCTGCGGCAGACATGGCCACAGCCACTGCACAAGGCCCAGAGAGAATGGCGCAGCCTCCAAAACTTGGGGGTCCAAGGGCACCTCAGGGGTGTCTAACTAGGTAATTGTCATTGATATGAAACCCCTCATCTTCTCATCCCTGAACAAAGAGGCATTTTTTTTCATGCAAGACAGGGCACTACGGATTGAAACCCACCCAGCCCAGGAGGGATGATGTAGGTTTCCAACCCTAGGTCCATTTGTGGGCTTTCGAAGCTCCTGGATTTGGGAACCAAGAAAAGAATGCCTAAGGTGGTTATTCATTTGTGTGTGAACAGGAGGCTGCAGGAGTGGGTGCAGGAGTCATTATTCTGCTCCTCCATCAGCGGGGTCACCATCACCTTCTCCACTGAAACAGCATACACGTGAGGAGGGGATGTGAGGAGTTTGGGGCATGTAGACCTAGGTTGAAATCTGCTTCTTCTTTTTATTTTGTGTGTGACCATGGGCTACAGTTAATGAATCTCTCTGATCCTCAGTTTCTCTGTGAAAATTAGGGGCCTGATTAATTCACAGGTCACTGGGAGAATTAAAGGAAAATGTGCAAAGTTCTTAGCATGATGCAAATGCAATGACTATTCAACAATCAAATTCTTGTCCCTCCCCCTTTCTCCAAACTTCAGTTCTCTCCTTCTCCATCAGCAATGGAATTCTCGAACTATGTCAGTTTCAGCTGGTCAAGGTGGTGAATCTTGAAAGTGCCAAAAGGAAACATACAAAACCCATCTACTCTTTCAAGCAAGATGGAAACCTGGCTATGCCCTTTAGAATGTGCTTGGGGAAACTCTGTACTCTTATTCCACCTCCTGAGTCAGCCCCTATCTCTTCTCTTACCCTCTCTTTTATTCTCACATTGCACTAGAGGGGTCTTTCTAAAACACTACATATATGACTGTCATGCCCCTGCCTAAAACTCCTCCTTGGTTCCTCACTGCCGTTGTCTCTTCAGCTCAGACTGGGTCTCCTGAATGCATGAATGAAAGAATGCATGTGTGCTCAGTCATGTCCAACTCTTTTGCAACCCCATGGACGTAGCCCACCAGGCTCCTCTGTCCAAGGGATTTCCCAAGCAAGAATACTGGAGTGGGCTGCCATTTCCTACTCCAGGAGATCTTACCACCCCAGGGACCGAACCCATGTCTCTTGCATCTCCCACATAGGCAGGTGAGTTCTTTACCACTAGCGCCACCTGGGAAGCCCATTGTCTAAGGCTCTACACTTATTTCAGTGTTTGGTCACTGTTTGGGTGCTGGCCATGGTCCTGAATCTTTAAGCGCAACGAAAAGAAGAAAGTAATAAAGAAACCTGGAGTGTGGTGAAAACAATCCACATTCAGATAACCTTTAAACAGCGAGCCTTTGGAAAGCAGAAGAGGGCAGGGATTCTGGGCACTTAAGTTCCAGTCCTGGCTCTGCTGCAAACACTCTGCTCAAGACACAAAGCCTTTCCAGATCTCAATTTTTCTTGCCTGTCAAATGGAAACAAAAATCTGAACTTCCCATATCACAAGATTGCTCTAAGGGTTACAAAGATGATGTCTGTGGATATTTTAGTGATCTTTTTTGAAATTGCTTGCTATGAAAGGGCTGTAAGTTTCCTTCCAGCCCTTTAAGTGCTCACTGACCAAGAATTATCCACAACTGACCACCTCTACTTCCTTACCTCCAAATTGCTCCTCAGTCTATGCTATGTGGCTTCTGGACCCATCACTCTGACAGAACAGTTCTCAAGAATGACCTCATGCTACTAAACTCATTGGCATTTTTCAATCCTTATTACACTTGCTCTCCTAAGACCATGTTTCTTGCTCTCAAGCACTTACCTCAGGATATAATTATGCATTCATTTGTGTGACTGTTATATTAATACCTGCTCCCCAACTAGACTGTGAACTCCATAAGATTAGGAATTGCATCTGTTTTTGTTCACCACTGCAAACCCATGTCCTGGCACAATGGTCATGAGGAGTAGTCTCCCCCATGACTTAGCAGGAAGGCAGGCAGTGTGCCCAGAATAGGCCTGACCATATCTAGCACTGAGACTCCAACAAAAGCCTGGAACCTCCTGGAAGTCCAAGAGACAACTTCCCAATGCCAGAGCTTCTGCCCCAAGCTTCATGGGGCTTAGAGCTCTGAGAAGGCCTCCACCCTCTTGAAAAATATGGGTGACATGATGAAGACTGGCATGGTGTCTATCCACCTGAACACAGTAAGTATAAAAAGGTAAGTATCATGGGATAAGATCTGGGAAAACACTGAGCCCAGATGCTTTGCTGTATGAAAAATGAAAACCAAGGCCAGAGAGTAAGTGTGATCTCTCTACAGTCTCATAGTGAGTTAGTGTCCTCCATAGTACAGAGAGAGAAAGAGGCAAGAAGTGTGATCTCTCAGGTCCCTTGGACTCCCTTCTCTGGACTACCATGACCTCTAGGCTGCCTTCTACCATAATGTATGTGTCCTTGAGTGGTCATTTTCTATTCATGTCTGCCCCCTCCTGAAGGGCAAAGGTGGTATCTGATTGGTAGTATTGTATTTCCAGGGGCTAGCTTAAAGTGTGACACACAGAAGGGATCAACCAATGTTTCTTAAATAGACACTGGATGGTGAAGAGATTGAAGGAGTGGGTGTTGAGGTATAAGAAGTCTGACTGTGAACAAGGCTCTGAGCCCCACCTAGCTCCAGAGCCCAATGATGAGAGATGGTCAGTCTCTGGATATCCCTCAAGAGCCAGCCTTGGGCTCCATGGTGAAGTCCCATGGTATGCTACTGAGTTTTCAGCCTGTTCACCCAAGAAAGCCAGAGTCATTCCATAACCTCCTGGGAATGACAACTTTAGAGTTCATGATTCATCCTTGCAGGTAACACAAAGCAGAGAATATTATCTGTTTGCATTTGAAAGCCAGGGAGACTGAGGTTCTTCTATCCATTCCATGGGGAGGCATAAGCAGAGATTTTGCAGTTAGAGCCCCCAAATGTAAATTCCAGCTTCTTTACTTACAACTGTAAACCAAAGTCCACAGTGTAGATTTATGAGGATATAGAAAATATGAGCTTTGCCTTGAAGGAGCTTTGTTGTTGTTTAATTGCTAAGTCATGTCTGATTCTTCTGTGACTCCATGGACTGTAGCCTGCCAGGCTCCTCTGTCTAGGAGATTTTCCAGGCAAGAATACTGGAGTGGGTTGCCATTCCCTTCTCTAGGGGATCTTCCCAACCCAGGGATCAAACCCACATGTCCTGTGTCTCCTGCACTGCAGGCGGATTCTTTACCACTGAGCCACCTCAGTGGAGGAGCTTACACTCTATTAATAGGAAAAAGACATGTCAACGAGAACTCTATTGCAGGTAGAATGTGATTAAAAGTCCCCCAAACAGGATGGTACTGGAAGCTCATAGCCAACTGGGAAGAAAGCTTTATGGAGAAAACAGCCTCTTATCTGAGTCTTGAAAGATGCATGGGATTTTAATGGTACAGAAAGGAAGAATATCCTGGTGAAAGAGGAAGTAGGAGAGCATGGGGCGTGTTCCTGGAATGAAAAGTAAGCTTGTTTGACTGGAGGGTTTAGTGGATACATGGAATATAAGTGGAAGTTGAGACATAAAAGTAAGTTGGGCCAAAGTAAAGAGACTTGAATGTTGTTTAAATACTCAGAGAGGTTAAATAACTTATCCCAGAACACACAGCGTCAGCGTGGGATCTAAGACTGGGCTCCTGAATGCTTCCCCTTTACCACTTTGCCCTCATCTTCAATTTGAGTAATGGCACAACAGTTGGCAGAGCCAACACATGAGCACAAAAACACATGGAAAAGAAATAATCAGAATTAGTGTAGCTGATTGTGGAGAGATTAGAGACTCTAAAAAAGAAAAGTGTAAATTACAGGGTGAAAGCAAGGAAATATGTTTTGCCCCATACCTCTACAAGAAGTATACTCTACCACCCATCAAACTCATGTTTAGAATAGCTCACTTCTAAAAAAAAAACAAAAAACAAAAAACTTTGCCATGGGCATATCATGTTGATACATTCAGTATCAATTAAACACCCCATCACAATTTTTTCCTTCAGAAATATTTATCTTTGCTAACATTTTTTCATGGAAAATGCAAAGGCAAATTTCAGACCAGCTCACAAATTCTGAATTATCACAAACTGTGAATTTGTTAGTGAAGAGAAGCTGAGATTGGAACCAGGTGATTCAAATATTCAGCAGCTTTAGAATGCTCTATCAAAATGTTCCAGCATCCCCCAGGCTCTAACAAATTGACTTTGCAGAAGGATAGCATGGGCTTAGCCAGACCCATGTCCAAGGATCTGCTCAGACACTAGCTATGTGACCAGGCGCTCCATCTTCACTCCACCCCTTAGGGCCCATCTCATATTGTGAGGATAAAATAAATCAGGCAATGGATTTGGAGTCTATCACAGATCTCACATTCTAGAGGGGGGAGACAGCAAAGAAAACAAAATAAGTGAAATGGGATGCCCCAGCTCTGTAGGTAGGGTTTCAGGCCAGCGCAAGAGAACTATTTGTGTGTTAACAGGCATAAGAAGCTTTCCAGGTGGCACTAGTGATAAAGAACCCGCTAATGCAGGAGATATAAGAGATACAGTTCCGATCCCTGGGTTGGGAAGGTCCCCTGGAGGAGGGCATGGCAACCTACTCCAGTATTCTTGCCTGGAGAATCCCATGGACAGAGGAGCCTGGTGGCCTACAATCCATAGAGTCACAAAGAGTCAGACACAACTGAAATGACTCAGCACACGCTGAGCAGGCATAAAGTCACCTTTTGCTTCTGCCTCTCTGAGAGGCACTAAGCTTACCCTTTTATGTAAATTATTTATTGTTGTTATGATGGAGGTTATTACGTCTCCATTTTACAGAAGAGGAGACTGAAGCTCAGCGTATCTTGTCCAAAGTCACATGGCAAAGAAACTATAGGCTGAGATTCCGACCAACACCTCTCTAAGGGCCTGTATGTGCCATCTCTAAGTTATGCCATCTTCGAAGCCCAGTGGGTGTCACCATGGAGACCTAATCTGTATATCCACCTTGCAATCCTGGGGTAGTAGGGATCTTTCTCGAGTGAGGCTCCAAGAACCTTGGGAGAAATGGTAAAGAGAACTTTGGAAGTGATGTTCATGTAAGAGTCACAAACTTAGAGAGGCAATAAAGGCAGTCTAATACCAGAATGGAGTAGTAGTGTGGAGGTGCCTTTTGAGGTAAGAGATGGTTGAAACATGAATGTCTCATTGGGGAAATTAAAGGAGCCGCAGGGTTCCCAAGTTTTGGAGGGGAGTTCCGGCTCAGAGATTCAATAGCAAAATGAGGGTGGGGAGGGGCACTGCTGGCCCCAGGTCTAGGTTCTCAGCTACTTCCTGCTCCCCACCAGGAAGAGGTGATACTCCTGGTATGGCTGAGGATGGATGCAGAGTCTGAGTGTATCTTGCTGTGGAGGAGTGTGACGTAGGGAAGAGGCTAAAAGTTTGGTAGAGCCAGATGCTCATCCTCGTCGGAGGCCACATACCTGATCAAATCAGTGTAGTACAACTCTCCAGCATCCTTAAAACCCTTCTTGGACTTCACTGGCTCTGAGATGCTTTCCATGACCTATTCCCTTAGGTTTGATCAATCTCTCCCTCTGACTTCCTGTTGTGACATCTTCCTCACCATAAAAACCACTGTCAGTTTACATGCCTATCGCCTTGTCCAAAGTGAGAGATTCCCTGGAACAAAGACCTACATCTGAGGCATGACTGGGTCCCCAGGGCCTGGCACAAAGTCCTGCTTAAGTGCAAGCTTGGGAACTGTTTGTTGAACTGGATAACAAAAAGAGTGCTCACCAAAAAAGAAATACAAAGGCATAAGAAGAGCAGTTGTGTGTGTGTGTGTGTGTGTGTGTGTGTGTGTGTGTGAGTGAGTGTAAGGGGTGCTTGAGGCCACACCCTGCCCCTACCCTTTGAGGGAGCAAACCTCATTTCTGGAACTAAGATAAGCCTCCTACCTACACAGAATGTTCAGCCACCTTCACAACTTCTAGGTTAAACCTTCTGCAGGGAGTTCAACAGCAATCCTGGTGTTTTCTAATGAACTTCAACTACTTAAAACCAACCTCAAGCTGATGAACACCTCTAGAGGCTTCTAGAAAAATGCAGACAGACACCTCACCCTTTGCAGAGACGTCTTCAAATACTACATGAGACTACTGTCTGGGCAGAGTCTTCCACGTGGTCACCTGAGAGATCTTTCCTAAGACTGATCCCATCACAGCCAAGCTGAAAATCAAATTGTAAGGTGATCAGCCCTCTGCCCCACCCATACTGCTACCCTGGCCATTTGCCAAAAACACTCTGTTCACATCTCTGTGCCTTTGCAGATGCTGTTCCCTCTGTCAGGAATTCCATACCCATCTCCACTTCCTCTACCCCAATCCCAAGCAAAGGATCTGATACACCTTAGGAACTATCCTAGTTTGGGCTTCCCCAGAAACAAATTCTAAAACAAGGATTCATTTACAGGTTGTATACTTGGGAAATACAGTGTAGTATACTTGAGAAATATTTAGGTCCCTTCTAGAGTTTCCTGAAACACTAGAAGGGACCTTGAGAAGTGAGACAGAGAAGGGAAGGCACCAATAAAGGGTGCAGCAATTTACCTCCATGAGTAAATAGAACCTAACTGCGGGATACAGTGTAGAACTCTTGTCTCAAAGTTACCCAGCCTGGAGGGTGAGGGAGCTGGGCTGTTTATCCACCAGATCCCATCCTTCATTGACTGAGAGCTGCTCTGGGGGAGGTGGGATGCTAACAACCTGGTACTGCTCAGAAATGGTAAATGCTGGGGGCCTGAGAGTGGGCACTGATAACATCTGCTTTAGATGCTTAGACATTTTGCTGGACAAATGGTTGACATGCAACTCAATAATGATGATAATAATTACTAATATTTATAATAATTAGTATATAATTACTAATAGTTTGCTGTGTTTCCAGCACAGTCTAAATACTTAATACTTTTTTAACCCTTCTAACAACCTAACAACTGAAGTTATTGCTATGTCCAATTTACAGATAAGGAAACAGAAGCACAGAGTCAAGTAACCTACTCAAAGCTGTGCAGCTAATTACTGACAGTACCAGGACTGAACCTTGGCAGTCTGGCAGGTAGGTGCCCTACTTACTCTACCCATACAATCTGGAGATGCTCCACCTTAGAACCTGGAGCTGCCATTTCATGTAGTCTTGGACAAGTTAGACCACAAGCTTTAGTTTCCTGATCTGTAAAATGGGGGGCCATACCACTTGATTCCTGTACACACAGCAGAAGCTAGTGTATTAGGGCTGGGCTAGAACTTGGTCTCCATCTATAAAAGGAACTCAAAAGTCTCTCCCAGCTCTGGCACTCAGCTGTCTTGTAACTCAACCTCCTGCATCCTTCTGTGACCTTGCTTAGGTGCACAGCCCCTCATGAGCCTCATTTGTCTCTTCCATGAAGCAAAAATGCTTCCAGTGTCATCAGGGGAGAGGAGGTTGTCTTCCTGCCACCCAATCCTCCTACCAAGAATCCTGACATTATAGGAAACGCCAAAGTCTGGGCTGAGGGTCAAATTCAAATTCCAACTCAACCACCACCAGCTGTGGAGCCTTCAGCAAGTCATTCATGCAAATCTGTTTCTCCACCTGAAACGCAGAGTTTATAACCCCTACCCCTAAATGGTTGTGGAGAGCTTAAGCCCCAACACATATTAGGTGCTCAAGTACAAGCAGTTTCACATTCTTTGTTTTGAAGAAGTACGCTGATACAGTTCCATTAGGGTGAAAAAAATCTTAACGTTCACTTTAATTCTAAGCCCTGGAGGCCTTTTGCAGGGCTGACAACTTCGTCTGGAGGATGGTAAATATTTGTCTATTTCAGAGGCAGCATTTATCTTCTAAGGCGCTCGTGCCAGTCCCCGTGCTGACAAGCAACTTGTTTATTTATTACCCTAATAGCAAATAGATTGTCAGGCCCGGAGGCTCTGCAAGCACCATCCTTGAGTTTGGGCCTGCTTCAAGCCCTAGCCACCCAGGCTCTGGCCAGCTCTATGAGGCCTGGGGAGCTGGGGGAGCAGTGACCAGCAGGGACCTAGCTCCTTCCATGTCTTGCCATTTATATTTTTATTTGTTCTATCCAAAAACCCCTGTGTAGAACCCATATCATGAGCCTTGCCCTGGGCTGGCCCTGGGCTGCAAAGAAGAACCACACACAGCCATTATCCTTAAAGGGCTTGCAGTCTTGACCGTGGGGGGATGATGAGAATAAAAACAATAATAATGCGACTAATAGAGTAGCATCAAACACTTACTCTGTGCCAGGTCCTGTGCAAGGTACTTTGTATATACTAACTGATTTGATCCAACCAACAAGTGGATACTTTTATTATCCCCATTTTACTGATAAGGACACTGAGGCATGGAGAGGTTAAAGAACTCACCCAAGACCACCTCTATAAAAATCACAGCAACAGAGAGCAGGGGTAGATGCTGGAAACTATATAATAACTATACAATAATACTTGTACATTTTTGGTGACAGTCACATGTCCTCCTAGCTATTCTTCCCACATGCCAGGCACACCCCTGCCTCAGGGCCTTTGCACTTGCTGTTTCCTCTCCCAAAACAGTCTTCCTCCAGACATCTAGCTCACTCACCTCCTTTAAATTTTCATTCAAATGTTGCCTTTTCAGTGAAACCTTCTCCATCTGCGGCTGCAGTCTCACCTGACCCTCCCTAAGCCTTTTGCTTAATGACCTTCTAGAGCACTTACCATCCATCACAGTACATACTTTACTTCTGCGTGTGTCCACCTCTCCACACTAGCACCTCCACAGGGCAGGTTTTTTTCCTGTCTTATTTTCTGCTTCATTCATAGCACAAAGGGCAGAGCCAAGCACACGGGCATTTTTTTAATTAATAAATTTTACCTTAAAGATTGAAGAGCACATCTCAGCAGCTCACCCTGGAACTGCTGGTCTCCTCCAGGTCCAGTCTTTCATCCTCCTTCCAGGGGTCACCAACATTGTCCTCAAGAGATTTCACCTCCTCCCATGGTTTCAGGTTCTTCCCTTCTCTGAGGACTCTTGGATCTTTATCTATAAACCAGAGCCCACTCCTGAGCTCACCTGTATAAGCAACAACCCTAAGGACATCTTCACCTGGGTCCTACCTGAGTCTGAGTCCCAAACAGATCTCCCCCATCACAAAAATGCACCCCCTCCTCCCAGAAACCTGTCCCCCAGTTACCTGAACCAGGAACCCAAGGGTCAGCCCCAACACCTCCACTCCTCTGCCCCCCAATCAACAGTCCTAAGTCCTCAAAGAGAATGAGATGGTTGGATAGCATCACCAATTCAATGGACATGGACTTGGGCGAACTCCGGGAGATGGTGAGGGACAGGGAAGCCTGGTGCCCTGCAGTCCATGGGGTTGCAAAGAGTTGAACACGACTGAGGGACTGAACAACAACAACAACAGAGTTTTCAAAAGCATTTCTTGGCTGCCCCCTTCTCTATCATCAGCTGAATTCAGACCATTATTATAGGAGCATATGGCTACAGCCTCCCTCCTGGCTGCCCCACAGCCAGTCCCTCCCTATGACCATGGTCTGCAGTCCTTCTAAAACACTAATATGCCCTGCAGCTCTACTGTTCCATATTCTTCAGTAACTGCCCTTTGCCCACTGACTGAAGGCCAAAGTCGTAGCCTCTTCCCTTCCCAGTCTTACCGCTGACCTTGGCCCTCCCCATTCCCTAAATACACCTTGCTGTCCCGCACGCCCATGCCTGTGCTTGGGCAGCTCCCTCTACCTGGAATGTCTGTGCTCCTCTCCTCTGTGTAAGAACTCCTCCTCACCCTTCACAATGTAACTCAGATGTCACTTCCTCCATGCAGCCTTCTCTGAGAGAAGGGGGCATTGTGAGGACATGAGTGTGAGAAATAAGGAGGCCATTTTGGGGGAACAATGGCTTTTGCAGCTTCCAGGACCCTCTGTCAGGGCTGGGCTCCTGTAGGTGGTGAGCTTACTCCTGCTTTAAGGGGATGGTGTGTGACTGACCACGGCTGGGGCCCTCACAGTGACCCCCCCCCCCAACAAATACATGTCACTCCTGGGCTCTCAAGAGCTTGTGTCAGAAGGTAGCTGATGCCTGAGACTGCAGGACTTATAACCACACAAAACATTCTGGAGGAAGGGGCCTTCTAGGGCTTGAGGCATCACCTCCTGCCACTGATCAGAGAGATGATGGCCCCACAGGGAAACTGGAACTGTGTTGTATGGTGGTTAAGCCCACAGAGGCCCTAGAACTAGGCTGCCTGGCTGCTCTACCACATCCTACCTGAGTCCCTGGACAAGATACAAAATTAGCTTGCCTCAGTTTTCACATCTATAAAATAGGCAGAGTGATTATAGCCACTGTACTTCATAGGGTTGTTGTGAGGATTAAATGGGTCATTACACACAAAGCACCTAAAACATGATAAGCACTATTTAATTTTTGGTTATTGTTGTTATTCTTCACACTGTGTTTTGGCAGAAAACCAGCAATGAGATAGAGCAATGACTAGGCACCGCTTCTCCAGGAGGGTAGTGGCCGGTGGACATGACCTTGGGGTGTCCAGGACTCAGCTCCAGCCTACTTTCTCCATCCTCCAAGGCGCTCTCCACTAGAGATCCCACCAACCCTCACCTCCATTATGACCCAATACTGCTCTTGTCTATTTCCATGCCTGTTTCCCCATCCAGGCTGTGAATTCTAAATGGCAGAATCCATCCTGAAGCAGCTCTGGAGCCCAGGTACATCACTTGGTGCCAGGCAAGTAGTATGGGATCCATAGCTGAGTGGAGCTACCAAAGTCGCCCCAGCCTATAGCCTGTGGCCTGAGATCTGAAGCTTGCAGTGCCTGCCTCCAAGCTAGAGCCACAGGGAAGCACCACACTCCCATGTTCTCAGACCTGGGCATCTTGAAGGGAGTGCTTTTGTTACTTTCTGGAGAGCAGGGCCTCCAAAGCTACGGAGACTGTTTATGAGTTAGAAGTCAAGACCTTGGAGGAACTAAGGTGTTTGTCTGGTAGAGAAGGACAGGGCCACAGCTCATTCCCTGTGAAAGGCCTTATTGCCACAATCAACTTGACCAATCAGGAACCCCCTGCCATTTACCATTCCCAGTATTAACTTTTTTTTTGTTTCTTGGCCATGCTGCTTGCTTATGGATTTTAGTTCCCTACCAGCAATCAAACCCACTCCCTCTGCAGTGAAGGCAGAGAATACTAACCACTGGACCACCAGGGAATTCCTCCAGTATTAACTTTTTACATTGCTAGACAGTAGGAAGGCTGAGAGTCCTACGGGAAATGCCAGGACAGCTATTGCCAATCAGTATAAAAATATTTCAACACGTTGGTAGTCAGCAGAGCTCTATTCGTACAGCCCAGCCATTAGCCCTGGTCACACCAATGAAGGGGACCCAAGGCTTTGTCCTGCAGGACTTTACTGCCCAGTGAGAAACTAAGGGGCACTGCAGAGACATAAACACCAGTTACAACCCAATGAAACCAGTGCTATGAAAGAACCACATGCAAAGCGAGATGGGACTCCAGTGAAGGAGAACCTGGAGTGTTGGGAGGAAGGTTATTTTGGTTAGGCTTTGGAGCTTTAACTGGGTAGATGAGGGAGAAACAGCACCACAGGCAGTGTGAACAGCAAGGGCAGAGGCCTGGAATTGGGTATAATCTGGGCGTGTAGAGGGAACAGGGCCAGCAGGGAATGTGGGAGATGATACTGAAGGATAGGCAGGACTCAGACCGTGAAAGGTGAGACTCATATGCCTAGCCAACGAGTTTGGAGTTTTGCCCAGTTGGCAGAGAACAGCTGAAAGTGTTTTTTGACAGGTAAGTGACATGGAAGGAAAACTGATGTGGCCTCAGTGTGGACAGTGAGTTGGAGGGGCTATATGGGAGGTGGAGAGGCCAAGGAGGGTCCTGGCCAGGGATAGTGAGGGTGAGGGCAGGGCATGGGCAGTCAGAGAGAAGAGAAGCTGGGCAGTGCCTGTGGGCAGCACCACCTCAGAAGAACATTATCAGCCCTGTTAGGCCAGACTCAACCTACAGGAATTGTTCAGTTTCTGGATTGAGAGAACCCGGAAGGCTTCTGAGAGCCAGGGGAAATGACGCATGAGGGTTTTCCTCCTCATGTATTTAGCCAACAAACAGGGGAAGATTACTGGTGGGTCTCAACCAGCACAGCTCCCAAGCATGGCTAGCTATCCAAGCTACTGTTGTCATCTCCAGGCCTTGAAGAAGAAAGGGAGAAGTAGCTCCAACTCATCGCAGAAGGTTCAATCATCATAGATCTTTCACTAACTGCTCTGTGGTCAGAGCAGTTCTAGAGGCCCATGGATTATCATCCAACCCATCAAAGAAATGTTGCAAAGTGTAAAATCAAAAGGCTGTTGTTTGAGGCTGAGCCCTGTAGATATTTCTGGGCCAGAAGTCCTGCTGCGGCCACTATTTGTCTATGTGATCTTGCGAAAGTCAGTCCACTGACGTTTTACCCCCATTTCCTCATCTTTAGAGGATGAACATTCTGCACCTGGAGATAGCGAAGGACAAGGAGGGGCCTGTTGCAGTCCATGGGGTTGCAGAGTCGGACACAACTTAGTGACTGAACAACAACCATTCTGCCCCTCACCTGAGGATGGCACTTCTGTTCTTGGTCCATCTTCTGCACAATGGTAACAAGCCAACTACCCAACTCCTCAGCTGTAAAGAGTTTTATACAAATATCTGGCACCCTATTGGGAATAATTAGAACAAAAGAGCTTGGAGGCAGGGAGGAAGGAAGAAAAGGAGGATAAGTTGAGATCATCAGGGTTAAACAACAGGTAGATATTGGAAGGTTGAAAAGAAGTCATAACAAGTTGCTGGCTAAGCCAAAAAGAGCAGCCTCTCTCCCCTCTTCTCTCTCTCCTCCTCTCTCTCAATTGCCATAAGAATAAAATAGAATGAGATGTGATAGAAGAGATTGGCTAGCTCTTTACCAAACCCACATCCTCTTCTGGGCACACGGCTAGACCACACTTTTCAGTCTCCTCTCACTGAGAGAAGCCATATGACTGAATCCCGATGGAATGTGAGCAGAAGTGACAAGTGCCACTTACTGACCTGCACACAGAAGCCTCCTGCTCTTTCCCTTTCTGTTGCTGGGTGTAGCTGAGAGAATGCTTCCACAGCCACGTGTTGAACTTGACAGACCCACAATATATTAGCAGTCTGGGTCTCTGACTCATCACTTGGAGGACAGGTTCCTCTCAATCAGGAACACCCATTCTGTGAATAAAGAAAATGTAGTATATATACACAGTGGAATATTACTCAGTGAAAAAAAATGAAATAATGCCATTTTGCAGCAATATGGATGAACCTTGAGATTATCATACTAGGTGAAGTAAGTCAGAAAGAGAGATAAATACCATATGATATCACTTATATGTGGAATCTAAATTATGACACAAACGTATTTACAAAACAGAAACAGGCTCACAGACATAGAAAACAAACTTATTACCAAAGGTGGAAGGAGGTTGGGGAGGGATAAATTAGGAGTTTGGGATTAGCAGATACAAACTACTGTATATAAAATAAACAAGATCCTACTGTATAGCACAGGGAATTATTTTCAATAACCAAATGGA
Source organism: Bos javanicus (assembly GCF_032452875.1). Lineage (NCBI taxonomy): Eukaryota > Metazoa > Chordata > Mammalia > Artiodactyla > Bovidae > Bos > Bos javanicus. Next base: position 96,224,011 of record NC_083870.1, on the reverse strand, counting down.
AAGGAAAAAAAGGAATACCCATTCTAGACTTTACCAGAGAATAAAATAAAATTCTATAATATTTGAACCGTTATGCTTTCATGGGTTTGCTTGTTATAGCAGCTAGTGATACACTAACTAAAGCTAATAATTGCAGAGTTTAGTGTGGTCTCTGGAACATGGTGATTACTCAGTTTATGGTAGCCAAGAATTCAGGAGGCCAGAAAGCCCAACAATGAGACCATAAGATACCAAACTTACATGGTTCTAGAAAACAAGCCTTCATTCTCTGTCTATTCTAAACCCACAAAAGAACTGATGAGTACATCTCTGGCTCTCTGTGAAACAGAATAAGTAATCCCCATCTGAAATGGTGACCCTGAGGAATAAAGGAAATAATTATGATGTGTCATTTTTGTCAAGATACTTGATTGCATCAGGTATTTAACTAATGGCTTTACCTACATTATCCTATTTCTTTCTCCCAAGAACATGAAGAATCCTCATTTTACAAATGAAGATAGAGACGAGTACGTTAAATAACTTGCTAAGTCACACAGATAGTAAGTAGGCAGTCAAGCCAGGACTTGAACCCAGATCTGATTGATGACAGAGGACAGTCAGAATCCTTAACCACTGGCCTTTCCTGGGTGAGCAGATGCCCTCCAGGGCCCATCTCAGGCTTATGGGCTCCACACCAGGACCCTTGGCCAACAAGGAAGGACAGTTAGGTCTGGGCTCACCAGGGCTGATTAAGTTGAGTCTCAGTGTAAGATTTGGGGGTTCTGCTGGCTCAATCCATCTCTCCAGGCTCAGCTTCATCCCTGTCTTCTGGGACCTGGCCAGCTGCTGCCAGACCAGCATACGATGCAGCATATAAAACACTGAAAAGAAAATGGAGGAAAACAACTCCACAGTAGGCAGCAGGGAACTTGTCACCCAACTCCCTTCCACCCCATTCCCAGACTCCCAGGAGGCAGCTGGAGGTTGGACCCTGGCTTATTCCCAAGGTCACCTTCATGACAGTTCCACCAGGGCTCTGGCTGGCGCACCCACCAATGCCAGGCCGTGATGGATTACTGCTCACTCTGGCTACTGTTCACTGCACAATCCAATCTACGAGACACACATATTTCTCAATTCAGGGACTTCTTTTATTTTATGAAAAATCAGCCAGCCGCTCAGGCATGAGCGGTTAGGCTTGGCAAGTGCTTAGATTTTGTGAGCCTCCTCCCGCCTTGTTGCCTTCCCAAATTCCCTTCCCTCTGCCCTAGTCTACCCATTACCCACCCTTAGCCCCATAGATGATAGAAGAAAGAACACAGTCTGGGGGGTGAGATAGTCCTGGGGTTAACCTCAACTTCTGCCGCTTATTCTCTGAGAGATTTTACATGAGTCACTTACCCTTCCTCATCATGATGACATTACTACACTTGAAAGTTTTTACAAGGCATAAATGAGTCATGGATGTAGAGTTCCTGGCACAGTAGACAGCTCATCTGCACCTACTATGCACAAGAGCTTACTCAGTTTCCTCTTCTGCATCTCTATTCTTCTTTTTTAAAATATGTATTTATTTGGCTGCGTGCATGCATGTTAAGTCACTTCAGTCATGTCCAACTCTTTGCAACATGGACCAGAACCTGTCAGACTCCTCTGTCCATGGGATTCTCCAGGCCTACATACTGGAGTGGGTTGCTGTGCCCTTCTCCAGGGGATCTTCCTGACCCAGGGATCGAACCTGCATCTCTTACATCTCCTGCATTGGCAGGCAGGTTCTTTACCACTAATGCCACCTTATTTGGCCACACAGGGTCTTAACTGCAGCATGTGAGATCTAGCTCTCTAACCAGGAATTGAACCTGGGGCCCCTGTATTGGGGACATGAGTGTTAGCCACTGGACCACCAGGGAAGCTCCTCCATCTCCATTCTTAACCACTTGTTCTTCATTCTCTCTGTCCTTTGCTCTCTCTTCTTCTTCCTTCTCTATTCTCTGCTTCACTGTAGTTCATGTCAATCCAAAGGATGTCCCAGACTGCTCTATCCTAAAAGTCAGAGAATTACTGCCACAAGCCTCTCTGAACTAAGTTTGTTCCTCATTTTCTATCTTTATCTGGACAACCCTGGTCTGTTTGTGCTGTCATTAGGATATAATCCATATGACTCAGACAACAGTGGTTATGATACTGTGTCACTGACTTCCAGAAAGGCTGATTCCAGTGTTCCCTAAAGATCTCTTGTCATTAGCCTTTCAAATTCTGATGAATCACTGTTCCCAGCCCTTCATCTTTCTTTATACTTAACCCTTCAGATTTGAAAGGGATACCCCTACCAGCTCAAAGAGTGGGGAAATTATTCTCTCGTGGGAAGTGACCAGGAGATTATCTTTACAGAGGTGAGTAAAAGCAAAATGAATTTGGGCAAACTCTGGAAGATGGTGAAGGACAGGGAGGCCTGGAATGCTGCAGTTCATGGGGTCGCAAAGATTCAGACATGAGTTAGCAACTGAACAAGAACAACAAAAGCACAATAGCAGCTTGATCTGTCCTGTGAACCCAAATTCTCCCACCACTTCATGGATTACTTGAGTCATCTCGATGATGAACTTTTAGATGGATGGAAAATCAAAAAGCTTGATTGGATATAAAATCAAAGCTGAATTAGTGCTATAAGAGAAGATAAAAATTGAGGATAGCTTTATTAAACATCCCTAGGTCTCCTTTTGCTGATGCCATCTTAAGGGTTAGAGGAGGTTGGTCCCGCAAGTCAGGAGATACCAAAGACCTTGAGTCCAGGGCAGCCACATGCTGAGCACTGGTACCAGCAGTCAGAACAGAGTGAGAGGCTCTGAGCTGCCTGACTTATCTGTCACACATGTCAGCAGCAGAAGACAGCATCTCCCCAAACATCCTTGACTTCTCAAGTGGACCTTCCCCGCTCAGATACCCAGCCATTCTTCAAGCACCACCAAATCTACCCTCTTTTCTCCATTCACAGTGCTTCTGCCTTATTCCAGGCCCCATCATCTCTCACCTGGGTCATTGCATCAGCCTCCTTCCTGCTCTTTCAGCACCCCCACAACCACCATCACCATCCTCTCTGCACAGCAACAGTGTTCTTCCCAAAATGCAAATCTGACCAAGGCTCTCTACTCCTTGGAAGTCTGCCTCTGTTCTCAGGTTCATCTGACTGGTTAGAATAGCAAACATCCTTGGTAAAGGGCCAGGCAGTAAGTATTTTTGGCTTTGTGGACTCTGTGGTCTCTGTTATAACTGCTCAACCATGCCATTGCAGTCAAAGTAGCCATTTGACAATAAGCGAACAAATGGTTATGGCAAGTTTCAATAAAGTTCTACTTATAAAAACAGGCAAGGAGGGCCTCTCTGGTGGTCTAGTGGTTGAAAATCTGCCTGCCAGTGCAGGACACACAGGTTTGATCCCTGGTCCAGGAAGATCCCACATGCCGAAGAGCAACTAAGCCCATTGCACCACAGCTACTGAGCTGCCCTCTGAGCCCTCCAGCCACAACTACTGAAGCCCACATGCCTAGAGCCTGTGCTCCACAACAAGGGAAGCCATCAGGATGAGAATCCATGCACTGCAACGACAAGTAATTCCTGCTTGGCACAACTAGAGAAGGCCCAGGGACAGCAACGAAGACCCAGAGCAGCCAAGAATAAATAAATAAATCTTAAAACAAAAAAGCAGGCAAGGAGCTAGATTTGGCCAGAGAGCAATGGCTTTAAACCTCCATGATTTACACCAGTCTACATGCCCTGCGTGACTTAACCACTGCCTCACAATGGTTAGCCTCGTCACTCATCATGCAATGAGTTCACTGGCCAGCCAATCAATACAACTCAGTTCCTCCAAACAGGCTGTGCTTTATCAAGTGCCATGCCTCTGCTCATGCTGCTCCTTATGCCCATGGCTTTACCTCACTAGTTTCTATTCATCTTAGAAGACTCAGCTCAGTCTTGGAAGAGAAATTTAGCAATACCCAAATACACATTTCCCCTTGACACAGCAATTCAACTTCTAGAAATTTGTCCTTCAGATAAACTCACCTCCTCCTCCTAAGTTACTTCAGTTGTGTCCGACTCTGTGGGACCCCATAGACCACCAGGCTCTGCCGTCCCTGGGATTCTCCAGGCAAGAACACTGGAGTGGGTTGCCATTTCCTTCTCCAATGCATGAAAGTGAAAAGTGAAAGTGAGGTCGCTCAGTCATGTCCGACTCTTTGCGACCCCATGGACTGCAGCCTACCAGGCTCCTCCATCCATGGGATTTTCCAGGCAAGAGTACTGGAGTGGGCTGCCATTGCCTTCTCCATAAAGTCACCTACGAGTGTTCAAAGATTTGGGAGAATGGCATTGAAACATGTATATTATCATATGTGAAATGGATCGCCAGTCCAGGTTCGATGCATGAGACAGGGTGCTTGGGGCTGGTGCACTGGGATGACCCAGAGGGATGGGATGGGGAAGGAGGTGGGAGGGGGGTTCAGGATGGGAAACACATGTACACCTGTGGCAGATCCATGCAATGTATGGCAAAACCACTACAATATTGTAATTAGCCTCCAATTAAAATAAATAAATTTATATTAAAAAATAAAGTAGTACATAGTATTCCAGAGTACAAAAAATAAAAAGATATATTGAGAAGGCAAGATGCAAAACATTGCACATGATAGAGTCCCATCTGTGTATAGAAGGATGCACACATACACATGCCATGAGTGTACACACAAATGCTTGATATGTATAGAGCATCTGAAAAGATACATAAGAAATATAACAGGGGTTACCTCTGGGGAATGTAGCCTTGGGATTTCTTTGGAAGGAATGATGCTAAAGGTGAAACTCCAGTACTTTGGCCACCTCATGCAAAGAGTTGACTCATTGGAAAAGACTCTGATGCTGGGAGGGATTGGGGGCAGGAGGAGAAGGGGACGACAGAGGATGAGATGGCTGGATGGCATCACCGACTCGATGGACGTGAGTCTAGGTGAACTCCAGGATTTGGTGATGGACAGGGAGGCCTGGCGTGCTGCGATTCATGGGGTCGCAAAGAGTCGGACACGACTGAGCGACTGAACTGAACTGAACTGGGGAATGGAACTGCAGTTGAAGATGGGGGGGGCTCTCAGGTATTGTTGTAAAGCTTATACACTACACAAGCCCAGATGGAACCGTATACCTAGACCATAATCGTGATGGTGTCCTCTGGAATTGTACAATACAGCAGCAGCCCTGATTTTGGAGAAAATAGATCTTTTATTACCCAACCTTTTATCCCATTTGAATTTTTATGACATCAAATCCTGGACCCTGAGAGTTGGCCCTGGATTTGAGGACTGTGCTATAGCTGTTTGCTTGCTTTCCAGGCTGCTCATTTTTTGAGGAGAAAAAGCCTGCTTTACTCAGACCACTGTGTGAGTCACACCATCGAACACAAGAGAAAAAGATATAGAGACCATAGATTAACCTGACTCGGAGCTGGATCTTGTCAGAGAGAAAAGTAAGGAAGGGTACTTAAGCCAAAGGGAACAGCAAGTGTGAAGGCATCGATGGGTGAAAGAAGCTGCACACTCAGTAGGTGATCAGAGTAATATAGAGAAGTAGACTGCATGTGTGCATGTGGGTATTAGATTTACCAAACAGTTCCTACAATCTACTGGGGCACAGAAAACATGCTGGCCAAGTCACGTTCTTCTGAACAAGTCACATACAGTCAAGGCCAGCCATCCAGAACTGGACACATAACAGCCTTCTGTGATTCCAGTGCTCTGAGGCAGGAAATGAAGAGGAAAACAAGCTCAGATGCCTTTAAAATGAGGTAAAGTGTTGCTGGCATCCTGGGAATCAGAGGCAAGAGACAGCTTCTGATAGGGGCTATCAGAGAAGGCTTCCTGAAGAAGCTGGCATAGCTTGTGGTGGGTGGAAGATGAGAAGAGTTTAACCAGGCAGAGATGGAACAAGGCAGGACTGAAGGGGGTGACATTTTAAGGAAAGGAAGGGGCACAAGAGAGCCCAGGACATGCTCAGGTTGCTGGAGCATACAGCCACATGAGAGGAAGGTGGAGATGAAGCCAGTGAGGTTGCTCGGTTGGCTAGATGGGGAGGGCTTTGATCATGGGGCCAAGGATGCTGGCCTGTTTCCAAACCATTGGTAGAGTCTGGGTTTCCAGCTGACATTCTCGGAAGCCGAGGGTCATTATCCAGGACATTAAGTGTCTAATGGGCCCATCTCAGTGCCCTGTGCAGCCTGGAGCACAAATGTTTTCCAAATGCTGTTTTTATCTCTTGGCAACCATGAGGCCAAGCCCTCTGAACTAAAAGCCGTGTGTTGGCTGTAGTGCACTCTCCTCTCTACTGCCCAGGGCCTGAAGCCCTGAGAACTGTCTCCTCATCCCTGCCACCCGACCCCGTCCCAGCCCCAGCCCAGCCCACCCTTCCCCAGAAACAAAGCCAAGCCCACACCTGGTCTCTTTGACCTCATTTCTGCCTCACTAATTGATCAGAGCACAATAATAGCAGGCAACAGGAGGACTCGTCCCCAGTGGATGCAGGGCTCAGGAGAGAGCCTCAATTATTAATCCCACACCAGCTGCTGGAGCCAACAGGCCTCCTGGGTGCCCAGAAGAGCGGCCTGGTCCCAGGTGGGGTTGGGGTCAGGGTTGGGGGTGGAGGAGTAATATGCAGCAGCTCCTAAGCACATCTGGAGTAACCATGGCAGCAGGATCTAGTGCCCAGGCTGACTGAGTAGGGGGCCTGCTAGCCATCTTGGCCTTGCTGAGAGGCAGGCCATTTAAAAGGCCCAGAGGACACCCTTCCACTTCCCTTCTGCTCGTCTGTAGCAGATGCCCTTCCTGCAGCTTCCCCGTCCCACAAAGGCCCTCTGGACACAACCAAAGAAAGAAGAACAGAAAGAAATCTTGGCCAGGACCAAGCCCAGTGCCTCCCAAATTTTCTCTCCATGCTTCAGGTCTTCTTCCTGGGGTTCAGATCAAGGTCTTTCTGGGGACCTGGGTGTAGGGACATAAATATTACTCTGCCGCTTCTGTCTGCCCCTAGCTATACCCAACTTCCATGGCCAACCTACCCAAGCCTCACCTCCTCCAAGAGGTCCCTGACTGTTCTGCCTTCCCTGGCTCAGTTCACCTCTGAATTCCTTTTGCTCTGTGCCATGGAGTCCACAGGATTATAGCCTGCTTTCCTTTTATGTCTCTAAGTCAGCCATTGTATCCCTATAAACTCTTCAAGAGCAAAGTTCTGCCTTTTCCAGACATCCCTGGTGGCACAGTGGATCAGAATCCACTTGCCAATGCAGAGGTCATGTGTTTGATCTCTGGTCCAAGAAGATTCCACGTGCCATGGAGCAACTAAGCCCATGTGCCATAGCTACCGAGCCCATGCTCTAGAGCCTGTGCTCTGCCACGGAGAAGCCACCACAATGAGAAGCCCATGTACAGCAATAAACAGTAGCCCTGCTCACCACAAATAGAGAAAGCACACACAAAGCAATGAAGACCCAGCATAGCCAAAAATAAATACATGAAATTATAGAGGGGGGTGGAGCTCTGCTTTCTCCTTCTTCTTCTTCTTGTGGGAAAAGGGAAAAGGCATGGAATTGGGAGCCACCAGAACAGAGTTCAAGCCTGGCCTCTGCCACTAATAAGCTACATGACCCCAGAGAAGTTGTTCAGCCCCTCTGAGCCTCAGGGTCTCCATCCATAAATGAAGAAGACAGTAATCCTAGCCTCCCAGGTGACAGGCCAGTGGGGCTGTCCTGTCCATGTCTTCTAACTAGGAACTCCACCTTTCCCACTGGGTCTACTCCTCCAAATACTGTATGCTCTCAAAAGAACCTTTTATCTACTTAAAAATCATATAAAGCAATACGTGTATGTATTGATGATTTGCTGTACCCTGCAGGCTGCTGATGTCACTTCAGTGGCATGTTCTACCAAAGGTGGGTTTCATGGTCAACAAAGGGATGTGTAGTTATAATGACTCCTGGTAGAGAGACCAGGAACCAGGCACAACCCTGGGATATCTTTTAGAACTCATTAGGCTACAAGAAAGGACTGAGGGATATGGGACTCAAGGCAACCATCCAGAAGTATCCCAGGTCCTGGAGTCATCAGGACCTGGGTTCAAGTCATACTTCTTCTTTGAAAGCTGTCAGTTCCCATCTGAGCTTTGGTTTCCCCATCTGGGGATCATACCTTGAAAGCATATTTTAAAAAGGGAAACAAATTCTGTAAAATGCCTGGCACATAATGGATACTCAATAAACTGTATCTGAGGGGATTGATTTTGTGAGGAGCCATCAGCTTTCTTGAGGTATACCAAGATACAGACCAGAAAACGCACCCATTTTAAGTGCGTAACTCAGTGGTTTGAACAACTGTTTCCAGTTGTGTAATCACCACCACACTCATGACGTAGAACATTTCCCTCACCCCTTTATCACACATTGCTGGTTCTCCCTTTCAGTCTATACCCTCCCCCTACTCATGGCCCCTAGAAACCACTGATCTGAGGTTTGTCCTTATAGTTTTCTTTTTCTAGAATTTCATATAAATGGAATAACACATTACATATTGTTTTTTTTATTTAGCAGACTACAGTGGAGATCCATCCATGTTGTTGAATGTGTCAATACTTCATTCCTTTTTATTAATGAATAGTTTTCCATTGTATGGGTATGCTACAATTTGCTTATCCTTTCCCCTGTTTGATGAATATTTGAGTTGTTTCTATTATTAATAAAGCTGCTACAAACATTGGCTACAAAAGCCATGGTTATTATTTATTATGGAATTGCAAAGAATTAGAACTGGACATGTCTTCAGAGATTACCAAGTTCTATCTCCCCGAAGATGAAGAAAATGAGGCTCACAGGGGGAAACTCATTCTGCTACTCAAAGTCTGGTCCATGAATCAGCATCATCAGCAACATCTCAGAGTTCACTAGAAATGCAGAATCCCAGGCTCCATCCCAGACTTTCTGATTCAGAATCTAGATGTTAACAAGATTCCCAGGTGCCTCACAGGCATATTCAAGCTTGAGAAGCACTGGTCTAGAAGATAAGAGACCTGTGTGGGACTAGTACTAATTCATCTGACTCCCAGGCCAGGGCTGCTTTCCCCAAGTCACAGTGACTGGCAGTGGAAGTAGTGGGTCATGAGGGTCCCAGGCTTCAGGATCTGGAAAGCCCTTTGAATCTGGGTCTGACTGGTCCAGCTAAGAGCAGAGCTACAGCTGCCTCTATAGCCCGAGGGGCCACAGGGCTGCTCAGTGTCTGGGTCAGCTTGGCTCCCAGAGGTCCTGGGCTCCTTAATTGAGAATCATAATTATTTATTTAGGTAACAATGCTATTAGCATGTAGAATTAATGACAGCCATGTGGCCTCAGTTGAAGAAGGCAGAAGGCAAGGGCAAAAGAGTCCTGGCTGGGGCTTTTAAAGCCCAGAAGTGCTCAATAAACTTTTCTCCTACAGAACATAACATAACACCCCTTAACTGTGTTATGTCTATTAAACAGATACCTGTGAGCATAAGCACACTTTCCCCAAACAGCTAAGGAAAATAATAATATTCATTACTATTAAATTTTATAATAATATTTTATAATATTTAAAAATAGTGATTATGAATTGTTTCTGGTTTTAACAAATTATAACACTTCATTGTTCTCATTAATGGGTGATAATTTCAGGATGGCAAATTTAGAAGAGAAAATAATATTGCTAGACATGAAATTTTCTTCTATTTTGTGACTGGCTATTACAGTATATTTCCAAACTAAGAAATAGGGAACAATCTGGTTCACCCCAAAATGGACAATCAATTAGTAAACCCAGAGCTTTGGGCCTCTCTAAGAGAGAGGGTATCACTGATCTTCATATATTTAATGAGTGTCCATGATGTTCTGCTAACTTAAAGCAGGGAACAGAAAGACAGGAAAGAATCCTTGCTCTCCAGGAGCTCATAATCTAAAGGGGGAGAGGGTAGGAGAAATTTAAGACACAAGTCAAAAACCATACAAGGTATTCTGCCCGTGACCAGTTAGTGGTATAAAATGTCAGTGCTTCTGTAGCTCAGAGAGAAACAAAATCTCTGTGGTTGGAGTGGTTACACAACACTTCCAGGAAGAAGTAAGACTGAGAAAAGTCTTAAGAAAAGGAGAGAATGCACCAGAAAGGGAGAACAGCTTGAGCAGAGGGCCGGAGGTGGGAAACACACAAGCTGCAGACTTTGCCTGACAAGCATATGGCGCCGTTGAGGACAATGGTGTGAGCTGAGTCCAGACACGGAGTTGGGGACCAGCACCCAGCCAGGCTAAGCAAGTATAACTTCGGCAAGAGTTGCTGAAGAACTTTACACAGGAGCTAATGTGGTCAGATTTGTAACCTAAACTTGAGGAAAATTATAAACTCATTACCTATAAAATCGAGGAAGAACCAACTAGTTCACAATGAGACTAGTCCACATGTCACAATCACCTGGTTTCTTGTATAGAAATCCTAGGCCCCATTTCAGTCCCAATTAATTAAAGTCTCTGGGGTGAGGCCTGGGAATCTGTTTGAATTTAAAAATGTTGACTTTAATTTGTTGAGAGCATTGATTTTAAGTCTTTCATTTTTCAGAAAAGGAAACTAAGGTTTAAATGACAGATTAATTTTTCAAAGGTCATACCACCAGTAAGTGGCAGGGCCAAGAATCCAGACCCCAAAGTCTTGGAATGGCCTGCCTCACCAGATTGACTTAGGATAGATTTTATTTTATTTCAAAAAAACCAAAACTATATCGTACAAGACACTGTGATCTGCAAAGGTATTTAACAGCACTATCCATAACCTCCCCAAGAGGAAGCATTCTGGTACTTTCTGCTCACCCTTCTCCTCTGGCTGCCCTCCAACCTCTCCTCCCACCCAGGACACTCAATACAAACCAGCCAAGGCTGGTTTGGATCAGCCTTCAGAAGGGCTTCCTGTTGCTGTACAGAACACTAATGCCTCTCAGCATCCTCTAGACCCAGGTGTGGAGCAGATTAGAGGCAGAGAAAGGAGGAGTCAATCTAATTGCATTTCATATCACATAACACAGAGACTTCATTAAGGGTCAAATTTTGCAATTAAAAAAAAATAGTTATAAATTCTCCTGTGCAGTCTTCCTCGGCCCGCTCTCCCCTCCAGCCCCAGACACTTGGAACTCATTCTCACAGCTAAATTTGGGGCAGGGGTCGGGGAGGAATGGAATCATACTTCCTAAAAAAGGTAGACCTATTTTACATAAAGTGAAGATCCAAAATACACAAAATAATAATAGTCAACCCTTTACAACATTTACTCAGTGCTAGGCATTGTTTAAAATGCTTTACATTGTTAACTCTTATAACAACCTTATGAGATAATTGCCATTATAAAACTCCCACTTTACAGATGAGGAAGACCAGAGATACAAGTGACTAGCCCTGGATCTTCAGGCTAGTGAGTGGCCAAGCTGGGAATCAAACACAGGCAATCTGGCTCCAGAGCCCATGCTCATAACTGCAATGCCAAACCCACTACATGTCAAGCCCCGTGCTGGGAGCCGGACACAAAGATAAACCACAACCAGCAGCAAAGGAGCTCACAGTGCAGTGGAGGGAGAGAGTCGCTAACACAGACAATAACCGCACAGTGTGATAAGGGCTGGGACAGAGGGCAGCCCAGGGATCTGGGAGCATGGAGGAGAATCCCCTCAATGCAGCTTGGAGATCAGGGCTCTCATGCTTAGCTGCTCAGTCATATCTGACTCTTTGTGACCCCATGGACAGTAGCCCACCAGGCTCCCCTGTCCATGGGGATTCTCCAGGCAAGAATACTGGAGTAGGTTGCATGCCCTCCTCCAGGGGATCTTCCCAACCCAGGGATCGAACCCAAGTCTCCCACCCTGCAGGCAGATTCTTTACCATCTGAGCCACCAGGGAAGCCCAGAGATCAGGGATGAATCCTGAAAGAAGGAGTGCCTGGTTTGCCCTTGAAAGATAATCATCTGTCAATAATTGTTCCCCAGGAGGCAGGCATTAGCATTTCCTGTGCCTGGACCATCTCTGTTCCTAATAATCCCTTCCTCTCCTAATTGGATCTGGATGCTTTATATCCAGATCCTGCCCTTGATGAAAGAAGACTCAGTAAAACTCTACTTCCTGGATTCTCAATACTCAGGCCTCATAGAAAGCTCCAGCTTAACCGTCTCTCAAAGTCCCATGGCCACAGTGTGGAAGAGATTTTTTTTGGAGTAAACCATCTAACAAAACACAATTCAATTATGTCCTCCAAATCCTAAAATAGAATAATTCTCATCTCTCTTCTTTAGGGTCTTTAAGGAAAAGGGAACACACACGGGGTCTGGCTTAATCCAGCCACTGTAAGGTTTCCGCAGAGGAGGAGCATGAACTGAGATGTGGACAATAACCCCTAGGTTTCTGCCTACATAATGGAGAGGACAATCCTCAACTGAGATCAGGAACAAAGGAGAGCATGTCTTGGCTAAGACAGCCTAAGAAACTGAAAGCGTCCTAAGGAGTGTGCCAGCTGTGTCATTCTCCCATTTGGAATCCTTTGAATGAAGAAAAAGGTACAGGTGGCTTCGTTTATTAGTTTTCAGGAGCACCCCATGCGGGTGAGACCTCTAATCAATTTCTGGAAAAGAGATTTTATCAAGCATCCTTAGGGCTAAAAATGGAATGGGGGAGGGGGGAAGACCAGTATTGTTCCCAGAGGCAAGGCGGAAGTCTGAAAGAACAAGACTGGCCTGTCTTTCAACTGACTTGCATGAAGACAGAGTTCTGGGCCCTAGGAACTACGGGTGGGCTGAAAAACCAGGAGAAGAGGTGATGCTGAGGCTATCCTGAGATTCAGCTTCCCAGCTGATTACTTCCTCTGAGTCTCAGTTTTCTCATCTGCGAGATGAGGCTGATAATCTGTGATAGGCTCATCCCTACAGGCTCATCTCACAGAGCTGCTGAGGGAATTGGATGGGATCATGTCTGTGAATGCTCTTTGTAAATGGTTTCAAGGCACAAATGTGACTTTACAGTAACAATGCTCAGTTTGCTTTCTATTCAGTCACTGATCCCCACACAGGAATATGGTCATACTTTTTGTTTGTATATACCTATCATTATTTTATCATGGGTATTTTTCACTTTATACCATTTCTTTAAGGTAGTCAGGCCAGGTATCATCTTATTCCATAGACAAGAAAGCAGAGGCCCAGAGACGTGACTTGACTATAATTCAGAATTTTCTGTTCTGCATCAATTAACAATTAACATATATATTATTTTCAGTTCAGTTCAGTCACTCTGATTCACGACCCCATGAATCACAGCACGCCAGGCCTCCCTGTCCATCACCAACTCCCGGAGTTCACTCAGACTCACGTCCATCGAGTCAGTGATGCCATCCAGCCATCTCATCCTCTGTCGTCCCCTTCTCCTCCTGCCCCCAATCCCTCCCAGCATCGGAGTCTTTTCCAATGAGTCAACTCTTCACATGAGTTAGCCAAAGTACTGGAGTTTCAGCTTTAGCAATATTCCCTCCAAAGAAATTCCAGGGCTGATCTCCTTCAGAATGGACTGGTTGGGTCTCCTTGCAGTCCAAAGGACTCTCAAGAGTCTTCTCCAACACCACAGTTCAAAAGCATCAATTCTTCTGCACTCAGCTTTCTTCACAGTCCAACTCTTACATCCATACATGACCACTGGAAAAACCATAGCCTTGACTAGACGGACCTTTGTTGGCAAAGTAATGTGTCTGCTTTTGAATATGCTATCTAGGTTGGTCATAACTTTCCTTTCAAGGAGTAAGCGTCTTTTAATTTCATGGCTGCAGTCACCATCTGCAGTGATTTTGGAGCCCAGAAAAATAAAGTCTGACACTGTTTCCACTGTTTCCCCATCTATTTCCCATGAAGTGATGGACCAGATGCCATGATCTTTGTCTTCTGAATGTTGAGCTTGAAGCCAACTTTTTCACTCTCCTCTTTCACTTTCATCAAGAGGCCTTTTAGTTCCTCTTCACTTTCTGCCATAAGGGTGGTGTCATCTGCATATCTGAGGTTATTGATATTTCTCCCGGCAATCTTGATTCCAGCTTGTGCTTCTTCCAGCCCAGTGTTTCTCATGATGTACTCTGCATAGAAGTTAAATAAGCAGGGTGACAATATACAGTCTTGACGAACTCCTTTGCCTATTTGGAACCAGTCTGTTGTTCCATGTCCAGTTCTAACTGTTGCTTCCTGACCTGCATATAGGTTTCTCAAGAGGCAGGTCAGGTGGTCTGGTATTCCCATCTCTTTCAGAATTTGCCACAGTTTATTGTGATCCACACAGTCAAAGGCTTTGGCATAGTCAAGAAAGCAGAAATAGATGTTTTTCTGGAACTCTCTTGCTTTTCAATGATCCAGCGGATGTTGGCAAATTGATCTCTGGTTCCTCTGCCTTTTCTAAAACCAGCTTGAACATCAGGAAGTTCATGGTTCACATATTGCTGAAGCCTGGCTTGGAGAATTTTGAGCATTACTTTACTAGCGTGTGAGATGAGTGCAATTGTGTGGTAGTTTGAGCATTCTTTGGCATTGCCTTTCTTTGGGATTGGAATGAAAACTGACCTTTTCCAGTCCTGTGGCCACTGCTGACTTTTCCAAATTTGCTGGCATATTGAGTGCAGCACTTTCACAGCATCATCTTTCAGGATTTGGAATAGCTCAACTGGAATTCCATCACCTCCACTAGCTTTGTTCATAGTGATGCTTCCTAAGGCCCACTTGACTTCACATTCCAGGATGTCTGGCTCTAGGTCAGTGATCACACCATCATGATTATCTGGGTTGTGAAGATCTTTTTCGTATAGTTCTTCTGTGTATTCTTGCTATCTCTTCTTAATATCTTCTGCTTCTCTTAGGTCCATACCATTTCTGTCCTTTATGGAGCCCATCTTTGCATGAAATGTTCCCTTGGCATCTCTAATTTTCTTGAAGAGATCTCTAGTCTTTCCCATTCTGTTATTTTCCTCTATTTCTTTGCATTGATCACTGAGGAAGGCTTTCTTATCTCTTCTTGCTATTCTTTGGAACTCTGCATTCAGATGTTTATATCTTTCCTTTTCTCCTTTGCTTTTCACTTCTCTTCTTTTCACATCTATTTGTAAGGCCTCCTCAGGGAGCCATTTTGCTTTTTTGCATTTCTTTTCCATGGGGATGGTCTTGATCCCTGTCTCCTGTACAATGTCACGAACCTCATTCCATAGTTCATCAGGCACTCTATCTATCAGATCTAGGCCCTTAAATCTATTTCTCACTTCCACTGTATAATTATAAGGGATTTGATTTAGGTCATACCTGAATGGCCTAGTGGTTTTCCCTACTTTCTTCAATTTAAGTCTGAATTTGGCAATAAGGAGTTCATGATCTGAGCCACAGTCAGCTCCTGGTCTTGTTTTTGTTGACTGTATAGAGCTTATCCATCTTTGGCTGCAAAGAATATAATCAATCTTATTCCGGCGTTGACCATCTGTTGATGTCCATGTATAGAGTCTTCTCTTGTGTTGTTGGAAGAGAGTGTTTGCTATGACCAGTGCATTTTCTTGGCAAAACTCTATTAGTCTTTGCCCTGCTTCATTCTCTATTCCAAGGCCAAATTTGCCTGTTACTCCAGGTGTTTCTTGACTTCCTACTTTTGCATTCCAGTCCCCTATAATGAAAAGGACATCTTTTTTGGGTGTTAGTTCTAAAAGATCTTGTAGGTCTTCATAGAACTGTTCAACTTCAGCTTCTTCAGCATTACTGGTTGGGGCATAGACTTGGATTACTGTGATATTGAATGGTTTGCCTTGGAAACGAACAGAGATCATTCTGTTGTTTTTGAGATTGCATCCAAGTACTGCATTTCAGACTCTTTTGTTGACCATGATGGCTACTCCATTTCTTCTAAGTTATTCTTGCCCGCAGTAGTAGATATAATGTTCATCTGAGTTAAATTCACCCATTCCAGTCCATTTCAGTTCATTGATTCTTAGAATGTCAACGTTCACTCTTGCCATCTCCTGTTTGACCACTTTCAATTTGCCTTGATTCATGGACCTGACATTCCAGGTTCCTATGCAATATTGCTCTTTACAGCATTGGACCTTGCTTCTATCACCAGTCACATCCACAACTGGGTATTGTTTTTGCTTTGGCTTCATTCTTTCTGGAGTTATTTCTCCACTGATCTCCAGTAGCATATTGGGCACCTACTGACCTGGGGAGTTAATCTTTTTGCCTTTTCATACTGTTCATGGGGTTCTCAAGGCAAGAATACTGAAGTGGTTTTCCATTCCCTTCTCCAGTGGACCACATTGTGTCAGACCTCTCCACCATGCCCACCTATCTTGGGTGGCCCCATAGGGCATGGCTTAGTTTCATTGAGTTAGACAAGGTTGTGGTCCTAGTGTGATTAGATTGACTAGTTTTCTGTGATTATGGTTTCAGTGTGTCTGCCCTCTGATGCCCTCTTGCAAAACCTACCATCTTACTTGGGTTTCTCTTACCTTGGACGTGGGATATCTATTCACGGCTGCTCCAGCAAAGCGCAACTGCTGCTCCTTACCTTGGATAAGGGGTATCTCCTCACTGCTGCCCCTCTCGACCTTGAACGTGGAATAGCTCCTCTAGGCCCTCCGGTGCCCATGCAGCCACCACTCCTTGCACTTGGGGTCGATATTATTTTATCATATATCAAATATTATATATTTATAATTAAGTATGAACTTATACTTAAGCATCTTCTATGATCATGCTAAAACCTTGAAAGGAGCAAAGTAGCCCCTTCTTCTATTTCATAGTGAAAAAACTCATGCTTCTAGAAGTGAGAGTAGCAAGTTCAATGCCACATAGCCAGAAAGAAAGAGAACAAAAACTGGAACTTAGCCCTTCAGATTCTAGATTCAGTGTCTGCTTCTCTCCACTGTTTCAGGTTAAGCTACTCTAGTTAGAAACTCCTTCTATTGTAGTGGTTGCAGAATTTGGAGATGGATCAAAATCCATCCAAAGCATTTGCTACCTGACCTTGATTGTCCTTGACCAGTTCACATGAATCTCTTTGACCTTTAAGTGTGCTACTCAACGAATGCCTCTTCTTTGTGACTGCACTAGGCCCCACATAGACTCTATCCTTATGTCTGTGACACTTAACTGTATCTACTTGTTTCCTTCTCTTAGCCTGGGAACCTTCTGAGAACATGAACTCTATCTTACCTTCCCTGTGTCCCTAGTGTCTACACATAAAAGCCTACCATAAATGACTTCATAATACTGAACAAGCCCCTCATTGCTCTTGACTTCAGTTTCCCTGTCTATCAAATGAGTAGGAAGTGATTACCTCTACATTTCTTCCAGCATTAAAATTGCCTGATTTCATGTGAATAATGTTATCTCTGCCTATCACAATTGTATTCACCCTCCAGTGCCAGTTTGGCTCACTCATGCTCTCTGAGGACTTCTCCAATCTCCCATAGAAATTCAGGGACACTTCCTCTCCTCAAACGCTGGAGCAGTCACTCTCTGTACTACTCACCAGCCCTTGGCCATACCGCCTCTCCCATTTTCTATATCCTGAGTACCTGTACCTTGTTTCCACACATCAGATGGTGTAGCTTATCTCCACATTTGGATTGTAGTTTGAGAACACAATCCATGTACTAACCTTCAGTTTTTGCCCCCATGGTGTACTAAGTGCAGCCCTGGGTTCATGACTAAGAATTAGGAGAGCTGGAGCCAACTCCCAACTTCTTCACTGACTCTCTGTGTGACCTTGATTAAGCCACTAGGCCTATGGGCTTCAGTTTCCTTTGTTATAAAATATAACTAATATTGCCTCCAGAATTATTGTGATAAAGTAGATAACAGACAAAAAAGCACTTTGTTAACCATAATAACCTTACAAATATAAAGAACTAAACTTATATTACCATATGTAAAATAGATAGCCAACAGAAATTTGCTATGTGTCTCAAGAAACTCAAACAGGGGCTCTATATCAACCTAGAGGGGTGGGATGGGGAGGGAGCTGGGACAGAGGTTCAAAAGGGAGGGGATATATGTATACCTATTGCTGATTCATGTTGAGGTTTGACAGAAAACAACAAAATTCTGTAAAGCAATTGTCCTTCAATTAAAAAATAAATAAAATTTTAAAAAAGAACTATGTTAGTGTAATTGCTATTATGGTATGCTGCTAAGTCACTTCAGTTGTGTCTGACTCTGTGCGACCCCATAGATGGCAGCCCACCAGGCTCCCCTGTCCCTGGGATTCTCCAGGCAAGAACACTGGAGTGGGTTGCCATTTCCTTCTCCAATGCGTGAAAGTGAAATCGCTCAGTCGTATCTGACTCTTAGTGACCCCATGGACTGCAGCCTACCAGGCTCCTCCATCCATGGGATTTTCCAGGCAAGAGTACTGGAGTGGGGTGCCATTGCCTTCTCCAGGTATTATGGTGTGGTTGCTATTTAATGTATTTGACTAGGGAGGAATAGAAATAGCATGCATGTATTCATTTGTTCAAAAAGTTTTTCAGACACTAAGATTGGTGAACAAGACATGGCTTCTGTCCTCAAAGGATTCTCTGTTCATTGTAGTGAAAGAAGCACTGAATTTAGTGTCAGAGACTTGGGCTTGGATCTCAGTTTTGTCACTTAGAAATTATGTAACCTTGGGTCAAGTCATTGTGACTCTTTGAAAGCCAATTTCCTTTATTTATAACAAGCGATTTGGACCAGTCCAGCCTCCCAGATTTGAAAGTCTAAGATTCCATAAACATAAGAAAATTCACGGCATCTTTTCACTCAAGAGGATCTGTGGTAGTGGGGAAAATACATGGTTAACTTCTGAGTGGCTGCTGTCAAGCACAGGAATAGAAAAGTACACCATGACTAGAGTGGAAGATGCTGTCCTCAAAAAGCACATGTCCTAAGCACTACAGATCCCTGGCCTGCTTGTGTCCTTTATCGAGGCCGTGAGGCAGAGACTGTTTCAGCACCATGGATAGCACCATGGCGCTGCCCCCATGGCCTGGAGCCTAAACAGGCCTTTCCACCACCAACCAGATGTTCCTGCTTTCTCAGCCAGCTTAAGGCTAAAACAAACCTTTTCAACCAGGGTTTATCAGAGTTTCTAAATTACATACTGGGAAGAAATTTAATTGGTTTAATTAAGAAAGTTTATTTCATGGTAATTCAGTTTTGTTATGCTGCAAGACTTAATGTGTCCTCTGGTGGGAGCGTCTGTTATAAATATTCATTGCCTCACTCAAATACCCTCTCCTGGCCCTAATCTCCCTCCCTTACCCCCATAGAGCTTGAAAATATGTCTGAAGAACATTGAGAAAAGTGAGGCCTTCCTGAGCAAGGACACCAGGCCAGAACAAGGTCAAATGAGTTCAGTGGAAAGGCATAGAAGGTAAGACTTTTATAATGTGTTACTCCTGCATTTCACAAATAGGGAAACTGAGGCCTGGAGGGGGAAAGACAGGTTATATACTCAGCCAATGACAGAACTGAACTAGGGACCAAGTCTCCTGGCTTCCAATCCATGGCTCTCACCTCCCAGTTTCTAAATTCAGACTGTTTTCAAACTAACTCTATAGATCATCTGGTCAACTTGCTCACATACAAAGGGGAAACCAAGTCCTAGACAGGGGTCTGTCTCATGTGTTTCACTGTCTCCAGTGAAAAGGAGCTCAGTGTTACATTTGCACACATTTGCTGATTGTAATAAGGAGATAGAATTGAGGTTTGACATTGCCCTTCCTTGAAGAAGCTTATAGTTCAGTTTACAAAAGAAACAAATTGAAAATAGGCAGCAAAATGGTAGTAATGAACACTTGTTATGCACAGCTCAAATACATTCCTCAGAGTCCCCCTAACGTACCCCATTACTTCATGCCTTTTTGCTTTTGTTCACAGAGACCCTTTCCCAATGCCTAATCAACTCTCATACATTTTTCAAGACCCCAGAAAATCTTCCCAACCCCTCCCCTGACACACACACAACCATAACTAAGTCCCTCTTTCCTCCATGTCCCACTAGACTCTACCCTTCTATCTCATGGCATTTATCACTCTGAATAGTTCCTTTTTCACCTGTCTGTCTGTTCACCTTGGAATCACTCTTTGGAATCACCAGTGCCCAGAGCACTGTCTGGCAAAGACTAGAATCTCAGCAAAGAGAAGCTAAATGGATGAGTATGAAACTGATTTACTGTGGAGTATCAGTACGTTAGGGTATATACCTGGAATAGTTTATTTTTTCCAATAACTGCTACCAACTGTACTTGGTTAAACCCCTCTTTTTCCTTCTGGGTAGCAGGCCACCTTAACAAATTCTCAGTCTGAGGCCACAACTTTTCAGTCACTTTCAGTTATTAGAACAGTTTCATTTGAGTTTTTTAGGATCCAATTCTATTTGCTTTTTTTTTTTTCATTCTTGTTTGATTCAAATCTCTTCCTACCCCATCCCGTCATTTCCTGCCCCTCACTTCTACCACCCAGATCAAGCATCTGACTCTAGCTGGGGTGGGAGGGGCAGGGTCTGCTCTCACTCACTTCCTTCTTCCTCTTCCACTGCTCCAATGTTAGGGTACGAGGAAGGAGGGAAGAGGAAGTGGACCCATAGGGTGATGGCTCACAGTGAGATGTTGTTGTTCAGTCACCCAGTTGTGTCCAAATCTTTGTGACCCCATGGACTGCAGCATGCCAGATCTTTTTGTCCCTCAATATCTTCCAGAGTTTGGCCAAGTTCACCTTCATTGCATCAGTGATGCTGTCCAGCCATCTCATCCTCTGACACCCTCTTCTCCTTCTGCCCCCAATCTTTCCCAGAATCTGGGACTTCTCCAATGAGTTGTCCGTTTGCATCAGATGACCCAAATACTGGAGCTTCAGCTTCAGCATCAATCCTTCCAGTGAAAATTCAGGGTTGATCTCACTTAAGATTGACTGGTTTGATCTCCTTTCTGTCCAAGGGACTTTCAGGAGTCTTCTCCAACACCACAGTTCAAAGGCATCAATTCTTTGGTGTTCTGCCTTCTTTACAGTCCAGCTTTCACAACCATGCATGACCACTGGGAAGACCATAGCCTTGACCTTTGTCAAGGTATATATGGTCCATATATGGACCTTTGTCAGCAGAGTAATGTCTCTGCTTTTAAACACACTGTCTAGGTTTCTCATCGTTTTCCTGCCAGGAAGCAATCGTCTTCTGATTTCATGGCTGCAGTCACTGTCTGCAGTGATTTTGGAGCCCAAGAAGAGGAAATCTGTCACAATGAAATAGTCCTCTTCTAAGTATACCTTAGCCACTGACCCAGTTTGTTGTTTGTGGGATCCTTATGGGTTGTGGGGAGGCTCTCATAAACCTGGTAATGAGGAGCCTCCCCAAGTAGCTCCCCTATGCACTGGAGATCCCCACTGAGATATGCCTCATTATTGGTTGACACCCTCACATCCTGGTCTCACAACTCAATCCCCTGACACCTCTCACTATATAGGACCCTCAGTCTCATCTAGTCTCTGTGGGCCCCTCATGCCCAGAGGCCTGTGAGCACATTTGAGACCTGACTGGGGCAGGGAAGCTGACCTTGCCCCTTTTGTTTGAACACCATCTGTCTCTCCTTAGTTTTTCCAGTGCTACACCAGAGCCAGGCCAAGTAGTTAAGTGGAGAGGCTACCCTTTCTACAAGGCCTTGTCTCAGGGAGGGAAAATTCTTTGTCTCCTCCAGGGAATTGGGATGAAAAGTAACAGCTTTCCCCTCTCCCAATCCTCTTCTAGGGATAAGAGGTCAGAGTGGGACTGATTTTCTAACCAGGAGACTCTTAGCCAGCAGTGGTCATCCTGACTCCTGGTCACCCCACCTAGAGTATGGAGAACAGAGATTACTGCTTCATTTTATAAATGAAGAATTTGAGATCAAAACATGCTGGTGAATGGAGGTAGTGACTTAAAATGTAGGGACTTGCTGTCTTTTTTCTAAGCTATGAACTTTAGTTGTCAATTTCTGGGGGACAAAATGATCCACTTTGCACCTCACTTTCTCCTGCACACTATTTCCTAGAATTGAGGCTAGCACAAGAGAGGTTCAGAAAAGAGTGATTCCCAGGAGATAATCAGGGGAAACTTCCTGAAGGTAACAGTCTGAAGTTGAACCTTAAAGACTAGACAGAATTAGAATTATGGCCTAGCCATGGGAAAGAAGAAAAATAATGGTTATGACATTTTACAGGAGATAGAACAGAGCTTAGCATATAGTGGACACTCAATAAACAGCCCAATTAAATGGATCCACTTGCAGCTGGCTCAGACAGTAAAAAATCCATCTGCAATGCAGGAGACCTGGGTTCAATCCCTGGGTTGGGAAGATCCCCTGGAGGAGGGCATGACAACTGACTCCAATATTCTTGCCTGGAGAATCCCCATGGACAGAGGGCAGAGGATCCTGGCAGGCTACAGTCCATGGAGTCACAAAGAGTCGGACATGACTGAGTGACTAAGCACAGCACAGCGCCTGCAGCTGGAAGTTCTCTCAAGAAAAAAGTAAAATTGCAAGGACTGTGCAACCAGATTGATTGAGTTCAGATCACCACCCTCCCATGATTTTGCATCTTCAATAAGTCATTTGACTTCTCTAAGTCTTTATTTCCTCATCTGGAAAAAAAAAAAAAACAGGATATTAAAACCATTTAGAGGATTGTTATAAGGATTAAGAAAGTGGGTGGCACATTGTAGCTGAGAAAATGCCATGTGTCCACCAAATAGGTTTATTTTCTCCCTGGGCACACAGCTTCATTTCAATTCCCAGTTCCCACAAGGAACCCTGTACTGAATTTTATCCAATCCTGCTGCTACTGCTAAGTCACTTCAGTCATGTCTGACTGTGCAACCCCATTGAAGGCTGCCCACCAGGCTACCCTGTCCCTGGGGTTCTCCAGCCAAAACACTGGAGTGGGTTGCCATTTCCTTCTCCAATGCATGGAAGTGAAAAGTGAAAGTGAAGTCGCTCAGTCATATCTGACTCTTAGTGACCCCATGGACTGCAGCCTATCAGGCTCCTCTGTCCATGGGATTTTCCAGGCAAGAGTACTGGAGTGGGTTGCCATTGCCTTCTCCGTTTAGCCAATGGAATATGGACAAAAGTGAGGCATACTACTTCCAGGCTTGGCCTTAAATCCACCATGTACCTTCCATGCTTCTTTTATTCACCCTTTTCAGTGAGGCTAAAAGGGAAAGAGTCTAGGAAAATAAAGTTAGTATAGAGCTGTTCCCAAGAGCCAGCTGGCCAACTTCTGACTATGATGGACAAGGAATAAACTTTTCTTGTTTAATCCACTGAGATTTGAAGGTTGTGTGTTTCAGTAGCAAGCAATAATACCTCAACAAACACACACATAGAAAATGCTTGGTAAATATTGGCCATTATTACTGATAATATTTTATAGTTCATAAGAAGTTTGTAAGTAGCTGATTATCACAGAACCCTTGTGAATGGAGTATGGAGAACAGAGATTACTGCTCCATTTTATAAATGAAGAATTTGAGATCAAAGCATGTTGGTAAATGGAGGAACCCACTAACCACACATAAGCAAGGATGTCACATAAACAAGACCAGAAGCACTATATGCGACTCAAACCCCTCTTACCCTGCATGCCCCTGAATACCTGTTCTACTGGGCTGCATAAAGCACTAGCTGCCCTGGTATCCATCCAGGCTAGAGGGTGATAGTAGTGGCAGGATACAAAGAATTACTAATTCCTGACAAGGCTTGTGCAAGGGCAGGCAGACAGATACTAGAGCCAGGTGAGCTGACATCTTCACTCATTCAGAAGCCCACATGCCACCGTGGAAAGTACAAGGAGATGTGAATTCTAATGCTGGCTCTGTCACCATCTTGCTGAGTGACTCTGGGCAAGTCACTGTGATCTCAGGACCACAGTTCTGAGTCAAAGTATATAGAGTAACATCAGGACAGATGGAGTAGCCTTGCCCCAGAGGTCTGGGGCCCCCTGGTTACAGGTTGAGCAGAGAGTTCCCCACCTCTAGGAGACCTTGGGAATCCCCTCAGAGCTCCCTGAGATTAGGCCGGCTCCACCCCTTACCACAACCACACAAAGCTGCTCACTCTCCAAAATCCCAGTCAAAAAGCACCTGCCACCAAAACAAGTGGCCTGCCATTCCAGCAGGGGCAAGAGCTGGAAACAAACGGTGTTTTGTCTAAATAACTGTTTTCACAGCAGTTCCCTCTCCAAGAGGGTTTTTTGTTATTATTATTATGCTTGTTCACTAAATATTTCCAATACAGTTAACAAATGCCTCCATCTGAGGAATCAGCTGCCCTCAGACTGCCAACTCTGGTGAATTACCACCTGTCAAGGGAGGGACCTGAGCACCAGAGACTACACCGTGAGACCCCAAGAGGGGACAGCTTTGCAAAAGATGACATATAGACCAGAGACAGGACCAAAATGAGGAAACAGGTTATCTTGACCCTGAGAGCTGTGTCAAGCTAATAATTGTTACTAATATTTATATTATCATATTGTTAGTACCACTGTTACTATTTTAGAACAGATAGACCTAAGTTTAAATCCTGACCCTCCACTCATTAACCACATGCCCCTCTTTAAGTCTCAGTTTTCTCATCTACAAAATGGGCAAATAATCTCCATCATCTCAGGAAGATCAAATGAAAAAAAATAAAAAATATGTTAAGTGCCTGGCCTGATCATTCTTGTGCTTAGTCGCTTAGTCACATCTGACTCTTTGCGACCCCATGGACTGTAGCCCACCAGGCTCCTCTGTCCATGGGATTCTCCAGGTAAGAATACTGGAGTGGGTAGCCTATCCCTCTCCAGGGGATATTCCCAACCCAGGAATCAAACTGGGGTCACCTGCATTGCAAGTGGATTCTTTACCAGCTAAGCTATCAGGGAAGCCCATTCTTAACTAACATTTAAACACAAGTGGGAAATGTCTCAGAAGGAAAAAGAGCATTTTGGATAAGGGCACAGATGTAGAGCTGGATTGCCAGGGTTTGAGCCTAGCTTTTCTACTTATTAGTGTCTTGCCCTTAGACAAGCTACTTAACTCCTGGAGCCTTGATTTCCTTCATGTTCTAAATGGGGATGATGATGGTGTTGGTGATCATATGTATATTGTAGGGTTAGAGATGCATGCAGTAAGTACTATAAAAGTGCTATCGATTGTTATTTCCAATTTTGCCTCACTCCTGTTCAGGTTTTAAAGAATTTTCACATTAACCTCTCATTGTGGCCTGGAAGGTGGGAGGGCAAAAATTATTCTACACATTTACAGAGGAGACAGGAGACTCAGAGATGCCTAGAGACTTGTCCAGGTCACACAATCAGGAGGAGGAAGAGCTTGGTCTTGAATTCAGTGTTCCAGTTGTGAGTCCTGATCTCTTCCTGGCCTCTGACAACAGGTGGCCTAGGCCATAGAGCAGAGCGAGGAGGGAGGCCCCTGCCCCTTTCTACCAGCTTCAGCTCCATTCTGTGCCAGGCACCAGTGGTTGAAAGTGGACCTAGTGAACTGAGGAAATTAGTTAGAACAGGTAATGCTGCATGGTTGGCTCCTAAAGTGGGCAGGGGAAGGAGAAGGCAATAATTCTGACTGGATTGATTTTGCCTGTAGAGCCACTAACTTCATGCCTCCCACTTGGTTAGGAGCAAAGCCAAGTGCAGCTGCAGGTCCTTGCAGCCTGCTGCCTCTACCGCTGATGTTAGAAGAGAGGTGGTCACCACTGAGAAGGAGGCCAGACTGGGCTGGGGCAAGAGTGAGACAAGAAGAGAGGGACTCAACCCCAGGATGGTGTGAGGGCCTCCCTAAATTTTGTACCGTAGGCTTCTAACTTACCTTACCACTCCTGACCCTGAGCAGAGAAAAGGTCCCACACAGACTGGGGATCAGGACCGCTGAGTTCAAGTCCTGGCTCTGCTGCTCACCAGACTGTGGACCTAGGCAACTGGTTTTACCAATTCCCAGAAATAGGGGTGTGCATCCCTACAATGAAGGACTGAAGGGTGACATGTGGCCTAGATAGGAGGCTGAGCTCTCACAGTGGATGGCAGCCTTTAGTCACCACCTGCTTTGCAAACAGACTTGCTCTCTGCTCCCTCCCAAAGTCAAGGCACATTGAGCTCCCCATTCTCCTCCTCACTCCTCCCCTCCATTGCCCAGCCTGCATATTCACACTTAGTCCAGCCCCCACACCTTTACACAGGCTGCTACCCCTCCTCACCTCCACCCTAGGCCACTAGAATCGTCTTCTTCTCATCCCTGATCATCCCATTCTTCTATTTCTCCTCTAAATATCAAGTCCCATCTTGCACCCTTGGCTCCACAGGACACACAAGAGTGAACACAAAGACAAGGCCATGTAAGGACATAGCAAGAACATGGCCACCTACAAGCCAGAAAAATAGGCCTCACCAGAAACCAACCTTGCCAGCACATTGACCATGGACTTGCAGCTTCCAGAACTGTGAGAAAATGAATGTCTGTTGTTGAAGCCACCCAGTCTGCGTATTCTGTGGCAGCCCTAGCAGACTGATGTAGAAGGCCTGTGTTACTGTTCATTTGTGATCTGGGCTGGTCACTTCCCTTCTCCAAGACTATTTCTACAGCTGATAAACAAAGAAAGCTCTGCTGAGGGAAACTCAGGAATGTCTTCACAGAGAAGGTGATTATCAACATAGAGTAGGTGCTGGCAGGAAGGGTGACATCCAGCAGAGGGAGGGCACCCAGCAATGCCACGAAGGCTTGAAACAGCCCGTCCTAAACCACCAGGTGAGTTTTCATCTGAAAGAGCCGTGCATGATGAAGCTGGAGCATGCAGGGCCAGAGGACGGGGCGGGTGGGGGACGGGGTGGACGGGACCTGCTAAGCTGTACAAAGGGCCAAGTTCTCATTGCTGAGGGCAAAAGACATCCACTGAATCTTGAGTAGGGCAGTGGCATGGTTTATGTTTTAAAAGGGTCGCTCTGGCTGGCATGTGGAATCCGGATTGCATCTGCAGAGAGGAGGCTGCTCTGGGCTCCCTGACATGGGGTGGTGGTCTGGACTAGTGCAGTCGGAGGAGGAACAGGGTGAGTGACAGTAGCAGAATGAATGGACTAGATATGGTGTTGTCTGGATGAAGAGGGAGGAAGAGGGATACTGTTCCCCATCTTCCAATTGGGCAGCTGCTGGGTGGGGCTGGTCCGAGGTGGAGGGGGGCCTGTGGATGTGGAGGTGCTTTTCCACACTGAGGGTGGGGCTGTAGACCACCCCAGCACCAGCACCACATGACATGTGTTCAATAAACATTGGCTCAATAAATAAATGTGAGGAAACAAAATGGTAAGGTTGTCACCTTGGCTACACTCTTGGTCTGAAACTGGGCTCCCTATCCATGAAACTGGCAATCCTCCTCATTACCCCTTTGACCCTCCCAACCAGCCACAACCAAGTAAGACCAGAATTAGGATCACGTGCTGTGGGAGGGACACTCTCACACTCAGTACTTCATACGACCCCTGCAAGGACCATCCTAGGTAGGAAGATCACCCCCACTTTGGACGGGAGGAAACTGGGGCTCAGAAGAGTTAGCAACTGGCTTAAGGCCACCTGGGCTACTCCATCCCACAGCCTCCTGTCTCCTTGAGGGCTGTGAACTCTCCACCTTTGATAGAGAACAAGAATAAATTCCTAGAAGTCATCTGCTACACCATTTAGCTGAAAAGTATTAATATTTCTTTAAAAATTATTCTGTCATCTTCTTTCTTCGTATTTCAGAGTCTTGGGCCACAGCTTTTAACTTAATCTGCTGGAAAATATAGCCTGGCCATGTATCCTGTCCCTCTGATCTGAGGCATGGCTCTCAACCACAAATTATTTCCACTTCTCATTAATAATATTCATTCATCATATCATATTCAGGGCCCACTTATCCTTCCTGAGACATATAATTAGAATAAAACTGGAAATTTAAAGTATCAGAACTTCCTCTGATCTGCCCCTTATTGTCAGCTGGGGAAACTAAGGCCCAGAGAGGAAAAAAGACTGGTCGAGCCACACAGCCACTCAGAGGCAAAGCTGGGCTTTGAACCCCAGTCTTTCAGCTCTGCAATCTGTTTTCTTCCCACAGCCCCTGCCTCGTCTCAATGAAGTCAGAAGCCAGCAGGTCACCCTTGTGGGCCAGTTCACTGCCTTCTTTGAGATAGATTTTCTGTGGCTTGATTCCTGAGGTTCTGAGCTGTCACTGAACTCTCCTTTTACTCACTTCTGATTAAAAAGAAAAAGAAAAGAGCTATGCAGCAGAACCACATGCTGGCACTCTGGTATGAAGAGCCCAAGGAACAAGAAAAGGTGAGTGGAAAGTGAGTTGGGACAGCTAGGGGGCAGGGGACAGGGGTGGAAAGGAAGGATTCAAAGATCAATGAAATAAGTGAACCCATATTTTTGAACATCTGCTCTTGCCATGCACTAGGCTAGACAAGATGCCTTCCTTTCCTCATTTAACCCTCAAGTCAACACTATTGAGTGGATTTCCTTCTTTTTTGGATTTCCTTCCAACCTAGGTTACTACAGAGCACTGCACAGAGTTCCCTGTGCTCTACACTATTTTCTTCATTAGCTATCTGTTTTATACATGGTACCATCATGTATGTATGTCAGTCCCAGTTTCCCAATTCAACCCATTCCCCCTTGGAATCCATACATTTGTTCTCTGCATCTGTGCCTTTATTTTTGCTTTGTAAATAAAATCATCCATGCCATTCTTTTTTTCAGATTCCACAAAAATGTGTTAATATACGGCATTTGTTTTTCTCTTTCTGACTTACTTCACTCTATATTGACAGTCTCTAGGTCCATCCACATCTCTACAAATGACCAAATTTCATTCCTTCTTATCTGCCCCTAAGTATTGTGATTTGGGTAGTTTGAGCAGGGACCCAGGAATCTATTTCTAAATAAATGCTGAAACTGATTCCAATTCACAGTAGGAGTTAAAAGCAAGAGGACCCCCTTGAAATATCCTTTGACTCCCACCTCCACCTCAAGTCCTAGTGAGGAGTGTGGAAAAGTTACCACCCTGGTATGAGTTGGAGGGCTCTGTATCTTTCAAACAAGGGTTTTCCCTAATATCAGATCAGATCAGATCAGATCAGTTGCTCAGTTGTGTCCGACTCTTCGCGACCCCATGAATCCCAGCACACCAGGCCTCCCTATCCATCACCAACTCCCAGAGTTCACTCAGACTCACGTCCATCGACTCAGTGATGCCATCCAGCCACCTCATCCTCTATCATCCCCTTCTCCTCTTGCCCCCAATCCCTCCCAGCATCGGAGTCTTTTCCAATGAGTCAACTCTTCGCATGAGGTGGCCAAAGTACTGGAGTTTCAGCTTTAGCATCATTCCTTCCAAAGAACACCCAGGGCTGATCTCCTTCAGAATGGACTGGTTGGATCTCCTTGCAGTCCAAGGGACTCTCAAGAGTCTTCTCCAACACCACAGTTCAAAAGCATCAATTCTTCGGCGCTCAGCCTTCTTCACAGTCCAACTCTCACATCCATACATGACCACAGGAAAAACCATAGCCTTGACTAGACGGACCTTTGTTGGCAAAGTAATGTCTCTGCTTTTGAATATGCTATCTAGGTTGGTCATAACTTTCCTTCCAAGGAGTAAGTGTCTTTTAACTTCATGGCTGCAGTCACCATCTGTAGTGATTTTGGAGCCCAGAAAAATAGTCTGACACTGTTTCCACTGTTTCCCCATCTATTTCCCATGCAGTGATGGGACCGGATGCCATGATCTTCATTTTCTGAATGTTGAGCTTTAAGCCAACTTTTTCACTCTCCTCTTTCACTTTCATCAAGAGGCTTTTGAGTTCCTCTTCACTTTCTGCCATAAGGGTGGTGTCATCTGCATATCTGAGGTTATTGATATTTCTCCCAGCAATCTTGATTCCAGTTTGTGTTTCTTCCAGCCCAGCGTTTCTCATGATGTACTCTGCATAGAAGTTAAATAAACAGGGTGACAATATATAGCCTTGACATACTCCTTTTCCTATTTGGAACCAGTCTGTTGTTCCATGTCCAGTTCTAACTGTTGCTTCCTGACCTGCATACAATTTCTCAAGAGGCAGATCAGGTGGTCTGGTATTCCCATCTCTTTCAGAATTTTCCACAGTTTATTGTGATCCACACAGTCAAAGGCTTTGGCATAGTCAATAAAGCAGAAATAGATGTTTTTCTGGAACTCTCTTGCTTTCTCCATGATCCAGCAGATGTTGGCAATTTGATCTCTGGTTCCTCTGCCTTTTCTAAAACCAGCTTGAACATCAGGAAGGTCACGGTTCACATATTGCTGAAGCCTGGCTTGGAGAATTTTTAGCATTTCTTTACTAGCGTGTAAGATGAGTGCAATTGTGCGGTAGTTTGAGCATTCTTTGGCATTGCCTTTCTTTGGGATTGGAATGAAAACTGACCTTTTCCAGTCCTGTGGCCACTGCTGAGTTTTCCAAGTTTGCTGGCATATTGAGTGCAGCACTTTCACAGCATCATCTTTCAGGATTTGGAATAGCTCAACTGGAACTCCATCACCTCCACTAGCTTTGTTCATAGTGATGCTTTCCAAGGCCCACTTGACTTCAAATTCCAGGATGTCTGGCTCTAGGTCAGTGACCACACCATCGTGATTATCTGGGTCATGAAGATCTTTTTTGTACAGTTCTTCTGTGTATTCTTGCCATCTCTTCTTAATATCTTCTGCTTCTCTTAGGTCCATATCATTTCTGTCCTTTATCGAGCCCATCTTTGCATGAAATGTTCCTTTGGTATCTCTGATTTTCTTGAGGAGATCCCTAGTCTTTCCCATTCTGTTGTTTTCCTCTATTTCTTTGCATTGATCGCTGAAGAAGGCTTTCTTATCTCTTCTTGCTATTCTTTGGAACTCTGCATTCAGATGTTTATATCTTTCCTTTTCTCCTTTGCTTTTCGCTTCTCTTCTTTTCACAGCTATTTGTAAGGCCTCCCCAGACAGCCATTTTGCTTTTTTGTGTTTCTTTTCTATGGGAATGGTCGTGATCCCTGTCTCTTGTACAATGTCACGAACCTCATTCCATAGTTCATCAGGTACTCTATCTATCAGACCTAGGCCCTTAAATCTATTTCTCACTTCCACTGTATAATCATAAGGGATTTGATTTAGGTCATACCTGAATGGTCTAGTGGTTTTCCCTACTTTCTTAAATTTAAGTCTGAATTTGGCAATAAGGAGTTCATGGTCTGAGCCACAGTTAGCTCCTGTTCTTGTTTTTGCTGACTAAGCCTGTGAGAATTCAGGTTTAATTATTCTTTAGCTCTAAGAGACTAAGATTCTCCAGTTCTGTGATTTTTGCCCAGAGGTCTGGCTCAGCAGGGGATGGAGGTACACCCTGCAGTTTCCTGCTAAGAGGTAAAGAGAAGGCAGGCAGAACAGGCTTGGGGCAGTGAAAATGGCCTTACCAATCTGTTATACCATTTGATGAACATCTAGCTAACATAGCATAAGTATTTAATAAATACTTGTAGAGTGAATAAAATATTTGTCAGAGTTACAAGTGTTGGAAACCCAGTTGAAATTTGCGGAGATAAAGAAGGGAAGGATACGGAGTGTCCCTTGTGAATGAGGTGCGGCTGGGCCTCAGGAAGCACAGCAGCCAGGGTCTCAGATAGTTCCAGGTCTTCCTGTCACCCATCTTGCCCTCTTTCAGCATGTCAGCATCATTCCACCCAAGAAAATCATGCTTTCCCCTATATAGCATGAAAAATGACAACCTACTTCTACCAAGCCTCACATCTAACAACTCCTGCTCTCACCAAAGACCTAGGATTTCCTTCCTCTTATTCCAATTTGAAAAATCCCAAAGACGCCCTCCAACTGGCCCAGCTGAATCAGGGATGCACCTCTGACCAACTGGGTAAGATTACATAGCACATACCCTGTTCCTAGAGAAAAGGAAAGGTCCATATAGTCAAAGCTATGGTTTTTCCAGTAGTCATGTATGGATATGAAAGTTGGACTATAAAGAAGGTTGAGTGCTGAAGAATTGAGGCTTTTAAACTATGGTGTTGGAGAAGACTCTTGAGAGTCCCTTGGACTGCAAGATCAAACCAGTCAATCCCTAAAGGAAATCAATTCTGAATATTCATTGGAAGGACTGGTGCTGAAGCTGAAGTTCCAAAACTTCAGCCACCTGATGCGAACAGCCAGCTCACTGGGAAAGACCCTAAGGCTGGGAAAGATTGAAGGCAAAAGGAGAAGGGGTGGCAGAGGATAAAATGGTTGGATATCATCACAGACTCAATAGATATGAACTTGAGCAAATTCCAGAAAATACTGGAGGACAGAGGAGCCTGGCATGCTGCAGTCCATGGAGTTGCAAAGAGTCAGACATAACTTGGACACTGAACAACAAAAATGAATCAGGCAGTTACTTCTTTTGGTGACTATTATAAAAAAAAATTTTTATTTGAGTGTTTTCCATTGTAAAGCATAGTAGAGTCAACTTTCCATTTTCACATTATATTGTTTGGTCCTCAAAAGAGCCCTGATTTGGGATGGTAAAAGGAGCATTCTTTACTGTCTGACAGAAGAAGAAAAAAAAAACAAACTGAGGCTCAAAGAGGTTAAGCAAGGCCCAAGTTGGGTTCAAGGGCTGGGACTAGACCACATGCCTTCTGACTCCTGGTCACATATTTGATGAGCAAAAAAAAAGATAAACATACAACAACAGTAATCACTGCCATTTATAAGTGCCAAGCCTTTTACATCAATTATTACATTAAATTCCAACTACCCTATAAGTATTATTTCCATTCTCATTTTATAGATAAGAAATTTGAAACATAGAGTGTTTCTGTGGCTTGCTAAAAATTAGCTCAGAAAGGACAAAGCCAGGATTGGATCTGTGATGCTTCCAATGTGAAAACCTGAGCCCCTTCTCCTGCCACATGCTGCTAAAAGAACATATTATCAGTGTCAGGTAATTTTGGAAATGCCAGAAAGTTCCTCAGCTTAAAACCCTCACCCCCATTTGCCAATTACAAAAGTTCAGCATTCCTACTTGTATAGCACAGAAAACTATATTCAGTACCCTATGATAAACCATAATGGAAAAGAAGAATTTTTAAAAATGTATATATATATATATATATATATGTATAACTGAATCACCTCACTCTGCAGCAGAAATTATAAATCAATCATACTTCAATAAAATAAAAAGTTGAAATTGAAGAACAGAAAACAAATGTTCAGCATTCCTTCCAATTAATGTTTATAATTCTTTGAGCCCAAGTCTGTTCCTGCTGCTGCCACTGCTGCTAAGTCACTTTAGTTGTGTCCGACTCTGTGTGACCCTATGGACAGCAGCCCACCAGACTCCTCTGTCAAAGGGATTCTCTAGGCAAGAATACTGGAGTGGGTTGCCATTTCCTTCTCCAAGTCTGCTCCTGTTCAGGTGCATATATGCCAGAAAGAGGAGTAATCATCCTAAGCCAATGATTATGCAAGTACAGTCCCTGGACCCGCATCACCTGGGAGCTTGTTAGAAAAGCACATTCCGGGACCCCACCCCAGACCTACCTTAACGGGTTGAATTGTGTCCTCCTCAAATTCACATGCTGAAGCCCTAACTCTTCAGCATGTAGAATGTGACTATGTTTGGAGATGGGCTTCCCAGGTAAAGAACCTGTGGTAAAGAACCTGTCTGCCAGTGCAGGAGATGTAAGGGACGCAGGTTCCATCCCTGGATCGGGAAGATCCCCTGGAGGAGGGCATGGCAGCCTACTCCAGTATTCTTGCCTGGAGAATCCCATGGACAGAGGAGCCTGGTGGGCTACAGTCCATGAGGTCACAAAGAATCAGACACTGAAGCAACTTAGCACACACACACATATCTGGAAATAGGGTCTTTAAAGCAGTAATTAAGGTTAAGTGAAGTCGTTGGAGCGGCCCCTGATCTCATATGCCTGGTGTCCTTGTAAGAAGAAGAGATTAGGGCACAGACACACACAAGGGAGGAGCACATGAGGACACCAGAGGAAGACGGCCATCTATGAACCAAGGAGAGAGGCCCTCAGAAGAAACCAACCCTGTCAACATCTTGATCTCAGGCTTCTAGCCTCCAAAAAAGTAAGAAAATAAATTTCTCTTGCTTAAGCTCCCCTGGCTTGTGGTGGTTTCTTACGGCAGTGCCAGATAACTAATACACCAACTAAATCAGAAATTCTGGGGCCTAGCAGTTTGAGTTTTAACAAGCCCTCTAGGTGATTCTGATGCACGCTCAGTGTGAGAACCACTTCTCTAAGCCATAATCAGACATGTATACCTCTCTGTTGCTAGGATGTATGAATACAAGCCTGGACCTGCCTTCAGCTGTGGTTCTAGCCTGGTGGGGGCAGCCTGTCTGAGAGAATGCAGTCAGATGCAAAGAGAAGCAAAGATGAAACTTGGAAAGGAAGAGAGAGAGAGAGAGCAACAGGGAGCAGAGATGGAAGAAATAGATGACAGTGTTCAAGTTCATAGAAGGCCACTCTGGGATACCCCTGACCAGCTCACTCCGAAGTTTTGACACTTAAAAGACATCTTTGTCAGTTTCATGTCTGTAAATAGAGTATATGCTCCCAACAGATAGGCCCTGGTTCATTTCCCCTACATTCTCCACAGCTCTGAGCAACAGGATCATAGAATAACAGATGTCTTCCAAGTAACTGTTGCCTGGTGAACGCTCACAAAACCACTCCTCCTTGCCATCCTTGCGGCCGTGGCTGAGTGCTGGCCTCATCAACTCCTGCCTAAAACCCTACAACAGCCCCTAACTGGTCTTCTACATTCAATCTCTCCTCCTCACCCTCCCACATCCTTCTACCTTGCAGTGGAAGGACCCAATTAATCCCTGGCACTCTGTGACCATGCCACTGCCCTGATGACCCCCCTTTCCAGTAGCTCCCCACAGTCTTCCGATCCTTCAGGAGCTGTTTCGTTAACTCCTCCCCCAAGTCCTAACCAATGACCCTTGCTCATATGGGTGGGTGCACCTCTTAGCCCCCAGCACCTGGGACAGAGACCAGCTAGCTAGCCCCCAAATCCATTTTGCCTTCCTTCTGGGAACACATCTAGACTGTATTACCCAAACTCCCTTGCAGCTCACCATATCTATGTGTCTAGCCAATGAAATGTAAGAGGAAGTGATGTGCGTCACTTCCAAACTTCGCCCATAAAAACTTCCTGTGTGGGAACTTTCCTGGTGGTCTAGTGTTAAGAATCTGCCTTGCAGTGGAAGGTGCTCGGGTTCTATCCCTGATTAGGGAACCAAGATTTCACATACTGAGGAGCAACTAGAGAGTCTGTGAGCTGCAACAAAAGATCCTACATACCGCAACTAAGACCTGACATAGCCGATATACAAATATTTTTTAATAACACCGGCATGACCCTCTATACTCTTTTCCCCCATCTACCAGCTGGAGGTCAACACCCAGGGTGACCTTGGCAGATGCAGGGAAGGTTGTAGAGCCTGGATTAATACTGGTGAGGTTCAGAGTACCCCTCCTCCCCCACTGTCCCTAACTGAACTTTACATGAGCAAGAAATTAACACCTATTATGTTAAGCTATTGACTTTTTAGAGTTTTGTCTGTTATAGCATCTGGTGTTAAGCAGAAACCATGGCCTGGATCATTGCAGACTTGTTTGGGGCCCCAAAAGAGACTTGCTGTGTCTCTCTGTTCACGCAGCTTCATCATCCTATCCAATCCCATCCACTCTCCAAGTCTAGCTCTGGTCTCCCCTCCTCCACAGTGACTTCCCTCACCCCTCTATGCCCCATACCCCAGGCTCAGTGGATCCTCCTCTCTTTGCACCATGGACTCGCTAACATTTATTGAGCACTCACTATGTGCAAGGCTCTGTGCTTAGGCTTTATAATCATTAACTTTTTGAATCCTCATCACCATGACAAGTGGATGCAACCATTCTCCCCATTTTAGAGATGAAGCATGGAGGACTAAGTGACTTGCCCAAGATCACACAGCTAGTAAGTGACAAAGTTAGGATTTCAACTCATGAAGATTGGCTCCAGAAGCCCCACTTTTTTTTCTTAACTTTACATGGTGACACAATACTGCCTCTCCATACCCCCATTATTTTTCTCACATCTGGTAATACTGTCTCCTATGATGATATTTGTAAGTGCAAATTAAATATAATGTGATCCTTTAATTAGAGGGCACAGTGTACACTGAGCAAATCGTGGTTGGTTATAACACAGTGGAGAGGAAGAGTCTGCTACAGGGGAATCAGTGGGGGTGGGGGAGTGGAGGGGGTTGGGGGACTACAGTCCTGATGTCTCTAGGATGCTTCCTTAGAGGGGCTTGGCCCTTTGTTTCTCTGGCAGTGAACAGTCAAAGCAAAGGAAGGAGAGAGGAATCTGTCCTAGGACAATATCGCAGTGATAGAAAAAGAAAGGCTGTTCATGTTAAGCAAAAGGGTGGGGATGTCTAAGGATGGATTTGCTCTGTGATGTTCAGGTTTTACAGCCATACACTTATAGCTGTAAAAGCACCTTTATTATTGACGTTTCTAAAGGAAAAATAACTTTGGAATGGCAAGTCTGAAACTGCCTAGCCCTTAACCTCTTTCTCCCCATTGAGGCAATTGTCTCTATGATTTCACTTTTTATAACATAGGATTTTTCAGATGCAACCTCTGCATCCTAATAGAACACAGCACACCACTGGTGTCTGTTGGGATGTCAGTTCCCACAGCAGAGTGCCCTGAGGGCAAGACCAGGTCAGCTCCATTGCTGGGACCTTAGCATCTGGCACAGAGTCTGGCATGGTCTCTGCCACCACCACCATCCTTCCTGAGATCCCAATCTTCCTCTCTCTTCTCTGTCATACCTTTTGGCAAACAAAGCGTCACTAGCTGGTCTGACCCACCTGCTCTATCTCCTGCACTCCTATCTACTGTTACTGCAAACCACAGTGCCCAGAGCCCGTCAGCATGTGAAACCCCAGCACATGCCAGCACACACTGCACCACCACTATTATAAAACTCACAGTAGCCCAAATAGACCTGGGTTCAAACCCCAGCTCTACTACTTCATAGCTCAAAGATTTGCAGCCTCTCCAAGCCTCAGCTTCTACATCTGTAAAATGGAGACAAAAAAATACCTAGTGGTCAGGGTTGTTGTGAAGATTCAGTTCAGTTCAGTTGCTCAGTCGTGTCCGACTCTTTGTGACCCCATGGACTGCAGCACGCGACTGCAGCTGTCCATCACCAACTCCCAGAGCTTGCTCAAACTCAGGTACATCGAGTCAGTGATGCCATCCAACCATCTCCTCCTCTGTCGTCCCCTTCTTCCCCTGCCCTCAATCTTTCCCAGCATCAGGGTCTTTTCAAATGAATCAATTCTTCACATCAGGTGCCCAAAGTATTGGAGCTTCAGCTTCAGCATCAGTCCTTCCAATGAATATTCATGATTGATTTCCTTTAGGATTGACTGGTTGGATCTCTTTGCAGTCCAAGGGACTCTGAAGAGTCTTCTCCAACACCACAGTTTAAAAGCATCAATTCTTCAGCGCTCAGCTTTCTTTATAGTCCAACTCTCACATCCATAAATGACTATTGGAAAAACCATAGCTTTGACTAGATGGACTTTTGTTGGCAAAGAAATGTCTTTGCTCTTTAATATGCTATCTAGGTTGGTCATAGCTTTTCTTCCAAGGAGCAAGCATCTTTTAATTTCATGGCTGCAGTCACCATCTACAGTGATTTTGGAGCCCAAGAAAATAAAATCTGTCACTGTTTCCATTGCTTCCCCATCTATTTGCCATGAAGTGATGGAACTGTATACCATGATCTTCATTTTTAGAATGTTGAGTTTTAAGTCAGCTTTTTCACTCTCCTCCTTCACTTTCATCAAGAGGCTCTTTAGTTCCTCTTTACTTTCAGCCATAATGGAGGTGTCATCTGCATATGTGAGGTTATTGATATTTCTCCCGGCAATCTTGATTCCAGCTTGTGCTTCATCCTGCCTGGTGTTTCACATGATGTACTCTGCATATAAGTTAAATAAGCAGCCTTGACGTACTCCTTTCCCAATTTGGAACCAGTCTGTTGTTCCTTGTCTGGTTCTAACTGTTGCTTCTTGATCTGCATATAGATTTCTCAGGAGGCAGGTAGGGTGGTCAGGTATTCCATCTCTTTAAGAATTTTCCACAGTTTATTGTGATCCACATAATCAAAGGCTTTAGTGTAGTCAATGAAGAAGTAGATGTTTTTCTGGAATTCTCTTGCTTTTTCTACTCTCCAACGGATATTGGCAATTTGATCTCTGGTTTGTCTGCCTTTTCTAAATCCAGCTTGAACATCTGGAAATTCTCAGTTTATATACTGTTGAAGCCTAGCTTGGAGAATTTTAAGCATTACTTTGCTAACGTGTGAGATGAGTGCAATTCTGTGGTAGTTTGAACATTCTTTGGCATTCCCTTTCTTTGGGATTGGAATGAAAATAGACCTTTTCCAGTCCTGTGGCCACTGCTGAGTTTTCAAAAATTGCTGGCATATTGAGTGCAGCACTTTCACAGCATCATCTTTTAGGATTTGAAATAGCTCAGCTGTAATCCCATCACTTCCACTTTGTTCGTAGTGATGCTTCCTAAGGCCCACTTGACTTCACACTCCAGGATGCCTGGCTCTAGGTGAAAGACCACATCATCATGGTTATCTGGGTCATTAAAATCTTTTTTGTATAGGTCTTCTGTATATTAAATAATATATAGAGTCTGGCATAACACTTAACACAGAGACATCAAATGAATGGTTAAGTAGCACTGCTTCTTCTGCACAAAAGTCCTGAGACAGCAGCAGAGATGGTCCTAGTATTCATTTTCAAAAGAGGAAACTGAGGCACAATAGCCTAGGTGACAAGCTTCGGATCACGCATCCTACAGATCCTACTTCCTCCTTTCCTGCTTCAGCATCCCATGAGCAACGCCAGAAATCCCCACTCCAGCAAGGCAAATGGGAGGGCAAGTAGCATTTATGGTGGCTGAGGGTCTGGATGGGCCAGCTAGATCTACACACTGGCCCTATGAGCTGGACCTGCCCTTTGCCCCAATCTCTCTCAAAAAGCCCAGACCCACAGGAGCCATGGGATAGTGACCTCCTGTTCTGGCACTAACAGTCCTAAACCAAGAGGTGGGAGCAGGAGATTCTACCTTCTACTCCACAAGTTAGGAGTTGTGTGAATTTAGGAAAGTCACTGCTCCTCTCTGAGCCTCCATTTCCTCACTTAGCCCTCCCTGGGAGTAATAATACCTGCTTTTATAAGTTATTCAAAGATCCAGTGAACTGTTGCATGTAAAATACCTAACACAGGACACAAGACCTGATCTACACAGGTGTGCTGTGTAAGGAGAAGCTGTTTGACAGTGATGGTGGTGATGGTCATGATACTGCTTCTCAGCGGAACGGGACCAAGGCCTCAGCGAGATTTGTCCCCCCACCCCCCACCCAGTAAGCACTAAACGTGCTTATTCTGATTGGTCAGGGGATGCTATTAGAAACCAGGGTGAGTCCAAGTGCCACTGGATATTCCTGTGCCCAAACCCTGCCCTCCCTTCCCTATCTCCTTCAAGTCCTTGAGTGAAGGAAGAATCCAGACAATAAATAGAAAAGGAATGGTTTGGTTACACTGATTTTTAAATGTAGTCTTGACCCCAAACCCAACTCTGAGAGCTGACTAGGCCATGGGAAATCTCTTTCACCTGAATGAGCTGGGACAGAACCAAGGCAGGCCCCCAACTGATTATTCTAGCCCATGACTGAGCCCAAATCTTGGCAAACAACCCCCTCTGTACCTAGGTAAATGCAAGAGGAGACCAGGGCAGAGGAGAGAGGCTGCCTGATGCTCTGAGTAGTGTGGGTGCCCTGGGGGAGAAAGCGAGCTGAGAGGGAACCAGGGAAGTCCAAGGTCAAGAGATGGAGCAGGGCTGCAGCAGAGAAGAAAGTGAAGTCACATTCATGAGCTGTCCTTGATCACCTTTGAAACTTCCAAAACTCCCCCAACCCAGAAAGGACCCCACAGATCAGCAGTCCTCTGAAGTCTGAACTCCACCAGAGTCTCTGGGGGTCCAGTCCTTTTCAACTGGTGTGACACCCCAGAAGATGAGCCCACATTTCATCTCTTGCTGGCCCCAGGTCCCTGCTCCAGCCAGGCCATCCCCTTGCTGGATAGGCAGCAGTAAGAACTGGTCCCAAGGATGCACAGTTTCTGTGCATTGAAATCTGGCCCAAATCCTTTAGCTTTATGTTTTCAGCCCACATCTCTCCTTCTCCTCAGCCTCAGGCCCAATGTGCCTCTACTTTGATCATCCACAGCCCCATTTTCCCAAGCCCACTCCAAGTCATGCTGGTTCCAGCCTTCCCTGTCTACATCAGCACCCCACCACCCGCTTTGAGCTCCCACAGCCCATTCTCTCTGCTTCCTCATTTGCTATATTGGCCATTAAAAAAAAAAAAAAAAACCTTAACAGAAAGCACCTTGTATTATCAACGGATGTTTAGCCCCTATTTTATGTTAGAGGTTTGGGGAACACAAAGACAAAAGGACATGGTCTCTGACCTCAAGGAGCTCCTGGACCGGGGTGGACAGCACTCCTAACTAGAATCCATGACGGTATGGTGAAAGGATAAGAGAGAGACAAGCCTTGTGTAGTGGAGTTCAGAAGAGGGAAAGATGTGGGCATGTTTCTTGATGTGTGCTCAGTCGCTTCAGTCGTGTCTGACTTTTTGCAACTCTATGGACTGCAGCCCACTAGGCTCCTCTGTCCATGGGATTCTCCAGGCAAGAATAGTGAATAGGGTTGCCATGGCCTCCTCCTTGGGACTTTCCTGACCCAGGGATTGAACCCTCATCTCCTGTGTCTTCTGCACGGCAGGCAGATTCTTTACCCACTGAGCCACTGGGGAAGCCCCAAGACTTCTTGGGAGAAGCTGCATACCAGTAACATCATCAGAAATGAATGGATTCCAGAAGGTAGATAGAATAGAGACGGTATTCAAGGCTGAAGTATACTCAAGTATACTGAAGTACACTTGAAGTATATTCAAGGCAAAAACTTGGAGTGTGAAATTGCCTCCTTGAGGACAGCAAGTATTTCCATTTGCCTAGAATATACATGTAAAATTACATGTACTAGTAACCATGTAGAATATTTCGCTGATTGAATCAGTCTTTGCTGAAAGAGCCTTGACTGGAGGAATGATACATTTGTTCCTAGACGTGTTGAGGGAAAGAAAGAAAAAATAGGGCCTTTGAAAGATTTTCAGGAGGAACAAACATGACATGATCAAAATGTCATCACAGAAATATTAAGCTAGCAGTGTGAGAAGGATGTATTAAGATGAGAAGAAACTGGGTACAGATATATGAAATACCATTTCATATTCATTACATGGGTGAAAACAGAATATTTGATAACGTCAAGTGTTGGGTAAAATATGAATCCATGGAAATTCTCAGATGCTAGTGATGGAAGTGTTAATTGTTACAACTATTTTGGAAAACAATATTAATTTATATAGCTTGAATATTTGTCTATGTTCATATGCAACCGCTATGACTCAGCAGTTTCACTTAGACCAATATTCCTTGCTGCTGCTGCTAAGTCACTTCAGTCATGTCCGACTCTGCAACCCCAGAGACGGCAGCCCACCAGGCTCCTCTGTCCCTGGGATTCTCCAGGCAAGAACACTGGAGTGGGTTGCCATTTCCTTCTCTGATGCAAGAAAGTGGAAAGTGAAAGTGAAGTCGCAGCAGTTTTAAGTGTGGTTCAGGGACCCTGAGACTTTTGAGGGGAATCCATAAGGTCAAAAACACTTTTGTAATATATTTGAAAGGCATTATTTGACTTTTTCTCTCTTGTCTCACAAAAATACAGAGGAGTTTTATAGAAGCTGTGTAACATAAGATAGCTCAACAGACTGAACATGGAAGTAGATATGAGAATCTGCTATCATCTATTAATCCAGACACTAAAGACATTTGCAAAAATTTAATAATGCCACTCCTTCTACTTAATTTGTCTTAGTAAATGTAGTGATTTTTCACTTAAAATATATGATTTATATTAACATATCATGAGTTTGTTATTGCCATTTTTAAATGAATTAATAAATAATATAGTTATATTTTTCTGTTTTAATTTCTAATATAGAAAAATCTATAGATATAATGCATGTAAACAAAAGCTCTCTGGAATATTGAAACAAAAATGTTTGATAACCACTGCCCTAGACAAATTCTTGCACATGTGTACCAGAGACATGAACAAGAATACCTGTAACAGCATTATCTTAGCAAAATATTTGTAGTACTAAAAACTGGAGACAACTCAAATGTCCACAAACAAGAGAATGGATAAAATTACTACAGTATAGTCACACTACTTTAGTGGACTATCATACAGCAATGAAAACAAATGAACTACAGCTTAAAAAAACCAACAGGATATTTCTCAGATTTATTTTGAATTACATAAGGCAAAATCAAGGCAGAAAATAGAAGAACATTCTTCACAATATCATTCTTACAAAGCTCAAAAAAGCTATAAAATAGGTATGTATATTTAAGGACACAAACGTAAGAGATAAATTTTTTTTTAAGCAAGAGAATGATAAATACACAATCCACCCTCTCAGATGGAAGCTGAAAGCTGCGATAAAGAAAGGAGAACTACACAATGAACTGCTGTTGATAAGCTTCCGATTATTAAAGTGGGTGGTGACTGATGAGTAGCCCTTTTACGATGATGCTTCATAATTATATATAT
This sequence comes from Bos javanicus, assembly GCF_032452875.1. NCBI lineage: Eukaryota > Metazoa > Chordata > Mammalia > Artiodactyla > Bovidae > Bos > Bos javanicus. The sequence continues at coordinate 96,181,053 of NC_083870.1, read as the reverse complement.
GGTATATATCTTTTTGTATGTATCAAATAGGTGAACTGTGAACTTCCAGATGTTCAAGCTGGTTTTAGAAAAGGCAGAGGAACCAGAGATCAAATTGCCAACATCCGCTGGATCATGGAAAAAGCAAGAGAGTTCCAGAAAAACATCTATTTCTGCTTTAATGACTATGCCAAAGCCTTTGACTGTGTGGATCACAATACACTGTGGCAAATTCTTCAAGAGATGGGAATACCAGATCACCTGACCTGCCTCTTGAGAAACCTATATGCAGGTCAGGAAGCAACAGTTAGAACTGGACATGGAACAACAGACTGGTTCCAAATAGGAAAAGGAGTACGTCAAGGCTGTATATTGTCACCCTGCTTATTTAACTTATATGCAGAGTATATCATGAGAAACGCTGGGCTGGAAGAAACACAAGCTGGAATCAAGATTGCTGGGAGAAATATCAATAACCTCAGATATGCAGATGACACCACCCTTATGGCAGAATGTGAAGAGGAACTAAAGAGCCTCTTGATGAAAGTGAAAGAGGAGAGTGAAAAAGTTGGCTTAAAGCTCAACATTCAGAAGACAAAGATCATGGCATCTGGTCCCATGACTTCATGGGAAATAGATGGGGAAACAGTGGAAACAGTGTCAGACTTTATTTTTCTGGGCTCTAAAATCACTGCAGATGGTGACTGCAGCCATGAAATTAAAAGACGCTTACTCCTTGGAAGAAAAGTTATGATCAACCTAGATAGCATATTAAAAAGCAGAGACATTACTTTGCCAACAAAGGTCCGTCTAGTCAAGGCTATGGTTTTTCCAGTAGTCATGTATGGATGTGAGAGTTGGACTGTGAAGAAAGATGAGTGCAGAAGAATTGATGCTTTTGAACTGTGGGGTTGGAGAAGACTCTTGAGAGTCCCTTGGACTGCAAGGAGACCCAACCAGTCCATTCTGAAGGAGATCAGCCCTGGGTGTTCTTTGGGAGGAATGGTGCTAAAGCTGAAACTCCAGTACTTTGGCCACCCCATGCGAAGAGTTGACTCATTGGAAAAGACTCTGATGCTGGGAAGGATTGGGGGCAGGAGGAAAAGGGAATGACAGAGGATGAGATGGCTGGATGGCATCACCGACTCAATGGATGTGAGTCTGAGTGAACTCCGGGAGACGGTGATGGACAGGGAGGCCTGGCGTGCTGCGATTCATGGGGTCGCAAAGAGTCAGACACGACTGAGAGACTGAACTGAACTGATGTATCAAATATAATATGAAAAAATACTCCTAGTATTCAGACTCCAGTTTCTAAATACCATTTCCCACTAAAAAGAAAGGGAGACAATTGGTAAGTAGCATTTTAAACTAGGAGCTAAATTAGTTTAAACTACCTAAACTCCCTTTTGCTCCAAGCCCTTGGAGAAATGGCTGATTGCAGGCCTGGGGCAGGAAATGCACAGAATGGAACACCCTGTCATTCTAGAAAGCAAGGAAGCTAGTAGGGACTACTGAGGTTATAATCAAAGGCAGTTGAGGTTCCCATTAACCAAAAGATAGGACCATATGAGCATTAATAAAGACAAAAACTGAAATGGATTGAAAAACATCCCTTTTATTTAAATCCATGAGTTCATTAGGATACAATATCATCTCATTCGTCACCTTTGGATAATGCTAGGAAACCAACCTGTTATTTTTTAAATTGAAAATAAATGATAAGAATCAAGCATTTTTCCTGCTTTTCCTATATGAACTGCACCTCAGGGTATCCAAATAGTTTATGAGAGGATGTTACTCCTTAAACAACTCCAGCTAAAGAACAAAGGAAAAAGTGATCCTGTGGTGGTTATCATTCCTCTTGAGGCTATGAATGCCTAGATGGCTAGCACATCACTTAGCAATCCTCTTATCCAACTGTGCCCCCAGACTGCCCACACTCAAACTGAAACACCTCATTGGTCAACTTCCCTGAATTTACTTCATCAAGTTAGAAAGGTCCTACCAGAGGCACTCATGATTCAGGATTCTCTTCCTTTGGCAGATCCCTACTTCCCTCCATAGTAGTGAGTAGGAATGAGGCTATAATCAGGAACCTCTCCTCAATTCTTAAAGATATTGCAAAATTCACGCTAAAGCAATAGCTGTCAGACAAAATTCCTAAGCCTCTTTGGCCAAAGTTGTTCTTGATAATAGGATGCTGCTGCTGCTGCTGCTAAGTCGCTTCAGTCATGTCCAACTCTGTGCGACCCCATAGATGGCAGTCCACCAGGCTCCCCCGTCCCTGGGATTCTCCAGGCAAGAACACTGGAGTGGGTTGCCATTTCCTTCTCCAATGCAGGAAAGTGAAAAGTGAAAGTGAAGTCGCTCAGTCATGCCCTACTCTTAGCGACCCCATGGACTGCAGCCTACCAGGCTCCTCCATCCATGGGATTTTCCAGGCAAGAGTACTGGAGTGGGGTGCCATTGCCTTCTCCATGATAATAGGAGAGTCCTTGATTAATCTTTCAGCTAAGCAAGGAGGTGTCTGCTGTGGCCAATACTACTTGCTGCCACTGGATTAACACTTGTGGGGAAGTTGAAGTTCAGCTGCTTAAGATCACTGAACAAGTCACTTGGCCAAGAAATCAATGAGATCTTTCTTTGACTTATTTGGCATTGATATTTGGGCCTTGGGGACCATAGCTCTGAAGTGCACTCCACATATTAGAAATTATCTTGTTTATAATACTCATAATGGTCTCCCTAATGCACTGTATTCTCTCAAACTCTTTAAATGCATGTTTGCAGCCATTAATTACCAAGTAAATTATCTTCCTAGGACTGGAACATCAGAAAAGGAATGAAGAAAATGACCAAAAATGGGTTTCCCGTGTGGCACTAGTGGTAAAGAACCCATCTACCAATGCAGTAGACAGATGCGGGTTCAATCCTTGGGTCCGGAAGATCCCCTGGAGGAGGAAATGGCAACCCACTCCAGTAATCTTGCCTGGAAAATCCCAAGGACAGAAGAGCCTGGAAGCCTCAGTCTGCAGGGTCATAAAGAGTTGGACATGACAGAGACAACTTAGCGTGCACATGAATTTGAAATTATGAACTGTAAATACCACATAGATTCTGCAAAAAGATATTATAACCTGTGAACCTCATACAAAACTAGAAAAAAACTGTAAGAACTTCAGGACAGTAACAAGGAGTGATGCTAAGCCCCTAAATTTTGATCAGATCTCCATTAGGCTCTCTCAGTTGACAACATCCCAAAATGGAATCACTTATGCTAAGCCCCATGTCATCAAACCAAGACTTAATATTTAATTACTTAGTTTCAGCCTCTCCCAAGAATGAAATCTTAAACCAGTCAATCAGGAACTACCTAGTCACAACTAGTGAGTCAATCTGCCTGATAGACCCCTGTCGACCCCTTAAAGGAAGGTGACCTTGCCACAACCAGTTTGTTCCCTTCTGCCTGTAAAGTTCTTTTATTTTGTATAGGTCCTCAGAGCTCCTTTCTCTCTGCTAGATAAGATCCTGCCCAACTCATGAATTGTTGAATAAAACCTATAAGATCTTCAAAAATTATTTTAATGACAGACTATAATTATTGTGCAAATGCTGAGGAAGTAATGGATTGATGGCAGCTAATAACAAAAAGAGATGTGATGATTAGACAATTTTGTGCCTCATGGTAAAAGTTCACCCCACCTCTGAAGTATTCTTGCTCAGAATTCAAATCTGATGATGCCTCTAGATTTAACTCCTAATATGGAGAAGGCAATGGCACCCCACCCCAGTACTCTTGCCTGGAAAATCCCATGGACGGAGGGGCCTGGTGGGCTGCAGTCCATGGAGTCGCTAGGAGTCGGACACGACTGAGCGACTTCACTTTCACTTTTCATTTTCATGCATTGGAGAAGGAAATGGCAACCCACTGCAGTGTTCTTGCCTGCAGAATCCCAGGGATGGGGGAGCCTGGTGGGTTGCCGTCTATGGGGTCCCACAGAGTCAGACACAACTGAAGCGACTTGGCAGCAGCAGCAGCAGCATTCAGCAAATACAGGGGACAAATGACCATATCAAAGGACACCATGGGATACAAGCAGCAAAGTCCAGATGTGGCAAACAGGATAAACAACCAAGGTTCCTCAACAAATATAGAGCTAGGGAAAAACAGGAGGAGTAACCTACAGATTAAAAAAGACTTAAAAGACACTATAACCCAATTGCAATATACAGAACTAACTTGGATTCTGAATCACATAAAATTTTAAAGAAACAAAATTATGAACTAACTCAGGAAATTTGAACACTAACTGCATATTTGATGACATTAAAGAATTCTTTATTTTTAGGTATGGTAATGATATCATGCACACTTAGCTGCTCAGTCATGCCCAGTTCTTTGTGACCCCATGGACTATAGATCACCAGGCTCCTCTGTCCATGGGATTCTCCAAGCAAGAATACTGGAATGGGTTGCCATTTCCTTCTCCAGGGGATCTTCCTGACTCAGGGATCTAATTCGGGTCTTCTGCATGGCAGGCAGATTTTTTACCATCCAAGCCACCAGAGAAGCCCCTGATGATATTATAGTTATGTATTTTTCCAATTTTTATTGTGGTAAAATATACAGAATATAAAATTCACCATCTTAACTATTTTTAGTAGTTCAGTGGAATTAAATATATTCATAATATTGTGCTACCATCCCCCACCATCCATCTCCACAACTCTCTTCATCTTGTAAAACTGAGTTCTGTACCTATCAAACACTACCTCCTCATTCTCCCCTCCCTCCAGCCCCTGGCAACCACCGTTCTACTTTCTGTCTCTATGATTCTGACTACTCTAAGTACCTCCTGTAAGTGGAATCATATGGTGTTTGTCTTTTTGTGACTAGTTTATGTTTATAGCTATGTATTTTAATGTATTCTTATATTTATAGGCCTGATGATATTTTGTCTAAGCTAGGCTTTGCTTTAAAAAGAGTCTAGGGGATTCAGACAGACTGATTTTAAGGCAACTCCATCTATTGTATGACCCTTCATCTCTGATACTTAGTTCATCTTTTTTTCCATTTGCTAACTGGGAATAATAATGGCACATATTTCAGAACAATTTTTAAAGTATTAAATTAACTCACATGCATAATGCTTAAGAGTACCTACTTATAGACAGGTATCTAATAACTGCTATTTTTCCCATTCATTAACATTATTCTTTCAATAAATGTTTTTATTGTTCATTTGAAAAGATATTTCACATACTTATTTTTTAAAAAATATATGTATTCGAGAATTGACTGGCTAGAAAGGTTAACAGTTCAGTTCAGTTGCTCACTCTTGTCTGACTCTTATGACCCCATGAACTGCAGCACGCTAGGCCTCCCTGTCCAGCACCAACTCCTGGAGCTTGCTCAAACTCATGTCCATCGAGTCAGTGATGCCATCCAAAAGTTATTTTATATATGTATACACACACACACACATATATATAAATAATCCGTGGGCACTTCCCTGGTGGTACAGTGGATTCGAATCCTCCTGCTGCTACAGGGGACACGGCTTCAATCCCTGGTCCAGGAAGATCCCGTGGAGCATGCCACAATTCCTCAGAGCAACTAAGCCCATGCTCCACAACTACTGACCCCACACTCTAGAGCCCTGAGCCACAACTACTGAGCCCACGTGCTGCCACCGAAGCCCATGCACCTAGAGCCTGCACTCCACAAGAGAGGCCGCTGCAAGGAGAGGCCTGGATACCACAAAGAGTAGCCCCCACTTGCGGCAACTGGAGAGGGCCCACATGCAGCAATGAAGACCGAGCTCAACATAAGTAAATAAACAAATAATTTTTTTACACAATAATAATCTGGGGGCATGGAAGTGTGAGGAGAGTGGGCAGGAGTAGATAAAACAAGGCAGCCTGTGGGTTGACGACTATGAAGCTGGGTGACGTTCACAGGGGTTCATTACTCCCTCTACTTTTGTATGAACTTGGACTTTCCATAATAAATCTTTTTGTAAAGAGCAAAGGCAAAACAAAGATATTTCCAAGCAATAGCAACAACGAAAGAAAGAGAATACGGAAGCAGGAGGGGGTTACAATCATGCAGAGGGGAGGACAGTGATGCCATCGAGAGAGAGACACAGAGAGAGCAGGAAAAGCAGCTTGTGAGGAGCAATGATAAATAGGGTTTTGCACACATTGATTTCAAGATGCCAAACTCCCTCATTTAAGCATCCAGGCAGAATCAGTGCATCTTGGAAAGATCATTTTTAAAAAAACTCCAAAACCTAGCTGACAAGTTCCAACACAACCAGAGCTCTATCCTCTACACTGCCTATCTGGGAAAGCAATTGTTTGTCTCTGCCCTGTTTCCAGTCCATAACTCAGTTCTGTATCTGTGACAAGCAGCTTCCCAGTCCCATGGTGACCAGACATGATGCAGCATTCGGTACCTTGGAAACCATGAGAGAAGGGAGGAGACCTTGACAGGGTGGGGGCCAGGAGCGTTTCTCAGAGAAATGAATTCATCTCACCTGCCAGGGAAACTGAGGCTTGGCGAGCACAGAGCTTATCCCCAGCAGAGACACCAGCAGAACTCAGGGATCAGGGTTCTCAGCTAAGAGGAACTGGGACAAGGAGGCAAAAGGTAAGTAGCATTTTTAACTACAAATGGAGGACCTTTTTCATGCCAAGCCCACTGGTCATCCCACAGACAGCCCATCACTCCTAGCAACAGTGAAAAATTCAAGTTTACAAGAACTGAGATCTGCTGGACATCAGCAGTGGGGACTCCTCCCATCTCCCATATCTGCCCCCTCAGTTCCTGAAAAATGGAACTCCCCAAACCTCATATCACGAAGCCCCCACCATCCACCCATGCACCCAGGCAGAAGCCAAAGGACTAATCTTTATGCCATGTCCCAGTCCCTCACACCTCACAAGGATCCCCCATCCCTTCTCCATCCATTATTATTTACCGAGCACCTGCTGTGTGCCGAATACTCTTTTATGGTTGACAACATGTCAATAAACGAATCAGAAAAATCCCTGCCTTTGAGGAACTTACATTGTAGTGGAGGGAGACGAACAATAACCATAACAAGTAAGTTGATTATGCGGCACATCTGAAAGTACAGTAAAAGAACAGGGTAGTAGAGGCTGGGGTTCTGGGGGGGTGGGGAGCAGCCCGTCACTGAGAACCATCTCTGCTTCCTCACTGCCCTGAACCAGGCCTCTCTCTGTCTCCTGGACCACTGTAGCTGCCCCTTCATAGCCTTCCCTGTCCCCACCGGCCCCTTCCCATCCATCTTACAGTCAAGTTCATCTCGCTCAATCACAGATCAGATCAACTCATTCCTTACGTAAAACCTCTTATGACTGTAAATCCCTCCTTAGCATCCGCCTGCTCAGCTCATCTCCCACCACACAGCCCTGCCCTCCAACTGTGCATGCGTGCTAAGCAGTTTCTGTCGTGTCCAACTCTGTGCAACCCTATGGACTGTAGCCCCCCAGGCCCCTCTGTCTATGGGGATTCTCCACGCAAATATACTGGAGTGGGTTGCACGCCCTCCTCCAGGGGATATTTCTGACCCAGGGATCGAATCTGTGTCTCTTATATCTCCTGCATTGGCAGGCAGATTTTTTTTTTTTTTTTTTTACCACTAGTACCACCTATAGTGCACCCCTGCCCATCCTGCATGGATGTCAGCCACCCCCACCGGTCCTGAGCTCTGCAACAACCACCCTCAGCCCAGCTTTCCTCACCCTGCTGATGAATCCTGCCCCAAGACAGCCTGGCCCAGCTTTCCTCACCCTACTGATGAATCCTGCCCCAAGACAGCCTGGGAGTTCAGGATCTCCATTACCAGACAAGGCAGCAAAAAATCAAGGACCATGGCTTCTGCCTGACATTGGGTTTCCCACAAACAGACTCTCAAGTGAGGAGTTGTGTACAGAAGGCTTACTGGGGAGTCCTCTCTGGAAACACCCCTGTAACTGGGCAGAGACACAAGCTGACCCACAGTGAATTGCAACTGGTATCTCAGCAGATCCCACAGAGAGCCCTGGATCTGAGATGGCCCCTCAGAAGCATCCAAATGAGGGAAGACGGCTGGGCTCTTATACTCCCACATGGGCACAAGGCCCCTTCCTAGCCACAGTGATCCCTTGAGATGAAGCACATGTAAGGGCGAAGCAGTTCCTACAGCCAAGGACAACTTTCAGTGAGCCACCAGCAACCAACATTCCCAGCAGTTGGAGGATGGTGCGTTGACCCTGGGGAGGGGATCCAAGCAAAACACCGCAGTATCCACTACAGCCTCTGACAGACCTGAGTTTGAAACTTGCTTCTGTCACTTACAGCTGTGTGACCTCTGTGGAGATAATAACAGTCTCTGCCACTCGCTGGATGCTGGGAGTCTTAAATAAGAGAAACTGTCTGGATAAAAATGGCAGCTGAACTTTAATGCTTATCTTGTCTCTCTCTCTGCACCCCCTCCCCTAAAATGACAATAAGGAAAAGAGAAGATATAAACCCAGAGGACAGGAAGCAAAGAAAAGGAGTCATAATGGATGAGAAAGTTCAATGAATTTCTGTAAGATTGAAAGGGGTCAGAGGAGTGAGTGGTACTTATGTTGCAGAGTGATGGGACCTAAGCTCTCACACTCCACCACCGCTGAATGAGTGCTCTCAGAATAGCCACACTTGCCTTCTCTTTACATACTTTGGGAGCTGAATACCCCTGTCTGGTAGAATGTTCCTCAGAATGCCCATATAATATCTCCTGCAGTTAATTCATCTGCTTTTCCCAGAAACAATTGTTTATTCCCAAACCTGTTTATGCCAGCTATACTTGCTCTTGTAATTATGTGAGTCAATTTAATATTAATAAGCCAATAAAATATGATAGTGAAAGGGAGTTATTTTATGAAACTAAGTTGAAAGCCTTGAAAAACTCAGTGAAGGCAGATTGCTATTTAAAAACATGTTCAGATAAGTTACAGACAAGCAATTGTAACAGATTGGAAGGAAATTATATAAATCTAGAAGGAATCTGCGTTCAGATTGTTCCATAAGCTCCTGTAAGTTTAGCTGTACTATAAAGAAGCAAACCAGGATCTGGTAGACAATGCTTTAAGCACTGGGGTTTGCACAAGAAAGACCTTACAGAATTCCCATGAATAGACCCATACTCAAAGAAAAAAGAATAGGCATTTGTATGTTTGGGGTTAAAATTAAATGTTTACAATTTAATTTTTCAATGATTAAAAATTAGAAAGTATTTTATTTTTCAATGATTTCTTGCATGGAACAATTTTTGATGAACTAAATTTGTACTAGTTTCTACTGAATCACGTAAGACCCGCAGAAGGTATGCCACTGAGAAGAAAGTCAATGGCTCTGCTGAACTGGGAAGGGGGCACGGAATAGAAGATGAGATTTTGAGGCCAGAAAGGGCAGAAAACAGGAGGATTAACTGAGAATCTGCCCGGTGGTCTGACCTTATTCTCTGCAGAGAATAAGGCTGAAACAGTGACCACAAGACCCATCACTATGTACCAGGATAATAGCTTTACAAACCCAACAACCCATGGGGTAATATTCTTATTAGGTCTAATTTACAATAGAAAACTGAGGCACAGGGAGATTAATTGACTTGTCCAAAGTCATACAGCTAGTAAGTGGCAGAGATGGGATTCAAACCCAGGTATTCTGGCTCCAGAATCCATGCTTTTAACCACATCCATCCTGCCTTACAGAGTAGTCCCAGAGAAAAAAACTTCCCTTGTTGATATTTATCTGTCTCCCAACCAAAAGGCCAGACCCTATCTGATCCACCTAAAGGGAAACTGGTACAACTGCCTCCACAAAAGTCAGTCAACTTCTTGGACTCTCATCCTAATTGTGTACAGAAACCTAAGATCACTAAATATCAGCAACATCTCCAACATGGGGAGGGACACAGAGTCTGAGAGAGACCACAATAAATCAAACAAACAAAACAGGTCAACTAGAGGAGACAGAGATAAGCCAGGGAACAGGAGGAGAAAATCACTAAGTAATATTCTGAGAGATAAATAAAGCAGCTATTTCAATTGTTTTATTTGGGAGAGAACAGGGAACAAATAAGAACCCTTAGAAATTAAAAATATAATAGCTGAAGTTTAAAAATTCAATAGAAGGATTAGGACATAAATTTAAGGAAATAATCTAGAGAGCAGAACAGAGAGAGAAGGACAAAGGAAATAGGAGAAAAGAGGCGAGGAAGGATCCAACTCATAGGCGCTTCAGAGAGGAAAGAGGAAGAAGAAAATTATTAAAGAAAACAGTGTTTTGTCTCCATGGAACTGAAGGACATGAGTCTCTAGATTGAAAAGGGCCACCCAGGGACTAGCCCAATGAATGAGAGTCACAAATATGTCACATGCATTCTGAAATTCCAGAATTCCAAGGATAAACAGAAAACCCTAAAAAACAGAGAGGGAGAAGAAGAGAGAGAAGTTACACATGAAATAAGGAATCAGAAAGCACAAAGATTCTGAACAGTAAATCCAGGTGCAGAAGACAATGGAGCAGAGCGTAGAGTTTCTGAAGGAGAATAATTTTCAACCTAAAATTCTATGCTTAGCTGAATTACCAATCAAGTACAAGAGTAGAATATAGATTAAGTCCACACACATGAAAATTTCCCACCCCTGCCCAATTTCTTAAGAGACAACTGGAGTTTCCCAAAGAAGGGAGTAAACAGAGCCAGACAGAGGCCCAAGAAACAGGAACATGGGAAGAAAGCTTTGGGGAAAAGAGCCCCAGCAGACAGCTGGCCAGTGCAGTTTGGGAGGGAACATCTCTGGGAGAAGGAGGCCCAAGTCAGAATGTGGAACATGACGGAGGTTTTGTTGGGGGGAAATATGGGTTGAGAGGTGTAAGGCAATTCTGATACAACATTTGCGGAAATGAAGAGCCACATTTTCTTAATAGGAAGGCTGATCACTGAGTTACCTAAATATAGTGTTCCAAATATACTGGGCAGGGGAATGGGATTGGAACACAGCTAATTCTTTATTTATTCCAACGGGCAGACAATAGGCAATGTCTGAAACTGGTAAATTGAGAAGCAGCAGTATAAGCATTTTAGTTCAAAAAATATAAGTAAACATTAGAAAACAAGTTAAAAGGGCTCAAACGATTACTACCCGCGGGCAGAACTGGCAGGGTGGATTGGGTGAGCAGGTAGAGCTATTTTTTCAGTAAGAGCATCTGGCCTGGGCCTCAGATTTCCTAAAGCATTTTCACATGCAGTATCTCATCCGCTTCTTAGAAACTCCCTTGCGAGGCAGGAAACCGAGGCTCAGACAAGGGCAGTGATCTCTCAAGGTCAAAGAGCGAATGAGGCCAGACCTCCCAGAGTTTGTTCCTTGCCCCTTTCCCCCACCCACACACCGAGCTCCAGAAACCTGCTGAGGACCAGCGGGTGCACCGGATGGCTCACCCCCAGTCCCGACGCCCCAGACAGTGTCTGGGAACTACAACAGCAGGAGTGTGGGCGCGGCCGGGCTCGGCCAGCCACTGCCCCTGCGCCGCCCGCCGCGTCCACGCTGTCCTTGAAAGAACGCGCGGGGAACCGCGCGCAGTGCGGCAGCGCCCCCTGCCGGACGCCGGGCTCTCCGCTCCCAACCGGCCCCGCGCTGAGCTCCGGATAACCGGATGGATCCCCGGCGCGCGTGGCTGTCACCCGCAGGCTCCGACCCCAGCGGGGCCGACTCTGGACCATTCAGGGCCAGAGGATGAAGTATTGACAGAGAGACCCTCTCTAGAATCACAAGACGCGTCGGCCCCCGGGACCCTCTCCTTGGACGGACTGTAGGACTAGAGAGGGTGACAACCTACCCAAGGTCACACAGCACGTCCATTGTACAACTGCTACTAGGACCAACACCTCCGGTGGAACCTTCCAGAGATCCAAACCTCCCGGTTTCTAGAGCCCCTTCAAACTGGCCTCTTGGGCTTTAGGGAAGAGCCAAGGACGAAGGGATTTGGGTTCCCGCACTGTTAACACGCACCCCTGGGTGACTTTGGGCGGGACCTCCTCCTCCCGGGGGGCCTCGAAGGGCGCATGACCTCCAAGGGTCCTTCGCGCACCCAGCCGAGCTGTGTTCCGCTCTTGGCAGCCGCTCATCGCTCAAGAGGCGCCAACAGCGGCTACGGCTGACCCCTGTTGGCCACGGGAAGAGTCGCTGCTCTGGAGGCTGGCGGCGAGGCGAGCCCCACTGACCGCGCCCACCCAGAGTTGGGGGGACCCCTCCCTTCCCGCGTGAGCATCAGCGGGCACTCTCACGGCGCTCACACTGAACACACGGACTCAGACACACCGCGGCTGGCGCGGGCGGTGTAAGACGCTTAAACACACCTTTATAGTTGCGTGTTTTAGATGAGGGAGACCTTCACAGTGTTCCCAGGAGGGAGCCAGGTTTCCGTAAGACCAGCACAGTGAAGTGGTTAAGAGCCTTGACTATAGAGCCCCAGCAACTGGGTTTGAGTCATACTTTGTTCTTCTCAGCTGTATGACCTCGGAAAAGTTAACAAAACTCTCTGTGTCTCAATCTTTGCCACCGAAAAGTGAGGATAATGCCTAATATATAACGCTTTGTGTATGTGAACTCATCTAGCTACATTGCAACTCCGTTGTGATGTGTGCTCAGTCCCTAAGTCACGTGGAATTCTTTGCAACCCCATGGACTGCAGCCCGCCAGGCTCCTCTGTCCGTGGGATTTTCCAGGCAAGAATACTGGAGTGGATTGCCATTTCCTGCTCTAAGCGTTGTGATGTAGGTACAGTTATTATCCCTATTTAACAGTAAGGCACAGAAAGGGCTTCCCAGGTGGTTCAGTGGTGAAGAATCCATCTGCCAATGTAGGAGACGCAAGAGACGCGGGCTCGATCCCTGAGTGGAGAAGATCTCCTGGAGGAGGAAATGGCAACCCATTCCAGTATTCTTGCCTGGAAAATTCCACAGACAGAGGACAAAGAGTCGGACATGACTGAGCACACACTCACACACAGAGAGAAAGAAAGGCTAAGTAACTTAACCAATAAGTGGTAGAGTCAGGACAGGAATCCGGGTAACCTAGCTCCAGGATTACTGCTCTTAATCATCATACCAGGATGATAATAGTACCCACTTTATGTGATTGTTGTGAAGATTTCATGAACGGATATGTGTAAAGTGCTCCAAACAGTACCTGGCAGGAAGTCTTGGTTCAGTGTTACTATGACTGTTCACTCAACACCTACTGTGTGCCAGACACTATACTAGGCACCTCGGAGCCACTGCCCTGGTGAAGCTGCCAGCCCAGGAAACAGACAGTGAACAGGCCTGAAGAACATGCGGGTGCCCTCAAAGTCAGGATCCCTGGCCCGAGGGTAGCCAGACCCATCTGTCCAGTGACCGAGAGTTGATTGAGAGAAGTCCAGTACAGAGAGGTCTCAGAGTAGAAAACAAGCACCTCAAGCTAGGCTGAGGAAGGCACTCAAGCAGAGTGGCTTCTCCACTGAGGTATTTGCTGAGCAGAGGTGAGCCGGTGTAAGGGTGACAGCCCTGTGGCAGCCGTGGTGTCCATCCGCACCTGCTGCTGCTGCTGCTAAGTCGCTTCAGTCGTGTCTGACTCTGTTCGACCCCATAGACGGCAGCCCCCAGGCTCCCCCGTCCCTGGGATTCTCCAGGCATGAACACTGGAGTGGGTTGCCATTTCCTTCTCCAGTGCATGAAAGTGAAAAGTGAAAGTGAAGTCGCTCAGTCGTGTCCAACTCTTCGCAACCCCATGGACTGCAGCCTACCAGGCTCCTCCGTCCATGGGATTTTCCAGGCAAGAGTACTGGAGTGGGGTGCCATTGCCACCCGTACCTGGAAGGCCTCAAGTCCCCTGCTACAGCTGGGAATTACCTGCAGGTTGGTCTGGACGGGCTTCCCTGGTAGCTTAGCTGGTAAAGAATCTGCCTGCAATGCGGGTAAGCCTGGGTTCCATCCCTGGGTTGGGAAGATGCCCTGAAGAATGGAACAGCTACCCACTCCAGTATTCTGGCCTGGAGAATCCCATGGACTGTATAGTCCATGAGGTCACAAACAGTTGGACACAACTGAGCGACTTTCACTTCACTTGTCTGGGTGCACGGGTTATTTTGTTTTTAAAAACATTACCCCCATAGCCCAGGGGAAATATTTGCTGTGCAAGAGCTGGGGTCCCAGCTTGAAGCCTGAAGGAGGGGAACTCTGAATGACTCCTTGGGATGTAAACATCTCACCCATATCAGAGGTGATAGAGAGGCTGGAAGGCCCCAGCAGGAGCTTGTGTATGGGGAGGGTGATGGGACAGGCTGACTTTCCTGGTTCTTCCACTGGTAAATAAGATTGCTCTTTCAAAATGTCCTTGTTGATGCCTTTTGGGGGCTAAAGGGACAACCACCCCTCTCCCCAAGGGGCAACCAGTTTAATCAGATTGCTTATCTTATGGCTCCCAGTTGCAGCCTGAGCTTATAGGAAAAGAAGCATGATAACCAGGTTCTAAAACTTTAAGGTCCTCTTAGGGCTTCCCTGGTGGCTCAAACGGTAAAGAATCTGCCTGCAATGCAGGAGACCTGGGTTTAATCCCTGGATCAGGAAGATCCCCTGGAGAAAGAAATGGCAGCCCACTCCAGTATTCTTGTCTGGGAAATCCCATGGACAGAGGAGCCTGGTGGGCCCCAGTCCATGGAGTCGCAAAGAGTTGGGCACAACTGAGCAACTAACACTTTCACTTTTAGGGGGAACAGACTGGAGAACTTTCAGAGGGAAGGACAAGGAGCAAATATTTGTTGAACCCTCTTTTGTGTCAGACCCTTAGTAGGTGCTTTATCTCTATGGTTGTTTCATTTTTAATTCTCATTTTTAATTCAATTCTCTTTAGCAGCCGTGTGAGATAGAGGTAGTATTCGTTATTCCCTGTAGGCTTCCCCAATGGCTCAGCAGTAAAGAATCTGTCTGCAATGCAAGAGACACAGCAGGAGCCATGAGATCGATCCCTGTGTCAGGAAGATCCCCTGGAGGAGGAAATGGCAACTCACTGCAGTATTCTTGCCCAGAAAATTCCCTGGACAGAGGGTCCTGGTGAGCTACAGTCCATGAGGTCAAAAATGAGTCAGACATGACTTAGACACAACTTAGACACGACTGAACAACAACAAAATTTTTTATATATAGTAGAACCAAGACTCCATTGGTGGCATTGCTCTCCCAAGGTCACGGGGCAGGAAAGCAGCAGAGGCAAGATTTGAACTCCAATCAAGGTGACCTTAGAATGGGAACCTTTCCCACCACATTCCAGTGCTTTCTTAGAGGGGACTGGTGGCAGGGAGGGATGATGGGGATGACAGGAAAGGAGAAAGGCTAGAAGAGGGGGGTTTTCCAGACCAGCAAAGTTAGAGAAATGCAGGTTACGAGTCAGCATCTTCACCAAGGTCTTTGTTTCCTCCTGGCCACACAAACTCAGCACGACTGGGGCCTCCTGCCTCTGCAGGGTATTTTTAAAACCACCCACCTCTAAAACTCCTCTGTTCCTGTGCTTTAAAGTCCCTCTGAAAAGTTGGAATAAATTCGCCTGTTTTTTCTCCCAGACAAATGCAGAGGAGGAAAACAAAAAGAACACGTATTTTATGAGCGCAAATTTGGGACAGTGACACCTCCAATCATCATTTTACAGCACAATGATATACAGTAATTAGGTGTCAGGAGTAATCTATGGCCACGAGAATAGAGTCATCTCTGCGAGGAAAAAAAAAAATTATTTCTTCCCAGAAGGAAATCTGAGCTGTGGAGAGAGGGAGAGGGTGGGAACTGCAGCCTGAAGAAGGCAGGGCACAGCTGCCCACGGGGCACAGGGCAGCTCAGGTGGCATCCATGAGGGAGAAAGAAGGGGTCACGAGGACTGGATTTGAGCCCAGCCTCCTGGCTGTGATATTTTGCAGCTGAGAGATTCTGGGCAAATCTGTTTCCCTCTGTGGAAGGTGTTTCCTGGGTGTGCAGGGCCCCAAGTCCTCCTGGAAGGTTTCTGAGTAGAGGAGCTGGAGATGGGCCCTGAGAGACGGGAGGATATGGACAGGTCCGGTGAAGCAGGAAAGACATTCCAGACCGAAAAGCCGGCCCCAGCAAAGATGTGGAAGAGGGTAGTCTGCCTTGAGAACCCTCTTAAGGGAGAATTGTTTATTAAGACTGTACCATTCACAACCATTTCCAGTTTAATCCTTTATGAGATAAAATTCTGGGGCTTTGCCTCCATTTTCTTCACAAAAACACTACCCAAAGGTCATTTTGTGCCTGATAACTTGGGCTCAATTTGTCTCTACAACTTCCTCAAGTAAGTCAACCATTCAACCTGAGTTTCCTGATCTATAAAAGGGGGATATTGAATCTGAAGCTATTGTGAGGATTACATGAGATAATATAAATCCATGCAATATAGTCAAATTAACTTTCAACAAAGGACCTAAGAATATATAATGGGGAAAGGACAGTCTCTTTAACAAATGGTGTTGGGAAAACAGGATATACATGTACAATAGAATGAAATGGGACCACTCTTACACCACACCCAAAATCAACTCAAAATGGATCAACGACTTGAATATAAGACCTGAAGCCATAAAATTTCTAGAAGAAAACATGAAGGGAAAGCTCCCTGACAACGAGTTGTTGACACCAAAAGCAAAAGCAAATAAATGGGACTACATCAAACTAAGAAGCCTATGCATAGCAAACCACAAATCTGATAAAGGGCTAATATCCAAAATACACAAGGAACTCATACAACTCAGCACGAAAAAAAGAAAAACATAACCCAATTTTTTAACGGGCAAAGGATACGAAAGACATTTTTCCAAAAAAGACATACAAATGGCCAACAGGTACATGAAAAGGTGCTCAACATCACCAATCGTCAGGGAAATACAAGTCAAAACCACAGTGAGCTATCACCTCATGAATGCTAGAATGACTATTATCAAAAAAGACAAAAAATGATGACTGTTAGCAAGCATGTGGAAAAAAGGAAACCCTTGTGCATAGTTGGTAGGAATGTAAATCATTACACCCACTGTGGAGAACAACCAAAATTCTAAAGAAATTAACAACAGAACTACCATATGATCAGTGGTAAAGAATGCAGGAGATGCAGGGTCTCAATCCCTGGGTTGAGAAGATCCCCTGGAAAAGGAAATGGCAACCCAGTCCAGTATTCTTGCCTGGGAAATCCCATGAATGGAGGAGCCTGCTGGGCTACAGTCCATGGGGTTGCAAAAGATTTGGACACAACTTAGAGACTAACCAACAACACCACTGTATGATCCAGCAATCCCATTTCTGGATGTATATTCAAAGGATACCAATCACTGTCTCAAAGAGATATCTTCACTCTGTGTTCACTGTAGCTTGAATTTGTTATAGATGGCCTTTATTATGTTGAGATACATTCCATCTATACCTAATTTATTGATAGACACTTGCTCCTTGGAAGGAAAGCTATGAAAAACCTAGACAGCATGTTACAAAGCTGAGACATCTCTTTGCCAACAAAGGTCCATCTAGACAAAGGTCCATCTAGTCAAAGGTAATGGTTTTTCCAATAGTCATGTACGGATGTGAGAGTTGGACCATAAAGAAGGCTGAGTGCCAAAGAATTGATGCTTTCAAACTGTGGTGCTGGAGAAGACTCTTAAAAGTTCCTTGGACTGCAAGGAGATCAAACCAGGCAATCCTAAAAGAAATCAACCCTGAATATTCATTGGAAGGACTGATGCTGAAGCTGAAGCTCCAATACTTTGACCTCATGCAAAGAGCTAAATCATTGGAAAAGACTCTGATGCTGGGAAAGATTGAAAGCAAAGGGAGAAGGGAATGGCAGAGGATAAAATGGTTGGATAGCATCAACGACTAAATGGACTTGAGTTTGAGCAAATTCCAGAAGATAGTGAAGGACAGGGAACCCTGGCATGCTACAATCTATGGGATCTCAAAGAGTCGGACATTACTTAGCGACCGAACAACAACATATGATTTTTATTAATATGGTGTATGAAATTTATTGATTTGAATATGTTGAACTATCTTTGCATTCCTGAAATAAATCCCATTTGATCATGGTATATGATCCTTTTGATATTCTGATTAATTCAATTTGATAACATTTTATTGAGAATTTTTGCAGCTGTGCCCATTAGGGCTTCCCTGGTGGCTCAGCTGGTAAAGAATCTGCTTGCAATGCAGGAGACCTGGGTTCCTTCCCGAGTTGGAAAGATCCCCTGGAGAAGGGAATAGCTACCCACTCCAGTATTCTGGCCTGGAGAATTCCATGGACTGCATAGTCTATTGGATTGCAAAGAGTCAGACATGACTGAGCAACCTTCACTCTCATAACATTAATTTTCAAGTGTTGAAAGAACCAGCCTTTCAGGCCTGGGATAAATATCACTTGGTCATGATCAATACAAAATTCTAAATATTTTAAAAACATTTTTATTATGGACAATTTTTTAATATACAGAAATAGGGAGTATAGTAAGCATTCATGAACCTATGTTCCAGCTTCATCAGTTATCAACCCCTGGCCAGTCTTGATTCATCTACATTTCTACCAGCTCCCTCTCCCCACCATCCCCTCATTGTTGAGGGTTTTTTTTTAATCAAATTCTATTCACTTAATCCATAAACATTTCAACATGTGCCTAAAAAATAAGAATTCTTTCTGTTTTAAACAAATCCCTTAACCTACCTTAAAATTTTAACAATTATTAATATCATTAAAAATACAACCAAATAGCAGAAACTAACACAACATTATAAAGCAATTATACTCCAATAATTAAATAAATAATGCAATTGGCACACACAAATATTTTTAAGTAGAAGTGTTTTGTTGATATATAAAATAGATACAGAAAGTGCACTAATCATAACTACGCAGCTTGGTGAATTTTCACAAAGCCCACTGCCGGTCTAACCAGCTCCCAGATCAAAATACAGAGCATGACAGCACCCCCAGAAGCCTCCCTTGCCACAGAGTAATTCTGCTATTCTTTAAACCCAAAGATTTTCAGGGACAGAGTCAAGCAACAGTAAGCCTGTGACCCCAGCACTGAGAACAACGATTCCAGACAGAAGCCACACAGCCAGTACCTCAATTACTTCTCCTATCCATCAGCTCTTTCCAGTTTTCATAGATGGATTTTTAAGTACTCCTTGTATCATTTCATCCTTGCACTGACCTAGTGAGGTAGGCGCAAGAGGCAGTCCATTAGTTACCCCATTTTATCAAGAAATTGAGATTTGGAGAAGTGGTGTGACATGCCCCAAGTCACACAGGTAGTTAATACTCAGTAGAGAGAATGCAAGGAACTTGCATGGGCCAGGTTAGTCATATAATTTGTGTCATGTAAACCTCTCAGCAGCCCTCAAGGAAGCTGAGGCCCAGAGAGGTTGGAGTCTCGCCCAGGTCACACAGTTAGTGGGTGGTGGAAGCTGGGATTTGAATACAGGTCTGCGTGCATGCGTGCATGCTAAGTCACTTCTGTCACATCCAACTCTGTGCAGCCCTATGGACTGTAGCCTGCCAGGCTCCTCTGTCCATGGGATTCTCCAGGCAGGGATACTGGTGTGGGTTGCCATGCCCTTCTCCAGGGCATCTTCCTGACCCAGGGATCAAACTCATGTCTCATGTCTCCTGCATTGGCTGGTGGGTTCTTTACCTCTAGCACCACCCGGGAAGCCCGAATACAGATCTGTGAATGTCACTCAGTTGTGTCCGACGCTTGGCAACCCCATGCACTATACAGTCCATGGGATTCTCCAGGCCAGAATACTGGAGTGGGTAGCCTTTCTTTTCTCCAGGGGATATTCCCAACCCAGGGGTCGAACCCAGGTCTTCCACGTTGCAGGTGGATTCTTAACCAGCTGACCACAGGGAAGACATACAGATCTACTGGCATCTAAACCACAACACTGCCCACCCCACCCCAGAGCCATCGCGCCTCTGGATTTCAAGACTGAGCTTCACCCACAGTCACCGACCATGCCCCCATCCCCTTCACGGACCCTGTCCATTCAGCTCACTTCAACACACTCAGTGAGCAGCCACAACTCTGCTCATACCCACACAAGTTGCCTCCTCCTGGCCAATACCAGGCCTTTTCCAGCACACTATTTGTGGACGTGAAGGACAACCCCACCTTTGGAACCCCAGAGGCAGGCAGAGAGGCAAGGAGAAGAGGGCCCCCAGAGCACCGCCATCTCAGGTCCTCCTCCCCTTCCCTCCTCCTTGCCTTCTCACTCCCTACCATGCCCCCCTCCTCTGCCCCCCTCCTCTGCCCCTCCGTGCCCCCTTAGTTCCCTTCTCCTCCCCTCCCCGCTTCATCCCACAGCCTCTACCCCACCAGACGAACTTCGTGATCCCCAGTGCCTTCAGCAAGTGAGGGGAAAGATTTTCATTTAAAGTCAAGCCTCAAAAGACAGACAGAGGAAGAAAGAGGAAATTAAAGTGGCTCCTGCACCAGGGAGCTGGTGCCACCTCCCAGACCAGCGTCAGCAGGGAGGCCACTCTGGACACTGTAATTCTCTTCTGCTTCTTATCACCAGCGACCTGTGCCCAGCTCTACTAAAGACCCAAGGGGAAGAAAGGGAAGAAAACAGGATGAAAACCAGGTGTGGGAGTAGGCCTGTGGTATGTGAGTAATATCACTTAATTTTAGCCACCTCTAATTTTCCATCTTGTCATCACATTCGATTTCTTCTCCCCGCCTCGCCCCATTCCCAGCTGAACAGTGATTTCCAAATAAGTGGCTCACTCTGGCCCTATCATATAACAAATCTGTGGGCGGATACCAAATAAGGCAGCGCGCTGGATCAGAGGAAGGGGAAACAAGAGATGCTTGTCACTGTCGGTACGTGACCTTTGGGAAGTTATTTAGCCTCTGTAGCCATCAATTTCCTCATCTCCAAAGTAGGGAATAGATAGACAGCAGCTACCTCATAAATTTGATGGATATGAAGGGAGTTAATATGTGGAAAGCACCTCCAGTGCCAGGGACATACTAAGTGCTCAATAAATGCTAATTGATATGGTGATAAGCAGCATCCTCGGCTGCATCTCCGTGGGGGGGAGGGTGGGGGACAAGGGTTAACTCTGTCCATCTGAAGCACCAGCCATCCCTAGGAATTGCAGAGCTGCTGTCAACACTCCTAGGCTTCACTTAGATGATGACTGCAGCTCTCCTTTCATGCCTCCCGGTCTCACATGTGTGGTGTGCCCAGAACATTCTTTACCCCTTTCTCTTTTGGGAGAACTCCTATGTACTTCAAGACCCAGCTCACATGTCACCTCCTCTATGAAGCCTTCCTGACTTCCCAGACCATTAGTCAGTCCCTCTCTACTCAGTGTATCCCTGGCATTTTGGGTAGAACCTCAACTGAGAAAACTCAAGACCTCTCCAAGTACAAAGTGCCTTATTATCTGCTCAGCCACTTCCAGGGGCAGGTGGTCAATATGTTTCCTGTGTGATATGAAGCCCTGGAGGACAGGACCTTGATTGTCAACATTCCACTCCAGATAGTTACTGAGGACCCACAAGAAGCCAAGGACCAAGGACTAAATCTTTTAAGTTTTAAGCTACAGCTGAGAAATTGCTTCTGATAAGAAATAGTCTCCACTACAACATCCCAAACTGTAAAAATGTCAGATGTTTGGTAGAAAAACGGGAGTCACAATATCCTACCCCCCTCCCCCGCAGAGTCTTCATTCTGCTCAGCTCTGTCAGTAGCACACAGGAAGAGAAAGAAAAAAGAGAAATACAGCAAACCCAGCTGTCACCAGAGGGGATACACACCAGCAGTGTGGTGCATCCATTGACTTTACATCCCTTATTTCATGTCATCACTGTAAGGCAGGGATTGTTCCTGCTCCCCAATAAGAAAACTGAAGCTCAGAGGGATGACTGACTTTCCCACCCTCATGGGCAAAAGTGGCAAATCCGAGACCACAGCCCAGTGTGTCTCTGGGGAAAGCAGGTGCCCTTCTCTCCACAGGGCGGCCTCCAATCACACGACTGGGGCCATAATTGCCCATTATCTCCATAATCTCCCCTCCCTGGGTTGGCCTGCCTTCCCCCTGACTTCCTTCCCTGTTCTCAGGACATATCCGTGTCCCGAGATTATTTATGAGCTCACCATTAATCAGAGATCAATTTCCACGTGTCTTCTGACTTTACAGCAACCACGAGACAAACAAACATACCAGGCCTTCCATATCCTCTGAGCTCTGTGTTACTTAGGGCAGCTCTAACACCCAGGAAATTGAGGAAAGTACCAGACATTCGGGTCAGCGATTCGGTGAGACTCCGAACTGTGAACAAGAGAATTAAGTGTCTGCTGCACATCACAGCAATGGTGACTAGGCGCTCCATAAGGTTGACAGTATATAATGGAAGATACTACGTTTCACCCCTATAAAACTCAGGTTTAAAAGACGAAGACGACACAAATATTTTAGCCTTTTATCTCAGGCTCAACCAGTAGAGAATTACCATCTCTCTCAGCCTCTTTCCATTCTTTGAGATTATATCCAACCTGAAAAACCTCTCTCAAATCTCTAAGGCCTTCCGCCAAGTGTTCTAAAAATAATAGCATGTAAAGCCCACCTCCACCCAGCTCGTCGCTCTCCCCCCACCCCCTGGGGAAGATTCTATGCAGCTGCAAAGATGTTTGCTGTTTAGATGGCAACTCAAGTAGAATCCATTAGTACCTAAACATTCTTCAGTCAGAAGCCTCCTGCTCCAAGGGACAGCGAAACTGCACAGGGTCTGCAGAGCGGCACGGTGACAGAGCCTGCCTTTTTATTTTGTTATTTACATAGGGCAAGTGTGCAGTGTGCATGGCCCTTCCAAACAAGCACTAATCTATAGGGAGCAGGCACCCTGTAACGTCACTGACTCCTCGGCCGCGCTCCCTGGAGGGGAAGGCCATCCCCCAGACAGAGAATGAGGAGTCCAGGAGGCCCCAGCCTTCTTGTCTTGGTCCCTGGGGAGGCTTGCGATTCCTGTTCCATGGCATCCAGAGCTTTCCAGCTGCCTGCACCAGTACTGCCAGCTGGGAGTTCTCCACCCCTGCTTCTGCTGCCCTCCTCTGTGTGGGCCCTGCACCAAACCAAGGGAAAGACCTGGACACTGCTGTTCCAACTCCAGCTCTGCTGATTAATGCTGTGCAACTTTGGGGAAGTAACTTACCCTCTTTGAACTTCAGCTTCCTTAAGTATAAACTGTCTGGGCCCAGTTTAAAAAGTCAGATTGTCCCAGTTCTCATTTCTATGGTTCTACTAAGCACCCTTGCCAATCTTTTTAGGAACCTGAGATTAGTGCTTGCTGGATGGCTTAGTTGGAAGCCACTTCAGGGTCCCTACTCAGAGGTGCTTTCCTTCACTGAAGACAATGACAAGCCCAGCTGCTGCCTCTTCTGGACACTCTTCGCAGAGTCCCAGGACAGTCTTTGTCCCCCTTTCTTTGACTAACACCGGTGTGTGGAAGCCAAAGTTTTCTTTGGTCTTTTTTCCAAGAAGGTCAGTGCATCTCTATGAAGACTGGAATCCTAGTGAGCCGCCCTAACGCAAATGCCAACACCCAACTCAAGAGCCGGGTTGCTCTGATAGACCAGGATGCTCACGAGGGCCAGGCTCAGGTCTCAGCACATTCTGAGTTGTTGTTCAGTTGCTAAGTCATGTCCAACTGTTTGTGACCCCATGGACTGCAGCACGCCAGGTTCCCCTGTCCTTCACTATCTCCTGGAGTTTGCTCACATTCATGTCCATTTAGTCATTAATGCCATCCAACCATCTCATCCTTTGTGGCCCTCTTCTCCTCCTGTCCTCAATCTTTCCCAGCATCAGGGTCTTTTCCAATGATTCAGCTCTTTGCATGAGGTCAAAGTATTGGAGCTTCAGCTTTAGCATCAGTCTTTCCAATGATTATTCAGGGTTGATTTCCTTTAGGATGGACTGGTTGGATCTCCTTGCAGTCCAAGGGACTCTCAAGAGTCTTCTCCAACACCACAGTTCAAAAGCATCAATTCTTTAGCACTCAGCCTTCTGTATGGTCCAACTTGCACATTTGTACATGACTACTAGAAAAACCATAGCTTTGACTATATGGAGCTTTGTTGACAAAGTGATGTCTCTGCTTTTTAACAGGCAATCTAGGTTTTGTCATATCTTTTCTTCCAAAGAGCAAGTGTCTTTTAATTTCATGGCTGCAGTCACCATCCACAGTGATTTTGGAGCCCAAGAAAACAAAAGTCTGTCACTGTTTCTACTTTTTCTCCATCTATTTGCAGCATCTTATTATTCCTTAGTGTGCCCCCTTTCACAGATGAGGAAACTGAGGCATAGAGGAAGGAGCAGCTAACTCTGGGAGAGTGAAGGAGGGTATCCTAGAGGAGGTGGCTTGGGAGCTCCAGTTACCAGATGGAGAAGAAAGGGAAGGTGCTCTGTGTAGAGAGGACAGGGCTCCAGATGCCCCTCTCCCCTGACCCCCACTACCTAAGTAGCTTCTGGTGAAGTTCATACAGTTATTTTTTAAGTCTGAATCCCAGGGTGTGATTCCACTCATCTTCCAATCCCTTCCAGTCATCTTCTTTGGCCAGAACTCAGCCCGAGTTCACACCGAATGATGAGAGAGGCCAGAGAAACAGTCTGCATGCTCAGGAGGAGAGGGAAACCAGTTTGGCAAGCAACAAACCAGTGTTTGTCACTTCAGATCAACTCCTGGCACTTAGGAATCACAGAACCTTAGAATCATAGACCCATAGAATGTTAGGACTATCACTTTAGAGAATCTTAAAAATATGAAATCAGGGGCCTCCCTGGTAGCTCGTGGTAAAGAATCTACCTGCCAATGCAAGAGACAGGGGTTCCATCCTTGGTTTGGGCAGGACCCCACGTGCCATGGAGCAACTAGGCCCACGTGCCACAACTATTGAGCCTGTGCTCTAGAGCCCAAGAGCCACAACTGTGGAGCCCGCACACCACAGCTACTGAAGCCTGTGCGCCCTGGAGCCTGTGCTGCACAGCAAGAGAAGCCACCACAACTAGAAGCCCACGCACCACAGCGGGAGAGTGGCCCCACTCACCTCGACTAGAGAAAAGTCCACGCAGCAGTGAAGACCCAGCACAGCCAAAAATAGTAAATAAATAAAATTATTTAAAAAAATATGAAGTCATAGAACCTCCAAGTCCTATACTCAAAGAATTTTGAAATAACACAATCCTGGACTCTGAGGAGTTGGTCATAGACTCATCCACCTCGTCCATCAGATTATAAATTATGTGAGAAGCATTTCCCACAACTGCATATCCCCTCAGCATGCGTGCCTAGTTGCTCGGTCATGTCCGACTCTGTGTGACCTCATGGACTGTACCCCACCAGGCTCCTCTGTCCATGAGATTCTCCAGGCAAGAATATTGGAGTGGTTTGCCATGACCTCCTCCAGGGAATCTTCCCAAGCCAGGGATCAAACCCTCATCTTTTATGTCCCCTGCATTGGCAAGCAGGGTCTTTACCACTAGCGCTGCCTGGGAAGCCCCCATTTCCTCAGCACCACCACATTAATCACAAAATAGAAACACTCATAGTGGCAGCAGAGAGGGATGTGGTGCCTCCTATGTGCAAGACACTATTCTAAGCACTTTCAATGTTTAACTTCTCACAACAACCCTAGGAAGTAGAACTATTATTATCCCAATTGACAGATGAGAAAACTGAGGCAGCGAGGTTAAGGAATTACCCTGGAGTCAGACAGCTAGTAAGCATTCAATAGATATTATTGATGTATAAATGTTGAACTCATACGAATTGCTGTACAGATGTCACTGTTTTCCTTTCATGTTATCTCTCAGTTGTAAAGGAGAAGGACAGTGAGTTGTCAGCGCATAACCGAGCATATAAAAGACGCCCACTGATGGAGAACAACTCACTTTGTCACTTGCTCCCTAAACTTCTGAAACAAATTCCCCATCACAGTGGGGAAACTGGCAGGGCCTCATTAATTTCTGGGAGGGGGTTTGAAGTCAGTTTGAAGCACGAGCGAGTGATGGAAGGGCTTATCCACCCGCTCACTGAGGCTCCATCTAATTAACAATAAACCAGACGCCGACACAATCCGCTTCTACATCTGTAACACGCTGACAATCTAAAAATGCCAGCCTCCTCCTTGTGTGTCAGCTAAATGTCACTGGCGACATTTGATGCAATTCAGAGATGAAAGTAAATCCAATATTATCACTGACTAAATAACCACAGGCCCAATCACAGGGCCCCAGGCCCCAGAGCAGGATGGGGAGAGAAGGCAGGGCAGCAGGAAGGAGGGGGAGACGGCGCCCTCCGAGATGAACCAGCCCCCAGCTGCCCGCTGGCAGGAAACTCCAGCTTGCTGACCTGCTCTGCTTAGGAAGATCAGGACTTAAAACTCCCAAAGCCACCTGATTGGCCCCTGAGGGCTGTTTGCCCTCTCTGAGCCTTGACTTCTTCACCTGTTAAGGGAGCAGACCAAAACACTGCCTCTAGCGAAAGATTGATGCTACTCTAATGTTCAGTGATTCATTCAGTCACCCCTTGGCACTGTGTGACAGGTACTGGTCTAGATGCTGGGGACGCAGCAATCTTTTCACCAGTGGTCCTCTCTGCTTGAATGTAAGCATCATGAAGGTAAGCACCAGCCCCCCTTTGTAGCCCAGTTCCAGCCCACACAGGCACTCAGTAAATGTGTGTGGTGTGGAATGAAGGAATGAGTCTACTTGTTCCACCTCCCCCTCAACTTCGAGCTTCTCAGGAGGCTGCGTAGTCCTCAAAGGCAGACATTAGGTATCACTTGTCTCCTCATCGGTTCCCAGCAGAGTGATGACCACCTTGATGCAAATTCCCGCTTCCCACTACATGGGCCACTTCTCAGTGGCAGCCAGGATAAAAAATTACACCACCGACAGTGGACATTGAGTGCTTCCTGGTGTTACCCTGAGAAGGACACAACATCACTTATGCAGTGCTCCAGCCATGGGGGCAGCACCTGAATCTAGTCACGAGGGAACAGCAGACAAACCCAGAAAGAGAAACATTCAGCTGAAAAAGGAGCAGGCAGGGATGGGCAGACTGCATCTTCAAAAATGTCGTTGTCATAGAAGACAAATAAATGCCGAGAAACGGATCCAGTTCTGATCCAGTTATAGGAAGTTAAAAAGATCTGACAACTGAGCACAATGTGTGGCCATAGACTACAGGGAGAGGTGTTATAAAGGACATTACAGGGTCAATCGACAAAACTGAAATACCATCAGCATCGATGAAAGTGTTAATAGTAGTTTCTTTGCTGCCACAACAAATTATCACAAATTTAGTGGCTTAAAACAGTGCAAATTTATTTAGGACATGGCCATCTTTAAGGGCCACTTTTCTGCCAACTCAGTCAATATTTGAAATAAGTATTGTATTAATGATAAATTTACAGAAGTTGATAACTGTTTATCAATTATGCTTATGTAAAAATATATCCTTCTCCTTTAAAATATGCTTTAAAATATTTAGAGGTTAAGGATTGTGATGTATGCTGCTTACTGGCAGATGGTTCAGGAGTAATAAATAATATACAGTCGGGAGGGGAAATAATAAAGCAAATGTGATGATTTACAACAGGTGATTCAGGATAAAAAGCATATGGTATTCTTTTGACTATACTTGAAATTTTCTGTAAATGTGAAATAATTTCCAAATTAAGTGTGTATGTGTGTGTTTTGGATTCTCCATAAGTGAGATTGCCAAAGAGCTGCGATTAGAGATTTCCTGTGTCTTAGTTTTGCCTCACCAAGTAGATGGAGCTCCTCAGAGGTTCCTCATTGTAGAGAGAAGAAAACCCTAGGTCTTCAACATAGCATTCAAGCTCCTTCATGACCTTCAGCCTCCTTTTCTGACAATCACATCTTCTGTCTCCCATCTATTCCTTTATCCATGCCCAATTACTCATCATTTCTCAAAACTGTATCATAACAATTTCTCCATTTATTAAGCAACTAGTGTGTACTGGGTCCAACCCACAGCATTTCACTTAATCCTCAAACAACCATTCAAGTTAGGTACCAATGTTTTCTCTTACAAATGGCAAATCATAGGCTCAGAGAGGCTAAGTCACTTAAGGTCATACAGCTAAGGCTAGAGTTTAAATCATGTCTCTCTGATTCTAAAGCCAGGCTCTTTCTCGCATACTACACCACCCACCCTCCAAGTACTGATTCAGTAATCATTTCCTAAGTACCCAGTCAGTGCTGGGCGCTATGACAGACTCGGGGTGGTACAAATGCAATCAACTCCACTCCCAACCACTCAGTTCAGTTCAGTTCAGTCACTCAGTCGTGTCCAACTCTTTGTGACCCCATGGACTGCAGCATGCCAGGCCTCGCTGTCCATCACCAACTCCCAGAGCTTACTCAAACTCATGTCCATCGAGTTGGTGATGCCATCCAACCATCTCATCCTCTGTCATCCCCTTCTTCTCCTGCCTTCAATCTTTCCCAGCATCAGGGTCTTTTCCAATGAGTCAGTTCTTCACATCAAGTGGCCGAAGTATTGGAGTTTCAGCTTCAGCATCAGTCCTTCCAATGAGTATTCAGGACTGATTTCCTTTAGGATGGACTGGTTGGATCTCCTTGCAGTCCAAGAGACTCTCGAGAGTCTTCTCCAACACCACAGTTCAAAAGCATCAATTTTTCAGCACTCATTACTATTTTAAACAGTTTTATTTATTTACTTATTTTTGGCTGCTCTGGGTCTTTGTTGCTGCATGCAGGCTTTGTCTGGTTGCAGAGAGCAGGAGCTATTCTGTGGTTGCAGTGCCCATCCTTCTCTTTGCGGTGGCTTCTCTTGTTGTGAAGCATGGGCTCTAGGGCATGCACAGCCTTCAGTAGTTGTGGCTCCTGGGCTCAGTAGTCGTGGTTCTCAGGCTCCAGAGCACTGGCTCAATAGTTGTGGCTCACAGGATTAGCTGCTCTGCAGCATCTAGGATCTTCCTGGACCAGGGATGGGACCCATGTCTCCTGCACTGGCAGGTGGATTCTTTTTTTTTTTAATTTAAATTTATTTATTTTAATTGGAGGCTAATTACTTACCACTGAGCCACGAAGGAAGCCCAGCCCCCAGGAATGTATGATTTAGCCAGACAGACAGGGCCAGGACCAAGGCTGGAGTTAGGTAGGGGTCAGGGTCAATCAGTTTCCAGAGCTTAATCCAGAAGGCTATGACTCAAACCATAGTGGTCATACAAGTGGAGGAGGACATCTACTGCCCACTCTCAGCTGGTAGGATCAAGCCTGGTGCTTGCTTCACCTCTGTTTCCTGGGTGAAGAGGCTAGGGGCCTTTGTATTAATAGTCAAGTCTCTGCTGCCCTCTAGTGGCAAATATGGAGATGACCGGAGGAGAGGCTTCATGGAAAAGACAGAGAAAATCTACGATAACTGAGCCTTGGGAACTCTGTGGCTGTCCATTTGGTTAAGACTCTGCCCTTCCACTGCTGGGGGCCCAGGTTTGATCCCTGACTGGGGAGCTAAGATCTCGCAAGGCGCATGGCACAGTGAAAACACACACACACAGTTAACTGAGCCTCTGCTTAGCTGGGGTCTGTGAGCTGATTCCCAGGCTTGTCAGCAGAGGCCTGGTGAAACATGGTTCAGTCTCCTTTAACAGGAGAAGTGGTCAGCTTTTCTCAGATCATATATCAAGCCCCCGAGTTAACACCAGACACAGCCTCCGCAAAGACTGAGCCACGATGAAGGTCACAGCCTGAGCCTGGCCTTATCCATAGGCTGCGTTCTGACCATAATTAGAGACTACAGCCACCCTCAGACCTCCGCCAGTCCCCTGGCCCACTCGCCCATTGTTTAACACCACCATTATTAAAAACTAAATTCTACATATTTACAATTATATAAGCTGTATAACAAAACAAAGGTAATACGAAATGTATTGCTTCTGAATTATTTTATTACATTTTATTTACTCTTCCCCATGCTCTTGAGGTTATTTAGATCTACTGCATCTGCATGGCCCAAATACTACATAACAGTGAGCTGGGGTGCCTCTCCCCCCATCTCCATCTCCAGGGACATTGGTAGCTTGAAATCACGATGGTGAGAGTATTTACGCTGCAGAAATCAGTAAACACTACGAAACAGGCTTGAGTTACTGTTTTGCTAATTGTCTAGACCAGAAATTAGCAAATCACAGACAACATGTTATTTTTGTATGGTGACCTGAGAATGATTTTTGCATTTTTAAAATTCTGGGAAAAAAAATAACAAAAGGATAATATGCAAGAGAGATCATGGGGGGCTAAAATATTTACTTTCTGGCTAGTTACAGAGAGAGTTTGCTGAACTATGGTCCAGACCTAGGAAAGTGATGGAGAAAATGTTAATACTGCAGATTATTAACATGTCAGGTCTTTAGCTGTTACACTGTAAATCCATAAAATATTGAGGAGGTATTTTTCCAGTTTTGAAAGCTATTATCTAATGCAGAAAAAAAAAATCATTGACAAACAGGTGAAATTCCATAATGTGTAGTACTGAAGCTGAAAGAGGTTTAAATTTAATTTCAATAATTTCTATGAGGTTTGGGCAATAATTTCACAGAAGAACATACATCTGATTTACTGACTAAATTTAAGTGGGAAAAGAGCATATTGGAATGCATCTCTCTCTGTCAAATAATGGTTGAATCACAACCATAGTTAGCCACACATGTAAGAATTTGACAAATATCAGTGAAACTATCCTGTGAGAATCAATTAGATAGATAGAATTAACAATAAAGAATATTACATATTTTATTGTTTTAAATATTTTACTCATATCAGTAAAAATTTATAATTAAAAATATGGATGCATACACACGCATACATTTTTAGACGGCTTGTTGTTAAAATTTTTTCAGCACACCCCTACCCAGCAGTATTCAAATACCCATTAATGCTATCCCTCATTTGGCAAAAGGCTGGGTTTGCCCATGTCCACCAACACCCAGCCCCTTCTTTCCATGAACCTTACTGCCATTTTCTCTCTTCTCTTTTTCTAGAACTTTTACCTTTCAGATTTTGGACCTCTGTTTTGTTTTTGCTTTTATATTTTCCACCTCTTATTTTTTTTTTTTTTGCTTCCATTTTAGTTATCTCCTCAGCTTTATCTCATAGCCCCTCAATTGCGTTTTTCATTTACACTCTCAAGTATTTAACATCCAATATCTGTTTCTTCACCAATCATTCTTTTTATGGCATCCTGTCCTTTAACAGATGCAATAGTTTCTCCTCTCTGAAAATATGCATGATAGTGTGTTGAATATTTTTAAGTGTTTATCTCCGTATACAATCTGTTTCTGCCAAGTAGCCATTATCCATTTGTTTGTTTGCTTTATTTTGTCTTATCTTTTCTACTAGACACCTTCCTTGGCTCTCTGGTGAGCATTACTAAAAGAATGAAGAGTCCTTGAAGAAATATCTGATTCCTGAACTAGAGCAGAGAAAGTAGTAGATGAGGCCAGAACATCTCTGTGACAGCTGTACTCAAAGAATGACATAATGATGGACACAAGAACCAGCCTAAAGGAGCTCCCACAGGATAGATCTGGAATATATTGAGTAGATATATTAAGTAGATATGTAGACTGAGAGATTTCAGTGGTAACAGACTGTAACTCATTGATTGAAATAAAATCCATGAGTCCACATTGATGTAACTTTATAAATAAATATATGGTAATTAAAGGAAGCTCTTCCTTATCCCAGAAACCCAACTAATAAGTATAAAAGGAATGGTGGAATTAGAAAATTGCCACCAGATAGTATCATGATCGGAGAAGGCAATGGCACCCCACTCCTGTACTCTTGCCTGGAAAATCCCATGGATGGAGGAGCCTGGTGGGCTGCAGTCCATGGGGTCTCGAAGAGTCAGACATGACTGAGCGACTTCACTTTCACTTTTCACTTTCATGCATTGGAGAAGGAAATGGCAACCCACTTCAGTGTTCTTGCCTGGAGAATCCCAGGGATGGGGGAGCCTGGTGGGCGGCCATCTATGGGGTTGCACAGAGTCAGACACGACTGAAGCAACTTAGCAGCAGCAGCAGCATGATAAGAAGTGATTTAAGAAAGACTTGATGATACTAAAACTAGTGAGTGATAGATATTAATTATAAGGGGAAACCGATAATTTAACACTGGTGAAATGTGACATCTGCCTCCTTAAGCATATGATTGAGGTTAACATCACTGGCAATGGGGTGAAGAGATGCCATGGGCCTCCTGAATGATGCATCAAGAACCGAACCATTTCTGCAGTGTTCCTGCTAACAGGGCATAAATCAGGGGGAAATATCAGAAACAATCTGAGGGACATTCTGAAAAATACCTGTCCTGAACTCTTGGAGAAAATTATCAATGCCATGAAGGCAAAGAAATACTGAGGAACTGCTTCAGATGATAAGAAACAGGATAACTAAATGCAGCATGTAATCTGGCCTTTTCTCCTTTAAAGGATGTTATTGGCATATCTGGCGAAATCTGAATAAGGTCTGCAGATAAGATGATAGCCCTGAAACAATGTTAATTTCCATGTTAGGAGAAGGTCCTTGGTTTTGAGAAACACTCACTAAATTATTCAGTGATAAAAGGACTTTATGTTTAGCAGAAAAAATAATAGGAACATAGGTGAATTTCAGAGAAGGCAATGGCAACCCACTCCAGTACTCTTGCCTGGAAAATCCCATGGACAGAGGAGCCTGGTGGGCTGCAGTCCATGGGGTCGCACAGAGTCGGACACGACTGAAGCGACTTAGCAGCAGCAGCAGGAGAATTTGGTGAAGAGTAAACAGGAATGCTTGCGATTTGTCTCTAAGTCTGAAATTAGCTACCCACCACCCCCCAAAAAAAAGTTAAAAGAAAAAATTTAAAAGTTGATTGGGAGCTGTGGGGCTTGGGGCTTGTTGACAGTGGCCACCCTGGGGTGAAGGCTGCCAGAGATCTGACTGGGCCATTTCATTAGGTGCTGCCCTCGTCCCAGGATCATATTCCAGTCTTCTGCTTCAAGATTCCTGCCTGGCTGCCGGGTGCCAGGAGCTGAGGCGGACAGGGAAAGGAGCATTGTCCTGGGGACTCCACAGACATTCAGGATGTAAACAGTTGCTTAATCTCCTCCTTTCCTGCCCTCAGGTCCCTGTTTCCCCCAGGTCAGAGACCCTCTGTTTTATACTCTCCAAAGAATAATCCTCTAGTTTTCTGCCCACTTGGGGGTGGGAGGGACATGGGTGGATGGGGGTCATCTAGCCGCCATGCTGTGCTTAGTCGCTCAGTTGTGTCCGACTCTTTGGGACCCCATGGACTTCAGCCCACCAGGCTCCTCTGTCTATGGGATTTCCCAGGCAAGAATACCAGAATGGGTTACCATGCCCTCCTCTAGGGGATCTTCCCAACCCAGGGATGGAACCCAGGTTTGCCACATTGCAGGTGGATTCTTTACCACTGAGCCATCAGGGAAGCCCAAGGCACTGTACTTTAGTGAAATAAACCAGTCACAAAAGGACAAATATTGTGTGATGCTACTTATAAAAAGTACCTAGAATAGCCAAATTTATAGAACCAGAAAGTGGAACAGTTGTTACCAGGGGTTGAGGGGAAGAGAGATTGAGCAGTCAGTATTTAATGGGTACAGAATTTCAGTACGGGATGATGAAAAATTCCTGAAGATGGATAACAGTGATGTTTGCCTCACAATATGAATGGAATTAATGCCACTGAGTTGTACACTTAAGAATAATGGTTAACATTTATGTATATTTTACTACAATAAAAATAAATTAAAAATATAATACTGGAGTGTGACGTCAAGTGGGCCTTAGGAAACATTGTTGTTGAGTTGATAAATCATGTCTGACTGTTTGTGACCCCATGAACTGCAGTGCATCAGGCTTCCCTGCCCTTCACTAACTCCCTGTGTGCTATGCTTAGTCACTCAGCGTGTCCAACTCTTTGCAACCCAATGGACTGTAGCCCGCCAGACTCCTCTGTCTATGAGGATTCTCAGGCAAGAATACTGGAGTGGGTTGTCATGCCCTCCTTCAGGGGATCTTCTGAAGCCAGAGATCAAACCCAGGTCTCCCACATTGCAGGTGGATTGTTAACCAGCTGAGTGATCAGGGAAGCCCAAGAATACTGGAGTGGGTATAGCCTATCACTTCTCCAGGGGATATTCCCAACCCAATATCTTCTCAACCCAGGAATTGAACCGGGTAGCTGAGTTACCAGTCAGGTGGTCTGTCTACTGCTCTTTTTTTTTCAGCCCACCTACTTCTAGAAGTGCCTGAGCCTTTGGAGGGTTCCCAGTGTAAACCCAATTTCTTGCATAGACCAGTGGGGGTGTAGCATGCAGCTTTCTGAAGTCTTTTGACTCAAATGAGGTCCTAGCTTCCTTGCTGCTGGCATCTCCTCTCCTGTTCACTAAGTCCTTGCAGCTTTAAATCTATTAATCAAAATTTTTTTGCTGTCATTTTAGTGGAGTTTCAGGAAAAGAACATACATGTCCAGGACTTTAGTTGGAAGTCCTTTGCTGGGTTTTCTAATTTTTCTACAAAGAGCACACATGGCTCCTACAGTTTTAAAATATATTTAAGCACGCGCGTTAAATATTGTGAAATCATATAAAACAGTTTAAGAAGAGGATGTTCATCAGGTGTCCGACGGGAGAATACCTCGAACGGGCTGGGTAGTGTAAGAAAGGTATCCTGAGATGCCCGCGTTTTCAGACTAGGAAGGCGAATAAATTCCTCTGTGTATGCATAGTAACCACCGCGACCTGCAGTTACAACCGCAACAATTAAAAGAGAGACCACTGGGTTTGGCGGGCAGAGCGGTCCTTGGGGTGATGAGGCTAGCGAAAAACCGTCACAGTTCCTCAGTTCAAACTTCACCGAATTTCAGAGGCAACGGGACGCTTGCACACCCAGATCGGCCGAAGCCCTCCTCGGGAATGAAGCTGAGGAAGGAGCCGGGCAGCGCAGCGTAGTCGAGGGTAGCGGGGAATTGAGGGGTGGGGAGAGTCACACAGAACCGAGGTGAGAGCCAGGCCTCTATCCCCTGCACCTAGATGAGGTCAGATAGGTCGGGGGCAGAGAGGGGAGCCAAGACCAAGGCTGAGTGCCAAACCCACATCCTTGTCTGAAGCGGGCAGATGCACCAGGCTCACCCCAGCTGCGCGCTCAGGTGCGCGGAGCCCCGAAGAGGTGGGGCCCGAGATGAGCGGCCTTTCCACCTTGGGCCACACGGGGGCAGCAGAGGACAGGCGGAGAAGACAGAGGGCCTTGGGATGGGGGTGGAAGAGGGTAAGGAGACGGGGAGAAAGAGCTAGAGAGGGCTAGAATCACACCGAGACAAAAGATGAGAGTGAAGGCAGTAAAATGAAGAGAGGGGAGACAGGCAGCCAGACGTCCAGTAAAGGTGCGCCTGGAAGCCCCAGAGCCACCGGGGAACCCAGCACTGCTAATCCTGACAGTGACCCCCACCAGGTACTGTTTGAGGCTGTGATAGAGTACTGCAAACCCATTTTATTGGAGGAACTGGGGAACAGAGAGGACTGTGGTCAACTGATAGCACGCGGAATCCTCACTGGATCGTTTCCTGGCTGGGTTATTTAACTTCGCTGCCTCACTTTCCTTACTTGTCTCACGGGGTTGTTGTGAGGATAAAATGAAATAACATATATAACGTGCTAGACTAGCACTCAGCATCAGTTCAGTTCAGTCGCTCAGTCGTGTCCGACTTTGCGACCCCATGAATCGCAGCACGCCAGGCCTCCTTGTCCATCACCAACTCCTGGAGTTCACTCAAACTCACGTCCATCGTGTCGGTGATGCCACCCAGCCATCTCATCTCTGTCGTCCCCTTCTCCTCCTGCTCCCAATCCCTCCCAGCATCAGAGTCTTTTCCAGTGAGTCAACTCTTCTCATGAGGTGGCCAAAGTACTCGAGTTTCAGCTTTAGCATCAGTCCTTCCAAAGAACACCCAGGACTGATCTCCTTTAGGATTGACTGGTTGGATCTCCTTGCAGTCCAAGGCACTCTCAAGAGTCTTCTCCAACACCACAGTTCAAAAGCACTCAGCATAAACGCCAACAATTATTGTGTTTTTCTACCTTGTGACAACAAGTTAGAATGTTTTATCCATTTAAAAACTTAGTTATCTGTTTTTTAAGTTTTTTTTCTGTGAAATTATTTACAGATATCTTCCTCCTCCCTTGCCCTTTTTAACCTTTACACATATCACAAAGTCAACCAAAATGTTTGCCTACTCTGAAATCTGAATCCTAATTAGTGGTAAAAATTTAAACTTGGTTGGCACATCACACTTTAAAAGTATATGTACCATTTTTTTTTTTTTGGACTAATATTTTATTTGGACATCAGGTTATAAACAAGACAAATAAGTAAAATCCAGTGTTAGGAAATAAAAAGAATTTTAAAAGAACAATCACAATGAAGTAAGTCAGAAAGAAAAACATCAGTACAGTATATTGATGCATATATATGGAATTTAGAAAGATGGTAATGATGACACTATATGTGAGACAGCAAAAGAGACACAGATGTAAAGAACAGACTTTTAGACTTGGTGGGATGATTTGAGAGAATAGCATTGAAACATGTATATTACCATATGTGAAATAGATCGCCAGTTCAGGTTCAATGCAGGAGACAGGGCGCTCAGGACCAGTGCACTGGGATGATCCTGAGGGATGGGATGGGGAGGGAGATGGAGGGGTGTTCAGGATGGAGGACACATGTACACCCATGGCTGATTCATATCAATGTATGGCAAAAGGCACTACAATATAGTAATTAGCCTCCAATTAAAATAAATTAATTAATTTTAAGTAAATAAAAAGAACGATCAGGACAAATGACTCACAAGAGAAAGGGGAGTGACTTTTGAACTAGTCTGTGATTTGTATCATTCTGTAACTTAATTTCTAAATATACCAAATGAATTGATAATTTAATCTCTTAATTGTAATGCTCTAATTTTAAAAAAACTAATGTGAATTATAACATGAAGAGATTTTCATCTTGTTAGTTTTTTTTCTTCTGCCGTATGAAAGATAATTTTTATATCATGTTTTGGGAGTAATAACAGCTTTTTTGCCCTATATAAACACTAGTGGAGATTCTCCTTAACAAAATGATTATTGAAAACTAATAATCTCAAAACATGGAGGGGAGCCTTAGTTTCCATGTTTGCTTGGTGCTGCTGAAAATATTCCCTCCATCCTATAAATGGGGAACCTGAGGCTCAGAGGGATTCAGTGACTTGCCACATGGACTAGAGCCAGGGAAGGCCAGAGCCAGGACTTAAAATCAGGTCCTTTGACTTTTCATGGCCGGCTGACTCAGCGGGAGACAGGAAGTGCCTGCTCAGCCCAGGGGCTAAAATTCGGTTCCACTGTCTAGCGGAGCCAGCCTGATGCCATGCCTTGGCAGGGGCTCGGCAGTGGCCAGCAGCATGTTTTGCTCTCAAGCCGCTTGCTTGAAGGGCTTGAAAGGTCAGCGCTGGACAGCGTTGGGAAGTCTGTCAGATGGGCCCACCGTCGCTGTCTGGAACAAACATCTGGACAGGGAACACCAAACAGGTGGCACGGGAGGGGCACATGCTGGCACAGGAGGAGGGAAGCATGTAGTCTCCCAGAGCGGGGCCCCAGGTGCAGCTGGGCGCCCCTGGCTCAGACACTTAGACTTCCTCCCCCGCCCCTCCCTCTTCATCTGCAAAATGGGGATAACAATGGTCCTTTCTTCCTCAACCAGGCAGATGGGAGGGTGGAATGAGGTGACAAATTTGAAGGGCCAGCCCTGTGCACAGAATGCTCCAAGCAAGGCGCTCCTTTATTATTACTTGAAAAAGGAATAATACTCTTTCAGGATTATTTCAAAGAGTAAAACAAATGAAGGTATTTCAACACTTCGGACACAGCAGACGCTCAGTGGCGCCTTCAGTGGCATCTGCTGCCACGCCTTGGAGTGCCGGAGGCCCCCCGGGGGGATGCACACCCCCACACGGGTTGGTCTTTTCAGCCAACAACAGTAACTGGTGGACAGAACCCCTGGTGCCCCCAAGCCATGCCCTTCGAGAAGGATGTATGCACAGAACAGTGAGGCCGGTGTAGGAAAGTGAGCTTGGGGCTCCCTCAAGGAGGCCCTGCTAAGCTCTGCTGGGCCCACTGGTGGCCAATGGTGGTCTCTCCTCGTGCACCAGCCCTCAGTCTCACAGATGACCCCAGACTCTGCCTGTCAGCTGTGGCCCCAAAGCAGATGACCTGCCCCCCGGCTTTCCCCTTCACCAGTTGCCAGCATCCTCCACCATCCTTGCCCCTGTCCTCTGTCCCTCCAAAAGCCAGGATCCTTCCTCCTGCCCAAAGGCACCCCGCAATCCACGCCCCTCTTCATCAGCTCCTTCTTTCCAGACACCCTCTCACACCTGCCCACCGACACCAGCAGGTCACCCACCCCCATCTTTGCCTCCTCCACACGCTTGAGCGTTGCAGCCCACACTTTCCTCTCCCGGTTCCCTCCCTCGGCTCCATCCCCCCCCCCTTAACAAGAGTCCTTGTCCCCTCCTGTCTCTGACCCCCTCTGGAAAGCTTTGTGAGTTTTTCAAACAAGCAAATGAAAGAAAACCTGGCTTCTATTTGCTAAAGCAGCCCCTTGGCAGCCTGTGGCAGCGAAGATCTCCCTCCTTCGAGAAGGTCCCATGTCCCCTTGATCAGGTCACCCCAGGTTTCCCTCCTTCCTCTCCAGCCACATCTCTGCTTGGCAGACTCTTCTTCCCTGCTGACAATTCCTGAAATCTCTGTCTCCAGCCCAGAGATCTCTCCTAAGCACAGACTCACATGCCCAGATGCCCCATTCATCTCCACTTGTGTGTCCCACAGAAACCTCCAACTCAAAAGGTTAAAACCTTAGCTGACTTCCACCCAAACTGCTCGTCCTCTCCATCTTGGACATGGCCATCTCCACATCCTCTGTCAAATAAGCCCCAAACTTCAGCATAACCCGGCCCCCAACCAACTCACCTTCACCTCCTGCCAGCTCCTCTCCCCAATTCCCTCAAGTCCCTCTTCCCAAAGGCAACTGGGAACACCCAACCCACCTCCCCTGGGAAGTCTTTCCTGCTACTCCAGGAGCCGCTAGCGGCTCCACCTCTGTCACGCAGGTCCCAAAGCCAAGGGTGCAAACCGGCAACTCAAGGACCAGGGTCAGCCTCCAGAGGTGTTTTACCCCACCATGGACTCAACACAAAGCTTTTAAAAATGAGCCACTGTCAACTGTATTCGTTTCTGAAGGCTGCCAACAGAGTATGACAAACTGGTTGGCTTAAAACAATAGAAATTTATTCTCTCACAGTTCTGAAGGCTGACAGTTCAAAATCAAGGTGTTGGTAGTGCCTTCCCCTCCCATTGCCCCACCACCAAGGGCCCTAGGGAAGCCTCCTCCCTGAATTAGGAGTGGCAGTGTTGATCTCCCTTCTTCAAGAAGGTCCCATGTTCCCTTGATGAGGTCGCTCCAGGTTTCCCTGCTTCTCTTAGGGCTTCCCAGGTGGCTCAGTTGTAAAGAATCCACCTGCCAATGCAGGAGACACAGGAGATGTGAGTTTGATCCCTGGGTTGGGAAGATCCCCTGGAGAAGGAAATGGCAACCCACTCGAGTATTCTTGCCTGGAGAATCCCATGGAAAGAGGAGCCTGGTGGGTTACAGTCCATGGGGACGCAAAGCATCAGACACGACCAAGCACACACGCATGCACACGCTGGCTGATGCTGGCAGTCCTTCACACTCCTTTGCGCCTGGCAGCACAGGTCCAGTCTCTGCCTCCGTCTTCACGTGGCCGTCTTCCCTCTGTCTATCTCAATCCTGTTTTCTCTTCATATAAGGACACAGTCATTGAATTAGGGTCCGCTCTAAACCATAGGACTGGGACTTCCCTGTTGGTTCAGTGGCCAGGGCTCCACGTTCCTCTTTCATTCCTGGTCAGGGAACTAGATCCTGCATGCCCCAAATAAGAGTTTGCAAGCTACAACTAAAGACCCCACATGCAACAACGAAGGCTGAAGATCCCACATGCAACAACGAAGGCTGAAGATCCCACATGCCAAAACTAAGACTTGGCACTGCCAAATAAAGTAAATAAATAAAAATAAATATTTAAATAAATAAATAATAAACCATAGGACTCCATAGTATTTATGCGAAGCCCCTATTTCCAAATAAGGTCATGTTCAGACATGCCAGATGAACATGAATTTGGCAAGGACACTATTCAACCCAGTGTATTTAAAATTAGGAGATTATACATAAATATCTAGATTACCACCCTTCTTTTTAAAAAAAGATCTGACCCCACATCATACTCGTACATTACTTTGCCAACAAAGGTCCGTCTAGTCAAAGCTATAGTTTTTCCAGTAGTCATGTATGGATGTGAGAATTGGACTATAAAGAAAGCTGAGCACCGAAGAACAGATGCTTTTGAACTGTGGTGCTGGAGAAGACTCTCAAGAGTCCCTTGTACTGCAAGGAGATCCAACCAGTCCATCCTAAAGGAAATCAGTCCTGAATACTCATGGGAAGGACTGATGCTGAAGCTGGTCAATACTTTGACCACCTGATGTGAAGAAGTGACTTATTAGAAAAGATCCTGATGCTGGGAAAGATTGAAGGTGGGAGGAGAAGGGGACGACAGAGGATGAGATGCTTGGATGGCATCACCAACTCAATGGACATGAGTTTGAGTAAACTTTGGGAGTTGGTGACAGACAGGAAGGCCTGGTGTGATGCAGTCCATGGGGTCGAAAAGAGTCGGACACAACTGAGTGACTGAACTGAACTGAACTGACTGAGGCTCTGTGGTGACAAGTGGCCAGAGCAGAAAAGTGTTTTTCATTCCCATGTATACTGGGCACATGATCTCCACCCACCACAGTCCCTACACCGAGGGGTCTAACAACTTTGACAGCAGGCCAGGATTAAAGACCACTCCCCTACCCGCACCCTACCTCCTTAAGACTAGCAGCGACGTTCTATGAGAGTAAGAGGCAGCAGCAAAACAGAGGGTATGCAACTCTTTAAGAGGCAACCGCGCTCCACCCAAGCATTTCTCTCATTGACATTACCTACCTGCTCCTTGGAATTTTCACCTGGAGCCCGGCTGTACGTTAATGACGTGTTTATGTGACTGTCCGTGGCTGGAGGTACCACTCACTCTGCACACCCCCACCCACAGCCCTTGTCCTAACTCCTCCACCACCAGCATCTCCACTGCTTTCCCTAAGGGCTTCCTCTGGCTTCCAGAGCCTGTTTCCCCACCCCACCCCCTTGCTGGTCCTCAAATGACTGACTGAGTTCCTGTATAAAACTCCAGCTCCCTCACCCGCAGCGGAGCGCTCTAAGGCACATGTTCTCCACGGAGCTGCGCATGTTCTCCACGGAGCTCCGCAGGGTTTCCCAGCGCAATGTGAGCTCCAGCTGCTCACTGTGGGGACAAGGCTTCAGTGACACACCCTCAGGTGGCGCTCCGCCTCACTTCCTCTCTGTCCTGCGGAAGTGCCTGCTGGATCTCCCCTCAGATAACCTGCTTACACAAGAGCCCTTATCCCAGGGTCAGCTGCGGAGGAACCCAGAGTTGAGGACAGAGATGTGGTCTGTTTGCTTTGTTCATCGCCACAGCACACAGCACAGCGCAGGCACGCATCTAGTCAGCTGTCTGCGTGGACCTCTGCCGTCCCCCCTCCAGCCAGGCCTGGCTTAGGTGCTGGGAGACAGTGATGAGAGCGCCACTCTTCCCTGCCCTCCCGGAGTCTCCCATCCAGGGAAGAGAACAAAGGTGGCTGCCTCCCTAGAAGCCTACCACTTGGCCATGGAAAAAAACTTAGGAATGTGAAAAAGTGGGGAAACAGCACAGACTAGCAAAGAGTGAGAACTAAGATGAATGAACTGATCCTTCATTCACTTGGCAAAAATCCACTGAGGGATATCCTGACAGGCGCGCACACACACAAACAGGCCAACAAAACACCAAGAGGTCAGTGGTCTGATAGGAGCAGAGAGACTGCGGCAGCACGAAGGAGGGCTAACTCAGCCTGGCAGGGCAGGAGGACTCCCTAGAGGAGGCATCTTCTCAGCTGAGTCTTAAAGGATAGGAAGATATGTATAAGATATTAAAAGGAAAAAGCATTCTAGATAAAGAAACCGCACAGAGACTCGTAGAAAGGTATGAAGATGGTTCTGTTTAGCCACTTGCAGTGGCTTGGCATGGCTGAGACAGGAGAGGGCTCAGAGGGAGGAGCAGCCAGGGGCAAGATTATGGACAAGTTTCTCCGTGCTAGACAGAGGCATTCAAACCTCTTTGGGACTCAGTTTTCTCCTCAGTGGAATGAACATGACGAGGCTCTTGTAAAGATAAGACGTACTAATGCAAGAACAGACCTTTATACAACAGCTGGCATTTCACTGGCTCTCAGGGAACTTCAGCTACTTCATCCTGAGAACCATGAGAAGTCATTGTAGGATTTGAAACAGCACAATGGCGTGGTCAGCTAGGAGCCTTGGGAGACACCAGCAAGGAGGCTGCTGGGATCAGAAGTGAGATGCCAGCTGCCTGGAGCCCTACCCTACCCTACCCAGTGCCAAGAGCTTCTTATGTCTCTGCCTGAGAACTCTCTCCAGCACTGCAGTCTTCTTGGGTAGGGGCAGGGCAGGCCAGAAATGCTGAGGAGTTAACACCCTCAGATCAGATCAGATCAGTTGTCAGTCGTGTCCGACTCTTTGCAACCCAATGAATCACAGCACGCCAGGCCTCCCTGTCCCTCACCAACTCCCAGAGTTCACTCAGACTCACATCCATCGAGTCAGTGATGCCATCCAGCCATCTCATCCTCTGTCGTCCCCTTCTCCTCCTGCCCCCAATCCCTCCCAGCATCAGAGTCTTTTCCAATGAGTCAACTCTTTGCATGGGGTGGCCAAAGTACTGGAGTTTCAGCTTTAGCATCATTCCTTCCAAAGAAATCCCAGGGCTGATCTCCTTCAGAATGGACTGGATGGATCTCCTTGCAGTCCAAGGGACTCTCAAGAGTCTTCTCCAACACCACAGTTCAAAAGCATCAATTCTTCAGCACTCAGCCTTCTTCAGATACAACCTAACCCAAGAAGAGTTGGGAGTTGGTAGTAAGTCCTACCGCCTCCTGGATCTCATAGGGTCTTCAGTTGTTCTGAGCTCCAGGTGATGCCAGAGGCAACCCACTTATTAGCTTAACTTTTATTAGCTTTTCTCCATTTCCTGACTCATTTCTGTATTCCCTCATTGTGTCTCCTAGAATCATCTTCCAAATAAATGACTCATACCCTAATTCTGTCTCAGGATACACTTTCAGGAAAATCCAAACTGAGTAGTTGGTACCAACCAATCCCCACCCACCCACCCCCAGAAAGCAAATGTCAGCAGGAAATTCCAGAACTAAATGGCTAGCCAGCCATTTTTGCCATTTAGCCATGGCAAAAAGAATCCCATTTCTGGTGGGAAGTGGGAGGTTTTAGCAGCATCACATTCATGACTCTCACCTGTGATGGGTGGACTGGGCAGATACATAAGTGGAAAGGGAATCCAAGCTATGTAATAGCTCCAGCAATTGAAAGATATGGAGGCAACGTAAGGATTATGGAGTTGATTAACTTTGTTATCTGCTACAAGAAGCCTCAAAGAAAGATAATCTTACAGGTTTAATAAAGTCCACTAGCAACTCAGAACATATTATGAAAACTAGAAGGGCTCCATGACACCAAGAAACATTTATCTCTTACAACCAGAGAACGGACTGTGCCAAAAATCAGCCCAAAATTTGATCGTAAGCAAGGCCGGGTTACAAAAGAGGCTGAATCCACAGGCCCAGTAAGTCATGGGCTAAAGTTAGGGTCCAAAGGGCAGAAGAGGCCCTGAGACTTGGGGTTCAGATTTAAGAACTTCAGACTGCCACATTCTCCTGAACCTTGTAATGGTGTCACAAATACCTCCCTTCCCCTCATAGGCAAGGGGAGCTTCCCACTGCCAGGAGACCATGCCAAATCCTCACCCAAGACACATGCTCTCCAAGATAATGGTCCTTCTCCTGCCTCCCACCACGCCACCCCACCCCAGCCCACCCCACTGCCCATGGCATCCAGCCCAAAAACTACAGTCTGATCTGACAATGACTAGAGTAGTCAGTCAGTTGCTCAGTCATGTCCAACTCTTTGTAACCCCATGGACTGCTGCACACCAGGCTTCCCTGTCCATCACCAACTCCCAGAGCTTGCTCAAACTCATGTCCATCGAGTTGGTGATGCCATCTAATCATCTCATCCTCCATCGTCCCCTTCTCCTCCTGCTTTTAATCTTTCCCAGCATCAGGATCTTTTCTAATAAGTCAGTTCTTCACATCAGGTGGCCAAAGTGTTGGAGCTTTGCTTCAGCATCAGTCCTTGCAAAGAATATTCAGCACTGATTTCCTTTAGGATGGACTAGTAGGATCTCCTTGCAGTCCAAGGGACTCTCAAGAGTCTTCTCCAG
The DNA here is from genome assembly GCF_032452875.1 of Bos javanicus. Classification (NCBI taxonomy): domain Eukaryota; kingdom Metazoa; phylum Chordata; class Mammalia; order Artiodactyla; family Bovidae; genus Bos; species Bos javanicus. The sequence continues at coordinate 96,136,335 of NC_083870.1, read as the reverse complement.
CACCACAGTTCAAAAGCATCTATTATTTGGTGCTCAGCTTTCTTTATGGTCCAACTCTCACATCCATCCATGAATACTGAAAAAAGACATGGCTTTGACTATACGGACCTTTGTCGGCAAAGATGGAGTAGTACTGGTCCTTATATGGAAGGTAACAGATTATTCATCATCAAAGCTACAGGAACTGACTAATGGTTTCAGAAGCAACTAAAAGATGAGGGTGTTGGACCATGGTGGAAGAAAACTATAAGGCTGGATAGGAGATAGTTGTTGAAGTGAGTGATCCTATCACTCAAGACTTCATAGCCTGACAAGGATGTTCAAAGTCAACCTTAATATGTTGCTAGAGATGACAATGGCCTCCAATAAGTGAGGTGTAAATACCATAGCTACCTTGGCAGAGTGCTGTGGAAGAGGTCAGAGGCTCAGAGTAGTGGGTGTTCTATGGATTTGTGATGTAAGGCCAGACAGCCACCAATGGACTAAGTCCTGTAGGAGGGCTAGAAGACACTCACTTTACTCAGTGGAGGGGCTTCCTTGATAGCTCAATTGGTAAAGAATCCATCTGCAGTGCAGGAAACCCCGGTTTGATTCCTGGTCCAAAAGATCCGCTGGAGACGGGATAGGCTACCCACTCCAGTATTCTTGGGCTTCCCTGGGGGCTCAGATGGTAAACAATCTGCCTGCAATGCAGGAGACCTAGGTTCGATCCCTGGGTTGGGAAGATCCCCTGGAGAAGGGAAAGGCTACCCACTCCAGTATTCTGGCCTGGAGAATTCCGTGGACCATATAGTCCATGAGGTCACAAAGAGTCAGACACGACTGAGTGACTTTCCCGTTCACACTTACTGAGTGGATGTACATTGTAGAATAAGAAGGGATGTACTGGAAGAAACTCAGTGGTGGCTCTCCTCTGTAAGCCAAGCTGATAGGATGCAGCTATGGAACCGGCCTACCTAGTGGTGGTAGGAATATAGAAATCTGAACTCTCAGAGGCCAAGTGGTAGCATTTAAACATCAGAGGCAAGGTTGATGGGCCACAAAAGTAGAATGGTAACCAAAGACTCTGACCCACAGAGGGATATGTGGTGATGGCTAACAGACCACAGTATTCCCAGAGATGAGATAGATGGGCAGCCATCTAGAGTGTAGACTTATAAATCAAAAAATACAAGAGTATGGAAGCTGGAGACTGATAATCTGTTGCCACAGTGAAAACTGATGGTCTCTTGTCTGGTTTCTAGACTTGACCAGGTTTTCAGATCCAGAGTCCATTAATTAAAAGAGAGGCCAGATCCCTTTGCTAGGAGCTGATGTGTCATAGCAAATATATACAATACATATTACCCCCCTTTCCCCAAAAGCCATATAACCAGTTACAAGACTAATTGCATATTGAAGAAAGAGAACACCCAAGTCCCTTAAGAGCCATTGAATAAAGTGCCTGAACAGGCACTCTTACCAGGGAACCCAATATGCCATAATGGCTCCCTTGTTGGACTGGGATTGTTTTAAGGCCAGATGACACAGAGAGTCCTAGCCCAAGTCCATCTTATAGTGAACTCCATCCTGTGAGAAAAGGTCAAGTGACATCCCCTGAAACTACCCCCTGTCCTAGCCAAGAGAAGGAGTCAGAAGCAGTGCTACATCATGGGTAGGATGGCAGGAATTAGTTCCACCCTCCGTGATTTAAAGGCTGCCAAGGTGGTGCATTTTGCTACATGTGTGTGTGCTCAGTTGTGTCTGACTTTTTGCGACTCCATGGACTGTAGCCCACCAGGCTTCTCTGTCCATGGAAATTTCCAAGCAAGAATACTGGAGTGGGTTGCCATTTCCTATTCCTGGGGAATCTTCCCAACCCAGGGACCAAATCTGTGTGTCTTTTGTCTCCTGCATTGGCAGATGGATTCTTTACCACTGTGACACCTGGGAAGCCCCATTTTTACCATATCTCTAATTTACCATTATATCCCCTGCAAAAAAAAAAATAGATTATGGTAGACAATAGAGGACTGTTGGAAACATAACCAATCACAGCCATCATGCCAGATATGCTACCTCTGCTACAAACAATCAGCCCCTGGTTATGGAGCTACTGATTCCACACATGTATTCTTTGCAGTCCCCATCAAAAAGCAAGATCAGCAGTTCACAGTTCCCATTTCACAGTCACCTAGGATAAGCAGCAGTACACACTGATCCTCTTGCCCAAGGGCAGTGGTAATCCTCCTTTCTGTCTCAATATATGTCAGGGGAACACAGATCATTCTGACACTGCCACAGAGTATCATCATACTATCCACCCTGCTGATGGCATCATCTTAATCCCATTACAGAAGTACTCTTGCAAAGATACTTGTGCGCCAGAGAGTAAGTAGATTAACCCTACAAAGATTAAGGGGACTGCCACATCAACAACACTTTAGAAGCCTAATGGCAAAGGGTATTTAGAGGAGATCCCACCACCCCAGAGTAAAGGCTGTTATTGTACTTTTACCTCCTACAACTAAGAAAGAGTCACAGCCCTTAGCAGGTCAGCCCACACTTAGGTAAACTGCTCTAATCTGTTTTCTGGGTGACTTAGAAGGTTACCTACATTGAGAATTCTCTACAGTTGGTTCAGGTTGCTGTAAAAGCTGCTCTGACCCATAAGCTATATGAACCAGTAGACCCAGTGGTGATAGGTGTCTGTGGTCAACAAAAAGACCATGTGGAATCTCTGACTAGTCTCAAAAAAGAGCTTCAGTGTAGGCTTCTGGTGTTCATAGTTCTGCAGCAGAGAAGACTTCACTATTCAAAGACAAGTTCCTGGCATACTACTGGGCCTTAGGATATAAACCAAGAACATGACCTAGAATATAAGATGACTACAAAACCAGAGATGCTTATCAAGACCTGGGTGTTGGGAATTCTCTGGCAGTCCAGTGATTAGGACTCTTCACTTTCACTGCCAAGGGCACAGGTTGGTCAGGGAACTAAGATCCCGTAAACCTAGTGGCATGGCCAAAGTAAAAAATAATTAATAAAAAAAAAAACTTAGGTAGGGGTTTCCCTGGTGGCTCAGTGGTTAAAAAAAAAGAAAAGCCTGCCTGCCAATGCAGAAGACACAGGTTTGATCTTTGGTCCAGAAAGATCCCACATGCTGCGGAGCAACTAAGCATGAGCACCATAACTACTAAGCCCATGCTCTACAGCCTGGGAGTCATAGCTACTGAGCCCACGGGCCTCAACTACTGAAGCTCTTCAAACCAGGTGGCCAAAGTATTGGAGCTTCAGCTTTAGCATCAATTCTTCCAGTGAATATTCAGGACTGATTTCCTTTAGGATTGACTGGTTTGATTTCCTTGCAGTCCAAGGGACTCTGAAGAGTATTGTCCAACACCACAATTTGAAAGCATCAATTTTTTGGCACTCTCACATCCATACATAACTACTGGAAAAACCATAGCTCTGATTGTATGGACCTTTGTCAGCAAAGTGATGTCTCTGCTTTTTAATATGCTGTCTAGGGTTTTCATAGCTTTCCTTCCAAGGAGCAAGTGTCCTTTGGTTGGAGTCACCATCTGCAGTGATTTTGGAGTCCAAGAAAATAAAATCTGTTACTGCTTGCACTTTTTCCCCTTCAATTTGCCATGAAGTGGTAGGACTGGATGCCATGATCTTAATTTTTTTGAATGTTGAGTTTCCAGCCAGCTTTTTCACTATCCTCTTTCACAGCATCAAGAGAATCTTTAGTTCCTCTTCACTTTCTGCCATTAGGGTGGTATCATCTGTGTATCTGAGGTTGTTGATATTTCCCTGGGCAATCTTGATTCCAGCTCATGATTCATCCAGGCTGGCATTTTGTTATGATGTACTCTGCATATAAGTTAAATAAACGGGGTGACAATATACAGCCTTGACATATTCCTTTCCCAATTTGGAACAGCCAATTGTTCCATGTAAGGTTTTACCTGTTGCTTCTTGACCTGCATACAGGTTTCTCAGAAGACAGATAAGGTGGTCTGCTTTTTCCATCTCTTTAAGAATTTTCCACAGTTTGTTGTAATACACACAGCCATAGGCTTTAGTGTAGTCAATGAAGCAGATTTTTCTGAAATTCTCTTGCTTTCTCTGTGACCCAATGAATGTTGGCAATTTGATCTCTGGTTCTTCTGCCTTTTCTAAACCCAGTTTGTACATTTGGAAGTTATCTGTTCATGTACTGCTAAAGCCTAGCTTGAAAGATTTGGACATAACCTTACTAGCATGCAAAGTGAGTGTAATTATATGGTACTTTGGACATTCTTTGGCACTGCCCCTTTTTGGGACTGGAATGAAAACTGACCTTTTCCAATCCTGTGGCCACTGCTGAGTTTTCCAAATTTACTGACATACTGAGTGCTGCACTTTAACAGCATCATCTTTTAGGATTTGAAATAACTCAGCTAGAATACCATCACCTCCATTAGCTTTGTTTATAGTAATACTTCCAGTCAATCCTAAAGGAAATCAACCTGGAATATTCACTGGAAGGACTGATGCTGAAGCTGAAGCTCCAATACTGTGGCCACTTGATGTGAAGGGCCAACTCATTGGAAAAGACCCAGATGCTGGGAAAGATTGAGGGCAGTATGACAAGGGGGCAGCAGAAGATGAGATGGTTGAATGGCATACCAACTCAGTGGACATGAGTTTAAGCAAAATCTGGGAGTTAGTGAGGGCTTCCCTGGTAACTCAACTGGTAAAGAATCTGCCTGCAATGCGGGAGACTCCAGTTTGATTCCTGGGTTGGGAAGATTCCCTGGAGAAGGGCTAAGCTACCTACTTCAATATTCTTGGGCTTCCCTGCTGGTTCAGATGGTAAAGAATGCACCTGCAGTGCGCTAGACCTGGGTTTGATCCCTGGCTTCTGAGGATCCCTGAAGGAGGCCATGGCAACCCACTCCAGTATTCTTGGCTGGAGAATCCCCATAGGCAGAGAAGTCTGGTGGGGTACAATCCATTGGGTTGCAAAGAGTCGGACACAACTGAGTGACTAAGCACACACAGGGAGATAGTGAAGGGCAGGGAAGCCTGATGCACTGTAGTTCACGAGGTCGCAGAGTCAGACATGACTTAGCAACTCAATAACAGCAATGCTTCCTGAGGCCCACTTGACTTCACAATCCAGTATTATATTTTTAATTTATTTTTATTGTAGTAAAATATACATAAATGCTACCATTTTAACTATTCTTAAGTGTACAACTCAGTGGCATTAATTCCATTCATACTGTGGGGCAAACATCACCGTTATCCATCTTCAGGACTTTTTCATCATCCCATACTGAAATTCTGTACCCATTAAATACTAACTGCCCATTCTCTCTTCCCCTCAACCCCTGGTAACAACTGTTTCACTTTCTGGTTCTATAAATTTGGCTATTCTAGGTACTTTTTATAAGTAGCATCACACAATATTTGTCCTTTTGCGACTGGTTCCCTAAAGTACAGTGCCTTGGGCTTCCCTGACGGCTCAGCGGTAAAGAATCTGCCTGCAATGCAGATCTGGGTTAGATCTCTGGGTTCAATCCCTGGGTCTAATCCCTGGGTCAGGAAGATCCCCTGGAGAAGGAAATAGCAACCCACTCTGGTATTCTTACCTGGGAAATCCCATAGACAGAGGAGCCTGGTGGGCCACAGTCCTTGGAGTCGAAAAAGCAAGACACAACTTAGAGACTAAAGAACAACACAGTGTCTTCAGGCTTCTTTCATGTTATTTCATGTATCACAGTTTCATCCTTATTTTAGTCTTTTCATTTTCTATCCATTATTGAGAGAGAGCTATTGTAGTCTCCCACTATTATTATACAACTGCTTCTCCCTTTAATTCTATCAATTTTTCCTTCAGATATTTTGAGGATCTGTTATTAGGTGCATAAATTTATTATTATTATTATTATGCCCTCACAGCAAACTCTGAGGTAAGACCATTACTATCCCCATTTTGCAGATGAGGAAAAGGTTTACAGAGGTCAAAGTAAATGATTCTTTTTAAAAATGTATTTATCATCATTGGAGACAGTCAAGAAGAGAGTGAAAAAGTTGGCTTAAAACTCAATATTCAGAAAACTAAGATCATGACATCTGGTCCCATCACTTCATGGCAAATAGATGGGGAAACAATGGAAATGGTGAGAGACTTTATTTTCTTGGGCTCCAAAATCACTGAAGATGGTGACTGCAGCCATGAAATTAAAAGACACTTGCTCCTTGGAAGAAAAGCTATGACCAAACTAGAGAGCATATTAAAAAGCAGAGACATTACTTTGCCAACAAAGGTCCATCTAGTCAAAGCTATGGTTTTTCCAGTAGTCATGTATGTATGTGAGAGTTGGACTATAAAGAAAGCTGAGTGCTGAAGAATTGATGCTTTTGAACTCTGGTGTTGGAGAAGACTCTTGAGAGTCCCTTGGACTGCAAGATCAAACCAGTCAATCCTAAAGGAAATCAGTGCTGAATATTCATTGCAAGGACTGATGCTGAAGCTGAAGCTCCAATACTTTGGCCACTTGATACAAAGAACTGATTCATTTGAAAAGACCCTAATGCTGGGAAAGATTGATGGCAGGAGGAGAAGGGGACAACAGAGGATGAGATGGCTGCATGGCATCACTAACTTGATGGACATGAGTTTGAATAAGCTCCAGGAGTTGGTGATGGACAGGAAGTCTGGTATGCTGCAGTCCATGGAGTGGCAAAGAGTCGGACATGACTGAGCAACTGAACTGAACTGAATTGTACCCACTCCTAAGTCTGAGTATTGTCAGTTAACAGGAAAATATAAAGCTTTTAGCCTGCTTGTTCTACTCAAACTGCCTGTCAAATTGCAGGCAAGCAAGTACCTTTGGCCAATGAGGAAAGGTCTTTCCTTACAAAAGAATTTCAACTAGAAAATGTTGATGGAATGATGGGATTAGAAAAACACTTTTTGCAAGTCCTCATGGAATAATATTCTAGATGATGATGAGCAATGGATAAAAAACACATTTGATAAACATTTGGTGGATGTATTTTCTATTGCTACTATATTTACAAACTTAGTGGCTTAAAGCAATATACATTTTATTATTTTACAGTTCTGGAGGTCAGGAGTTTGAAATGAGTCTCAATGGGCTAAAAATCAGAGTGTCACGAGGGCTGTGTTCCTTACGAGGCCCTAGGAAAGAATCTGATCCCTGGCCTATAGCTGGGTTCTAGAGGCCACCTGCATTCCTTGCCTAGCTGCCTCTTTCTCCTTCTTCAAAGCCATCAGTGTAGCATCTTCAGAGCTCTCTCAGACTTTGAGCCCTCCCTCCCATGCCTTCCTCTTCTACTTTAAAAGAGCCTTATGCTTCACTGGGCTTCCCTGGTGGCTCAGACAGTAAAGACTCTGCCTGCAATGCAGGAAACCTGGGTTCAATCCCTGGGTCGGAAAGATTCCCTGGAGAAGGGAATGGCAACCCACTCCAGTCTTGCCTGAAGAATTCCATGGACAGAGGAGCCTGGCAGACTATAAACCAGGAGGTGGCAAAGAGTCGTACATGACTGAGTGACTAACATTTTCAACTTTGTGCTTACACAGGACTCACCTAGATAATCCAAGATAATCTCTTTATCTTAATTTCAGTTGATTGTCACCCTTAATTCCATCTGCAGTCTTTCATCTTTCTAGGTAACATATTCACAAATTCTGCCTATCACAATAAGGAACTAGATGCTTGCAATGTATCAAATTATCAACTTACTTAGAGGTAATAAAGGGGGAAAACACACCTTATCAATGAAGGAGTCAGACTGTCTCCAACTAAACCCACTGATCAATTTTAACATCACTAACAGATGTGGTATGCATTCTGATGTTATATAGCATGAAGTAAAAAGAATCACCTATGAAGTATTCTTAACAGGAATGTTTTACATGACTTTAAACAACCTTTTGTAACTAACTTCCAGTTTATCAGAAAGACTGGGGATGGAGGAAAAAGTTAAATGATATCACGAAAAAGCAAGAAAATTATCTTAGTTTCTTTAGTAAATCACTGACCAAAAACAACAACAACAACAACAACCCAATGGCTGTTTAGGATTAAATAATAATGGTTCCCCCAGAAGCAGACCCCCATATATGGATTTGAGTGTATGTGGGAAGTACTGGAGTATCTGTAGAGATGCAAGGAAGAGATACAGGGAAGGAAAGGTGTTGATACTGGGTTTACCATTAAGCCAGCTACCACTGTGGGCAGCTGAGTCTCAATCTCATGAAGAAACTCTAGGAAATGACACAAAACACAAGATTCAGAATTACCACACCCCCTCAAAAAAAAGAATTACCACACCCAAAGAGCAAGGGAGCTATATAGCAACTGGTAAAAGTCACTTCTATAGAATTGGTCCCTGGGAGTGTTCATTGCTTGGCATGCAGCAAGCAAGTAAAGCAATCTTGTACAGTGGTATACCTAATATATTTGATACATGCAATGGATCACATTTAACCTCTTTCACAATATGAAAACATTGTTTTCAATAATTAGTATGGAATAAGATGAAAAATAATCAGATGGGAAATACAGTAAAAAGTTTCTTTTGTTGAACTTTGTACAACCATGACATTAAAATGTAAAATAATAAAAAATAAAATAAATAATACAATGCCAAAAAAGAAAAAGAAAGATAAAGGCTTTCTAAATATATCAACATAGTTTTTGAAAAAGGGGGGAAACATTCCCCCTATTGATCTATTGCCGTAATGAATAATAACAAAATTTATTTTTAAGCCTTAACTTTTACAAATTTTCCAGGGACTTCATCAAAATTATCTTCTCATATATACATGTCAAACAGACAGTATAATCTGTCAATCTGTCTTTACTCCTTGATATCAGTTTTAATTTTGAAAAATCTCTTTTTTATGAAGTAACCCATAAATACTTTGATGGAGATTCTTAAAACTCTATTTCACAACAAATTCTGGAAATCATAACATCACATACTACTTTGTTTTTGGAGAATGATGCTGCTGCTAAGTCACTTCAGTCGTGTCCGACTCTGTGCGACCCCAGAGACGGCAGCCCACCAGGCTCCCCCGTCCCTGGGATTCTCCAGGCAAGAACACTGGAGTGGGTTGCCATTTCCTTCTGCAATGCATGAAAGTGAAAAGTGAAAAGGAACTCACTCAGTCGTGTCTGACTCTTAGTGACCCCATGGATTGTAGCCTACCAGGCTCCTCCATCCATGGGATTTTCCAGGGAAGAGTACTGGAGTGGGGTGCCATTGCCTTCTCCGTGGAGAATGATGCTAGTGGATTCTAATTGTCTCCAGAGTCAGTTTTCCACTAGAGTATCTTCACTATTCTACTATGCTTGGTAATCTCCATTTTTATTCTGCAAAATAAGATGAAGTGGCTGAATGACAGAAAATATCGATATTATTTGAGTCACTGTTTTAGAATGAGTGTCCAGTTCTTGGTCGAAATGATCAAAATATTCAAACACTGACTTTTTGTTTCTTCTGGCATCTTTTATCATTTCTCCTGGAAGTCTTCTTCAAAATTTGGTTCTTCTTTTCCATGTAAATATCCATTCCTTTCATTTTGTGTTGTATAGTCAATGGCCTTCTCCACAATTCTTATGTGTCAGTCTTCAATCATGACTTTTACCATACATTGTTCAAGGTTGATTCTGGACCTTTGCAAACATTAGTTTCCTATTAACCTCATCTAAAATTTCAAACCAAATAATAAAATATAATTCAGAAAACAAATCATGTAGGGCAAAGAACAAATTATGAGTTGACTCTCTTATGTGCATGCTTTCTTTCAGATTGCACAGTATCTCAAAAGTTAACATTAACTTTCAAACTTTGTCTTTATTGTGGACACAGCTTCATTTGCCTAGAATAGTTTGTTTCACTGACATACTCACATTCAGCAGCATTTTTAGTAAATTAGGTGATATTGAAAAGAAAGAATAATTTTTCCCCAAAGTTTAATAAAAAAAAGTCACACATTAAAAAGAACTTCCAAAAGTGTGAACTTCATAAAAGTTCAGAGAATATTGTAAAAGGCATAAATAAGGATTTGGAATTAATATCTTTGATTTTTATCTGAACTACACTCTGCTTACCAAAAAAAAAAAAAAAAAAATACTGCACCTCAAATTTTACACTTTGTTTTACTGTTTTAAATTTCAAACACAAAGTAAAATCTCCAAGAGGTCACATGAAGTGACAAAATTAACTCAAGTTCTGATAATTTTTTGATTTTATCACCACTTATTTTGAATCTGCTGTTTAAACAAGGGAATAAATGGTTCCACAGAAGTTGGAGTATTGAACTACATCCTAAGTAAGCTCCGATGATTCCAAACCTTTAGTAATTTAGTTTTGAAACAAATGCAAGTAGTTGAGTTTTCATATACTGGGTACTAACTGTATACCTTTAATTGCTCTGAATTAACTTACAAGTAGAATACAAGGCTTGTTAAAATGTAAGTAATTAAAAAGAAATGATTTGGTTCTGGTTCCAGTTTAGTTGGAGTAAGCACATTTCACTCTCTCTCTCCCAATGTATGCAACCAAAACTTCCCAGAAAGAACACGTGGACCTGTTATCTGAGGACTCTGAAAAGTAAATAATAACAGGAGGGTTGAGGAAGAAAACCAGAACATGAAGAACCACTAACCCAGTGGTGAGTTTTCTTCTTTTACTCCTCTAATTCCCCCCAGCCTGGACTTAAAGTTAGCCTGAAATCTAAAATAGTACATCCAGAACTAATGGTAAAAGACTAAATATTTCCCTCCTAAGATTAAGATATGGCAAGGATCTCTACTCTCATAACTCCCATTCAACATTGTAGTGGAAGTAAAACTACCTCTACTTAAAAGATGAGATGATGATTTATGCAGAAAACCCCAAGGAATATACAAAAAAGCTCCTAATAAGTGAATTTAGCAAAGTTATAAGATACAATGTCTGCTTATAAATATCAAATGTATATATAATAGTAATGAACAATTGGAAACCAAAAATGTTTAAAAGAGCACTTTCAATGGTTCCCCCCACCCCCCACAAATGAAAGAGGTATAAATCTAACACAACACATTCAAAATCTGTGTGCTGAAAACTATGAAAAGCTGATGAAAGAAATGGAAGGAGAACTATATCATGATCATGGGTTTGAATACTCAATATAGTTAAAATTCAATTCTTCCTTGAAACTGAAATTAAACTATAGATTCAACACAACTCTAACCAAAATTCCAGCAGGAATTTTTGCCGATACAGACAAACATATTCTAAAATTTATAAGGAGACCTAAAAGGAACTAAAATAATCAAAGCAATTTTAAAAAATGAATAAAGTTGAAGGATTCATGGCACTCAGTTTTAAAGCCACAGTGAGGAAGATAATGTGTGATTAACAAAAGGATAGATACATAAATCAATGGAATAAAATAGAATCCATAAATAAACGCACATAGACATGGCCACTTGTTCCTTCAACAAAGGTGCAGAGACAGTTCAATAGTGAAACGATAGTCTTTTCAACAAATAGTGTTAGAACATATGTTCACCTGTATGCAAAAGCATGAATTTCAACCTGAACTTCTTGCCTTTTACAAAAATTAACTCAAAATGAGTCATGGGTCAAAAGTCAAATAATATAGTTATTAAAATTTTAGAAGAAAAGATAGAAAATCTTTATGACTTTAAGCAAACAGTTAGTAGATATGATACCCGAAAAACAATTCTTTAAAAATTGATAAATTGAACTTAATGAGAATTTAAAATGTTTCTCTGTGGAAGGTACTGTTAAGAGAATGAAAAGATAAGCTACAGACCAAAAGAAAATACTTGCAAATTACATATCCAGCAAAGGACTTGTATCCAGAACATACAAAAACAAATGCTCAGTCTGGTTTATTCGATAAGTTATATACAACTCTTTGTGACCCCATGGACTGCAGCACACCAGGCTTCCCTGTCCTTCACTATCTCCCAGAGTTTGCTCAAATTCATGTCCATTGAGTCAGTGATGCTACCTAACCATCTTATCCCCTGCCATCCCCTTCTCCTTTTGCCTTCAATCTTTCCCAGCATTATGGTCTTTTCCAATGAGTTAGCTCTTCACATCAGGTGGCCAAAGTATTGGAGCTTCAGCATAGGTCCTTCCAATGAATATTCAGGTTGATACCCTTTAGGATTGACTGGTTAGATCTCCTTGCAGTCTAAGGGACTCTCAAGAGTCTTCTCTGGCACCACAATTCCAAAGCCTCAATTATTTGATGCTCAGCCTCCTTTATGGTCCAACTCTCACATCCATATATGGCTACTGGAAAAGCCATAGCTTTGACTATACAGATCTTTGTCAGCAAAGTGATGGATATCTCTGTCTTTTAATATGCTGTCTGTGTTGTGAGAGTCCCTTGGACAGCAAGGAGATCCATAGTCCATTCTAAAGGAGATCAGCCCTGGGTGTTCTTTGGAAGGAATGATGCTAAAGCTGAAACTCCAGTACTTTGGCCACCTCATGCGAAGAGTTGACTCATTGGAAAAGACTCTGATGCTGGGAGGGATTGGGGGCAGGAGGAGAAGGGGACGACAGAGGATGGCATCACTGACTCAATGGACGTGAGTTTGAGTGAACTCCGGGAGTTGGGGATGGACAGGGAGGCCTGGCATGCTGCAATTCATGGGGTCGCAAAGAGTCGGACACGACTGAGCAACTGAACTGAATTGAACTAAACTGGATTTGTCATAGTTTTCCTTCCACGGAGCAAATGTCTTTTAATTTCATGGCTGCAGTCACCGTCCACAGTGATTTTGGAGCCAAAGAAAACTAAATCTGTCACTGCTTCCACTTTTTCCCTTTCTATTTGCCATGAAGTAGTTCAGTACATGGGACTGTATGCCATGATCTTAGTTTTCTGAATGCTGAATTTTAAGTTTAAAAATTTTTTATATTTAAGAATGTATAAAAACAAATGCTCAATATTCAATAATAAAAAGAACAAACCAAACCCAAGGCAAGTAGAGAAAGGAAATAATAAAGATTAGAGTGGAAATTAATGAAATAGAACATAGAAAAACAACATGCAAAATAAAATTATATGTTATTTTGAAGATTAATAGAATTGACAATCTTTTAGCTAGACTGGCCAAGAAAACAGACTAAAGATTGAGGGAAAAGACTCAAATTACTAAAATCTGAAATGAAAGAGGAGCTTTACTACTGGCCTTACAGAATTCTTTTAAAGGATTATAAGGGAATATTGTAAACAACTATGTGCCAACAAATTAAATAACTTCAATGAAATGAACACTGAAATTGATACAAGAAGTAACAGAAAATTTGAACAGATCAATTACAAGTGAAGAGATCAATTTAGTAATCAAAAAATTACCCACAAAGAAAAATCCAGGCCCATGTTGTTTCACTGATGAATTCTACCAAATATTTAAGGAAGAATCAATACCAATTCTTCACAGACTTTCAAAAAATAGAAGAGGGCACAATATTTTCCAACTTATCCTATGAAACTAATATTACCTTGATACCAAAATCAGACAAAGACATCACAAGAAAACTACAGCCTGAAACTCCTTATGAAAATGATGCAAAATTTCTAATAAAATGGGCTGGATCCAACAACATACAAAAAAGGATTATACACCATGACCAAGTGGGATTTACCTCAAGAATATAAGGTTGTTTTAAAATCTAAAAATTGATTAATATAATAATTAACAGAATAAATGATAAAACCATATGATTATCTTGCTGCTGCTGCTGCTAAATCGCTTCAGTCGTGTAGGACTCTGTGCGACCCCAGAGACGGCAGCTTACCAGGCTCCCATCCCTGGGATTCTCCAGGCAAGAACACTGGAGTGGGTTGTCATTTCCTTCTCCAGTGCATGAAAGTGAAAAGTGAAAGTGAAGTCGCTCAGTCGTGTCTGACCCTCAGCGACCCCATGGACTGCAGCCTACCAGGCTCCTCCGTCCATGGGATTTTCTAGGCAAGAGTACTGGAGTGGGGTGCCATCACCTTCTCCGATGATTATCTTAATTGATGCATAAAAAGCATTTGACAAAATTCAACACCACTTCATGATAAAAACACCCAACAAACTAGGAATAGAAGGGTACTTTCTCAACCTAATTAGGACATCTACAAAAAATGCACAGCTAATATTGTATTTGGGCTTCCCTGACGGCTCAGACAGTAAAAATCTTCCTGCAGTGTGGGATACCTGGATTCAATCCCTGGGTTGGGAAGATCCCCTGGAGGACAGCATGACAACCCACTCCAGTATTCTTGCCTGGCGAATCCCCATGAAGAGCCTGACAGGCTACAGTCCATGAGGTCCCATAGACACGACTGAGCGACTAAGCACACAATGCTGTAATTAATGATGAAAGAAAGATTAGGAATGAAACAAGAATGTCCAGTCTTGTGGCTCTATCCAACATTTTGAGGGAGATTCTAACCAGGGAAATTAGTCAACAAAGTGAAATGAAAGCCATCTGATTAGAAATGAAGAACTATATGTTTACAGATGACATAACCTTGTATAGAATACTCTGAGGAACTGACTACAAAAATCTATTAGAACCAATAAATGAATCAACAAAGGTGCAGGATACAAAATTAATATACAAAAATCAATTGCACTTCTATACACTTGTAATGAACAATCCAAAAGTGAAATTAAGAAAGCAATTTCATTTACAATAACATTAAAATAATAAAATACTTAGGAATAAGTTTAACAGAATAAGTTCAAAACTAATTTCTTAGAAACTGCAAAACATTGTTGAAAGTAATTTTAGAAGACCCAAATAAACAGAAAGATATCCCATGTTCATCAATCAGAAGACTTAATATTTTTATGATGGGACTGATCAAACTAATCTAACATAGTCAACCCAATCCACATCAATTTTCTGGCTTCTTTGTAGAAATTGACAAGCTAATCCCAAAATTTATATGGAAACTCAAGAAACACAAACTAGAAAAAGACAAACAAAACTAAAGGACTCAAACTTTGCATTTCAAAGCTTACTACAAAAGTGCAGTAGTCAAGACAGCATGGTAGTGACATAAAGATAGACATATCAACAGAAGAGAACTGAGAGTCCAAAGTAGGTCCTCATATTTATGGCTGAGTTTTGACAAGCAGGCCAAGATAATTCAGTGGGAGGAAGAAAGGTCTTTTCAACAAGATTGGGACAATTAGATATCCATATGCAAAAGAACGGGCTTCCCAGGTGGCACTAGTGGTAAAGAACCCTCCTGCCAATGCAAGAGACATAAGATCCCTGGGTTGGGAAGATCCCCTGGAGGAGGGCATGGCAACCCCTCCAGTATTCCTGCCTGGAAAATCCCATGGACAGAGGAGTCTGATGGGCTCTAGCCCATAGGGTTGCAAAGAGTTGGACACGACTGAGCCAACTTAGCACTCACACATGCAAAAAAAATAAATTAGGACCATTACCTCACACATATACAAAAATTAACTTAAAGTGGATCAAAGATCCAATGTAAGAGTTAAAACCATAAAACTCTTTGAAGAAAATAAAAGTGTAAATCTTCACAATCTTAGTTTAGGCAGTGTTTCTTAAATATAATACCCAACTACAAACAGCAAAGGAAAAAACAGATGAGTTATCCCTTATCAAATTAAAAACTTGTGCTACAAGAGACACTGTCAAGAAAGTGAAAAAAATAACACTACAATGGGCAAAAATACTTGTAAATCATCTAGCTGATAAGGGGCTATATTTTGGATATATAAAGAATTTTTACAACTTAACAGCAAACAGACAACCCAGTTTTAAAATGAGTGAAGTACTTGAACAGACATTTCTACAAAGGTGATATATGGATGACCAAAATGCATATGAAAGATGCTCAATCATTAGTCATCAGGAATATGAAAATCAAAACCACAATGACAAACCACTTTCACACCCACTAGGGTGGCTAAAATTAAAAAAAAAAAAAAAAAAAACAGATAATAACAAGTGTTGTCAAGGATGTAGAGAAACTGAAACCCTATTGCAATGCTGGTAGGATTGTAAATGGTGCAGTGGCTGTGGAAAACAGTTTAGCAGCTCCTCAAAAAGTTAAATAAAGAGCTATGATCTAGTAATTCCATTACCAGGTATATAGTTAATAGAAATGAAAATGTATGTTCACAGAAAAACTTGTACACAAATATTCATAGCAGCATTATTTATAATAGCCACAAAGTAGAAGCAGCTCTTAATTTCAAGGCTGCAGTTGACATCTGCAGTGATTTTGGAGCCCAAGAAAATAAAGTCTGTCACTGTTTCCATTGTTTTCCCATCTATTTGCCATGAAGTGATGGGACCAGATGCAGCCATGAAATTAAAAGACACTTGCTCCTTGGAAGAAAAGCTATGACAAACCTAGACAGTATATTAAAAAGCAGACACATTATTTTGCTGACAAATGTCTGTGTAGATGCTAAGGTTTTTCCAATAGTCATGTATGGATGAGAGAGTTGGACCACAAAGAAAGCTGAGCACCGAAGAATTGATGCTTTTGAACTGTGGTGTTGGAGAAGACTCTTGTCCCTTGGACTGCAAGGAGATCAAACTAATCAGTCTTAAAGGAAATCAGTCCTGTATACTCATTGGAAGGACTAATGCTGAAGCTGAAACTCCAATACTTTGGCCACCTGATGGGAAGAACTGACTCACTGGAAAAGACCCTCAGGCTGGGAAAGACTGAAGGCAGGGGCAGAAGGGCACGACAGAGGATGAGATGGTTGCATGGCATCATCAACTTGATGCACATGAGTTTGGGCAAGCTCTGGGAGTTGGTGATGGACAGGTAAGCCTGGCGTGCTGCAGTCCATGGGGTCGCAAAGAGTCAGATACAACTGAGGGACCAAACTGAACTGGAAGCAACTCTAATGTCCATCAGCAGATGAATGGATAAACAAGATGTGGTGTATTCATTTGATGGAATATTATTCAGCAATAAAAAGGAAGGACATATTTATCCATGCTACAGTGAACCTCAAAAGCATTATGCTAAGTGAAAGAAGCCAGACACAAAAGACCACACATTGTATGATTCCATTTATGTAAATTTTCCAGAACAGACAAATTTATAGGCAGAAAGTAAATTACTAGCTATGTAGAGTAGGAGAATTTGGGGCAAATGGGTAGTGACTGTTAATGAGTATAGAGTTTCTTTGGGGGTTGATGGAAATATTATAAAATTGATTTTGGTGATGGTTTCATAACTATGGGAATACACTAGAAACCATTGAATTGTACACTTTAAAAAGTGAGTTGCATGGTACTTGAATAATTTCTTAAAAAGCTATTATTTAAAAATATACAATTGTTAGAAAATAACTCAACTTTTAAAAAACTGGGCAAAATATTTGAACAGACAATTCAGCAAAGATATATATGGATAAAATATAAATACATGAAAAGGTGTTTAAGGTCATTAGTCATTAGGGAAATGCAAATAAAACACAATAAGATACTACTGCACTACTATCAGAAAGGCTTAAAAAAAATGAGCAGACAAAGCAAGACTGATGATGCAGCAACTCTCATGTGCTGCTGGTGAGAATGCAAAATGGTATCACCTCTCTGAAAATATAAAGTTAAACATACACTTACCATATGACTTGGCAGTCACACTTCCAAGTATTTACCCTGGACAAATGAAAACTTGTGATCACACAAAAGACTGTTCATAGTTTATAGCAGTTCCATTCATCCATTCATAATCACCAAAAATGAAAACAATCCAAAAGTCTTTCAACAGTGAATGGATTAGCAAATTGTGGTACATCCATTTAACTGGATACTGCTCTTCAGTCGTGTCCGACTCTGTGCGACCCCACAGACGGCAGCCCACCAGGCTCCTCCGTCCCTGGGATTCTCCAGGCAAGAACACTGGAGTGGGTTGCCGTTTCCTTCTCCAATGCATGAAAGTGAAAAGTGAAAGTGAAGTCGCTTAGTCGTGTCCAACTCTTCGCGACCCCATGGACTTCAGCCTACCAGGCTCCTCCATCCATGGGATTTTCCAGGCGAGAGTACAGGAGTGGGTTATCACTGCCTTCTCTGTAACTGGATACTATGCAGCAATAAATATGAATAAACTACTGACATATGCAACAACTTGGTTGAATCTTAAAGGCATTATGGTGAGTGGAAGAAGCTAATCTGAAGAGGCCACATACTGTATAACTCCATCTATATAACACTCTGGACAAGAAGGAACCGTAAAGACAGAGAACAGTGGGTGCCAAGGGCTAGAGGCTGAGGAAAAGTTTTGATCATAAAGGAGCAGCATGGACAGTTTTCTGGGGTGATGGAGATGTTCTGAATCCTGATTGTGATGGTGGTTATACAAATTTATTTGTGCGTTCCACCACTTAGCAATGTACCACAGAATAGTCAAATATAGAAAAATACAAATAAAAATTTTAAAATAATAAAAAAAAGAAATACCTGAATGTATTATATACATGTGTGTATCTATCTGTATATGCACACAGTCACTGCAAGGTTTGTTTAGGACTTTGACCACCAACAATTTTTTTGAGATAAGTAATATTTTCTTTCTGACACTTTTCAGAATTTCTGGGCTCTGGTGATAATTTAAAAAGCTGATCAACTTGTCAGTATTACTATTGTTTTAGTTCAGTTCAGTTCAGTCGCTCAGTCGTGTCCGACTTTTTGTGACCCCATGAATCGCAGCACGCCTGGCCTCCCTGTCCATCACCAACTCCCGGAGTTCACTCAGACTCACGTCCATCGAGTCAGTGATGCCATCCAGCCATCTCATCCTCTGTCGTCCCCTTCTCCTCCTGCCCCCAATTTCTCCAAGCATCAGAGTCTTTTCCAATAAGTCAACTCTTCACATGAGGTGGCCAAAGTACTGGAGTTTCAGCTTTAGCATCATTCCTTCCAAAGAACACCCAGGACTGATCTCCTTCAGAATGGACTGGTTGGATCTCCTCGAAGTCCAAGGGACGCTCAAGAGTCTTCTCCAACACCACAGTTCAAAAGCATCAATTCTTCGGCACTCAGCTTTCTTCACAGTCCAAATCTCACATCCATACATGACCACTGGAAAAACCATAGCCTTGACTAGACAAACCTTTGTTGGCAAAGTAATGTCTCTGCTTTTGAATATGCTATCTCGGTTGGTCATAACTTTCCTTCCAAGGAGTAAGCGTCTTTTAATTTCGTGGCTGCAGTCACCATCTGCAGTGATTTTGGAGCCCAAACAAATAAACTCTGACACTGTTTCCTCATCTATTTCCCATGAAGTGGTGGCACCAGATGCCATGATCTTCGTTTTCTGTATGTTGAGCTTTAAGCCAACTTTTTCACTCTCCACTTTCACTTTTATCAACAGGCTTTTTAGTTCCTCTTCACTTTCTGCCATAAGGGTGGTGTTATCTGCATATCTGAGGTTATTGATACTTCTCCCGGCAATCTTGATTCCAGCTTGTGCTTCTTCCAGCCCAGCGTTTCTCATGATGTACTCTGCATAGAAGTTAAATAAGCAGAGTGACAATATACAGCCTTGATGAACTCCTTTTCCTATTTGGAACCAGTCTGTTGTTACATGTCCAGTTCTAACTGTTGCTTCCTGACCTGCATATAGGTTTCTCAAGAGGCAGGTCAGGTGGTCTGGTATTTCCATCTCTTGAAGAATTTTCCACAGTTTATTGTGATCCACACAGTTAAAGGCTTTGGCATAGTCAATAAAGCAGAAATAGATGTTTTTCTGAAACTCTCTTGCTTTTTCAATGATCCAGCAGATGTTGGCAATTTGATCTCTGGTTCCCCTGCTTTTTCTAAAACAAGCTTGAACATCTGGAAGTTCATGGTTCACGTATTGCTGAAGCCTGGCTTGGAGAATTTTGAGCATTACTTTGCTAGCATGTGAGATGAGTGCAATTCTGCAGTAGTTTGAGCATTCTTTGGCATTGCCTTTCTTTGGGGTTGGAGTGAAAACACCTTTTCCAGTCCTGTGGCCACTGCTGAGTTTTCCAAATGTGCTGGCATATTGAGTGCAGCACTTTCACAGCATCATCTTTCAGGATTTGAAAGAGCTCAACTGGAATTCCATCACCTCCACTAGCTTTGTTCGTAGTGATGCTTTCTAAGGCCCACTTGATTTCACATTCCAGGATATCTGGCTCTAGGTCAGTGATCACATCATTGTGATTATCTTGGTCGTGAAGATCTTTTTTATACAGTTTTTCTGTGTATTCCTGCCACCTCTTCTTAATATCTTCTGCTTCTGTTAGGTCCATACCATTTCTGTCCTTTATCGAGCGCATCTTTGCATGAAACGTTCCCTTGGTATCTCTAATTTTCTTGAAGAGATATCTAGTCTTTCCCATTCTGTTGTTTTTCCCTATTTCTCTGCATTGATCACTGAAGCAGGCTTTCTTATCTCTTCTTGCTGTTCTTTGGAACTCTGCATTCAGATGCTTATATCTTTCCTTGGCTTCTCTTCTTTTCACAGCTATTTGTAAGGCCTCCGCAGACAGCCATTTTGCTTTTTTGCATTATTGTTTTAAACTCTCTGCAAATCATGTACCCACTCACTGCCTACTCTGGAGAAAAGGCTCTCACCACCCCAACCCTGGTGTGCCACTTGCTTCTGTGATTCTGCACTTAAAGCCCTTACACATAGAGAAACTGTTTCTGGAAGCTGGAAATAAGTGAACTAAAAGGTCCAAGGGATATAAGTGGAACTCTGACAGGATCTGCTATAGATGACCAAATCCTAGTTCAAACAATCAATAAGTTATATGTTATATGTGTGTGCATACATGCTCAGTAATGTCTGACTCTTTGCAAGCCTATGGACTTAGCCCACCAGGCCCTTCCGTCCACGGGGTTTCTCCAGGCAAGAATAGTAGAGTTGGTCACCATGCCTTCCTCCAGGGGCTCTTCCTGATTCAGGGATCCAATCCATGTCTCTTACGTTTTCTGCATTGGCAGGAGGGTTCTTTACCACAAATGCCACACTTTACCACTTAAACAAATAAATAAGTCTATCCCCAATGGGAGCAATTGGGTAAATCTTCATACATATTGAGTATTAGATAATATAAAGGAATTATTTTTGTTATTGATATTGTATTAACAATACTGGAGTTCTGTAAGAAAATGTCTCATGCTTTAGAAATGCACACTGAAGTATTTCACAATGGAACTTTACAATGTCAGTAATTTATTTTTAAATACTTCAAAGAAAAATTTAGATCAAACAAATATGGCAAATGTTAGTAATTAGTAAAGTTCTGTGATGAATATGTAAAGACATCATATTCTTTTCTCAACTTTCTTAAATGCTTGAAATCTTTCATAATAAAAGGTTTTCAAAATAAAAGTGCACCAGAAAATCCCAGAAATGTTGAGTCTCTTAGTCCCTGAGCCAATGAACCTTCTTTGCAATTAGACCCCATGGTCTGATCATGGTATATCCTGAGATGAGTTTGAATCAGAGAAAGTTTAGAGTATTTCAGTGTCCCTTGGAAACGAAAATGGAAAAGTAAATAGCATGTTTTATATAGCTCCTACCCTAAAATGTTAAAACAAAAACTAGTAGGGCTAAAATAGACATTCAACTGTCCTGAAAGCTTGGTTTTCCAGAGGCCCTATATCCTGCAGAAACCTTGGTAACTGAGGACAGGTTTCAAGGAGGACTTCAATTATCTCTTTTTAAGTTAGTGTGACTTGGGTGTCAGTCACTTGCAATAGTAGAGTCTTGTTACATTCCTTGATCTGTAAGGCTAGATTGTAAAGGGCCACATAGCTGTCACTTTGTTTACTGAAATACCTGCTCTTGGAACTCTGAGTCAACATGTAAGAGGTCTGATACCCTGAGGCCACCATGACAAAGGGCTGCAGGTAGGTGCTCCAATCAATGGTCCAGCTGAGCCCAGCCTTCCTGCGATCCAAGCAAAGGCACCAAACATGTGACTGAAGCTGTTAGCCTCCAGACCAACACATTGACCAGCTGAATACCACTAAGAGATCTCCATCAGCACTGTATGGAACAGTTTTTAGAATGACCCAGCCATGTGCTTAGTTGCTCAGTCATGTCTAACTCTTTGCGACCCTTTGGACTGTAGCCCGTCAGGCTCCTCTGTCCATGGGATTTCCCAGGCGAGAACACTGGAGTAGGTTGCCATTTCCTTCTCCAGGGAATCTTCCCGACCCAGGGATCGAACTAGTGACTCCGGAGTCTCCTGCATTGCAGGTAGAGTCTCTACTCGCTGAGTCATCAGGGAAGCCCAATAAAATAAAATAAAAGACACTGCATATTTTTACTGGAAGCCACCGAAGAATTCCAAGCTGACATGTGCTGTGCTGTTCTTAGTCGCTCAGTCGTGTCTGACTCTTTGCCACCCCATGGACTGTAGCTCACCAGGCTCCTCTGTCCATGGGGATACTCCAGGCAAGAATACTGGAATGGGTTGCCATGCCCTCCTCCAGGGGATCTTCCCAACCCAGGGAGTGAATCCAGGTCTCCTGCATTACAGGCAGATTCTTTACCCTCTGAGCCACCAGGGAAGCCCATGCCCTGTCCAAATTCCTGACCCACAAAATTATGAGGTAATGAAACGATTATTGTTTTAGGTCACTAAATTTGGGGGCATCTGCTATGCAGCAACAATGAACAGAAACAGGAAACCAGAAGGTGTGACCAATGTTGTGCAGTAGCAGATGCAACTTTTAATGGAGCCTGAAACTTTAAGACAAAGAAGCCACTTGACTATGTGCACAAAATGCAAGACCTTGGAAAGAACATGTACAGGTAAGGAGTCTCAAAGTTTAAGTTTTAAGCTCCATTGTGTACAACAGATTCAGGACTGACTGCCCAGGGTCCTGCCCCAGGACAATGACCTTTAAAGGGTGCAAAGTTTTAAGAGAATAATTTTAATATGCCAGCCTTCTTGGCATGAACAAAAATGAGGGAGGCAGAATTCCAATGTCTGGGATCTTGACACCCTTCGCTGGTTCATGGCCTCTACTAAGAGAGTCCTATGTCCTAACGAGTCGGGGAGAGGTAGTACCCATTCATCCTCCCAAGGCCCTGCTACCACTTAAATGCTGACTCTACCATTTTGGTGTCCATTCCTAGAGGCCCTGTAAGTCCTTCCAAGTCTGTATTTTGAATATTGAAAAAATGTTCCTCACCCTCCAACCTTGCCTCTGTTTCAGGAGCCCACATTCCGAGTATCATCCTCAATGAGTCACCCAGCCCAGACATCTGCAAATCAGCCATGAGCTCTCCTCCCAGCTTACTCCCAACACTGGATCACCAGTGGAGAGTCTGGCTCCCAACAGTACTTGCAGTCAACCTCTTTTCTCCCTGTTCCTGCTCCCACTGGTCATTTTTGGTGCTGCCATCTCTCACAGCTCTTCCTTAGAGGTGTTCACCCTCCCTCCTAACAATCTATGCAATCCAGGATCTTCCCAACAAAGGTTGAATCTTCCCAACGCAGGGATGGAACCCGAGTATCCTGCATTACAGGTGGATTCTTTACTGTCTGAGCCACCAGGGAAACCCTAGGCTATCCAATACAAATGCAAATCTCACCAGGCTCTGCTATCAGTGTCTGCAAGTACCCACACTCTGAAAGCCAGACCCCTTTTACTGGAGTTCAAGGATCTCCATGACCTAACCTCTAACCTCTAATCACAGAAGACCCCCAACTCCTTCCTCTCCACCTGCTCCTTTAGAGGAACACTTCACTCCCTCACCAATTTCCTTTCATGAATTGCAATGCTGCCCCTCATCAAGCTCCTTGGAACCCAGTTGCAGCCTTCCCCCGTCTCAGAAGCATCTCCAGAACCCACACTCTCCAATCTGATGACCTTTCTCTGTGGCCCCTTCCGCTGGGCAGGGTGTCTCCCATAACTTGTGACGCTTCAGAGAATTTATAAGCTGAATTTGTCCCAGTCACTCGACCCCTCTGAGCCATTTCTTCCTCTGTGAATTGCGACAATGTCCACACCAAAGAAATCTGAAAGTGAAAAGTGAAAGTGAAGTCGCTCAGTTGTGTCCAACTGTGACCCCGTGGACTGTAGCCCACCAGGCTCCTCCGACCATGGGATTCTCCAGGCAAGAATACTGGAGTGGGTTGCCATTTCCTTCTCCAGGGGATCTTCCTGACCCAGGGATCGAACCCAGGTCTCCCGCATTGCGGGCAGATTCTTTAACCTCTGAGCCACCTGGGAAACCCAAAGAAATCTGAGAATTACAATAATGGAAGCCTAGTGAGTAGGCACTGAGTAGTGAGGACTGACTGAACTAAGAGCTTTTCGCACAGTATCTCTAATCCTCACAGCACTCAAAGTGGCATAGGCTACCACACCTCTATTTAACTGAGAAGGAAACCAGGGTGAAGCACCTTGCCTAGCTTGCCTTTCACTGGCCTCCCTGGCAGACCTCCTTGGCACTGGTCAGCACATCCTGCTTGCCTGCTTAGTTGTTTCCTGACTTAACTCCCAACACAGTTTTTATTGGGCAGGGATGGCACCTGTCTTGCACTGGGTTTGGCATTCAGTAAGCACTGAGTAAATACTCGCTGACTTCAGTGATCTGTGAATGAATACACATGGCAGACAACAGAGCCTGGATCCCAGCTCTTGGCTCTTCCTCACCTGCCCCACCCCAGGAGGGTCCTGTGCAGGTTATATGCTTAGTACAGGTTCTGGCACACAGCAGACACTCAGTAGCATGGAGCTGCTGCTGTTGGGCTCAAAGGGAAGTTAATTTTTAAAGACTACTATTTCAGTGGTGTGCCCTGCAAGGCAGTCCAGCCCAGAGTTGGCTCCAGCAGGCTTAGGGGAGGGTTTGGAAATAAACAGCCAATACAGATCAAGGGAACTTCTGTCCCATCTTCCCCTCCCGGGATAAAAAAGGTTATGTTCCCATCTTTGTCCTCTATCAGGGGAGACAGCACCGCCCAACTCGAGAACCCCAAGCTCTTCCCCAATGCGGATCCCAGCTACCTCAGGCCCCAGCCCCCTCCAGCCCATCGAGGAAACTCCCTGAACCCGAGGTGCCTCCTCACCCACCCCCGCCAGTCCCACCGGTGCAACTAGCAACCTGGCTTGAGCTTCCTGGGCTCCCGACTCCCACTCCTCGCAGATGTCCGACTCTGAACGGGTCAGTCTTAGCCTTCCTGACTGCTCAGTGGACCGTGGAGTCTGGAGCGCCAAAGATGTAGGCCTTCGCCAGGCGCCGAGGCCGTGACTGACTGCCCTGGGTTTCCAGCAAGAAACGAGCTGAAGAACCAGCGAGAAGAGAAACCCTGGAACCCCACTACCCCAGCCCCTCTAACTTCCACCGCCTGAGAACCGTTCTGAGTTCTATGAAAGATGACGTTCGAACCTAACGGAGGCTCCGCGGCCTCTCTGGGCGCTAGGAGAGAGTCGTTTCTCCTCCCTGGGCCGCGTGTGTACACAGGAGTGCAATTTTCGCAGAGCCCCCACCGTCGGTCAGCTTCAAGAGAGGAGAAGAAGGAGTAGGCCCAGTGGGAAAATAGAAAGGGAAAGAGATCCAAGGTCCCCGGATGGGTGGACAAGTCCCTGAACCACTCTGGATCTCGGTTTCCTCCTGATTTGCCTGCGAGGATGAGCTAAAATAATACCCTTGGAATCTGTGAAGCTCTAGGTGTTTTAGAGAGTGGGTAACACGGGCCTATAGGCAGCCTCCCCAGGCCTGGCTTGAGGACCATCAGGAACCAAAAACGTCAGAGCATCCAGTATAGATCCCTCCTGAAACCAAGAGATCAAGGCCGATCTTAAGTTCACCTCGAGTGGGGATGAGGGCAGATACTGAGGAGGGGGGTGGATAGAACCCGGAATGAGAGAGACCGCGAGGCATCCGAAAACCTGAAGTGAGAGGCAGGACAGCGCAGCCTGGAAGCACAGGCAAGTTCACACTTCTAGAAGCTCCGCTCACTTTCTCCCGCTTTCCTCTCTCCTTCATAGGTAACTCTCTCCTCTTTTCTTTTCCCCCTCTCTCTCCTTTCCTTCCTTATCTTCATTGCCTGTCTCGAGCCATCTCTGTCTTGCCCCATCTTTCTTCTCTCGCTCCTTCTCACCGCCCCCCACTTACAGCTCTCCCTCACCCTCTCACTTTATAACCAAACAGCCAAACCCCTTTCCAATTAAAGTGGAATTAGGCAACTCAATCAAATTAGTTCCCTATTAAAGCCCTTCTTTATTAAACCGTTTTCTTGTCCTGCTATTAAGTTTCACCGCCTGGCGGAACTCGAGTCGGCCTCAGAAGTTTACCTTGGGAAGTCGCCGGCCCAGCCTAGGGGAGGGGGCGCGCCCGGTTTCTCGGACAGGGGGAGTGACCCAGCTGGGAGCTAGAGGGACGCGGGAGGCCGGAGGAGGGGGTCGGTCCGGAGCCGCTAATTTCCTCCGCTCCGCTGAAGCAGGGAAGGAAAAAGGGGTGCGGAGTGAGGACTGAGGTCTGGCTGGAAAGCGCGTCCTCACTGCTGCTCTCAGATTTCACTGCCTAGGACGAAGGCAGCACCCCGCCACCCCACCACTCCAAAATAACTCCCAGGCCTCTGGCGGAACACGGTCTTAGCCTTCCCGCCCCAGTCGCCTGATTGTGCCTAGGCTGCGGTTCGTTCCAAAACCCAGCAGAGAGGCGCGCGGTGGGCGCCCAGATCTGCGCCCAGAGAACAGGAGCCGGGCCTCCAGCCTCGCAGGATTCCCGAGACAGAGAGCACTGGCCAGGCGACCCCGCCGCCGCCCGAGCGGGAGCTGGAGGGACACCAGGTCCCACGCGAGCAGCGGGCGCCACTCCTCCTGGAGGGCCGAGCGCACGCCTCTCCCAGGCGCGGCTGGAAGTCCCCTCGTCCAGCACCCCCGAGGGTCGTAGTACCCGCCGGACCTCGGCCAAGCTTCTCCCAGGCACCGCGGTTCCCGCGAGAAATTAAGATTTTTCAACCCGGCCGCCCGAGAAGCGGGACGGGATTCGTTGCTCTTTTCTTAGAAAATAACATTTATTTCTAGCTCATGTCTATGCAAAGGAAAGCACAAAGTGAGCCATTCTCTGCAGCAGCGTTTCCCGCTGCCGGCCCTTCGGCCGAGGTGTTTGGCGAGTCCGGGGAGGCGGGGATGGGCTCCAGCGGGCGGCTCTGGCTCAGTCACACGTCACTCCGTTCCTGCTTTCATGCGCACCTTGACCGTTCCTTAGGGAAAGACTGGCCGAAGCAAGAGGGGCGGGTGGGCAGGATTCGTCTCGAGTTTACGATATATTTCATCTATAAAACCTGATAAGTACAAAGAGCGCATAGTCTAATTTTTTCCGTTTTGTCCTTTTTTTTTTGCTTGTTTTTGAATATTTTTCACGTTAATACCGAGGTCACCTACAGATTACAATTAATAACTTAGAATTCCATTTTATAACATTATACACTGGCTTGTATATATATGTATAGTTTATATATAGATTTATACATATATAAAAACTCACACTGCACCAAGGAAACCCATGCTTATCGGCATAAGCAACAAAGAGAGCGACAAATACCGCAACGAGGAAAGTGCACCTTAGAATTTTTTTTTTTTTTTACAATTGGTATCGATATATATGTGTGTCCCAAAGACTCAACTCAGTGCCAAGAGATTTATACATCCTAAATTTATATTTGTTAGAATATTTAAACTTTTTTAAGGAAAGGGGAGACACATAAGACAGACTATCCTGCCATCCATTTGCGAGCGTGGGCAGGTGGGACAAGCATAGAGACAGGAGAGGCAGGAGCTGGCCCGGCGGCTGCAGCCTCTTAATTCTCAAGAATTCCTGGCCTTTCGAAGGGCTGGGGAGCCTTGATGAGGAGGTTGGGGTCGAGGATCTGGGCGGCGCATCCCCTCCGAGAATATTTGCACCCGAAGCTGCTCGTCTCTGCTCGGCTCTCCCCACCCACTGTCCAAAACAAAACTGAAAACCACCATGGAGCGAGAGGACCCCAGCCGGGGCGCAGAGAGCGCACCAGGCGAGGCCTGGCCGGCAGCCTGCGGGAACCAGGCTGGAGTCCCTGTTTGGGGGCCGACAGGCTCGGGGCTGCTCGCCCTACTGCTTCTCAGGGGCGCCGTTGACCATGGGCCCGTACAGGCCGCCGCCGTAGGTCGGCTCCTTGTGCACAGCAGCGGCGGCGGCCGAGCGGTCGCGCATGAGATCGCTGAAGGCGTAGTCCATGGGCGGCCGGAAGCCAAGGGTGGGCACCAGGCCAGCGGTGGAGTAGGGAGCCATGAAGGCCAGGCCGCGGCTGTGCGCCGCCGCCGCCGAGTAGGCCAGGCGCAGGGGGCTGAGGCCGAGCGGCGCGCCCAGCGGGTAGGCGCCGGCGTCGGCGCCGAAGTGACTGGCGTTGGGCTGCAGTGGCGAGAAGGCCGAGCGACTGCTCAACGAGCCCAGAGCCCCGGGCGCCATGGCGCCGGCCAGCAAAGGTCTGTGGTGCGGAGGTGCAGCGGGGCCCGCCTGCAGCGGCGCGGGGAGCCCCGGGCCCCCGGCGGCCGCGGCGTCCACGCGGCCTGGCCACGCGTCGTCCGCGGCGCCTACCGCCCCCACTGCGGCCTTGTCTGGGGGTACGGTGGGGCCGAGGCCGGCCGCCAGGCCCCCGCGGTGGTGGTTGAGCACCTGCTCGATGGCCTGCACCACGTCGCCGCCGCAGCCCTGCAACACCAGCTCCAGGACGCCCCGCCTGTGGCCCGGGAAGACGCGCGTCAAGATGTCCAGCGGCGTCCGCTGCCGTGGACCCGGGCCCCCGCCCAGCCCTGGCGCAGACGAGGCCTCCGCCTCTTCTTTGTCGGCCTCAGAACCGGATTCTGAACCCAAAGGGCTGGCGGATCCCGGGCTGTCCTCCTCGCCGCCACCTCCGGGGCCAGCACTGCCTGGGCAGCTGCCACCTGCCTCCTTGGAGGCCCGGGCCAGGGGTGACCCCGAAAAGGACTCGCCGTCGCCGTTCTCTGAGCCCGAGCCTGGCCGCACCTCTGGGGACGATGTCCCAGGACCCGAGTCCGCGCCGTCGGGTGATAAGGGCTTTCCCGGCTGCGGTTGCGGGCTGCCTGGGCGGCCTGCCTGAAGCAGCGTCTTGGGGAACAAGTCAAACTTCTGTAACTTGGCCTCTAGGAGGGGAGAAAGGGGTATGTAAGGAGGGGTTAGCACGGAAATGACCGCACCCTGTGGCACCTGAGCCCTTCGGATCTCAGCTTCCTTTCCCTCTGAGCCCCACAACCCTCATTCACTGGGCTCCAAAGCCCGTCTTTTTGCTCCAGCGGTCCTTCCCCTCTGAACTCCTATAGCCCTAGCTCTCTTTCCAGGCTGTCAGAGCAGTCTTTCTGTACCCAGAACTCCAGCCACCTATGCCCTGTCAACTCAATGTCCAGTGACCCTCTTCCTACGACTGTGCCCAACATCTTCACTCTTCCTAGTCTTGCTCTGCTCTGGAGAAGTGGCCTGACCCAGAGTTCAAAAAGTAGCCAACACAACTCGCACCTGTACCACCACGCTGTATAGAAGGCCTCACTCTATCCCTGTGATTCCAAGAGCCAAGCCAGCCTCGGGTGTTCTCTGGCCCTGGGCAGCACAGCCTGTAAGGGAGGGTACCTTGGGCGTTTATAAGATTCAAGCCTCTCTACAGGCAAAAGTAGAGCCTCTGTTTTAATCCATCCTTTCCAAAATCAAGAGCTAAGAAGTTCTTCCCTCCCAAGCTGGAAGCTGAGACAATCCGCCCCCCTCACCCGCCACCCCACCCCCCCACCCACCCCCGCCCCGCACCCCGGCCTAATTCCCAGCCCTACCAAAACAGCCTAAGGAGTCTCAAAAAGAGTAGGGCAGGGGCTAGAGGGGGAAGAGGAAAGGAGATTGAGAGAAGGGAGAGAGCGCATACTCTGAGAAAAGGGAGACGAGTGGGGAAAGAAGCTGGAAAAAAGGAGCAGGGCGGTTGATCAGGGAACACTGGGAACAGAAGAAAAGGAATCTCGCCCGGGGAACTGAGGGGTTTAAAAGGAATTCAGTGTCTTCAATACTAGAGAAAAACAAGAGGGGCGGGGGAGGAGATTTGGAGACAGTGGGATTTCTGAAGAGAGTTGGGAAGCAGAGGGGCGAGGGCGGGGGTGGGGGGGTTGGGGTGGGGTGGGGAATCTGCGGCATGTGGAGAAGCGCTGAAAGAAGGAAAAGATAAGACGCGTGGGTTTTCGCGCTTGGGAGATGACCCAGTGAACTAATCAAGGAAGCTGGGACATCCCTGCGTTTGGGTAGAGGCGATAAGATTAAAACCTTTACTTTGGGGCCTGCGGTGGGAGAAAGGAATAAAGTGCAAATGCTTCAGAAAGGGGAGAAAGGAGAGTTTTGTGTGTTTATGGCCCAAATTAGCAGTTGGGTGCGCGGCCAACTCCAGCAGTTGGGGCATTTGGAGAACGGGATTCTACTCTTTCAGTATCGAGATTAAGTCCCTAAGGCCTCGCACCCCTGGACCCGTCCCTGCTCCCCTCTCCTCACCTGAGCTCCCCGCGCCCGCGGCGCCGCCCCCGGTCCCCGCGGGCGCTCCTGCTCCCGGCCCCCCGCCGTCGGCTGCGCACACAGAGCCAAAGACCTCATAGGCCGGTCGCGGCGGGATGATGCCATTGGCGGCGGCCAGCGCCAGGCCCTCGGCGGTGCCGTAGAGCAGCTGTAACTCGCGCGCCTCGTTCTCTTCCTGCGCCTGTTGCCTGCGCAGCGCCACCTGCGCCGCCATGACGCGCTGGCGCTCGGCGATGAGCGTGCACTTGGCGCACAGGCAGTCCTTCCAGCGGCAGTAGCGCTTGTGGCCCTTGAGCGCAGACACCACGCCGTGGTTGCGGCAGCGCGCGCATTTGGGCGTCCGCGGGTACTTCTCCGCAGCCCGCAACAGCAGCGGCGGCGCCCGTAGCAAGCCGCCCGCCACGCTCACCGGTAGCGAAGCGGCCGCCGCCGCCGCCGCTGCCACCGACGCCACCGAAGCCACGGGCGGCCCCGTCGCTGTCGCCGCCGCCGTCGCCGCGCCGGGTACGCTGGGCAGCTCAGAGCGCAGCTCCATGGCAGGACCTGGCGTGTAAGACCGTGGGAAGAGAGGAGAAACTTGCGGTGAGGAGCGCATGGTGCACTAAGCTAAAGCGCACCCTTGAGGAATCCAGGTTTAGAGAGGGGCATTTCGGCAGCGGAGAGTTTGGCTAACAGTTACCAAATTGCTGGGAGGAGTTGCTTTGGAGCCTCCTTGTAAATGCCCAGCTCCTTCACCCCACTCCCTTCAGAGTTCTTCTTATAACTCATTTATGCACTGTGTGTAGATTTCAATTGAATCAGTGGTTCCGCTGGGGAAAAAAGTTTGAAAGTCACTGGTTCAGATGAGTGTAACGTGGGTTCTTTTTCTTTTTAAATACCCCCAAACTTTAGCATAACTGAGGTTAGTCGGGTAGAGAAGAATGTTTGATGGGACTCGGATTAGAGAAAAATTTGACCCAACAATTAGACTGATGCCAAGACCAAAACGGGGAAATCCGGAGCGAAACGTTCGGTTTTGTAGAAGGGTGACGAGGAGGGAGGTACTAAAGCATGGAGATCAGCTGGTGGGGCTGGAACAGTTTTCTCTGGTGAGAGGTGAATGAGAGAGGAAAAAAAAATCAAGAATAGGAAAAAAAAAAAAAAAAAGCTCTAGGAAGTGGAGTGAAGGCGAGGAAACAAACTCAGGGGCAAAATTAGGCCCAGGGGCCCAGGGACCCGTGGGAATGTGGGGGCTCCAAATTCCAAGGTACGAGCCTCCAGAGAGTAAGAGAAAATGGTTGTGGAGCTGAGTTTAGGAGGCCTGGGAATGAGGACTAAAGAGGAAATTCAGAGCAAGAAATTTCTTTTCAATAGGCAAACCCACCCCGAAGGTTAGCATGAGAGGCGAAAAAAACAGCGAGAAACAGATGATACTGGGGTCTGGGACGAGGTCTGGGAGAGAGGTGTGTGCATGAAAAAAAGAACCCTCAGGCATAGGCTGGGCTGGGAAACGAGTAAAAACTACAAGTTTTTAGCCTTGTAGTCTGGAGTAGTCGGGGAGGAAAAAGTATCTTGCAGAAGTTAGGCACTGCAGAAGAGAGAGCCTTTTCGCTGAGCTACTCACCCAGCCTTCCCCTCCCCTCCTGGTTTAGGGATCCAGTCGTCAGACACGCCCTCCCCATCCTGGCGCCCCGCGGGACCCCACTCGGGAGCAGATTTCCCAAGTTCTGGTCTCGGAGTTGGGTTCGTGGGACTTGAACGGCCCAAGCTGGTAGGTCCGAGGCGTTGGGAGTCGCCTCTGGAACGGGGTCTCGGAGAACACAGGAGTCCCCCCTGCGCCTTGGCCTCTGAAGGCCCAAGGAGGCCCAACTCTTAAGCTTCCGCCGCGGCCTCCTCTGGGTCCCGGGTTCCCGGCCTGAGCCCAGGACCGGGTCCTGGTGTCTCCGCGCAAGAATTCTGGACCCCGTTCCAGTGAGCGCTGCCTCTTCCCTCAGGCCCCTCGAGCCGCGCAGTCCCTAAAGCCAGAGTGGCCCGGGCTTCGTCAACAGGGGCGGAAGGCCGGGCCGCGTCCCCCCGCCCTCCCTGAGGCCCTCAACTACCTGCCTTGGGCTCGGGGATCCTCCTCCGCGGGCGCTGCGCGCGCCTCCCAGCTCCGCCCGCGACGCTGGTGCTCTCGGCCTCTTCCCCTTGCCCCCGGCCCCTGATCTGACCACGTCACCCTCCTTCAGTCACCATGTCCGAACTTCCGGACCCCCTCTGAACGCTGCGCAGTTCAACCCTTTCGTCGGAAATCGGAGCCGGGGGACCGTTTAGGGATCGACTGGCTGGAACCCGCGACCCGGCCCTCGCCGCGTCCCTTCGCTGAGCGCGCCGGACGCTGCGCACAGCCGGGCCCCAGTTGCCCGGCGCTGCCAGACTCTCAATGAGCCGCTCGCCCGCTCTATTGTTGCTCCTTAGGGCTCCATTAGACAGAATTGGACAACAATGTGGCGCCTGCCATTGGCCAGGGGAGGCAGACGGCGCTCTGATTGGCCGGGCCCGCGTCCGGGGAGCCCCGCATTCTACAGTGTCCGAAAGATTCGAAACTCCAAAAGCTTCTCTGAGCGCCTCGGGGAGGGGAGGGGGCGCGCCAGGGAAGGAGTGGAAAAAAGTGGGCAAGGAGGAGCGTTGAAAATACCGTGACAAGTAGTTTCCGTGTGCCTGAGAGCGTGTGAATTGCGCCTAATTACCGTGTCCGGTGCGCCTCTACGTAGACGTGTGTAACCCTTCGGTTTCTGGGGCGCGGGCTCTGCTGCGCCGCTCTCACTGGCTAGGGGCGCTTGGCAAGGCCGACATTCCCAAGTAGCCCTGGCGGCTGGGGGCGGGATGGGGGCAGGTGACAATTCAATTACCGCGGCCGGGGTGGGGGTGGAATGGGAGCACGAGGGTGGAGAAGGGAGGGTGCTCATGGCATAAATGCCAGGATGATTTTTCCTGCCTTTATCCCGCTCCGTTTCGGCTTGTTCCCAAGTCCGACGCGTTTGGGGTAGTTGAGACAATTTTTCCCCCCTTTGCCGCCTTTAAAACGCAGGTCCTTTATTTTAAAAGTCGTGATACGATAGGCATCACGGAGGGTAAGTGTGGCTTAACGATTTTCGTTTTTAGAAAGGGGCCGGGAGAGAAGAAATGAGATTGCGCTTCCTGTCGGCGCCCGCCGGGCCAGAGCGCTCTGCGCCTTTCCCCTCCCAGCCCCCCTACCCCGTCCTTCTGCCCCATCTTGCGCTTTCTTTTCCTAGCTTTTGCAACATCCAGATACCTTTTCCGTGGTGGTGGGGTTATTTTCATCGTTGTTTTAAGTTAACAAACAGTTTGATTTTCTTTTTTAAATGAAAATGAAAAGTGGCCTCTCCGACTCCCCAGATCCCCTTCAACGCAGGACACACATCAGTCTGTCCTTCCGGTCCGGAGACAAGGTCGCCGCGGGCCCCCAAGAGTAGTTTTAACTTTGGTCACACTCTCCCGTCCTGACGTCACGGCTCTGAGGAACAGCTCGGTGTGCTGAGGTAACAGGTTTCGGATTTTGTTTCCCTTTTGAATGGCAACATCTGGAATTAATGCCGCGGTCCTCGAGCGGGATCGCTTTGGGTTTTTCTAGCTCTCTTTCCCGTTTCTTTCTTTTTCTCGTTCTAATGCTCTCTCATTCTTTTTCTTTTCTCTTTACTCCGAAAGTAAAGAAAATTCATTTAATTCATGAGCAAAGAAGAATGAATTTCCTGTCGTTCTCTCTCCACTCCCGACCAAGCTTTTCAGCGTAGCTTTTTCGAACTTCCAGGGCCCCCAGGCTCTGGCCCGCCGTCCTGGGCGCGAAGATTCGGCTGGGGCCCTCCGGACGCAGCCCTTCCCACCTGGAAGGTCAACTGCTGCCAGCGCAGCCGCCTCTGAGCCCGGGGCTAGGCAGCTGGGGTGGGAAGGCTAGACAAGCGGGGTTGCCGCCGCATGCCAGAGAACATCGCTTAAGTTCCTCAGCGAAGCCAAGCCGGGGACCCCGGCAGGGGAGGGGCTGGTTCGAGGAAGCGCCTGGCACGTACGGGGAGATTGCTTCCAGAAAGTTGACCAGGCCCGCACGCGACATGCTCAGACCTTGACCGTCTTCGATAATGATAGAAACCGGGCTGTTCGCCCCTAGCATATTCCATTCGCTGGAGCCTGAGAGAGAAAAGTGTCAGCCCCCGTTGGGTCTCCCGCTCTGAGTGAGGGTAAGGGCGTGAGTCTGGAATAACAGTTCTTCAGGGGCATAGGACCCAGACCCCCACCTTCCAGCACCTTGACAAGGTTATGAGGTTAAGGAAATCTATGCCTTAACTGCACCCTAGCGGGGGCGGGGTGGGGGGGCGGGTGGCTGGAGGAGAGAGAAGAGAATGTGGCGCCGGGGGCCAGGCGCCTCCCAGAGCTCCCTTGGATAAAGTTTTCTAGTCATTTTAAACCCCAAACGAAAAGAAGTATAGACGTCCGCCTAGTTTGGGAGGCGCAGGCGGGGGTGGGCGTTAAGGCCAAGCCGCTATGAGATTCCCTCTACTCCCATCCCAGTGATCCTGCGGCATCCAAGGGTCAAGCCACAAGGTTTGGGGTCCCCGTATTTTATCCCGCTGGTGTAGAAGGAATCTCATTTCCTTAAGACGGGGAGAGGACACAGCCTGGAGCCCTGCTCAACCAGAGGAACCCAGCCTCCCTAGAGCCTGGCCTTTCTCCTCGCATTCACAACCCAATAGGTCCGGGACCAGAACCTTTTCTTTTGATGTCCCTGAGGTTCTGATGTCCCCCTATGCTCATGTGAGTGCATGTGTCATGGAAGGAGTCAGAGTAACCGTCCTCCGACGAGGTGGCTGTACTCACACCTCCATAGGCCACTTCGGGCTAGTCCTGATTTGAACTGTGCTCTCAGAGGGGAGCAGACCGGAAGGGGGTCATTGGACCTGGCCGCCAAGGGTGGGGAAAGCATGCTCAGGTTGAGGCATTAGGGGGTATGCCCCTTACGCACGCGGCAGTGTGGCTTCACAGCTGGACATACAATCTGCACGTGTGACCTCATTCTGCACAAGTCTTGGACACACCCTCACACCTGAGCACCTCAGGTGGTGCTGCTGGTTTAGTCGCTTAGTCCTGTCCAACTCTTGTGACCCCATGGAATGTAGGCCATCAGGCTCTTCTGCCCATGGGATTTCCCAGGAAAGAAGACTGGAGTGGATTGCCATTTCCTTCTCCAGGGGATCTAAATGCATCTCCGACGCTGCTCTCCCATCCCAGAGGACCCCTTCTGAAAGTTTGATGGACTTTACAGCCCTCTCATAAGCATGTTCTCATTCTGAGACATACACTCGGTGTGTGACCTCTCACCCAGAGCTCCACAGACTCCCACCCAGGTGACTAAACACCCAGACCGGAGCATAAGCACTTGTGCCTGGCTAGTCCACCGACCTAACACTACTACAGGCCCCAGCGGGCCGCCGGACCCTGGGCAGAGAAAGTCAGACCTCTGGGACAAATGAGGTGAAGAGAGCAGAAAGCCCGCCTTCACACAATCGCACACATATTCACTCGCTTACGCATGTCCTCTTAGCTCTAACTCATTTGCACACACAGTTCTGCTGTGCCAAGGTGTGGGGGCCCCGGGTGAGCGCTCCAAGCAACGAAAATCTACTGCTTGCATGTCTGAGACTGGCTCCCAACCTTCGCCCCCGCCCAGGCAGTGGTGGGGTACAAAGGGACGGCCCTGGTGGGGGCCCAGGGTGATGCCGGGGGTGGAGACTGTAGGAGGGCGCGGTGGCGCTGAGTAGGAGCCGGGCCGGGGACGAGGATGGGGGACCCGGGAGGCATTGACTTTTGCGCTGTTTGCCCTCGGCAGCGGAGCGAGAAGACGCCATCTGTTTGCCGGCTGCGGCGCGTCCCGTTTAATTACCCTCCCGGCAGCCTAATAGAGATGATATTAAACTAAATCTTTCTGACATTAAAAGTAATTATCCCCAAATCAGGGGCTTCGGGACGGAATCGCCCCTCCTGTCTCTGCCCTTCCCCTGGCCGCGCCAGATTCCGTTAGTTTGGCTGAAACTCCTTACCGGGAAGGGGGCGCGGGGAGAAGAGGGAAGGTGCCTTTGGGAGAAGGAGTCTACGCAGGCCGCCCCAAGCACGCTGTTTCCAGTACAACTACAGACGCTCTTGTGTATACGATCTGCGCATGGATACACACACACCTGTACACGCACAGACACACAACGACAACATCTTCCTCCAGTTCAACTCATTAAGACTGTCTGCCGCGTGCACCCCCATTTGGACAGGGAGAAGCGCAGCCTGGTTTGCAGTCTCGGTCCCCAGCCCCTAAAATGGTATTTTTGCGTGGTCGAGCCCTCGGATCTGGCCCAGGCCAGAACCAAAGACCTAGATACAGGTTTGCAGCCACAAAGACCCTCTGCCATCGTGGGGCTTGACTTCTCAGGCGCTCGTCCTGCGAGGGGCCTTACGCCGCATGCTTCCTTCACATGCGATCATTAAGTCACACCCACCCTCTGCCTCTGAGAGGCAAGTCCTGTTATCCCACTTGACAGGTGAGAAGACAGACTCAGAGAGGTGAGGTGACTTGTCCCACATCTTACGACTAGTACGGGACACAGCAGAATTCGAACTCGGCTGTACCAGGAAAGCCAGAGTCCAGGTTCTGCCGGATTCCAGGCGCGGGCTCTTGCTGGGCACGGTGGATGTCTGGGCCTGAGGCCCCTCTCGGAACCCTTATCCTGGCGCCCGCAGGACCGGCCTCTTCCCAGGCTTTCTCAACTCCCCCAGGGAAGGAGTGAATTGGAGACCTAGCTGCAGGCGGAGGGAACGAGGGCATCCACGCGGAGAGCGCGGCCGGAACCCCAAGGCAGAGCCCCAGCCGCAGCCCTCCTCTGGTTCAAGCCCTTGCCTCTGCAGGTCGTGCCCAGGAGGAGCGGCCGCCCCTTGCCGCCTGGCTTCCCATCTCCACATCCTTCTTGTTGAGCGTATCTGAGCCTGGGACAAACGCGCAGAGAGTGATGTTCATCACCCTCTTACTTGCTTCTAGTTCTGAGTGCCTACTGTGTACCGCTACTCTGCTAAACGCTTGGTGTGTGCTGTCTTGCTTGTTCCGCAGTCCTTGGGGGCCGTGTGACGTGCGCCTTTCCGGATGAGTCGGCCGAGGTTCCAAGGTTCAGCGAGGCGACGTGACTTGCCCGGAGTTGTAGTGTTGCTGAGCCCAGAGGAAGACCGGCACCCAGATCCGACTCCCACTCCCAGGCGTTTTTCTTCTCACCTTCAGTTCTGGGCTGGTAGGGTCAGACCTGGGGGCTTTCAGTCGATTCCATTCTATTCAACTCGCTGGTTATTCACGGAGACGTGAACGTTGGTCATCGTTCATTTCATTAATGTCGAGCACCTTGTATGTGCCTGGGCCTGAGGACTGGAGATAAGTCAACCGTGATGGGCCCTTAAAGAGTTCATTGGCCAACTGTGGACCCAGTCACTTAACAATGACCTCACAGGGAGTACAGGGCTGAGGTGTGAGTGGGCAAAGAAGGGTCAGAGGAACCTTCTGAAGAAAGGGACCCCTGATGCAAGACTAAGGTTTCCAAAATGGAAACATTACTGCCTGTTCTGTTAAGTAAAACATTTTAGATATTTCAGCAAAGTGTATCTGAAATATTTCTATGTGCCTACATTTACAAAAATACACGTTGTTACTTTTTAAAATTTGCAAATATGATACGCACTTTTCATAGCAATCAATGTATCTACATAATCTTTTAAAGAATAGCTTAATATTTCATTGTATGAATGTACCTTAATTTATTTAACCAATTCCCTTTTAATAGGTATTTAAGTTTGTTCCCAATATTTGCTATAATAAAAAAATACAGTGAACATCCTTTGTGAATTTGCCTAATTATTTTCTTAGGACAAATTCCTAGAAATAAGACTGATTAGTCAGAGGGTCAGAGGCTTTTTTCAGTTTTTGATTGCAACCTGTCAGCACTCAGGAAAAGTTGTATCAGTGGATACACTCAACAGCAGTGCATTTTGCTGATCTTTTTCATCTTTTCCAGTTCAAGCAGGAAAAGGGGATCTTATTGTCACTGTAATTTGCATTTCCTTAGTTTTCCCCATATGTGTTGGTCACTCATGTTTAAAAAAATCTGTGTATAGCTTTACTTATTTTTCTAACAGATAGCTTCTCTTTTCCTTAATTTGTGATTGCTTTATATAGTAAAATCAACAGTACCCTCTTATCTGGACATATGCTGCATTTCTCCAATTTTATTGATCTTATATTGCTATTGTTATACCAAAACTAACACTTTTCATGTAGTCACATCTGTCATTTTTTCTTTATTCTATTTGCAGATCATACTTAACAAAAGTTTTTCAAATCCAACTATCCAAAAGCATTTACTTATATTTTATATTAGCACTTTAAATTTTACATTTATTTACATTTTTGAAATTAATTTGAAAATTAATATTGGAATATGTGAAGTAAGTTTGTGGTTTAATTTCCCCCCAATAATTAGTCAGTTATTACAGCACCGCTTAATGACTCACCATGTCCCCACTGACAAAATACCATAGTCTGCTTTCTCAGGTGAACTCAGGTCCTCTCTGCGCTTTCTCATCTAGGGAGCTATTTCCTTTTGCCCTAGTCTCACCCTTTTGATTATTGTAGTTCTGTAATGCTTGAAAGGGCAAGTCACCTTCTGATTCCTGATTCTTCCCTCCCTCCCCAAATTCTCATAGTTATTTTGAAAAGATAGTCTTCTAAATAAATACATTCGA
The DNA here is from genome assembly GCF_032452875.1 of Bos javanicus. Classification (NCBI taxonomy): domain Eukaryota; kingdom Metazoa; phylum Chordata; class Mammalia; order Artiodactyla; family Bovidae; genus Bos; species Bos javanicus. The sequence goes on along the minus strand of NC_083870.1, from coordinate 96,096,953 downwards.
ATTTTTAAGGCTAGTTCCAAAAAGAAAGTGAAAAATTTAAAACCCTTTGGAAATTTGATTTAACTGCCTTTAGACATTACTTTGAGGGAGATTATACATCTTCACAACATGGTATTTTTTCATCTAGGACCCAGAATGACTTTTACTTATTCACAACTTTTACAGCCTTTTGTAAATTCTGTCATGCTTTTTTCCCCCTGTAATTCTGTTTCTTAAGCATTCTTTGGCATTTTATATGCTGTTGTGAATGGAATCTTTGCACTCATTACAATGTCTTAACTAGTTATGACAGGAGCACAAGAAAGTTATGGGTTATAGTATATTTATCTTGAAACCAGTCTCCTTTCTGACCCCTCCCCCTTTTAAATTAGTTCTCACAGTTTCCTGGAGCTGAGTTTGGAAGGACCTGGAATTGACCAGGCCAAGCAAGGGAGGGAGGGAGAGGCAATTTTGCACAGAAAAAACCATGCAGAGGCCCATGTAATTTGCAGGTCCTCCTGGGACTTTGGAGATGATGTTCACCTGCAGGGTGGTCTTCTGGAGCATTCTTCTCCTGGTCTCCATCTCCCAAGACGGCCTTTGGAAACAGCAATTGGGGAATCAGCCCTGGGGGCCGACAGGCCATCTAAACTTAAGCCACTGCTGCGCTTTGTGACCCATGCTGGGCTCACCTCCTGGCCACCCTGAAATCAGACTACATGGAGGAGGGCAGCAGCCAGGCTACCGAATTTCAGGGGAAGAGAATTCGAAGAGGATGAGCATTAGGGCTAGGCTCTCACCTGAGTCTGAGTTCTGACTCCACTTCAGAAATGCATGGAGGAACGCGTGTTAGCTGGTGTATGCACCCAGACTGTAATCCCCAGGTCACTGACCAAAATGAAGATATGAGGGAGGGATGGGGCTTGGAGGGATGAGACCTAACCCATCCTCACTGGCAGCCCCAGCCCCCACCCTGGGCCTCTTTCCCTCAGATAAAAGAGTTCTGCTACTCTAACTTCCACCCCCCGCAGCCCCACCGCCCATTCCCTCCACCCCTTCTTTTGCGCTAGGACCGCCCTAGTCTTTAAACTGTGTATGGTGGGTGAGTTCCAAGCTGCATGACTGGCTCAGGACCCGAAATTGGTTGGCTTGGAGCCCAACATGTTAGCTCTCTTTCCTGGCCGCGGTGGTGGCAAGGTTGGGGTCAGGGAGCTGGCTCACAAATAGGCCTTTGTGCCCCAGTGGGTGGTTCAGACTCTAGGCTTGAGGTGATAACTAGGTACAGACCACCAACCCCGCCCCCCCCCTTCCAGGTTCCTAGGCCCAGGCCAGTAAGTTACCTGGAAATTTCTACTGATGCTCTAGTACCCAGCCCCTTGGATCCCTTACTGTCCTTGCCAGAGGCACAGTAGGCACAGTGTGACCCTGCAAGCTCTCCAAGTGCCTCTGCATGCCCCTCTCCCCTCTCTGAAGCAATCTACATCATGTCGTATCAGAGGAACCTGAGAGGGGAAGTGACTTTTCCAGGCTCATACAGCTGGGTGCGGGGTAGGGGAAGCGAGCTGTTCTTTGCATCTACAGAAGAGACTGGTTGGCGACTTGGAGGAGTTGAGGCCACTTTCTTTACCCGCATTTCTCTGAACTGATCCCGTGGGGATGGGTGGAGGAAGGTGTTGGAGCCTCTTCTCTTGGGGGTTTCTTCACTCCTTTCTGTGCACCTAGAACCCCCCTTCACCCCTCAGGAGGGGCCACACTATGCCTCACTGCTGGGCAAGACTCGAGCACCACCTTTCACTCATCCTCGGCACCTTTGGTCACAAGGCCTGGCTGAGCAGGGCTGCCAGTGTGGAAGCGAACCTGGGCTGGAGTCCTGCTTTTGTCACATCTCCTCCTTTTTGTCACATGGGAGTAGAACTAAGGCTTTCACGGGAGCATCGTGAGGCTTCAGTAACACAAGTGAAGTAAACTCCTCAGTGTCTGACACGTAGTGGACTCAGCTGTACTGGATATTCTTATTTGTTAGCAGTTGTTGGATGAATGATTTTCTCTTTTTTCAGAGAAGAAAATTGTTCCTTTTTCAGTACTTTTTTTTTTTTTTTTCCCTCCATTAGAAGGAAGACTGGGGAGGTGATGACAAGAGGTGCCTCCACACTTGAATCAAAATCTGAAAACCCCCTCCAGAGTCAGAATTCTGATGGATCTGCATGGCTCAGAGAGCTTGTAGCGGGCCCAGGGTATTCCCTTCCTCGGTCACTTCACCCACTCTGCCCAGCACCTTCTCCTGGGACTCCATTAACCAGAGCATGTCTGCTACAAAGCACAAAGTGGTACAGTGTCAGTAAGAAAGGAGCAGCCCAGCTCAGGGCACACCCCCAGCCTCTGGAAGCATCCCCTCCTTTCTCTTCTCAGAGGCCTCCACTATTTGGAGCATGCCTGGTGCTGCTGATTCCTAGGAGAGCTCCCCTAGTAGGCCCTGGACCCCCATGACACACTACCACTTTTATTCCACAGAACCTGTTCTTCATTCTGTGTTCATGACTTCCCATAGCATGTAAAAGACTCATAAAATGTACCCCTTTTCGTATGAAGAAACGGAGGCATGTAGGCAATACCTGTGTAAGCCAGTTCCCCACTGATGCTTGGTGTGGTTGAGGAGGCCAGAAGGGAGGCCTTGGCTAAGTCACTTCATTGCTCTGGCCCTCCATTTTCTCATCTGTAGGTAGGCCTGCTGATCTGGAAATGCTCTGAAATGAGAGGACTATGAAGACCCCGCTAGGAAGATGATGATCCCTACGTAGGATGCGCCATCCAGCTGAGGCCCTGGCATCCACCTCTGGAGTACAGCAAAGTTCCTGGCCTCCACACCTGGTTTCCCATGCATGTGCTTCCACCTGACCCCCCAAACACAGAAAAATTTCAGTAAGACTCTCCTTGTTGCCACCTCCTTGGAAAAGTCCTACACAAATGTTAGCAGTTTGTGCCCAAGGAAGGCAAGAAAATTTCCAGGGGGCTGGAGACCTGAGCCCAGAGGGGCAGATCTGATCCCTAGGATGCCTACCTTCTCTAACTCTGGGATCTGACTCTTGGGCTTGGGCGGCCCATTCATTACAGAGGGTACTCTGGCCAGAGCTCCTAGATGGGGTTCACCCCTCCCCAGAGCCCCTCTGACTGCCTGCATGAGGGCCTCCTCTGGGGTCCCACATCTCCTGGCACTCCTCTAAGCATTGCCCACACTGCCTTGAAGTTCGTGGCCCCAGGCCAACCTGGGACTTCTGGGTCAAGGGTAGAGGCTGCGAATCTGTGTTAAACAAAACGCCTAAATGATGAATGGATGTGTGAGTCAAAACTGACCGAATTTCCATAAGGAAAAGAGCACTTAGGTGCCCTTAAAAGTGCTTCAATTAAATGCTGGTTTGATGAAAATGCATGATGGAAAAAGCGTTTATCTTAGAGTATGCTATATAGTAGCTGTGAGACTTTGGGCAAATGATTTAACCTCACTAAGCCTCAGTTTATCGATGTAAGAGACAGGGATTGTAGATCCTGTATATTTCACCTCAGAGGGCAGTTTTGCTATTCATTCATTTATATAACACTGACTGTCTGTGCCCTATGCCAGGCCCGGTGAGGACACACCTGTCATGGTCCACAGAGGAGACTTCTGTGCAAATAATCACAATAATGTGATAAGTGCTCTACTGAGGGTAAGCGCAGGGATTAGAAGGGGCCCTAACTCGTCCTGAGGATTCCGTGAGGCTACCTGGAGGAGGAGTAGTGGGGTGGAGTGATCATTGCCTGAGTTCTGGAGACAAACTGCCTGTGTTTGAATCTGACTTCTTGGTTTACCAGCTGTATGACCTCGGGCAAATTACTTACCTAATCTCACCAATGTGCTTTAATTTTCTCACCAATAATGTGGGGATACTAATATTAATAGTATTTCATAGGATTGCTGTGAGATGTAAATGAGTTAATACAAGTAAAGCACTTAGTGCTTGGCATATAGTAAACATGATATAAACATTCACTATCGTAACAGCCATCTATCAAGCACCTACACAGGGCCAGGCCTGTGCTAAGGGATCTGTCAATGATCAGATTGACACGGACTCTACCCTCATGGAGGCAAAATCTGAACTGAGCATCAAAGTACAAATTGCTTCTTATCTAAGGAAAGTTTGGAACAGAGAAGGCAAAGGAAGGAACTCAGTGGGTGCTGACATTTCACAGGCAAGCAGAGCAGGAAGACTACAGAGCGGACAGAGGGGGGCCTTTCAGAGAGGTGGGAGGGACAATAAAGAAGTGCAGAATCCTGGAAGGCAGAGGGGAGTGGGTGAGAATGTTCACTATACTCTATTATCTGTGGGCTAGAAGCTACAGCTACTGAAGCAGCTCGTGGAAGGCGCCTCACTGGAGGGGAGACAGAGCAGGCATGAGCGTTGGGCTCAGATCCAGACTGGAAGGTCAGCTTCTTTCTCTACTTGGACACGTCTCTTGGACAGTGTCAGTTTCTCCGAGCCTCAGTTTTCCGGTTACATAAGAGACACTAACAGTAGGGACCTTACAGTGATGCTGAGGCAGTTGTGGGAGGACAGTGCATAGAGCCCCCAGCACCATGCAGGTCTTACCTGTGCACTCAACACCAATTCTTCTACTCTGTCTCTCCTCACCAGTGCCAGTTGGTTTTGCTCCAGCTCCAATTAATTAACTGCTTCAGTTACTACTGGGTGCACGACAGCTACATGCCAGACCCTGGGCTGGCTCAGAGAATAAACAGATGACTACTATCTGGTCTTTGCTCTCACAATGTTCCCAGAAAGGCTGGATGTTAGAGATGGAAGTGACCACCTTATTAGTATTGATACGTGACTATCATTATTTCTTTGTTTGAATTTGGTTAGTAAGTCCAAATTACTGTGTGTTTACTTCGAGTCATTTTGCTAGGCCTTGAGGATATGAAGTAACTCAGACTCTTTGGGGAGCTCACAGTCTGGGGTCAGGGGGAGGGAGAGCACGTGAGCTGAGAGTTCCAGTTCAGAGCGATTCAGCACTGCAACAAATCCAATCCAGCTCAGCACAGGCCCCTAACCTGGAGAGCGTGCGGGGGTGTGGCCATGGTCCGGTATACCAGCCATGGTGGAGGAAGTGAAGCCTAAACTGAAAGTGAGGGCTGGATGGATGGATGGTGCAAGGAGTCTCATGGTGACGGAAGAACAGTCAGGGGAGAGGGACTAGAAAGTTGATGCTTTTAGGAAACTGCAGGTATTTCAGGATTGAGGGCGTGGCTGGAGATACAGATGGGGAGGGAAGTAGGGACAGATGACAGGTGGTTTAAATCCAAGCCGAGTTTGGATTTATTTGGAGGACAATGGGAAGCCTTTGAGGGGATAGAAGCAGGGGTGTGGCATGGTAAGGCAGATGTTTTATAAAGCTCTTTCTGGCAGTTAGGTGGAGACTGGTCTAGAAGAGAAAGGACTGGAGTAAGGGAGATCAGTTAGAATGTAGTTTCATAAGCCAAGTGAGAAATTTAGGTCAGTAGGGACAAAGGATGGAGTAGGGAGTGGAGTTTGGAGATGTCAGAGGCAGAAGCTATGGAAACCTTCTTAAATCACTGCATGTACTTAAGAGGCAGTGCTTAAATTTTGGCTCTGATGCTCTGGGGAATGAGTCATTTTGGAATGCTGAGTTTTCTATAAAAAGTGACTTTTTAAACCCTCTTGGCATCCACCAACATTTAAAAGATGTTATGATTGTAACTATTATTTGAAATGCTTTAGTTGTGTCATACTTTATCTGAAGGTGGCACTGAACTGTCATAAACACAGAAGCTTTGGCGTTGAAGATCTGGGTCCCAGACTTCGCTCTGCACTAGTTCTAGAGCTCAGCCAAGTCACTTCATCATTTTGAGTTCGCTGCCTCTTCAAAGTGGGGTCGAGATGACCCACCTAGCTGGTGGTTGTGGTCTTATGGGAGGTAACGTACCCAAAGCTCTAAGCATAATGTGGGCATATCCTGAGTGCTCAGCAAGCTAGTCGTCCTCGCTCCTCCACCTTCTCACGATGCCCTGGGCTGACCCTTACGGACACCAGTAACTCAGTGACACTTTATGCAGGGCTCTCTGACCTTCCCTGAAGGAACCCAGAGCACTGCATTTGGACTTCTTGTGTCTGCTTTTCATGTTTTCTGTGTCTTCCCCCAGAACCTGCCATTTCATACTGCTGTCGTTACCCAGATAGTAGATGTTCTCTAACTCCCTTACATGTTAGCTAATAGTTAAGTGTGAATCATTTAATCTTCACAACTTTATCAACCAGGTACTTTTATTATACACTTCACAGCTAAAAAGCTGAGGCACAGGAAGGTGAAGTAATTCCCAAGGGCACACTATTAAGTGGGGGAGTGACTTGAATTCAGGCAATATGGCTCCAGAGGCTATTCTCTTAACCACACATTATGTCAGTTAATAGACTGAAGACTGGAGAGCAGGTCTCTCTTATTGGTGTTTCCTTTCAGAGGAGACTTCCAAAATGCAGGAGCTGCATGGCCAGTTGGGGTTGTTAACGGTGATCTTCCAAAGCAGACTGAGACAAAGGAGAAACACTAAATGTAGAGGGAGGTTCAAGGCAGGAAAGCCTGGTTGTTGCATCTTACCCTCTTTGTGGCTTTTAGAGTTATTAATAATAAAAAAAAAGACTTGATGAGAAGAATCGACAGATTCAACTTCCCAAATGGTCTGATGTTGTTTGCATAATGTAAACGGTGGTGGGGGGAGTCGATCAAACCCACTAACAATTTGATAAATACAGATTCTCCTTCCAGAATAGAACACATTTAACTTTTTGTATACAGTTGTAGGGAATTCTAAGATCCATGTTTGGACATGAAATTTAGAGGTTCTTTATGGAAGAGCTGTGGACCTGAGTATCAGAGCCTGGGGCTTGAGTTCTACTCTTCTACTGCCATTCTCTCTGACTTCAGGCAAGCATCTACCCTCTGAGCCTCAAGTACAAAATGCAATGATCATGCCTGGCCTGCTTCCCTCGCTGCAGTGGACTGTAATGATGGCTGTGGAAGGTGTGGTAAAATGCAGAGTGCTGTGCAAATGTTATTAGCACACTGAGGTTCAAAGAATTTACTCACCTTGGGTCACACAGCTATTCAGTGGCAGAACCAAGGTTCAAACTAAGACACTGTAGTCTCTGGAATGTGTGTGTGTGTGGTTAGGTCTCCCTCCAAGAATCTGAAAAAGGATCAAATGAGATAATGCATGTGGAAGGGTCACTTAGACTATAAAGTGAATTACTCCTGGACTGAATTTAAGATTCCACATCCCATCTGCCTGTGGGATTCAGGACTGGTCGGATGAGGGGCTGAGGGGGATGGTGGAAGTGTGTCAATCAGAGACGCTGCTTATGGAGACAGTTAAGACCCCCTCCCATATCCACATGAACTTCTGTGCTTTCAGGGAAATCTGCTGGAGCTCTGCAACCTCCCTGACCAGCACATTTGACTCAGCATGTCTAGCTTTGAGAGTAGAAATTTTAATACAACTGCAGACTTACTTTATGTTTTTAATGTTACTAATAAAGTCTATAAAAACCTGAATCCTCTTCTCTTACACTGAAAAGGAAAGACTCCATAAAAGAACTCAGAATTTGGATGCTTGCAATTCAAAAATGAACACCTGTGTGTCTCAAAAAACTAGTGATGCCCGAGCACGACACCATTGTAAACCAGCAAACTCCCCCAAGCTGCACCTTCTGAGAGGCAGCAGGAAACTGGCAATACTTCCTTAAACCTTCAAACAATTTCTCCAAACATACAAGTGATAATCCAAGAAATACAAAGGAATGAACTGGATTGAGGCAGGGATGACTGCAGCCCTGGAATGATACTCTGGACAGATGGGCAAGAACACAGAGCACGTGTTCTGACCAACACATTTCTGTGTCCGGAGGCTGGGATGTAAAGCCCAAGGAAGCAGTAAAGCCAAGGACAGGAGGAAGAATTACAAAGGACAATGCTCTTTCTGTGGGGACAGTAAGTCATTTAATGTTTTTCTTGGATCCTAACTTTACATGTCATTTTAATGTTGTGTTTGTAAGAAAGGACATAACATTTCTCTGGCCTCCTGTTCTAAAGCTCAGTAGAACAGAATGGCATGAGTGAACAGTGATAACTAGCTGGGGTGTCTCCTAGCAGAGGGACCAATACAATAGGATTTCATGAGACCGAGCAAGAACTTTTCAAGGCAGGGTTGAAAAAGGGTGTGTAAACTTCATACAGGTTCAAGTAGCATTTAATAACTTTTATGAAATCGGTTTCAGAGTAAAGTCTATATTATTGGAATACAGAAGTGAAGGTGATAGAGGGGAACAATATGATGCAGTCAAACCCAAATTAGATGGAACAGGTCAGATATGAGAGTGAACTCAAGAGTCGCCTCCCTCCAGTCCCCACCCACACCATTGCTGCTGGTCCTGAGTGTGGCCTGGGTTCAGGGCTGTTGCTTCTCCACAGCAGCTACAGAACATGGGCTCCCTGGAGAAAGAAGAGCTGGTGTCCAAGTACATCTGTAGCATTGGAAATGATCGTCTTGTGGGGCCATCAGTTTAGGAAGGTGGGAGTGGAGCTGGAGAGGAAGTGCTCAGGTTGAACTACTCCGGTTTGGGTCTCTTTTCCTTACAGCCTCCCTTAAGAGACCCCTGGGGCCAGAGAAGGCCTGTACACAGGCAGATGTAGCATTAGTCTGTTAGGAACACACTTCTCTTAAGAGAGTGTTCAGGGGAAGTCCCTGGTTTGCGTGTCAGAGAAAAGACACAAGGTGGAATTTTCCTGGCCAATGCCCATTTCTGGGCAGAGGGAAAATGACCAGGCATATCTCAGGCTGTTGTTAAGAGTCTCCTGAGAACCCCTTGGTTTGGGTCAGGGGGACAAACCCAGCACTTAAGACTCTTCTGGGCATGTACAAAATGTCAAATCAGGATCCCAAACCCTAGGATAGAGACCACAGGTGATATAAAAACAGATACGGAAAAACATTTCAAGACTGAAAATAAATCACTGGTGGTGAAGGTATAAACAGTTCTTGCAAGAACTAAATTCCCAACCCCAAATCCATAGATTATTAATAATCCACATTTACTAAATCATCCCAAATTATTATAGGTAAGTTCAGGCAATACATGTCTTCTGAGCTGAGCCCTCAGGTTTGCTCTCTTAAATATATGAAATCAGAATTTTCAGCCACAGAATGAGATCCCTTTCATTTGAGATAGGAGTCTACCATCTAATACTGAAACATTAAAACAGTGAAACAGTGGGGCAGGTTCCTTATTACAGCCGGGCTCAGAGTCCACGGGGTGGCTGATCGGATTTTGGCGACAGTCAAGGTGCTTAAAACACCAAGTGACAAGGTCCAAATATGTGATGGAGTAGAGGGAGAAAAGAGCGAGAGAGAATTGCATTCAGTGTACACTGACGGACCAGCAACCTGGGAGCTGGTACCCATGAGGTTCTACCTGCCCAAGTGCAAACCTAACAGCAGCTTTCTGCAGCTGGGCCAGACACTGAAGTCCTGGCACTGGTCCTCTTCACACTATCTCAACATTCACATCGTGAGCTTAAACAGTTTCTCACACTGTAATGGGACAGCAAATAACTCCCAGATGGAACCTGGGGACCCCAAGGCAGCAGCAATAAATAAATATCTTGCTATATGTCAGATGCAGTCCTCAAACACCTTACATCTTAGTAAAGGAGTCAGGAAGTATCAAAAAAAATGATATGCCTTTTGTTTTCCTACAACAATGTTTAATCTCCATGCCAAGAAGTCCCATTTGACTTTATCCCCCTGCCTCTTAAAATTAGGTGACAAAGTAGAAATCCAGTCATGAAAAGAAAAAGGCAGGGGTGTATGAGCCCTGGCTCAATGAGACATATCAAATACACAGCAGCCTGGTGTCGCAGGTCAGGCAGAATGGTCCCCGACCCTGTGTGGGGAAGATGGGCAGGGAGAGGTAAAAATCCTACTGCATGATCACTCACACTTTAACAGCGCATTAGTCATTGAACAAAGGTGAGGTGAAGGGGTCAGGGTGGAAGAGTTGTAATTCTCTACAATGAGGATTGGGAACATATACTCGCGGATGGGAAATTTTAAGTAGCTATGTTTATTATTACTTTTTTCCAGCAATCTTGCAAGAGGCAGAAGTGTGACATTGAGTTGAGTGAGACGAGCGTGTAAATGGGTTGATGAGGAGCCCTCCTCTTGATGCAGGCCTCTGGCTTGTCAAGGAATGGCTGGTTCCACCGCTGAGCCATGTTCACTCTTTTGCTTCAAGGAAAAGGGTTTCTTGAGGGAACAACTTTACCTCCAATAATGATTTATTTGGGTCCAGCTGGGTTACCTAAAAAGAAAGAAAATATATACTCAAAAGACGGGAAGCAGCACTATTTTCTCTCGCGGCATTCAGGTCCTGTCCTGAACTCTGATTCTGAGCCTACTATGTACCAGCACGAGCATTTTCACACCTACTATTTTCATCTGATTCTCAAAATAACCCTGTGAGGTAGGTGTTGTCCCCATTTTATAACCAAGGAAACCAGAGCTCAGAGAGGCCAAGTCTCATAGTTTAGTGGAAGAACTAGCATTTGACCTCAGGATGTACGTTCAAGCTGGAATCTCTTCCTGGGCAGGTGGAGACCCACAGCTCAGCTGGGACAGCAGAGCAGGAGGGCCTTAGGAAAGGGTGCTGGTTAAAAACTAATCAGCATTCCAGAGGACATGCACTTGTTTAACTCTGGACAGCAGGGAGAACCTTTTCTGTTTGGTGGGAGAGAGCTAAGCTTTTGGGGCTGATCTTCCTGCTGAACACACCTGCAGCAGAGACTATACGGTGCCCACCCCATGGAGCCCAGAGACGAGCATCTCCCCTACTGAGGAGAGGCTCCCTAGGGAGGCATATCAGTCTCCCTGTTGGTGGCATTGGTGAAGATATTTAGTTCCAAAAAAAGAAGGGAGTTGATGCCATAATATGACTTTATATTTTAGAAGTAAAAATTATTTTATAATATGAACTAGTACAGAGAATAAAGCTAGACAGAGTCTTCTTGGCTCATTGGGGTATGTTAATCATATCCCAAATCAAACCCTATATTACGTTTATGTCTTCCTTGGTCACCGGCAAGGATGTGATGTGGAGATTTTCTGAATCCAAGAGTGAGAGAAAAAAAAACCTCAAACTTTCCTAAAGGGAACATGAATTTTAAAAAGCTGAGACATACTAATACTAGTCTAGCGATACGGACAATGGGCCGTGACTCCAGAAAGATTCTGGTTTAAATCACAACTGCGTAGCTATTAGCTCTGTGGCTTTGGAGTTAATATCAACCCTGTAGGACTGATATGAGGATTAAGTGAAGAAAAACATAATTAGCACAGTGCCTGGCACAGAGCAGGTATTCAGTGATGGCTGCCATATATGTGAGTAACTATAAGGGTGGATGATGGACACACAGATAAACGGACAGCTCCAAGTGTGTGTGACGGGAGGCTGGGCAGTCTGCTCAGTCAGATTTGTGTACAGGAGCTCTGGGCCCCTGGGCAAAGACTACAGCACCTGAGACAGGCAATCTTGTCCTCTGCTCAACTCAAGCCACACCTAATGAGATGGCTCTGCTGTCTTCTCCAAGATGATGGGGAGAGGACACCCTGGGGGCCTAAGCGTCACAGGCAGGCTGGTGAACTGAAGAAGGGAATACTATCTTTGACTGTATCCAGATGGAAATCTGGTATGCCCAGGAGGGTCATTAAGGAGACACATCCGCCTCCAGAATCCTCTCTGCTTACAAGGAACCCATTGCAAGGCTGCTCTACTGATATCTCTTGGGCTCTGGGCAGATGGGCAGACAAGGTGGTGGGGAGAGCCTAGCCTGCTGTCTGTCTTCCAATGCACAGGGGGTAGGGTGGGGTGGGGAGGGGGGGCAGGCTGCAGGCAAATGTTTACCCACTTTCCCAGTTAACGTACAACACTGCGCCGGCTTCTGTCAACAAACAGAGCTATGCTGCCTCTGCTTCTGACTCGTTGGCATTTTCTGCCCAGCTGCTTCTGCTATTGTTCTTAATTAACAAGCCAGAGCTCTTCCGGCATCTTCTACTTTGTTATTTGTGGTTCATAAATATGATGTTTGCTGGGAGAAACCAAAATCATAATACTGCTAGAGCTGTGCATACCAGCAGAAAGTTAGGCTAAGAAGCAAAAGAGGCTGGGAGATTGGAGCCTCGAGGCCATATTATCGATATACAAGGTTAGATGTTTGGAAAACACACCCAGTTTTCACTGTGTCTGATAAAAGTTGAGTGATTTTTCCCAGTCAGTTTAAGTGGGAGAACTGGGATTTGAGAAGGAGAAAACTGTAATTTCTTGAACACCTACTACATGTAGAGCACTTTAAATATGTTATTTCATTTAATCCCTAAAAAGCTAGGCAAGGTAAGACGGAGATGACAGAATTGAGGCTCAGCATGGCTGCCACTTGTTTAAGGCCACATAGTTAGTGAGGGTCTGTCTATACAGTACAGTAGTTAAAAACAGTGAGGTAACAGATTCAAACTCTAGCTCTGTTACTTACTACTTATATGACCTTGAAGAAGTAATACAACCCAAGGGTCTCAGTTTTCCCACCTATAAGATGGGAATAGTAAAATTCTCTTTTATAGGTTGTTGTGCTAGTTAAATGGAATAATGGTGATGAAGGCTCTGGTACAGAGACTGAACCAGTAAGTGCTCAGCTGGTAGCAGCCATTACTAGCTGGAGCACTGCCTTGGGTGGGGACTGGATCTGCCTAACTTTAGCTGGAGCTCTTTCTCCAAAGTCTTCTGGAGCTCAGGCCTGCACTAGGCTCTCTCTCTTACTTCCATCTTGTTGCTCAGCAGAAGGGCTCCCTTCTCTCTGATAGATCAATGTCTCAATACTTGGAGAATCCCGTCAGCAGGGCTGTGCCACCAAAAGACTGCTCACATTAAATGTGGTTGTGTTGGGACTGCTCCTTCTGGTGCCCCGTATCACAAGCAATTTTGTTCTCTGAAGGTCATTTCAGACAGAAATTTAAAGTGAACAAGGACAATTTCGTTTCCATTCTCATCTGCCTGGAGTAGACAGAAAGACTGTACTGTACGGAACCTAGCAAGATGCAGGATGCCATGCCTTTCCCCAGCAAGAGTGTGGCCATACTGTGAAATGATCCTGCAGTGTTCTGGGCCCCATTCAAGAAGGATAGGGAGTGTGCTGGAGGGACCTCCTGTTAGGGAGGAATCTAAAAACCATGTTTTCTAACACACATCTGAAAAATGGGGTATGTCTTCCTGCTGCTGTAGGGGCAGGGAGGGGGCTGTGTGCCCTCTTTGAACATCTGCAGGGCTGGCAAGTAAGCCAGGCAAACAGAGCAGATGTGTTCTCTGCAACTCCAGTGAACAGAGATGGCAATGATGAGGTGAAATTGTAGGGGAGCAGAACTCAGCTGGTCAGAAAATACTTTTTAATAGAGCAGCAGGTGCTGGTGTGGCCACTACTTTTCTTTCATCTTTCTTCATTCCCCTCTTGTTCTGTAATTGTCTTTTTGTTTTTCTTTTGTCATCATCATCATAGTAGCAATTATCATTCCAGTCGACCCTTGAACAACCTGGGGGTTAGGGGCATCACCTTTCTAAGCAGTGGAAAGTCACATAGTAACTTGTAGTCGTCCCTTCATGTATGCAGTTCCTCCATATCTGTGGTTCCTCTTTATGTGGGTTCTGCATCCACGATAAAACTGAGATCGTGAGAATATGAGAATGGCATATTACTGTAGTATTTGCCGTGGCTGCTGCTAAGTCACTTCAGTCGTGTCCGACTCTGTGCGACCCCATAGATGACAGCCCACCAGGCTCCCCCGTCCCTGGGATTCTCCAGGCAAAAACACTGGAGTGGGTTGCCATTTCCTTCTCCAATGCATGAAAGTGAAAAGTGAAAGTGAAGTCGTTCAGTCGAGTCTGACTTTTTGTGATCCCATGGACTGCGGCCTACCAGGCTCCTCCGTCCATGGGATTTTCCAGGCAAGAGTACTGGAGTGGGGTGCCATTGCCTTCTCCGGTAGTATTTGCTACTGAAAAAAAAAAAATCTGCCTATAAGGGAACCTGTGTAGGGTTCAACCTATAAGGGAACAACGTGGGTTGTTCAAGGGCTAATCATATTCAGTGCCTACAGTGTAGCTGGAACCATGCTAAATACTTCATATAAAATGCTTTTGAAGTAGTCCTCAAAACAGCCAAACAAAATATGTATTATTATTACCATTTTAAAGTTGAAGATATCATGGGTTATCTTACCCAAGGTTGCAGATTGAATAAGGTTTAAAACTCAAGTCTGCTGACTCCAAAGCTAAGGATAACCAGAGTGACACTGGCCTACATGTTGACAGGCTGCCCTGCGACAATACAGGGGTTGGGAGGGGAAGGGAAGTGTTCAAAGAGGGGCTTGAGGAAGAAGAAGATCATGATGATAAAGCTAACATTTATTGAGCATTTAATTTGTACCAGCCACATTCTAAGCACTTAACATTTATAAAACAATTTAATTTTCATAATAACCCTCTGACATAGGCACAATTGTTATTTCTATTTTACAGATGAGGAAACTGAGCCATGGAACATATTAACACTTGCTTAAGTTCTCAAAGTTGTTAAGGGCAGAGCCAGAATGTGAGTCAAGGCAATTTAGCTTTGGAATCCATATGTTTAACTATTGGACTATTTTGCCAAAGGTGCTGCTAAGCATAGAGTCCACACAGAGAGAAGAAGTTGGATGACATGACCCTGAGGTTGTTTCTAACCAAGCTTCTAGGATATAAGATCTTCACTTTAATAATGGCAAAAGGTCAAGGGTCAAGGAAAAAATCCTGAAATGTTTATAAAATACGAATACAAAAATGCAATCTGAGCTTATGTCCTGCCATTTACTTGGGATTTTACTGAATTATTGACTTTCTAAATCAACAGAGAAACCCTCCCTTTGGGACCTTCTGGGGGAGGAGGGGCCATTCTCAGATAAGAAGTATGGTCTGACTTTGTCTAGGTTAGAAAAGGAAAGTCAACCTTCTTGATACTTTATTCATTATATTTAAGAAACCTGAAAAAAAAAATTCTCATTAAGTTTACATTTTAGCAAACTGGCTTTTGTTTATGTTAACAAAAATGAGACATGCTTTCTGCCAAAGAGAGTTATTCTTTTCTAGGTCACTTTTCTCAGCAGTTTGAGCTTTCATGTATATTGTACTTCTATTATTTCCCTGGGCTTTTTTTTTTTCCTGAAAAAGTATAACATTGCTGCTGAGAAAAATGTGAATCAATATGACAGTTTCTCATCCTTAGGCCATATTGAGTGAGTCCTACAATGTTAGAGTGGGAAAGCTCCTTAAATGCCAAATGGTCCAAGCCCTTCACTTCTCTGTGGGCAACCTGAGGCTCAGAGAGGTTAAGTGACATGGCCCAGATCACATGGTTGATAAAACAGATACAGTGCTCCACCTGTTTCTGACTTCTGATTTGAGGTTCTTTCTAGTCACACTATTTTGCTTCTCACTTAACAAAAAATGCCTGAGCAGAAATAGAACACTACTACTAGGCTGGGAGCTACCTGAGAGTAGGAGCTGAGTAATACTAAAAATAATAGTAACTGCAATATATGAACAGTACTTTATAGTCTGTAAGATATTTACACAAACATTAAATCAAAATCTGGTAGGGCTGGTATTATTAATCTTTTATGTTTTATTTAGCTTTCCTGAGGTACGCTTTTATTTTAAAATTGAATAAAGGCAAGTCTGGATCTAATATTTTTACATTTAGAAAAAAATGCTAAGTTCAACAATTGGTTTTGAAACTGAACATCTGCAAGCAAAAAAATGAATCTAGATGCACAGACATTACAGCCTTCACAAAAATTAACTTGAAATGGACTGTGAACTTAAGTGTAAAACACAAATCTATAAAATTCCTAGAAGATAACACAGGAGAAAATCTAAATGACCTTGGGTATGGTGATGGCTTTTGGGATACAACACCAAAGACAATTCATGAAAGAAATAATTGATAAGCTAAACTTCATTAAAATTAAAAACTTTGCAAAAGACACTGTCAAGAGAATGAAAAGACAAGACAGAGACCAGGGGAAAATATTTGCAAAAGACACAACTGATAAAGAGCTATTATCCAAAATATACAAAGAACTCTTAAAACTCAACAATAAGAAAATGAACAACTCAGTTAAAAAATGGGCCCAGAACCTTACAGATACCTCAGTAAAGAAGATTGACAGATGGCAAATAAACACATGAAAAGATGCTTCTCCAACAGCATATGCCATCAGGGAAATGCAAATGAAAACCAAGACATACCACCACACACCTATTAGAACGGCCCAAATCCAGAACACTGACACCACCAGATGCTGACACTCATCTGCTGGGGGAATGCAAAATGGCAGAGCCACTTTGAAGACAGTTTGATGGTTTCTTACCAAATTAATCATATTCTTACTATAGTTCTGTAACGGCACTCCATGGTATTTACCCAAAGAAGCTAAAAACCTAAGGTCCACACCAAAATCTGCACACAGATGTTTAATAAGCACCTTTATTCACAACTGCCAAAACTTGGAAAGAACCAAGATGTTCTGTAGTAGGTGAATAGGTAAACAGATTGGAATATCCAGACAATGGAACATTATTCAGTGATAACAAGCTCTCCAACTACCGTAACATATATTGTCTAAACCTTAGAGCAATCCTAAGAGATTGGACTAATTTATCCTCATTTTCACAGATGAGAACACCAAAGTTCAAATAGGAACATTACTTGCACGTGGTCATACAGCTAGAAACTGGTGGAGCTTAGGTCTTCTCACTCTAAATCCTGAGCTCCTTCTACTCCATGAGGTAGCACAAAGGCCACATATGTAAATCCCCATATTATATTTAGTAAAACTGAATACATCTACCCTTGGTTTTGTTCAAAATTAGCATTTACTTTGAACTTGGAGAACAACTTGTCTTTCTGGTAAGCTATGAGTAACATATTCTGTTAGCTGTGTATGTGTGCTCAGTCACGTCCAACTCTCTGCGACCCCATGAACTGCAGCCTGCCAAGCTCCTCTGTCCATGGGATTTCCCAGGCAAGAATACTGGAGTGGGTTGCCATTTCCTCCTCCAGATCTTCCCAACCCAGGGATTAAACTCACATCTCTTGTGTTTCCTGCATTGGCAGGCGAGTTTTTTACCACTAGCGCCACCTGGAAGCCCCCAACATGTTCTGTTACTTACTCTATTAAAAATATGCATATTAAATATTACAAGTTTAAAAAATAATTGTCAGTCATCACTATCAAAAAATTTACCATTTATTTGGCAAAGTGTCAGGCACTATACTAGCTGTTCTATATATTATCTAATTAAATGGTCACAACAATCCTATGAGATAAGTACTCCTGTTATTCTTATTTATAATGAATTCTCTGAGGTCAAAAACGGTTAAGGGACTTGCCCAAGATTACACAGGTAAGTAGGAAAGATAATGCTGGAATTTGCACCCAGGTTTGTGAGCTTCTAGCCTGTATCTGATAAACTGTACTTCACCTCCTTTTAAGTTCTGATCCTTCTTCTAAACAGGGGACAGCTAATGTGACTAAATGGCTTTTCTTGGCCATAAAGAAAGCAGGCATTCTGCAGCTGTCCTGGCTCATGTCCCTGTTGTGGCACAGACTTTGTTGTTCCCCACAGGAAAACAAGCTACCTTTTGTTACTATCAACTTGGTCCTAACAGCTAATTGTCCATTTTCTTTAAACACCTTTTGATGAGCTGGGAATCCTTAAAGAGGGCAGTTATACACACAAAGTATCAGAGGAAGAACTTAAGACCCAATCTGCTGGTCCTGTGCTGATCAGGGTGTGAAAAGGCTTTGGTAACTGTAAAGTCTTTTGCAAACATAAGGGACTGACCATCAACATCATCCACAACACCAGTTGTAGCTCCTAGCAAATTCTCCTCTACATTTGCTGCAGGTGGTAAAACAAAAAGAACTTCCATTCTGGAATGGTTGCACTATGGGGCTGGGGCTTCACTATGGCTTATTTACATGCCAGCTTCCAGTATAGTTTCTGGACCAATCTGTCTCATAGGATCACAGAAAAGAGTGGCAGTGGGGTGAGGATTTCCAGGAAAGAGTGAGAGGTGCTACTCTTCCCAGTTGTGTGGTAGAACAACTGCGGTGCTAGAAGTGAGGGTGGGTGGTCTTCTGTGGCTGCTGAGCACAGGAGTGCCTATAGGACATCTTATTAGTGTTTTCAGGTGGGAAGAAGAGAGAAAGAAAGAAAAGTTAAAGGAAGAACAAAGGGAGAGAAAACTAAGGTCTAGGCTGCCCTATGTGGTGTTGTTGTTTTTTTTTTTTATAGTATAATGATAACAACAGTTAACATTTATGGGAGCTTACTAGGTGCTAATTGTACCAAGTACTTTATAAGTACTACACAACCCCATGAGGGAGGTATTATTACCTCCACTTTAAAATGAGGAATAGAAGCTCAGAGAGTTTATATAACCTGCCTAAGATTGCACAGGTGGGAAGTAACCGAGCAAGGATTTAAAACTAGGTCTGGTTCCAAAGTCTGTTTTCTTAACCACCACATTAGGTATTCCTAGTACTGTAGTCATACAATGCACTATTTATTCTTTGCCTTTTGCTTGGGAAGACTATCCCCTTTGTGTAACTGAAGCATAAATTTCCCCACAACGGAGTATATTACCAACTCGGGCACTTGGGCAAATTTCATTCATAGCTCCTCAATTATCACAGACCTAGTGATTGTTAAAGCTGGAGGGCCTTTAGGAGTCCATCTCTGTAATAGGTGGGGAAAGAAAAGCCCAGTGAGTGGAAAGAACTTACCCAAGGTTACTCAGCACTCTCAGCAGATGTGGGACCAAATCTGGATTCTTCATTCCCAGCCTATGCCTTTAGACAGGCTGTTTAATGAGGATACCAATTCTAAAGTGTTCTCAGTAACAAAATGACCTCAAATTTGGTACACTGTCAGGGAGATCCTAGGCATCAAAACAAAAAATGTGATCCTCTCCTTGCACTGCTATCCCTGATGGTGGTTTTGGTCACTACACTTTTTTTTTTTTTTAAGTTTAAAGCAGGTTTTTTGAGAAAGACACATACTCCACAGGCAGAATGCAGTCCATCTCATAAGGTGAGAGTGGCCTGGTCACTGTATTAAAGGGTAGTGGGGAAGACCCAGAGGGAACAGAGGGACTTCTATCAGGAGAGGTGGGGGGTGGGTTGTGGAGGGGAAAGCCTCTTTAGTCTAGAAACACAAGAGGATCCAAATTGGCAGAATGAATATAAAAAACATTAAAAAAATAGAAGAGGCATGCCTCCTCACCCTGGGAAGCCCAAGATTAGTCCTGTCTCTCCTGGGCTCTGGAAGACACAATTTCAAGTAACTAAAAGGAAGTCCTACTTTACAGAGTGGTTTGCAAGCTCACTGTTTCTGAAAGCTTAATAAACAGGGTATAGGCAAATTCATTAATGAGGATTCTGGAGTGTGGCAAGAGAAAGCCAGAGCCACTCAGCCTTGCTGGTGTGGGTTACAGGTGTACCAGGAAATGGGTCTCATTCCTCAAAGCAGCCAGGATCCTGAGGGGTGGGTCACCTTTGACCCTGAGCACCTGGTGTGATTATCCGCAATGAGGTGCACAAATATTTGCAATGCATGTTCTGATCTGAAACAGTCTGGGAAACATTGAGGGAGGGGACATGCCTCACTTTCAGAGGCCCATATCATGGAAGGCAGCCAGGATCTTGCATAAAAAGCTCCTGGAATAGAAGCTCAGAGAGTTTGCCTCTGATAAAAGATGAGTCCACAACACCGCACTAAGACAAATGAAAGGAGAGAAACCTGTTAACTGTTTAGATTTAGAACTGCTAAGGTAAGTCACTTCAGTCGTGTCCGACTCTGTGCGACCCCATAGGTGGCAGCCCACCAGGCTCCCCCGTCCCTGGGATTCTCCAGGCAAGAACACTGCAGTGGGTTGCCATTTCCTTCTCCAATGCATGAAAGTGAAAAGTGAAAGTGAAGTCGTTCAGTCGTGTCCGACTCTTAGCCACCCCATGGACTGCAGCCCACTAGGCTCCTCTGCCCATGGGATTTTCCAGGCAAGAGTACTGGAGTGGGGTGCCATTGCCTTCTCCGTTAGAACTGCTACTTCGGCTTAAATACTCTCATAGAAACTCTGATTATTGTTCTTTAGTAGACATGGATTAAGTGCTAATTAGGGAGGCAGTAAGAAAAAGGTCTGGTGGGTTTTGAATCTTCACTCTGCATGAGTGCTCTTGAGTAAGTCACTGGACCTCCAGAAGACCCAAATTTCTCACCTGTAATGACAGTATCATTCAATACCTAATAAGCTCTCACAGACCATTTCTCTGGGTTTCTCCTGTCACTTGAAAGAGAGTTGAACAAAATATCTGAGTCCATCTCCCTCCTACTTAAAACTCCTACAAGATTCCATACGACAACAGGATAGTTCCTTTTTGCTTTGACCTCATTTCCCCCAAATTGTAAATGGGTAAGTTTCCTGGCAAGGCTCATAGCATGCCAATAGTGGAAGGAATGGCTGGAAAGACAGTTTGGAGACAGACTGTAAGGGGCTCAAATGCCATATTATGTTTAAACTTCTTGGAAAATTTTTTCTCTCAGGCTTTACAGAGGCCTGGAATAGCATACTAGAAGCACTCTTCAGGCAGAGTGGCTGGGGAGAATGTAAGCACTTTGAATGCATTTTAATACTCAAGCAGAGCCATGTGCGCCGGTGTGTGCGTTAACTCTGCACGCCAACACAGCTCAAGAGCTGGAGCTTTGAACAGGAGTTAAAAGAGTTGAGTCCCTAACGACATACAAAAGACTCGCTGGTGTGATTTATTCTGATGTATTTACTTATCCAATTACCAAAACAGCAGGAGATCATTAAATTTTCTAGTTACCAGATGCAGCACGTTCAATATCTTAAATGTTACCAAGGCTCTCTCTGAGCTATTTTGATATTACATTTCATCTGCCCAAAGCTTATGAAACTGGAAGGCAAGAATCATGAAGAGAGCAGGTGTTTTCTTTGAAGGCTGGTACAGTGGGTGTTTCTACTGCACCAAACTTATACCAGCTCCCAAACTCATGGATTTAAGGAAAAGTACTCTGATGAGAAACAAAAGTATTTAGGAGGGAAGATGTTAAGAGAGTGGAGATAAGCAATTGAAGGTGGCTGGAGATACGCATTTTACCTGGCCAGAACTTTCTTCATGTTCATTTCCTATCGCTTCAGTTCCGAAGTCCACAGAGGGTGAGTCAGGCCTCAGAGTAGAGGAGAAGAGAACAGAACGAATACCCTCTTAGTGACTACAAACTTCACTACTAACCTTAGCATACCTGTGTGAGCTTGAACAAGTTACCTTTCCTTCTCCGCGCTTGACGCTGACATCTGATGCAGCATCTTACAGGCCTGTGATGAGCATCATCACAGCTTGTCTTCACACAAACATTTCCTGTTTAAGACTGAATAACTTAAAAGGTAGGACTGTTTCTGGCTTCTGTATCTCCAACATCCAGCAAAGAATCTGGTATATTATAT
This sequence comes from Bos javanicus, assembly GCF_032452875.1. Taxonomy (NCBI): domain Eukaryota; kingdom Metazoa; phylum Chordata; class Mammalia; order Artiodactyla; family Bovidae; genus Bos; species Bos javanicus. Next base: position 96,075,254 of record NC_083870.1, on the reverse strand, counting down.
GCTCTCAATAACTGCTTGTTGAATAAATGACCAAACCAGGGAATGGACATTATGGAATACTAAAAAATACAGGGCAAGACTTTATTAATGATATTTTAGGAGTAAGTTGCAAAATAGACATCTATTCTATTTTCTTTTGAAAAAAATATCAAGAAGTAGAATCTGGGCCTAAACTTTTTGAAAGGGTGGTGGTGGCTTGGCCCCAACATTCTTTACTATTTTGATCTCTAAATACCATCCCTTCAAAGATGTTATGCCCTGGTCAACCAGAGCAGTTTGCTATTCCCCATTTATAGCTTCTGCTTCTCTTCCCTGAACCTTTGTTTATGTTGTTCGCACTAGTGGACCATCCTTTCTCCCCAGTTTCACATGTTGAAAACATCCTTCAAAGCTCAGCTTAACTGCTACTTCTCTCATGAAACCAGGTCTAAGTGACAGAGTGTCTTCTCCCATTCGCGGGGTCATGGCTCCTGTTGACAAAAGGGCCATATATGTTCACTGAGGTCTCTCCTTCATATTCCTATTCCACTACCCTGCACCTGATGAATTCACACTTGCTTAACTAATACTTTTGTTTCCCCTTAGGTTTCTCAGACTAGGTGGCTTAAAGGGTCTGCTGGCAGACTCAAGGTTAGTGTTTAAACTGGAAAACAGGTACAGGTAATGCCAACCTTGTCCTCTGTTAAAATAGTACTCCTATACTTTGACCAGACGGGGGAGCCTGGTAGGCTGCTATCTATGGGGTCGCACAGAGTTGGACATGACTGAAGCGACTTAGCAGCAGCAGCATACTTTGACCAACCCATTTCTGAAGGACCTACCCCAAAGGATCAGCTCCTGTCTCAGACTAAGTTATCTGTCTGTTCTGTCTCTTAAGCTATATTGCAATTGTCTATGAGTCAGTCTCTCCAGTTATATTGAATTCTGAGGGCATATTCTGAGGGTTTTACTGACTTTCTATCCCCAGGGCCTAGTAGACTACTGGAAACAGTGTGAATTCAACAACTGTTGGCTGACAGACAGACCTATTGAATGACTGAATGGAGGCTCCCCACTATCCACTAAAGCCTCCACCAATCCAAAATCAAAAGAAGCCACATCCCTAGACCTCTTCCCTTAGACCCACGCCTATGGCAGGGAGACCCTGCCAGTGATGCCACCAGAAGGTCACCCAGGCAAGTCCTCTAGCTCTGGATTCTCTCTGGCCCTTGCCTCAGTTAGCCCTGCTGCATAGACAAAGGGAATGAAAATAAGTTTGCATCTGTTGCCCTTTCAGAAGGGACAGATTTTTCCCTGCCTATTTAAACTGCTGTTGGAATTGGATAATTAGAAGGATTTAAAAAATCTTAATACTCTAAACAGAGAAAACTGGTTCTGAATTATTAAGCAACATTTTCAATGCATGTGAATAACCTTAAGTGACTTAACTGCCACCTGATCCTAAGCTCTGGCTCAGATAAATAAATGTGAAATATTGTCAAAGCCCCGGCTTATAGGAACTGCCAAGTACAGTAAATAAAAGCTTAAGTCCCCATAAACTGCCTGGGACAGAGACATTCTCATATAAAAGGAGTAAGAGAAGATGATCTTAAATAAAGCCAGCAGGACTGGGAAGCCAATGGTTTTGTTTTAATTTTCAGAAGAGAGTTGTCAACAGGGTAGGTATTATCTATATCCAGGTCATTTAATTATAGAATCACATAGTATCAGAGCTGACAGAAGATTAAGAAAGCACTTATTTTAATCTCTTCATATTTCAGATGAGGAAAACAGGACCCAGAACTTACTTCTCTAGTAAGTACCTTCCTTGAGATCATACAACAAATGGCTGGAAGAGTAAAAATTCTGTTCCAGGATACATGGCTCCCAGCTCAGTTTCCTTTCCACTACATTCCATTCATCTGAGACTACCCTACTGGAGATGTCAAAATAAGAGGCTGACTGTTAAAAAAACACCTGAAATATTTTTTCCATCTCTTCATTTTTAATCTATGTGTATGGCGCTAGTGGTAAGAACCAGCCTGCCAATATAGGAGACATAAGAGATGCAGGTTTGATCTCTGGTCTGGGAAGCTCCCCTGGAGGAGGGTATGGCAACCCACCCCAGTATTCTTGCCTGGAGAATCCCACTGACAGAGAAGCCTGGCAGGCTGCAGTCCATAGGGTCACACAGAGTTGGATACAACTGCAACGACTTGGCACGAACATCCTTTGCCCTAAAATGGGTCTCTCTTTTTTTTTTTCCCCCTGTGTTCCCCCATTCAATCTGGGCTGCCACAATCAGACAGGCAGAAAGCGCGAGAATGTTTTTCTTCCATCTGTAGTGTAAACCTTAGCAGACAGTAACTGCTTCAGGTCTGTCAAATAGATGCATTAAAATGGGTCTCTTGTAGGCAACATATTGTAGGTTCTTGTCGGAGGTTCCTTAAAAAGCTAAAAATAGAGTTATCATATGACTCAGAAATCCCACTCCTGGGCATATATCTGGAAAAGAGGAAAACTCTAATTTGAAAAGATACATGCATCCTGATGTTCACAGCGGCACTATTTACAACAGCAAGACATGGAAGCAATTTGTGTCCATTTGACAGATGGATAAATAAGGTGTGGTATATATACACAGTGGAATACTACTCAGCCATAAAAAGAATGAAATAGTGCCATTTATAGCAACACGGATAGACCCAGAGATGATCATACTAAATGAAGTAAGTCAGACAGAGAAAGCCACATATTATATGATACCACTTAGTTGTAGAATATAAAAAAAAATGATACAAATGAACTTATTTACAAAACAAAAATAGACTCACAGATATAGGAAACAATCTTATGGTTACCAAAGGGGAAGGGGGGTGTGTGGGAGGGATAAATCAGGAGTTTGGGACTAACAGATATATACTATTATATGTAACATAGATAAATAAGAAGGACCTAGTATACTGCACAGGAGATTACATTCAATATCTTGTAATAACCTATAATGGAAAAGAATCTGAAAAAGAACATATGTATATGTATATCTGTATGTCTGAATCACTTTGCTGTATACCTGAAACTAATACAACAATCTAAATCAACTATACTTTAGGAAAAAACAAACAAACATGGGGGAAAAGTAAAAACAAAACAAAACAAAAAAACCACTAAAAATTTAACTACATGGGTGACTTCTTGAATTCCAGAGACTCCATGCTTCGAAGTTCTGCTTCCATGACTATGCAGGGGGAGCAGGAGAAAACCAGAGAGGGAGAGGGAAAGAAAGAAAGGAGAGGGAGAAGAAGGGAGTGAATGAGCAAGTGTACAGGAACGTGGAGGGAGGAAAATGGAATAAGTGAGGGTGAATGCCACTATAATGTGGTCCCTCTCTTGCCTTCCTCAACCATGAGGATACCATAAATTACACATGAGTTTCAGCCTGGTGAGATGAGAAATACAAAAACCAAACAAAAACAGTAGATGCATGAATGGGTAGGAATATTTTATTTTCTCTCATTTATTTACTAGACAAATATTTCCTGAGTGTTTACCATGAAGTCAGAAATCATGCTGGGCACTGGGATAGAACGGTGAACACAGCACTACCCTGTATTCACAGGAATGCAGCATCCCGGCAGGATGCGCAAGAAATCGGCCCACTGCAACTCAGAACAGTCAAGGGCTACAGTACGGAAGAAGGCGGCAGGGGAGCACAGGGAAGGTAAGCACCTGACGCAGTCCTAGTGTGTCATTAACTCTGTGTTGCTCTCTCTTCTTTGTCTCATTCCAGTACACACGACTGTTTCCCACAATCTAATGAACCATTCTACTGACTTTCAGATACAATAAACTAGTATGTGCCAGGCACTGTACTAGGGAAAATTCAAATGAATCAGACATAATCCCAAATAATTTCAGATTTCATATGTACAAACTTTTTTTTGTTTAAAAAAAATGTATATTGTTGTTGTTATTGTGTCCAACTCTTTGCGACCCCATGAACTGCAGCACACCAGGCCTCCCTGTACCTCACCATCAAGTTCATGTCCATTGCAATGGTGAAGCCATCCAGCCGTCTCATCTACTGATGCCCTCTTCTCCTTCTGCCCTCAATCTTTCCTAGCATCAGGGACTTTTTCAATGAGTTGGCTGTTTGCATCAGATGACCAAAATACTGGAGCTTGAGCTTCAGTATCAGTATATCTTACACTAATTCCCTGACTATGTAAACTTGGGTTAACCATTTCTGTTTTTGGTGTCTTTGGTTTTTCGAGGCCTTGATTAAATTATATTTTTCTCGGCATCTTGCTTTTCTCATCTATAAAATAAGGATTTTTTGCAGTTCTCACAGCCTAAAATGCATGCGCGAGGAAGGCCTGTTCACACAAGGAAGGAAAGTGGAATAAACTTGGAAATATCAAGAATCTTCAGGTTTGGGATTCAGCCACAGACACTAAACCTAAAGCCTGCAGGGCTAGATTCTGGATAAAAAGCAGGGTGTGGTCCAGGTGAGGTAGGCTAGGGCTGCAGCCGGAACTGTAACGAGCACCGCAGTAAGGCCCAGGGGAACTGGTATGTTGATGCATGAGCTACTGCACTGGGAAACTCCAGCACCGGCTTTGAAAATTACAAGGAGTGTCTAGAAAAGGTTAATCTGCGCATATACACGTTTGCAGTTGTTTGTATTTACAATGGGGTTATTATACAGACTTTAAGTGAACAAAGCGTGTCTGCAGAAGCACCTGGAATACTGAGCACAGAACTAATGATTTTTTATTTATGGCCGGATGGAGCCAGATTGGATTGTATGTACAGCCTTCAAAAATTTATTTGATTTTGGATACTGAATGATATAGTGCTTTATAAGGACCTTATAAAATTAAGTTCTGGGGCAAAGTAAGTTAATTTGGGAGAGGTTTAAATACATCAGCCTATCTACACACAATCCTAACAGTCACTGCATTTTATGTTTAGCATGTATAGGGAAAGAACCTGGATTTTAGAATCAAATACTGGTATTGACATTTACTATGCAACTTTGAGAAATTTAAGCTCTCTAAGCTTCTGTATCCTCATCTGTAAAATGGAAATGATACGCATCTTTCAGATAACTAATATACTTGATTGTGCATACAAGCGGCATAAAATAAATGGCTTTATTCATTGTTATAATCCCCTACTGTTCCAAGTACTTTGTAAATGAGTTAGAAAGGGGCAAGGGCAGATTTATTAAGTTTTGAATCCCATTCAACTTTCATGAAATGGCTGTAATCACCTCAAATATATTTTAAAAACTGTTTTGTGTACCCCTTTTGATCTGGCGAGGAGCATTCAATGATGGGTTTTCTTACAGGGTATCACTTGGTCTCTCAATTTTTTTGTGGGTTAGCAAAATCCTTTCTGTTCCTTGCCATCAACTTCATCACAACGGCTTAGGTATACTGAGCATTTACTACATACTGATGCTAGTGCTTTATAAGTATCATCTCATTGCATTTTTCCAAAAGCCCTGTGAAGTAGGTACTAGCATTATCCTTCTCTTATAGATGAGGAAATTGAGCTACATAGAGGTTAAGTAATTTGCTAAAGATCAAAAAGTTAGGAAATGCAGAGGTGAGAATCAGCTTGGGATTCCAGAATGCAATCTTTTAACTACTGCCTTATACTGTCTCTCTGTCCCATATCTCCTTCAAATCCACTCCAGTTACTGCCAGGGCCAGTTTTGGTATTGAGCCAGTCTCAGTTTAAATCTCTTTGTCCTCATCAGAAAGTACCTCCTAGACTTTCTCCTGGCACCTCAGACTTAACAAATTCTAAAGCGAACCTGCATCTTCATCAGTCTTCTCTGATTCTGCACATGGTACCTCTAAGCACCTTTGACAACTCCTTCTTCCTATCATCCCTATCCTGACATAGTTAGACAATCACCAAATCTCAGCGATTTGTGCTTCCTCCTGATTCTGTCTCCTCCTCATCTCTACCACTGTCATCTTAGTTCTAACTCCCATAAACCTGTCGTCTTGTGTACTTCAAAACAAGTACCTGGTTTCCCTTCCCAGGCTCCCACTACTCTGATCCTTTCTGATACAAATAATCAACAGGTTTGAGACAGTAGGGGAAAAACACAGAAATATGTAATCAGATGAGATCAGGCATGGTTAGGGTGGCATGATGTAGACAGAAATGTGGACTCAAAAGACCTAGCTGGAGCCATTGATCTGCAACTTATTAGCAACCCAATTTGTTAGCCATTTGACAGCTCTAAGCCTAAATTCTGCATCCTTACACAAGAGCCAACATCTACTTTTACCTAGTTAAAATTTCCACTAGAATTGGTTCCATGAGGGTAAAAACTTTATTTAGGCTATTCACTACTGTATTCCCAATGTCTTATGCTATATAAGAAGTACTCAAGTGTTTGTTTAATGCAAAGAGAACTCTCCAGTATTTTTTACCTCCCATCTCATTTTTCTCCACATCCAACTTCATATCCTAAAATCTAGTCACTGCAAACTGTGAGCAATTCCCAATCAGTTGCTGCTAAGCCTAGTGCTGAGGTGCTAACTAGTGTTCCTAAGTGTAGGAAGGCTGGGTGTAGGAAGGAGAGACTGTGTGTGTGTTAGATGAGCTGTGCTTACACATGAGTTGGTCACAAATTCAATGTTAACTAATCAACATTATATGTCAAATAAGGTGTCTTTAAAAAGAAACACACATAAGACAAGGTTATATATTGATTGGTTGATGAAAATTTGTGAGGAGAGGCTCATAGAAATTTAACCCTCCACTTCACCTAGGGGCAACAATTGAGTATTTAATGCTTGTGACAACTTTATACAACATAACTACTGCAAATTATAAGACCTGGCTACACCTCTCAGTTCTAAAGCTAACAGCCTCATGGCCTACAGAATAAAATGGTTAATTTCTTAGCTTTAGTTACCTCTCTCACCACAATGTGCACTCCCGACACAGACCTTTTTGTTCAGTCAAATCAGCGTATGCTTCTGTGCCTTGCTTGGTGGTATGTGCACCATGCCTGCTAGGGTGATCTCCTGCCTTATCGCCCCTACAGACTTGGTCTTTTAGACCAAAGCCATGTTATAATTGTCGTTACATTCTGCCCAGTGTGTGTCATCCACCTACACTCCATCTACCCACAGTTCAGGGAGCCCCTACTCTGCGATAGGCCTGTGTGGTCTCTGTGTCAGAAACAGGGGTCACAAAGGCAAATAAGACAGTACAGCTACTGCCCGACGTGAGTTTACAGTCAGCCCTGGAGGACCCGGATATAAATGTCATCATGAGGAAACGAGCCTGTCTCTCACTCTCAGAAAGACACCATAAACTAATTCAGGAATGCTTCCTACTATGAAAGAAATCTGCTGTTTTGGTAAAACAGAATGCAGATACTAAACTATATATTTCTACTTGAATAGCCCTTACTTAACCTTTTGTTATTGGTCATGCAAGGTAGACTGTTAGATATCCTTCCTGTAAAAGCTGATAGTTTCTAAACAGTTAATATTGGATAAAGATTTCTTGTCTTCTTAAAACCAAGACAGAAAAGAAAAACCAAGGACAGGAAAGAGGGTGTGGGAGTGAAGTGAGAAATAATCACCATTACATCATGTCAGTTACCATTATTAGATTCTTACCCTGTTAAATGCTATATATATATTAAACATGTTACATTTATTCTTTCACTTAATGCTCACAACAACCCTTTAAAGTAGACACTGTCACTCCCATTTCATCAAGAGATGACACACTCTCTCTAAGATCACTTAGTGAAAAGTTGATCTAGAATCAAGGCCAGGTCTGTTTGGCTTCAGGTTGATGCATGCTCTTGTTTTAGGCTACAGCGCCTCAGAAATGTGACTGAAAAGAAGAAGCAGTGTTAAATAAATCATCCTTACAGTGTTGATTTATATTTGCTTATACAACAAGCAAGGAAAAATAAATACCAACAACTCCCTCTTTAAGTAGCCAGTTTGAAGTAATTCTCCCTCTGTGGTGAGGAAGCATAGTTGCAACCTCAAGAGCAACTGCAGGGGCTCTGAGCAGACCACTACAGATTTGGGGGTGAGTTTATATTGAATATATTGGCACCCTAGAGACTAGGTGACGACCATCTCTGGGGACTGAGTTTCCCTCAGGTTCTCTTAAAAATCTTTGAAAATACAGGGTTAACTGATGCCTGTTTGTATTCCGAGGTTATTTTTATCCTTCACTACTGGACCAAGTTCTGCTACAAGTAAAGATGAGAGGCAAAGTCAAATGCTTAGAAGTTTCCCAGTTTACGGAGTTCTACCTACGTATCTACTAGTAAACCCCAGAAGTAAACTTGAGATGTGACTGTCTTAAAAAATAAAATTATATCTGCAGAGAAGAGGCCTGATGACTATTCTTTTGACAGGCTTGCTTACGAGGTCGGCATCTGGGAACCTGACTTTGAGGAGGGTTTGTATGATTCCTGGCTTTGAGGAGGGTTTGTAAGACAAGTGTGGCTTACTGTGCCTAGACAGTCTGTACAAACAACTTGTTAATAGTTTATGCTGAACATCTTCTTTTCTTCTGGGATTCTGGATTTTTGGTGTATACCAGGCAGAGGGTATCTACGTGATCAGCCCCCAGTGAAATCCCTGAACTGAGTCTCTAATAAGCTTCCTTGCTTGGCAACATTTCACACGTGTTGTCTCAAGTCATTGCTGGGGAAATAAGTCCATCCTGAATGACTTCCCTGGGAGAGGACCCTTAGAAGCTCTGCCTGGTTTCTCCTAGACTTCAATCTATGTGCCTTTTCTCTTTGCTGATTTTGCTTTGTTTCCTTTTGCTGTAATAATCATATCTGTGAGTATGACTACATCCTGAGTTATGAGTTTTGCTATGGAACCATGAAACTCTGGAGTGGTCCTGAGACCTCTTCCCCAGAAGCCCAACCAGGCTCATCAAAATATGGTGGAAACACTACTTTGGGGAAAAAAAGGATGAAGAAGCAGGGAATGATGAACATTTGGTGCCTGAGTGGATACAGAGTCATTTATCCATGGTATGAAACAGAAGCTGAGCTGATGGTCTGTTGTGAGGTAAAAGCTACCTTATGGAATTTTAAAATAACAGACTCAACCTAGGAGAGTTGGCTTACTGCCTCCCTTGACTGCTTTTGGCTGTACTGGCTAAAGTGAGGGGAAAAAGGTGAGCCTTATAATGCCTTCAGCTTTTGTTCTCGCTATCAGGTGGCAAGAGATTGGATGGGCCAAAAATGTTAAAAGTTTGTGCTGTTCTCTTCTTTGAGTGTGAGGGAAATGAAAGTTACATGAATTCCTGGAACTGGAGCACAATTTTAGATAAATTAGCAAGAAAACTAAGGGAGAAAAATATTTCAGAAATTTCTTCTGTTTGGCTGCTGTTACCCTTGCTGGGCTTCCCTGGTGGCTCAGATGGTAAAGAATCTGCCTGCAATGTAGGAGACCTGGGTTCAATCCCTGGCTTGGGAAGATCCCTTGAAGAAGGGAATGGCTACTTATTCTAGTACCCTTGAATGGAGAATTCCCTGGCGGGCTACAGTCCATGGGTCACAAAGAGTCAGACATGACTGCATGACTAACACAACACACCCTTGCTGCAGCAGCCTAGTATGGTTCCCTCCCTGACTTCCTTCGTATTCTAGGAGAGGTCTTCCCCCAGCAACTTTAACATTCGAATTTTTGTGGTACTGGAGAAGACTCTTGAGAGTCCCTTAGACAGCAAGGAGATTAAGTCAATCAATCCTAAAGGAAATCAACACTGAATATTTATAGGCAGGACTGATACTGAAGCTGTACTACTTTGACCACCTGATGCGAAGAACCGACTCATTGGAAAAGACCCTGATGCTGGGAAAGATTTAGGGCAGGAGGAGAGGGGCTGACAGAGGATGAGATGGCTGGATAGCATCTATGGACACAACTCAATGGACATGAGTTTGAGCAAACTCCAGGAGAGAGTGAAGGACAGGGAAGCCTGTCATGCTGCAGTCCATGGGGTCACAAAAAATCGGACACTACCGAGTGACTGAACAAAATGCTAAATTTACTGCTGGAGGGTTAAGTAAATTTGCAATGAGAAAAAAAGGAGAGACTAAAACATAATGGTTTTGGGCCTACTATATTTGGGTATATAGTAAAAATTGATATAAAACATGATACACTTCTAATTTAATAAATGCTAGCAGAGTCAGCTTAACTGGGGAAAACTGCAAGCAAAAAGTGTTAGCAGAAAACAGCTGCCTTGCTCTTTGCTGTTGGTGAGTGGGTTAGAATTTAAACTCTTTGAATAACAGAACAAGTCTCCAGAATGATTTTTCCTTATTAGAGCATCTGGAGAAAGAGAGACAACATAGAAAAGAGAAGCAACCTCCAGAGAGAGATACACATTGGGAGTTTTTAAAAAGTAGTTTTTAGTTTACTTATCAGCACTTATAAAATCAGATGTCTAGTCTTTAGAGACTTATGATTTTCCAAGTAAACTGTGCATATTTTTGAGTAGGTAAATTTGGACAAGGCCAAAACAGCGTAGAGAAGTCTTGCTTGCCATTTGAACTTGGAAAACAGCTGTCCGTCCCTATAGCATCTTGGCTTTGTGGCTGCAGAAGAAAAGTTGCTGGCTTCTGTTGTTCAGTTGCTAAGTTGTGTCCAACTCATTGTGACCCCATGGATTGCAGCACGACCGACTTCCCCGTCCCTCATTATCTCCCGGACTTTGCTCAACCTCATGTCCATTAAGTTGATGATGCTATCTAATGATCTCATCCTCTACCATCCCCTTCTCCTTGTGCCTTCAATCTTTCCCAGCATCAGGGTCTTTTACAATGAGTCGGTTCTTTGCATCGGGTGGCCAAAGTATTGGAGTTTCAGCCTCAACATCAGTCCTTTCAATGAACACCCAGGACTGATCTCCTTTAGGATGGACTGGTTGGATCTCCTTGCAGGGACTCAAGAGTCTTCTCCAACGCCACAATTGGAAAGCACTCAGCCTTCTTTACAGTCCAACTCTCACATGCATACATAACTACTGGATACCATAGCTTTGACTATACGGACCTTTGTCAGCCAAGTGATATCTTTGTTTTGTCTAGGTTTGTCATTGCTTTCCTTCCAAGGAGCAGTTCAGTTCAGTTCCGTCGCTCAGTCATGTCCAACTCTTTGCAACCCCATGGACTGCAGCACGCCAGCCTTCCCTGTCCATCAACAGCTCCTGGAGCTTAACCAAACTCATGTCCATCAAGTCAGTGATGGCATTCAACTATCTCTTCCTCTGTTGTCCCCTTCTCCTCCTGCCTTCAATCTTTCCCAGCATCAAGGTCTTTTCCTATGAGTCAGTTCTTTGTATCAGGTGGCCAAAGTACTGGAGTTTCAGCTTCAGCATCAGTCCTTCCAATGAATATTCAGGGTTGATTTCCTTTAGGATGGACTGGCTGGATCTCCTTGCAGTCCAAGGGACTCTCAAGTCTTCTCCAACACCATAATTCGAAAGCATCAATTCTTTGGTGCCCAGCTTTCTTTATAGTTCAACTCACATCCATACACCACTACTGGAAAAACCACAGCCTTGACTACACGGATCTTTATTGGCAAAGTAATATCTCTGCTTTTTAATATGCTGTCTAGGTTGGTCATAACTTTTCTTCCAGGGAGCAAGCATGTTTTAATTTCATGGCTGCAGTCACCATCTGCAGTGATTTTGGAACCCAAAAACATAATTTTTCTCTCTGTTTCCATTGTTTCCCCATCTATTTCCCATGAAATAATGGAACCGCATGCCATGATCTTAGTTTTCTGAATGTTGAGCTTTAAGCCAACTTTTTCACTCTCCTCTTTCCCTTTCATCAAGAGGCTCTTTAGTTCTTCTTCACTTTCTGCCATAAGGGTGGTGTCATCTGCATATCTGAGGTTATTGATATTTCTTCTGGCCATCTTGATTCCAGCTTGTGCTTCATCTAGCCCAGCACTTCTCATGATGTACTCTGCATAGAAGTTAAATAAGCAGGATGACAATATACAGCCTTGATGGACTCCTTTCCCTATTTGGAACCAGTCTGTTGTTCTATGTCCAGTTCTAACTGTTGCTTCCTGATCTGCATACAGATTTCTCAAGAGGCAGGTCAGGGGGTCAGGTATTCCCATCTCTTTCAGAATTTTCCACAGTTGATTGTGATCCACACAGTCAAAGGCTTTGGCATAGTCAATAAAGCAGAAATAGACTTTTTTTGGAACTCTCTTACTTTTTCGATGATCCAACAGATGTTGGCGATTTGATCTCTAGTTCCTCCGCCTTTTCAAAACCAGCTTGAACATCTGGGAGTTCATGGTTCATGTACTGTTGAAGCCTGGCTTGGAGAATTTTGAGCATTACTTTGCTAGCATGTGAGATGAGTGCAATTCTGCAGTAGTTTGAGCATTCTTTGGCATTGCCTTTCTTTGGGGTTGGAGTGAAAACTGACCTTTTCCAGTCCTGTGGCCACTGCTGAGTTTTCCCAATTTGCTGGCATATTGAGTGCAGCACTTTCACAACATCATCCTTTAAGATTTGAAACAGCTCAACTGGAATTCCATCACCTCCACTAACTGTTCGTAGTGATGATTCCTAAGGCCCACTTGACTTCACATTCCAGGATGTCTGGCTCTTGACACACCATGGTGATCACACCATGGTGATCACGCCATCGTGGTTATCTGGGTCATGAAGATCTTTTTTGTACAGTTCTTCTGTGTATTCTTGCCACCTCTTCTTAGTATCTTTTGCTTCTGTTAGGTCCATACCGTTTCTGTCCTTTATCGAGCCCATCTTTGCATGAAATGTTCCCTTGGTATCTCTAATTTTCTTGAAGAGATCTCTAGTCTTTACCATTCTATTGTTTTCCTCTATTTCTTTGCACTGATCACTGAGGAAGGCTTTGTTATCTCTCCTTGCTATTCTTTGGAACTCTGCATTCAAATGGATGTACCTTTCCTTTACTCCTTTGCTTTTTGCATCTTTTCTTTTCTCAGCTATTTATAAAGCCTCCTCAGACAACCATTTTACCTTTTTGCATTCCCTTTTCTTGGGGATGGTCTTGGTCACTGCCTCCTGTTTAATATCATGAACCTCCGTCCATAGTTCTCCAGGCACTCTGTCTATCAGATATAGTCCCTTGAATCTATTTGTCATTTCCACTGTATAATCATAAGGATTTGATTTAGGTCATACCTGAATGGTCTAGTAGTTTTCCCTACTTTCTTCAATTTAAGTCTGAATTTGGCAATAAGGAACTCATGATCTGAGCTACAGTCAGCTCCTGGTCTTGTTTTTGCTGCCCATATAGAGCTTCTCCATCTTTGGCTGCAAAGAATATAATCAGTCTGATTTTGGTACTGACCATCTGGTGATGTCCATGTGATGTCCATGTCCTCTTGTATTGTTGGAAAAGGGTGTTTGCTATGACCAGTGCATTCTCTTGGTCAAACTCTGTTAGCCTTTGCCCTGCTTCATTTTGTACTCTAAGACCAAATTTGCCTGTTACTCCAGGTATCTCTTGACTTCCTACTTTTGTGTTCCAGTCCCTTATAATGAAAAGAACATCTTTTTGAGTATTAGTTCTAGAAGGCCTTGTAGGTCTTCATCGAACCGTTCAACTTCAGCTTCTTCAGCATTACTGGTCTGGGCATAGACTTGAATTACTGTGATACTGAGTGGAATGCCTTGGAAATGAACAGAGATCATTCTGTTTGAGATTGCACCCAAAAACTGCATTCTGGATTCTTTTGTTGACTATGAGGGCTACTCTATTTCTTCTAAGGCTATTCTATTTCTTCCTGCCCACAGTAGTAGATATAATGGTCATCTGAGTTAAATTCACCCATTCCAGTCCATTTTCATTTGCTGATTCCTAAAATGCCGATGTTCACTCTTGCCATCTCCTGTTTGACCACTTCCAATTTGCCTTGATTCATGGACCTAACATTCCAGGTTCCTATGCAATATTGCTCTTGCAGCATTGGATTTTACTTCCATCACCAGTCACATCCACAACTGGGTGTTGTTTTTGCTTTGGCTCCATCTCTTCATTCTTTCTGGAGTTATTTCTCCACTGATCTCTAGTAGCATATTGAGCACCTATCGACTTGGGGAGTTCATCTTTCAGTGTCCTATGCTTTTGCCTTTTCATACTGTTCATGGGGTTCCAAGGCAAGAACACTGAAGTGGTTTGCCATTCCCTTTTCTAGTGGACCAAATTTTGTCAGAACTCTCCACCATGACCTGTCTGTCTTGGGTGACCCTGGCACGGCTCATAGTTTCATTGAGTTAGACAAGGCTGTGGTCCATGTGGTCAGATTGGTTAGTTTTCTGTGATTGTGATTTGAAAAGAATGAAAATCCAAGGAGCAAACATCTTTTAATTACATGGCTGTAGTCACTATCCACAGTGATTTTGGCAAAAAATTCAAAACAAAAATCACTAATGCCTTGTATTAGAATCCTAAATCCACAAATTCTAATGGCCCAGACCTGACTTTAACCTAAAGTCAAAAACCTGACTGTCTGCTGTGAGCAGTTTCAACATCAGAACGTACTGCAAGTGCTGAACTGCAATTAAGCATAGGTTCAATGAACAGGACTCTGACTCTGGGACCACTGGAGATTTACGATATCTCTGGGTAGGGCCTCAAGTTGTGAAACATATGAATGTTGTCTATACCATCTGGGTCACATACAAATGCTAACATTAAAGGGTTTGTTTTTTGATCGGACCATCCAAAATCAAGCTGCTGATGGGCTTATATCTGATACGGAGATGGAACTATCACAAACAGTGTGACCTCCTTGCCCACTCCTGACAGAATGGACTCCTGACTACCTCGGGGGACATCTCATTGCTGTTGACTTGTGTTCAACTTCCCAGAAGAGTTGTAGTGTGCAACAATGGACTAATAAATAGCCTGACTCTGCTTCTCTCACTTTCTCTAGGAGCACACAACTTTGAAAGACAATTTGATTATTAAATGCTACTGTTTTCAGAAAGGGATTGATCTTTTCCAGGCTGCTCATGGGATAAATGAACAGGACAAAAGAGTGGGAGGTTATATAAAGTCATCTTGAAAATTTTTCATAATTCAGGATTTTGTACTAACCAAACCCTAAACATGACATGCCTTTCTGGTTTAGTTGTATAAAAATGATATTCTGTAAAAATCTGTTTTCCCTGTTGCATATACAGTCCTTCCTAAGGAAGGGTCTGGTGAGACCAGGGGATAGTTTTTAAAAAAGTAAAATTATGACTGCTGAGACACAACAATTTTACAAAGGAGGGAGAAAGCATTAAAGGTCTTTGCTTTTAAAAACTGTTCCTGGATGTTTCCCCTTCTTCCTAAAGGAAAACTCTCCATGCTGCCTTTCCAAGCTGCTGCAAGTGCTTTGAATTCAAACTGACTGCTGAGTCTACAATCACACATGACAGTGGTGACTATGAGACAGTAAGGGGTGGTCTCAGCTCCATACATTCCAAACAGAATGTCTCCAGATGCCATCTACACTCAGGAGGTGAATGAACCAGTGTCACGGATAAGCAAAACTGTTTGAGACTGCCTTAGGCAGTCCCTCTGAAACCAAGGGCTGAACTAAATCACTGAGAACCCAGCAGTGGGAGGTATCACAGTGGGCCCAACTAACACCATGTCCTGCTTGGGGTGCTCTAACACTTGTAAGCTTTGTTTCCCATGACCGTCCTCTGTGATTGCACTTCTGGTGTGTACCTGGATATTGTGACACTGCCTCGTCCCTGGAAGGAGCTTCATGTCAGCTTCAACTAGCTAGTTGTGCTGTACCTGAACTGATGCCTTGGGCCAGGTGAGAGAAAGGGTTAACACATAAACTTAAGGAGGAATCCATCTGGCTTTCTTAGACAGACTATAATGGTTAATGGGATTTGTTTTAAGTGGCTAAGTCCAGGATCCCTAAAAAGCATAAATAATTGAGATCAACAACTATTGGTTTTTCTCAGCCTGTGTGTAGGTTCCTACTGACCATAATTTTTCTGTAAAGATGCTTCGGACAGGAGCAAAGGGTGATCTGTGCAGAGTTAACAGAGCAGGCCCAACTGCTATTCTTTGAAAGGTTTGCTTACAAGGTCGGCCTTTGGCTGGTGTCTGGGAACTTGGCTTTTAGGGGCGTTCCCATTATTCCCAGAACTGGTAAGGGTAGCTCACTAATGTTACTTAAATGGTTTGTACAAACAATATAGCTATGCTAAACACCTGCTTTCCTTATCAGATTCTGGAATTTTTGTATGTACCAGGCAGAGGGTCCTTATGTAATCAGGCCCCTATTAAGCCCCTAAAAAGCTTCAGATTGGTGACATTTCACATGTGCTGTCCCGAATCACTGCTGAGGCAATGAAGCTCATCCTATGTGACTCCAGTGACAGAGGACCCTTCGAAGAAGCTTTGCCCGATTTTCTCTGACTTGGCCCCATGTGCTCTTTCTCTTTGCTGATTTTGCTTTATATTCTTTTGCTATAATAAATCACAGCTGTGACTATGAGTATGCTCAATTCTGTGAGTCCTCCTAGAATATCACTGAACCTGGAGATAGACCCTGGGGACCCTCCTGACACATTATATGAAAAAGTTTTCCATTTAGGATAAAAAGCATAGGTTTTGGATGTTCAAGTCCCAATTATGTCAGTTACCACATATATGACCCTGGAAATAATACTAAATGTCCTGTAGCCTCAGTTATCTTATTTGGAAAACAGAGCCACTATCTATGCTTTAGGGTTTGTATAAAGATTGAGAGAATACTTTCTAAAGTGTCTAGCACAGCATAGCACATTAATAATTATTATTATCCTTGACTGAGTGAAAACTGGAAAAGGCTGTAAGAACTGAAGAGATCACCAAATCAGGCATAAACATTTCAAAGAAAACTTTCACATTAGCATCCACTCACTTTCAGAAGGCTCAGACCCAGCTCATCTGAAACTAAAGTAAAAAACTGTACCAATACTTTTTACTAAAAACCTCTCTGGTGTTTAGTCACATTTCCATGCAGTTCTAACTAAGAGGATTCTGCTTTATGAAAATGGTGGTGTGGAAGGAGGAGAAGAGAATATACTTCCTTAAAGGAAAGACTAAAAGTGACATGGTGTGGTTTCATCCGACACACGGTGCCTTGCCCAGGAGGCACGCCCATGGTGAGCTATGTCACTTCTTTCCAGCGTAAGCTCTACATATCTTAAAGCCTCACATATCCTGAGTACCTACTACGTGCCATGTCCGTGCTCTCAAATCACCTCATTTAATTTTTAAAACTGCTCTATAGGTGGCTATTATTATCTACCTTCTTACATGTGAAGGAAACCAGTTTATAGAGGTTATGTGATGCATCCAAGGTGCACCTGATAATTCACTCCTTATACTACAGAATGATGCCATCTCCCACATTGTGACTGCCAATGCTCAGAAAACATTTTTCCTACACCAGGGGAACTACAATAAACAGTGGACTTTCTTCCAAGGAAGGGTCTGTTATAACCCAAGTGACAAAGTGCAGGTCACCCTCATATTAAGGATGAGAAATGTGTCTAAAAAATTTATCTTTTAAAAGTTAGAGACAGGTCAAAGGCAATGACTTGCTGGAGATGGATCAAAGAAACTCAGCATTACCAAATCAAATGGCATGGCCCTCTGAGGTCTACCAAGTGTTCTCATTATCACTTTTGATCTTATCATCACAGTGTATCTGTGAAGATGCACATTATCCTCTCTTGAAAGATGAAGTAACTGAAATATAGAAAACAAATGACTTACTCAGTGTAACTCAGCAAATGGACAGAAGTGCCAACATGAGAACGAAGATCTGTCTGACTCCAAGTACAGAAAAGGGAGGAAGAGCTGTGGAACCATTTATCACAATACTTACAGTCTAAGCATTAGACTTTACATACCTACAACCGTCTCTCTAATTTCCCCCTGTTTAGTTGCATTTTTATCAATCTTATTTTAAGTATTGTGACATCCCCTGACTATTCTTCTGGCTTCAGTCTTTCTCCATGTCAATTCATCTCTCCAAAGTGCCAGTGAGATATGTAAGAAAAAGAATAAGGACCCTCATATTTAATTTCCAGCTCTGCCACTCTCTGGCTATGTAATCTTGGTCAAAACACTTAAAGAATTTCAGTTTCTGTATCTGTAAAATAGAGATAATATTTGCCTGCTTGATATAACATATTCTGGACCTGGGTTTTTAACTTGGTTCTTTATGCCTTTAATTTTTTTCAATTATAAAGTAATGATAATAGCAGTCTCATAGGGTTGTTGTAAGGATTCAATTAAATGATACCTGTCCAGTGCAGAACATAGCTGCCCAACACGCAGTGGGAACTCACACAGTGGTAGACAGCATTATTATTACTTCACAGGTTGTTTGTCTGCTTTATTCAATAGAAAGTTATTTACTGAGTATCAATTAACTTCCAGGTACTGTTCTAGGTGCCAGGTATACAACAGTGAACAAGTAAAGTTCCTGCCTTCAAAAAGCTTTCATTCTGGTAGGGTGTAGACAATAAACAAGTAAATGTCTATTATTATCTATATAAGATAGTGATCAGTTCAGTGTAGGAGGAAAAAAAGCAGGCTAAGAGGCATAGGGATTGCCATTCTGGCAGCTTAGGGAAGGTGGGGACAGAGAAGAGGGAAGGAGAACTGTTTTTTTTTTACGTAAGTTGGTGAGAAAAGGCCTCAATGGAAAGGCAGTATTTGAGCAGAGATCTAAAGGAAGTAACAGCATGGGTACTATGGATATCTAGAGGAAGAAAATACAAGTGCAAACACCCAAAGTGGGAAAATGTTTCATGGTTTAAACAAACAACAAGGATGCCAGGGTGACTGCAAAAGATTGAGTGGGGTCAGAGGAATGCCAAGGAGTCACATCAGAGAGGGCCTTTCAAAAACTCATAACTAGATGGGATGCCATTATAGGGTTTTGAAAAGAGAAATGACATGATCTGCCTTATATTAAAAAAAACAAAAAACAAAAAAGCTGTTACTGTTTTTCAGAAAAAGAGACTGAAAAGGGGAAGGTGCACGGGTGGAGGCAGAATGGCCAGTTAGGACACCATTACAGTAAACTAGACAAGAGGTGACAGTGACTTGGACTAACATTTATTTGTAGAAGCAGTGAGAAGTAGATTCTGAATGTATTTTGAAGGTAAAATCAACGAAATTTGCTCATGAGATGGACAGCAAAATGAGAGAAAGAGAAATCAAGGATGAATCCGAGGTTTTGGGACTAAACAAGAAGAGTGAAGTTTCATGAGATAATGTCATTTAATGAGATAAGGATGACTATGAGAGAAGCAGTTTGGGGGAGGAGGAAATCAGGAGTTTAGTTTTGATTTAATTTGAGATGCCAGTCAGACATAAAGTGGAGATGTTGAGCAGGTAGTTGTACGTATAAACATCTGGAGTTTAGGAGAAAGCCTGGGCTGGAATATGCAGCTGTACCTGTATACAAAGCATTTGAAACTACAAGATGAATGAGATCACTTAGATATTGAGCACAGACAGACAGAGATCAGAGATTTGACACTTACTGAGCACCTACTATGTGCCAGGGAATGTGAATTTATACATTATGGAGTAATGTAGGGGTAATCTTACATTGAAGATAACCGTGACTACCAAGTCTTTCCTTTGTTCAACAATCTACTCATGGAATAAGGTCCCTTTCCTGATATTTGAGGTTTTATATAACCCCCCATCAGTCTTTTCTCAGAACTTTATAATACAAACTCCATATTTCAATCAATCTGTTCTATGCTCCGATGCCTAGCCATGCCTTGAACTTTCCAACATTAGCTTCTTTCCTCAAGCTGGCTCATGGCATGCAGAATGTTCTCCCTCTATCAACCTACCAAAAATCCTATCATCTTAAAATTTTGTTTATCTGCTTCCTCCTTTACAAAACTTTTCTTGGTCATCCAGGCCAGCTCTGACTTCTTGTGCCCTTTTAGTCTGAAATACTCTTAGGACTTACTATGTAAATCGCACTGTGAGGATTATATTTATAGGAGAGGTGAGAATATTCCCAAAGGAAGGACTGTGCTCCATTCCTTAGCACTTAGCACAGTGCCTGGATAAACAGAGTAAGAAACATAACTAAGTGTATATTTTAGCTACATCTGGCTGTGACTCAGGAATAAAAATTACAAGGATAATATAAAGAAATCAGAGATAATGAAACTTACCCAAATGTATAAAACTGGGCTTCATTTACACATCAGAAGCATTTTTTTGACCATAAACTATCTCACTAATTCATTCCTTACTTGGCTCAAGAGGCAGGAGAACAGTCTCTAGAATCATACACACTTAGGTTTATATTCAGTTTGGATATTTACTATGACATTGGGCAAGGTGCATAACGTATTTTGTGTCTGAGGACTATATGAATACTGACCTTTAGATCAGTATTAAATGATAATGGATTAAATGGATTAAATGATAATGCACACAAAATTGGGAAAGGAGTACATCAAGGCTGTATATTGTAAGCCTGCTTATTTAGCTTATATGCAGAGTACATCATATGAAAATGCTGGGCTGGATGATTCACAGGCTGGAGTCAAGATTGCCAGAAGTATGAACAACCTCAGATATGCAGATGATACCACTTTCATAGCAGAAAGTAAAGAGGAACTAAAGAGCCTCTTGATGAAGGTGAAAGAGGAGAGTGAAAAAGCTGGTTTAAAACTCAACATTCAAAAAACTAAGATCATGGCATCCAGTCCCATCACTTCATGGCAAATAGATGGGGAAGCAGTGGAAACAGTGGCTGAGTTTATTTTTCTGGGCTCCAAAATCATTGTGGATAGTGATTGCAGCCATGAAATTAAAAGACGTTTGCTACTTGGAAGGAAAGTTATGACCAACCCAGACAGCATATTAAAAAGCAGAGACATTACTTTGTCAACAAAGGTCCGTCTAGTCAAGGCTATGGTTTTTCCAGTAGTCATGTATGCATGTGAGAGTTGGACTATAAAGAAAGCTGAGCACTGAAGAATTGATGCTTTTGAACTGTGGTGTTGGAGAAGACTCTTGAGAGTCCCTTGGACTGCAAGAAGATCCCAACAGTCCATCCTAAAGGAGATTAGTCCTGGGTGTAAATTGGAGGGACTGATATTGAAGCTGAAACTCCAATACTTTGGCCACCTCATGCGAAGAGCTGACTCATTTGAAAAGACCCTGATGTTGGGAAAGATTGAGGGCAGGAGAAGGGGACGACAGAGGATGAGATGGTTGGATGACATCACTGACACAATGGACAGGGGTTGGGGTGGACTCCAGGAGTTGGTAATGGACAGGGAGGCCTGGCGTGCTGTGGTTCATGGGGGTAGCAAAGAGTTGGACACAACTGAGTGACTGAACTGAACTGAAACTTACCTAAGGAGACAAAAAAACTGTACACAGAAAATTATAAGACACTGATGAAAGAAAGCACAGATGACATAAACAGATGGAGAGATATTCCATGTTCCTGGGTAGGAAGAATCAATATTGTGAAAATGACTATACTACCAAATGCAATCTACAGATTCAATGTGATCCCTATCAAATTACCAAGGGCATTTTTTACAGAACAAGAACAAAAATTTCACAATTCATTCAGTTCAGTTTAGTTCAGTCAGTCATGTCTGACTCTTTGTGACCCCATGGATTGCAGCATGCCAGGCCTCCCTGTCTATCAGCAACTCCCAGAGTCTACTCAAACTCATGTCCATTGAGTCAGTGATGCCATCCAACCACCTCATCCTCTGTCGTCCCCTCCTGCTCCTGCCTTCAATCTTTCCCAGTATCAGGGTCTTTTCCAATGAGTCAGTTCTTCGCATCAGGTGTCAAAAGTATTGGAGTTTCAGCTTCAGCATTAGTCCTTCCAATGAATATTCAGGATTGATTTCCTTCAGGATGGACTGGTTGAATCTCCTTGCTGTCCAAGGGACTCTCAAGAGTCTTCTCCAATACTACAGTTCAAAAGCATCAATTCTTCAGCGCTCAGCTTTCTTTATAGTCCAGCTCTCACATCTATACATGACTAATGGAAAAATCATAGCCTTGACTAGACGGACCTTTGTTGACAAAGTAATGTCTCTGCTTTTTAATATGCTGCCTAGGTTGGTCATAACTTTTCTTCCAAGGAGTAAGTATATTTTAATTTCATGGCTACAGTCACCATCAGCAGTGATTTTGGAGCTCCAAAAAACAAAGTCTGTCACTGTTGCCACTGTTTCCCCATCTATTTGCCATGAAGTGATGGGACAAGATGCCATGATCTTAGTTTTCTGAATGTTGAGCTTTAAGCCAACTTTTTCACTCTCCTCTTTCCCTTTCACCAAGAGTCTCTTTTAGTTCTTCCTCACTTTCTGCCATAAGGGTGGTGTCATCTGCATATCTGAGGTTATTGATATTTCTCCTGGCAATCTTGATTCCAACTTGTGCTTCATCCAGTCCAGCATTTCTCATGATGTACACTGCATATAAGTTAAATAAGCAGGGTGACAATATACAGCCTTGATGGACTCCTTTTCCTATTTGGAACCAGTCTGTTGTTCCATGTGCAGTTCTAAGTGTTGCTTCTTGACCTGAATACAGATTTCCCAGGAGGTAGGTCAGGTGGTCAGGTATTCCCATCTCTTGAAGAATTTTCCACACTTTGTATGGAAACATCAAAGATGTTGACTAGCCAAAGCAGTCTTGAGAAAGAAGAATGGAGCTGGAGGAATCAACTTTCCTGACCTCAGATTATATATACTACCAAGCTACCGTCATCAAGACAGTATGGTACTGGCACAAAAACAGAAATATATACAAATGGAACAAGATAGAAAGCCTAGATATAAACCTACGCACCTATGGGTACCTTATTCTTAACAAAGGAGGCAAGAATATACATTGACAAAGCCAGCCTCTTCAATAAATGGTTCTAGGAAAACTGGACAGCTACATGTAAAAGTATGAGATTAGAACACTTCCTAACACCATACACAAAGATAAACTCAAAATGGATTAAGGACCTAAACGTAAGACCAGAAACTATAAAACTCTTAGAGGAAAACATACATAGAACACTCGATGACATAAATCAAAGCAAGATCCTCTATGACCCACCTCCTAGAGTAATAGAAATAAAAACAAAAGTAAACAAGTGGGACCTGATTAAACTTAAAAGCTTTTGCACAGGTGAAAGCAAGGTGAAAATACAACTGTCAATGGGAGAAAATCATAGCAAATGAAACAACTGACAAAGGGTTAATTTCCAAAATATACAAGCTGCTCATACAACTCAATGCTACAAAAACAAACAACCCAATCAAAAAGTGGGAAAAAGACCTAAACACACATTTCTCCAAAGACATACAGATGGCTAACAAAAACATGAAAAGATGCTCAACATTGCTCATTATTAGAAAAATGCAAGTCAAAACTATAATAAGGTATCACCTCACACTGGTCAGAATGGCCATCATCAAAAAGTCTGTAAACAATAAATGCTGGAGAGAGTGTGGAGAAAAGGGAACACTCTTGCACTGTTGGTGGGAATGTAAATTGATACAACCCTACAGAAGACAGTATGGAGATTCCTTAAAAAACTAGGAATAAAACCACCATATGACCCAGCAATCCCACTCCTAGGCATATACCCTGAAGAAACCAGGGTTGAAAAAGACATATGTATTCTACGTTCATTGCAGCACTATTTACAATAGCTAGAACATGGAAGCAACCTAGGATGTCCACTGACAGATGAATGGATAAAGAAATTGTGGTACATATACACAATGGAATATTACTCGGCCATAAAAAGGAACACATCTGAGTCAGTTCTGATGAGGTGGATGAACCTAGAACCTATTATACAAAGTGAAGTGAGTCAGAAAGAGAAAGATAAATATCGTATTCTAATGCACATATATAGAATCTAGAAAAATGGTACTGAAGAATTTATTTTCAGGGCAGCAATGGAGAAACAGACATAGAGAACAGACTTATAGACATGGGGAGAGGGGAAGAGAGAGTGAGATGTATGGAAAAAGTAACATGGAAACTGACATTACCCTATGTAAAATAGATAGCCAATGGGAATTTGCTGTATGGCTCAGGACACTCAAATAGGGGCTCTGTATCAACCTAGAGGGGTGGGATGGGGAGGGAGATGGGAGGGAGGTTCACAAGGGAGGGACTATATGTATACCTATGGTTGATTCATGGTGCAGTTTGACAGAAAACAACAAAATTCTGTAAAGCAATTATCCTTCAATTAAAAAAAAAAAGCGAGACATTACTCTGCCAACAAAGGTCTGTCTAGTCAAAGCTATGGTTTTTCGGTAGTCATGGATGGATGTGAGAGTTGGACCATAAAGAAAGCTGAGTGCCCAAGAATTGATGCTTTTGAAGTGGTGTTGGAGAAGACTCTTGAGAGTCCCTTGGACTGCAAGGAGATCCAACCAGTCAGTCCTAAAGGAAATCAGTCCTGAATATTTATTGGAAGAACTGATGGTGAAGCTGAAACTCCAATACTTTGGCCACCTGTTGTGAAGAGCTGACTCACTGGAAAGGACCCTAATGCTGGGAAAGACTGATGGCAGGAGGAGAAGGGGATGACAGAGGATGAGATGGTTGGATGGCATCACCAACTCAAAGGACACGAGTTTGAGTAAGCTCTGGGAGTTGGTGATGGACAGGGAGGCCTGGTGTGCTGCAGTCCATGGGGTCACAAAGAGTTGGACATGACTGAGTGAGTGAACTGAACTGAACTAGATGCAGAAATAATATTATAACCTACTAGATACTAGTTGCATTCCATTCCACAGTCATAGTTCTTATTCTCTGAGTCTTGATTACTTAGAGATACTAGAAAATCTCAAATTAGATACGGTGATGTAAAGTGTCTGGAGGGAATGGAACAAGCTCAGCACTGCAACTTTCCTGCATTTCATTGATTCGATGCTTCATCTTACTTTACCATGAAATCAATGCTTTTAAGATATAGGTAGTTAAATGGCATTAAGGTTTTTCTTCTGGTTCTCTTTTTTGGTTTATTTGTTTGTTTTTAATCAAACTCAGTCTAACTCAGGGTCTTTTCCAAGGAGTCAACTCTTCACATGAGGTGGCCAAAGTATTGGAGTTTCAGCTTTAGCATCAGTCCTTCCAAAGAACACCCAGGACTGATCTCCTTTAGGATGGACTGGTTGGATCTCCTTGCAGTCCATGAGACTCTCAAGAGTCTTCTCCAACACTACAGTTCAAAAGCCATCAATTCTTCAGCACTCAGCTTTCTTCACAGTCCAACTTTCACATCCATACATGACCACTGGAAAAACCATAGCCTTGACTAGATGGACCTTTATTGGCAAAGTAATGTCTCTGCTGTTTAATATGCTATCTAGGTTGGTCATAACTTTCCTTCCAAGGAGCAAGCATCTTTTAATTTCATGGCTGCAGTCACCATCTGCAGTGATTTTGGAGCCCCCAAAAATAAAGTCTGACACTGTTTCCACTGTTTCCCCATCTATTTCCCATGAAGTGATGGGACCAGATGCCATGATCTTTGTTTTCTGAATGTTGAGCTTTAAGCCAACTTTTTCACTCTCCTCTTTCACTTTCATCAAGAGGCTTTTTAGTTCCTCTTCACTTTCTACCACAATTCTCTGAGCCAGGTATTATTATTCTCTTTTAAAAGTGAAAAAATAAAAGTTCAGCAGGGCTAAGTAAGTTGCTCAATGTCATAAAACAAGTATGTGATGAGGTGGGATTCAGATACAGGTCTAACTACCACTAAAATTTTTATTAAAAGTATGACTTTTAACTAATCTATTTCATTTTCATTCACCCAACTCTCTGTGAAAGGCTCAGGTCAAATTCATTTCCTTTATGAAGTCTTATCATTGCAGGCTGAAATTACCTATCCTTCCAACTGTTTGTATGATTCGTAATGCAGTTTGCTTTACATTTGTGTTTTTACTAGAATGTGAACTCTTTAAAAGAAAGTGAAGTCGCTCAGTTGTGTCCGACTCTTTGTGACCCCGTGGACTGTAGCCTACCAAGCTCCTCTGTCCATGGGATTTTCCAGGCAATAGTCCTGGAGTGGATCGCCATTCCCTTCTCCAGGGCATCTTCCCAACCCAGGGATCGAACCCAGTCTCCCACATTGTAGACAGACGCTTTTACCATCTGAGCCACCAGGGAAGTCTGAACTCTTTAAGGTCAGTAACAATTCCTTTATTTCTGTGTCATTATGTCTGGTATGGAGGCTGGCCGAATGGTTGCTCAGCAAATGTTTTACTCTATGAAAGAATGAATAGAAGAATGAAATGCCAGTAACCTATTTTTATTTCCATATGGTGGTAAATAGGACATCCTTTTTTAATTTAAATTTATTTATTTTAATTAGAGGCTAATTACTTTATAATATTGTATTGGTTTTGCCATACATCAACATGAATCTACCACGGGTGTACACGTGTTCCCAATCCTGAACCCCCCTCCCACAACCCTCCCCATACCATCCCTCTGGGTCATCCCAGTGCAAGTCTAAAGTCATCCAGCAGTAGCTTGTGGATACAGACTGTTAAGTTTGACAAGGGTAAGAACTATGCCATTGTTTTTTAATACTGTGTTCTCAGTACTGAGCTTAGTGCTTGGTGCTTAGTGTAGTAAAGGGAGATGGGGGACAGAGGAAGGAATCTGTTTACCCTAAATTTGTAAGGCTTTCCTCCCAGCTCATTTAAACAAATCTTCACTGTTTTGGGGACTCATAGCTACAGATCTAGAGGAAGAGATGTTCTTGGGGCAAGAATGGGGGCTATGTGATTATGCAAGTGGCAAGGCACACAGGTCACCAGTCCTGAAGCTCACCTGTCATCCCCATCTTCATTTAGCAGTAGTCTGCACTCATCTGATAAATAGTAAGACCTCACATTCCAGTTGCAGGTGGATACGAATAGGGAAAAGAAGCAAAGGACAGGAGGCAGGAAGGAGAAGAGCTGTGGGATTAAGAAAACAAAAAATGGAGGGAAGAGTGAAAACAAGGAGGAGAGGGTAATAAGGGTAAAATGGGATTGGAAAGAAGATGGAGGGGTGGGAAAGAAAGGAGGCGAGAAAAAGGAAGAGGAAGGCTGGGGGATGCTGACAACTTTACACTGAGTGGCGCCAGACAACTGCAGAGGGCAACGGGGAGCCGGCAGGGATCCCTTACTCCAATTCCAAGGCAGGGTGAGGCAGTGGGGGGCAGTGTCATTCTTCAGTATTTAGACTCAATTACCTCACTGCCTGGGTATGCCTGAGTAAGGCAAATGGGCCAATGATGTTCATATGGCTCTAACATACTGATGAGGTAGGGCCTAATGATGGCAGCTCTGAAATGAATATTACTTCTTCTCTTAGTAAGTGTCATTAGCAAAATGGAAGACAACACAACTAAACAAACAACTCAGTGTTCTCAGCATCTTGACAATCAGCTTCTCCCAGGAAGGCCTGTGTCTGCTGCTATTTTTGGTTGTCCCACAGCACTCAGTTCAGTGGTATACCCAGCAGACATTTAGTAAATAGTTGGGACAGCTGGGAAATCTTAACATGAAGTATTGTTTTGATTGGGGGGATAGGGGGAGGGGCGCAGAAAAATGTTTAACAGGTCCTCTGGTGAGAAACCCGTCTCTGCTTTGTGGAGAAAAGGCTGAAGACACAATAAGACTTCTAGAGTTAAGCCATGTTATTTGTTATTAAAAAGGCAAGGTCTTAAGATGTGCTTTTTAACAGTCTTTAGTTTGGCTGTAATTTAAGATGACTTTTACAAATTAGATCCTAATCCTTGCAGACACAGATGGCTGTTACAGAATAGCCTTGCAAAAACACTAGTCATTCGACTTGAAAGAACATTCAGAGAAGGATGAAGGGCCATTAACTCTCATCCCACCCCTAGCTCTAGGAGGTCTAATGAGTCCTGGGTGGGCTTTTTGGGTTTAGGTGTGGGTCTGGAATCTGGGTGGGCCTATGGCATCTATTCTCATTTGGAACAGTCTCTCTAGTTCACTCTGGAATCAGGGATTTAGGATCAATCAGACTTGAGGTCATTAACACTTGACAACATTAACTTGAATGCTTATGTGTGAGTCATTATGCTGGTAACTTCATGGGAGATAGATACGAACATGATATGAACAGTCTCTGTAAATAATTACAGAACAATAGGACAAATCCTCTGAGAGAGGAATGTATAGTCTAAACTGCACTGGATACATAGGTGAGCTTAAGAGAAGGGGAAGGCTTCCCAGAGGAGGTGACATTTGAACTAGGCATTAAAAGACAAGTTCAAATGGGTCAGGAAAAGTGGGAAGGGTAGATATTCAAGGAAAAGAGAACAAAGCATATACAAAAGCACAAAGGCATGACAGTCTCTTGTGTCTTTAGTGAAAAGTGAGCAATATCTATCTCCTGGTGACAGAATTAAGTAAGGGGAGGCAGGATTTAAGGTGGGAGAGATAGGACTGTGGGCCAGATTGTGATGAGTTTTTAAAAAGCATTCTAATGGGTCTGTACTTATCCTAAGGGAGTAGTAAGCTACCAAAGATTTTTTAAATAAGAAAAAGAACACATGTATACCTGTGGCGGATTCATTTTGATATTTGGCAAAACTAATACAATTATGTAAAGTTTAAAAATAAAATAAAATTAAAAAAAAAAGAAAAAAGAAAAAGAATGATCAGAGTAGGGTTTTAGAATAATCATTCTGTGGCAGATAATTTCAAGTTGACCAAGGACCATAAAATGGACTTGTGATGGATACTGGGAAGCTCTTGTTACAATAGGAACAAGCCTTTTTGGCTAGACATTTTCTCTGAGCAACTGGGCCAAATTTAGTCTAAACTGGCCTTCGGATGAGATGGAAGTAGAAAGGGATCAGGGAGAAGAGATTGTTAACCAGATTGAATAGTGTTCTTGAGCAGAGTAAAACAAATGCGATCTAAGAGTAAATTTTTTCTAAGACCAAATGACTGACCCTCCATTTAGGGCAAATATATAGTGACACTTAACATGGTCTACACTGAAAAGGTTGAATGCATGGTGACTAAGAGCTCAAGGCAGGCAGGGCGCAGGCCTAAGAACCCTCTACATTTCACGTCTCAGTTGCCCTGATTCTTTTTAACAGAAACTTTTCACAGTCCACATTTTTATCTTATGGGAAGAAGTTATTAGTGTTGATCATAAGACCCAGCTCCTTTTAAGAGACTCTTCCTCTCACCCCACTCCCAGTTCAGTTCAGTCGCTCAGTCATGTCCGACTTTCTGCGACCCCAGGAACTGCAGCACGCCAGGCCTCCCTGTCCATCACCAACTCCTGGAGTCTACCCAAACCCATGTCCATTGAGTCGGTGATGCCATCCAACCATCTCATCCTCTGTCATCCCCTTCTCCTCCTGCCCTCAATCTCTCTCAGCATCAGGGTCTTTTCCAATGAGTCACATCAGGTGGCCAAAGTACTGGAGTTGCAGCTTCAACATCAGTCCTTCCAATGAACACCCAGGACTGATCTCCTTTAGGATGGACTGGTTGGATCTCCTTGCAGTCCAAGGGATTCTCAAGGGTCTTCTCCAACACTACAGTTCAAAAGCATCAATTCTTTTGCACTCAGCTTTCTTTATGGTCCAACTCTCACATCCATACATGACCACTGGAAAAACCACAGCCTTGACTAGATGGACCTTTGTTGGTAAAGTAATATCTCTGCTTTTTGATATACTCCCAGGAACCAGGTTCAAAAATTAATCTAAAAGAAAGGTTACTTTTAAAAGCCAGGAAGGTCCATAGATTCCATTTCTTTCAGTACTTTCACTTTATAGATGAAGCTCAGAAGGGTGACTTAAAACCAAGTGTTGGAAGGGGTTAATTTGGCTCCTAAGTTATACAAGTTCTCCAAGGTAAGATGTTCATGGTCCAGCATAGCCTGAAAGAAGCATGAGAGCCAGGCTGATCTTGAACACTTTGACAGTACCTCTTTTCTAAGTGTTCACCCATTTAAAGTTCAACTTCAGCCCTAGAATTTAAGGTAGTTTCTTACTTGGCCATGTGGTCCATAGAGCATATGCATGCATGTGTTCCACTATGCATATTTTGCATCTTATATAAGAAAAAAGAAGAAGAGGTTGGAGTAGTAGGTGGGGGCAGTGAGAGAAGGGACAATGTCCAACACCTGAGGTCCACTTTAGTCTCCTTGGGTTAGAGATAGTTGTTGGATCTTCATCCTACTTAAGAGATTTGTGGCTGAGTGGCAGAGCTAAACATATACTACTAGCTTCTGTTTCTATCCTGCAAATCCAATAGCTAATGTGAGGGACTAAGTAGGTGAAGGACAGGGAAGCCAGGTGTGCTGCAGTCCATGGCGTTGTGAAGAGTCAGGCACGACTGAGTGACTGAATGATGATGATGAAAATGAACCTTGACCAAATTCTTGGTTTTGGTGTTGAAGTCTATGCTATTAAACCTTACATTAGCAGATCATACTGTAGTCACAGAATATCAAGATTTAAAATGTATCTTAGAGATAAGCTAGTCTCAGCCTCTTTTCATATAAAGGAGGAACACCAGGAATGACTCCATATATATCCATTACTGGCAAAAAGGGATAATTCAGTAGTGCTTTGTTAACTTCAAAAATAGAAAAATTACTACCTCACAACACAAAATATTCCTTTCTTAGAAAGACCAAATTTGCTTCCCAATAACTTTCAACTTACTGGTCTAGTTTATTGTTGGAGTCACACAAAATCAGATTCCAGTTTTTATTGGTATGCTTTCAAATAGCTGAAGACAACAATCACATCTCCCATGGCCATTCCTTCTCTAGAGAAAAATACTTCCCCAAATGATATGATTTCCTGTTTCCTTCTCTTCCTAACTGCCTTGCTCTACATAAGCTCCTATTTCTTCAAGTGACAACAAGGAGTTTCAGCATGGAGTCTAAGGACTATTCAAAGGTAGTTTATTTTTGTACAGAGTTGACTAGGACTTAAGTTATTCTCTTGATGGGATTATACCTCTAAAAATGCAAAATGGCTTTTTGATGGCGTCATAACACATTATTAATATATTCACCTTAATTTAACCATAATAACCTGTATTCAAGCATGATTTTTCCATCTCAAACTTCAGCAATTTGTTTTCTAAGTCTATGCAGGCATCTCTTTCCATATGTATATATTTCTGTAAAATTTTTCTAGGTTTTACTATTTGAAGGGTTTCCTGAATCTTGTTTTTCATAATCCATAAATATGATAATGTCTTCGTTTAAGTTGCCAATAAGTACGGTGAATAATTAGATTAAATACAGAGCCTTTTGTTTCCTTCCAGGGAGAGGACAGTCTCTTAGCCAGCAGTTTCTGGACACATCTATTTAATCAGTAAAGAATCTACTTAACTGTCAATTTATATCTACTTTTCTCCTGGATATTGTGAGAGACTATCAAAAGCCTTACTGAAATACAGATACACAGTGAATTCAAGTCACCCTCTCTGACTTCCCAGGCTAATAAGAACTATATTATAGTTCTTATTATAAAGTTCTTATTATATAGTTCAAATTATAAAATATTCTTGGTTTAGCATGACTTTTCATGGTGAACCTATAATCATTGACCCTGATCTGAGTGTTAAGTTGTTCAGCACATAATTCTCAGAAGTCCTACGGGATACAGAGATGAGATCTTGGGAAAGCCTGTATGAGTGCTGGAATAGGGGGAAATCATTAGGAAGGAAGAAAGACCTCATACTTAATTCCTTACCTAGGCTATTAGGCACACGTCTGCTGGCCTGGTAAGCCATACCTTCTCCAAAGGCTGAGGAGAGAATGGTGTGCAGAACAAAGAAGGACTCACGAGTGCCTGGTTTTGTGGTAAAGTGTGCCATGGCACTTTGCTTGGACTACTTTGTCTAGACTTAATGATGCGTTATCTCCCATCAGGACGTACTTCCCGAGACAGCTGTGGGAACTTACATCTCTCCTAGGAAAGGTACTCAGTAACTTGAATTCATCCCATGGAAATCCTTTGGAAGCTACAAAATCAAAGACGATCTGGAGCTTATTGCTGGCTAGGAAACGCCGCTCGAGGAACTCGCCGCTTGGGGTCCGGATCCGCAGTTTGCTCACAGGCTCAGCAATTTCTTCCTTTGGCTCAGGAGGCAAGGCCTGCTCTAAGGAGAGCCTGATGGCCTGAAGAGGGCAAAAACAACGTGTTAAACTGCTGATAGATGGAACTGTGGGGGGTGGGGGAAGGAGACACTAGAAAAACCTGCTGGCTTCTAGAACCCATCAAAAAGTCATTGCCCATTTATTAACTAAGCCTAATACTTGAACAACAGAATCACGTGTTTTTCACCTTTTTAAATATCAGCACAATATGCAAGTAATTAAAATAAATCCCATCATGATGACACATTAAACTGATAGGTAACAACATAGAAAAGAAATTAATTTTTTACTGAAAGGCTCAGTATTTGTGATTGATGAAATAGGTATCGAACACCCAATTGCTTCCTTTCTGTGGTATGAATTAAGGCTATTAGAAGCATTTGCAAAAGCACGTGTGTGTGCAAACACACACACACACACACACACACACACACACACACACACAGATGGGGAGGTGGAGGGAAAGACAGAATGAAAGAGAGAGAAAACATACATTTCCCAAGTAGAAATGGCTGAAGACTTTGTAGAATTCTGGATAAGATATTAAAAATGAAATGGAGGAATGATTCTGCTTGGGGTGATGAAAATTTTTGGAAATAGTGGTGGTGGTTGCAAAATTGTGAATGTAATTCATGCCATTTAATTGTACTTAAAAATGGTTACAAAGGCAGATTTCTGTTATATATATTTTGTTTCAATACAAGAAAATGGAATGGAAAGCAAAGAAATTAAAATACCAGGTTTACTAGAGCAGACTATGGTCCCAGTTCCAGCCTTGCCACTACACTACTGCTGTCACAGTTGGCCAAGTCCAGATCTCTGGATCTAGAGATGGCAGATTCAAACACCTTAGGGTAAACTGTTGGGAGATCTCATGGCTAGGGTTGGGCTCTAGTTCTTAACCTAGTGTTATGTTGTTTCACATTCAAGATACCGAAGCAGAAGGACGTTAAAGGTCTCTGATGTCCCTGCCTATGGCAGAAACTCACTAAAACCATTTTGTTCCTAGCACTGGGGGAGGTTGCTTAGACAAATAAGCCTGGAATTGGCATGCTTAGCTTCACAGAAAGTAACCAGTTGTGTTTCTGGTTACTCTCGCTCTTTCATGTTCCCAGTTTTCATCAACAGGAAAAATAAAAATTTCTCCCAATTAATTTACAACTATTAAAATCAAGTAATATGAGTAACATGAGAGAGTTCCAAAGAATAGCAAGGAGAGATAAGAAAGCCTTCCTCAGCGATCAATGCAAATAGAGGAAAACAACAGAAGGGGAAGGACTAGAGATCTCTTCAAGAAAATTAGAGATACCAAGGGAACATTTCACGCAAAGATGGGCTTGATAAAGGACAGAAATGGTATGGACCTAACAGAAGCAGAAGATATTAAGAAGAGGTAGCAAGAATACACAGAAGAACTGTACAAAAAAGATCTTCACGACCCAGATAATCACGATGGTGTCATCATTCACCTAAAGCCAGACATCCTGGAACGTGAAGTCAAGTGGGCCTTAGAAAGCATCACTACGAACAAAGCTACTGGAGGTGATGGGATTCCAGTTGAGCTCTTTCAAATCCTGAAAGATGATGCTGTGAAAGTGCTGCACTCAATATGCCAGCACATTTGGAAAACTCAGCAGTGGCCACAGGACTGGAAAAGGTCAGTTTTCATTCCAATCCCAAAGAAAGGCAATGCCAAAGAATGCTCAAACTACCACACAATTGCACTCATCTCACACGTTAGTAAAGTAATGCTCAAAATTCTCCAAAGCAGGCTTCAGCAATACGTGAACCGTGAACTTCCAGATGCTCAAGCTGGTTTTAGAAAAGGCAGAGGAACCAGAGATCAAATTGCCAACATCCACTGGATCATGGAAAAAGCAAGAGAGTTCCAGAAAAACATCTATTTCTGTTTACTGACTGTTCCAAAGCCTTTGACTGTGTGGATCACAATAAACTGTGGAAAATTCTTTAAGAGATTGGCATACCAGGCCACCTGACCTGCCTCTTGAGAAACCTATATGCAGGTCAGGAAGCAACAGTTAGAACTGGACATGGAACAACAGACTGGTTCCAAATAGGAAAAGGAGTACGTCAAGGCTGTATATTGTCACCCTGCTTATTTAACTTCTATGCAGAGTATATCATGAGAAACGCTGGGCTGGAAGAAGCACAAGCTGGAATCAAGATTGCTGGGAGAAATATCAATAACCTCAGATATGCAGATGACACTACCCTTATGGCAGAAAGTGAAGAGGAACTAAAAAGCCTCTTGATGAAAGTGAAAGTGGAGAGTGAAAAAGTTGGCTTAAAGCTCAACATTCAGAAAACTAAGATCATGGCATCTGGTCCCATCACTTCATGGGAAATAGATGGGGAAACAGTGGAAACAGTGTCAGACTTTATTTTTTTGGGCTCTAAAATCACTGCAGATGGTGACTGCAGCCATGAAATTAAAAGATGCTTACTCCTTGGAAGAAAAGTTATGAATATTGAAAAGCAGAGACATTACTTTGCCAACAAAGGTCCGTCTAGTCAAGGCTATGGTTTTTCCAGTGGTCATGTATGGATGCGAGAGTTGGACTGTGAAGAAAGCTGAGGGCTGAAGAATTGATGCTTTTGAACTGTGGTGTTGGAGAAGACTCTTGAGAGTCCCTTGGACTGCAAGGAGATCCATCCAGTCCATTCTGAAGGAGATCAGCCCTGGGATTTCTTTGGAAGGAATGATGCTAAAGCTGAAACTCCAGTACTTTGGTCACCTCATTCGAAGAGCTGACTCATCGGAAAAGACTCTGATGCTGGGAGGGATTGGGGGCAGGAGGAAAAGGGGACGACAGAGGACGAGATGGCTGGATGGCATCACTGACTCGATGGATGTGAGTCTGAGTGAACTCCGGGAGTTGGTGATGGACAGGGAAGCCTGGTGTGCTGTGATTCATGGGGTCGCAAAGAGTTGGACATGACTGAGCAACTGAAC
Source organism: Bos javanicus (assembly GCF_032452875.1). NCBI lineage: Eukaryota > Metazoa > Chordata > Mammalia > Artiodactyla > Bovidae > Bos > Bos javanicus. The sequence goes on along the minus strand of NC_083870.1, from coordinate 96,040,047 downwards.
TGAAGTGAACTGAACTGAATATGAGAGAAATTGGGATATACATTTTCTGAAAGCTCAACACAGTTTTCCAAGTTGGTGTCACTCTTCCCTTTGGAGAAAGTACAATCACAAAAAACCACTCTATTAAACAACTCTCAGGTAAAAGGGGAAATATAAATGAAAACTACAGAGTATCTAGAAAACAATGACTATTGAAATTTCATATTCATATTAGAATGTAAGGGATTCAGTTAAAGCCGTACTCAGAGGAAATTTGTAACTCTAAAATTCTTATATAATTCAAAAAGAAAGAATAAAAATAATTAAGAATGAGGCTTAAAAAACTAGGAGAAAAAAAATCTCAATAAAACAAATGGAAAGTAAGCTGAGAAGAAAATAAAACTAAAAGCATAAAGGAATTACATTAGAAAAAAGAAAAACATAACTAGTAACCAATAAATAGGCTGCTTCTTTGGAGAAAAATCAATAAACTTACAAAGTAATAAAAAGAAACACAAAAATGGTGACCTACAGAAGTGGGATAAACAGCGTAGAAGAAGTGACAGCATTTTCTGAATACACTGTTGAATATTTTTTACTTCTGACTTATATAAATGTATTACCTGTTAAAATATATTTAAAACAACTAACAGCAAAACAAAATCTGCTCAGACTCTAGTATGAATAAGAAATTACCTTCTGTGTTATTTATATAATCTGGTTGGTTCTTACACTGAAGTATTTTCAAAAAAGCATTAAAATTTTCTGTACTGTATAGAAAATCTAGTCTTTTCTATAATACTGAGGTCATTTTCCTTCTGGAGGCACTGAATTAATATCACCTACTTCATCCTGTGTGTTCAGTCATGTCCAACTCTTTGCAGTCCCATGGACTGTAGCCTGCCAGGCTCCTCTGTCCATGGAATTTTCCAGGCAAGAATACTGGAGTGGGTTGCCATTTCCTTCAAAGGGGATTATAAACATGGGATTATATACACAACATATGTAAAGTTCCCAGTGTGGTGTCTGAGACATAACAGGCTTTGGTTAATGGTTGCTTAGGGTTACACTGTCTAAATAGTCCTATACTCTCATATTTTATATGGTGAAATTGATACTCAGAAATGGAGACAAAAATATTGTTTAAAAACCAGAAGAATAGAAAGTTAAATCTTTTTTTTTGGATACCACAAGAAGTTTATTTACTATTAGTGTTCTGAGTCAGCAATAAGTTTCAGCAAAATATTTTCAAATATTAAACTATTTTAGTAACACTGTCATATGTTAAAATCCCAATGAAGAGATGAACCCATGTACATCAAAATTAAGGTCCAATTATGTCTATTATGGCTTTCAGTATACTATATTATTGATACCTGTTTAATGTCTGGCTTTCCCACTAGCCTGCAGGCTCTGTAAGGATGTGAGAATATGTTTTTATTGTAACTACAGGGCATAGTACAAAATAGATGCTCACTATATATTTGATAACAGAAGCAATAAACTAACATGTTAACTGAAATACTCATGTAAAAGTGCTTAGTATGGTGATAAGCATGTAGTAGGTGCTCAGCAAATGCTAAAAGAATCTGAATATCATGGCTTCTATTTCTAGGAACCAAGAACTGAACACCCTAGTTTCCTTTCTTTGAGGTTGACTTCCTCCAGCATCAACTTTCTACATGTTGTCCATTAAGTTTCTACATGTGTCCTACAAGGGCCAGCTAACCAAGAGTTATTTAAAGGGTAAACTACCTCTATGGATTAGTTATTTTCTAAATATTAAGTTATTTTCTAAACTATTTTTCCTGATTATAAATGTAATATACATTTACTGTAAAAACTAGAGTAAGTGATAAGAAAGCATTACTAATTAATTCTAGATTCACCACCAAGAGAGAGCCACCAGTGGCATTAAGTATATTCATAGTGTTGTGTTGCCATCACCACTATCTGTTTCTAAAACTTTTCATCACTTCAGAATCTCTTCATTAATTTTCATTTAAATACACATTTTAAACTTTAAAAAACAAAATTTGAAACAGTGTTATACACAGCTGATACACGGTATCTTTTGTTAAAAGTTGTATTTTGTCATTGTTTTAAAGTTTTTATTGAAATATAACATACATGAAAAAGTGTACATATATTAAATATACAACTTGATAAATTTTCAGTAAGTGAACATTTCTGTATAACTAGCACCCTGATTAAAGTTCTCAGAATCCTTTTGTCCCCTTCTTGAGAATTACCTTCCTTAAAGTTAATCACTATCCTGACTTTTAACACTGCAGTTTAAAAAACTTTAGTCTACTAAATGTAATGTACGGTTAGAAAACAGGCTTTTGGTATGACAACCAGAGGTTCAAATCCTGGCCAATAGGCATATGACAGTCTTTATGAACTTCAGTTACCCTATTTAACAGGACCAATAATATCTTCCACATAAGGGTGCTTGTATAAAATGCAGTCACATTTATAAAACACTTAGCAGGTGCTGACACATGGTCAACACTCAAATTAGTCAGATGTGCCCAGCACTGAAGTTCATGCCATAACACTGTGCACACAGATGACAGAGCACAACAACAACTGTTGGTGTTGTTACCATTATCCCTTTGCATCTACTTTAAATCAGAACTTATGTGATATTTCCTGGTTTCTCTTCCTGTTTCTCTTTTAATCCACCTGTCTGCCTGCTTTCTATTTTGACATTTCCCTGCACAGTATAACAACAGATGCTACATTATTATCTGAACTCAACCAATTATACTATAGACAAATAAACAACAGTAGCTCATTACCCCGTTCATTGTGCACACAATGTCTGCTCCTCAATGCACCCAGTCTCCAGGGCTTTTACCCAGAATGAAAACAGACCTCAGATATCTATTCCTCACCAGTGATCCAATGTGGAAAACAATGGAGAGATACTAGGTAAGTCAGCAACCTTGGGATCTGAATACCCAAGTTTTACTGGCAAAAAAAGAACAAAAATACATCAGTAGCTCAGTTTCAAACTGGCTAAAAGCAAAGGCCTTGTGTAAGTAAATACTGTGGCAAAACAAATGACATAAAGGACAGCTACACTTGAATAGCAGTCATAGTAACACTATTGTTAAACTTCGGTTTGCTCAACAAATAGTTTTTCATTTGCATTATTTTAGGTTTGTAACAAAACGAGGAAACCTAGTGTAAGTTGGAAATACAAACTGGTCTTGGGCTTTTTGTTTCACTAAAGTCAAATGAATATTCAAAGCATTCACATCTGAGGGATGAGAAATGAGGACTTTTTGAAGTGAAATTAAGCAGTAAAGACAGATATCCAAAAAAGATTGTCTCTATACAATTATGTTTTTTAAACAGAAAGTGTAAGGTACACCTACACCAACTTTTCATACGAATAATCCAAGACTGGTCTAACTTACACCCACACATACATACATAAATACATGCACACTCTCTTCTAGTCAGTTATGAGTACACACTAAATAACAATTTATAGCTGGCTGAAGCAGAGTGTGAAATAGGCTAAAGCTAACATTAATTAATTCCATGAACTCTTAAAATGAGCACCTATGTGTCACCTCCCATCTAGATGATGGGAAAATAAGAGGGAACAAAACAGATAAAATATTCTGCTTCCATGAGGCCAACATTTTAATAGGGTGGGAGAAAAATAAATATACACACAAGAAAATATAGTTTGTCACATAATGATGAGTACTGTGGAGAAAAGAGCAGGAAGTATTGGTAAAGGAAGGTACTGCTGCTGCTGCTAAGTCACTTCAGTCATGTCCGACTGTGCGACCCCATAGATGGCAGCCCACCAGGCTCCCCCGTCCCTGGGATTCTCCAGGCAAGAACAATGGAGTGGATTGCCATTTCCTTCTCCAATGCATGAAAGTGAAAAGTGAAAGGGAAGTCGCTCAGTAGTGTCCAACTCTTAGCGACCCCATGGACTGCAGCCTACCAGGCTCCTCCATCCACGGGATTTTCCAGGTGAGAGTATGGGAGTGGGCTGTCATTAAGGGGAACATTAAATACCATAAACCTCAGTACAAATATAAATACAAATACCATAGGCCTCAGTGAGTAGAGGCCTAAAGGAAAGAAGGAGTCATATTTATATCTAAAAGAAGTATTATAGGCAGAAGTCACAATAAATGCAAAGCCAGAATGATCAGGTGGAAAGGGGTAGGAGTTGGAGTCATAGAGGAAGTAAAGGAGAAGAGTGATTAGATCGTTTGTCTTGAGTAGCCCACTTAAATGATTTTTTTCCCATTTAAAAATTTAGGTATAATTTATATATAGTAGCTCAGCTGGTAAAGAATCCACCTGCAATGCAGGAAAACCTGGTTTGATTTCTGGGTCAGGAAGATCCACTGGAGAACGGATAGGCTACCCACTCCAGTATTCTTGGGCTTCCCTTGTGGCTCAACTGTTAAAGAATCCTCCTGCAATGCAGGAGACCTGGGTTCAATTCCTGGGTTGGGAAGATCCCCTAGAGAAGGGAAAGGCTACCCACTCCAGTATTCTGGCCTGGAGAATTCCATGGACTGTATAGGCCATGGGGTTGCAAAGAGTCAGACACAACTGAGCAACTTTCATTTTCCCTTTCCTTGGAAGAAAAGCTATGACAAACCTAGACAGCATATTAAAAAGCAGAGACATTACTTTGCTGACAACAGTCCATCTAGTCAAAGCTATGGTTTTTCCAGTAGTCATGCAATGACGTGAGAGTTGGACCAAAAAGAACACTGAGTGGCAAAGAACTGATGCTTTTGAACTGTGGTATTGGAGAAGAGTCTTGAGAGTCCCTTGGACTGCAAGGAGATCAAACCAGTCAAACCACTTTCGCACATACACATATATAGTAAAACTCATCCTTTTAAATGCATAATTCAATGAATTTTGATAAATGCATACATTTGTTTAACCATCATCACCCATCAAGATAAAGAACAATTCTATCGTCTACCTCCCAATTCCCTTATCCCCCGGCAACCTGTTTTCTATCCCTAGTTTTGCCTTTTCCAGAATGTTATATAAATTTAGTTATAAATGTCATATAAATGGCTTCCTTCATTTAATGTAATGCATTTGAGATTTATCTATGTTGTTGAATATATCAGTAGTTCACTTCTACCTATTACTGATTGGTATTCCATTATGTAGCTATATTACAGTTTGATTACTCTTTCTCCAATTGAGGGACACTTGAGTAATTTCCAGTTTGGGGTGATTACAAACAAAGCCAATATAAACATCTGAGTACAGACTTCTGCATAAAAATACATTTCTCTGTTACTTTCATTTCATTGATATAAATACCTAGGTGTGACTGCTGGGTCATATGGTGTGTATATTATAACTTTATAAGAAAGTGCCAAATTATTTTCCAAAGTGGATGTGCTATCATTAATGATTCCCATCATTAATATATGAGCATTTCAGTTGCTCTTCATTTTTGCTACTACTTGGTATTGTCCTTTTTTTTCCTAAATACTATTCTATTGATAATTAGTGTGTATCTATTGTGGTATTAATTTGCATTTCTCTAATGACTAATAATGTTGAGTATCTTCTCACATCTTTATTTGCCCTGATGTATATCTTCCTTGGTGAAGTGTCTGTTCAAATATTTGGCCCATTTTTAAACTAAGGGTTTTTAAAAAAAATTGAGTTTTGAGAGTTCATTATATATTTTGGATATTAGAAAGATGACTTTTCTATCAGTCTGTGGCTTGTCTTTTCAGTTTCTTAACGATGTCTTCTGAACACAAGTTCTTAATTTTGATGAAGTCTAAATATTTGTTATTTTTTGACTTGTGCTTTTGATGTCAGAACTAAGAAATCTTTGCTTCACTCAAAACCATGAAGGTTTTCTCCTATGTTTTCTTTTAGGGCTTTAATAGTTTTAGGTTTTACATTTAGGTTTATGACCCATTTTCAGTTAATTATTGAACATGATGTAAGATATGGATTGGAAGTGTTTTTACTGTTTTGTCTTCAATTTTGTTTTGCATATGGATATTCACTAGTTTGCAGCATCATTTGTTGAAAAGACCATCCTTTCTCCATTTTATTGTCTTGGCACTTTTTAAAAAATCAACTGACAATCCACACATGTGGATCTATTTCTGGATTCTTTGTTCTGTATCATGTATATATGGGACAATCATTTTGGCAATCCCCACACTGTCTTGATTATACTGTCTTGAAATCTAGTAGTGTAAATCCACTGACCCGTTTCTTTCACAACTGATTTTTGGCTATTCTAGTTCTACTGGCTTTTCATAAAATTTTAGAATCCATTTGTGAATGTCTAGAAAAAGAAAAAAAATCCTGCAAAGATTTTGACTGAAATCACTGTAAAGATTTTAGCTTTTATTTTGAGATATGAAGACAGGTGATGTGAAATGACATGATATGCCAATTGTTTTAAGAAGAATGTATCAAAAGACATATAGGAAAGGCAAAATGGAGGCATGGAGTCAAGCTGCGAGGATACTAAAGTAATCAAGGTAACAGAAATGGTTGCTTAGGTGAGGGTGGTAGCAATGAGGTTAGTGAGGAGCATGTGAGTTCCACATATATTTTGAAGGTAGAGTCAACAGGATTTGCTCATTAAATAGGGACATGAAAGAGAGAAGTTCCAAGCTTTTTGGCTCAAACAACTGGAAAGATTTTCCACTTATGATAGGGAAGACTGTGGAAGGTAAGATTGGGTGGGGAGAGTAAGATCAGTTGTTCAGTTTAAGATATGTTAAATTTGTGATGCCTATTAGACATGTAAATGGAGATGATGGGCTGGCAATTATACATTCATGTCTGGAGTTCAAGGAATGGGAGGAGATGGAAATATAAATTTGGGGGTCAAATGTATACACAGTACTTAAAATCATAATAATAAATGAGATCATCAAATAAGTGTAATAGATCTTATACAGGTATTGCTGGTCTGACCCAATCCTAGAGCCATTCTCTGCTCCTGGCAACCAATCATCAATCTAGAGGATATAAAAGCTTACTAAAAATACAGCCTCACTGCTGGATAAAGTAAATCAAGGCAAATGAGATCATATTTCATAAACTAATATTCAGATATATGATTTTTGGGCTGCTTCTGGATATGAAGAACAGGCTTCAGGTAGTAGTTCGGATACCATGAAAATGAAATTTCTAGTTTAATGGTTCACAAGGCTAGTAGCAGAATACTTTAAGTGGAACCACCTAAGCAATGCTGCTGCCGCTAAGTCGCTTCAGTCGTGTCCAACTCTGTGCGACCCCAGAGACAGCAGCCCACCAGGCTCCCCTGTCCCTGGGATTCTCCAGGCAAGAACACTGGAGTGGGTTGCCATTTCCTTCTCCAATGCATGAAAGTGAAAAGTGAAAGTGAAATCGCTCAGTCGTGTCCGACTCCTTGAGACCCCATGGACTGAGCCTACCAGGCTCCTCCATCCATGGGATTTTCCAGGCAAGAGTACTGGAGTAGGGTGCCATTGCCTTCTCTGACCTAAGAAATAAGTCTCTATAATTATAGTAAGGTGTATTTATATATTGTCACCTTCCTTACTAAGTTGTTGCAGAGATTCAACAAATTAATATCTGTAAAGTGCTCAGCACAGAGTTTAGGACACATTAACTGCTCAAGAATTGATGCTTTTGGACTGTGGTGTTGGAGAAGGCTCTTGAGAGTCCCTTGGACTGCAAGGAGATCCAACCAGTCCATCCTAAAGGAGATCAGTCCTGGGTCTTCACTGGAAGGACTGATGTTGAAGCTGAAGCTCCAATACTTTGGCCACCTGATGCGAAGAGCTGACTCATTGGAAAAGACCCTGGTGCTGGGGAAAGATTGAGGGCAGGAGGAGAAGGGGATGACAGAGGATGAGATGGTTGGATGGCATCATCGACTCGATGGACATGGGTCTGGGTGGACTCCAGGAGTTGGTGATGGACAGGGAGGCCTGGTGTGCTGTGGTTCATGGGGTTGCAAAGAGTCGGACACGACTGAGCAATTGAACTGAACTGAACTGCTCAACAGACAGTGACATGCTGATGGCAAAATTGATTATCATTATGGTCCAGTGTAATGGTATTATCTATGTGAAAAGAAGCAACTTACCTAAGATGAAAACACAAACTATAAAAAACAGTTTTAGTTTAATAACCTGTTCATGGTGCCACCTTCATTCTTCCTGTGTAGAATAATAGATAAAAAGAATACTGGATCGGAGTTCTGGTTCTGCCTTTACTAGACAAATGCTAGGTAAGAATTTTAAAATAGGCATTTTAATCCTGCTATGATCTTATTTTCTTCATCTGTAAGATGGTAATGATTGTTATCTCCCATAATCCATTTTGTAGGATGGTTGTGAAGATTAAATCAGAGAATTAAAGAGAAGTGCCAATGTTTTTAATTCCATGTTCTTCTGTTCTCTCATTTAGTGGTCTTTAATATTGCTTAGGATTTTCTACTTGAAGAGGCATAAAGATTGAAAGGAACCAACTCTGGGTAGATAGGCAAAAACATAGTGTTAGAATTTTCTGTTTGAGGAAACCAGCAGCAAAAGGGAATAGCTTTGGGTCCATTCTTTCCTACCCATGATTCCCCAAAACCTGGCCTTTCAGCACTTAGCTCTAGTGATTGAGACTGTGTTCCAAATTTGCCCATTTACAGTTCTGAGGAAGTCCTATGCTTTTCTCCCTTTTTTCCAGCCCATACCTTTTGCCATTCGTCCAGTCACCTATCTATTCAATCCATCCAAAATACTCTTCTACTTCATCTTTAACCACCAATGTATTATCAGTCCTCCAAAGCTTCCTTCCTCTGTTAAGTCTTCTCGTTGCCTTCCTAGTCAGAGGTCATCTTCCTCCAAACCTGCTATTCTAATGGTTTTTACAATGTGTATTATGTTTTCCTATAGTTATTTGGTATTCATCTACCCCTCTGTACTAAACAGTGAGTTCCTTGAGGGTACAGGCTGTCTCACACTTGCTAGATAGTACCCACAGTACCAGACTCATTGATCTGTACACACAAAAATATTAACAAATATTTGCTGAATATTGACTGATTAAAGTCTTGGGAGTCAACAATCTTAGTTGAAACCTTCCCTACTTACTCCAAACTCAGTGACAAAAAACAATATTCAGGAAAGATTTCTTAAAGGATGTGTAGTTCATACATTTCTTTAAAAATAAATTTTTAAAAAATTTTTTGGCTGCGCTAGGCCTTTGTTGCTCACAGGCTTTCTTTAGCTGTGGCACATGGGGGCTAGTTTCTAGTTGCAGTGCACAGGCTTCTTACTGTAGTGGCTTCTCTTGTTGCAGAGCATGGGCTCTAAGTCACGCAGGCTTCAGTAGTTGTGGCTCCTGGGCTCAAGAGCACAGGCTCAACAGTTGTGGCACATGGGCTTAGCTGCTCTGCGGCATGGGGGAATCTTCCCAGATCAGGGATTGAACCCATGTCTCCTGAATAGGCAGGCAGTTTCTTTACCACTGAGCCACCAGGGAAGCCCCATACATTTCTTTAATTATGATAAAATCCATTCTTTAAACTGAACTATCAGAAAAATGTATTGTTTGAGCCTTTGCAGAGATGCTTTCATTAAATTGTGCTCTGGTCTTATGACTTTAAAGTTGAAAGTTGTAAGAAGCTGTTATACATGACTTGCTATTGCTATTACAGCTACTGGATATACTTGAGAACAGTATTCACCATACTGCATACTTTCCTCTTGAACAGGAACCATATGGAACATTGCTCTATGGTCTTTGTGCTTGAAAAATCTAGGCACCTTCTGAGGGACTGTAACATCAGCTTTTATCTGATATTATAGACAGAGTAACACCTGTAAACAATCATATTTTCCTTTAGCCCAAGAGAAGCAAATAACAAATTCTGTGGCAAATGTACAGAACTCAGTCATATGCATTTGGTGTCTCTGCTGGATTATCTGTTGTCAACATATTAATCTTATCTTTGGCTTTATCTTCCTTAATTTACCTTGTCTTGATTTCTTCATCTTTTCTTTTGCTTTTAATCCATTTGAATCAAATTGCATGTATTTATGTCAGTTATTTGAAATTCA